>NW_026639746.1:0-1276995 GCF_028554395.1 Pezoporus wallicus
GCATTTGCATACAAGCTTAGATAATAAACCTAGCTATAAGATAAAATTCTCTTCTTCCTACTATGTCAAAATTAAGGAAATTCTCACACTGTGTTAAATCTGAGAGGCAGCAACTGGTGCAGGAGGTAAGATACTGCATCATATTTTTTGCCTCTTAGCTGAAGCTACTGGGTCAGTGCAAGTCAATAGTTTAACACAATCTCTTCAACTGTATCCTGTAAGGGACAGAGAGCCACTCAAGCTCTCAGGCATAAGTCTTACTCAGGAAACAGTGCCAGAAAGCACTGTTTCCTTGCTTTCGTCATTGCAGTTTCTCCTCTTTTGCCATACAATGAAGTTTTACCATAGATGTCTAAGCAATAGATTCACTTTGCACAGGAATGAAGAAAACAAAATATTTATGTGGTGAAACACTGCTTAAAGACAGTCTCTTTCTTCTTACCTCTTCCTTTACATTCATTTCCAGCTGTCATGCTTTTTCCAAATGATTTCCTATTAATTATACCATAAACATTGGGTACACAGGAGAGATTAAACATAACTGAGACAGCTCTTCTACTTTAGGCCCATT
This sequence comes from Pezoporus wallicus, assembly GCF_028554395.1. NCBI lineage: Eukaryota > Metazoa > Chordata > Aves > Psittaciformes > Psittacidae > Pezoporus > Pezoporus wallicus. Next base: position 572 of record NW_026639746.1, read on the forward strand.
CAAGACATCTCATCATGTTTGGCATCTCAAATAGGATGGTCGTGTTGTGACTAGTGTCCAAAAGATTTCCTCTATCTTGTGAAAAAGAAAACAAGATAAAAAACAACAAATCAACAAAGCAAAATCCCCAAACCAAACATTTGATAAACTTTGTCAGAAATCATAATCTTCATTTTAAGGAACTAAACATTTTTCCTTGTAGCAATAAATATTTTTATTTGTTTCTTAAGTGAAATGAAGCTTAGACAGTTGATAGGGTTTTGCTATCAATTGCTTCTTCTATTAGTTCTAGGATCAATTAAGTACAAGAATATTTACTATTATACAGTAGGTGTGAAGGGGAGACTTTTTTGAAGACTTTTCAGAACTTTCTAAAAATTAAATTTTTAAATATTTACAAATAAGATTACTGGAATTGCTGAATTGGAAACCAGCTTATTCTGTCTGAAAGCAAGTAAAGGCTTAGACAGTAGGTTTTGATGTGCAGCTTCCCTAAAAATTTTTCAGTGAAAGCAGATTTAGCAAAAGGGTGCCTATTTTTACTCAATTCTACTCAATATCCTCTTAATTCTGTTTTTCTCAGTTCTACTGCACCTCTATGTAGCAGTCTTCAGAAAATACCTTTGATATTTTTAGACTATTCCAAAATTTAATTATATTTTAATTCCAAAATTTAATTATATTTTTCCAAAATAGTTATATTTTTCCTTAGCGCAATCAAGTTCTTTCCACAAGTAATGACTCAGATTTCAAACCCTAAACCCCTGAAACTATTAAAGGACATTACATTTGATTTTACAGTGGAAATAAACAGTACAGGTGGCAGCAATCTGGTATAGAATACAGCATGATCTAATAATAAAGTTAGTATATTGAAGGCTCAAACTCAAAACTCAATCAAAAACTAATTGAAAAAAATTAAAAATAAAAATTAATTTACCAGATAAAACCTTGGTTAAACCCCGCACTATTAATAATACAGCCTCACGACAAACAAAGCCAAACTAGTACACCAAAACAAATCTTCACTGAAAACATATTGTTAGAAAACACGATGACACTGGGTTTTAAGTGATATTTTCTTCCATTTATTTTAGTGCGCTTTTTCTTTATTTTCTAGTTATATGAGTTACAAATCCTCCATTGTTTAGTTAAGCTATTCATCAGTTTGCTTGTAGAGCTTGCATGGATAACAATCTTCTTATTTTCTTTTTTATTTTTTTATTTTTAAGATTTGTTCAGACAAGTGAAATGTAAAATGTTAATACATTTTTTGGCATGAGCTATGGCTGCACTAACAACCCTCCCTGAAACCTTACTCACTTAGCAAGTTACATAATTATGTGTATTATAGCAAGACATTGATAGATCCTTGAGTTTCAAGAGAACTTGAATGTTATTTTGTTCTGTGTCCATCACTATCCCTCCTCCATTCTCCACAGTCTGACTACCACCATCACCCTATCAGGTTATCTTGACAGTGTAACTGAAAAAGTATCAGCACGGCAGGCAATGTGTCAGAGAAAGCTGTATTTCATCTGAGTCTTTCTTCACAACCTTTCCGTTAAAAGGTCATACTTTCACAGTCAGATGGAACAAGCATGTTCATCTCTTTCAACAACCCTGGCAGATGTTTCTAAGTTTCTTTTCTTGAAAACTGACACTATTCCCTTGCTTAATACAACCTTCAGTGATTTGCTTCGTTTTTACATCAGTAGTAACGTACTTTTAGTCTAAAATTTGCATTTTCATGACCAGATAGCATGCAAAGATTAACAGTGGATATCAGGGTTTTGTTCAGCAAAGATGGACATCACAAACCTGAATGTAAGTCTTCTACAAATCATACAGTGTGTAATTTATTTGTCTATGTCCAAAATATTTGAAATAATTTAAGTCTTGTCTCATTTTGCCAAAACAAAGATTATAAATCCAGGAAAGTTTTGTTGCTATTTATTTTGTTTCCATTTATTAATTCAGCAATAACAATTTTCAATATTACAATGACCAAAAAGCAATTTCTTTTATGATTTTTTTTTTTTTAATTTCAGAATTAGTGTGAAAACTGAAAATGTTTTCTTTCTAGAGATGAGCTACTTATTCAGTGAATGTCGGAATTTCTAAGTTCTATTTTTTTGAATTTACATTCTTCCATTATATGAATTGCCACTATTGTAGTAATTCTTAGTTGCCTTTTCTGCACCTCTCTTCTGCTTAAATTTCTTTTCTGATATTAGATGTTTATGTACCTAAAAATGCATGATAACGCAATTGTCTTACAATAGGTCTTAATTGCTGTTCTACGCATTCATAGCTCAGATGTAGGTCTCTTGTCCTCAACATGAGAAGGACATGGAACTTTTGGAGCAAGTCCAGAGGAGGGCCATGAGGATGATCAGGGGACTGGAGCACCTCCCATATGAAGACAGGCTGAGGAAGTTGGGGCTATTCAGCCTGGAGAAGAGAAGGCTGTGTGGAGACCTCATAGCAGCCTTCCAGTATCTGAAGGGGGCCTGTAGGGATGCCAGGGAGGGACTCTTCATTAGGGACTGTAGTGACAGGACAAGTGGTAACAAGTTCAAACTTAAACAGGGGGGAAGTTTAAATTGGATATAAGGAAGAAGTTCTTTAGTGTAAGGGTTGTGAGGCACTGGAATGGGTTGCCCAGGGAAGTTGTGAATGCTCCATCCCTGGCGGTGTTCCAGTCCAGGTTGGACAGAGCCTTGGGTGACATGGTTTAGTGAGAGGTGTCCCTGCCCATGGCAGGGGGGGTGGAACTTGATGACCTTCAGGTCCTTTCCAACCCTAACTATTCTATGATTCTATGATTATCATGAAATGATGAATCACAATTTGGAATGCCCTACGTTTTATGAATGTTATAAGTACAAAGTATTGTCAATGTAATCAATACCAACTGACATGGGGAAGGTAGCAATCCTTCAGTGGTAACACATATTTCTTTTAGAAACCAGTAATAGTCATTTGCTTACTAAGGTGGCTTATAATGTAATTTTCTGCACCTTGGAACAGGAAATGTTAATATTATGACAAGAAATGGAATTTGGAATTCATACTCTGTGCAGGATTGCACACCCACACAAAAAAAAAAAAAAACAAAAACCTGAAAAATATCAATATTGCATTGCCTAAAAGAACTGATGAGTGCACTACAACTGCTAGAGGTAGATGGAAAAAAAAAAGGGGATTTTACAGAGCAACATCAGTGCTTATTATTTTCTCTAATTGAATTTCTGGGGCTGAGAACATGACTATGTGCAGGAGCAAGATACCTGAAAACCCGTGGGAATAAAGAGGAGAATAGAGAAGCCAGCCAAAAATAGATTTGCAGAATTAATGTAATAAGGTAATAGTTTGAAATTTTACATTGAAAAAATGAAATCAGAAAAGGGCTTAAGGAATTTTCCTTACAGTCAGCTAAAAAAATAATTAACTTGAATTAGTTCAATACAACATCTAAACGAATTTAAAATGCTAGTAAAATCTAGCATAAAGCAGACTGCTTTGAGGATGTACAAGCATTAATTTGGAGTCAGTTGCATATTTGTATATTTTTTTGCACATTTTAACCTGTTAAGTACAAGAAAGGAATTATAGTATTTAATATTAAAATCAGTATGCGCAGAATATGTTCCTAAAATTAATTTTGAAAAGCTCATATTTATTTTAGGTCAAAACAAATTACTTTAGATTTTCAATAAAATAAGTTACAGATTTTTTTTCTATTTTTAATATATTTTAAAGTAATGTTTTGCAGCCAGGTTAAAGAAACGTATTTAGCTGAGTAGAACAGGATTTTAATAACAGTTAAATGTCTGTGTTACAAGCAATTGAGGTAAAAGCACTACTCGGAAGTTATTTATACTACTTTTGTACTTGAAAGACAGTTTAATTCTTTATGTGAAAATTCAGATTTGGAGTCTTTTACATAGGGGTCTCCTGTCCTATGCAGCTATAAATATAACTCCTATTTGCAGTATAATTGGACCTAGAAACAAGGCAGAGTAGTGTCTCAGCACTCTGAAGGTCCACAATTTTAGGCGCATGTAGACTACGTATGCACATATCTTTGTACATATGCCCAGGACCTAATGATTACTTTTATTTAAAGTCATTAACTGAAGGTATATATTCTTTATATTATTGTTATATGTAATTTATTGATATTACTGTATATTATTTGCTTGGGGTAAATCACTAAGCAATTTAAGCTAAGGTAAGAGTTCTGGACTGTACACCATTTAATGAAAGGATTTAAAACTCCCTACCTTCTAGGAAAACGTTTATCATACTTGGACAAGGCTGCCAAAACATAATTCTAGATGACTAGCCATGTACAGAAAATAATTTGTAAAATTAGGTGAGGTGGAATCTACTTCTTAGACCCTATTCTTCTCATCACTAGCGCTGTGGAAAAAAAAAAGAAAAGAAAGCAGTTTCAGGCTTAACTGTAATGGCGGGAACACCTTTTTTTAAGAGATAGGTTTCAACCTCATTTATCTGGATGTTGTGATTTAAACCCAGTCAGGCAACTTGTTCACTCACTCCCCCCCTTCTTGCTCTCCCCTTACTCCCGGAGGGACGGAGAGAATCGAAAAGAGTGCAACTCCTACGGGTTGAGATAAGAACAGTTTAGTAACTAAGGCATAACACAGATCACTACTGCTACCACCAATAATAATAGTAATAAAGAGAAATAACAAGGGAAGAGAATACAACACCTCACCACCTGCCAACCAATAACTCACCACCCCCAGCCTGACCAAGCATCAACTGACACGTCCTCCATCCCTGCAGACTACCAGCCCTTCCGGCTAACTCCCAGTTACATCCCAGGCATGATGTGCTGTGGTATGGAATACCTCTTTGGTCAGTTTGGGTCAGGTGTCCTCTCTCTGCTTCCTCCTGACTTCCCGTCCTCCCTGGCAGAGCCTGAGGCTCACAAAGTCCTTGGCCAAACCAAAACATCATTGTTATCAGCTCTGTTCTCAGGCCGAAAGTCAAAACACAGCACTGCACCAGCTACCAAGAAGGAAAAAAATGACTGCTACTGCTGAACCCAGGACACTGGAAAACAACAAAAAAAAAACAGCTAAAACCCAGGCATTTCGTAACTATGTAAGGGCTGTGAGACAAAAATGAGAAATAAAGGCATAAGCCATACTTATGTTTTAAAAATAGGTCAGGAACTATTTACTATTATTACAAACAAAATTATATATAATATTTTTTACCTTTCCTACAATTATTATTTTTGCAAAATATTTCAACCTACAACAACCCCTTAAAAAGAGAACTTTCAGTATTTCATTGGACATCTGTAATTGTGAGTTTTATGAAAGCATCTTGACAGTGAATATCCAATATATTTGTGGCTTTCTCGTCAACATTAATAAAAAGTTACCAAACTCAGTGTCTTTTTCAGACAAAATACTGATAACTTGCAAGGATGCAGGAGAATTCCACTCATAGTATCTTGCATGAATGAAAACTAATTCAAGCTTCTTTCCCATATAAGTACTGGCAGAAAGTATCACAATTCCTTACTTATAAGCAGTAGTTTCTGTTTTGCCCATTTTGTTATTCTTTAAAGTAGCAGACATAGGGTTGACATTCTCTCACCTAACCTTTATCATTCAGGAGTTGAATGTCTAGTCTCAAGAGGTAGGCTAGATAAGTAATTAGGGTTCATTCATTATTAAGATGCAATAGATTCCCCCTTGGAGTTGCTCATCTCTCAGCTTTGATGTACTAAAGTAGGCAATATGAATCACAGCCACAATACAGGCTTATCTAGGTGAAATTTCTGGTCCTCCTTGAGTGGAGTTCATGGTTCTCTGTGTGCTATAAAAAAATACTTACACTCCCCAGGTTATCCTGCATCTATTCTTGCTGGTCCTCTTATTTGTATTTTTGGTTTCTAATACAGAGAACAGTAATGAACATATTAATCTTTAAACATTTTTATCCTTTTTCTTTAGTAAAACTTTTTGTCAGCTTAGAAGTATTCTACTTGTTCTTTATTGCCATGAGGACAGGTTAAATAAATTTATTTTTATTTTATTTTCTATTTAGCACCTTCATTTTGTAGTGTGAATATATTTTTGGCTGAACTCCATTAATAATTTTGCCTTATACGCTGAATTCAAGCATGAAATTCACACATGAAATTTTGTGCAAAAGTAAAACAAGTAAATTTTTATCTGTTTCAAATATTTTTTTAGTTCTGTTTTAAGAGACACAAAAGTTAAAACCTGGATTGTGAGATTTGAATTTAAAAATAACCTGCTGAGGCTCCTCTCCATATGTTCACTCTGTTCCCAGGAAGTTCTTGTCCTTGTTCAGAAGCACACTTGGCTTGCACCTACCTCATCTCTCTTTTAGGCCCAAGGCCATCTGTACAGTACTCTGTAAAAAGCATCGTTAGGTAGGAACAGACCCCAAAAGCCAAGCTAATAATGTGATAGGGCTTGAAGAGGACTGGTCATACCTATCTCACAAAGAGCTTGAAATAGGTTTCCTCCTAATCAGTGTGACAGTCCTGTGGCCCTAAGGTGACCAGTTTCTGTCTGTGTAGATTTTCAGTTCAAAATGATTGAAATAATGTGAGGTTTGTTTTCCTTCTTGCCAGTTGCTTTTAGGGCATGTTGCATTCTGCAGGAGATGATAGGATGTTTGAAGTAGAGGAGGTGACTGAGAAAATGACAGAAGTGGCCTAAAGACTAGATGGGATGTGATATCTCTTCAGTTTTCCTGAATAAGAACCACTGGGTAGGACAGATTCAAAATTCTTTATAATCAGGTAGTGCAGAGGAATCTGAACTTGCCTCTGCAACCAAGTACATAGAAGAAAGATAACCACTTTACTTCCAGAAAACATAAGTAAAAATAAAATCAAGCAGCTTGATAGTGCCTGTCCTGGAAAGTAGAAGACAGATATCTGGATCTCTGTTGAAAAAGAAAGAAATGTCTTATTTCTGAATATGTTGTAAGCACTGCCTTCTTATAACAGGAGAAGATATGCGTGTGCATCACTTGAGCAGCCTGAATTTTGAACAGTGGGACAATGTGACTCCCAGTGTTACACTCAGAGACTTGTTATGGGGTAAAGAGAACATGCCATATATAAGGAGTCAAGAATTTGTCACTAACTTGACTAAAATCTTTCACAATCTTATCAGAATCCAACACTTCTTAGTTAAGTTACAACATTGCCAACTCTCATAATTCAAATAATTGCAAAAAAAAGCTTCATTAACAATTATTATTCAAGAATATATAGTAATATCCACGCCTTTTCGTCAGTATTGTGTTCACACTTTCAGCATTCCTAAAGCGGAAGACCTAATTTTCCTCAAGCAGGAAGACGAAGTCTTAACGAGGAGTTCAGCACCAGTGATAGGAGTCCCTTCCTCCTCAGTTTTGAGGACTGCTTTGGCTTGTTTCTATATTTTTCCTCTCCTAGGGCTGCTGTCTTCTGACTGCTCCCAGCTAAATGTGAGCATGGTCCCACAGCTGCACAAAACTCAGCCCCACCAGGGCCTCTTGTTTGTTGAGCAGCAACTCACAGGGTTTGCCAGACCCTTCCCATGGAGGTGCTGGCAGAGCTCAGGCTCAGGCAGGAGTCCAGAGGCAATGGCTTATCTGTGCTTAATCCAAAGGGGAGCTCAATCCAGGTGTAAAATTATCTCCTGGGTTCTTACCTAGCTAAAGTATAAAATAGACAAATACCTTCTTCAATAAGAATTGAGGAACTTCCAACAAATCAAAGAAGAAATTTAAAGAACTGAAATATTATGCTTAAAGAGTTGCAACGCCTTGGGAATCCACTCTGTTTGACACTTCCATAATTAAGAAGTGGTCCACTGAAGTTAACAGAACTGAATTTCTAGTTAGGCACCTAAATCCTAATTCTCACTCTACTGTCCTAAATATAACCATTGAATCTAGACATAGTTTCTCTGTTGAGCTAGTATTTTAAGATCAGAACAGATTACAGATCATACGAACAGATGCAAATGGATGCATTTGTTTGTTTAGTGATCACTCAAAGACAAATACAATAGCACTGGGTGTGAGGGAAGATACTAACTAGCTATTTGTGATTCTGATGATGGTTTTGGCACATTCTGAACTGTATAAACAGTATTTGACATTGTATTGCATATTACTGCTTTTATCAACAGCATGTCAGAGAGACAAATAAATTGTCCAGCTGTCTCTATAACATTCCCATGTGTGTCTTAAGTAGGGGAAACCATTCATGGATTTTATTTTATTTGCTTCTACTGGTTCTTAATTACAGTTATCATCATCTTCATTTAAAACCTCACGATCCAGAGCTCAAAAATGAACAACTGGAAGTTAAGTTTAGCAACAACTGTGTAAAGATATAAAGTAGGCAAACTTGTGCTGTTGCAACTTTCACCTTTCACACTTCCAGTGAACATACTGACTCTACTACTGACTGTGCTAAAAACTGAAAAAGCATACCTAACTTACTATATAAACCAAATTCTGATGTGATCAACTGGAGCCTCAAATCTGAAATCTGAAGATGGCCTCTATATTTCTACAGTACACACTATCAGGTTTTAATTTGGTGTTGTTACATGCACAGGAAATGAACAGGAGTTTAAAAGGAAATTACTTTTCCCTTCTGTGCCTGTTGGTATTGTACAATTCAGTTTATTGTTAAAAGCAGTTTATATATAACAATAAATTTAAAGCTAACTTAAGTTTTGCTGCTATGTAAGTGAAGCAAGACTACTTTGACCCTAACTCTTGTTTCAAATAATAACACATCTATTATGAACGTATCATGAGAAGAATCTGGTACATCAGTTCTTCCATTATAGAAAGATGGATTATATCATACACTTGGTACAAAGTTTTGGGAAAGTCAGCTCAGGACGTCCTCAGAAAACTTTATAATTCTGCATAACTCAAAGTTGAATTTGGAGATTAAAATGGCAGAGAACAAATTTTGAAGTTGTACCTTAGTATCCCTTTTCACACAATTTATCCATTTGCACATATTTTTATCTAGGCAGAGGAACATATTACTGCTACCATTTTGACTTCAGCTACTCATGACCATTCATTTCCTCCTGACTGAGGTTATCAGTCCTCTTAGCTCTACTAGTTCCTAACCCATTTTGGTTAATATGAATTGAGCTATGGACATTTCATTTAACAAGTCTCTACCAAGACAGTAGTTCTAAGAAATTGGTTTACCTTTGTTGGCTGAGCCTATAGTAATAATAACCCCTACCAAATGTAGGATATGTGCAGAGAACCATAAGTGGCAGAGGAAAGATGTTACAGCAAGTGACTCACTTGATATGTTGACTTTTATGTTTGGACTATATAGCCATAAAATCAGAGATATAGTTTTCCCGTGTAACGCAGGTCAGAGTTTAATCCAGTAATTCCTACATCAAGAAAATGAGTCAGTCATGACTGTGAGATTTACCCGAGCAGAAGATTATATTTGAAATATTATGTGCATAGACCACCTGTGTTTAAGTAATGTCTGCATTTTAATTAAAACTCAAGTACAGAACCATATCTGTGACATAATCTGTTACAGATGGCACTGTTTTCCATCCTTGATCAAGTAACTAGTCCTACTTATTAGAATCTGTATCTTCAGTCTTGCAATTTTGTAACTTCTTCATACTCTGAGATGCAAGGGTACAAGATTCTCCAAGAATACTCAGTCAGACTTCTCAGCTCACCACCAAAAGAACTTCCATTTTATAAGTCTCTTGCTATTTAATAGTTATGAAATGAGCTAAAAAAAAGAATTTTCTTTGAGAATGCATGAAACAATAGTACCTTGATAGTCTATGGAGATGAGCCAATGGAGTCTTGAGAGCTATCCATCAAATCTCTGGAAATGAGAAGTGCCGGAACTGCAGACACCTAAAGCTAGGCAACATGACTCTTTCACATCTAAACTACAGACATTTGCTATCCTCACTGTATAAGTCAGAGAAATAATATTCCTGATTTACCATGACACTGAGAAAGCAGTGTCAGCAGAAGTCTTTTCCAAGGATAGGTTTATCACACAGATGTATTTCTGTGCTTATGAAGAATGAATTTCTTTCTTTTTGGCACTCAGAGAAACAGTTTCACTATAGCTGGTAAAAAGCACAGCATGATCAAAGTGTGGAAGAGGGAAATCAATTACATAGTTATTACACAGAAACTGTAAAGTATCATATCCTATACAGGTTCTCCCTATTTCCTGAGGCATCACTTTCTATGATTACTCTTGCTGTATTGACTAAATCTCCATTGATCACAATGCTAGCGTGTAACTCATAGATAAACCACATTCCAGACACCTCACAACAGGCAAGATGAAATCCACCCAGACCATACATTCTCACAGCTCTAGAGTTTTATTTATATAACTGGTTCTTTCCACTTTCTTCTGCAACTTAAATACACAGATGACTCTTTTGCTTTGTCTCCTCTTCCTCAATGCCTATTCTTCTTCCCCATTTCTGCCTGTGTTACTTATAGATGACCAACCTAATCTCTTAGTGGAAAGTTCTTATGAAGGCCAACTTCCTCCTGCACAAAGAAAAGGTAGCTCCTAGGGCTCTGTGAAGTGCAGTACAGAATACACCCAAGGATGAAGATTTTGGTGCCTATGTGGCAACAGGGTTTAAACTATCTCACTGAAAAGAATTCAATTGGATTTTTGTTTCTCATTTCCCCAGCTTGTGACCACTGCCTCTTGTTCTTTCCTTATGCAACTCTGAGAGATGTTTTTTTCCATTTTTCTCTATACCTTCCTCTTTAGTAATGGAAGACAGCATCCCCTTTAAGTATTCTCCAGGGTACATTAACCTTCCTCATGTCAGGTGTGTCAGTCGTCTAAGTGTCTTAGTGGTCTTTCTTTTGCTGGATTTTATCTGTTATTGACATGCCTTTAATACAAGGAGCCAATCTGGACACATTATTACAATTAAGCCCTGGTGAATGCCAAGTAGAGGGAATTGGTTATTTCCCTTGATCTGCAAGCTGTACTTTTACAAATTCAGCCCAGTATTTGGTGAGATTTCACTTGCGTAAGGATATCTTGCAAATGTAAATTCAAATCCCCCAGTCCTTCCCTGCAAGGCTGTGAAATAGCCAGTCAATTTCTCTACACTGATGCAGGTGTCTTGGGTTCAGCAGTAGCAGTCATGTTTCTCCTTCGTGGTAGCTGGTGCAGTGCTGTGTTTTGACTTCCAGCCTGGGAACAGTGTTGGTGAAGCCGATGTTTTCGGTTGTTGCTAAGTGATGTTTACCCTGACCAAGGACTTTGTGAGGCTCATGCTCTGCCAGGGAGGAGGGGAAGCCGGGAGGAAGCAGAGATGGGGCGCCTGACCCGGGCTAGCCAAAGAGGTATTCCATACCACAGCCCGTCATGCCCGGGGTGGGGGGTAACTGGGAGTTACCCGGAAGGACAGGGGCTTCTGGGTCGGACTCATTTCTTGGCCGGTGGTATCGTATTCTCTTCCCTTGTTATTTTCTCTTATCATTGTTGTCGTTGGTAGTAGCGGTGGTGATTTGTGTTGTACATTGGTTGCTGGACTGTTCTTGTCTCAACCCATAGGAGTTGCACTCTTTCGATCCTCCTCCCCGTTCCTCTGGGAGTGGGGGAGGGGGGCGGTCCTCGATTGCTTTCAGCCCGGCACCACTCATTGGGAGTGAGTGAACAAGTTGCCTGACTGGGTTTAAACCACGACAGCAGGCTAAAGCTAGGAGAAATATGGAATTCCTTTTCAGTATGAAACAAACAATATTCTGATTTCACTTTGATAAATATTTGTGCAAATAATTATTTTTTTTCTTTTAGGTGGAGATATGACACAATAGATTGTTAACCGAAGTGCATGTAAAATTATTATTTTGATAAATCTTTCTACTTCTTAACCAAAGATGAGTTACATTTCTGCCCAGTTAAACACCATTTGCTGTTCAGTGAGAAAAAAAATGTCAGTGTTTTCAGAACGTTTCCTGGTGGATAAAGTTTTATTTTTCATCTCGAAGTTTGAAATACGCAAGATGTGTATTAGAACTTGAAACATATGCCAGTTATGTAAGACAGGCATATGGATGTGCATATTAGGAGAAAATAATAGAGAACAGCATATTAAACAGGCCAAAATTCCTCTGCAACAAAGTGAATTTTCTGCTGAATCCTGCCTTTTGTTACAAGTAATTACAGACACCAGAGATTCATCTGCCCATGAAGTCTTGATTCTTGAGGAAAGTAATTTCAAAATAAATATGTCAGAGCTTGTTATGTTCTATGTTTAATTCTCTTTTTGACTTTCATAGTTAAAACTTTTTTCATTTCCATACAGTCTTTTTCAGATTCTGTGACATTTCAAAAATGTTTTGGAGGGATTTATTAGAAACCAGTTCATGAAATCAAACAGGCTATTTCTATTGTATAACATTTTCAGTTCTGTTGACACAAGTCAGAGATAGGAAGCTGCAGAATTTATCAAGACAGTCGTGCAGTTCAACGACATTGGTCTTAAGTGCAGCCTATTTTAATCAATCATTGGCAAGTGATTATATTTTTTTACGTAAAAAGTTTCATAGTTTTTGAAATAAAAATGTTATTGACAGCTCTGTATTTTAAGAAAGCTTTAATGGGAGAATATGATTTTTGTTTAGACGCTTGGAGTTTGCACAGGTAGTTAAAATAATAAACTGCATTTTTAATTATATTAAATATTTGGGGGTTTGTTGAAATGTTAATTTTATACTGCATTTCTTCAGATTTTTAATAGCTGTTAATTTGTATCTATTTGGGAATTTGCATGTGTGCAAAAATCAACTACACGTATAAATTTTTAACGGAAATATTTTTTATGGAATGAAGCCTGTTTGAAAATGCTGCTAAGGTGAAAATCTCATTTTCTTCTTAGAATCATAGAATAGTTAGGGCTGGAAAGGACCTTAAGATCATCTAGTTCCAAACCCACTGCCATGGGAAGGAACACCTCACACTAAACCATATCACCCAAGGCTTCGTCCAACCTGGTCTTGAACACTGCCAGGGATGAAGCATTCACAACCTCCCTGGGCAACCCATTCCAGTGCCTCACCACCCCAACAGGAAAGAATTTGCTCCTTATATCCAATTTAAACTTCCCCTGTTTTAAGTTTTAACCCGTTACCTCTTGTCCTGTCACTGCAGTCCCTAATGAACAGTCCCTCCCCAGCATCCCTACAGGCCCCATTGAGATACTGGAATGCTGCTATGAGGTCTCCACACAGCCTTCTTTTCTGCAGGCTCAACAGCCCCAAATTCCTCAGCCTGTCTTCATACGGGAGGTGCTCCAGTCCCCTGATCATCCTCGTGGCCCTTCTCTGGACTTGTTCCAACAGTTCCATGTCCTTTTTATGTTGAGGACACCAGAACTGCACACAATACTCCAGGTGAGGTCTCACAAGAGCAGAGTAGAGGGGCAGGATAACCTCCTTCGACCTGCTGGTCACACTTCTTCTGATGCAGCCCAGGATACGGTTGGCTTTCTGGGCTGCAAGCGCACATTGAAGCCTGCTCATGTTCATTTTCTCATCGACCAGCACCCCCAAGTACTTCTCTGCAGGGCTGCTCTGAATCTCTTCTCTGCCCAACCTGTAGCTGTGCCTGAGATTGCTCCGACCCAGGTGTAGGACCTTGTACTTGGCATGGTTAAACTTCATAAGGTTGGCATCAGCCCACCTCACAAGCCTTTGCCAGTGAATACCGAGGCAAAGAAGTCATTCAGAACCTCAGCCTTCTCCAAATCCTGTGTAGCCAGTTCTCCCGAGAGCTTCCTGAGGGGGCCTACGTTCTCCCTAATCTGTTTTTTATTTGCTATGTACCTGTAGAATCCCTTCCTGTTATCCTTAATACCTCTAGCTAAGTTTAATTCTAACTGGGCCTTAGCTTTCCTAACCTGGTCCCTAGCTTCCCGGTCAACATCCCTGTACTCTTCCCATGCCACCTGTCCTTGCTTCCCCGTACTATAAGCCTCTTTTTTCAATTGAATTTTCCTCAGGAGCTCCTTATCCATCCAAGCAGGTCTTCTGGCCCTCGTGCTGCACTTCCTTCTAGTTGGGATGTAACACTCCTGAGCTTGTAGCAGCTGATCCTTGAATATCAACCAAGAGCCTTGGGCCCTCCTGCTGCACTTCCTTCTACTTGGGATGCAATACTCCTGAGCTTGTAGCAGGTGATCCTTGAATATCAACCAACAGTCTTGGGCCCCCCTGCCCCCTAGGGCTGTATCCCATGGAACCTTACTAAGCAGGTTCTTGAAGACGCCAAAGTCTGCTCTTTTGAAGTCCGGGGCAGTGAGCTTGCTGCACGCTCTTCTCGCTGTTCTGAGGATCTCATATTCGAGCATCTCATGATTGCTGTATCCAAGGCTGCCCTGGAGCATCACATTTCCAATGAGCCCTTCCCTGTTGGTGAGCACAAGGTCAAGCATGGCAGCTCTCCTTGTTGGCTCCTCTATTACTTGCAGAAGGAAGTTGTCTTCCACACAATCGAGGAACCTCCTGGATTGCTTGTGCCGGGCCATACCGTCCTTCCAACAGATGTCAGGGTGGCTGAAGTCACCCATGAGAACAAGGGGCTGTGAGCGTGAGGCTTTTCCTATCTGTCTGTAGAGTGCTACATCCACAGGTTCTCCTTGATCAGGCGGTCTATAACACATCCCCACAGTAATGTCTCCCATAGCTATATTCCCTTTAACCCTGACCAGTCAGCTGATCGGAGCTAGCCTATCTAGAGCCACAGCCGGCACGCTTCAGCGACCGCGAGGGTCAACGGAGATGAGGAAAATCAGAGGGGACAGCGTAGAGACATCGCGGTTCCCGACATCTCCCGATCCCCGAAGCCCCAGCAGCCCTTGCGAGAGAGAGGCTGACGTGGCGGGGGGCGTTCCCACGGTGACGGTGACCACCCCCCTGCCGCTTGCCTTGAAAGAGCCTCTGAGAGGGCAGCGACACGTCACTGCCCGCCAGGCGCAGGGAGGAACAAGCAGGTCGTGTTGCTGACCCTGTTGCTGGTGTCCCAGGCTGCTGACCAATATGGTCGCCTCCAGAAAGAGAGCTTGCAGTAAGAAGACTGCAGCAACTCAGACAGAGACCCCGTCCCAAACTGTGACTGTTCAGGTCTGCGGATGCAGGGAGTGCCAGAGCCTGCTGCTGCCAGGGGAGGGAGGATAGCATTCCACCTGTGTGAGGTGCGAGCAGGTAGAAGATCTGCTTAGCCTGGTGGCAAAACTTAAGGAGGAGGTTGAGACACTGAGGACCATCAGGGAGTGTGAAAGGGAGATCGACTGGTGGAGTAACTCCCTGGCGTGCCAGTCGGAACAGTTCCAGGGAGATACCCCCCAAAAGGGGAAGGACCCCCTGGCTTCTCACACAGAGGGGGATGGCCCGAGACAGCCCCTGCACTGTAGCTGTTGCGCAGAGGTAGGGGACCAAAAAGACGACGAGGGTTGGAAGCGAGTTTCAGTTTGGCGTCATGGGAAACCCTCCCCCCTTCCTGCCCTGCTTCCCCAGGTGTCCCTCCGTAATAGGTTCGAGGCCCTGGATCTTGAAGGAGAGGTAGGTGAGAATGTGGGGCAAGGCCAGCCTACAAGGCCACATAGGAAAAGGCGCTCGACTTTGCACCTCAAGACTGCCTCTGATAGGCAAGAAAGAAGGGTCATTGTAGTAGGCGATTCCCTTCTGAGAGGAACAGAGGGCCCAATATGCAGAGTTGACCCTCATCATAGGGAAGTGTGTAGTCTGCCTGGAGCCCGGATCAGGGATATCACTAGGGCGCTCCCCAACCTGGTGCACCCGACAGACTACTACCCACTGCTGGTCTTCCAGACAGGTGGGGAGGAAGCTGCTTCCCGCAGTCTGAGGGGGATGAAGAAAGACTACAGGGCCTTGGGGCGGATGGTGAAAGAGTCTGGGGCTCAAGTGATCTTCTCCTCACTCCTTCCATCTTCCACTGATGATGTGGGAAGGAATGGGAAGATTCAGTCCATCAACGATTGGCTTCGAGACTGGTGCTACAGGCAGGGCTTTGGGTTCTTTGATAACAGCTGGTTTTATAGGGCACCAGTCTGGACAATGACAAGTGGGAAAGGTTTATCTCACAGAGGCAAAAGGATGCTGGGGTACGAATTAGCAGGGCTCATTTGGAGAGCTTTAAACGAGATTCGAAGGGGGATGGGGTTGTAGCTGGGCTTGCCCCAGTGGGGCAGCACTCCAGAATTGATGAAGACTGGGAGGCCTCCTATAATCCTAGGGTGAAATTGGTGTGCTCAGCTCGCTCCCTGGAATGTCTGTACACCAGTGCGCGCAGCATGGGAAATAAGCAGGAGGAGTTGGAAACCTGTGTTAAGTCAGGAGACTATGATCTGGTGGCAATTACAGAGACGTGGTGGGACAGCTCACATGACTGGAATATAGTCATGGAGGGCTATGTCCTTTTCAGGAAAGACAGGCCAGCCAGGAGGGGTGGTGGGGTTGCTCTTTATGTGCGAGAGCAACTACAATGCACCGAGTTCTGTCCAGGGACAGATGACGAGCGAGTTGAGAGTCTGTGGGTGAGAATTAAGGGGCAGGCTGGCAGGGGCGATACCGTTGTGGGTGTCTGTTGCAGACCGCCAGATCAGGGTGAGGAAGTTGATGAGGCCTTCTACAGGCAGCTGAGAGCGGCCTCACAGTCACAGGCCGTGGTCGTCGTGGGGGATTTTAACTTCCCTGATGTTTGCTGGAAGGACCACTCGGCAACCCAGCCACAGTCCAGGAGGTTCCTCCAGTGTATGGATGATAACTTCCTCCTGCAAATGGTGGATGAGCCAACCAGGAGAGGAGCGCTGCTGGATCTCATCCTCACTAACAAGGAGGGTCTGGTCGAAGCAGTAAGGGTTGAGGGCTGCCTTGGTTGCAGCGGCCATGAGATGGGGGAATTCAGGATCTTATGTGGTAGGAGCAGTAGAATAGCAAGTAGAATTGCAACCCTGGACTTTAGCAGGGCAGACTTTGTCCTTTTCAAGCAATTGCTAGGGGAAATCCCATGGGTAAGGCTGTTTGAAGGTAAAGGGACCCAAGATAGTTGGTTGGCATTCAAGGACTGCTTTTTCCGAGCTCAAGAACGGAGCATCCCGACACGTAGGAAGTCAAGGAAGAGGGCCAGGAGACCTGCGTGGCTAAATAGGGAATTGCTGGGTATGCTCAAGTGGAAGAGGAGAGTTTACAGGTCATGGAAGGAGGGGCTGGCCACTTGGGAGGAATACAAGGCTGCTGCTAGAGGATGTAGGAAGGCAGCTAGGATGACTAAGGCCTCCTTAGAATTAAACCTGGCGAGAAGGGTCAAGGACAGCAAAAAGAGCTTTTTCAAATACAGGGCAGATAAAACTAACACCAGAGGCAATGTAGGCCCACTGATGAACGGGATGGGTGCCCTGGTGACAGAAGATACAGAGATGGCAGAGTTACTGAATGCCTTCTTTGTCTCTGTTTACTCTGCTGCAGGCAGTCCGGAAGAGCCCTGTACCCCTGAGACCTTAGATGAAGTCAGGTCGACGGAGCGGTTTGCCTTAGTCGATGAGGAATGGGTTAGAGACCAGTTGAGCAATCTGGACATCCATAAATCCATGGGTCCAGATGGGATGCACCCGTGGGTGCTGAGGGAACTGGCGGAAGTCATTGCTAGACCACTCTCCATCATCTTTACCAAGTCTAGGGAAATGGGAGAGGTGCCTGAGGACTGGAGGAAAGCAAATGTCACTCCAGTCTTCAAAAAGGGGAAGAAGGAGGACCCGGGTAACTATAGACTGGTCAGGCTCACCTCCATCCCTGGGAAAGTGATGGAACACCTTATCCTTGGTGCCATCTTAAGGCATATCAAGGATAAGAGGGTTATGAGGGGCAGTCAACATGGCTTCACCAAGGGGAAATCAGGCTTGACCAATCTCTTAGCCTTTTATGAGGAAATAACACGGTGGATGGATGATGGCAGAGCGGTGGATGTGGTCTACCTTGACTTCAGCAAAGCATTTGACACAGTCTCCCACAGCATCCTCACACCTAAATTGAGGAAGTGTGGTCTGGATGATCAGGTAGTGAGGTGGACTGTGAGCTGGCTGAAGGAGAGAAGCCAGAGAGTTGTAGTCTATGGGGCAGAGTCTAGTTGGAGGCCTGTAACTAGTGGAGTGCCTCAAGGGTCAGTACTGGACCAGTATTATTTAATATATTCATCAACGATTTAGATGAGGGAATTGAGTGTACTATCAGCAAGTTTGCTGATGACACTAAGCTGGGAGGAGTGGCTGACACGCCAGAAGGCTGTGCTGCCATCCAGCGAGACCTTGACAGGCTGGAGAGTTGGGCAGGGAATAACTTGATGAAATATAACAAGGGAAAGTGTAGAGTCCTGCATCTGGGCAGGAACAACCCCAGGTTCCAGTATAGGTTGGGGAACGACCTGTTAGAGAGCAGTGTAGGGGAGAGGGACCTGGGGGTCCTAGTGGACGACAGGATGACCATGAGCCAACACTGTGCCCTTGTGGCCAAGAAGGCCAAAGGCATCCTGGGGTGTATTAGAAGGGGGTGGTTAGTAGGTCGAGAGAGGTCCTCCTTCCCCTCTACTCTGCCCTGGTGAGACCCCATCTGGAATATTGTGTCCAGTTCTGGGCCCCTCAGTTCAAGGAGGACAGGGACCTGCTGGAGAGAGTCCAGCGCAAGGCAACTAAGATGATTAAGGGAGTGAAGCATCTCCCTTATGAGGAAAGACTGAGGGAGCTGGGTCTCTATAGCTTGGAGAAGAGGAGACTGAGGGGTGACCTTATTAGTGTATATAAATATATAAAGGGGGAGTGTCACGAGGATGGAGCCAGGCTCTACTCAGTGGCAAACAATGATAGGACAAGGGGTAATGGGTACAAACTGGAACACAAGAGGTTCCACTTAAACTTGAGAAGAAACTTCTTCTCAGTGAGGGTGACAGAACACTGGAACAGGCTGCCCAGGGAGGTTGTGGAGTCTCCTTCCCAGAGACATTCAAAACCCGCCTGTACACATTCCTGTGTAACATTATCTAGATGTTCCTGCTCCGGCAGGGGGATTGGACTAGATGATTTTTCGAGGTCCATTCTTATCTCTAGCATACTGTGATACAGAGGAAACAGAACTCCCCAGGAGGAATCTATTAGAGATAAAGCTAGCCTGCTCACATGCAAAACATTGAGTTTTGGATTTTTCTACAAAAATCTATTAAAATAGATATTAATTTCTCTGAATAATTCTGCAGAATTTTTATGTGAGTTGTGGAAAAGGCTGCTCTTCATACTAATCATTAATAATAGTATCTTTGATACAGATGTCAACACATGTAGTTTAGAAAATAACCTATAGCAAAATTTACTTCAATATATCTTCTTGGCAATAGAAATTACATGCTTGTTCAACTGAAAAAGAAGCTTAGTTAATAGCAGAGGCAACAGATAGATAGTCTTTTTACACTATTGTCATTTGGGATGGTTTTCTGATGCTTCTTTCCTTCTAAGAAACAATAGCATACACATGGGAAAATTTGAAGCTCTCAGTGGTGTCTCTTGACATTTTGGGTTCAGGGGCCAGGTTTGCCATGTAACAATTATCTATCTAGTGGGAGAATTACAGTTTTGCAAAAGAGCATTATGACCTCCCTCAGGTGTATTCGTCATCTGTGTGTTAGCTGCAAAAAATCTAGTAACAATTAATTTTACTGATCTAGTAACACAGCTTTGATCTCTTTATAACAGTTTGACTAGCCAGTGTCATCATAGTTAAAAACAGTTTTTTAAATCACAAAAATGTAATTTGTCACTGTTCTGCTGCATAACATAAAAATTTATCCATTGATACTACTATTTTATTCTAAATCTAAGTTCACTTTATTCCAAAGGGATCATGGACACAGCTGCACAAAGCACAGGCTGAAACTTCAAGCATATACCCTGCAGCAATAACCCTTAATCCCTGAGGTTGTTAGAAACTCTTTAGATGCAAAACAAAGGTGAAAATTCATCAGCTGAGATTAGCTTTTTGTTGTTAACTAACAACTGTTATACACAGCACTTTGAGGTACATTCTCCCATGTGTTAGTGTACATAAAATAAAGTCTGATTGAGTGATTGATGGGTAACAAGGCTAAGCTCAAGCAAAGCAAAGTTTTCCCTGGAGAAGTTTGGAAGTGTTTAATGCTTTATGTTCACGCCAAGAAATTCTAAAATGGGAAAACTGGGGAAGAGTGTTTATAAGGAAAGAAAACGGAAGGAATCAAAATCTGAATTCACAAGATATTATAATCTTTAATGGAAAAATATTACAGTTTACCAAGTGTTCTAAACAGTGAGTTCTAAACAAAACTGACCAAAGAATGAAGTACCTTAGTTATATCAGAAATGGATGGAGGCCTACAAGACGAAGGGTTGAATCCTACAGTTTAAATCTTAAAGTCTTAGATAATTTCTAAGAAATAAATGTATTGGAATTTGGGACAATTCTGTCCAGAAATAATCTCAGAGTGGCTAAAAAAAAAGTTATTGTTGTATACCTAACAGGAGAGAAAGGAGAAAAGTACATGTGGGAACAAAATTAACAAATTAAATCTAAAAGACCAAAAACACTCAGCAAGAGGGAAGAAAAAAGAAATTCTTCACCTTGAAATCAAAACTCTAGAAAACAGAATTCATGGACTTAGGGAAATGTGTGGAGGTGGAGATGGCCAGATAATTGATCCTTTGTTTTAAAAGTAGTCGCTCAAGAGTGCTATGCATTGTGTAAGAATGTGCACTTTTAAAAATCATGGTATTATGATTACGAAACAGGGGTGTTTAAAAAGTATCCGAGAAAAACATTCACTTTGAAAATCTTCCATGGCCTGCCAGATTCCCCAGTACTTCATTACAGCCTGTTTAGAGAGGAGGTAAACGTGGCTTCTCATGGATAAAACAAGAAGCTGCAACTAAGACATCTGGGTAGATAATGCTCTAGAAATAATTTCATTTACATCCTAGGAGTTTCTTTGTAATTTGCAAAATGTTCATATCAGAGTTCAATGTTTACCAATGAATAGCTTATATGAAGTGAATCAAGAAGTTATTTTTGTGAACAGTTTAATACAGTTCAAGCCACAGACTGATTATGAACCCCTAGCTTTGAATTTCAACTATTCAGTAACTGTTGCTCTTGATGGTCACTTATAACACAATATTATTTCCTATTCCAGACTGAATATCTCCCAAAGAAGCAGTGAATTTTCAAGATGCTTCAAAAGCTATTCCCTTTACTAGCAGATGTGCTGTAGCCATTACCATTTAAGAACATTAAGACTTTTTTTTTCCTTTTAGGAGTGATAATCCTGGTAAGACAGGCCTATAACTAAGGCTGAGAAAATATATTAATTCTCCCTAGAGACTTGTTTGTCTTTGAAAATTCACATAAGCATAAGTGCTCACAAATATCTTCCTTTGCTGCAGTCAGTACTGAAGATAGAATAGCAATGGGTATCTTGAGGAATGGTACAAACCAAGAGACCAGAGATGATGAATGAGTTTGCCTACCCGATGTGACAGGGTACATTAGTGTTTTTCAGTTGTGACTATGAGTCAGCAGAAAAACTTAAAATACCATACAGACATTTAAAAACCATCATCACAGTAGCTGTAGGTAAGCTTGAAGTCTCACCACATCAGGACTACAGATGATTGCCGGAAGCATAAAGAATTTAAGATAAGAAAACTCTTTAAAATCAATCATTCATTCATAGAATCATAGAATCATAGAGCAGTTAGGGTTGGAAATGACCTTAAGATCATCTAGTTCCAACCCCCCTGCCGTGGGCAGGGACACATTATGCTAAATAATATCACCCAAGGCCTCGTCCAACCTGGTCTTGAACACTGCCAGGGATGGAGCATTCACAACCTCCCTGGGCAACCCATTCCAGTTCCTCACCACCCCAACAGGAAAGAATTTGCTCCTTATATCCAATCTAAACTTCTCCTGTTTAAGTTTTAACCCGTTACCCCTTGTCCTATCACTCCAGTCCCTAATGAAGAGTCCCTCCCCAGCATCCCTACAGGCCCCCTTCAGATACTGGAAGGCTGCCATGAGGTCTCCACACAGCCTTCTCTTCTCCAGGCTGAACAGCCCAAACTTCCTCAGCCTATCTTCATATGGGAGGTGCTCCAGTTCCCTGGTCATCCTCGTGGCCCTTCTCTGGACTTGTTCCAACAGTTCCATGTCCTTTTTATGTTGAGGACACCAGAACTGCACACAATACTCCAGGTGAGGTCTCACAAGAGCAGAGTAGAGGGGCAGGATCACCTCCTTCGACCTGCTGGTCACACTTCTTCTGATGCAGCCCAGGATACGGTTGGCTTTCTGGGCTGCAAGCGCACACTGAAGCCTGCTCATGTGCATTTTCTCATCAACCAACACCCCCAAGTCCTTCTCCGCAGGGCTGCCCTGAATCTGTTCTCTGCCCAACCTGTAGCTGTACCTGGGATTGCTCTGACCCAGGTGGAGGACCTTGCACTTGGTATGGTTAAACTTCATAAGGCTGGCATAAGCCCACCTCACAAGTGTGTTGAGGTCCCTCTGGATGGCATTCCCTCCCTCCAGCGTATCAACTGAAACACACAGCTTGGTGTCATCAGCAAACAGGCTGAGGGTGCATTCAATCCCACTGTCCATGTCAGCAACGAAGATGTTAAACAAGACCGGTCCCAACACCGAACCCTGAGGGACGCCACCCGTTGCTGGTCTCCAGCCGGACATTGAGCCATTGACCACAACTCTTTGTGTATGGCCATCCAGCCAGTTCTTTATCCACCGAGTGGTCCATCCATCAAATTGATGTCGCTCCAATTTAGAGACAAGGATGTCGTGTAGGACAGTGTCAAACGCTTTACACAAGTCCAGGTAGATGACATCAACTGCTCCACCCCTGTCCATCAGTTCTGTAACCCCATCACAGAAGGCCACCAAATTGGTCAGGCAGGATTTCCCCTTAGTGAAGCCATGCTGGCTGTCACCAAGCACCTTGTTGTTTTTCATGTGCCTTTGCATGCCTTCCAGGAGAATCTGCTCCAAGATTTTGCCAGGCACAGAGGTGAGACTGACTGGTCTGTAATTCCCCGGGCCATCCATTTTCCCCTTTTTGAAAATAGGGGTTATATTTCCCTTTTTCCAGTCATTGGGAACTTCACCTGACTGCCATGATTTCTCAAATATGATGGCCAGTGGCTCCACAACTTCATTTGCCAGCTCCTTCAGGACCCAGGGATGGATCTCATCAGGACCCATGGACTTGTGCACATTCAGATTTTTAAGATGGTCTTGAACCAGTTCCTCTGCTACAGTGGGCGCAAGGTCTTCATTCTCACAGTCCCTGCATCTGCCTTCCAAGACTTGGGTGGTTTGGTCGCAGCCTTTGGCAGTGAAGACCGAGGCAAAGAAGTCATTCAGAACCTCAGCCTTCTCCAAATCCTGTGTAACCAGTTCTCCCGAGAGCTTCCTGAGGGGGCCTACGTTCTCCCTAATCTGCTTTTTATTTGCTATGTACCTGTAGAATCCCTTCCTGTTATGTTTAATACCTCTAGCTAAGTTTAATTTTAACTGAACCTTAGCTTTCCTAACCTGGTCCCTAGCTTCCCAGACAACATCCCTGTACTCTTCCCATGCCACCTGTCCTTGCTTCTACTTACTATAAGCCTCTTTTTTCAATTGAATTTTCCTTCAATTTTCCTTTTTTCAACTGAATTTCCATCCAAGCAGGTCTCCTGGCCCTCGTGCTGCACTTCCTTCTAGTTGGGATGCAACACACCTGAGCTTGTAGCAGGTGATCCTTGATTCATTCAATCAATCAATCAATCAATCAATCAATCAATCAATAATAAATTAAATGCATGGGTAATATAACACTAAAATTTCTGAAGTCTCATTTTCTAGCATAAAAGATATAACAGTATATATTAAGTTTTTAATTTAGTATTTCTGAAAACATTCTGTTGAAAAATACAGCTTGAACCTTAGGTTTTCCTTTTGTGCCCTGGCTGACAGGACAATTAATTAAAAAACTCTACAGAAGCTTAGTGATACCAAAAGCCATCAGTGGAACTACTGCTCTTTCATTATGTTTCTTATTATTTAAATGTGTGCATTGTTGTAAATGAAAGAGCACAAATTCCAACTCCATCCCTAGACAATATCATCTGCTGCCTTCCTGTGGTTCTTTCTGTCTTAACACTTCTGTGAACACCAGCAATGAAGCACACAACATGGCCAATAGTTACTCTTGCTTGTGGACATCTGAGGTAGAAAAGGGATATTTTTAGGTAGAAAGGATATCTCTAGAGGACAGGATGATGGATTATTAAAAAAAAAATTAAATACAAAAAATACTATTTTATAGCCAAAGACATTAAAAAGAAGAAAAAATAAAATCGTTAGATTTAGTTCAGCTCTAGTGTCCTTGCACAATGCTAGTTATTTGCCAGTGAGTTTAGACAAGTTTTCAAGAATTATTTTCATTATATGCAGCTTTCCATTAGCTGGTTTGTATCAGTATTTTATTCTTTGTGTCTTCTCAGGTCAGGTACTTCTGTTCCCAGTGGCGGATTCTTGATTAGTAGGAAATGTAGACCTGAGAAAAAAACTAATTCTGGTTCATTAATTATAGTGCAGCTGTATAGCTGCTTTCATGAAAAGATACAGTAGTATCTTTCCTTTACATAATCTGAAAGCACATATTATCCTGAAGAAAAATCTGTGCAATTGTGCAGCCTGAAAAGATAAAAGAATGAAATTTCAGCTCCATAAATAAGTTTCAGTCAGTTAATAAGGTGTAAATAGGAATGCATTTGGGGAATAGAAAGCTCCCAATATGACTCACAATCTTGCAAGAAACAACATTAGAGTTTTTACTACATTTCATAGAGAAATAGGCTCAAATAACATGTGAAAGACACCTCAATTTCCTTCCCTCATTGACCTTTAAATCTAATTGTACACAAATTAATATGTATATATTTATATAAATGCATTTATATCTCAGTGCACAAATAATTTTCTTCAATAACATGTCTTCCACACTGACAGATCCAGTGGACCTTTGCAAAATAACCCATTTTTCAAAAAGAAAGAACACAAATATGCAAAATGGTTTTAGGTAAAATGCCAAATAACAATTTATAAACAAATTATAATTACCCAAAAAAGAAACACTGATGTTTTCTAATCTTCAATAAAAGGACTGGATTCATTGTTACACTATTGCAAGTGTTTCCTAAAGACTAATTTAGAAAGTTTCAAATGTTCAGAGCCCATGGATGTTATTATAACTTATTTCTGTGTCTATTGTATTAAGAAAAATTTGTCCATTTTATAGTTACTAAGGTATATTTTTAAAATTTTCATCACACTACCAGTGTTGATAGGTAAATATGATCTAATTCCAACCTTATGCTTGGCTGCTAACAACACATTGACACTTCTGTAGCACTGTCTCATTTTAACGTACATAGAGGATGAGACAAATTGCACCTTGTTTTACTTGTTTTACTCCACTGTAAAGGATTTTATTTAGGTAAAGTAGATGTCTGCTCTGTAAATATCTAGGGTTAGGTGAGATGGACCAAAGTATTATTAGTTGAAAATATCCCTGTGCATTGCAGGGGGTTGAACTTGATGACCTTTGAAGGTTTCTTCCAACCCTAACTGTTCTATGATTACTGATAAGGTAAAGCAGTAGTCAGTGCCAAAGTACATTTTTTGAGACAGATTTTAGGTTATAGTTAGCTAATGCTGTCAGCATGGCCCAGCAGTTTGAGACAGAAAATTTGTTGCCTAAAGAACATCTTTTCATCGTTCTCAATGTGATTTCATGAAGTTGACAGTTTTGGACTTTTCTGGTTTGGGTAAAATAGGTGTTTAAGAAAATAGGAAATTACTGAATGCTGAAAGGGAGTAATTTCTATCTTTTTTCTGTAATTGCTGAATCATCTGTCTCTGTCGTCTCACCATTCTTTTGCTGAAATTAAAAGGGGACAACTAAGAAACTTTGCATTAAACACAGGTTATTGTTTCTAGCTTCTACTTTTTACTGGAACATAGTGGTTTAACAGTCTTGAAATTGGGACATAGAAAAGTATATTAAAAGTATACAAAACTAGGCCAATAATAAATTATTCTGGCTTTTTGCCAGCTTATGTCCTTGCGCATTTTAGGAAGGCATGGCTAATCACTTGAACTCTGACGCCTGTTTTTTATTTCCAGACCTTTTCCCTAAGGTGGGTGTAATAAATATGGGCAATTTGTTTTCTTCTGACTGGAGCAACTGTTTGAGTTTGGTTTCACAAACTGACCCATCCACTCATTCTGTGTGATACAGCTTCTGAAGGCATGGGTACTGTAATGACTCAGAAGAAAGAGAGCTGACACAAAAGCAATACAGCCAGGACAGCTGGTTGTTGTCTTTTTTTTGTTACAGTATGCCCAGCTGTCCTGGGTTCAGCAGTAGCAGTCATATTTTTCCTTTGTGGTAGCTGGTACAGTGCTGTGTTTTGACTTCCAGCCTGGGAACAGTGTTGGTGAAACCGATGTTTTCGGTTGTTGCTAAGTGATATTTACCCTGACCAAGGACTCTGTGAGGCTCATGCTCTGCCAGGGAGGAGGGGAAGCTGTGAGGAAGCAGAGATGGGGCGCCTGACCTGGGCTAGCCAGGGAGGTATTCCATATCACAGCATGTCATGCCCAGGGTGGGGGGTAACTGGGAGTTACCCGGAAGGACACGGGCTTCCGGGTGGGACTTGTTTCTTGGCCGGTGGTATCTTATTCTCTTCCCTTGTTGTTTTCCCTTATCATTGTTGTAGTTGGTAGTGGCGGTGGTGGTTTGTGTTGTACATTGGTTGCTGGACTGTTCTTGTCTCAACCTCGATTGTTGTCAGCCCGGCACCACTCACTGGGAGTGAGTGAACAAGTTGCCTGACTGGGTTTAAACCACTACACCAGTGAGATAGACCAACAAAGCATGGTAATGTTCATTATTAGCTCCTGGCCTGGCAAGGTTCTTATGGTTTCTGAAACATTTAGGGCCGCTTTAGTATACATGCATTATTTAAATGTATGGTATTGCACTCCTATAAATGAATTAAAATAATGGGTGTTTTTCTCACAGATATTAATTCTGCATTAACTTTGGAAAGTGAAGTATCTGAAAATGGAGAACAATGGAGAATAATTCATGACACAGGAATGCTGCACGTAAGTTACCGTTTGGCTGTCTCCTCATATCACCCATGATCTGCTATCATAACTACCCTTGCCAAGTGAGTATCCTACGCTTTGGCTTGTTTCTGGGAAGGGGTGGGGGTCATGGCTATAACATACAACACATTCTGTGCCTATGTCAAAAAATAAGATTCCAGTGATAAAGAACTTACACATTAAATGTAGAACATGTCTTTTTTTTCCTTTGGAATAAGAAAAAAAACAAAATTGAAATCTTCATTTCTTGAAAAGTTGGAGTACAGTTTGAGTCTTTGAGGAAGACACACCTTAGTTAAATGCACATTTTGGGGCTCGGCGTGCACAGTGGGTCACATTAGTTGATTCAATAAAATTTTCTGGCAAAAATTTCTATGGCACTACAAATTAATAATATACCTATAATATCTCAGGCAAAAAAGAATGCATGAAGATGAAGTCATTAATATAATGCTAACAAAATTCTAAAAGAAGGGAAGCTTACTTGTAGCCTAACCTACTATTAATAAAAATGTCTCCTTAGTTGCATATCAATTGCATTAACTAAAAAATCAACAGACATGACCTTTGTGAAGCAAAATACAAGGGAAAAGTTATCATTAGTGGATTTTCTTCTCTTCAAGACACTTCTATGTCAGATATTTAAAACATAGTCAAAAGAGATTTTTCTCTATCATCTAACCAATAAGTCATTAGTCAGAAAATTCACCAAGAGGCTTCTCATGCAAAACAGAAAGGTTAATATTATAACCTCTATGCTTGGGATGCTAACTTGGTTGAAAATACTTTGATTCATACTTTCCCAGTGCTTCCTACTTTGATGGGGATAGATCAGACAGTAACTTCATCACAGATCCTTCAACATATTTAAAATCCTAGTGCTCACTAGATTTGCAAAAATGCTTGACTTCAAAAAAAATATCTGAAGAATATCACCAACATATCTTTTTGGTACAAGATAGTAAAACAGTTACAATAATAAGGTAGAAAATCAAGAAGCCTTATTACAAACATCTTAGAAACCGTGAAAAAAAAGATGAAGGAGCAAAAGAGAAACTGGCGAAAGTTGGAGTTTATAATATACTATAGTTCCTTGTATATGCTAATAACAGGATATTGAAAGGATGAAAGATTTGAAAAGAGAGGAAAGAGATGTTAAAAAGGTTGAGATAGGAAGCATAAGCATGGGCAGAAATGATGCCTGACTGATGCTGCTATAGGGTGTAACATTCATTGCACACAGCTATGTCATTTTTAGTTATAGTTTGTAGTTATGTGCAGCAATAAGGTGGTACTTTCTGATGCCATTTCATGTGCATATTTATTTACCATGCATTATTTACAGTAATCTATGGTTACTACACTGATATTATAATAAACATTGGTGATTTATAGCCAAACAATGCATCAGCTAAGAAGCAGACTAGCGAGATTTCATAGATTTTCATTGTCATTCATGTTTTACAGATTTTTCTTTTTATTTCCCCCCCACACACACACACCTGAATTATTTTTCAGAGGGATAAGAGGATAGAGGTTTTCTATTGAAATGCCTGTGCAAAATTAAAAAAAAAATATTCATGGTACAAGAGAACAAGGCCATCTGTTCATTTTCAGCAGGGACACAGTGCAAGCATTTTGATTTAGTTCCACCACTGGACCTAGAATCAAAGAAAAGAATATTCTCTTGATACATGCAGTCATTTCTTGTAAACATGTTTCTAAATGTTCCAGTTATTACTGTCTGGTATTCTTTGGGATGTCCTAGGCATTAGGGTATAAGCTGTTTTTCATCCCACTTGAATTCTGAATTCAGTGTTCACATATGTTGAGGGGCTTTGTTTTCCCTGAGGCAGAGAATGTAGGTTCTTTTTGAGTCAGATTATATTAATCATCAAACCCCAAAATGCCTCTTGTTCTACGCTCATTACCCCACCCCAACATGGAGGACATTATTAATTGCTTTATAGTTGTTTACAATTATCTCAGAGTCAGTATGAATTCTAGTCAGAAGGAGTAGAAATGCTGATTCCTGGTCAGCATTAGAAATTCTGGACAATAAAAAACAGAACATTTCATTAATAAATAGGTACACGAGGGAAAATAGAAGAGCGTGTGAATACAGTGTAATAAAACATAAGAGTATGAGTCACCACTTAAAGCAAACTTTACAGTAACAGACAATACAATGTTATGACTAAGAAAATGTAAAAAAAAGCCAAGAAAACAAAACCCTAAATGAGGTGCTGAAAACCTGTAAAACTATAAAGGGATTATGGGGAAGTGGCTTGGCCAAACAACTCATGACTTATTTAATTTTCCTTTTTTTTCCATTTTTTATTTTTTCCCTTAAAGAGTCAACAGCTGTCTCTGGAAAAGGCAGCAAAAATTTGAGTTTAACAAAATTTATTTGTAAATAATATTTTCATACTATTTTGTTTGCAGATGATAGTTTCAAAGACAGTTTTAATAATCATGTTACAAATTCTCTACCCACTCTGACAGCTCACAGCCTTCTGTCACAAGAGCATGTCCTGGGTTCAGCAGTAGCAGTCATGTTTCTCCTTCTTGGTAGCTGGTGCAGTGCAGTGTTTTGACTTTCAGCCTGGGAACAGAGCTGATAACAATGATGTTTTGGTTTGGCCAAGGACTTTGTGAGCCTCATGTTCTGCCAGGGGGGAGGGGAAGCCAGGAGGAAGCAGAGACAGGACACCTGACCCAAACTGACCAAAGAGCTATTCCATACCACAGCACGTCATGCCCAGGACGTAACTGGGAGTTAGCCAGAAGGGCTGGGAGACTGCAGGGTTGGAGGAGGTATCGGTCGGAGCTTGGTCGGGCTTGGGGGGCGAGTTATCGGTCAGCTGGTGCTGAGGTGTTGTATTCTTTCCCTTGTTATTTCCTTTATCATTATTATCATTGGTGGTAGCAGTAGTGATTTGTGTTATACCTTAGTTACTAAACTGTTCTTATCTCAACCTGTGGGAGTTGCATTCTTTTCGATTCTCCTCTCTGTCCCTCCGGGAGTAGGGGGAGGGAAAGAAGGGGGGGGAGTGAGTGAACGAGTTACCTGACTGGGTTTAAACCATGACAGAGCAACAGGATTTTTTTTTCAGTTGCAGGCAGTTTTCATCCTTTTTGTAAAGTGTAATTGAGTTGTTGTCCCAGGACTAATCTCATCATGAATTCCACAACATGAGATAGCAGATTTTCTTATCAAAGGTCTATTCTCCTAAACTAGTAACAACTTTTCTATTGGACTCATCACTAATATTTCCCTTTTGCCTACCACTTAATCTTAACTTTGCATGTGTAAGGGGAAATTCAAGAATGGCTAAAAGGCTTAAAACCTATATCACAGAAGGGAGTTGCTGAGCCTGGATAGGACAATAGGCCTTAATACATATTGCTATTGTAGTAAGATAGGACAATAGGCCTTAATATATATTGCTATTGTACTAGAACAGCTGATCCAAGATGCGCCTTTGCATGTGGCTAGCCACCACAGTAGGGGAAAGGTGACCACTGACGTCAAGATAAGCCTTGGTGTGGCATTTTCTAATACAGATGGTTTTGATGCTGCATAGATATGGAATAACTGAGATGTGGATTAAACTTAAGTTTTAGGTAGTGGAATATCTAAGGACTGCAAGAATTGAAGTGCTGAGCACTGCTAAGCTAACATAATAAGTGGAAGATATGAGAAACAGTGGGATAATGGTGTGTTTATGTCAGCAGCAGAAAGAAGGAAGAAGGAAGAGTCATTTTTTATTAGTTTTAAGGAGCTGACTCCCACAGGATCATTTTGAGGACTAGGACATGATAACCAAGGACACAGCAACCAGTTATGTCCAGACTGAAAAATAAACTCAAAGATAACAATAAGTGTGCAAAACTGGGGAAGTAAAGAAAGAACAGGATAACACAATCAGTCTTTTAAGGGGATAAAAAACAACCAAAAAGACTATTGAACTGTCGAGGGAGGACCAGCACTGCAGGTGTCATCTGAGAGTCAACTGCTAGAGAGGCAAGCACCTTGTCTAAGTCACCTTGATGCTTCAGCAAGATACTGTTTGTTCCCCTATGCCACGGATGTGAACTGTAAGGACCTAGATAGGAGTCTTGTTAATTTGCTTTGGAAGAACTCAGGGATTTGGGCTGGAGGGTGTCCACCACACCCATAACACTATTCTACCAGTATTTTAATGATAGCATGATGTTGAGTTTTTACTAGTTATCCTCTACCATTGACATAATCTAATTAGTTATTTTATAAGATTGCTGTTGCAAAATGAGGGGTTTAGTGTCACCCAAAGAATGACTTTTGAAGGTACTAGCAAGAGCAGATTGAATATGATTTATAAAGGCACAACTTAACAGAATTTGATGGCAAGGTTCCCTGTATTACATATTACATGGATAAAGCATATAAAGGAAAATCAAGGTAAAATCAAGTTAAAGATGATTGATAGAGACCAAAGGCACAAAGAGTAAAGGAGACCCTCACATGGAATCACAAAGTTCAGACTAGACCCATGGTTTTCTAAACTCCTGATGGAGCCCAGGTGTGGCTGGATCTAGTCTTAGTCTCAGGCCTGGTCAACAGTAGTAATCTAAAGGTTTTCAAGTGTCATGTAGAAGCAATTTGAAGTTCTAAGGTGGTTCTTATGAAGTAATAACTGCAACATTTAGAAAGATGTTTGCAAGAAATGACTGCCCATTGTGGTCCAGTAGAGCTCAAAGGGCCTCCCTTTGCACAGCTATTTATGGGGTCACAAGATGATTTGCTTTAGTCATCAGCAGATATCAATGCTGGGTGCAATCCTAGTCCATAATTACTAAAACTCTTTCAAAACTCCAGCAAGAATGGTAGCATTCCACTCGGGATACAACCAAGGAAAGGAGTGTTCAAGGGCTGTCTGGGAAGACTGATTATCCCTCTCTTGCTTCCCACTGTAGCCAGTGAACAGGAGTCCCTAGTACAATCAGTGCCTCCCTCCGTAGCCACGAAAGAATTCCTGGTGTGGTCAAGGAATGCTTCACTGCCCAACAAATTACGCAAAGGCCAAGGCCTGTCACAAACTCCTGAGATCATGAAGTAGCCCAGAGGCTGGGGTGATGCACCACTACGATTACTAATATTGTATTTTCTATTGCAATTCTCATAATCATCTTCTTACCATAATTTCCATTATTATTTGTTGTTTTGTCTCATAGTTGAACGTTGTTGGACTGTAGTTGTACTTATTATTGCTATGCCTGTGCTACAATTATATAAGCTTTCAATCAACAAAAGCTATTAACTATCATACATACCTCCTCATATCATGAATCTCTTTTGTTCCTGGATAAAACCTCTGCATGCGGTTGAGAACTTTCCTGCTAACAGCTTGCCCATTAAATTTCACTTCTTCTCACAGTTCTTCCTTCAGCCTGGCTCCCTTGTTACCTTCTGACCTTCACTCATATCTTTCCATTAGTGCTCAAAAGCTTTCTAATAAAAATCTTCATTCCCGGGATCTACATCTAATCTCACTTCTTGTTTTCTACCATATTAACCCTTTTATTTTGCAGACTGCCGCAAGTCTGCAACAGTGCTATGGTTTCTTACTCGGCTGTATCCATGCACATTTGTCTATCCTTTAAGACACCTCTAATTTCTCTTCACTTCTAATCACAGATTCCTGAACCACTCTCCTGACATTTTATATCAGAATCCTGCTGACATTTCCAGTGTCTCAGTTTACACCATGTTATGTATTTTTCCTTGCAACTGAACACCCTGTGTGCCTCCTAATCTCCATCTAGTCACCTAGCTGAAAATATATCTTTCACCTTGATTAAATTCAGTAGGAAATTGACTTTTTTTGGTGCCTGGGCACAAATATAGAATTGTTGGCTGGTTGTTCAAGAAGAACATTCCTTTTGCTGTGGCTTATAATTCTTAGATATTAAGCTATCATGATGCATGAATATATGCTGAATATCTGACCAGAACATGCTCAGTATAGAGTGTTTAGTTAACAGAGCTTGTGCTTTTTAATTGAAGATGTGTGACTTTTTTATTGTAAATTTTTTTTTTTTTTTTTAAGTTATGTAATTTGGTTAAAATCTTTTTTTTTTTTTTTTTTCACAAACATGGCAAAAATTCCTGGCAGATTTTATCTCCACAATTTAAAGCATGAGGCAAAAAGACCTTTTCTAGATTTCTTTAACATGGATAAAACCTCAGTTATCACCTTCATCCTCTTTCAGAAAAATATGTAACCTATTTAGGGTTGTTTTGTTTTGTGTTTTTTTTAAAGCAGGCACACATAACATTTGGTAGCTTAGTGTTCAGATGATTACAGTTTAGTTAATTTTAGTTAAGTAATAAGACAGATAGCAGGAGGGTGTTGTTCTTGGAAACACTAGTAAATCTTATTGTAAATAATTTTATTACCCCTACTTGCTGCATCTAATGCCATGTGTGGTTTAATAAAATCCCACCGTACAACATCTTTCTTGCCTCTTGTAACATTTTATTTAATAATGGTAAAGGTATTAGTTTGACTGAATTTCTGAAGGTTGTGGCAATTTTTCCATATCATATCGTACGGCCATAAGGACAGGATTTTTAATCAGTATTAATTTCTCTGTAGAAAACTGTTCTGTTAGTTTTTTAACACTAGACTGATTTGTCTGCACATTGTGAACACAATGATTTGCTTTCCAGCAAGCAGTAGCATCATGTTTTACCAAGATGACAACTGTGTTTGAGAGACAGAAATTACTTTAGAAAATTAGCAGTGCCCTCACAGCTAATGTTCATGAAGCGATCCCAAGACATTTTTATAAGGATAAGGTTATTAATCCCACTGTGATTAATCAGGTGAAAAATCAGGTCTGGGTAAGTTGCTTCACCCCTATACTAGTAAGTGAAACACCCCTATACTAGTCTCTGGAGAGGTCATCGATCACTTCCCTTCTTAAGAGTACTTTTTTCTTTGAGAACAAAACAAAGCCTAAAGAGCTTTGATGAACATAATATCACTAAAATCAGGCTGTGAACTTTGATGAATATTTGGCCATTATTTTGTTATCAGGGTCAAAATTATCAAAAAAATTCTAAAACAGGGGCTGGAGGGAAGGGGAATTATCAGGATCTACTTATGTCTGCATATGCATATTTGCTTCAGTACATGAATCTAGGATTTGTGCTAAGGCAGATGCACAAATATTTTTCACTTTAAAATAACCATTCATAAAGATTTATACATCAAAAATTAACACTAATTAGCAAATTAGTCTCACACTTGACCCACTTTGGAATAGTCTTATGTTTCAACAGTGTTTTAAGCAAATTCAACTGAAGTTGCTTGCATTTAACAGAGCTGACTTTTTTATCTGTTTTACAACTTCTAATATTTTTTCATGCTAACTTGTTTTAAAAGTGCTTATATTTTAAAATATTCTAGATGCATTTGGGTGCTGATTGTTGTTGTGGTCATTATCTGAATTATTGTCTGCTAATTCCATCAGATGTCTGCTGCTGTGTGTGTACTCAAGAAGGGAATTGGGTATTTTGTCTGTTCAAACCTGGGGATCCTCCACAGACTGCAGGGTCAATATCTACTCCAGCCTGGCCTTCCAAAAGGGTACAGGGAGGACAATCTGCTTCTCCATCTTCTGCATAGGCTATAAGGGAATCTTGTATGTCACCTCCACCAGCTCCTTCACTGATATTGGTATCTGCAGGGTTGTTTCTCTTTCTTACATTTTTTTTTTTCACTCCTCACTCCCTCAACTGCTTTACAGTACTTTTCTCCCTTTCTTAAATACGTTATTACAGAGGCACTATCATCATGCCTGACAGGCTTATCTGGTTCTTGTGTCCATTAGAGCCATCTGGACCCATCTATGTTCAGCATGGGGCAGCCCTGGTCTCTCTTCACACCCCCCACTACCA
The DNA here is from genome assembly GCF_028554395.1 of Pezoporus wallicus. Classification (NCBI taxonomy): domain Eukaryota; kingdom Metazoa; phylum Chordata; class Aves; order Psittaciformes; family Psittacidae; genus Pezoporus; species Pezoporus wallicus. Next base: position 35,871 of record NW_026639746.1, read on the forward strand.
AAACTTGCACATATGAACCCAGTAATACGGGAAGGATGATGTGCTCATGAATTTCAGAAAAAGATATATTGACCAAAGCTATTACAAAGGAAACAAAACACAAAGGGGACCAGAGAGCAGCCTATGCTTTAGATATATGGCTATATCATTTGACTGTGTCAAGCGCTTATGTAAATGGCCTGCCCTAAATTAGTCATTAGAAAGTATTATTTTCCCCAGCCAGCCAGATCTGCATGGAACAGTGCTCATGTGGCTCTCCTAAAAATTAAAAACCAACAAAATGATGCTTGAAGAGAGCAATGGGCTTGAGCTGGCTTTATCTCATGGATTTCTTTACAGTGACTGAGGACACGCAGCATCGTGAGCTTACAGAGACCAATAACCAGAATCATGTCTGTATTGTGATCCTTCTGTACATTGCAATCTTTATATAGTTTTAGTGTTGTGATTTCATTATACTGCCATATCATTCTGCAAAATCAAAGTTGCATGTAGCATCAAATATTTAAAAAAAGAGTAAATTTGATATTAAACCCTCTCTGTATGGAATATCAAAAAGAACCTCTCCAGGGAGTACTGCTTTCTGAAAATTTACAACTTAGAAATATAAAAATTACAGTCAATCTGGAAAAAAATAAAACAAACCTGCAGCAACACCACTGTCTCTAACAATGACAACAGGAAAAGAAAAGTATTGTATTTGGAGTGACTGGAAGGTGGGAAAAGGGAGAAAAATAGAGTAATTATAACTTTATATCTACTCTGACTTGTCTTTTGTAACAAAAGCATTATATAACTGTCGAGAATTTGAATTTTAACTCAGTTTAAGAGAGTGAATAATTCCATTTATGTCCAGATACAATTTGATCAGCCTACAGATTGTTATTAGTATGGTGATCCATGCCATGAAATCATTGGACTGCATTAATCACCTGTCTGCATATGATATGCCTAGCTCCAGTGAGAATAAAATATTTAAAGATTTCATATCCTATAGTTTATTTTTACAGCTATCAGTGGTAGATTTTATGAAATATACCTTCTAATTTGTTTAAATGCTTGTGTCTGTCTGAAAACATTTAGGTTACTGTTAACATTTTGTTTTCCACTCTTCTTTCTGTATGTCAGACTTGAAGGCTGGACTGGGAATCCCTTACTTGAAAAAGCGAGATGGTGTTGCTTGAAACCTTTATTTTGAAAGAACACCTTGTTCTTCATTTAGCGTTTAGCTTTGTTAAGCTGTGTCATATCAGATTAAAAGCAAGTACCAAGTAATGAATAGTGAAATCTCCACTCTGCCAAACAGCCAATATACGATGTCAGTCACTATCAAAACAACCTGTGAGTCTTGGACACATCTCTCCTGATCATAGAACAATTTGGTCTGGAGTCTTATGAGAATGAACCTTTCCTACATCAAATCCACAGATACTTTATGGGCTGCAAACAGCTGATGTATTAACTCCCTTGCACCTGAAAAATCCTACAGAAAGACTCTGCAGTTTCTCATGGGGCTTTCAGTGATACCTTCTTTGCTTTTTAGTAATTCAAGGAAAAGTCTCTCTCATTGTACCACTGTGGTAAGGTATAGTGCACTGAGCAAAAGTCTAATCAGAACTGACATTTTAATTGAAGAATGGTAAATGCCCTTCACCATTTTTGTACAAACTCTTCACAGGTAACTGCTTACATAATAGATTTTGTCCACAGCCGCCTCACAGTAGGCTTTGAAACTCTTTGGCTACAACTAAGAGAATGCAAAATATTTTTTTCTTCATCTTGCTACATCTCATTCTGCTGTGAATTTTATATAGTATTTGGCATTACCTTCATTATTGATTGCACAGGTTTTCATAATGCAAAAGCTACTTATTGCTGTGTCTGTAAAGGTTTATAAACTTCATCTTTGGAAAATAAATCCAAGTAGTACATAAGAGTGAATAGGAATATGACAGAAGGAATATATTTTTTAAAAGTAGTTTATTTTCAATTGAAGGCAACTATCCACTGCGTAGTCCTACTGCGTCTGTGTTGTAAATTTCTCTGTGTCTGTTTTGCTAAAAAGAAAAAGGAGGCAAAGAACTACTCTTCCTGTTCGAAATGCCTTTGATTGATTAAGACCTGTGTTCTCCAAACCATAATGTACTCTCTGCATACAATGGTAAGCTTTCCACAGGCCAGCAGATCATTTCCTGAGCAGTTTTGCTGTATTCTTCTACATGTCACAATTAACATTTTCCATCTACACTTTTAATTTTAATATTTTTAGTTGGCTGGAACCAGTAGATATCTTAGGGTTATCTCAATCTTCCATGTGTTTAAAAGTGTCTCTTAGGCTGAAAATGAAAGTTCAAAAATTAGTGGATCTCACTAATGGGTAAGTGGTTAAAGTATTTAATTACCATAATGTCAGTGGTATTAACATAAGGAAGGGCTAAGTATATCTATATATAGATCTAGTCATGAACAATGAGGGATATCTGTATTTTCCAATTTAATTAGAGCTTGTGTTAGCTTCTCAACTTGAATCTCCCTTTATAAAATTAATCACAGGAGAACTATATAGATTCCATTTGTTAAATGTTAGAAACACTACTGCATTGTAAAAACAAAAAAAAAACTATACACAACAAAATATTTTCTGGTTCTGTTAAATGGTTAAATAGGCAAATCACTGACAAAAAAAATATATATTGTATTGAGACTGACAATGGCAATTATCCTGTTTATCAACAAAGCAAGGTGTGAGACAAATTTGGAGGATAAGAAGGGTCTTCTGTGAGACATCACATACATACCAATAGCTTTCTGAAATGTAAAATATTTGGGCACAGCACACAGTGACAGATAAAATGTTTGAGGTAAATAATTTTGCTACAACTGACATTCCATTTAAATTATGTATAAATTATGGCAATGATAAAACTAGATGACAAAGCCAGAAACAAACAAAATGCTCCTCAAGTGAAATTATCATATCTTTAACAGCTGTATCAAATGTGACTTAAAACTATAGCAAAAAGATTTAGCCATCATTTTTTTGCATATCCTTTCTTCTTTCATCCTTGATAATGGAAATACAGTAACAGAAATCATGAAAAAACAATCTAGAAACTTCTTCTTTAACAACCCACAATAGAAATGCAATAAAAATTAGGTCCTTAGATTTAGAAAAGTCCTGAGGAATCAAAAAATACAACATAAGGGACCTGTGAAAATCAAAGCCCAGGAGTATGTTGTAAGTCTGGTGGTGACTGGCTGTCACCAGTAAAGCTGCTTCTGGGTCACATAGTGTATGGTCTTAAGCTTTAAATCCTGCCAGAAATTGCTACCTGGATTCTCTCCCTATCCTGTGGAAATCCCAACACACCTACCTGTCTGCGTTTGCAGTTCTTTGCAGAACCCAAGCCAATCGATGTTTACATCAAAATCACACTCAACAGCAGCATATCTGCCATAACTGTTCACTCAAGAAAAGAAATTGGTACAAAGTATTACTTTCTTACCATGCAACAACCTACTCCTGTTGTATTCCCAGGACGGGAGAGACCTCAGTTCTAAGCTTTCTTCAGCTGTAAGAAATCAGAATTTTTCAACTTACTTTCTCGTGTCATGTCTTTTCATGAAGGGATACTTTCATGAGTTACAGAAGTCCGTAGAGCTCCAGTGTCTTGGAAAATAATAAGCATGAAAAGACTGCAGAAAGCATAGGGTGATAAACATTCTTCTCACTTTGACTTATTTCAATTAGTTCTACAAACAGAGTGAAACCAAATCAATCTAATTTAAACACTTAATTCAGGCACTTCCATGTCTAACTCTCCATGACTAACTCTTCAGGTGTTTGGGAGAGGGATTTAGGTAATTTAAGGATTTAGATATTTTGGGTGGTTTTCTACAGAACCATAAGCTTCTATGCAACTTTAGGCAAGAATACATGTTTTATCAGAATAGGCTCCTCTAACCATTGATGGGTAATAGGACAGGCACCTTAATAAACGGGAAAAACAGCTAACAAAGACAGCCACATATACAGCAGTTTCTGGACTCTGTTTCTTTGAGATCTTTGAGATCTTCTCTTCTGGCAACTTTGTCAGGCATCTGGAAAAGCTCTAAAAAAACCTTACCTCCAACTAGGTAAGCACTCTTTGTACTGGTGCTAGGTAGGGCAAGGCCTGTATAAAAGCCAAGCCAAGAGCACAGCTGCCACAGGGCAGCCAACAAACGCAGCAGTTACCACAGCAGGGTGCAAAGAAAGGGCTTTCAGGTCAGAGCACTGTAAAACCGTTCTCAGGCTTGGTAGTGATCCACCACAGGGCATTTTCCCCAGCAGGCACTGGAGCAGCTGCTCAGCCAGGGCAGAAACTGCAACCCAGACAAAACTTCAGATGGAGGGTGCAGTCCTATGAATCCCAGTCTAACACAAGAGCTTTATGCTAGGAATGAGGAGTGAGAGAGTTTCCAGCAGCCCCGTTGTGAGTGATGGGTAGGGCTGACAAGCAGAAGACATGGGATGATGTGAACACAAAGAAATAAAACAGGGCTTAAGTTTGGTCACTTCAAGCTTTCTTTCTTGCTTTCTTCTACATACATAAGCAAGAAAGTGCTTAGAAGGCATCATTATGGGGAAACATCCCACAGACCCCTTCTGAAAAATCAGCATGCTGGGATGCCTCTATGAAGTGCCTGTACACTCCTGCACATACATGTGGAATAAACACAGGTAATTGGAGATCTGTATGCAGTTGCAGGGATGTAATCTTGTTGGGATCACAGAGATGTTGCAGGATGGCTCAGATGACTATAATAGAGTGCTGCAATGGAGGAACACGGGCTCTCTAAGGACAGACACAGATGAAGAGTGGAATTGACGTATGTGAAACAGCAGCTAGAATGCATGGAGCTGTACCTGGGGATGGATGATGAGATGATTGAGACCCTATGGGTGAGTGTAAAGGAACAGACTTGTATGGGTGACATTGTAGTGGGTGTCTGCTATAGGCGTCCTGATCAGGAAGAATAAATGGGTTAAAAAAGACTGGCAGTAGGCTCACAATTGCAGTCCCTGGTCCTCATGGGATATTTTGACTACCCTGATATCTGCTTTTATGATCATGAAATGGAACTGTTCAGGATCCTGACAGGAGGGAGCAGGAAAATAGCAAGATCACATCCCTGGGCTTCAGGAGGATAGATTTTAGTGTCTTCAAGGATCTGCTTGAAAGAGACTTATAAGGTCTTAGAGGGAAGAAAGTGTCAGAGAAGCTGGTTGATATACAACGATCACCTTCTCCAATTTAAGAGCAGGAAATCAGAAAAAATGTCAGGAGGACTGTGTGGATTAAGAAGGACTTCGTAGCAAAATTCAAATGTAAAAATATAATACACAGAAGATGAAAACAGGGACAGGTAACCTTGGAATATGGAGACATTGAACATGCAAAGGTGTGGTCAGGAAAGACAATGACCATATGGGGTTGAATCTGGTAAATTATATCAAAGACAACCAGAACTCTTTCTGTAAGTAAGTAAGTTGCAAAAGCAAGATTAGGAGAAAATATGAGTCCTCTGCTGAATGGGGCAGTGGCCCTGGTGACACAGGACATGGCAAAGGCTGGGGTAATGAATTCCTTCTTCACTTCAGTCTTTACTAGTGAAGCTGGCCTTCAGGAATCACAGAATCATAGAATGAGTTGGGTGGGAAGGTACCTTTAAATGTCATCTAGTCCAGCCTGCAGAGGAATCTTTGACTAGAAGAATTCTCAAAGATCAGAATAGCTGAGGAACAGAAAAATTGGAGAACAGAAATATGTTGGTTTAACACTGTGCTATGAATTCTAAGACAAAGCTGTAATGTTCAGACATTACCACCCCCACCCTCCTTCCCCCCCGCCGATTTTCTCGTTGCTGTCTACAGTAAGCATTCTCATAGCAGACACATGTAGTTCAACATCTAAGGGTGAAAAGAAATTTGATATAAAGATTATATATTTTTCTTTAAATAATTTTCAGGGAAGATGTGGAGAGATTAATTTGGCTATGGGCTATGAGGCTATGAGGCTAGCTCCTCTCGTGTCTTTGCAGTTTATTCACTTAATTGTTTCATCAGGGTGATACACATTCTTTTCAAAGACAATATGGTCTGAGTTTTTATTTTGTATGTTTCCAAACCTCTTGTTTTTTTAATATTACAGTATATTATCTGCAGAACTATAGCAAAGTAGTAATAATGATAACAGCAACAATTGTAAGAATAATGACAGTAATAATGTGTGTGAGAATCCATGTGAAACAAGCTAATGTAAAGATTGGAGTGATGCGTTCTCTGTACTTCATTTGTGCAAATAAAACAAGTAACTGTAAAATATGGTGTTTTCCAAGTCTTTCACAAGCACCCCTTATCAGTTTTGTTCATTTTCACATTATCCCACAGTTATTATTATTATCTAATCTCAGATCTATTTCAGTAAAAGTTTTTTAAAAACATCCATTTTCCTCAGTGATCTCTAAGCTCATGTTATAATGCTCCTTATGCTTCTGAGTCAGACCAAAACCTCATGCTAATAGAAGATCAACAATAACAAAGTAGAAATTTGCACATGGAACCTCCCACATAAGACAATGTATAATTTTAAACCACTCTGCTTTTGGTCTCTTTTTTCTTTTTATTCCTGCTTTCTAGAAGATCAGTGTTATACAGGAGTGAAAGAGTGAGATTTTAATGTTCTTTGGCTTTGTAGAATATTATACATCAGTGGATGTATAATGTCTTAAACCTTTTGAAGGGCAGATCAGACCAATCAGCATACAGTCCTCCTGGATATGTTTCAGAACTGTATTTTAAAGCAAGATTGAAGCAATTGAGTGTGAGTCAGCAATAACCATACATTAAGAAGCTTTGAGACTAAACTGACAGAAACAGAGTTTGACTTTTTGTTTGGATTTGATGTGATGCACATAGTCAGAATCATGCAGTAATAACTTAAGCACATCTCAACTTTTCATGAGAAACTGTCACCTTTGCAAGCACTAGTAGACCTCCTCTGTGGATTATGAAAAAATGTGTAACAAAACAGAAATAAAACTTCCAAGAACCCAACACTGCAGTGGAATTTAGGAATATGTTATCTAAAATTTCTAATTCTTTGTTTAAAATGTATAACTTCAGAAAATTTATGCTTATCTTCAGAACTTTTTTCCCCTGAAAACATACCTTCTTTATTAATTTTTAACCAAGTTTTCAATAGCAAAAATCATATTTTTCTGTTTGCAGCTCATGCTGAGTTGCCTTGACTGTTTTCAGAGTAATCCTAGTAAAACTATTCTGTCTGGCTCTACTTAAAGTGCGAAAAAGCTTGCTTCATTTTGTAGGAGTTTTCCCCATGGAATCTCTCTAAAGGAAGCAAAAGCACTGGAGCAAGGACAAAAGTTTCAATTAATCTAAATTTTTTTTTTGTGTTTTCCTTATATGTTGATATGTTTCTATTCTGTAATATATTCACCATCAAGGTTTTTAAGTGCTCCCGTTAATTTTCTGTAAGTCACAAATTCAGTATCCTTTTGACAAATCTTTAAGAGAGTAGAAATCTTACTCTTATGAGCAAGTGATGAAAACTGTAATTGTAAATTTCATATAAGATTATAAGCAGAATATATCATCAGAAAATGGGGCCTCAAGCTTCACCTCTACCTCATGAAGGAAAGAAGGAGGCCGTTAACCTGGGAAGCTGGGAATTAATGACAAAAAAAATGACAAAAAAAAAGAAGGAAAAGGACAACCAAAAGCAAGGGGCTTCCCCTAAATCTGTTGTCCCCACGCAGAACCGCTTTGTTGTCATGCAGGGGGTTAATGAGGAAACGCACTCCCACCAGAAACAGCTGGCTGATGCACTGCTAAAGAAGATCTCTACTGGTGCTGCCAGGAAAAAGCAGCGGGTCATAGTAGTAGGGGACTCTACATTGAAAGGGATAGAAGCACTTGTCTGCTGTCCAGACCCTGTCTCAAGGGAGATGAGTTGCCTACAGGGGGCATGGATCAGGGATGTGGCAGAGAGGCTGCCTGCTCTAGTAAGTTAAAGGGTTAAAGGGTTAAAGGGAATATAGCTATGGGAGACATTACTGTGGGGATCTGTTACAGACTGCCTGATCAAGGAGAACCTGTGGATGAAGCACTCTATAGACATATAGGAAAAGCTCCAAGGCAGCCTTGGGTGCAGCGATCATGAGATGCTCCAATTTCAGATCCTCAGGACAGTGAGAAGAGCGTGCAGCAAGCTCACTGCCCTGGACTTCAAAAGAGCAGACTTTGGCCTCTTCAGGAACCTGCTTCGGAGGGTTCCACGGGATACAGCCCTAGGGGGCAGAGGGGCCCAAGACTGTTGGCTGATATTCAAGGATCACCTGCTACAAGCTCAGGAGTGTTGCATACCAACTAGAAGGAAGTGCAGCAGGAGGGCCAGGAGACGTTCTTGGATGGATAAGGAGCTCCTGAGGAAAATTCAATTGAAAAAAGAGGCTTATAATAAGTGGAAGCAAGGACAGGTGGCGTGGGAAGAGTACAGGGATGTTGTCTGGGAAGCTAGGGACCAGGTTAAGAAAGCTAAGGCCCAGTTAAAATTAAACTTAGCTAGAGGTATTAAAGATAACAGGAAGGGATTCTACAGGTACATAGCAAATAAAAAGCAGATTAGGGAGAATGTAGGCCCCCTCTGGAAGCTCTCAGGAGAACTGGCTACACAGGATTTGGAGAAGGCTGAGGTTCTGAATGACTTCTTTGCCTCGGGCTTCACTGCCAAAGGCTGCGACCAAACCACCCAAGTCTTGGAAGGCAGATGCAGGGACTGTGAGAATGAAGACCTTGCGCCCACTGTAGCAGAGGAACTGGTTCAAGACCATCTTAAAAATCTGAATGTGCACAAGTCCATGGGTCCTGATGAGATCCATCCGTGGGTCCTGAAGGAGCTGGGGAATGAAGTTGCGAAGCCACTGGCCATCATATTTGAGAAATCATGGCAGTCAGGTGAAGTTCCTGATGACTGGAAAAAGGGAAATATAACCCCCGTTTTCAAGAAGGGGAAAATAGATGGCCCGGGGAATTACAGACCAGTCAGTCTCACCTCTGTGCCTGGCAAAATCCTGGAGCAGATTCTCCTGGAAGGCATGCTAAGGCACATGAAAATCAACAAGGTGCTTGGTGACAGCCAGCATGTCTTCACTAAGGGGAAATCCTGCCTGACCAATTTGGTGGCCTTCTATGATGGGGCTACAGAACTGATGGACGGGGTGGAGCAGTTGATGTCATCTACCTGGACTTGTGTAAAGCGTTTGACACTGTCCCGCACGACATCCTTGTCTCTAAATTGGAGCGACATCAATTTGATTTCCAACCCTAACAATTCTATGATTCTATGGTTCTAAAATGCTCATAATTCATACTCAGTCATTATAATATGAAACTATTCCCAACTGAATTACATATTCTTAACTTACTATCTAAGAACAGTTTATAAGAATATTACCTAGCTGAGAGAGATAAATAATGAAGTCCAACTGGATAATACTTATGAAAGAAGAAAAATCTATTATGCAAGTGTTTTGTTTTGCTCTTCAAAAACTTGGTATAGAGGAGTATGTGCATGATTTTAAATGATTTGCTAGTTTTTATTGTATTATTTCTTTATGTCAATGTTGTTTACTTGATCTTAATGAGTAGTTTTAGATATTGGGTACAAATTTTCATATAACTATTTAAAAATGCATTATTTTGACAAATATCGACTATGATGATGTGTTTAAAATGTTGACTTTTAAATCAAAACATTATGGCACTGTTAAAAAAATATTTTTTTCATTCCTATCACTGACTTTACTATAAATAGCATTGAACCTGCTTTTCTGCACACATGTATGATTTGAGTTAAGCTACCAGGTAGAAAAATAATATGATCTGTCATAAGTTTTTCTTCTTTTTTTTTTAATTATTTCTTGAAATGTTTTTTTTGTTTTTCCATTTAAAAAAAACTTTTTTTTCTGTTGTTTGACTCGAATACCATAGCAATGAATTTGCAAAACTGATACAGAGCAATAAATCTACTTGCTTTCATGAAAATAATACTGGCAAAATTATACTGCTAGGATGTGATATTTCTGATTTCCACGGTATATTTACAAACTATTAGAATACAAAATATTCTTGAAAAATAGATAAAAGTGGGGTTTAGTCTATTTAAATCTTTAGCTAGGAACTCTAGCCTTCTTTCTTTTGTGAATTATTTTCTCACAGAATAGCTTCATAGGGTAAAAATATAGTTACTTGGAACTTTTTTACAATTAAATAAATAAATCTAATTCCATGCTTAATTGATAATACATCTATTTTCTTTGTCCCTTCTTAACAGAAATAACAAATCCAAAATTTGTTTGTGCATATTTTAACCCAGAATATAAATCGTGTAGGTCTAGATTGTTCCTTTTAGTGGAAAAATGTCAATGTAAAGTATTAAAGTGCCTTGACACTTTTCTCTAGACTCCTTCTCTCAATAGTTTTGTTTTTTTTTTTTATCACTAAAGTGTAAAATAATTTCTGCATTACCTTCCTTGTCCTTCATGGGGCCTTCACAGAACTTGTAAGTCCTAACAGAATCCAAGGGAATACCAGATACTTGCTATAAGGTCTTCTACATGTGCTCTGTCATTTTTTATAAAGCCTTCCAGCCTGATTAGTATGCAAGTACACTTTAGTGGGTTATAACCATAATTGCCATAGTCTGAGGTCTATCAAAAAATAATAAACTGTATCTGCTCATGTGATCTCCTCATGGACTTCTGCTGAAGAAGAGAAGATGAAGTCAAAGGGAGGTAGAGAGGTAAAGACTTGCCTTCTATGTTCCTCATGGAATATAAACTTTCAAAAGTTAGCTATTTTTCTTCTGGCATTAATTCAAGGAATACATGAATCTAATAACTCCTGTGTGTCATTTGTCTTTATATCTTATCTTCAGCATTACTCTTTCTTATTTTCTGTAATATTTACAAAACTAGGTAAAACCAAACCAATATAAAAAAAACACAAAAAGCAAATAAATAACCCAACCCAAACCCCAACAACTTAAAGTTTTGAGCAAATAAGTAAAAAATTATCTAAGCAGATGTGTCCAGTCATTTGAGGTGCCTTAGAATAGCTAACACATGTATAGGGCTGACAAGATAGATGTAAGGCAGACACCTAAATTTTCAACCTCAGCTGTAGGTCCAGGGTGAGTGTCTTTTATTTTAGATAAATAATAAATGAGATAAATCAGAATATGCTTTATAAATTATATATATATTATATATAAAAATAATAAAATAACAAATGATGAAATTAAATATATGAACTTAAAGCAAGAAGCATTTGACAATAATTTTTAAATCAGGGAGGCCTCAGCAATTAGCTTGATGGAAGAGAAATCCTGGAATTTTTTGTCAAAATAGTACTTCAGTCTGTTCCATAATTATAATTTCTTATCAAGTTCTATCTTAGTCTTTATGGAACACAATTTAGCAGAATAAAGTTTAGATCATGGTAATTAATATTTTAAGCCGCAAATAAAATTTCATATAAAATATGGGATAAAATTGAACTCTCTGCTCTCCACCATCATTACATACTTGTGGTAAATTCAGTGCTTTGAATCCATTAACTTTTCATTGTGTGGTGTTATCATCCACTGCTAAAGATTAGCTACTGACATATTTATCAAAGGATGATAAATGAGCTGTCCTTCCAGATGTCTGATTATCTGACCTTTATTCAGTTAAAAGCACAAGGGGCTGACAGTGTTAAGTGCTTGCTAGTTTAGAATGAAATTGAAATCAGGAAATTAGTGTTTGTTATTGTCTTCAATAATATAAATTTACACCATAAATTTATGTTTAAATTAAAGAAAACAAAATTTATTTTAAATACACTGTACAGAAGCCCCCTCTTTCCACACAAGTTTATTTTAACAAATTCATTATCTCATGAAAAACCCTTAATTTTAACAGTTCCCTTTGAGAAAGAACTGTTTTACCATTATCCACTGGGCTGTAGATCGTCAGCCAAAATCACATACGTTTCAGAATGCTTTCAAGTGTCCAACAAAAATGCATTCACTTTTATCTATTTCCATGACAGCTTCTGTCAACTAGATGTCCACAGTTCTAGACATCCTTATCTAAAAATTCAGGTATTGAGTAAATCCACCACTTCAGATAAATAGCTCTAAATGTTCACTAATATTCCTTTGCTCCTTGTAATGAATGGGAACCTGGCTGAGAGTTGATTCCCTCTCATGACTGAGAGGCACAAGTATCTTTTTTTGCCACAGTGTATTTTATAGAGAATATATGTTTATGTTCATTGTGAGTGTTTTTTGGAAAGAGACAGGAAAACAGGGGTGCAGCTGTTCTATGACCTTGGCTGCACTGGGGCACCTGGCCAACACTCGCAGCAGGGACAACAGTGAGTTCATGAGAAACTGCACAGCCCCATGAGTAAACAATTACATATCTGGCATAAAGTCGGCTGTTTTTCTAAGGATGTAAAGGCAGTACCTTCTTTGGCCATGAGAGAAGCCTCATGTATAGCTGGATGCACCATGTAAGAATTTTCCCAACTACCTGTGACTCCTGGCATCAGCTGCAGTAGGGCTTCCCAGCTTGAAGTGTGGGCCTGGTTGATGATTCAGTGGTAATTGGTGATTCTTAATCTCTGTTCTCTCTAGGTAGTAATGTTTTGATGCTTTGCTAACATTCTTTGGTACTTTACTTATATACGTATATCTCTGATTTGCTTTACTGTACTTGTTTACTATAGAGAGAGAGATATCTACCCGATTCACATTAGTGTGCTTGTTTGCTTTAGTGTGTTTATTGGCTTTAGTGTGTTTAATAAACTGTTCATATTATACACCTAGTGTGTTGTCACTTTGTAGTTTACCCTGACTGTCATCAGGACACTCTTGCAAAAACAGTGATGCGTCTGCATACATAAAGCTCAGATGCAACTTTTAGATTACATAAAGTAAGTGCAGCACAATAATCAGTGTTAAATAAACATCCATCAAAAAAAAACCCTTCAAATTAAAAAGCAATATGTAACAAGTCATCAGGTTGTTTTGCAATACTGAGCATGTAGTTGTGTTTCCTTTTTAGAAAAATCTTGATAAATATATTAGGGGATATACTGGGGGTTCCAAGGTGACTTAAACTTGTAGTCAAGGTGTTGACATGTTAGCATATGAGTGAGCCAAAACTCTTGACTTGCATGACTTACTATCATGAAAAAATCACTTTGGGGTTGGGATGAGCTCATCTACATTTACTGGTTGGAGTGAACACAATAAAGTTCATGCCTGTAGACTCTCCAGTTATTGAGTCCTTAAGCAGAATTGATTCTCAATAATTTGGAATTTGCAGGTTTTCAATAATATCTGAGGGAAGAGAACTTTTCAATCTTATTTATGAAAAGAATTCTCTTCTAGGACTAGTTGTCTAGAAACCAATTTACATTTAGAAAATTACTGTTTTCCCTGAAATGGTCCTTCCTAACACATTATGCACTAAACCTGAAGGGCACTCTACCTATTTTCTGTTTGTTTGTCCTCAATAAAGAATGCAAACAGATTTTTGAGAAAGACTGGTATTTGGAGAAACAGCAACAATCATTATTTTAATTATTTGTCCTTATCACTGTCATATTAATGTTAGTTTGCTTCTTCTCAACTCATCTAACTTCATTTAATGCAATATTTTTCATCTCTTTCATCTCTTTCATATCTTTCTGAAAAACAAGCCACTTTCTCTGCAAAAGCTCTTTGAAGTTAAACTTAATTAATGGTGATGATTTTCAGTGACATAAAAAAGACAAAGTCTAAAATATGAAATATTTAACTTTTATGTTACTGAAGGTGAGATGAGCCCCACACAGGTAAGAATAATCAATAAATAGCAATACTCCATGCAAAATTCTAACAGAAGATTCTAATTCAATACCAATGCTGACATATGAGGTAGCAGCATTCAGAAACAGACTCTGTCTGGCAGCTTAATACGCAGAAAAATAGAAATATTCTCCAAATTAACTGCAAAATAAAAGGCTAATTAATTTCCTTGGTTATTAATGAAAATACTTAGCAACTCTTGTACAGGATAGAAAAAATATCACCTTATTCATCCTCAGCTGGCACAGAACCTTTGATAATATATATCATTTGATATATATATATATATAATTTGATATATATTTTGATATATAATTAATATATAATTTTACATATATATAATTTGATATATATTCAATATCATTTGATAATATAATAAATTATATAGTATGTATTTACAACTAGTCTTGCGACCATTTATGAATGTGCATCCTACTATTTTCCTTGAATTTTGTCACAGATGTTAAGTAAGGCTGTGTCAAAAGCTTTTCAATGTTCACAGCATATAATATTTCCTAACTCTCTCTAAACCCTCACCCTTACCAGACTGCCACAGAATGAAATTACAGTGTTTTGACATGATTTGTTCCTGCTGAATCTCTACTGGCTAGTGTAGATTCACTGATAGTGAATTTATTTTCTGTGTATGGGTACATTTTTTTCCCATGCATTTCCAAGGATAAAAACAAAAAAGAAAAAAAGTTTGTAATCCACAGTTTCTTCCCATTTTAACACAAGCACTATTTTCTAGAATCCCACCCATTTTTCATAATTTCTTAAAAAAAAATATCCTTTTACGTCTCTACTACAAGCACTGCCATAAGTATTTCAGGATTAATTTTGGTATGTCTAGTTTGTAATCTAAATCATGCCATTACTTTATCATCAGCTTTTTTCTGTGTTTGCCACTGTATGACTGCTGTCAATGGCACTAGACACCTGAATGCTGTAGGACTTAAATTATTTTCATCATTTTTGTTCAAGAGGCTTTCAATTTCTTTTCTAGCTTAAACTTAACCTGGATTCAGTTCATATTTTGTCCCCTTTTGAGACAGGATCTTATTAGTCTCACAAATCATCTAGGTATGAAGCACTAGCAATGAAAATATTTCTCAATAGAAAATAAAAAAATAAAACTGATAAAACCTGATAATACATAATAATAACAAGACCAGAAGAAATGGAGGCTCCGATGACAAGTAATGTGACACCTTCTAGTCATACAGAAAGTGAAGGCAGAGCTAGATTTTAAAAATATCTGCTTTAGAGAATGATGTCATCAAAACCATTGTTACAGGATGCTATTCTTTGATTGAAAACTGTATTTAAATGGAACTGTCTCAGTTCCATTTAAATAATTAAGGAAATAGCCTTATGAGAGTTAAATGAAACAATTAATAGAAGAAAAATTATATTTGGAATTAAGACCACAATATTAGCAGTTTTTCCACATTCTGGTACATTAGTGGAATGGAAACAAAGCAAACCCAGATTTGGCTGCAAAGAAAGAGCAGTATGTGAAAGTAAAAGCAGTATGTGAAAGAGCAGTATGTGAAAGTAACTTTGACTATGACCTAAGAAACCTAATATGATTAAAGGTACCCATATATGTACAAGATAACCCCATATTTATAATCTAATGCACAGATTTTGCAATACTGTAGGGAAACAAATTCATTGCTGAAACTGAAAAGAAGGTGCAGGAACTGACACATAGGAGAATAACCATTAAACTCAAGGAAAGAAGACTGACCTCAGGAAAATTGGAAAAAAAAAATGGAGGATTACAAAGTGAGATGACTGATCTTAGTAAATTGAACAGTAACAACTGAAAATTACTTCTCAAACAACATGACTTGAGAGATCTATCTAGGTGAAAGGATTGGCAGGGATAAAGCCAAAGTTGTTATAGATACCTATGCTGCTGCGCTCCAACTTTTGTTATGGGAAAAAGGGAACACATGTATGAAACTAAGAATTTATTAATATTTGAACTTGTGGATGATTTTAACTTCCCAGGCACCAACTGGGAATGCCACATAGTGAACACAGGTCCAGGAAATTTCTGAAGCATGTTGAAGATAATGTCTTAGTGCAGATACTAAGAGAGCCAATTAGGAAGGGTGTCCTCCTAAATTTCTTTGTAAACAGAGAGGAACTCATGGGTAAAGTGGTGATTCATGATTGTCTTGGTCAATGACCATGAAGCATCTGAGTTTCAAATTACTGGCAATAGGATTAGAACTGCCAGGAAAACTTTGACTCTTGGTGTGGCGAGAGCAGACATAGGGCTGCTGAAGGAGCTAAATAACAAGGTCCTCTGGGAAGGTGTTTTTGAAATGAATGGTTACTTTTTAATCATAGAATCATAGAATCGTTAGGGTTGAAAATGACCTTAAGATCATCTAGTTCCAACCCCACTGCCGAGGGCAGGGACACCCTACGCTAAATCATATGACCCAAGGCTTTGTCCAACCTGGTCTTGAACACTGCCAGGGATGGAGCATTCACAACCTCCCTGGGCAACCTATTCCAGTGCCTCACCACCCTCACAGGAAAGAATGTCCTTCTTATATCCAATTTAAACTTCTCCTGTTTAAGTTTTAACCCATTACCCCTTGTCCTGTCACTACAGTCCCTAATGAACAGTCCCTCCCCAGCATCCCTATAGGCCCCCTTCAGATCCTGGAAGGCTGCCATGAGGTCTCCGCGCAGCCTTCTCTTTTCCAGGCTGAACAGCCCAAACTTCCTCAGCCCGTCTTCATATGGGAGGTGCTCCAGTCCCCTGATCATCCTCGTGGCCCTTCTCTGGACTTGTTCCAACAGTTCCATGTCCTTTTTATGTTGAGGACACCAGAACTGCACACAATACTCCAGGTGAGATCTCACAAGAGCAGAGTAGAGGGGCAGGATCACCTCCCTCGACCTGTTGGTCACACTTCTTCTGATGCAGCCCAGGATACAGTTGGCTTTCTGGGCTGCAAGCGCACACTGAAGCCGGCTCATGCTCATTTTCTTATCAACCAACACCCCCAAGTCCTTCTCCACAGGGCTGCTTTGAATCTCTTCCCTGCCCAACCTGTAGCTGTGCCTGGGATTGCTCCGACCCAGGTGGAGGATCTTGCACTTGGCATGGTTAAACTTCATAAGGCTGGCATCAGCCCACCTCACAAGCGTGTCAAGGTCCCTCTGGATGGCATTCCATCCCTCCAGCGTATCAACCAAACCACACAGCTTGGTGTCATCGGCAAATGTGCTGAGGGCGCACTCAATCCCACTATCTATGTCAGCGATGAAGATGATAAACAAGACCGGTCCCAACACCGATCCCTGAGGGACGCCACTCATTACTGATCTCCAGCTGGACATTGAGCCATTGACCACAACTGTTTGCGTACAACCATCCAGCCAGTTCTTTATCCACCGAGTGGTCCATCCGTCAAATTTATGTCGCTAATGCTGGTTACTTTTTAAAAGCCATCTCTTTAAACGCATGATGCTCTCTCATCTGCCTTTCTATAAGGTTGCTTACATTTGTGCTAGCATGGAGTGAGCACTCAAGTCCAGAGGATGCTGTGAGCTCTGGATCTCCACCTTGTGAGGCTGCCCTCATAAGCTTTCTATACAGAGCAGGGGCCAGTTTCACCCTGAGGTCTGCTCCTGCAGGAGTAACTTATGTCAGGTTCCTATCACCATATTGGCTGGCTCCTGAACAGCATAGTAGAGATTGAAAGATTGAAAATAATTTTTATCCACATAAAACCAGATTTTAGTCAATGTTCTTCAGGGCTATTGAGAATATTTTGTGCTTCTAAGCAGTCTACTCATTTGAACTTATTCAAGATTTTAATCTTAATTAATTAAGACATAACATTATGATACGGTAGGTTCCTTTACCATTCCAGTTGCCATGTGTAAAATAAAGTGTTTGCCCCTTAATATAAAGTAACAATGAAGATGGGAACTAAAGTAGAATTTTATATGCAGTTACAATTACAGGGGGAATTTAAGTAGTTTGGACATAATTGCCTGGAATGGAGATTTGCCAGAACAAAGAATTTTTCTCTCACTGAAACATCCTTTGGATCTCTAAAGATTGCTTTTGCTCGTGTGTTTGGTTTTACACCTTACTGGACAGATGGTATCTCCAGTACAGTGAAATCCATGTAATCAGTTTAATATCTGGTCAACAGGCAGGGTTGTGCTTGTGAAATGCTGTGGTGACTTTACCATGGCTGGATGCCAGGTGCCCACAAAGACGCTCTCTCACTCCGCCTCCTCAGAGGGACAGGGAATAAAACAAGATTAAAAACTCATGGATCAAGATAAAGGCAGTTTAATAAAGAAAAGCAAAGGCCTTGCACAGAAACAGAGAAAAAATAATTTATTCAGTTTACAAAACAACAGTGTTACCAAAAACATCCTATCTACAACTACAAAGCACAACACTATGAACTCTGATATGGGGAAGTTAATTCCATTCTATCCAAACCCAATGCAAATTCCCAGGACTGACCTAATTTGAACTTGGTGCCAAATGAAAACAGAGGGGTTTTTTAAATAGATTTTGCACAATACTGTCACTCTTCATGTCCTGTAATTTCTGTGCTAGTGTTAGTATTCATTTACATACTTAACTCCCTGCTTAACAGGTTTAGTTAGATATGAGTTATGTACAGTTCTCCCATCAAGTTTAATTTAAAATGCTATTGTGGAAACTGATAGAGACTCTTCTTGCTAATCCCAGGGCTTAGTTAAAGTAGAATATCTTTATATTAAGATATTGTTTTTATTTGAGACTAAGGAAAAGCAATCACTTCTAATTAGTAAACATGACAATTTAGCCCCAAGTTTTCTCCTTTGTTACAGCTTAGCTCATTAGACTGTTGTTGGCTGGAGATACAAGTGGTCTACTAAAGATAATTAATGGAGACTTGTTCAAAAAAGTATGACCTCAAATTTTGTTATTTAAGTCTTCATACTCCTCTGGAGACACAGAAGACAAACCTGTAAACAAGACTGCACAGATAAAGACAATGCATAGTAGCAGCGATATGGTGCAGAAAGACAGTAAACATATCTGATGGACTGAAATATGATCAATTCTGACCTAGGCAGGTAGGGAGATAAAATACTTACATTTAAAATGGTAAAAGCTAAAATGATCACGCCAAAATGGACTTTGTCTTATTTTTTTTTTTAAAGTACATTCTTTTTATGTACCCAAGATTCAACACCCAATTAAAAAAAAAAAAGTAACATTTGATAAAAATTAGAGAAAATACACAAAATAATATTCTGCAATCATAAAGAAGACTACAGAAATCAATAGCACTCATGGAAAAGTTAGAAAGAGTCTGAGGATTGGTGGAAGATTGGTGGAAGTTCTAATCTATTATGGATAATAAATATCATACAACAACTGCTTTAACAGATAGATACTGAATAGTAGAGAAAATAAATACAGCTCAGGATCTGTTTTTTTTTTATTTTACTTTACTATGTAACAGAAAGCAACATTAAAGTACCACATCCTAGTGATAATTCTAGAATTAATATTATTTCCATTTCTAATACTGCCATAAGAGAGCTATTAAACCTATTAGATTGCAATTCATTTAATAAAAAAGAAACTAACCAAACCAGTGTATTTTATTTAGAGGTTGTGATGAGAAAGCGGTACCAAGTCTTGCACTAGTTGGTGCACTGTCCTGCATAACAATAACAGGATATCAAATGGCAGTGACTGAAGTAGACTCGGATACTTTCTGTCTTGTACAGTTGCTATATGAATACAGTATTTGAGCCTGTTTAGAGAGCTTTAGCAGTTTTAATGCCCAAAGTCCCCTAAAGCTCACCAAAATGACAAAGCTAAGTCATATCAGGATGTGGTGAACATCACAACTAATGATTCCATATAGCCAATTAAACCAGATAAAATAGTCCTTTAAATTGGGATTGATAGATGTCAAGATTCAACAGATGCTGAACAGAATTCAGGTTTTAAGCCTACTACACAACTCTGAGGCTCAGGTGTGCTGCAGAATTTTTAATATGGATGTGTGACCCAGCTCTGGAGTGAGATGAGAAAGAGAGGCTCTCCATGGCAGCCACAGACACTATTTCAAACTAATGTAACTGTATCAGGTTTGCATAGTTTTTATTTCTCATTATCCTAGTCTGATTTGGTAATAAATATAATTTATTTCCCCAAGTCAAGTCTGTTTTGCCCATGACAGTAACTGGTGAGTGATCTCTCCCTGCCCTAAGAGGGACCTTTCACTGGAGATCTTGGCCTATGAGTCTTTCACTGTATTTTCTCTCCTGTGTCCAGCTGAGGAGAGGAGTAATAAAGCGGCTTTGGTGGGCACCTGGCATCGAGGCAGGGTCAAACTATCAGTCACAAATAAACAAATGTTGTCATCCAGAATCTTTCAGTAATGAATAATTTAGTGAAGAACTCAAGATGGGGGAAGTTACACATGATCATGAGAGTGAAATGTACAAGAAAAGAACTATTTAAATCGGTTCTTTGAAAATGTAAATCGATACACTTGGGGCAAGTTTACCTGAAACACATACATTTGGTGGAAGGGTGTAAATCCCCAAAAGTAGAATGTTAAGAATTATTTCACTATAATGGGGAATTGGACACAACACTTGTGAAGGAATAGGGAAACATAAAAGAGCAGAGATACATGGATCTGCATATACTGAGGGTGAAAACTAACAGTCCATTTCTCTGAGTATCAGACATATCTGTTCTTGAACTACTTTACAAACCCTTTGTTTTAGTTTTTCTCATGTGTCCTGCTGAGAGGGGAATGATAGAGCAGCTTTGGTGGTCACCTGGTGTCCCACCAGGGTCAACCCACCACACTGGGCTGAGCTGGTTTCAGCTTCTGCCTCATAGCCAAGTGCCTGTTGCTACTCCTGCCTGAAGCTGAGCTCTAGCAGTGTCATCAACATTGTTAAAATCAGTTCCTTGTTCATCAGTAACCATCACAAATATAATAGAGAATATGAGTATGTGTTTCAGGTTCTCCAGGGTTATACTGAATACATCTTATTGTTGTTACTAAGTAACCTAACTCTATTGAGAAATGGGTTATTTTATCCTGGTTATAAAGGTCATCAAACTATGACACTGCTTTGGTACTCCCACCCGTTCACTCAGAGCTAACTGGTATATCCCTGCACTTGACTATAATGAATCATACAGACATACAGTAATTGGCTTGCTAAGGAGAACTCGAGATTTTTCTGTGTCTGAATACAGTTCTTCTCTGATTTTACTTTAGAGCTTTGGTCTGTTTTCCTTTTTCTGCAACAAAGATGAGAAAAGCAGACTAAACATACATGAGAGGTAGTGAACCTCCTTTCTACAAAGCCATTATTTTTGGTAAACAGCTGGTATGGAAATTTGTTTCATAGTTTCTACTAAAATGCTTTAAAAATAAAAAATCAAATTAAGTTTTGGTAATTACAATGGTTTGAAATATGTTATTTAAAAAATAACAACAAAAAAAAAACAAAAAACCCAAACCCAACAAAAACATGAAAGAAAACCCAGCTGGCCTTCAAATATTGCTCATCAGTCTTTTTGCTAGTCTTATTTGAACAGATTATGGTTGCTTGTCTGGGGCTGAATTATTCTCCCTCTTGCTTATACTGTGGTTACTGTGACCATGAAGTTAAAAAAAAAACAACATAGATATTGATGAACAAATTTACATTGTTTAAGAGCAGATGGCTATATTAACACTTAGTGAGAAAAATTGTCTTTTAGAATTCATTTTGAATTCTGTCAGTGATCCTGAAGTGTAACATTCACAGACATTGATGCTTTTGCAGCACATTAAGCTTTTATGAAAATAAAAGTTAATTACATATGATGACTGAACTCCAGGGATCATAATTAGCTGAACTGAATGGTTGCACATCAGTAATTAAATGTCATTCCACTTCATTGTACTGAGCCCTAAACCCAACCCCTAAAAATGGTGTTGATATTGGAATCTGTAGTATCCGCAGGGTCATTTCTTCAGAAAACCTAAATGCAAAACTCTATACAAAATGCATTAAGTGGAAACCATAAGAATGTATCAGTTACAGCACTTATTCATTAAGTACATTAACCTTTTTCAGAGGTTATCTACGGAATAGAGATTGTACCTTGGACAGATCTTTTTTCCCCTGGCTATAGTGTAGAGGTTGGTGGGGGACTGGGAGAGGGAACATTTTTGCTTTTGCTTTTCTTTGTGCAGGAATTATTACATGATTTCATACAAAGAAAGAGTATTTATGTTATGTAGAACAAAGCACAAAGAGATGTTCTTGGTCTGCATTGCTACGCAGAACTTGTCAGCTTTACAGGACATGAAAGGTAAAATTTTTCTCTGTGATTTCACTACACTAGCTATCCATTTTAACTGTTTGAAAAGCCTGTTTCTATATCCTGATCCTATAAAAGTGTGGATAACCAAAAAGTATGGATTTAAAAACAACTGAATCTTGTCAGAATAATTTTCCAGTTTTCCACTTTTAAGAATATTAAGAGCATTTTAAAGCACATAAAGAAGGCACCTGCAAATTATTTTAGGTGTTCTAAGTGTCCTTTTTGAGGTGTCTTTGTTGATTATTAAGGGAAGCTTTTTTCAGTCTTTACTGGACCTAAGTTCACCACCTAATCTGATAGCATAAACACTTTTATTACTCCCCCAACTCAGAATGCAGGCTGCAAAATTATTCTTATTGGTTTTCAGCCTAAAGGCATTTAACTAATTTTTATGAAGTCCTTAAAAAATGTAAGTGGCTAAAATCTTTAAAATTCAACTCTGTACTTTCAGTGCATAAAAAATAAACTGTAATTGCTTTTATGTAGCACAATTAGTTTTTGCTCGGCTGGATTAAGCATCCTACTACCATATGTCACTATTTCTTCTGTTTCATTCACCACCTGAGACAATACTGGCCACTGCCAGTATCACAGGAATCCAGATCCAGCACAAACAGATGGTCAAATTGTAGCAAAGCCAAATTTGGATGACTTGTCAAAAAAGGATTTTTTTTTTTTTTTTTTTAGTTCATAGGAATACTTTGACATTCAAAGGTCTCATAAAACTCAGTAGGAATCTTAAACAAGTGAAAATCCTACTCATGTATATTAGGCAATATCAAAATATACGTATTTACATTTTCTGTTTCTAAACTGCTTTGAAAAAGAGCACAAATAAAATTTCACTTTGCTTGTTCTTATAACAACCCCATTTCTTTCTGAGATGGTAAATCTTAATTATATTGTCTAAATATAAGACAGGACTCAGATACTTGTAAAATTGTTACTGCTTCACAGACCACCATTTATCAGTCATAATATCTGTCTGCACTTTCTTGGTGTGCTGTATATGTAAATTAAGAAACACTGCTAAATATCAGATAACAAAAGGCTTACTGGTAAACAAAGTCACAGTATCTTCTATTGCTACAGGCTGAAAAATGCACATATAGCAGATGACATTATTGAATAACTTGTTAGGCCACTGCTCTATATTTCTATTTTATGTTCTATATATGTAATTTATTTCTGTGTATATTAACCAAATAAAATATCCATAACAATGTATCTAGATAATTATGTAAATTTTTAATATAGGAAATAAAATTTAAACAGAACAGTAGCTTTAACCAGGCTCCATTTTTCTGGTTCGCTTTCCTTTATTGTTAAAGACAATGAACTTTGCCTAAAAGGCTGACAAAGTTATTCTAGCAATAAGGGCATGACATAGATTGAGTCATATGCCAATTTCAACTGAGTCTCAGAGGAGGGTTACCAGCACTAGTACTGAAATTAAGGTACATTTCCCTTTCCTGATAGCATAATGGTAGCTTAATATTATTACATGGTATCAGATTGATATGCTTATATACACAGTTCTGAAGAAAAGAGATATATCTGCATTTAGCTTAGGGGCTTTGCTGTCTTGTAAGCAATCTAAAGATTATTGTACCTATGTTATCAACCACAGGTACTTGCAATAGGCTGTATCACAGTTCTATACATGTTTAAATAATGCCTTAAAATGAAACTTACCCAGCTCTCAAAGTTGTGTTTACTACTAATTACTCATTTGCAATTTATGTTTATACTTCTGTGGTCTCTGAAATCATCCTGTGCATTTTCTTTTAATGTATCTGCTTGTACTTTTGTTATACTCCACTGTTTTTCTTCAAAGATGTTGAAGATATGGCTTCATCATTACGTTGACACAACTAGGTTGATAAAGCTAGTATTTTATTAGCAAAACCTAATGACAATTGTATTCTTTTTCACATTGCAAATATAGGAATCATTTAATAGAATAAATTACAAGAAAAGACTGAAAGATGTGACGGAAGGAAGACTGGCTTTGGTAACTGATGGTGATGATGATGGTAGTTACTATTAATTCCTTATGTTAAGTTTATTGGTATGAAAAGCATTTTTAAAGAGATGGCAAGGTAGTCCTAAACTCTTAATATTTGTGTTTAACATAAGAAACTGACAACATTCTGTTGGCATATCTAAAATCCCACTGCTGACTCCTTAGGCTCTAGATAAGAGTATAATTCTTGGTTTGAGGAAACCAAAAGACTTTTTGAATGCATTTCTTTTTCCAAGTCCTGCAGTCAGTGTAAATTAGAATGAGATGATCCAAGGATCCTGTCCATTATTAATACAAGATTTGGAATTATATTGCATGTGTATGTCCCTAGGGCTTCTGGGAACAGCTGTGAAGACCATAAGAAAGATGAAAGATACCAACTGCTTGCACACATGTATACATGTATACTTGTATACATGTACACAGAATTTAGGCATGTGTGACTTAATCCTAGATGAAGTCCTCTACCCTATCTGGAATATATGGATGAAACTGTCTTTGCTGAGCTGACTTCTGGGAAATCAACCTTCAGTTTTGCATTTCTGCAATATTTACTGTGTAAAGATTAACCTACTCCGATTCTAATGTAGTCTATTCAAATTATATTGTGATGCAGTTCGAAACCTAGCACATTTCCCTGTTTTTATGTCAAATTTGGTTCTTACTAGTTCTCTTTTCCCCACCCTTCACTCTCCCCTCCTCCTGTCTTTCTGTCTTTTAGAGTTTTAACCAATACTCAGTAGAATTTTAATTACTAAAAGAAGTTTTTCACATGCTTAAAATGGGTAGGATGTGTCTTGAGATGCTGAAGTGCTGACATAAAATGACATGGCTTGCTACAACAGTAATAGGTGAAGAATGAGCTCATTATTTGAAAGCGCTGAGACTAGAATTAGCCATTTTACCCTAGAGATTGTCACACACACTACACATTTTGGTTCTTGTTTTCCTAGCACATTACTAGATCAAGATGTCAAAGTCTCCCTTCAGATAAAGTCAGGATCCAGAGCTACATCTTCCCCAGTCAAATGGTCTCATCCTCTTAGATGCCATAAGGTTTTTATCCTGACACGTGGAAAGATTTTTCATATCTTGAGAACGGGAAAAAGAAAAGGTAATAGAATGAAATACAGAATAAAAGCAAAAAGTGGTACCTTATATATATATGTGGAAGAACAATGTTTAGCTTTATTTTCCCTAATATACAGGCTTAATAGTATATTTAAAAATTAAAATAGCTGAATTGTCTTTGAGCATTGCTAAAGACTGGTGGCATTTCTTCCTGAACAAATAGTAATACAAAAGTAAATATTTAAAATTAAATAGGATGTATGGCCCATATAGTAATAAGATAGAAAATTACACCTCTAAGTCACTTCTTCACATCTGTACCAAATTAGTAGTGACAGAAAGTGTTACCTTCTGACAGCTATTCAACGGTCTGTGTGAAATTATTTACGGGGTTTAGTCCCATTTTTAATGGACAAGGATCCACATTGTAAATGACATTAATTGGCATCTTTGTGTGGTAATACAAGCAGAGAAGTTAATGCCTAAATGTTCTCAAGACTTATAAAAGACTTCACCCCTCGGGAGATGGTTAGTTATAGGGTTAAGTTCTACTGTCAGAATCTGATAGTCAGGGAGCTGGTTTTTGAGAGATCTGTTATAATTACACCCAGTTATATAGAAAATTGAAGTTTTCAGATTACCATTACCATTATTCCCATATATGTATTTATTTCCATAACACAACACGCTTCAGTAGATATAGAAAGCTTCATATATACAGAACAACTCCTGGTCCAACAAACACAGAGGCATTAGAGGGACTCAGAATGATATTGAGAAAAGTAAATCTCACTGGTAGTGTTTCTTCAGAATACATATGTCTATCCATCTTTTTAATAGGCTTTTTTACATACATTAATTTTAATTCCTTTCTTTACCAAAAATGGAAAAAGTAGAAAAACATAAAAGGCATTTCAAATAGTAAGCTTATTCTCTTGGGTGAACACTGCTAGTTTGATTCTTACAGAACAGTCACAAAAGCTTAGCTTCCTACTTTTCTTTCCCCATGTCTTGTTTGTATGACCTCAGCAAGTCATGCAAGAGGAAACATCTTTCGCTTCAGATAGTAGACTAATGGCATAAGCATAGGTTTCAGCTAGTAGTCTGCATTGCTTTATTGAAAAAATAATAAAAAGCTTGTACTTTTATAAATAAGTTTGTGTTTTTAGATTGCAAGTCTCTCCATGTCTGTCTGTTGCCAATATACAACACTATTTGGACATTATTTTGTTGTTAACTGGTCAACCTGTATACTGATATGTACTCTAGCTGTTGTTATAGCTAAATCGGGTATGTTTGACAGATGCCACATCTGTTTAGACTGTAACACAGTTAAACAGATTCCTCTGTGGTGGTCCATTGGAAGAACAGTTGTGAAGAAATTACTGTTCCAGAATTAAGTGTCTGTAGCAAGCCACAGTGGTCTTTTTATATCACTTGTCTTTTTCAATTGAGAAATATTGCCTGGCTCTTTGTAATAATAGGATATTCAGCTTAAAAGTAGCACTAAAGGTTATAAAATAAAAACTTATTACACCATTTTATCTTTTATATTTACTGAAGCCTTAAAAAACATCTCCTGAAATAAAAAATGAAAGCCTCTTTAAAACACCATTAGAGTTACTGTTCTAACTTTATAAGAGAATCCAAACAACAAAAAACATGTAGGAACATGTGTCTTAAGAAGAAAGTCATGTTCAGTTAAATTTTATATCAGCAAAATAAACATGATAAGAATTAAAACTAAGAAGACAAATTTTCTACAAGAAAACATTATAAACTGAGAATAAACATGCCTTTTTAAAAGAAGTTTCTTCACAAAGCCTACTAAAATTTTACCTACATTGTTACCAAAACTCCCCAAGAATGAACTTTAAATAATTCCTCATAAAGTTCAGAAAAGAAAAAAGTTTGAAAGAAGTTCACTGGCAAACACAAGATCTGTCATTCTAGGTTGACTAAATACTTCCAGCTTGAAATAAGTACCTGTGATTCCCCATTATCCGCTATTTAAACAGTTAGAAACTTTACTTTTCTGTGATACAGGAGTTACAGAAGTCAACCCAAACCAGGCCTTGCATATGGTAGGTTTTCATTAGTTTTAATGAGTGTTGTAAGCACTGAGATAGGCCACCAAAAGGCAACAATACTGCTGTTAGAATAATTGCGTAAACCATTAGGAAAATGCAGGAGAAATTTTCTCTATTTTCCCCATACTTCTTTACGTGTTGCAGAAAATAAGTTCTATTTGGATTGCACACCCCCAACCACCCCCCACCCCAATTTTGATTATGTAAGAAGTAGTAATATATGTCTAATTCAAAGGAGGTTTAATGGATTTTTCTTCAGTCTTAGGTTTGGTTGTGCTGAAATATCAGTTATTCACAAAGAACTTCTGTCATTTTAATACTGGAACTCAGGATTTTGTAGTGCATAAAGCATAACATGCTTGTGA
This sequence comes from Pezoporus wallicus, assembly GCF_028554395.1. Taxonomy (NCBI): domain Eukaryota; kingdom Metazoa; phylum Chordata; class Aves; order Psittaciformes; family Psittacidae; genus Pezoporus; species Pezoporus wallicus. Next base: position 63,785 of record NW_026639746.1, read on the forward strand.
GGTGGGCTAATGTCAAATTTTTGCAGTTTAATCATGACGAGTGCAAGGTCCTACACCTGGGTCAGAGCAATCCCAGGCACAGCTACAGGTTGGGCAGAGAAGGGATTCAGAGCAGCCCTGCGGAGAAGGACTTGGGGGTGTTGGTTGATGAGAAAATGAGCAGGAGCCGGCAGTGTGCACTTGCAGCCCAGAAAGCCAACCGTATCCTGGGCTGCATCAAAAGGAGCGTGACCAGCAGGTCAAAGGAGGTGATCCTGCCCCTCTACTCTGCTCTTGTGAGACCTCACCTGGAGTATTGTGTGCAGTTCTGGTGTCCTCAACATAAAAAGGACATGGAACTGTTGGAACAAGTCCAGAGGAGGGCCATGAGGATGATCAGAGGACTGCAGCACCTCCCATATGAAGATAGGCTGAGGAAGTTTGGGCTGTTCAGCCTGGAGAAGAGAACGCTGTGCGGAGACCTCATGGCAGCCTTCCAGTATCTGAAAGGGTCCTGTAAGGATGCTGCAGAGAGACTCTTCATCAGAGACTGTAGTGATAGGACAAGGGGTAACAGGTTAAAACTTAAACAGGGGAAGTTTATGTTAGATATACGGAAGAAATTCTTTCCTGTTAGGGTGGTGAGGCACTGGAATGGGTTGCCCAGGGAGGTTGTGAATGCTCCATCCTTGATGGTGTTCAAGGCCAGGCTGGACAGAGCCTTGGGTGACATGGTCTAGTGTGAGGTGTCCTTGCCCATGGCAGGGGGGTTGGAACTAGATAATCTTAAGGTCCTTTCCAACCCTAACTATTTTATGATCCTATGATTCTATGATTCTATGATAACATACTCAATCACATAGCAGCAGACGTGCATGCAAATATGTAAAGAATGTATGCGTTTCTAAACTATTTGGAATGGGATTGTTCAACGGACTTGAACTGAATATTAGAATACTCATTTACTGCCTATGGAAATGAAATAAAATTCAATATGCAGAGAGATATTGCATAAAAGACTAGTTAGAAAGATTTTGCAGATGTTCTGATCAAGACCTAGCCTTTATGTATTTGGTTATATTTCTCATGAAAATATCACTCAGCATGTGAAAGAAAACCATACCTTTCTACACAGGCTTGCTTAGAATATTTGGTACTGTGTGGAGGTCGTGACAGTGAGATGCAATGGAGCACATAATATTACAGAATCTGGTTGCAATATTGCAATATGACGAAAAGAGAATCATGGAATCAAATAGAAGGTTAATGAAAAGAGAAGCTATCAAAAATATACATTTTCACTGCATTATAGAACAGATTATAAATGTCAGACATATAGCAACTACTGTGATAAACTTGTTATAATTATGAGGAGCTGTTAACAGATGAGCATACAATTTAACAAGCTATTTAGTAGAGGATTGGATACATTAGCTTTTTTTCTCAGCCAGCCACTTTGGAGGTAGGTTATGTTCTGACCAAAAAGTTAATTTTTTTTCTGCTATAGCAAAGGCTTTCTGTTAAAATTTAAAAGAAGACAGCTACTTACTGTTCTTTACTGGCAACGTAAATGAAGTTATCTGAAGATTAGAACTCTGTAGGCAGCGAACTCTGTAGCCCTGAGTCAGTCACATATTGAAGGGAACGAAAAATAAAGATCAAACTGATATCAGAAAAAAATTGAAAATATAATTCTAATCTTTACAGTGGAAGAATAATCTAGTAAAGATAAATGTTATTTAATTATAATTTATGTTTTAAATATTTGTAATATTTTTTAATACTTTGTAAGATCAGATGTCTGTGCTAGGACTTTGTCGAGTTTCCATTGTCAAGGTGCTGACATTTATAGTATCTAATGAACAGTAGAGGATTAAAGTACTCAAAACAGAAGACAGTAGCCCATTGCTTTTCTGTATGAGATTCTATACTCATGGCAGCTAATTGTTATCATGTGGAGTGCATGGTACTGAATATTAAAAACTCTTAATTGATGTTGAATATTATTTCATGTTAGTAACCATCCCAAACTCTCATTTAAACTCAGATTATCTATCAGAAAATGGAAAAAAATAATACAGTTTCTGGAAGGTGTACGTTATCAGTTATCTTTCCCTCATGGTCTAAACATTGAAAGACACATTTGTACATGTGCTCAAACACGTACATAATAACAAACACATATGCAGATACGCATATTATATATAGAAATGTTATAATACCGAGGAATATTGCTGAAACCGAAGAACCCCACAAATTCACTTTAATGCCAAATAAAATATCAAGAAAGAGAATGATTATGATTATGAATCTTTTCCCAAATGAAAGTTACAGTTTTAGCATGATGGTAAAATAAAGAAAAAATATACTTTGGTGGGTGGAGAAATCATCTTATTTTACTTACTCTGTTGTTCTTTCACTCGGTGTCACGGTGTCACACTGTCACCAGTTGTTCTAGCTGTACAGAATGGTAGACAAACATTAACACTACGTTTTTAGGAAAGAAAATTTGTTGAAGCATTCACATGTAGGATTTCTCAAAAGCATTTTTGCAGGCTGCTCAGAAATAAGAAGTTTCCTAGACTGATACCAAGCTACTCAGGAGGTACAGGTTTGGAAGCACTAGCAGATCTCTCTCCCAGACACTTGTCTGTATTTCCTTCCAGACCTCAGTGTTTCTCCACCTTCTGGTGATCCTCTAAGAAGACCGCCTAGAAGATAAGGTTCATGGCTGAAAAACCTCAAAATCCCATCTCTTAAAGCTCTTCTGAAACATACCAGGAGATATTTTGATCTTACCAAGATGAAACCCTGACATCAGTATTCTCTAAAGAAATTCAAAACTGGGGGTAGTAAATTGTATTCTTTTAACTTTTTTTTTTTTAATGTGAATTCCTTTTTAACCATATCTCAGAAACTGTTGGTGATATATCTTGTTCCTGTGAAAGTTTTTATAATATATAAATATTAATATAATTAGGTTTATAAAAAACAGTTTGCGAATCCTCCTAAGAAATATTTTTTCAAGAACTTTCTTTTATTTCCTTAATATTGTTTTGCATAATAACAATAGTTAAAGAGATTATAAGGGAGAGAATCAAAGCTAAAATGTTAATAAAATTAACTTTTTTTTAGGGTGTTCTCAAGACCGCTGAAAATTTGTTATTTCAGCCGTCACTCATTCTTGCAATCTTATTTGTTAAAATTGATAAAGAAAACAAATAATATTAAATCAGTGATAGTTAATGAAATACTTAAACGAATGTTCATATTATATAATGTGGTTTTGCAGTAACAATATTGTAGTATGTATGGAGATTTTTTTCCTTACATTCCTTTTTACTAAATGTGCATCATGTGAATACAGAGCTAGCATGCATTTTAAGGTAATTTTTGTGTTCTACAACATTTATAAAAAAACTTTTGACTTTTGAAGTACCATGCAATCTTATCTGAGAAATAAGCATTTTTAAAAGATGCTTTGGCTAGGCTTTTTCAGAATAGTAGTTATCAGCATGGTTCAAGGGATTCACTTTAAAAGTTAATTTGTTTCATATTTTGAATGTTCAGGTGAAGATAGCAGATGCTTTAAACTAGGAATTTCCTCTTGAGTTTTTGCACATTTAAACACATTTAAACCTTTATGAAATCTACAGCTTTGAATTAGGATGAAGGAGCATGTTGTGACCTGTCAATTCTTGTTATATCAGCTCCTTATTGCTAATTGGAAAGTATTCTGGATTTTTTTTTTTTTTTTAAAAGAAATTCTCCTAGGGAGAAAAAAGCATTTTGCTCATATATTCTGGTATCTTGGAAAACTAACAAGACCCTTTCAAAACACCTGTGCCTAATTGTCTGTCCTAATTTATTGAGAGACTCTACACACTGATATTCTAAACAGACAGATTATTTGATCATAGGCTGCTCTTGTGCTGAATTATTATTTTCACCATAGTGATATGAAAATGTCAGAGTTAAGAAACAGAGCCTCACTAAGCTGGGTGCTACAGCAATGATGGTCAGATTTGTTCCATGATGATTCTAGTGTAAACTAAGGAATACTTTTTTTTTTAAATTTGCTTTTCCATTGCCTGTAATGTAAAAAGATCACCTCTTCATATGCATTTTCATCTTTGCTGTCAATATTAAGTCTTCTGAGTAAAATAGACCTGATCTTCGGTTATCTCTTACTGAAGATCACTTTAAGCTCCACATCCAAGAACTAGAAAAAGATTCATCTGGTGCCTGGAGACATAAAGATAAAAACCACACAGTTCTTACATTGCAAGTAGGCCCCTCATATCTATATATCTACCAGAGCACAAAGAAGCCATTTAAAGGGTCATGAAGAAGTTTGTCTTTATTCCTGCTACTGTGGCAGAAGTATTTTAAGCATTGCCCTTGGAATTTAATGCATAGTATTTGTTTCTAGGAAACTTTTGTAAGGAATGAGCTAGTATCTCTTTAACCTTTCAGTTAAATTTCCAAATTCTTCCTTGTGGCACTTACATAAAGTAACTCTTGCTTCGTTAGAAAAGTTAACTGTTTCAGCCTCTGTTTTCTGTTATACATTAGACTAGAGAGAATGCTTTTCGAATCCTAAAATCAATGGCTTCAGTTTGGTTGTGATGGTGGTGGTGGTGGCTGTAGGTTTTGTAGATGTTCTAGGTCTACAACTACAGTTTGAATATTTCAGGAAATCTTAGTCCTCTGTTTGTGCTCATGCTGTATACCTCATAGCTTGCAAGATTGCCATTGCTAGTATCAAGATTGAATTTGCCTCAGACTTGCACTTTCTGAAATTTTCTTGACCTACCTGAAGATTTGTTTGAGCTGAGATGAAATCCAAGCAGTGGACACTGTCTTCCAGAATTTTAGCAATTTTAGGAGAAAGGAGGGATTTCCAAAAGTAAAATGTTATTGCAATTACATTTAAATGGACTCATGTTCTAAAGCAATAGAAATTTATTCCTGTCAATCTGTATTTATGTTGTATATAAACTACTCTGCTACCAATTCATCAGGAAAGTGGAGCTCTTCTAAGGCTTCTGCTAGGTATCAGTAATTTTGATCTGAGAAGCACTGAGAACAGGTTGAGGTGCAAATTATCAAAGCAATGAATATAAAGAATGTTCCAACACAAATGAAATTCAAAGGTGGCAATATGAACTTGGTTTGTGGTCTCACTTTCCAAAGTGGTCACAAACAGACCTGTGAATGAAGTCTTATTAAAGCTGAATATTTTTGAAATTTTCATTTTAGGTCAGGTGAAATATATCACTTTCTATAGACAAATGCAAACAAAATCAAATTCTGCTAAATATAGCATGCTTAAAAAAATCAATTAATTGTTAGTGGAATCTGGTTTATTATAGTGGCTTGTATGCCTCACCTGGGGCCAGAGGCTCACTGGTAATGCTTACACAAAGCAAGATTAATTGTGTTCATGCAAAGCAAAGTACAAGATTTATTCACTGTTTGATTGATTTGATTGATGAAGATTTCTGGCGGAACAGACAGTTATTGATGAGTTGTAGGTACAGTAATGGAAAATTCAGAGGGCACACAATCTGTGAGAAAGGGCATACTTCTACAGCAGCTCCTAGTGATGACTCTTCAAACAATGGCATATTTTTTTACTAAAGAAAGTTGTGGCTCTCTCTGGTAAAGTGCACACAACAGATTGAGATCAAATCTCTTTTGAACCTGCTCCATGCAGAATTGTATATGATTTCTGTTTATCTTTCAGAACTGTAAAAATGTTGGCCTTATGTCTGGCCTATTATACACATGTCAGTCACAAGTTTCAGATCAGTATCAGATCCCAGACCATGGAAGCCCCCAGAATTTGACGTTCTGTGACGAATGCAGCCAAAGCTCACAATATTATCAAAAAACATTTGAAGAATTTTATATACATCACATCAATGTCCAGTTCTGCTATCATTAAAGACATTTTCTCTTTTATCTGGGAAATATTACAAAGGGGTAAGTCCTACAAGCAACGTGCAGAACTGGAATTGTGTAGTGAGATATGCATAGAAAATAATAATAAAATATGTGTCATAGGAATTTTGGTCCTATACTGAACATTTTTATGCAAGCCACTGCTATTACAGAAGTCCTTGCAAAATTGTAAAGATGAATGAAAGACTCACTTTCAGACATGTACAATTAAATTTTTAACCAAATCTTCAACTTCATCATCTTGTAGGCAACTTCCTCCAAGACACATGTTTTATGCACATTAAATCTTGCTCCCCGGAAATGCCCAATTTTTTAGAAACACAACAAGGTCCATATCCTTTTAGAACTGTTTTGCCATCCATATGGCAAATCCTAACAGGAAATGTGAAAACTTAGAGTAAAGCCTTTGGGGATGGAGTTAAGCAGAGTGAGAAGCTCTTCTATAGCTAGTGTGCCATTACACAACCAGAAATAAAATGAAACAAGGAAAAAAGGATGTATTCTCTCTAACAGGAAGCCTTAATGTCTTGGCTTCTTTTGTGGGGTGTGGATTAGAATCATAGAATAGAATCATAGAATAGTTAAGGTTGGAAAGGATCTTAGTTCCAACCCCCCTGCCATGGGCAGGGCCACCTCACACTAAACCATGTTATCCAAGACTCCATCCAACCTGTCCTTGAACACTGCCAGGGATGGATAATTTACCACTTCTTTCAGCAACCTGTTCCAGCGCCTCACCACCCTCACAGTAAAGAATTTCTTCCGTATATCTAACATAAACTTCCTCTGTTTAAGTTTGAACCCGTTACCCCTTGTCCTATCACTACAGTCCCTAATGAAGAGTCCCTCCTCAGCATCCCTATAGGCCCCCTTCAGATGCTGGAAGGCTGAACAGCCCCAACTTCCTCAGCCTGTCTTCATATGGGAGGTGTTCCAGCCCCCTGATCATCCTCATGGCCCTTCTCTGGACTTGCTCCAACAGTTCCATGTCCTTCTTATGTTGAGGACACCAGAACTGCACATAATACTCCAAGTGAGGTCTCATGAGAGCAGAGTAGAGGGGCAGGAATCATCACCTTCAATAATTCCTATATCCAAGCAGATTCCCCTAGAATGCAGCCTCCCAGTTGAGTGCAATCTGTCCATAAGGCTATTTTGCAAAATGCAAAGAGACTGAAATAATATTCCTTTATGAGCAGCAACATTAACCCCTGTTAATTTCAGAAGAGAACTGAGAGGATGAGATCCCACATAGCTGTAGTTTCTTTGTTAACTACACTGGCTGCTCTTGGACTCATCCCATTTAAATCTCCTTGGCAGTATGTATGTGAGTTTAGGTGATCTGAGGACTGGGGCAGTCTCCTTTTCTTAGGTGGTGCCTGGATATTGTTGTCTGATAGGGCATGCTGGCTTTTACCCAAGAATTTTAGGTGCATCCTGAAAGAAAAAGAATGTAGAATTTTGATATTGATGTTTCGTTATGTTCTAGGCATCATCCACTCAGAAAACAGAGGAATATCACATGATCCATATGCCAGATAAATAAAAAATAACTGCATCTTCCAGTGTTGAACACTCATAACAAACTGCCTGTGGATGAGGCACAAAATAAGAATCATTTGCAGAAATTATTCAGCAAACAAATTCAAATAAGTGGTGCATTTGCGAACATAATAATCTGCTCGCTGACAACTGGCAGACAGAAACAGAGGCAAAATTTTGTCAGATAAATGACACATTATGAATTATTCACTCAATTTTGCAACATGTTGATTATACTCTGTAATCAAATACTGAGCAACTCATTTAACCAGTGGGACTGAGGTCTGGAAAAGAAACATGGTCTCATAGCTCACTATTATGACAGGGATGAGTGTAGTTTATAAAACAGCTGGCTCCCCAGATTTAACCCTTCTGAACATTTGTTTCCCCAGTCTGGCTCATTTGTCATGTAAGTCACAGCAATGATCATCATAAAGATTACTTTCCATATTTTAGCGAGACCAGTTTTGTCTTTGTTTATTACACTGTACATTAGTGTTTATTTGATTTTAGCTGGACATAGTTTAACATGTTAAAGGAACTCTTCAGCAGGGGGGCCCTGTTCTTACTTAGCATACATAAAAATAAGATCTACACATTTCTGAAGATTAATCTATTCGATGTTAACTGTGACATATTATAGGATAACCATACATTAGGCATACATTTTATTCTTCCAATGCTTAAGTGAGCATTGGTATCATTATTCAGCCCTCAGAAAGATACATAAGCACAGCTGAAGAGTACAGGAAACTATGTACAGTAAGGGAAAAGACTGGACCAGAGGGCAGAGGAGATGTGAAACAGAGCTCCATAAACTTGATGGATGGGAGACACATAACCTTGTAAAATGACTTGAGTATCACCTCTGCCCCTGAAAGAAAATCAGAGTCACTCTAGGGCTAAAGCAGAAATATGAATGTACCATCAGACTGCTATGAGCTGCACAGTGTGACAAATAGCATGATAAAGTAAGCACTGAAAGAAGGTTGTGCTGCTCTTCAAATGTAGATTAAAATTGAATGTAAATTGATATGTAAGGAGAAGAGCTATAACATCAGTTAGCTCCCCATAACAGAAAGGAGAAAATCCCCAATAAAAAGTGTTCCATAGTGTATTGTGTGAAGATAAACATTAACTTAACAAGCAAAAGAGGGAGTCTTATCCACCTTCTCTGATATATACTAAAACAGAGTCCATGATTATTCTGTAGTTCAACTCTCACAGGCATTATATGAGATGCAGTACACACCTCTTCCTACACAGACTTGTAAGTCTGGTTGCGTACCACATATCCTGAAGTCATCACAATTAAAACCCTTGGTGCTTTTCAGTGTCGAATCACAGATATGCTGGAAGAAACTGGATTTTTTTTAAAAGTAAACCACCTGACTTTCCATAAATGTACTGCAAAGTTTTTAACTATCTCAGCATTGCCATACGTCATGAGTCTCAAAGTGCAAGAAAATAGACAACGTTTTGGCTGTTAAATTAACAGCATAAGTTTGAGCTGTGGGGACTGACACCAGTTTACATGTACCATCATCCTCATGAAATAGAAATAGTTTTAGTTATCACAATTTTAACTTAAGCTCAAACTTAAGAAAGGGCTGATTGTTCCTAGTTCCTATTGCAGTAAGCAGGAGCCAAGATGGAGGTACACATGACCAGAACATTCAGTATACAAAGGATCTTCAATTAGAAAAGAGCAAATATAATAAAAAATACGGCTTATATTCACTGAATTATGTTGAAACATATCCTAAAATCAAATAACAGCTTTGGCTGAATAAAGATCTTTCTGCTGAGGGACCTTAGAGGACATCAGGAAATACCCACTTTGAAAAGATTAAATAATTCACTCCCATGAAAACATAGGGACACTCCCATGAATATTTATATCTATCTCAGCTCTATTTCATGACATCCGCTACAGAAGAAAGTTATGGATTCTCTTCTACCTTACAATATCCAATGAACTAAAGTCTGAAGTGAGGTGCTAAAGAAATGTAAGCTCCTAGAAGCTAAAGAAATCCTGAAGAATAAAGTGACCATATTATAATTTCTTTGAGCTCTTATGTCCCAATTTCAGCAAGGGTAACACAAACTGGATCACATTCCAACATTAGATGGCGAGTTTGAAATTAATGTAATATCATAAGAAAACTAAGGGAAAAAAAATTGGATTAGGATTTTTGTTTAGCAACGTAGTTCTCTTACAAGGCAGAAAATTCTTGCTTTCTGCTCATGAATCTACTCAGGAATCATCTCAAAAGCAGGTACTTGTACTGAGTTTGAGTAGTAAGGTGAGGGTGGGAGTGCATGGAGGATGGGCTGCAGGGGTGGATTCTGTGAGAAGCTGCCAGAACCTTCCCCCATGTCCAATAGAGCCGATGACAGAGCTCCAAGACAGACCCACCACTGGCCAAGGCCAAGCCCATCAGCAATGGTGGTAGCACCTCTGGGATAACATAGTTAAGAAGAGGTGAAAAAACTTGCTTCTCCACAACAGCTGGAGAGATGAGTGAGAATATATTTGAGAAACATCCCTTCAGACATGCAGGCCAGTGCAGAAAGAGGGGAGGAGGTGCTGCAGGAGCGAGAGCAGAGATTTCCCGCAGCCTGTGGTGCAGCACATGATGAGGCAGCTGTGGCCCTGCAGCCCATAGGGGCCTATGGTGGAGCAGATTCCACCTTCAGCCCTGGGAGGACCTCATGCCAGAGAACGTGGATGCCCAATGGATGCTGTGACTCTGTGGGAAGCCTGCGCTGGAGAAGGCTCCTGGCAGGAGCTGTGGCCCCATGGAGAGAGGAACCCACATTGGAGCAGGTTTGCTGCAGGAGCTGGGACCCTGCGGGGGATGCATGCTGGAGCAGTCTGTTCCTGAAGGACTGCACCCATGGAAGGGACACACACTGGAGCAGTTCATGAAGAACCGCAGCCCATGGGAAGGACTCACACTGGCAAAGTTCATGGAGGACTGAATCTTATAAGAGGGATGCCACACTGGAGCAGGGGAAGAGTTTGAGGAGTCCTCCTCTGAAGAGGAAGAAGCCTGTGATGAACTGACCGCAATTCCCATTCCCTGGAGAATGGGAAACTAATGAAATGAGGCTAATTTCCGTATGTCTGTTTTGGTGAGTGATCTTGATCTCTCCCTGTCCTTATCTTGACCCACAAGCCTTTTGTTATATTTTCTCTCCTGTTCAGCCGAGGAAGGCAATGATATAGCAGCATTTTGGGCACCTGGTCTGAACCCCTGAAGAGGAAGGAGTGGCAGAGATGTGTGGTGAACTGATCACAACCCCATTCCCCATCCCCCTGTGCTGCTGGGGAGAGGAGGCAGAGAAATCAGGAGTGAAGATGAACCCCAGAAGAAAGGACGGGTGCGGAGAAACTGTTTTTAAGATTTGGTTTTATTTCTCATTATTGTACTCTGATTTGATTGGCAATAAATTAAATTAATTTCCCAAAGCCATGGGTTTTGCACCCCACTAAAATTGCTGAGTAATTTCCCTGCCCTAATCATGACCCAGGCTACTCCTGTTATATTTTCTCTCTCCTGTCCAGCTGCGGAGAGCAGTGATAAAGCGGCTTGGTGGACACTTGGGCACTTGTTTGTAAGCCAGAGTCAACCCACCACAGTACTCAAAAAGGAAAATGCTCAGTAAGAGAGGAGAAGAATGTATAGAGGGAGCAGTGGACATTATGAGAAGCAGCCATGTAAGTACCAGAGTGTACTAAGAACATCTTCCTGCTCCTGGTCTTTTCTGTGAGGAGTTAATCAACAGCCATTCAGAAATAGGCATACCTTCCAGCAGTTAACTGTATGAATATCCACATGCCTTGGTGAAATGGCTTTGACAAAAAGATTGGGTAGTGAGTTAAAAAGGGAGTTGGAATGAATCACCCCAAACTACGTGTTCTGAGATAGTGTTTGCCCAGAACAGATAATGCTAAAGTGAAGGGGACTGCAAACAGCATCTGGATAGAGCAGTTTCCAAGGGACTAACAAAGGAGTCATTTTAAAAAGTTGTGTGAAAGGAACATCCTTGGTGCCATCTTAAGGCATATCAAGGATAAGAGGGTTATGAGGGGCAGTCAACATGGCTTCACGAGGGGGAAATCATGTTTGACCAATCTCTTAGCCTTTTATGAGGAAATAACACGGTGGATGGATGATGGCAGAGAGGTGGATGTAGTCTACCTTGACTTCAGCAAAGCATTTGACACAGTCTCCCACAGCATCCTCACAGCTAAATTGAGGAAGTGTGGTCTGGATGATCAGGTAGTGAGGTGGACTGCGAACTGGCTGAAGGAGAGAAGCCAGAGAGTTGTAGTCTATGGGGCAGAGTCTAGTTGGAGGCCTGTAACTAGTGGAGTGCCTCAAGGGTCAGTACTGGGACCGGTATTATTTAATATATTCATCAACGATTTATATGAGGGAATTGAGTGTACTATCAGCAAGTTTGCTGATGACACTAAGCTGGGAGGAGTGGCTGACACGCCAGAAGGCTGTGCTGACATCCAGCGAGACCTGGACAGGCTGGAGAGTTGGGCAGGGAATAACTTGATGAAATATAACAAGGGAAAGTGTAGAGTCCTTCATCTGGGCAGGAACAACCCCAGGTTCCAGTATAGGTTGGGAAACGACCTGTTAGAGAGCAGTGTAGGGGAGAGGGACCTGGGGGTCCTAATGGACGACAGGATGACCATGAGCCAACACTGTGCCCTTGTGGCTAAGAAGGCCAATGGCATCCTGGGGTGTATTAGAAGGGGGTGGTTAGTAGGTCGAGAGAGGTCCTCCTTCCCCTCTACTCTGCCCTGGTGAGACCGCATCTGGAATATTGTGTCCAGTTCTGAGCCCCTCAGTTCAAGGACAGGGAGCTGCTGGAGAGAGTCCAGTGAAGGGCAACAAAGATGATTAAGTGAGTGGAGCATCTCCCTTATGAGGAAAGACTGAGGGAGCTGGGTCTCTATAGTTTGGAGAAGAGGAGACTGAGGGGTGACCTTATAAGTGTCTATAAATATATAAAGAGGGAGTGTCAGGAGGATGGAGCCAGGCTCTACTCAGTGGCAAACAATGATAGGACAAGGGGTAATGGGTACAAACTGGAACACAAGAGGTTCCACTTAAACTTGAGAAGAAACTTCTTCTCAGTGAGGGTGACGGAACACTGGAACAGGCTGCCCAGGGAGGTTGTGGAGTCTCCTTCCCTGGAGACATTCAAAACCCGCCTGGACGCATTCCTGTGTAACATTATCTAGGTGTTCCTGCTCCGGCAGGGGGATTGGACTAGATGATCTTTCGAGGTCCCTTCCAATCTCTAGCATACTGTGATACTGTGATACTGTGAACATGAAGATCTGTAAGGGGTGGAAAGACTGGCGTTAGTGGTCATAAGGTGCCTGGGGCTGCCATGTTAGGGGGGCGGGATATGGTTGTCTCAGCAGTGCCTTAGAGAAGGCTCTTTAAGAATTTGCAGACACTCAATATTGTGTCACATCGCTCATTAATGATGTTGGTACTGAAACTGTAATACACTGATTGCTTATTAATCACCTGTTTGTAAATCAATAAACCTCTTCAATTCCATTTTTATTTAAGCCATGGAAATTTAGCAGGTTTTGCCTGAAACACTACTGAAAGAATTTTAGACAGGCAGGTCAAACATTCTTTATGTGCTGTAACATTCAAGATCTTAGGTAGAAGAAGATGAAGGCATCTGTCATATACTGTACCTGGAGCTGCTAAGGACAATGACTGAAGAGAGTGCCAGAAATGCAAATTGTCTGTGGAAAGCAAGAATTGCCAATGGTATCAGCACTGTGTAGAAAGCTGTGATGAGAGCTCAGTACATTAAGATCAGGTAGCTGCTCTCCTTCCATATCTTAATTTTTTTTTTTCTTTTGCAAAATATTATACTCTAAATTCAAATTTTGGTTTACAAATAATTATAAAGTTACACTAGCAAAAATTTATAGTAATTTTTATCAGCATTGAATATTTTTTGATAGACAATTCTTTGCTCATTGTCTGCACAATAATTATCTTTCTTTTAGAATAGGTTTTATGTGCCACTGTAAAAAAGTGATCAGAGAGCAGAGCTCAGATATCAAAGATGTTGCAATTATGATATAATTATTTTACCAGCTAAAATCGTGAAAGTAAACTTTCCACTGGGAGTTGCTGTTGAATGTTCAGTACATAATAATTTGTACTTAAATGAAAAATAAATTTAAAAGTCCAGATTATTTAAATAAGAACATGTTGTTTTACTAGATTCAGTTTAAAAAATAACAAGTACTTTATATGGGAAATCAAAATAGAAGAATTTCCATGGAATTACCAACCTTCTATTCTTTTTTATTAAGTGCTAAACAATAAAAGTAGGTCTAACACTGTTTAAAATAAAGAAGAATGTATTGGTAATCACTTCTTCATTATTGGTAATATTTGGAATATGCTAAATTTAATTATCTTAAATCAGAATTTATTCCATTAAAATTATTATTTTATATAACTATTGGAGTTTTACACAATTTACAAATTTAATACAAATTAAGTCACAATTCTATTTTGCTATTTTATACCATTTAATTTAGAAAATATTATTATTAGAGGAATCTTTAGAAAACAGATTCCAGTTTTAGAGGAGACAATAATGCCATGTGAATGGGAATAACTTTTAGAAGTCTAAATAGGTTATGTTGTTCATAAGCTATTCAACCAAATACTTGAATACTTGTGTTTGTTAACTTGATCTTATTTGGTAAAATTCAAAGCAATGCAGATGAGCTATTCCTGATGACATTTTAAAAATTAAAGAGGTGTTACTTTATTTTTCCTTCCTAAGTGGCAACAAATAATAAATATTTACTATGTTAGATCCCTGAAGATATAGACATCCTGGAAACTAACACATAGATGGCTTAAATGGACAGTCCTAATGCTTCTTCATGTTTGTTTGATGATAATGAAGATGTTGGCCAAAACCAGCAACAGCAACAACAGCAAATATCTAGGCAACTTGGGCATTGGTATTGCAAAATTTTGGTTTGCTAGCTTGAAAAATTTCAGCCCATAATAATGATTGTTTGTATTAGTAAAAATAAATGCATTTATATCCTGCTGGGCTCTTCTTTTTTTTTTTTTTTTAACATTAACATTTGCTCTTCAGCTTTTTTTTAATTTATTTTAATATACTGTTTGTCAGTCACATTCTGTCAACGCTGGTATTAAGGTGGGCCAAGGTGGGGAAGAAAACTGCCATGTTCAGGAGCACACCATGTTAAAAACATGTAAGCCAGTACAAGTCTGAAAGCTAGACAGCTTCATTTTAAAATTTCCAGAGACAGTCCTTCACAAGAAAAGGGATATGAGAGTTTATTTTAATAAAATTCCAATTAAGTTCCCTTTGGACTAAGGAATGTTCATGAACACTTTCTTACCTTGGCAAGTTAGGATACTGGTTGGCTAAAATAAAGCTGGGAGTGGCACAGATGTTTTATCTCAGCATTCAAAATTTCTCTAAAACCTGCTCCAAAAAATGTTTCCAAAGCTAGCATCGGTAACTTGACAGACTGACATGTCAGGCCCACAATACGCTTAGAACACTCAGCTTATGGTAATTACACTAATACTCCTATATTTGTCACTGATTGCAGGCTCAATAGATGCTCTGATGCCTGATACCATAAAATAGTAAAAAGGTACACCACATAACAGAGGGCAATCCAGTAAATGTTCACTGTTTAATGCTTACTTTAGAGTAAATTTATGTTGTCTCTTAAGTGGATTCAAGTTTGCAGTAAAGCAATACTCTATTTGGCTGCTTGTTTTCATGAAACTTATAAACTTCATTTCTTTCAAGCACCTTTGTTGAATTTGGTAGAGATTTTCTTACAGAACTACAGGCTGTTAGGAACAGAAATATGCTTAGCTGAGTGCTCACTCATACAGACTGAGCTCATTATTTCCTCATCCTAAATGTCTGAGGAAGTATCAATCTGAAAGATTGTTGTCGTAGAATTTCTTCAAAATAAAAAAATACATTATTACAGATTTTTGCATCCTTTTCCTGTTATTAAAGCTTAATAATAATTAATAATAATAATAATCCCCCAAACTTGATTCTGTTTCCTTTTTTTTTAATTTATTTTGAAAAGATACTAATGAATTGTTTGCCACAGGAAAAATGTTCCCAAGTTAAAATATTTCATGCTGATTTTATTAAATCGCATGAATGATGGTTTTAATTCTAAATTATTTTAGTTTCTTATCTAATATTCTGGGGCTAAATAACCCATGTTTCAAAATGTTCTGAGTACAAATGGGAAAAAATAATGGGGGTTTTCTACTTAAATAAAGATATTTTGCAACTTTTGTTTATCTAGAAACCCATATATTTAGTCATATACAGGGTGTTCCAGCTAGGAAAAATTATCACTCATACAATATTTCCAATAGGATGTACCTGCTCAATGAAAGGAATAAATTCAGGACAAAGCTGGCAAAAAAAATACAATATGCCAGTGTACAAATGTGCAAGTGGCTAAAACACAATATTCTTTAATTAACAATAGTAACAATTAAATTAAATACCTTTTTATATGTATTCCAAATTATGGAAGAAAGTTTTCCTCAAACTTTAAGTTTTTAATTAATTCCTTTCCTTTTCTTGGTATAGTCTGTGCCTATTTTGTGCCATGTAGGGCAAATACTTCTCAAAGATATTTCACATCTGTCAATAGACTACAGCTACAAACCTTACCAAAAGCATCTGTACAAGTCTGGATAAACCCTGCTTTTAGACATGTCATTTGGTTTTGGGTTTTGCAGTTATGACACTCAATACAACATTTATGCATGAGATTAGGTACGATGAAGACTTAAGAATTTTGTGACTTTCATATATGGGCAAACCTTCAAAGTCTCAGAAGAGGAGAGCTGGTTACAAATAAAAACTCAGAACTGTAGATGTTCTAATAAATTTGAATTTTCTGACTCAGGAAAATTGGGCTTTAAAATTACAAGAGAACAGGTTTTCTGCAAAGATTTGTGCTGCTAGCTTTTCATTTGACTAGAAATATTATAAAGCTGTCCTTACCATCTGTAGTTCTGAAATTTTACTGCTAGTTAAAGCTGAAATTGTAATTTTATATCATATTAAAATGAAAATGCCATTTGCAATGAAAAAAATATACATATTTAAAAATAAAAGTATTTTGGTAACCTTTGTTATTTCAAATTCTAAAGTATTTTTGAAGGATTTTTTAAATGTTTTTATAATCTGGTTTGTTTCTGAATCAATTGACTTTTCTGAGTGTCAGGAGCACTGTTTGTGAGTCAGTGCTTTATGTGTTTTAGAAAGGTTTGGTATTGCTTTTTTGTATGTTTTTAAGATAATCATAAATGGTAATATGTGACAAGATATAATTAGAGACAGAAATTAATGCCACAGATATGTCTAAAAATCAGTCTTAATCTAAAACTGAAATAAACAGTAATAATTAAAAACAAAAATTGTATGTTCATTTTGGCTTTGTGGATTGGCATAACTCAACACCATTGGCAGCTTCTGCTTGATAAGCCAAGACTAGAACTGCAAAATATTTATATGATGACTGAGAAACATTGGGGAAGCTATGTGAACACCTGGCGCAATAAAAACCTGCCCAATATCTGGCTCTTAATAGTGGTTATTCCTCCACTTTCCCAAATATTGAATATATGCAAAGCAAATTCAATTTAAATTAGAATTGCAAATCATTGGAGTAGTAGAGCAGGTAAGCCATTCTGTTTCAACTCAAAAACACATTTAAAGCAATCGTGAGAATGAGTTTCAGGTATAATCACTACTTTAATAGTAGCAAGCCTGTGGACAACAGTTTTGCCTGTAAAATCATATCAAAACATGGTAAGGGTTGTTTAGTTTTTTTTTGGATATGTTTACATATATTTTATAAAGATTTATAATATTGTTCACATTAGGATGTGTATGCATCCTATAGATGCTTCAAAACCAAGGATAGATTTACTGAAAGAACAGAAAAGGAACCTGCCTTGGTTTGCACGGTTCAGTACAAGGTTTGTGCCCTGTGACAAGGGCACAGACAAGAATATGTACATACATAATGTGTTCAGGCTTCTACCTTGCTCCATTATGTCCAGATCCTTTCTTGACAGCTATAGCTGAACATGCATATGAGTCAGAAATTTTAAATACATACATATTCAGAGGACATCTACTTCTTTTCCTTAAACGAAAATGCAGAATAAAATTTGTGCTCTTCAACAATGAGAATTAAAGTAGTACAACTTTTTTGTTATATGACCTTATTTAAAAATGTTATTGCTTATAACATTTTTAAACTTGCAAATTTTGAGCTTCAATTTTCTACACTGGGTATCTACTTCAGGTTGATTTTTTTTCTTATTTTTTTGTGGAGTAAAGACTTCCTTTTGATGACATGTTTAAGGAAAATATTGCTTTCATGTGTTAAAAAAGTCTGGTTTGCACTTACAGACTCTGAGCAACAAAGTATGTGAGGAAAGTTTGATGCTGAATTACAAATTACATTCAGAATTACAAATTACAAAATTACAAATTACATTCAAAATCTCTTTCCTTCATCCTGTGCATTTTGATACCTTCTTGATACGTTTCTGATTGATTAACATTACAATAAGTTTTAAAAAAATTCTTACTGTGTTGAAGTTGCACGTTTTGTGCAAATCACAATACACATTACAATTTACAGGATTTATTACAAAAAACTCATCCCTTGCTTATTCTATAAGGCATGTTGTGAGGTATATGATTCATCCAGTTTAATAAAAAATTAAATCATATATTTTTTGAAAGCAAATATTTTATAATCCTCAGTAATCTACTCTAATATGCTTCATGAAGTTGGTTTGGAACACACGGACTAGATCCATTTCAGATTAATTTTAACTGCAAGATTAACTCCAGGAACACAGCTACTGTGCTGCAACAAGGAACTAGCACTGCATCTGGAAGCTGTGTGGCAGTAAAATCTGCTGAAACATATTCAGGGTTGAAATGCTCAACGCCAACTTTTATATTCTTCATACCAACTTGTATTGCAATACACTGTTTACTAACATAGATATAAGCAGTGGCTTTTGTAAACCTTGGTCTCTTTACAGATTAGCCTAGAAATTCTTCCTTAAGAACTGTTGAAATGATTGCTCAATTACACTCCTTTATTTGAAAAATGGTATCAGTGCTTCCACAACTGCACAAGGTAAAATATTGTGATAAGTGAACCCTCATAAGACATTTCCTTCACTCAGACCTTCAGTATGAAATCTCAGTGTTCAAAACATATATTCCTTGATGACATACTTACAAGGAAACATGCTGTACAAATTTAAGATTTTTAATCTTAATTTTTGAATGCAAGTTTGAATGGGAAAATTCAAGAAAGTTCACAGGAACAGAAATCTCTGAATATGTACCCAAGTGTAGAAAAGAATATTTATTCTATGAGCTTTAGAGTGAGGCACACATGTGAACTATGTGACCATGTATGCAACAAAAGCAGATGATCATGAATACTCACAGCGGTTTGGAAAAAAGATCTAGTTCAACACTCATTCACATAGAAAGTATTAAAGGCTTTTAGTGAATGCAGGAGAGAATTAAATTTGAAATTTACAAAATAATGTCAACTGTTTAAGATTTTCATATGACATAATTTAACATTAGTAAAAAGAAAACAAAATAAATTAAAAATACATATTTTCTCAATCCTGAAATAAAATCTATTTACTGTTACATATCTGCATAAGTTTTTAAGACTTCCTTATTTTTTGTTATGACTATGTCTCAGAGGTTCTTGTCACCTTTCCATATTGCCCTTTTTTGTATAAAAATACTGATATTGCCTTTTTTATTTTCTTTGCCATGTAATCCCTATATCTTCCCCATATATCTCCATAATTTTGAGAGTTTTTCTTAGATCTGTAGGGCAGGAACTCACAACAACCTCCAGCTAATCCAATATGCCTCTTACATGAACTGAAACAATACAAAGCCATGGAACTCCAAGTGTTCTTCATTGTTAATCCTTCTAAATATTTTCTTTGCCTGGAGGCATATAATTGTTAAATTAGTTTAAGGAAAGCTGTCACAATCCCATTAAAACCAAATCACCAATTAGTGTCATTTTCTGCATTTCTTATTGATCCCTTGTTTTTTGTCCATTTACCCTGTAAATTTCTAAAGGCATGGCTAATGTCTTTTATAGCTCACATTGCAATTGTCACAGGATAGTATTTACCAGGCAATCATAAGAAAGAAAAATACACTAATGTCCTCTACCCTGATAAGCATATTGTAATAGCTGCAAATGAAAAAAAAACGACTGAACAAACCCATTCCTGCAGGAAGATTTTTTTCCTTTTTGTGTACTAATGGGATGTGCAGAAGCTGTTATTTATAAAGTAAGCAGTATTTTTACTGAAGCTAAATTGTGATCATTGTCTGCAGTTGATTTAGACTGTGGACTTCATTTTTCTCTCCACTGCAGTAAGAGTTTAGGGTATCAATATGTAATTTTGTTATTTGCAAGTACTTCAGGTTCCAAAATTATAATCTTTTCCAGCATTCTATTGCTGAGAATCCAATTGCTTTTTCATTCTTTGAATCTTGAGCAGGTAAGTATGTAATATTTCCTCTGCTGTAAATTGGCAGATGTTGCTGCTTGAAACTTTCTATATGCTTAGTATTTTGAGAGGAGATAATCCTTCCATTTCATGCTGTTACCTTTTTTTCATTACCTCCTGCACTGAAATAATTCCTGCTTGCTGCTAACAGTCTGTATCTTATTCTTTAAACAGTCATTAACTTCACTCTAAATATTAATTGCAGAAAACATATTATAGTCATAAATATGAGCTAAAGACAGAAGACTAAAAATATTTTTTTAAAAATCTAGTAATATCAATTCTATTTCATATTCTGAAGTTGGAAACAAGGAAAATAGTATGAAATGAGAAATATTTTATCACTTAGGGACTATTCTCTCCCTCACTAAATCCTAGAATTTCAGAATATAAAGATGTATTTTATTAATGTGGACTGATATCAGATGTTCTTGGAACTTAAAAGAAAAAAAAAAAAAACAACAAACAAACCACCTTGGAATAAGAAAGGGCTTCTGCAAGTGATAAGCTGGGAAAAAAAATATATGGCCATCCCTAGAAAAGATATTGTCAAACAGTAGTAACCATTCTTATCTTTGTACTCATCCATTTAAGATGAAGAATACTTCCTGCCATTGACATTTAATACAGCACTGCATTTTTTGATTAGACTGTGTCTTTTTCTGTCAGATTTTTCTTCCAGATAAAACTGTAGTCAAGAGAAGGAAAATCGGGATGCGTCCTGTTGATTTGTTTGTTTAAGTTCCTTTGGGTAGAAAAGGAACTTAGCATTTGACAAAACCTGATGCTTCAGCTCATGTTGGTTTTTAAAGTCCATGCTTCATGTATCTGTAATAATGAGTAATGCTCATCTCTTACCTCCTCCCTGAAGTGATAAAAGCAGACAACTCACTATATCACCATTTAATTTGCCTAATTTTGTATGTAGCTGTTTACTATTCTGTTCTCATTGCCTAGAAAAAAATTCTAATCACTGATTTTGATGACAGCGGAGTTGTGTTTTATATGCAGGTACCACTCTATCTCTTTAGCACTATATAAGAAATAGTTACTTACTTCATAGACACCTGTCTTTAAATAAGCATTTCTCAATATAGGCTATTTCCCAGTGCTTGTGTACCACGAAGGAGCATCCTCCCTACATACCATGCATACTCTTGACAAGACTTTCAAAGGGAAGTCTTCCTGTGCTTTGTCGTTCACAGGTTCTGTAAAAATACAGCAGTAATGATCATAATAACATTTTAAATTTAGAATCTACAGTAAATATATTCTTTCCCATATGACTTTCAAGTCACATAGTCATAAGCCAGCCTTTATACATTGTTTTAAATAAGAATTATGATATGGTGCACAGTTTATGTTATAATCTTTACATCAATAGGTCATTTAAAAACTAACTGCATTATGCAAATTTGACAAAATTGTGTCATTTCTGTTAGTCAGGTGAATCTAAAGGATGAAGATACTAACCTGGGCATTGTGAATAGAGATCACATTCTTTATTCATCAGTGCAGAATTAGAACAGCTAGGTGAATAACCTAGTGAATTAATTAAAGCTCCTTTTTCTTGTATGTTGTACAATTGCCATTTCTAGTTAGAATGAAATTTTACTTTTCTATTTTCAATTAAAAAAGAAAAGTTTAAATAAATTTGTCAAAAAAAATCCAAACAAACAACAAACTTGTTTCTTTGGCTGAATATATACAAATAATGATGCAGAAAATATTTTCTTTTATATTTTCTTTTGATCATGTTTTCATTTCTTTTGGACTGCAATGCCTTCCAATGTTTGTTTATATAGACACGTGAACACACAACTAGAAGTGTAAGGTGGGTTTTTTTTGAATAAACAAGAACTGCAACATCTAAGTTAGCAAGGTTTCTCTTCATGTGGTATCATGACTTCTAATAATTGTTGAAAAAAATAGTTCTATCTCCTTTCACTTTTAAACATTAATTTAGTTAAGAGAGGTTGTGCTAATTATCTCTGCACAAGCAGTTCAAGTTATACTAGATAACAAGCCTGCAATTTGTCCCCGACTAACTATATTGATTTCTCCCTTGCCATATAGTCAGATAGATAAACCAATAAACACTTGTTCTTATCATCTCTGCAGCTCAACAATGCTCAGCTTCATTTACTGTTTTCTGGCCAATGTCCCTGCAGTACGTAAATTTTTCATATCCAACTGGCATATAAGCTATCTTCCCATAGCTGACACATTATTTCCCTAATAGCAGAAAAATAAAGCAAAGTGAATCTTCAATGAACATAAGCCTGCTTTAGGAGTCACATTCCACTGCTTTAGTCTTGCTTTAAATCAATTTTTTTGTTGTTTTGGGCTTTAACATCCTAATTTGCTGGTAATAGCAGCTGTTCTCTTAGCCTATGTATGGGTACACTTACTTTTCTCTCAGCTGCAAGCAACACTGTATGTTTTAGAGACTACTCTAATTCTGAATTATTTCAACAACCTTGGGTTTGACTAAACTATATTTGATTTCTGTTTCTCTCGGAAAGCAGGAAGCTTTGAACTACAACTTTGTCTTGGTGACAGAACACTGACACAGCTGATAAGCACTTTATACATGAACATGTTACCAGGCCAACCTTTTGAAAAGGTAGATCTAAGAACAGTATCAAGCATGGAAATTTGTTTTAATATTTAGTCCTTTCCTGAATGTGAGCTGCCTTGAAAGAGATTGATATTAGCTATGCACTGTGATTCAACCAGAGTAGCACCTTTTCCTTGGATCTTTGTCACTTGAGGTAGGCAATTATTTGTTGAGTGAGAAAGCCAAACTCTGTAACTGAGATACAGAAAACATACATTGAATTTCGTACACTAAATGAAGTGTATGAGAGCTGAAAACCTGGATCTTCTATACCTAGGTGGGTCCTTACAACAAAATGTATTCTCTTCACATTTAATTAGGGCACACACACACAGAATAAGACGACATTATCCAACAGTAATTTTTACATGTCTTAAATACCTCATAAATATCTTCTTTCTACAATACTAAAAACAAGTGACTTTTTTTTTTCCTTCTGTTTTTTTAAGGCAAAATATTCTGAGATCTCTATTTCTGTTTCAGAGGAGTGGAAACAAGTATCAAGAACTCTATTTCCATCTCAGAACAAAGAGGTGCTACTTTCACCCAGCCCCTAACTATGTATCTCTCTGAGACATGAACTGAACTTCACCCTAAGGAGCAAAACCATTAGAAAAGTACTTGATTTTAGTTTTTAATATATGCGTTCAAAAGACCCCTTAAATCTGACATTAAAAGCATTATTTTTTAATAGTATTCATTACATGCCTGCAAAGTGAAACTGCAGTGAGAAACTGGGGTGGCTTTGGGACTCCCACTGAAGAGTTCCATCTCTTAAACACTTTAGGCTAGCCTTTCAAATTTCAGCCATCCAGAGTTCTTCTAGTTAGGTGTTATTACAATATCTCCATTATCACAAATTATTTCAAGGATTTTTACTCAATTTTAATTTCACTGCAATATTTCTTTTTTGAATCTTTCTATGTCAGGATTTGCTTTGCAGGTATATAAGATGTTTTGGTGTTTGTATATAATGCAGCTAAAAGGTCTGCAGATTCAAGAGCTGAGTCCAAGTAGAAAGCACAGAAGTTAAGTTAGTTTTGCTTTTAAATATTCATATGAGACAATAATGTTTAGAATGGTATTTTGAAGCTAGCTTATGCAAGGCTTTTACACATTCAACGATAACCACAGGGTGAAGAGGGAGAGGTTAAGGTAATCACAGGTTTTTTAAAAATGCTGAAGGAAATATAGACATTGATTTTTTTGTGACAGTGACAAATTCATAGAGATGTATTACGGACTAATGTGAACAGTATCTTTGGAGTTGAGATTGATGGTGGAGTGGAACATAATGGTCAGTTTTCTCAAAGTATCCTGTACAACAGAATCTAGTGGTTTTGCCCACTGGGAGGACTAATTTTTTTAAATATGGTGATGCCTCTAAAATTTTGCTTTTCATATCATGCTTTATGAAAATTGTTATATCTATTACCCATATAAATCTATACAGTAAAAGTAGAATTCAGTGACTGTAGTGAGGGTTTATTTTTAAACTTACAGGTTTTATTTGAAAAAAAAATGTTACTACTGTTTTCTTGTTGAACTATTTCTGTGTTATCTGAATCTTGCAGTCTTGCATTGTAAAACTTGGCAAAAATTCTTTGCAAGTTGCTAGTGCAGTATCTCATATTAAAATTCAGTCTAAAATTTTCAGGATCATTTCCCTTTACAAGAATTTTGAGATTTCCCAGCCCAAAATTCATCTATGCCTCACTCCATCAATTTATCTAATGGACAAATTATCTACATGGTCTGAACTACTGTTTCTGCTTTAATTGCTAAATCATTGACATGTTCCCCTGCAGGATGCTAGCGTGACCCCTGTACTCATTAATGGGTCTCTGCTCTCCTTTTGCAGCTGATTTAACTAGCAGTTTCACTGCAAATCTAAAAATTTTACAGAAGGTGACATTTCTGTTATAATAACCTTTGTAACTCTCTGGCAGCTCCTTCAACCTGGAGCGCTGAAAAAGGTTTAACATTTTCAGATGAATGTGCCTTTTCAGAAGTATAATATACGTTTATATAGAATTTTAATTAAGATCTGCCTTTGGTGTCCCAGAACAAATTACAAAATGCCATTAAATTTATTGGTCAGGATTGGGCCCCTATTGCATAATAAGAGGAAAGACTACATTGCTTTTCTTACTTGCACAGCAGTCAAATTCTGTTCATAAATGTAGCACTCCTCTAAGAGAAATGAAATGTCTGTTTTCTCTCTTCATAATGTTAATAGCCTCTAGACCATTCTAAAAGATTCCCTTTTCAGAGTCAAGAAATTGTTTCAGATTTCTTTAGGTCAGTTGAGTCTTCTTCCTTTGGCATAAAACAGTCCTTTGAACACTGTCAGTTCTTTGTCAGGATCTCAAGCTCCTAAGTCACTGTGATTCGTAATCTAGTATTATCTGCCTTGCTTTTATATTGGAAACATTGATACTGCTGGAGCATTGTAAAGCATAACTAAAATTATACTATAGCTCAAATGGAATTTATGGGATCAGTATTAAATTGATGGATTAATTTCTTGGCAACACATATGAAGCAAAAATTGGTAGGTCATATACTGTCCTCCTTGGCCCTAGAATGTATGAAAATAGTGAGAACACTTATATAGAATTGCATTCAATCATTGCCACTGCTTAAGTTTTTAGATCAAGGTTAAAATGTCTATATCAACATGCACATACAATACAGACCAGATTTTCAAAAGAAATTATTTTTTGTTTCAGCAATTAAAAAGAATCTGGCTTTTCATAAAACTCAAGCATTGAGCTTGCCAAGTACCTCACACAATCTGGTTGCTGTTTTTTGCACTGTTTTAAAAGTACAGCTCTATTAAAACTAATTGCAGTTTTTATGGCTGTATGAACATGTTTTCTGCCCTGTGTTTCTTAGAGGAACAGAAATAAATGGGGAAATTCACCATGACATTTACCTGTTAACTTTAGAGATCTACATCTACACTAGACTCTTTAAAGTCAATAGACTGGAATGGGCATTGTGAGGGCATGGTCGCCTGACCTGGACATTGTTGATAGCTTTTGGTGAATAACACTGATAAGGAATGCCTGGTTTTGTCTACATATCTAGATGACTAACTTTACTGCAGCTGTGCATGTCTTATCACATGAATTTTGTCTAATAGTCCCCACAGTGGGAATGCAGGAATTCAGGAAGAGAGTAAAGAGGTGAAACAAAGAAAATACTTATTTCCCTAGGCTATTTTATTTGCAATAATCTTACAATAATAGATGGTATATTCTGACAAAATTGTGGTGAGTTAATTGTCAGTGCTGCTTTCTCTGAAGTCCTGAAGTGCTCACAGTGCCTGAAACTCTGGGGACTAGACTGTGTCTGCTTCTGCCCCTGATTTCTTTTCCAGCACTAAACAAGAAAATCTTCCCATGCACATGGTTTGGGTATTTTCATAATGTATAGAATAACATTTTTTACTGGGGTGCTGTCAGGAGAAACATAATTGTCTTTTGAGAGACTCAGTTATGACAGAGATGGAGATGACTCAGTACTGCCCACAAATATTTTGCTTTCTTTTGGTGATCACAGTTTCTTTAGAAATCCCCTTTCCTAGAAATACTGTTACACAGAATCTAATCTACGCAGGAGCATCTAATTATCCAAAATATAGTTGTTATATGTTTAAGTTAATTTCTATTTCTAATTTTCCCACATATCAGGATTTAAACCAATTTCCTTTCTTTTCTTATTGTAGCTAATCAGCTACCAGTTCTGATGTCTTTTGCTATCTTCCGGTCCTTTAACTCATTGATTTTGAACTTGTGTCCCAGTAAGCTCACTATGTTGACACTCCTGGTACTAAGACTACCTACGTATTTTCCCAAAACAATATTATGCATCACAAAACAGATTTTGCAATTAGAAGACACTGTGTCAAGGCCCTGAATGAAGCAAGAGGCTTTGTAACTTCCTTTTCTGACTGCTTGGATACCTATATTCAATATCTGCTCTGATCTTGCTTAACTGTGTAACCTGGGATCAGACTGCTGTGAGAATAGGTAAGCTGTGACAAGGAGCTGTGGGGTCTCTCTCTCCTTTGCCTGATTGCTGCATTTAAGTTCAGGCCCATGTGAGTTTTGTTGCAGCTGTGCCTCTGCCCAGCTCTGCACCTTGCTGTCTCTGACCTGGCATCACTGACTTGGCTTCCTGCCCTGATCTCAGACCTGCATGGACATGGTTGGCAATCTCAGGGCTGTTAACTGGTCACTGCCACCAAAACCTCTGCTCTTCTTGCACACTTATTGTGGGATGGTGTCCCTTGTTGGTGGAGTCACTATCTTGCCAACCTTGTCACTTCTGGCTCTTCACTTGCAGTACAGCCTGCCTTTGCTGCTTCCTGAAGCAATGTGCTCCGTGACACCACATTAGGAAGTGCAATGCCTAAGGTAAGACTCTATACATAATAAGTTAAAACGTACCATCGCTATTTCTGAAATATTAAAGTTGATTGGAGGTAAGAACTAACCTTTACTACAGGAAATTCATGGCATCACCCTAATCTTTGAGTATATGCATGGATGCATCATGGGGTACTCTTTTAATAGAAGTTATTTCTGTTATTTTTCTCTGAAGTAGTTTTCTCTGAGGAAAGATGTATTTATATTTTTGTCAATATATTTTTGGACAGTAATTTTTTTTCTTTCTTAGTTACATGTTTACTCATTCAGCTGTACAATGAACTTTTATAGACGGGAGGGAAAACCCTAAATAATAATAGAAATGACAAATTGTGGATGTTAATATGAAGCACTGCTAGTGCTGAGGCCAGAAAGTAACTATGTGAGATGATGCAGAAAAACATCTTCTGACACCTGACAACTGAAACCAGTTGTGCCTTAAGGCACTGGTTTTGCTAACTACATGGGGAGTGCCTTGTTGCATTCCCAAAGTGCTCTATTAAGGTTCCAAATTAAAGCAGTTAGCATCAAACATAAAAGCTATCTGGCTCAAAATTGCTGTTCATCTGCTAAAGGAATTAACATTTGAAACACTTGCTCTTAAATTAATATATTATATTACAATGCAAAGAAGCAGAATGTGTAGCAAGCAGTTCATTATGCAGAGGTTATTTGTAACCTGCAGAAAACCTTCCTAGAGGCAGCAGTTTAAAGAATGAAAAATAGTATTTAGGCTCTTGGATCACAAATAAACAAACTGGACAAAGGTATACAAGCAGCTGATGGATCTTTAGGAACTGTGTTGAAAGTGGCTGCTTCAGGTTTAGATCCTCTTTTATATAAATTTCTTTTAATACACAAATTTAAGAGCTCTGAGAGTGAAAAACTTTTTGGTAGGTTGTTTTGCAGTAGAATAAAAATATAAGTTATTCTATTTATTTGAGGAAACAAATTTTCTTTCCCCAGCTTCTCACTTCATCATCTGTCTTCCACTTCTGTATGATCTTTAAGATTTACAATTTCTGTCTAAAAAGCAAGTTCATCAGTAAGTGTTCACCATCAAAAATTGCTCTTACAGATGGACAGTTAAAAATGTAGAAAAACAAAATCTCATCCATGCTGATACAGTCAGGCTGATGAATCTTTCTGATGCTGCTTGGTAACATTAAGTGATCCAGGGGAAGAAGAGATACTACCAGTTTAAATTCTGTCTCCACTAGAGGTCTTTGCTAATATAGCCATTGTAAAAAGCTTCCGTATTTCAGATTAAATTTTGAGTAAATTAATTGAAGTGACACTCAATCAGCTACCCCTCCTTTCCCTGTGCTCAGAAAGGACCAGTGTCAGGACTTTCCTCCAGCAGCTAAGGAAAAAGGACCAATATGTGCCAGCATGGGGAAAGAAAAATTGTGTTCTAGCTGTCAGCATTGCTCAGGCAGGAACCCAGAGGTTGCTGGTTTCTGCTCCTAAAACCGGCTAGAAATTTCTGCTAAGTGGACACTAGAAACAAAGTAGAAATCATTTAGAAAAAAAACACTTGTCATCACCTTCCTTCACAGATGAATTTTCATTTGCCATGAAATTACAGATGCTGTCTCTGTCTGGATCTGTGAACTTTGAATCTCTTGCTGAATAGTATTTTACTAAGAGAGATAAAGAGCTCTCCCTTTTTCTATCCCTTCTCTCGACCTGATGAAAGCTCATAGCTTTACTGTTGAGATAATTTCATAGGGAATAGAACTTGTGAGTTCAGATAATGTAGCTACTGGAACAACTTGCCGAGGAAAGTGGTGGATACCTCACAGAATCATAAAATCATAGAATAACTAGGTCTGGAAAAGTACTTAAGACCACCTAGTTCCAATACCCCTGCCATTTGTAGGGACACCTCACAATAAACCATGTCCCCCAAGGTTCTGTCCAACCTGGCCTTGAACACTGCCAGGGATGGAGCATTTACCACTTCTTTCAGCAACCCATTCCAGTGCCTCACCACCCTCACAATAAAGAACTTCCTCCTTATATCCAGCCTGAACTTCACCTGTTAAAGTTTTAACCCATTACCCCTTGTCCTGTCCCTAATGAAGAGTCCCTCCCCAGCATCCTTACAGGCCCCCTTCAGATACTGGAAGGCTGCTATGAGGTCTCCACGCAGCCTTCTCTTCTCCAGGCTGAACAACTCCAGTTTTCTCATCCTGTCTTCATACGGGAGGAGCTCCAGCCCCCTCATCATCCTCGTGGCCCTCCTCTGCACTTGCTACAACAGCTCTATACCCTTCCTATGGTGAGGACACCAGAACTGCATGCATGCTCTCACGAGAGCAGAGTAGAGGGACAGGATATCCTGGGCTGCATCAAAAGGAAAGTGACTAGCAGGGCACCTCCTTCGACCTGCTGGTCACACTCCTTTTGATGCAGCCCAGGATACAGTTGGCTTTCTGGGCTGCAAGCACACATTAAAGCCGGCTCATGTTCATTTTCTCATCGACCAACACCCCCAAGTCCTTCTCTGCAGGGCTGCTCTGAATCTGTTCTCTGCCCAAATTGTATCTGTGCCTGGGATTGCCCCGATCCAGGTGTAGAACCTTGCACTTGGCATGGTTAAACTTCATAAGGTTGGCATCAGCCCACCTCACAAGCATGTCAAGGTCCCTCTGGATGGCATTCCTTCCCTCCAGTGTATCAACCAAACCACACAGCTTGGTGTCATTGGCAAACTTGCTGAGGGCGTACTCAATCCCACTGTCCATGTCTCCAACAAGGATGTGGAACAGGATGTCCAAGGCCAGGTTGGACGGAGCTTTGAGCAACCTTGTCTAGAAGTGTCCTTGCCTGTGGCATTGGGGATGTAACCAGATAATATTTAAGTTCCCTTCCAACCTAAAGTGTTCTGTGATTCTAAGAGTTATGAATGTGTATGGGCTGAATGGATCCATAAACCAGAATATACAGATTGGGAAAATGTACCCATGACCTGTAGGGGTGAAACTGGATAGGTGAAAGAAATAATGAAATACTGTACCCCACA
The DNA here is from genome assembly GCF_028554395.1 of Pezoporus wallicus. NCBI lineage: Eukaryota > Metazoa > Chordata > Aves > Psittaciformes > Psittacidae > Pezoporus > Pezoporus wallicus. The sequence continues at coordinate 94,055 of NW_026639746.1, forward strand.
GAAAGCATAGATGTTTGTTTCTTTATATGTAAACAGGTATGTTACATCTAGACTCTTGTTTCTACAAAATTACAGCATACTTCATATTGATAATCTGCCGTGTCCATATTTCAAATGGAAAGCAGGACTACTATTTTCTTGACTGTTGTAGTTTACTTGCTCTTATGATCAAGTTGCTCTTCATAGAGTTTAAAATGTTGTAAAAGTTTGAATGCAGAAATGTAAGACTTCAGAGCTTGAATACACACTGGAACCCACTGAATTCATAGCTAACAGAGAAAATTACAGTGTGTCCTGGAGGATCCTCTCCTATAGTTTGGGATTGTATCTAGGAAAAAGGTCAGAATTGATGTATCATGACAAGGAAATTACCCTAGGTAATGTTTTCTACCAGGAGATGAATTTGTGGTCTAATTACTGTTGAGTTGAGCCCCAGAAAATTATTCATGCACTATTCAGGTATTCATGAAATGATTAAATAAAGCTATTCTGTATAAATCAATTTGGACGTTTTTGTAAACTTCTTAAACTTTAGACTTATACAAAGTATATATGTGCTATTTAACTTCAATATATTCACACACAACTGCACCAAGAACTCTACGATACCAAGACCAATATCTGAACCTGAGAAGCAATAAAACACATTTACTTTCACAAATCAGTTTTGTCAATCTATTCTGTACAACATTCATATCATTAAAAATAAGCATTTTTTGTCTTCTTTTCTCAGTGACTATGAATCCACTAATAAATGAAATAGGGTGGAGTACACGTGCGCAAGTAAATGAGTGTACAATGCTTTGCACAAGATGCACCAATACTTAGATAGGACTTTTTTATTTGTAATTTTTTTGCTTACCCATGAGAATGATTCATTCTTTGTAGACTTGTGGTTTTGTTACATTAAAAAAATAAACAAAATAAATTCTGCATGGATTTTACAGAGTTTTCTGAGGCAAAATAAATTAACATACTTTTAGTGATGGTAGCTAATCATGTGAACACTGACTATTGGCAATGTGAAATGAAAACTGGTGCCCTGGCACACTTCAGCAAACAGTTTTAAAATACTTTTAAAATACTCCGGTTTACTTTGTATTTGCAATAAATCAAGAGCATGCACAATTTCAAGAGCTGCATTGCAATGAGTGGGAAAAGAATTATAAAGTCTGTTCAATGTAAACAAAATTTACTCATTAAAAAATTCAAAACCATTTAGAATACTTGAATCTGACTTATTTTCCAACAAACCAGATAATTTTCATTGAGTCAATGATGGTTTAGAGTTTTACCATAGAGTATATAATAATAATAATAATAAAAATAAACAAAAAGATATATGAAAAGCATACATTAGAAAGTGGTGTCATCAGTGGTATATAAGTGATGTTCTTCAAAGTACAAGGGCCTCATTCTACCTTCTTTGAGGTCATATTGCTCTCAGTGGAACCGGGCTTTCACAGATACAAATGACACATACCTGCACATGAGTTAGGGATTTGTAGAGAATATCACTGAAATATAAACTAAAGGAATGAATATTACTACAACTGTTTCCTCACTGGTTCTAGTCAACAAAACCAAAGCATTTGATAGATGTTACAGAATGAAGCAAAAGTTTGATAATTTTTTTGAAAATTTGTTTCATAAGGAAAATATCACATTTACCAATAAAGAAGAGAGATTAGATAGCCCTTCAGAAGACCAGTCAAAGCAGACAATAAAGAAATATCATTATTCACGTACCTGAATCTTGACGTAAATCAAGATAGCTCTGAAGCAGACTGACAAGGACAACAAATTCTGGTTCATTTTCACATTTAATCATTTTAAGGTGTTATCCAAGTTTTCTGGACAGCTCTTAAACTTTCTAGTTAAACAATAAGTATGTATTAAGTTTTAAAGTTCATTGGATTTAATTAGCTTTAACTAACTAGCAACATTATGCAATTAACTTTTAATAAACTAGCAGCAATGGCAGTAAAGAGATACAAAATGTACTAAAGCACAGAGTATTTTAGATTATGACAAAATTTTATTGCTGTTAGAATAACACCCCATCTGGAGTAAAGTAATAATAAAAATGCTAAAAGGGGAAACAAAGAAAGGTATTTAGGAAAAAAGAAGGCAGCAGAATATATAGCAACAACAGGAGTAAAAAAAATAAGACTGGAGACAAGTATAAGGAAGAGGAAAAATAACCAATCTATACAGACTATATAGAGGGAGAATTACAAAGTCAAATGAAGTCAGATAATAATAAAGAACTATGGCACAAGAAAAAACACAGGAAATTCTAAAAGACAATGAACAGAAATAAATACAAGGGAAAAAACAAACAAACAAACAAATTTAAGTGTTTGGTTGACGGCAAAGTTATGGAAAATGGAAATACGCATAGGAAAAAAAAAATGGGGGAAAGGGGAGGGTGTCAGAAATCAAGGCAGCCTCCAAAACCTTAAGGAACTCCAGTTCTTGAAGCATGTATTTGGCACTAAAGCAAGAATAAAGGGGAAAATGTTTATTCATTTTATCTACAATGGAAAACAACATATAAATAGACATGGCAAAGCAACTGAATGACACTCAAAATATCAATTTTATGCAATTCCTTTATTCTGACAGGTGGAAAAGCAATGAATATTTCCTGACTTTGTAACAGGTGGTGTTTTGTGAGATGGAGTAGAAATAAACTAGAAATGTATGCTGATTCTAGGAGTGATAAGACAAAGAATGGAACCAATGGAACATCTTCTGCCTATAGTAAAACCTAGAGGTGTTTCATTTGAGAGGCTGTTTGCCTTTTTCCCCTGACTTTGCAACCTGGGATACGGACTTGCAATGCTGTACAGTATGGCCTGCATCACTCTTAATGAGGATTAACATCATTTCAGAAAAACCTTAAATTAATAACAAAAATGTGCAAGGTCAGCTAGAAGGTGTCTATTTGACTACATGATGACTGCCTCCACTTGATTAATGCAGTCAATTTAGACTATTGAGATGTAAAATGAAGCAGTTTGTATACATTCTGCCTTACCCAGAGGCTATCATTTTCAAAGTCATTTCTGCCACCTAATACAACATACAAATTGAAAAAGTTGTAGCCAACAATTTTTCATTTTGAAATGTCTTTTTTAAAGTTGAAAGATGCATATTTAATGGTTCACCTGAAGCCAGAATCTTCTATTTTATTTTGCAACAGTAACTAATTTAAAGTGACATGAATGTACCTCGGGTTGGAATGAAAACTTTTTAATTTGGCATGGCCTTGTCATAAATTGCATTCTTATGCCTATTTGTGGCTCAAAATTTCAGCATATTTAAGAGGATGTGAAGTAATTGAGGTAATTTATTAATGGCTGTAATAAGCGTCATATACCCTTTTAGTATTTTTGATTAAGTGTTCTTTTAATTGGAATTCATCTGTAGTTTACAGTGTTAATCTAGATGTATCTCAGTAACATTTTCTATAAATTTAGGTGTAAAAGGAAAATTAGTTATTTACTTCTTTCTTAGTACAATTAGAATTAGTAAAGAATTAGTAAGGAATTAGAGATATTAAATAGTAATTATTAAAGAATTAGGGATATACGCAAAGGCCAAAAGCCCCTATAGTAGTGTCATTATGTCATGAAAAATTCAAAAGGGAACTTTTGGAACTGTATTTGTGATTTCATCAGCGGTATCTCCAGCCTTGATAAAACTAACCCAAATTACTGGTTTCAGACATGAAAACAATATTTAACCTGTATTGCATATGTGTGGATTTATGGAGAAAAACATACAAACTATGTTTCTCCATGGATAATGCCCTCTATGTTTTCTTACAGATTCCACCCAACAACTTTCGCAGATTAGGGAAATAATAGTTTTAAGGTGCTCTAGGTACATCACAGTGTCTTATGATCACTGCAGACTGATTTTCCATATCACTGGTAATGAATGATAAACTGAATCTTCAAAGGTGCTAGTCATGAAATGTCACAAAATTAAGCAAGTACTTCTAAAAATGTAATAATTGCCTAACAGTGCCTTAAGTCAGTAAGCTGCAGAACAATGATACGTATTTTTCTGTAATATCCAACACATTCTTCTTTCCTAAGAGGTTTTTTGGTTTGGTTTGGTTTTTTTTGTTAATCTCTCTATTTTCCTGTACATGGACTTCCCACTGATGGCAGAGACACTAGCTGCTAACTATGACAAAGTACTCTTCCGTTTTAGCACATGAAATTACTAAACACAGGAGGTGCAGTATAAAATATTACACCTGTAAAATCAAAATATATTGACCGTCATTAGCTGTGTTCCATAACCAATGAAAAAAAAAATAACCTACAAAAAGTTAAGATGACTATACGACAAATATATAAGAAAACCTTTCTTTCTATGTAGTCTTTTTGCAAATTTGACAGAATGAAACACAATAAAGTGACTGAAAGAAAGGTAGTAAATGCAGATGAATAGCCATATGGGCCAGATGCTAGGATTTACTGTATGCCAGAAAGTTACTGGGTTCTATGTTTTGGAGAATAACTTTCCTGACATCCTTTCTTTTTGTCTCAAACTGTCCAAGTGGAAAATAAGTGTTTTATTGTTGGCAGATCCACACCCGTTATCGTAACACTTCCTGTGCCTATATCTTCATCAAATATTCAGTGTTGAAAAGGAAATAATAACTAGCACTGTGGCAACACTGTGCTCAGTTCAGCATAATTCTATGAGACTGCTAGAATTATGTTACATGTGTCCCACTGTACAAAAAAAAGTGATATCTGGAGTGCAGATAAAGCTTCATTTAAGGGTACTGCCCATGTCCCCATTTGCCAGTGCTGAGAGATGCTGATATGGGCACTGGTTGTAAGGTACCAGTACTCAAATGCAATCTTTGCCATCCTTTGAATTTTTCTTAAGGAAAAAGCAGGGAGGTAGTTTGTTTGGGTTTTTTTTTAGTTTATTTTTGTTGCTGTGGCTTGGGATTTTGCTTTTCTGGTTTTTTGGTTGGTTTTTTTTTTCCCATCTGCTTATGTCTTAAAGTGTTTCATAACCTGAAAGCTTAGTTTTGTTTATTTTTTGATTTTTTTTTTTCAAACTTGTTTGATGTTTGTGACTGTGATTAAGAGAAAAAGTCCTTAAAATCTAAAAATAGAAATGCCTGATTGAAAGTTATTATAGAAATCTGTGAGAGTTTAAGACCTGATCACATAGAATATAAATCATCTCTATTGTATGAGATGGATATGGCATGGCATTAAAGTCCAAATTGATCCAATAAATATTCCTGGTATTAGACTTTAACCATCAATGAAAGAAATTTCATATGAAACATTGAAAAGCTTGAACATCTGAAATATTTTTAAAACTTTTAACATAAAATTACTTCCTCTTTTATTTCTGTCCTGTGTCTGCATTTAATCTACTTCATAATATAAATTGGGTTTTATTTAATTTCTAGAACTAAGTAGTTTTCATTTTTATGGTGTGTAAGAGTATATTTTCTTTATAGCCATGCTTTTAACTAAGCTTGTTTTCTGTCTGGTATTTTTATGGAAACCTATTGTTGCATTAATTTTTTTGGCCATTCCTGAAGTTTGCTTGTTTTTCCACTACAGATAATTTTTTACTACACATTTTTTTCTTCTTTTCTGCAAAAGCCTGTGAGTAGGAGGGGAGAAAAAAAAAAAGGAAGAAAAAACAAAGGCAATACTAATTAAAATGTCTTCTTCCAAAGAGAAACATTAGACTATGCCTTTCTTCTTGAAGGTTGTGATCCTCATATGTAGTATGAGAAAGGAATAAACATGAGTTTTCAATGCAGTTGCCTGCAGTTGCCACATGCTTTAGCATATCTTAAAGAATTGAAAACAAACACCCACACTTAGTTCCTAATCAATACTATCCTCCTTCAGCAGAATCAGTGGGTTACTAATCTTTGCATACAATTTGTCATGGTTTAAGCTCATCTGGCAACCCAGAACCATGCAGCTGTTCGCTCACTCCCCTCCCTTCCTCCCCCCGCTCCTGGAGGGATGCAGAGGAGAGTCGAAAGAATGTAACTCCCATGGGTTGAGATAAGAACAGTCCAGTAACTAAGATATAACACAAATCACTGCTGCTGCCACCAATAATAATAATGATAAGGGAAATAACAAGGGAAGAAAATATAACCAATCACCACCAGCCGACTAATACCCAGCCTGACCCGATCAGTAATCTATCCCTTCTGGGTAACTGCCCCCAGTTTATATAGTGGGCATGACGTGCCGTGTTATGGAATACATCTTTGGTTAGTTTGTGTTGGGTGTCCTGTCTCTGTTTCCTCCCGGCTTCCCCTCCTTCCTAGCAGAGCATGAGACTCAGAAAGTCCTTGGTTAAAGTAAACATTACTGAGCAGCAACTAAAACCATCTGTGTTATCAGCACTGTTCCCAGGCTGAAAGTCAAAACTACAGCACTGCACCAGCTACTAAGAAGGAGAAAAATGACTGCTACTGCTGAACCCAAAACAGTATCCACCCCTTATTCCATACCATTCACATGCTCAGTCTCCCATTTTTCAATATACCATCACTCTTGTCTCATATATATATATATATACACACACACATGCATACACACACACACACACACAAAGAGAAAGAGAGATCATTCCTTAGTGCATCCTTATAAAGCTGCTGAGTTCATCCGGTCTATAATGTTGGGCTCTATCTCTTGTAACAGTCTTTCAGAGCAGGAGAGACGGTGTGCAGTCTTGGATTGTTGCCTGCTGATGACACCGCAGAACTCATCTGGTTTCATCAAAGTTCATTCTTTGCTGGGATGATGGTCAGAAGGAAGTCAGGGCCTGTTGCTGGTGACCTGAAGACATGTAGTTGGTGGCCTGTAAAAGTGCTACATAGCAGGCAACAGCATATAATTGAGTTCATTGGCTGTTTTCCCCTAAAATCAAATCCCCTTGAGGTATACATCGGACTTCCCCATCTTCCCGCATTACCCACCAAGTATATCCAGGTCCCTGAGCAAAAGCAATCCCACAAGTGGGTTTGCCTTTACCTGAAGCAGGAATAACCCAGACTGTCTTCCGCAGCAAACTCTTTGTGTGCACCACAGGAACTTTATCCCCTTCTACAATATGTAAAAGTTCTGACTGGGCTGGACCAGCCCTGTTGGCGGATCCTCTGGTGTTGACCAACCAGCTGGCTTTTGGTAAATCTGTATCCCAGTGTTTGAAAGTTCCCCCACCCATTGCTCTCAGTGTAGTTTTTAACAGCCCATTGTACCGTTCGATTTTCCCAGAGGCTGGTGCATGGTAGGGGATGTGATATACCCACTCAATGCCATGCTCTTTGGCCCAAGTGTCTCTAAGGTTGTTCTGGAAATGAGTCCCATTGTCTGACTCAATCATCTCCAGTGTGCCGTGTTGTCACAAAATCTGTTTCTCAAGGCCCAGGATAGTGTTCCGGGCAGTGGCGTGGGGCACCGTGTTATGTTTCAGGCCATCCAGTGATTGCTTCCACCATGGTAAGCACATGGCGCTTGCCTTGGCGGGTTGGTGGGAGTGTGATATAATCATTCTGCCATGCCGCCCCGTATTTATACTTTAGCCATCATCCTCCATACCAGAGGCTTTAACCATGGACCCCAGCAAGCGACCTTTTGCCCTTCTGCTCTGTGGGAGGTTTCCATCCTCCCTGAGCTCGCCATAGGAGAGCCAGGTTATGTTTGACAGATATATCGCCACAGTCAAACGCCCTACCTGCCACTGTTCTTCCAGATGAGTTACAGCATCGATGAGCCGAGCCAGCCCTAAGAGAGTGGCAGGAGGCCCTACAGCAAGCAGTATGGAGGCTACGAATACTCTCAGCAGTAGCAGTCATTTTTCTCCTTCTTAGTAGCTGGTGCACTGTTGTGTTTTTAACTTTCAGTGCTGTTCCCAGGCTGAAAGTCAAAACTACAGCACTGCACCAGCTACTAAGGAGGAGAAAAATGACTGCTACTGCTGAACCCAGGACACAATTGCACAAGCATTCGTCAGCTATTTAAAAAGTCATGAAACAGAAATGAGGAAGAAAGGAAGGGAAAAAAATTGGAGATTAAGCAAATGAAGTATAACAAAAAACACATAGATGGGATGAGTTACGATGATTGTATAAACAGTATCAAACTGGCTACAAATCTTTTGAGAAGGAATAGAAGGAAATTAATGTTTTATATACTTGGTCTGTGTGTCCTTAAGAGCTTCTCTATAATTTTATTAAAAAAAAACCCTTGGTTATTCAAAAATAGTAGCTCGAGTTTGTACCTTGGAGTCATTTGACATAATCAGTATTGAAACAGAGACTATAAATGTAACTGTAGTTTTTTCCTTAATAAGGTATTTTGTGATTATTTTTTTTTGACCTCTCCAACTTAGCAGCCTTTATCATTATAAAATAAACAAAATTACACATCTATGGTTTCCACTAGAATTCACTGGATGATATCACCTATCTGTACTAATTCAAAAGAAGTGCTGATAGCAATTATGCAAGAAAGTTCATCTATATAGCAGAAAGAAAGAGTACTTGGAAAAAAAAACAGAAAAAAGTTAGAAAAAAGTAAATATGCTGATTATGAAATTATAATGACAAAGTCAATATTTGAAAATATGAAAGCAAACTGTGAAGAAAACAATGTTTTGTATGTTAAAGTATATGAAATAAGATTATTTCAACCAATGGGGTCTAACTTCATAGCCTAATATTTAAGCATGCAGACGGATGAGTAGTAGATCTAATGTTTACCTCCTATGTATATTTATGCATGTGTGCATTATGCACATGCATATATTTATATATTTTATATAGTTGTCTATGCAAATATATTTGTAATATGTCATAGTTAAATAAAAATAAAAAATTAGACAAAGTAGATGGACTTTTGAGAAGGAAGGATCAGAAACTGAGAGTTCAATAAAATATTTTTAGACTAAGAATTTTTACAGTTGTATGGTACAGTACTTCTTCGGTGGAGAAGACTAGCTTACTCCAGGGGAGAGCCAGAAAGCAATTGTTGTCTGAGCATCTAAGCTTTCCGCATACAACTCAAAAAATAAGTTAGGTCAATTTAGTCACATTGAGTGGTTAGGGTATATTCTATAGAACAGGGTTGTATTTATTCCAACTGAATATAAAATTTAAAAAAAAATATAAGCACATGTACTTTAAAAATACATAACTAATAGTATTGAAATGAATTAGTGATTTAGTGTATCATGTTAGTCACACAGCATCAGAAATTACCTTGAGAATTAAACTTGCTTAAATTTTACAGCTATTATGAATTATACTAAGGTGTTCTAAGAACATATTAAAAAGGTTGCATACATTAATCCAGATAAAGATTTGGATTTAGGAGAAATAAAGCTACAGCAACACAGACTAAGAAAATAGATTTCTGACAATTAAAATGCCAAGACCAGAAGAATGCTGTAAATTTCTGCTACAGGCAAAGTACTGAAAGAAAGCATATGTCAGTTTGAATAATACTTGAGGTTTGAGGAAGGCAGAAAAAACCTTGCCCATCAAATTTAGTAAAGGACCCAGAGAAAAAATTACTCCATTCCAAGATCTTATCTCAATGTGAATAATTAAAAAATTATACTTTGGGTTTATTAAAAAAAAAAATAATTAAATTGTGCATGTTACCTGCAGGAGACACGAAGCAAGACCTGGTGTGCTGAACAGCTAATAATGAAAAATAACCACCTAGCCTGTTTCTACACTAGTCTTCACTAAAGACACTTTTAAAAGTCTGCTTGCCTTTTCACTTTCTAAGCCAGGTGCAGAACTAAATTTCTAACAAAGTAAAATTCACAGAATTTCAGATGCCAATCAGATAAATTGCTCTTAGAAAATTCCATCTCATTGTACCTCTATGGAAATTAACTACAAAGGGCTAGGGGGGAGGAGTTTATATATGTGTGTATATATGAAGGTTTCTCAGCGTGTCAGAAGAACCACAAGTGAATAACCGTTTGTGGAGGTATACCTTTGTGCTTTTCTTCTCAGTGTTTCATTAGAGCTAAACAATTATTTTCATGCTCACTGTATGCATTTCTGCATACATATTTGTGCTCACTATATGTACTGTAGAGTCAAAGAAGTCAGGGACAGGAAATATGTGTTGAGTGATCAATCCTTTCTCTTTCTGCCACAGGATGCGATTCTTTATAATTGTTACCTATGATAATAGTCTTAGGACTAGAGCCTTTATCTAGTTGGGACTGCTTTTAGTCAGGCCAACAGAACTGACACTGAAGGACACTCATGCTAACCAAAATGCCATGAGCAATATTCATGACCACTGAAGGATTATTCTGGGCATGCCACTGTCTCACTCCCAAGCTGATAAGGAAGAAAAGTCCCTACAGTCATGTCTCTCTTTTGAGATCTACTTTGGAGCTGCTTGGGATGGGCTGGGTATTGGTCTGTGAGTGGTGAGAAATTGTATTGTGCATCACTTGTGTTTTCTGAATTGTAATTTCTTTTTATTTTTTTGTCGTTCCCTATTATTAGTACCATAATTATTATTATTGGTATTATTTCTATTATCATCATGTTGAACTTTATTTCAGTTATTACACTGCTCTTATCTCAACCCATGGGGTTTACATTCTTTCAATTCTCATCCCCATCCTGCCTTGGAAAGGGGGTCAAGGCAGGGAAGTGATTGAGTGTCTGTATGATACCTGGTTGCCACATGGGTTTAAACTATGACATTCTTACACCAGAGAACTAAGTTCATATCCTGATTTTAAATAGAAAATAAGTATTTTGCAGGAAAAACATGAATGTTTCAATTTTTAGAACTTATTTATAGCAAATAAATGTCAAACTTTTCTACATCTCTAAGCATTCGCTGTGTATTGAAATTATTTACAAAACATCTTTCATGCTTCCATATGCAGACTTTTCATTTATGATAGTTCTCCAGAATCCTCTCCAATTTGTATTTTCCTATGAAATTCTCATTGTCCCCCCATCTGCCAAATCTAAAGTGGGATTATCAGTGCTGCTTGGTAATAACTGAGTTATATTCCACAACAACTTTTTCTAAGAAACTTTGAACCTTTAACTATAATTAAAAAAAATAAAGACACCAAAACAAAAACAAACAAAAATCCACAAACAGCCAACCAGCCAGAGGAAAAAAACAAAACAAAACTCTTAAAGATTTTTAAAGATTCCATATAAAAGAATGTCTGGATCACTTGACACCAGTAAATGAAAGACAGGCCAAAGCTTGAATGCTAATGTATGTCACTTGAGTTGAAAGCTATATGGAGGAAAAGTTTATAACATATGGTAAGCTTTTAACTGGAACTTTCTCAGGAAATGTAAACACTAAGAATCTGTGGTCAAGTCACTGGTTATATAATTGTCAGTGAACAGGACACCTAAAATAAAACTGGAAATTTCTTCAAAACAGTGCCAGTTTCAGTTGTGAAAACTACTTTTCTTGTATCAGAATAAATTAATCTGGTAACTACTGGTTCTTGACATTGAATTTTATAACATATATGTCACGTATGTGTAGTGGTTTAACCCAGCTGGCAGCTAAACACCACACAGGCACTTGCTCACTCCCTCCCAGTGGGATGGGGAGAGAATCGGACGAGTAAAAGTGAGAAAACTTGTGGGTTTAGATAAAGGCAGCCCAAAAAGCAAAGCAAAAGCCATGCATGCAAGCAAATCAGAATAAAGAGTGCATTCACTTCTTCCCACTGGAAGGCAGGTGTTCGGCCATCTCCAGGCTGCAGGGCTGTGTTATGCATAAGAGTTACCTGGGAAGACAAAAAGCATCACTCTGAATATTCCCCTCTTCCTTCCTCTTCCCCCAGCTTTCTATGCTGAGCAGGACGCCATATGGTGTGGGTTACTTTGGGTCAGCTGTCCTGGCCGTTCCCTCCTAATGTCTTGTGCACCCCCAGCCTGCTCGCTGGTGGAGTGGTGTGAGGAGCAGAAAAGGCCTTGGCTCTGTGTAAGCAATGCTCAACAGTAACTAAAACATCTCTATTATAGCACTGTTTTCAGCACAGTTCCCAAACCCGGCCCTATATTTGCTATTGCAGAGAAAAATAGTTCTATGCTAGCCAAAATGAGCACACATAAAAATCTTGTACTGGTAAAAATGAAGTCATGCAGTATTACAGATTAGTATCTCCTACAGTAAATTGGAATTAAATTGTATTTAAAGTGTACCTTTCTATTTAAAATGCAGATTCCTTTTAAAAATATCTCAAATACCTGCCCTATATGGCAGATCAGATGTCATCATTTAAAATTTCCTAGGGACTGGAAAAATAATTAATCTTTTTATGAAAACTATATATTCATTATGTCACTTCCTGAGACAGGCACTATTTTAGTGCTGAGCTTGAAAGCAAACTCACTTTCAAGAATATATATAAAAAATACTGCCTACATAACGTGGTTTAGTTTGAGTCTTTTCTTTGAACAAAAGGTATATAAATACCAGAATATACAATTTTATAAATTTGCCTGAAATATAAGACTTGTTTGCTCATCTTTGAAAAATGTTCCTGCTCCCTAAATAACGTTGATGCTTTTAAAACCAGAATTTTGAGGTACAAAATATTTTTATAAAACTATGAATAATTTTACTGTTAGGCAGCAACAGGAGCTAGGCACCATGGATAAGGTCAGTTCTGGCTGTTCCTTCACCAACAGGTGCCATCCCACAGACCCCAGACGATCAATGGAGCAGAGCTGGTGAAGATAGGACTTATCACTAGAGGAGGGGAGGGCTGGGGGACGAGGAAGGAAAGGTAAGTAGAGATGGAAAATAGCAAACTAAAAAGGAGAATTAGAAGTTTACCCATAAAATAAGACTAGTGTCAAGCAATAAAAAATATTATGAGGCTGACTGTAGCGAGATGAGCAGCTGCATCTAAACTACTGACTGAAGATGAGCAACCATGTAAAGTGGTCATTACATTGAAACATACCATCCAAAAATCTGTAACTTCATAAGTTACTGTCCCAGAACAAGAAAATGGAAAGGTTAAAAACATATACAAGTGGAAATTTTTCTGTTGCCATTAATAAAATGCTGAAAATTACACATTTCCCTGAAATATAGGTATGAACAGAACTTCAGAAGCAATACCCTCAAATGTGAAGCTATTCAAAATAAAGCTTTTCCTTCCGGGAAATTGTGTTTTGCCATCATTTCCTCTGGGAAATGATAGAGCAGAATTCAGCCATTAGTGGGAGGCATGGCTTTTATTTTGCATTTGAACTTTATAGACTATGCAAACAATCACTAATTGCTCTCTGGAGAGCAATGTGCCCCCTTTTTGATCTATGTACTTATCCTTTTCATTCTTCTGAGAGTGCAGAAACATTGGAGGAATTGCACAGCATGCAGTTTGAACACAGGACTTTGAAGAGAGGATACTTAGGAAAATAAAGTGCATCACAAATTTAAATTCTATGGGTTTTATGTATAGATATATAATACAACTTGAGGAAAGGTTGTGTGATGTTTTTAACTGCACAATATGACAATTGTTTTTGATTAAGCATTTTTTTATTTACAGTGGCAAAATGTTTATAAGCCATTATTTCTCAGTTGGTAGAGTGAGTTGAATATAAAATATATATCTCAAATATTAACCCTGTTACAAACATTTTCAAAAATAGATTATGCTCCAATTGTTCTCCAAACTATTCCAAAGATTGAAAGCCACAGGCAAGAAAAAATAATTGATACAAAGTGCTGTAACTTTTAGAACTCTATTTGGCAACCTCAGAGTATAAGATAATTTTAGCATTTCACATTGCTTCCCCCGCCCCTGCCCCAGTGCTGGTCGCATGCTATAAGATGTTGTACCCTGTAGCTCACTTAGGAAATAAGTGTGTCGGGAAACTCTAAATCTGTGAATCTATATAAAATTGTTAGCCTTTTTTCTGTTTTTAAATGTGCATGTAAGACTGTATTAACATTCAGGGTGATATTATCTATTCTATGTCTGTCCACTTTTAAAATACTTTCATCTACTTTTCTTCTATAGCAATAGCAAAAATCTCTTGTGCAAATTCTACTGTCAAAAGTGTAGGCAGTCTTCCCATGGTGGTCTGTGAAACAACTGAAAAAACATTATCTTGCCCCTGTAGGCACAAACTTATAAACCAAGTTAATGATTTATACTTTAACAGTTTTTTGTCTTTCTCTTGGATACTAAGAAATTCACTTAAAAAACAGCCAATTTTTAAAATGTATGCTGCTTCACAGCTGCTGCTGTAAATTAGTTATGAAAATACCATTACCCTACAGGAAAATTACAGTGACCTAGCACATGGTCATGTAATTAAATTAAGCCCCTCAGCTTCAATATCATACTAAAAATACATACATCTACAGTAAGAAATGCTTTGGAATTTAACAAGTCTGGAAATTAGAATAAAATTTACTCTCTCTTAAAGAACATAGGAAACATGAGAGTGTACAAGAAAGAAATATAACTCTGAAGCAGTATTAAACTTTTTAAACTTGAAAATGTAGCATTGTCAGTTAATGTACTGTAACACTGAACAGATACTCAATTGGTATAAATTGGCCTAATCTCATTAAGGATAGTGGAAATATACTAATTTACATGAGCCTTGAATCTGTCCTTAGGGCTTTTTTCTCTTACACTCAACTGTTCATGAAGATCTAAATATCACTTTATTAATAACATGAAATATATTTCATCAACAATTTCAGTCATCTACAGCTTGGAAAGGTCATGTCTTAAACCTATTCTTTCACTAATCAGAGCCATAGCTCCTATCAGCATCTTCCTAATAAAGCCATTCTTTAGAAAATTCCAGGAAAACAAACATTCTGATGTCTCTGTGCTCTCAAAAATGAGAGTAAAATGTCAGGAAAATGTCTTAAAAGCATATATTTCATGTACCTGTTTTCATTTTTACCCTGATGACTCACTTCAGTTGTGATTCAATTCAAGAACCAAATTCTGGACAAAGAATTAACTGGAAGCATCAAGACATTTGTCTTCAGTGAATCAAATATCTTCAACTGGTAAACCAACAGGTTGACATAGCCTGTTGAAAGAAAACTAGCTGAAAGACATTGGTAACACTTGATAATAACTCAAAAGCTTATCTCTAATCCCAAATTTCTCACTGCATTCTTTAAAACCATTAAAACTATCAGCTGAATGAGTACCAGAAAGTTTATCATATAAAAACTGATGGATAAATTAATCATACTTTGGCTTAAAATTATTTTGGTTAAACTTTTCCAATTTGGGGGGGGGGTATGTGTGGTGTGTGTGTTGACACAGTCAAGGTACTGATAATAGAAAAGTCTGCTTGCGCAGGATTTCTGTTTCATTCCAACCTAATAAATATAGGTATTTTGAAATGCTTATCTCCACCTAATTTCATGAAGCATCAAATAAATTGTCTCAAATTCCCCTTTCAGGACCCACTGAAGTTTCCTGATTGTGAAGTTGCTCATGTCTAAGTGTTGTTCCAATGGAGTAAATATGTTGCACACCTTTAGATAAAGATATTTTTAATTTTCATCTTAGATATTATCCCTCACTCTTCTCAACATGTTCTTATATGACTTTCTTCCCTCTATAGATTTCTGTCAAAGCACACAATTTAGTCCTTAAACTACTAGAAACTGTAGATTTCCAAGCTCAAAAGTTAATCGGAATTCAACATAGTACTAAAGCGCATTAAAACCCCAAACAATGGAAATCTATTAGCCCTGCCAACTCTGATAATACAACTAAGAGAATGAACAATGCAGGTTAGCTATAAACAAGAAACCAGGAAAATGAAAGCAGCTAATAGAGGATTCTTGCAGGAGCTGTGCTGGGAAGCACAGAAGTTGATAAAGACACATCCACCTTGCAAGGGTAACTGAAACCCGGTATTTTCCTCAGTAATCTTAGTTGTATCATAAGCAGAGTGTGCTAGGGTTTACATCCCTTCCGGCTGGTGGTGCAAACCCAGAAACATAATTTCTTGCCAGCACATGTCATTGCTTGCCAATGCAGCTTCCCTCCTGTCTTGGCTCACCTAATACAATAATCATGTGCTGACTGCTTATGCATTGGATTTCTATTAGCTTTCCATTAGCTTTCCTGTATCATGAAGAGCATGGTAGACATTGTCAAAAAATAGAATGGTAGAGCAGACACACCCAAGTATATATAACTTCTAAATGTGGTATTGGTTTGAACACAGAATGTCATTAAAAGAAAAAGAAAAAGAAAAAAGAAAAAGAAAAAGAAAAAGAAAAAAGTAAACTACATTTACAGGAAGTATTGTTCTTATCAACAAATAAAATTACATATTAGGAAACTTTTAAAAACCTATTTCACTGGGGATGCTGTTAAAAGAAAAATAACAAAGAAAAATGTACAAAATATAGATTTTATCATTGAGTTCCAAACATTTTTCCAAGAAGCAGAGCCAGAAAACATTTATTTTATTCATACAGTTTGGAAACAAAGAAATAAGAAGCTTTCCAAAAGATATGTCACATAGAAAATTGCAAAAGAACTTATATATAGTATCCATGGCTCCTATTTTAATTTTCTTTTCAGAAGACTTTTAAACAAATCATGAAATGCTATACCAGACTACACAAAGATTTTCATAGTCTGCTGTGAATTTTATTTGGAAGATCCCATATATGAGTTCTCTCCAAATTTATGTTAGCTATTATTCAGGCAAATTTAACAGCAAATGGCTGAGCAGTTCTTTGAAACTGATTTGGAAAAGGGAAGAAATCTGGTTTTGCTTCTTCCTAGCAAAGAGGAGAGCTTGAGTGGTTTTTGTTGGTTGGTGTTTTGCCTTTTTTTTTCTTTTCCCTAAGACTGGTCTTAAGAACTGAATTAGACATATTTGTTAATATATCGATACAGGATAAGAATCTCCTACCCATGTCACCCTAATACTCAGCTCTCCACTCCAAGTTTCCCATGTTCCTTCCTACATGATAGAACAAAAATTAAAAGAACAAAACAAAAAGGCGTAATGCCTCTGGGTTTACAATCCTCACATTCCCAACATCTACTGCCTGCAGAAGTAGACATTTAGAAAGAGTTCTTTTTCCCCCTGATCTGTTAAGAGCATTTATTTTGTATTTCACTCAGTTTTAGTTATATTGATCACACAAGAAAGAATAACCATTTCCTCTTCAGCCACCAAGTGACTGAAAAATCTCATAAATAGGCTGCAACCCACCTTGAAAGAATATAAAACAAGTAACTGGATGGTGAGCATTTCTAATTCTGTAATTTATAAAACCTAAGTGTTTGCACATGAACTTTAAATCGTGACAATATTATACATAACTTGTTAAACTAAAGTAAGTCTTACCCCTGTAGGACATTTACATTGTTGGTTTTAATAACATATCTCAGAGAAGATGATATGTTCAAGCGTTTGATTTTCTTGACAGTTTCAGCACCCCTGGAGGAAGGAGTGATGATGGTAATTTTTACTGCACATGCTGATAGCAGAAAATAACTGTATTTTGCAACATTATATGTTTTACAGTTATGGTCTGAAATATTTTGTTTGGGGCGTTTGACACCAAAGTGTAGTATAACATTTTACAGTGTATATTTAACAAGGTAAATTTAGATTATTGCTAATAGGTGTTACAGCACTTGTGTATATTTTGTTTCAATATAATTTCTGCAGAGGTCAGATGTGACCGTTCTGATTATTATTTTTGACATTACTTACAAGTATTTTTTACATATTCAGTAAGATAGTTTCCATTTTATCATCTCCATTGTACTGACACATGATATTCAAAACCGTTAACATAGGAAACATTAATAGAGAGGAAATCATCTCTTAGAATTATAAAATAATTGTCTGCTTAATTCCTAACAACCAGAAATGACATCTACAAGTATTCCTGGGACTTCTAGAGAATTGGTAACATAAAGAGCTTTTCCAGAAAGCACTTAAATGTCAAGGTGGATTTTAATTCTAGACATTCATTTTAATTAATATTCCCACATTTTGAGAATTCTAGGTAATATTTATGAAGTATAAGCTATGAAACTACTGCTAATATTTTGTAATGTATTATAGAGATTTAAATACACCACCGAATAGTATTTTGCTTTATGGCAAGTTTTCTTCTGCCAGCTATATATGAAAATATGAGTTACATTTCCTATTTAATATAGAGATTGATCTTTTTACCTCAGGCATCATCCTTTCATTAAAAGCTTTTATTCCCAAGGGCACTTCTCTGTTGGTTTTGTTTTGGTTTTGGATTTTTTTATTTTTTAATCTTTAAAATAATAAAAGCGGTAGCCTCTAAAAAACTGAGTGCTGCATTACAAAAATTTTAAGATTAGTTTAATTAATCTTTCTTATTGTTTAAGAAGAGGAATTCCACTTTATAATGAAGTATTTAAATTTGTAGGCAAGACATACATTTCAATATATTCAGGAAGTTCTGAAGGATATCCAGGGAACTCATAAAAGGCCATGACCCTGAGTAAACTTTATTTAGCCTGGAGGTTACTGAAATAATGCAGCATTTTCCAGATGTGATAGTATGACTGCAGGACTTAAATACTTTTGAGAAAAAAATTTCTTACCAAAGTAGTTCAACATTAGATTCACATCTGGTTTCACTCCACATACTTTTAATTCACTAGTAAATTAGATACAATAAGTCTATATAGAACATGAAGGGTATTGTTTGTATTTGGCTGAAAACCATTATTTTGTGTACGCAATGATTGCCATCTGCACACTCATGAAGTCAGCAACATATAAAAGAAAGGTATGATGGAAAGAAACGCTTTAAGAAGGCTATCAGATCTGGGGGAACTTAAGAGATTTTTTCCAGGTGAACTGCAACTATACCATTAAAGAACTGAGAAGGTAGGTGTTGTCTGCTCCAAAAAAACTGATCCAGAAAATCCATGTGGTAACTGTTGTATATAGAGTTACCCCACGGAGTATTTTGTAGATCCCTGTAGCATGTAGCCTGAATATCACCTGTTTTTTCACTATCATAGAATCATAGAATCGTTAGGGTTGGAAAGGACCCTAAAATCATCTAGTTCCAACCCCCCTGCGGTGGGCAGGGATGCTTTACGCTAAATCATATCACCCAAGGCCTCGTCCAACCTGGCCTTGAGCACTGCCAGGGATGGAGCATTCACAACCTCCCTGGGCAACCCGTTCCAATGCCTCACCACCCTAACAGGAAAGAATTTCCTTCTTATATCCAATTTAAACTTCCCCTGTTTAAGTTTTAACCCATTACCCCTTGTCCTATCACTACAGTCTCTAATGAGGAGTCCCTCTCCAGCATCCCTATAGGCCCCCTTCAGATACTGGAAGGCTGCTATGAGGTCTCCATGCAGCCTTCTCTTCTCCAGGCTGAACAGCCCCAACTTTCTCAGCCTGTCTTCATATGGGAGGTGCTCCAGTCCCCTGATCATCCTCATGGCCCTCCTCTGGACTTGTTCCAACAGTTCCATGTCCTTTTTATGTTGAGGACACCAGAATTGCACACAATACTCCAGGTGAGGTCTCACAAGAGCAGAGTAGAGGGGCAGGATCACCTCCTTCGACCTGCTGGTCACACTCCTTTTAATGCAGCCCAGGATACGGTTGGCTTTCTGGGCTGCAAGTGCACACTGAAGCCGGCTCATGCTAATTTTCTCATCAACCAACACCCCCAAGTCCTTCTCTGCAGGGCTGCTCTGAATCTCTTCTCTGCCCAACCTGTAGCTGTGCCTGGGATTGCTCCGACCCAGGTGTAGGACCTTGCACTTGGCATGGTTAAACTTCATGAGGCTGGCATCAGCCCACTTCACAAGTGTGTCAAGGTCCCTCTGGATGGCATTCCTTACATCCAGGGTATCAACTGAACCACACAGCTTAGTGTCATAAGCAAACTTGCACTCAATCTTATTGTCTATGTCAGTGACAAAGATGTTAAACAAGACTGGTCCCAACACAGATCCCTGAGGGACACCACTCATTACTGGTCTCCAACCGGACATTGAGCCTTTACAACTCTTTGCGTGCGGCCATCCAGACAGTTCTTTATCCACCGAGTGGTCCATCCATCAAATTGATGTTGCTCCAATTTAGAGACAAGGATGTCGTGTGGTACAGTGTCAAATGCTTTACGTAAGTCCAGGTAGATGACATCAACTGCTCTACCCCTGTCCATCACTTCTGTAGCCCCATCATAGAAGGCCACCAAACTGGTGAGGCAGGATTTCCCCTTAGTGAAGCCATGCTGGTTATCACCAAGCACCTTGTTTTTCATGTGCCTTAGCAGGCCTTCCAGGAGAATCTGCTCCAGGATTTTGCCAGGCACAGAGGTGAGACTGACTGGTCTGTAATTCCCCGGGTCATCCATTTTCCCCTTCTTGAAAATGGGGGTTATATTTCCCTTTTTCCGGTCATCGGGAACTTCACCTGACTGCCATGATTTCTCAAATATGATGGCCAGCAACTTCGAAACTTCATTTGCCAGCTCCTTCAGGACCCACGGATGGATCTCATCAGGACCCATGGACTTGTGCACGTTCAGATTTTTAAGATGGTCTCGAACCAGTTCCTCTCCTACAGTGGGCCCAAGGTCTTCATTCTCACAGTCCCTTCATCTGCCTTCCAAGACTAAGACTATTTTAGCTGTTTGACACATAAAACATTTATTTTGAATAGTGGCTTTTCAAGATAACAATTTTCTTGTAGATTTTTCTATTGTTTTAAGAAATGCAGTTGGATATTATTCCTAAATTAATAGTTAAAAACTAGTTAGATTGCATAATCCAGTATTAAGATAAGCAGTTCTGTGAGACCACTCAGCTATGAGACTGACAGTCACCGCATTTCTGGCTGTGAGAGTGACTGGAGTGTTTTTAAAGGACAATAGCAAACAGAAGACAGTGAATAATTCAGAGCTATAGCTGTTATTGGTGATTGTTTAAATTGCAATAGCGAGTTCTCTGCTGCCTTTTTATATCATGGCATCAAAAAAAGGCAGACCTTGGCAACAGCAGATTAACTGAATTCCACTTTCTAGTGTGAATCCTTCAGTGGACTTTAACAAAACTGCAGTGAAGTAAGAGAGATTCTCTTTTACTACCTAGAGCCCAAGATATAAATCAACAACCTTTTCAGCACAGATATATGTTGAAATGATCATGAATAATATTCCCATCTCAGAAATTAGATATCTCCATTAGAAAATATTGTAGATTTGTTGTCAGTCATGCAGGTGATCTCTCCACAGTAGATCCAGACAAAAATACAAAACCACAAGAGCTAGTAGGATTTCATGCAGTGACTGAATGTCATAGTGAGACGTGCAGAGAATCAGCATAATGCTCACTACTTATCAGTATTTCAAAATTTTCTGCATTTTACTTTTTAATACAAGATTCCTCACTTCTTAAAAAAAAAAAAAAAGGCTAGTTTTAAATTGTTAGTTTTGGAGACTCTGGAAAGTTTTGTGTATTCTACCATTTGTTTTCTGTGTTTAAAATTTCAGGTGCCTAACTTCAGTAACTGGTTATTTTACAGATTTAAAAGATAACTATATCACTGTTTGACAGCCTTGATGAAAACTAGCTCTTTTAAACTGCAGAGGCAATAACAGAAACATTATACTGAAAAATCCTTGGTGTCAAACACTTTTAAACTTTTGAGACAATTTACATATTTATAAGCAGTTTCATATTTCATGCCTGTATTTACTGAGTCTATATTTACGGACAGTTATTAACTGCCATACTGCAAGGCACTGAAACAGCTGATTGATAACACACATGAATAACTCTCTGCTAGCAAGTACCATGCATTTTGTTTTATATATTCTCAAGGATACTTATGAGAGAAGAAGGAATCTTAACATTATTTTTATATGAGGAAGGGTAGGAGGGCAAGAAAGCTCTGTTTTATTTTATAAAGCCACAATATTATCAACGTAAAAATTCTTGCAGAGGGTACTATATTGTACTCCCTGTTCTTTTTCTTACTGTAACTTTGATAATTTCTGCTTACGTACTCCTGAACATATGTGACAGAAAAGTTCCATACATTATAAGACATAATACATAATTAACTATAGCAAGTTAGACATGTTTAATCTCCCTCATGTTTTAATTGTTCAGAGGAAGAAAGTAGCATGGGCATTCATAACCTATCCAAGGAAAAAATGTGATGGACCACATATTGCTCTTGACAGATCTTCAACATAATGCTTAAAGCAGCTCCACTCTCTTCCCACAGCTAAGCAGTCTTTGGATGTTGTTAGTGTTACTGAATATATTGAGTTTATGGTAATAGAGTAAAAAAGTTAAAATTTAACTGATATTAAGGTTGCTTTTCCTAGGCCTGGTTCTGCTTCCTCAAGTCAAGTTACCTTAGCTCTGTATAAAACTTTTTGGTCCAGACATGACTGACTGCTGATGAAGCTAACTTCTTGCACTCTTGGCAATTCAAAGAAGTCTCAGTGCAGGCTTAACTTTACTTTTAAGTAACAGTCTTCCTAGAATTAATTTAAACTTGTAAAAACATATAACTGAATTAATAATACAATTACCCTTTTTCTTTTATGAATTTCTGATAATAAATGTCTCCTAGATGACTATTGCTGTGAATCATTACTTTTTCCAACCAATTTAAGATAAACCTTCTGTTCTGTGTACAACTTGCTTTGACTTATGCCTCTCATTTTATTCCAGAAGGTTTTAACAGCAAGGATGATGTGGCAATTTTCTACTGCAACTTTTATTACCAGAATTTCATATGCTTCTTTACTGAACGGTGAACTCAGGGTTACAATTTCAGGTAAGCTATAGTTTTCAGACATAAAAAATAATTATGAAGCCTAGATAAGATCAGGCACCAGATCACCCTACTTGAATCTCCTTATACTACTTTGAACATAGCCCTGTCCTGAAACTATATTTTTGGAGAGCAATGATCTTTTATATAAAATGATTCTAAAAATACAGCCTTCTACTGCTTGGCATCATAGGAACATAGGAACACCAATATGATGCAAAATGAAGCAGTACAGTACATGCTGCACATCTGGTAGCAGGAAGGCTTCAAAACATGATATAACAAATCTTTCACATAGCAATTTAAAAGGGTCACTGAAAACAGTGGTATGTGACTATTTAAAAACTATGTGGAACAGTGCATTGTATAGAGGATTAACTCTAAATTCCCTAGATCCTCAGATCTAGGATCAATAAATATTTTCCTCACCCAGCAGACTAGCAAAGATCTGTGAGTTGTTGTGATGTGTTTATTTAGTTTATTTAGTTTCACCATTTATGAAAACTATCATTCACAAGAGGACTTTGGAAACTGACATTCTCTGCAAACATCCAGGCAGACCTCTAGTGACCTTAAAGGTGTAACTATTGTTAGAGATCATGCAGATTTTCTGTGGCTTGTGTTACGTTTGGGTTTGTAGTTGTCTTTGTGTTCTTCTTCTAGATAATACCTATTCTAGTCATATATAGGCTGACATGATGAGCCACTCCAGTCATGATCTCCTACTACAGATGTATTTTTGACACCTTTTTAGAATATTAGGTAGACAACCCATAGCTCAGATTTAAACTGCATTCTAAGATTTAAACATCTCTCTTACAAATTTTTTTTTCTCCAGAAAATTTTGTATATGCTTGTTTTACCAGCATGGATGACTGAATGATTTCAGAATATTCCTTAATCTCTGGGTGAGGTCTGCTCTTGTCATTAAAGTCTCCCGACCAGGTGCTTGTTTTGAACAGGAAACATCTGTATTACCTTAGAATTATGAAGTAATTCAAGTTGAGAGGGACTGAAACCAATCCCCTGGTCCAGCTTCCTACTTAAATCTCAGCTATGAGGTCAGGCTGGGTTGCACAGGGCTTTGTGCAGTTTGGTCTCAAAAACCTCAGAGGGTGGACAGAGAGTGCATCAACTGCTCCAGTGCTGGACAGTCCTAATGGGAGGGTTACCATGGCTGGCTGTCAGATGGGAGGAGGGTCCTGGCTGTCTACGTTTATGTGAGTCCTCTATGAAGGTGCTGTTGAAGGCACTGTATTGCCTAGTCTGTGTGACCACCTGTGCTAGTGTCCTGCATATATGTGTCTTTGTGTATTTCTGCAATACGTGCTGAGCTTCACCACTGGTTTTACCTGTAAACAGGAAAGCAGCAACCCTGTCCCTCAGCCTGAGTAGAGACCCTGGTTCCAGCAGATGGGCAGGAGGGAAGCCCAAGAGCTACTGAGTTAAACCATGGCTAAATCTGAGCCTATAAGGAGAAAACCATATGATTTTTTATTTTTTTTTTGGTGGAAATAATGAACATAGCATGGTTTTAACAGCACACTCAGAAGGAGAGAGCATGGCAACAACAAATAACAAATGTCACTTCACATCTATGTAGCGTTGAAATAATCTCATCCTCTTTTCAGCCCAATACATCTGTGTATCCATAACAGCAGTAGCTTCCCTCTTATTAAGGGGTTTTGAATAATTAGATTCAGCTGAATGTAATTATCTTCCAGCTGGTAGTGCTTATCTGAGTTGCATTGAAAAGTGGTGAATTCTGAAGGGAAAAAAAAAAATAAAATAATCAAAACCACCTTCTTTTCAAGTTGTTTATTGTCAATGTTCTCTACTCATTTCCTCTTGACTTGCCCACTTGGTAAAATAAGAGACATTATCTACTGAGGGAAAATTCCCAAGTATTACATTATTTTAACTCTGTAAGTCTACATCTACAAAATCTTTTTTTTTTATCCCCTTTCTGGAAGACTTGAATGTACTTTTAGAACAATAAAACAACTAAAGAAATTTTACCTGTGGTACTGAATTCTCTCTGGCCTTTCCTCATTCTCTTTGTAGTCTAAGATTTGATTCCTTTAACTCTCCTGGCCTTCATGTTCTATTTGTTATTTTCCCTCATGTCTGTCACTATTTGGAAATAGTTGTGGTATAGATTAGATGAATATTTGCTAGATCAACTTCAAAGCTGCATAAAAGAAATGCTGCATTTTTACCATTCACTGAATTTATTTTCCAATGTAAAGGACTATGTGAAGAGTTGAGAGCAAGTTTTGGTGACAGTGATTTTAAGTAGCTATAGTAGATGTCTTTCTGGATAATCTTAGCCATGAAAAAAAACCCAAAAGATAAAGCTTAGACTTTAAAATAAATAAAGCTGTATTCTTCATTACTTTCTGATGCTAAGTACTACTATGTTACGGAAAAAAAGTGCAAGCTGGCAATCTTTCTTAGCAATAATTTTGTCTGTTTAAGGCTTACATATATCTGCTGGTGTGCCCTATGAATATCCAGAAGCATACTTCTTCTGTCCTTTACTATCTTTGTTCTTTTTTTCTAGCCTATAAAAAATAGCAGATTTATAGAATTTGGGATTTTGCATGCATGAATGGATCAATTACTGAGTTTTAAGCAATTCTTTTAAAGGAGAAGTTAGAAAAATGACGTCAAATACATGTATTTCCAATGGGACAGTTTTCACCCTCACCTTGAGCTTTTGCAGAAATTAATTCTGCAGGGTAAGTCCACTTCCTGTAAAAGTTTCCTCTTCAAAATTTCCTCCAGTTTGTTATAAATTATATGTCTGTGGTATTGTGTAACTACACTGAGAGATCCTGTTTGTTAGCATCTTTAAAAGGAAACAAGTGACTTCTTAAGGTATCTAGAACAGATCTTGACATAAACTAGAAAGCTTAAACTTCAACTGAATATTTTTATTCAAGTATTAGCTTTCAGAGTGAATAGATAAGGTATCTTATACCAGCAATGATCTGTGGTGTTGTAACTAATGTTTTTCTGGAGAAATAGATTAATTTCTTGATATATTTAATGAAAATGTAACATAGTCTGAATCCTGAATCTTTTAACTTCAAATTTACAGATATATGAAACAAGAAGGATCTACTCTGGCATTTTCTTTCTTCAACTTTAGAATAAAATATCTATAATAGCTACCCTATTATAAATTATCAGATTATGGGTTCTGAAAAGTTTAAAGTTTAAAGAGTATTTGCTCTCTAATACTTCACATTCACATTCCTTTTTATGAAAGAAACAAAACAAAGGTGGAAGCATTTACAGTTTTGTTACTTAATTGAAAACAGTATCCGATGTTTCTTGAGCACTGCAAACAAAACAATGACTTGGTAACATATTGTAGAAAAAAAATCAAATAGATGTAAAATCCAATAGTCAAATACTGTCACTCTCTTTCTGCGACAACAGAACAGAGCTCAGCACTCTGCAGTGAGTTCCTGCATTATGAAGGTTAAAGAGAAGAACTACAGTACGAATATTCAGTTCACTACTGGCATAACCAAAGTCCAATATGTTTAGAAATAATTTCTTTCCTCCATCCTGAAGCTGATCCTCCAATCTTTTTTCTTGGTCAGAGCGGACAAAAGCAACAACCTATCTAATACTCCAGTCAATAGCCAAGGCATCATCTAAACTTGGATCTTTGCTGAAACTTTGTCTGAATATTGCCTCTCCTTTTCTGTAACCTCACAAATGCATAGCTTTAGCATGTATCCTTACACAGAGAAGCATTCAGGCTCTCAAACAGTTTAGATTTGGAATTGTAAAACATTTTCCCTAACCCTGGAAAAAAAACCCTGTTCTTAATGTATCTATCCAGAATATTACATCGAATATCACTCTCCTAATGTATCATTTAGATATTCCCTTAGGCATCCCATCTTATTGACCAGCATTGCCATTGTTAGTTGGGTACTCTCTTGACTGCTTGCATCCCTGTATCCACCTTCTGATATGTTTTGTGAATTATTTTTGAAAAGAATAATTTTGTTATGTCTTTACATCATACGTATCCAACAGGTCCTAAATCCATCCTTATGCTTACAACTCTTCAGTGTTACAGAAAGAGAAATAATTAAAAGTATTCCTAATAGCCACAGCATAGGTACTTGGCTGTAAACCAAGTGTGGACTACACAGATTACAAAGCTAGAGCAAATAAGAAGGTTCTTTGCTACCAGACACTATTAAAAATCAAAGCAACTGATGTCTCCAGCTGGCACACATTTTTAATTATACTTCAGCAACATCTAATTGCAAATGAACTTGTTTATTTTTTATAGTCAAAATCTTGTTTATGGACAAAAAGAAAGAATACCATATGGATTGATAGAAATATCTACATAGACATGTAAAGCAAAGAATATGCATGAAAACCTGGATATGTAGATATGTAAACCCAATAAATTATTGTTGGTATAACTGAAATCTTAGCAATATAATTATTATTAGTCCAGATCTAAATATTTCTAAAAAAGAAAAAATAATGCTTGTTAAATTCTTATGTGCGCATATCTTCATTTCTACTTCTCCTTTGTGTAAAAGAAGAGTTTGTGAATTCTTATTTCATAACATATAAAACATTTTGTATGTGGTCAAATATAATTTTTTAACAGATTTTATTTTTGTTGAAATTAGTAACTCTCTTCATTGTAGAGTTAATAAGAAGTATAATTGTCTCTTATTCTTTAATATTTTAGTGCAGTCTTCAGTATATTTTTACTTTCTCTAAAATGTTCCACTGTGTACAGTTTATATACACTGTGCAGCAAGTGGACCCTGCTCTTAAGGAGGTTTTTAAAGACTAAATCTCAGAGTCCCAGTTCTTCTCTGAAATGTCTAATGTAGAAGTAATGTGGGGGCCATATTATTTTGTAGGACCACATGCTTGCAACTTTCTGCCAGCTCATATAAAAATGGATAGCTGATAATTTTCTGCATTGTATGCTGCTGCCAATTACTTATGGACCACCATAGTAACAGACTGCTTTCAGCAACCTCAGATGAGTACAGGGTTCCTAGTTAAAGATGTGGAATTAAGGCAAAGAGATAGTTTTCTGACCTCTCACTTTTCAAAGGACACATCCCACTATGCTCTCTTCCTGGGCAGAAATTAGAAAAACTAAGACAAATAAAAATGAAACCCAGAAATTTAGAATTTGTACTGTATGAAAACTGCATTCAAAATTAGCCATTTCAAGGAAGGGGCTGGATATGGCTTTCCATTTCCCAGGCAGTGCGCACTGTCACTAACTTACAGTCAGTTCATAATCCCTGGTTTATAGAGACTCCGTTGTGTTCTTATTTCTAAAAGGTAGGGTATTTCTTCCTGAAAAAAATCAGTTTTATTGTCAACCAATTAGAGAAAAATATTTTACCTCAGTTTCCCAAAGGCAGTTGAGCATGACCTACTGATCTAGTACTAACCTAAAAATTGAAATTTCAAATTTCTTTAATGTACTGGTGTTTATTTTCTAACCAGCCCAAATAAAAATATTTTAAAGATGAGATTATTCAAGTTTACCTTTTTCCCCGAAAACTTAAACAATTTATACCAGATTTTTATTTGTATTTATTTAAAGTATGAATTATTTACTTTCACAGTAATAAGGATGACTATAATTTTTTGTAGTTGCATTAATATTTTTTTCTTTTTATACTGGGATTGGCAGTATGAGCTTTGCTGAAATGCTCTACTTTGGCTGTGCTCTCTGGTGCTAGTCTTCAGAGAAATCCTGTATGTTCAATTCTATGCAGTCTTTGAGACAAAGGAAACGATATTGAGTAAATAGAATGCATAATTGTGCTCAGTTGATAAGAATTCAAGAGCATTCTTTTCTTTCTTCTTAAATCACTAATATTCCCTAGGAGCCATCTTGTGAATGAGATCCTGTTTCTATTTTTCTTATCATTTGTCTTCATTCATACATCAGCTGTTGTAATTACATAGCAAAATGGTTTTGAGTTTGCATTTTTAGAATATTTTATCTATTGTACAGAAAACATCAGGGGCTTATAATAGCACAAAGCTGATTAGACTTTAAGGTGTGAAGATGTCAAATGACTATTGTCTACAGTACATATATGGAGACAGTTAATCATTTTTCTAGGAAGAACTAAAAAAAAAAGATGATTGTAGGAGAGGGGACAAAGGAAGTAATTTTGGAGAGATATTTGCTTATTGTTTTTGTCTTGCTTGTCTCAGTGTTCTGATTGCCAGGTG
This sequence comes from Pezoporus wallicus, assembly GCF_028554395.1. NCBI lineage: Eukaryota > Metazoa > Chordata > Aves > Psittaciformes > Psittacidae > Pezoporus > Pezoporus wallicus. Next base: position 123,198 of record NW_026639746.1, read on the forward strand.
GATTCATAAACAGATTGAGGTACTCATGGCACCTGCTGCATGTAATGATCAGCAAGCCTGGGCAGTTTACAGTAGTATAAAGTTAAATAGTTTTGTATTGTTGAACAACCATTTGAAAAATTAATATGTGTTTAGTGATACTTTTTCTTTTTTAAGGCTTATAGAAAAATATAATGAGAGTTATTTCTGAAACAGAAAAAAACTATTAAAAAAAAGTTAGAAAAGCAATCGGGGAAAATAAAAATAACAAACAATTGAAATTCAAACCTTTTGATTAAAAAAGGCAAAATTATTGTGCTTATCCTGGGGATAAATAGCTTTTGATAATAATGTTTTTATGTATATAGAAAAAGTATTCTTGTAAAAATCTGATTGAATTAAACTACTAGTTAATAGTGTTCATTAAAATCAGCTGATATCCAGAGATTAGTTTCTGGATATTGTCAAGGCAAAGATGATGATCCCAAATCTGTTATATAGGCAGGATTAGAGTTGCTGTTGTGGTAATGTTGTATCACTTTTTTTCTTTTCAGTCTTTTAACATCACTAATATTTATTTTTGTACCTAATCTATATTCCCTTAATCAAGAAATTAGCTAATAACAAGGGACTCATACAAAACATTTTAATCAGATTAAAAATCAGAAGAATTATATATAGAAAAATGTTTACATCTCTTCCATTTCCATGTTTTCATGAAAAAATAAGAAAAAAAAAAAGAAAACTGCACTCTGTAACAACATATGCTGATTTACCTGCTGGAGGATTTCAAATTCTGACTAAAATTAACGATTTATGTGTGCTGGCCACATTCCTGAACATCACTGTTAACTTTTGTGAAAGTTTTATGGCTCTCCTGGAAGCCTGTTGTTACATTTTCTCACATGCAGCACTCCACTTAGAATGTCTGCAGCAATCCAAAGGATAATAAGTTATGTATACCTGTCCTTCAGCTGATGGATAGATAGGATACAGCAGCAGTATTTGTTTTATTCTTATAACTATACTGTGGATTGTGAGCATGAGTGCTACACTGAACATTAATTTAGTTGCGCACCTGCGTATCTCCTTACTTATGGCAGTTTTTATAAGAAGGTCCTAGGTCCATAAAGGGATATCTCATTGTTTGTGAGTGTTCTTTGACCATTTAAGCTGTAGCTAGCAGACCCTCAGTTCAGGAAAAAACATACTTGGTAATTTACAATGACAGGTGAAGCAAATTACTTTGAATTTTTATTTTTTTTTTTAAGGCGAGAATTTTATGTATTTTGTTGTTTAAGAATTATGCTGGGTGCATTGAGGAGGAAAAAAAAAAAAAGATTTATCTTGCCCAAGATTTGTGTCTAAGATTGTCATACTGATTTTCATGTTGTAAGAAAAAGAAGTGAGCATCTCCCACAGGCAATTCATCTTGCACTAATAGTTCAGGTGGACAAACACTGGTTGTCTAAAATTAAGTCTGGATTCCCAAATACTATTTTTTTATGCAAGCTTCTTATTAGATCCACTAGGCATTATTAGCATATAAATAAAATTAAAAAAAAACAAAAAGAGAATAAATGGAATAATATCGCCACATGAATATATAGTTAGATTTAGCATCCGTAAAACTCAATGGAAGGCATTTTTTACCTCAGTTAAGGGGAGAAAAAGGTGCTTAAGAAGTGAGATTTCAGGAGCACTTTCAGAATAATCACAGCTAAAGAATTAAATAGATTTCACTAAAGCAACTGAAGTGTCAGAGAGCCGTGATCTCATCAATCAGACCCCATCCTACAGCCCCGGAGAAAGAAGAAACAAGAAAGGCCTGAGGATGGCCACAGGGGTTAACTGAGACCTCAGATTACTTGACCATTCCATGATGATAAGATCTGAGATGTCTCTGGGGATGGGCCAAGACCAGGTTGGGATGTTGGCCTGAATCTGTGCAGCCAAATGTCCAGGAGTGGGGAGGGTGCATTCAGGCTCTTGCTATTGGGTGTAAAAGGCAAAATGGAAGGAGAAATGTTCTGCTGAAATGCCACTCGAGTCATAAAGAATGGGGAGGGAGCAAGCTTACTGCTTCTTCAGGGAAGGACCAGTTTTCTCCAGTAGGTGTTTTATAGACTTGTGAGACATTAACAAAAAAAAAATTCAGAGGAATCAGGAAAAAATCCAAGATTTAACTGAAGGATGAGCATGAAGTATGATTTTATTCAGGCTTCTTATGGTCCATTTTCAGGAGACGGGTAACCAGTACTGGCATTTCAATAGGCATTTTTTTAATGCAGTGAGAGGAAGATTGAAAGAATTTCTGTGTGAAATGAGCAAAAGTGGTGAAGTAGCGGGAGGGTTGTTTGGTTTTGCCTTTTTTTTTTTTTTTTTAACAGACTACTGGTCTTCTGTGAAAATGTAGCTTTAATCAAAGTGAAGTTGTGGATCATGTAGACTCCAGATAATAGGGTCTACTATACCAATGGTTGGATCATTATTTTTAGCTTTGCATATCGTTACTTTCTATAATGATGGCTCCTTAATAACTTCACAGATACACTGTCCTAATGTTATATTTCCCTATTATTATCTGCCTTTAAGCTGGAAAGGACAAATATTTTAATAATTTTCTCTTGCAACTTCTCTTGCAATACTTTGCAGCTTTTCTAGTACCTTGGGTTCTAAGGTCATCTTTGACTTCATTTAGTGGAAATATTTGTAATTTCAAGCAATGGCAATCTCACCCCTGTACCTTATCTCACTTCCTTTTGATGTATCTGGATATTTCAGTACTTCCTTTTGCTGTAGGGCACAGCACTTTGGAAGGGAAGTTTCTGAGTAGTTAGGTAATGAAGTCCTTGATATGATAGCACTGTGTGATCCTTCTGTTCTTTTCTGTCTCCTTAAAGAATTCCATATAGCAGTCATATGAACTTTCTTCTGTGATGGCTCTCTTTAACTCCAGCTATGATACTTTATCACAGCCATCTGTCTTCAGCTTGCTATACCAAAGCTATCTCCATGGTGATCTTTACCAGAGTCATGAAAGCATTCTAATCTCTACTGACACAATGCTGGTTTTTGAAAATATTCTTGCAGCCGAGTATGTGAACAGGCGGATGTAGGACACTACATGTCAAGCTTTCTTCCACTAATGCGACAGTCTAGTTTCATGATGATGTAAAAATTTGTAATGTCTTGATTTACAAATACATGGCTACAGTTTTGCAATTTTTCATTCTTAGGCAACAACTAATGAAAAGCTTTTAAAGAAATACCAAATTAAACTGAGAGAGGCAACATGAGCAAAGGTAAAAGAGTAACAGTAAAAGGTTACCCTTTCCTCTCTGAATTTGAGGAAATTATGGGGTATGATTCAGAAATGAAACTGATGTAAATTTTTATGGTCCCATCAACTGTATTAGAAATTGTCAGGCTGCCACTTGTGAAAGATCTGGTGTATTATTTGAGCTCTTGCCGCATATATTGTAGAAGTTCCCTGTTTGTAGGTCTGTCCCTAAGCAGAAGGCTCTTCCATTTCCATCAGATTTCTGCATGGAGGGAAGTTCAGTACGTTTGGACAGAATTATCTGACAAAATAGTGGCCATTCCTGGGACTGGCTCCAGGAAACTGAACTCTCGTGCTGTTTCCAGAAGCCAAGTTGCATGCAACATCTTTATTCAACAGGTAATTCTTTCTCTTTTATCTACCTGTCCATATGTAACAGACTGCCTTGCCTGTTGCCTTGCACTTCACATTGTGCTGGTCATTGATATTGCGATGTTTAATTCCAGCAGTAAGACACTGGAATGAGACTGTAATTTTCCTATTCTTAAACCAGGATCTCATTTACATGAATACTACATACGTCTATGTCTGCTGTTCTAGTCTATATACAGAATTGGATTTTTATTTGAATGGCACTTACAAGTTGTAGTTACACAACACTCCTGAACGTTGTCATTCAATAGTATTAGTAGCATTGCGCAGTCAGAAACATGAAATGTCACAGACATCTAAGTCAAATAATTCAAATTTCTTACCATTCAGACAATTAGGTCACAGTTTGACATCAGGCTGTTGCAGATGGTCTCTATCTGTTGCCTAGATTAATTTCATTTTTTGTAAGAGGAAAAAGCAAAGGCTCAAGTCTCTTATACTTCTACTTCAGTATTGGTGAAAAAAGTTTTGTTGACTTTTCTGGCCTTTCCATAAATGAGTATTTAATATTTGCCAACCTCTAGGATTTTCATATTTCTCCTGAGTTTTACATGAGCCAGTATCTCTCTTTATTCAACTAATTTAAATTGAGTTATTTCTTTCACTGAAGATCACTTATGCCTGACTGACTGAGAAATTACTGGGCAAGCTTAAAACTGAAACAGTTTAATGTAAAGAAAAAATAAAGTCAAGGTCTTGATTGTAACAAATTAATTAAAAAATAATAGTTACAGAAGAAAAATTTAAACTTCTGTGTTATACGATATTTAGCTATTTAGGTCTTTCATCTCTCTTTGAAAACGCCAATTCCTTCCCCTTCTCACCTACCAAAAGTTTTCATAACACATCCTTTCTCTTTCTTTGTGTGGAACAGCACTTCCTCCTCTATCTTTCCTTTAAGGAAATACTTACTTTCCTCCCTGGTTCTATTTCCTAAAGAAATGCAGACTTAGAATCTGTATAAAGTATGTTTGTGGTAGTATCAGTGGCTTTTTATCTTTTCTGATCTTTATAGCTGAGTACCCTCTACTTTTTTTACCTACTTGTTCACATGCAATGACTGAATTTGTCTTTGCTTCTTCTGTTTTTCTGAATTTACATTTCTATCCTTTCCCTTCATTATTATGTTCTTTTGAAGTTAGAAACAGTTGTGCAGTTTAAAGAATTTTCAAAGTCGTTACCATATTATGCAATAGCACATTATGTCTACTCAATGAACAAAGATCTCACCAGATTTAGAACTACTGGCTTCATATTTGTTGTATATTTTTGAATATGTGACAACATACTGAGTGTGTTTAGAACCTTTTTGAACATATTTAAAACCCCACAACCTTTGGGGATTTTTTTTCTTTTTTTGCTTGTGGATATGAAGTCATGTCTCTTAGCTTGGCCTCTTCCTTTGTGTTGTGGTGAGGATACTTAATAAATGTGACTGCTTCTTAAAGACAAGTTATTCCAGTGTCCCAGCTGACATCACTTGTAAACATGATAAACAACTGCTTATGAAGGAGTTTCTGAATGCTAGAGTTTCAAGGATGCCAAAGCAAGTTTAAGTGCACAGATACATTGTTGGGGTCTCTAGATTGCAGCATATATAGACTTCAACAGTGCAAGTTCCTTTGGGGAAAAAAATATGGGGGGGGGGGGGGAGGGGAATAAAGGAAAGAGAAAAAGGAAAGGAAAAACTGCTCTGTGAACATCTGGAAAGAACAGTGACAGGGCTCTCTCCAGTTTAACCAACTGGAGTATGCAAATAGGGGCAAATCTTGAATGTTGGTTGTTAAGCATCTCTGTACATAAATGTTTGAACAATATTTGTCAGATATTTATGTGAATGTTGTTTTGTAGTGCTGTATCTTTGGTTTTCCCTATTATAAACTAAAAATTAAAAAGCAACAGTTAGAGGTGGGGATGATGTGTAATTCTGCCATTGACAGTAGCCCCCTCTGAGAACCCACCAAGACAGTACTACTGGGGGTTTGCATCTACTAGGCCCTAAGAGATGACAACACAATCACAACAGCAGGAGAACAACAACAAAAACCACTGCTGGAGAGTCTCTGGAACATGCTGTCTCAGCAGCTGCAAGGAAAGGTTACAGAGCTGAAAATAACAAGCCCTTAGGTGATTGCTTTTGTTTTTAACATGAGATGTCATGGGACTAAACTGCTTCAGCATGAGAAAAAAGGAGGAAAGACAGGCACTTGGAATATGAAACCTGTGGAAAATATCTGTTTTGTCTGGTCTGCTTCAACAGTCTATGTGTGGCACAGGCAGTTCTGTAAGCAACTGACGTCAATGTTCTGTTGATAATAAAATAATTTCTTAGTCTAACGTATTTCAATTTTCTTATCAATGGGAATAACTTCTGAATCAACATTAATTTATGAACCTTTTAAATAAAAAGAATTAAAATTAATAATAAATATATATGTTTGTGATGGAATTAATTTGGTAGCTCAAAGATTTCTTACAGTATAATGTTTTAATATTATAAATTATATTTTGCTCTGACAAAAATTAATAAAAAAGTTATTTATAGCAGCTTTATCTTTTTTTTTCTACAAAGGCTGGTTTTCCCACAAGCCAAAAAAAAAAAAAAGAGTCAAAAAGACACAAGCAGAAGCATAATGTGAAGAGAGCTACTTTTTTTGCAAGCATTTCATAGCAAAAATATTTTAGAATGTTGAGTAGATGAGGATAATAAAAATAGTCTGCATCATAAAACCAAATTAAGAATCATGAGGGATTTGATTAGCATTTTTTGAAGGAAAGAAACATGTTGATAGGTGACAATATGCTTATGTGTAAAAAATGATAAATACCATTCTAAAGCAATTTCTTGAAGAAAACAACCTAGCTGGATGATATGTATACAGAATGAGAGATTGTAATTTCAGAGACCTTAGGAAAGTTATGAACTCCCATCTGATGTCTTAATGTAAATGAATCCAATAAAACGCTAAGGTTTTATAATGCTAAGCAGATTACAAATGTATTCGAAATTTGAAACACACTTTGATTAATTCTTTGGAGATGGAGTCTACCCAAAGTTGATAGGTTGGACAAAAGGCCAAGCCCAAAGGCCAGGTTAGACAGAGCCTTTGCTGACATGGTTTAGTGTGAGGGGGGCAGGGGGATTTGAACTAGATGATATTAAGGTCCTTTTCAACCTTAGCTATTCTACAATTCTATGATTCTCTGATTTTGTAAAGAGAAAAATACGTAAGAAACAGCAAGTATTAAGTTCTTAAATATCTAAGTTTATTTTTATCTCATTATGATGATCTTGGTCAGTCTTGTAGGCCTGGTTTTAACACTGTAGGCAGAACTGTGTTCTCTATTTCAGTCTTAGCAAAATAAGATTTCTAAAGAAGCTAGTTACACAGCTGTGGAACAAATATTCAAAGTATCAGACTTTTGCAGTTGTTATGAACTAAAAAGTGGTTGAGACTATCTGGAACCTATAAAGACTGAGTGTTTTGACATTGTCATGGTTTAAACCGAGCCAGACAGCTTGTTCACTCACTTCCCCCCTTCTTGCCCTCCCCCTGCTCCCGGAGGGACGGAGAGGAGAATGGAAAAGAATGCAAGTCCCACAGGTTGAGATAAGAACAGTTTAGTAACTAAGGTGTAACACAAATCACTACTGCTACCACCATTAATAATAATGATAAAGGAAATAACAAGGGAAAAGAATACAACACCTCACCACCAGCCGACCAATAACACGCTCCCCCCCCCCCCCCCAGCTCGACCAAGCGCTGACTGATAGCTCCTCCAACCCCGCAGTCCCAGCCCTTCTGGGTAACTCCCAGTTACATCCTGGGCATGACGTGCTGTGGTATGGAATACCTCTTTGGTCAGTTTGGGTCAGGTGTCCTGTCTCTGCTTCCTCCTGGCTTCCCCTCTTCCCTGGCAGAGCATGAGGCTCACAAAGTCCTTGGCCAGGGTAAACATTACTGAACAACAACTGAAAACACTGGTATTATCAGCACTGTTCCCAGGCTGACAGTCAAAACACAGCACTGCACCAGCTACCAAGAAGGAGAAATGACTACTACTGCTGAACCCAGGACAGACATTTGAGTGTTTGGTATAGGACAGTGACTAATTACCACTAACTTCATGTGGCCAGGTTTCAAAAACTCAGGATGTCTGCTCTTTTATTTTTGTTCTCCTTCTTCTTAAGATGGTGTTTTATTTATAAGGGTGCAAACATGTTTGTAATATTTGCAGCCTACTTCATTTGAAACTGTACATTATTTATAGCATTTGTGTAATTTTATAATATATTTTTGTCCTTTATTTGAGATTCGATTGAAAGCTGAGACATTTAACAGTTAAAGCAAAGCAAATTCCTTTAAGTAGAAATCACGCAATAGTTATAATACAGTTAGTAAATTAGAAATAATCTTTTTCAGTGGTAAATACTGAAAAGATAAAGAAATTTAATATAGCATATTTATTTAATCGTCTCTTGAAAAAAAGCAGTGCCTTGATCAGCTAAATCTATGCTAGTTTTGTATATGTGTGGGCTTTTGGTAGTTGTTATACAGTGCTTTGACTAACTGGAAGGATCCATGGTAAACAATTAAACTTAAATAGATTAAGGTTTATTCTCCAAGAGGGCTCAGAATGAAGAACACTTACCTCAGGTTACTCGTGAAGTCTTGATGAGTTTTCTTTTTCTTCCCCCCTTCTGCGCTTTTGAAAAGCAAACAAAATTGAGCAAAACCCTGACAGTGAATGGTATTTATCAATGATATAAAAATAGACTGAAAAATAATGCTGTGAAAGAAGAGAATCAATTCATTAACTGGACAAAACAATGCTATTCAATACAAGTAAACTGAAAAGTATATATACATCAAGGGATGGGACTGATTGGAATCTTACTGGGATCCTGGGAAATATTGTAAGGAAAGACATCATGGCTTGATAATTGCAGTGTAGCTTCAAAGTCAAGCTTTCTCCGTAATATTGTTTTCTAGGAATTCATGCCGTCTTTCAAAGAATAAAAAGGAATTATCAAAAGGATGGTTTATTTTTTTAACTGAGTTGAATGTGGAAGTCTATGTTCAATTCAGGTTTGCAATTTGGGAAAGATGATAAAAATCTGAGAGCTTTTAGAGAAAATCCATGAGTACAATGTAAATCAAAATGTTTGCCCTTGAGAAAAGAATGCAGTGATGCATTTTAGATTGTTTTATCACTAGGGACATTATCATAAAACGTTTTGCATGTAAATATTAAAAGAACTGTGGTCATTCTAAGTCCTTCTATTTATAATGTAAAGTCACATTTCTCACCACACATGTTTTACTTGTATGGTTTTCCATTTGTATGGATAGTTTAGACTTTATTGTAGTTTTTTTCATAAAAGTATTTGTGACTGTGTAATTTTGAAGTCATTACTTTATAAGATATATAAATCTTAGCAGCCAGAGCCACTTTTAAAAATTATCTAAGATCTCAAGCCCCGATAAAAAATAGATCCTTATTTGAATACCTATCCACCTGTGTGTTTGTGAGAGATACACTATAAATCAAGAGCAGATGTTAAAATTGTATGCAGATGCCCATAACATGGTTTTGCTATAATAAATTTCTGTTTCATGCGGTCAGCAAATGGAAAAGGAAACTGTACAATTCTCATTTTATTTTATGGTTAGCAAAACAGTTTGGTAGCTTTAACAAAATAAAATTACATGCCTATATATCACTGGAAAGTCTCTAAGGAATAATATACATGGAGCAGCAGCTGTTAAGCTGCATATAATATGCCTTTCTTGTGAATTGCTCTTATCTGATTGAAGAGATTAGTTTGGCAGAACAAAGTCTATTACTTCATGAATATATAAGGACAAAGTAAATACTGTTACCTGGTTTCAAAAAACACCCTATGAACAGACTTTCACTGAACACCTTTGGAAGGTTTATCCATAAAGATTTCTCCCCATTTTAATTAATAAATGGCACATTGCATCAAGTTCAGAACCTTGAAATATGAAAACAGTACTTTACATATTGTTTTGATGTGAAAATGAGCACAGATGAAGATAACTTTCCCCATTATAGCTTCACTTCTAAGTGCATTCCAAACTGGGGGGACTAGAGCGCCTTAAAAAGTACCTGAGGAAAACAAGAAAATGCTTCTATTCATGCCAAAACCAGATGAGATGTAAAACAGAGAATTTGGATAATTTTATTTTTTTTGTCAGAACTATTTACCAACTCTCAGATCTTATCATGATCTGTCTTTTGAAAGTGTCATAAGCTTACAGAGATGTGTTTTCTTTTCCTATCTCTTTATTAGGAATTGTATGTGTGCTTACTTATATGGGCTTACTTATAACCATAAGCTACTACTGTTCTGAGTGAAGCACTGGAACCCACGGGAACTGTTTAAGAGGAGGTATAAATTAAAATAAAATAAAGAAAAATGTTTTTGATTACACTCAGAAATTAAGTACTGAACTGGTTCTTCCATTCTGCAGCTACTAAGCACTAACCTCCAAGTTTTTTATGAAGTTTCTGAATTTTTCATCCATGAAAGTGTTTCATTGGTTTCTGATACTACATAGCAATATGGATGGAATTATAGAATGAAGTAATTGATCTTGTGCTTAGATTAAATGAATGTGGATCCAAATCTCACATAGGACCAGTGTTCTCAATAGTGAATTGCCTTAGAATATCTTTTCCTATGGCTAAAAATATATTTGTAAAGAGTTGAAATAATTTTACTTTAAAGTTAGTAACATGGTGAAAAAAAACAACAAAAAAACTAAGCTGCAAAGCTGTCATGATAGCTCTTGGAACTTGAGTCAAACAACTTAGTACAGTGAAGCAAATGCATAGATTTAATTCGTTAATATAATAAACTCCACAATAAATTAATTTATAGTGTCCCTTCAGGTTTACACCCAGAAGTACAGGAACATGTTTGTTTACTCTTTCAAATTGAAAACTATTGATTTCCTTTAGGAACTCATCCTTGCTGACTGTGAATTAGTCCATTTACTTCAGATTCTGATCAAGATATATATTAATAAAGTATACTGTATTTTTCTTTTGGCAAAGAGCTGTATTAAATTTTGAGTTACTCACATCAACTTCAAATTAAATATAGATAATATGCAACAGCTTTTCCCCACTTTGAAACATAAGAGTTGTAGTGAAGTAGTGAATCTAAAGTGAGATTGTGGGCGTGCTTGTGTAATTATTTTTCAACAGGAGAGCTTGCTGCACTACCTTTCCTAACCATCCATTACTAAATCTGTGATATGCCCACAGGACCTCTGTATGTGAGTGATAGAAATTTGCTCTGTCTGAAAATTAAATCAGGCAAAACATAAGCAAACGCTATGCTACACACACACACAGTTTTTAATCCTGGCTGGTTTATCATATGGCCCCAGAACGATGTACTTATAGTGTTGATGGAGATGTTCAATAACAAAAAGGAACTGTGGGCAAAAGCTGCCTAAACCCAGGTATGTGTTGAAACTCTGCCCTAAAACACCTTGCTGACATCATTGATCTGGCATATTAAAGAAGGAAGTTTCAGATATGCAACACCCGAGCAATAGTCGATTTTATTCACCTATGCAGGAGAGGGTTAAATGTTCAGTTTTTTTCTAGTTGCATGGGGGTAAAAACACTTTATGTCCTTTTCAATCTGAAAGAAATCAAACTTATTTTCCTCTTTTCTGGGAGAATACTCTAGCCATAAAACCAGAGTCTTATCCGACCACACCATTAACAGTTTTTCCTATGCAGGTACAAGTGTGAAATGATGAAGCTGGAGAGGAAAAACAAGCAAGCACATACTGGTATACTCTAACACATTGATGCAGGTTTTGACCTGCAAGAAAAGAATTCTGGGTTCTGCTCCTAGTGTTATTTTGAATTTTGCATTAAGCAAAACATTGGATAAAACACAAAACCAGTTTAGGTGAAACAGTAACAGTGTAACTAACTTACTAAAGCCAGCTGTATTACTGGGAGAGAGGGAGAAAATAAACAATCTTTTGGGCACACAAGCCCTGAAATAGAAGTGGCCACCTTCAGGCTAGCAGTGACTGCTCCATGTCTAACTTTATGTTATTTTTCCTTTTGATCCAGTTGGGTGAAGACAAACATACCTTGAGTTAATTCAGGTAAAAAGGCTTAAATCCTCATTCCTCAAATCTAGACTGACAGATGTGTGACAATGGTCACATCACCTGACTCAGCATTTATCTCACTATCATGGCAGCTAACCAACTTCATTCTGTGCTGGTTCTTCCCATAATTATTAAGATAGTCATCTTTTAGATTACTTGCATTTTGTAATATTTTGTTTTATTCTGTTCTGTTTTCTCAGAGCAGAGTTGCCTGGGGTTTTGAACTGTTACCAGACCAATTCTTGCAAATATCCCCTCAACCCGGGATAGCTTGAGGCATGCTGCCACAAAAGGACCTAGTCTTTTTTTGCAGGCATCAGTTTGGGCTTGAGATATTTACATGGTATTTAAAGACTACCTTAGATTAAGATTTCTTCTAGACAAGAAGTCTTAAAGGAAGGACTACTTGGAGTAGTGCATGTAGTGTTGCAACCATGGTGACAAAGGTGTAACAGTAATGACACTACATTTACAGTGTAGGATCATGAGGACTGAAAATCAAAGCCATTTGGTATCTGTGCTACTTAGGTTAATGTTAGGAGACAGACTAAAGATTTTAAAAACCAATTAAAAAATACATTTAATTTCTGAGTCTCAGTGTTCACCTCTAAGGTGTACTAGTCCCTAATGCTACACTGTGTAAGAGAACTAAATACACTTTCTCACCTTTTAGAGGTACTATGACTATCAAAAATGCGTAAGATTTTTTTTCAGAGCCATAGTGAAAATAATATTCTGAAGGCTGGGTAAAACCAAGATTAGCTAGCTTTTAGTCTTTTGAAAGATATAATAAAGCTAATTTTCAGAACCTGCACATGAATTAATGTTGCTAATTAGTTTTAAACAGGTGTTTAAGATGTGCTGCTATATGTTCTCCACTGCTAAGTGTTGCTAAAGAACTTGAATAAAGCTGTGAAAGCACTGGGCAACTGCAAGCATGCTGAGCCACTGAAAATAATTCCTACTGAAATTCTGTGTAACATCATTAATTTTGCTCTGGTTTTAAGGATCTCCTTGGATTATTCCTGATAATAACTTGTTTATTTAAAACAATTTCAGACTCGTGATAATGACTATGCTACTGATTCCTAATGTCAAATACAATAATTTCTTGATTGTTTGATTTTTAATTCCTATGTATGTTGGCAGAATGTCATACTTTAAAAAAAAAATAAAGCAAAAAAACCCCAACTCTTCACGTTCAGAATGCAGAAAGGAAAAAGCAATAAATTTCTCTTAATCTTGGTCAATATTGTAACATTTTAAACTAGATTCCCACAGTTTATTTCATATGTTTATAGATATATAGACAGTCTGAGTCTTCATTTAAACTTGAGATCCCTGAAAATACATTACTGTAACCGGCGTAAGGTAGCTCCCTTTTAGATTTCCTTTTTCTTGTAGTAGAATGCATAAATAGAATACTTTGATCTAGGCTAGTCATTATCAGACTCCATGTTTGTCTTTATGAAAGAAAAAAAAAAGATAAAATTTGAGGAAGAAATTGTTGGAATTTACCCTTGGTAGCAAATTAAAGCCTTTTATGCCTATTTTCTGGAGAACCATCTCTTGACTGTGTGTATGAGAAAATCAACATAACATAGCTGGTGATCCATTTCCCTAGTAAGCAAGTTTACAAGAACAAAGACTTGAGTTGCCTTGTAAATTATCTTTCTCATAAGCATATAGGTTTAAAAAAAGAAGAGGAAACTGAAAGAAGTGGAAGACAGAGTCTGGAGACTGCACCAGTATTTGTAAAAACAATGTAATCAGTGCTTCTTGATATTCTCATGCTGATTTACATGTTTTGGTATAGTTGTAAAAACACTTTCTATTGGGTCTCTTTTGTATTGTGTGTCAGTTTGGCACCTCAGCTTTTGTCCCATTTGTGACCATGTTCTCATTCCCTTTTTCCATTCCTACTCCCGACCAATTTTGTAGCACTATTTCCCTCAAAATTCTGCACTCTCATAATTTGAAAGTCCTTATGCTTCATGTTCAAAGGTACAGAGTGATACAATCCTCTAAATAAGAGATTATAAGTGCTGCATAAATTTTATCTGTTATACTTAATCTACTTTAGCTTTGGAAGTATAGGTAGACCTACCTTACTTGTCTGTATAGGATCTCAAAAGGCCCCTTTTTTACAATCCCTTTCTTCTCCCCAGTGTATCTCTAGAATTAAAAGAAAAACTCAACCTTGATCATTATCAAAACTGTAAACATTTGTCACAGTCAGAAGCCATCACTTTGCTGTTTTGCACACACTGTTCTGTGCATTTTTGTCTCTATTCATCTATCATAATCCATTTGTACTACGGGTTCTTATCTCCAAGGAATTAAATAATATTTTCATTATCAATAATTAAGCATACATTTAAAAATATTATCTCTTCAACTAAATGCTTTTATGTAAAAGACAGATATGAGAAGTGGTGGGATATCCTCCTCTGCTACTAGATAGGTAAGGGGGCTGTACAGTAGAGTTCTACAGTAGAGTTCTACAGTAGATGGAACAGCTCTTGCATATGAATTCTTCCTCAGACCTCGAATGGCAGTAGGATACAGGTGGAATCTGCAGATCATTTTCCTGTCAAAATCTAGCAAGGATTGAATAATTATGTGTTATAAAAAATCAGATTTTTCTAAGTTTCTAAGCACTTAACTAAATGCTCATGCCTTTGTTGCCCCACACCTTCCTAATGAAAAATGTCCCAGAAGTCCCCAAACCAATTAACAAATGTATTAAAAAATAGTTAGTGGAGCTAAAAATATGTTGCAGAATCTAATTTAATTCTGACAAATGGCAGAACAGTTTTTTTCTAAAACTGACTTACAGTATGGAAATTTAGTTCTAGCAACTAAAAATAATAAACTCAAAAACAGCCTCTAGGAAACTTTCAGTATGGGTGTTATTATCATGAATAATGCAGACTTGTCTCAGATTTGTCTTTCGGGCTTTTTTCCTACTGTCATATTGCACTCTATGTATTATCTTATTTTACTTTACTTAATTTACTTTCAAAGTACATCAATTAATTTTATCTCTGGTGACCAAAATCTAGACTCTTGCTGATTGTGTCTATTTTGCAATTGAAAAAATTATTCACTAATGAGTTAGCTAGCAAAAATTAATTCATCTTGAGACATGAATTTCCTTTCTCTGCCATCCCACAGGTGAAAGATAAGTGACTTATTCATTACACAATGCAAATTCTCACATTATATTTTTGGCTCCATATGCTTCTTAGAATATGCCCACTGGTCTTTCTGTTGTGGTTATACTTTTGTAAGTCTGGGATATAATTTTTTTTTGAGGAAAATTATTTTCTCTAGAAAATAATCTATATCTCAAAACCAGTGTACTGCCAAAATGGATATTTTGAGCTATGTTTTTTTTGTACTTTTTAATGTGCAAATATGCTAGAATTTGAGATAGAGAAAACATGGTCTATTTTCTTTGTATGCAATAACTTCTTTTTGTGCCCAAACTATTATTCATAGAAGATTTTAATTCCAGTGGAGCTCTGAAGAGATCTTATGAGAAAACATTGATCAGGAATAACATCCTCATGGATGTCTTCTCCTTGGCTCAGAACCAATCAAGCCAAAGCCCCTAAGAGCTATACATGGTGTGCATGTGGTATGCATCCTGTCTTCTGAAGAACCTTCTCCCGTGTTTCTCAGATGCTATTAACTTATGGTTTTCAAGCATAATTCTGCTTATATCCTCAAGGAGGAATCCAGCATTGGTTTTTTTTGGCAACGTGCTACAGTTACTGAAGTAGTATTATTCCCTAACTCACAAGTATAATACATAAATTGCTTAAATAATTGCCTAAACTAAGTAGTTGTATAAAGAAAAGTAAACTAGTCCACAGTTTTACAGGGATTTAGCAAGTTTCACAAACTAGAGACAGCAAAGATGTGCAGTCCAGCAGATGTCTCAATTTGCTGAAAACCAAACATTTTAAATATTATTTTGTGATTGTGCACACCTGTGTTGTGTCTGTATATATAGGAATATATATATGCATTAAATACTTCTTTTTAGATTACATTTACTTAGCTGATCAATAAAGAAAATTTGATAATTTTGGTTTAAGCCCAGCTGGTATCTCAGAACCCAAGACAACACTATAGGTACAATTCACACAAGAATTCTTGTTAGATTTGAATTAAGCTAACTGCTTGAAAAATGAATTAAGTTTAGTGCATTAATTTCTTGTATTAGATGGGTGAATATAAAATTTCTCTGTGTATGTTAATTAGATCAAATCGGCTCAAAGCATGCAGAGACACTTCACCTTCCTCTAAACTAAGCACTATATATGAGGGGAATCAGTCTTGTTTCTTAACATCTTTTAAAATAACAAGACATGATTTGGTTAGAGGAACTTTGCCTACTTCAAAAATCACCACAACAGTGGAACATGTGGAGCCTGACCTAGAATTAGATGCTTTATTCTCTATGCCACTGTGAAAAAAGGCAACATTCTTTAAGAATTGAATAGTCAGGGCTGGTTTCCATCTCCTTTAATTATGACAGCTCCATCACTTTCTTATTAATAATCAAACTATTCCTAAATGCCGCTTCTAACACCAATTACTGTATACCTCCTCTTGTGCAAAGTTAAGTCCCGTATCTCTTACTGTGTAGACTACATCTGTATGCAAAGATATTAAGACTTAGGGAAGTAGTTCAACCAACTGATAGAAAAAGCAGTGAGATAACTTCTCAAGAACACATCATATGACTGAAATATAAGACAGGCATGTAATTCCATGTAATTTCCCTGGAAATTTTTCATAAGACTTCTCTGTATGCAGGACAATGTTTTCTCAAAGGTCAGAACTTTGAGGCCACATCTTAGAAGGTGCAGAATAAACATCATCTGAGAATGAAAAATAGTCAGAGCTCTAGCATTAGCTCATGCAGTGACCTTTTCCGAGGAAAAAAACACACACATTCTTCAATACAGTGAGCAAGCAGAAGCATTTTAGCATATTTAAGTTTAAAAAGCTCATCCCAATGTCTCAGAATGTATTTACATTCTCCTGAATAGTTTTGCATTTTTAAGCGTCAAATTATTTTTAAGACATGAGTCTTTTTTTTGAAAAATCTGTTCCCAGAACCCAAATGAAACAGCTTTTCAGCTGTGTTAAAACTCTTTATTAAGATTCTATCTAAGTATCATTGAGCTATGGACTAACTCTGTTAGAATGTCAATGACCTTGTGTCTTTGGGCAAGGCTGGACAATGTCTCATAAGAAAGTCTTCCATTGAAAGGACACTTAAAAACTAAAATTTCTGATATACTATTCTGTAGAATACAAATTAAAAATAACAATTATAAGGGCCAACTTTCTACATAGTTTTGAGGTTTCTACGGTCTGTAATAAAATCCCATTCTACTAATTTCCAGAATCAACCACTGATATTTTATTCTGTGTGAAACTGCCTAGTAAATACTGACTGGAAATATTTTCAGGTTTGCGTTCAGATACTTATATAGGCAGTTCAGTATTGTTTTCTATTACAATAAAAAGCATTTTCAAAGAATAAAAACTGTGTAAGGCATGCTGTAGTCCTCAGCAGATACATTTTCTGATAACACACATAGTGACGAGGTTTATAAATTTCATATTTTTAAAAGCAGCAACTGCAGTGCATTCGTTATTGACAACCTGCAGTGCCACAGCAGATAAAGTTCTTGCACAGTTTTCACTACCATTAGGATATACTGTTTCATATTGCTATTTTTAAGATAAATATT
The DNA here is from genome assembly GCF_028554395.1 of Pezoporus wallicus. Lineage (NCBI taxonomy): Eukaryota > Metazoa > Chordata > Aves > Psittaciformes > Psittacidae > Pezoporus > Pezoporus wallicus. The sequence goes on from NW_026639746.1 coordinate 140,843, forward strand.
TTCCAATGTTTACTGCCCTTCCTTCTGTATCATTGTACACACTAGAAGGTGAAACAAAAATAAAATTTGATCAGACTTCATGCCTGTTTTTTCCATAAATGAAATTTCCCTCCTTGCAGAGAATTCATTTCAAAGTCTTTGGTAGTTAAAAGCACAATAAAATTTGTTCCAATGGTACAAATCTCCTCCAAACTCTTTCCATGTTCATTAATTTTTTTTATATTTTAAAAGTAAATTTTCCATTAAAATCTCAAAGATACGAGAAAAAGAAAGAAATAAAAATTATTAATGACAGTAATATGAAATTCTATGCGTAGAGACCTTTTCCTCATTTTGAAGTAGAGCTTTTCTTCTTGAGACCAAATTATTTTGAGGTCCAAAATACAAGGAATGTGGTAAAACATGAAAGAATTAACTTTAATTGTATTAGCAGTCCAGTGTCAGAGTCTACATCTATTTTAATTTATCCTGGAATTCTCCTGAGCGCTTTGTATGATTGCCCTAGTTGCTCCCCAGTTCCTTAAGATGCTCTTGTACATTCAAAACTGTGTTATGGGTGAAAGAAAATACATGTATGGAGACCAGAATTTATTGTTAGCCTAGTTAATAACTTTGAAATCCATCTGAAATGCAACAAACAAAACAAACAATCCAATTACAAATGTAGTATCACAGTACAAATTAGTACAGGTGAAAAAAATATGCAGTAGTAATAACTTTAGAATTCTTGGACAAAACCCCTTTCTAATATCTACCCTTTTTTGGTGGTGCTGTGCTCGCCCTCCCAGTGTTACTCCAGCTCCTAAGGCCAATGGATTTATCCTTCCACCAGCCAAGTGCTGCTGGGCCATTACAGTGAGTCATTGCCATCCTGAGTTCTTTCCCTGGGAGAAATGCAGTGCAGTGCTGGTGGAGGTATCCTCATCCTCAGTACTGGGGTCTACTTCAGTCTATTTTTATGTTTTCTGACCCTGGGCTGCTGCCTTCTGGGTGCTCCCAGCTGAACGTGAGTATGGCCCCACAGCCTCCCTAGGCTCAGCCCTGCAGGATCTGCTGTTTGTTGGGCCACAACTCTCTGGGTTTGCCAGACCTTTTCCACAGAGGCATTGGCAGAGCTCAGGCTCAGGCAGGGAGACTGCAGGCATTTGGCCATGTTTTCAGGCAGGAGCTGAAATCAGCTCAGCCCAGCTCCACCCAAGATGAGCCCAGAAAAGCCCTGAGACCTGTGTTTTGCAGTGTCTTTTGCTGTGAATGTCAGAAGTCGTTGTTACTGAGCTGCTGGTGGACTTTAGAAAACAAATTAATCTAAATATTTCCAATGATTTGTAATGCATACTGCCAATGAGTCCAGCACAAGCAAGCTGTAAATAAACTTCCTTAAGTCTTTTACTTTATATAAGCAGTTACTGCAGTAAAGTGACTTACCGTTGACTTTTCTTTTTCTGACAGAAACAAAACCAGCTTTTTCAATCAAGTAAAAATTGTCATAAAACCTGTCTTCTTTCCTTAAAAATGATTGATATGTCAGAAAAAAACCCTGAACTTAGAGCTGAAAAATATTGACACTAGAACTTGACTTTGGAAAAGTTATTTTAAAGTGAAAAAGGAGAACAGAGGCAACACAAAAAAACTCATGGGTTTCATATAAGGAAAAAGACAATCTGCTAGGCTTTTGCACAAAACTCACCAGCATGCTCCAAAAGTTAATTTTGTCACTAAATCTATTATATTGAGACTATTAAAAAAAAATGTTTCATAATTAAGTTTCATGCACTGTCTTGCTACTAGAATCAATGTCTGCTTTTTGCAAGCATGATTTGGAATAACATGATTTCAATGCACTTATTTAATTTTCAGTTTTGTTTTCTGTATTCCATTTTAAAAATCCATCTCCAGCACTGGCTTTCTAACATTGCATCTTCAGTAAATAGTTAGAAAAATAATGGTTCTTGAGGATTAAAATGTAATTGTTAAGAATCAGGTAGCATCTTCAGGCTGTACTTTCTACTGGTAAATCATTACAGAGCTAAATTTTCTAATTCTTGAAAATGTTAGAATGGAAAGCTTGTATCTTAATCTCTAAAAGGACAAACATGGACTGACCTAGGACCTTTGGGTGTCTACTAAATAGACTTATTAAACAGAAATTATTTGATGGTTAAGTTATTCACCTAGGATGAGACTCTGCCTCAATCTTTACCTTGAACAGAAGCAAGGTATTAAAGACATTCATGCCTATCTCAAGTGTGAGTGCTCAATATTTTATTACAGTGCTTTCTCCCTTTTTCAATAGAAACCAGCAATTCCATTCTAGAATTCAAATACACTACCATGATTTTTTTGTTGTTGTTGTTATAAAAATCCAAGTTACCTTCATCTGTTCCTGGTTACATTCATACGCAAAATAATTTTTACAACAGTTTCACTTCAAAGGTCATGCTTCCGATCTACCAAAATCTACTGGCAGAAGGAAACTCATCACATTAACACAGGGCAGCTACCATCTCTTTATAGGCAATTGAAACATGCTGAGGGAGATCTCAGAATGGGATTTGAGGACTATTTTGCTGAAGCCCATCCCACTATTATAATCACAACTAAACTGCAGAATTCAATTGCCATAGAAAGAAATTAAAAAGATAAGTTAAATCAAAATGTAATTATAGATAACTATGGCTCAAAAGTCTTTCCAGATCTTTTAAACACCAAGATACAAATAGAAATTTTAGCTCAGGAGATGCCAATACTGCAAACTGTTGGAAGCTGAAAGAGAGTATATACTGGGAAGAAGATGACTCTACACAAAACCCGTTTTTACATTTGTTGCCTAAGTATCTACCACTTGCCACAGTAAGCTCAGAATGCCTTATTAATTGTCCTTATGTCATAAAACTATGTCTAAAAGAATTTCTTATGTTCCAAATAGCATAAATTATGCACTATCTTATGCAATAAGATTAGCAACAACAGAAGTAGATCATGCTTGTTCCTTATATGTTCATGTCATTGAGTCGATTGTTTCAGGCAGAATGTTGAAAGCATGAAACCCTGAGCTTAAAGAAAAGCAAAAAATAAACAGAAAAGTGGACTTATTAATGTAAAATTATTGTCTTTAATGATTCCAGGAGAAGTCTTAAGAAAAATACTTCCATTAAAATTGTCATTTTGAGGAAAAAAAGTCAATGTTAATATAATATCATTAGATAAAGCAGCTTCCAGTTTTGTAAGCTAGAGCTCATTATAAACTGCTCTAATCTGCCTGTTTCTTCCTTGTCTATAGGGTTATAGGAAGCAGAGCCCTGACAAAATAAGAGAAAACTTAGAGAAACTTGATTAAAAAAAAAAAAACAAAACTTAAAAAAAGTTATTTCTGGCTTGGTTAGGATTTGTCAAACTCATTCTGATTGTGCTCTACCAATGGAAAAAAAAAAAGAACCAGAAAAGCAATCCGTCTTAGAAACTCTGGTCAAAAGGATGGAGTAGCTGACAAAGTAAAAAGAACTGTAGTTCACCAAGATATTTGTAGAAGGCAAAGTGAATACAAGCCTTAACTTGAAATTCAGTAGGCAAACCTGCTCCAGTGTGGGTCCCTTCTATGGGTACAGTCCTTCTGGAACAGACTGCTCCAGCGTGGGTCCCCTACGAGGTCCCAGCTCCTGCAGCAAACCTGCTCCAATGCGGGCTCCTCTCCCCATGGGGCCACAGGTCCTGCCTGGAGCCTGCCCCAGAGTGGTCTTCCCACAGGGTCACAGCCTCCTTTGGGCATCCCCCCACTCCAGTGTGGGGCTCTCCATGGACTACAGGTGGAATCTGCTCCGCCATGGATCTCCATGGGCTGCAGGGGCACAGCTGCCTCATCATGAGCTGCACCACGGGGGGGCTGCAGGGGAATCTCTGCTCTGGTGGCTGGAGAACCTCCTCCCCTCCCTCTCCAGTGACCTGGGTGTTTCTCTAACATCTTCTCACTTCTCATCTAGCTGCAATTGCTCCTGTGCGGTAACATTTTTTCTTTCTTAACTATGTTATACCAGGTTCACTACTACCATTGCTGATGGGCTCAGACTTGGCCAGCAGTGGATCCATCTTGGAGCCAGCTTGCATTTGCTCTATTGGACCTGACAGAAGCTTGCAGCAGCTTCTCACAGAAGTCATCCCTGCAGCTCCCTCACTAGCAGCACCTAGCCATAGTGTTGTATTGGTCCAGTACAACCCAGTACATCTGACTATGGAAAGAAGGGTATTTTCAGTAGCTTTGCTAGCTAGGCAAAAGAGAAGTGTGTTTGGCTGGGGGCTATCTTTAAAGTAAAAGAGAGATTATATGGACATCCTTGTGATTGATTCTTATAGCATGCTGGATCAGCTAAAGGCTCATACTTCTGACATTTCTGATATGTATAGAAGGAAATGGATTTCTGTCCCCCTACATTAGCTTAAGCATCAGTACAAAATATTGCGCATTAGCAGGAAGTACAGTTCTACTCTGCAAGCAGTGTTAAAAATAAGAAATGTTAAACCATTTTTCTTGACATAGTCTTTGATGTATCTAATGTTCAATAGCTATTTCTGCAGGTGTGAACTACATAAATCAGTATGAGATTTGGTAATGCTGCATTTTCATAGCAGAGCAGCACAAAGGACTTTTACAGCAGGTGGTCGTACAGTTATGACTGTGAAAACAGTTGTAACATTTAATGGTCTCTAGATTCCCAGGCTGAATGTGTTTGCAGATTGGCATTAGCAATACATAGAAAGACAGGTTGCTGATTCAAACATTTAAAAAAAAAATATTTGTGTGTCTATACTTTATCCACTCTAGTAAGCTTCCCTGTATTAATTTAAAACTGTAATGTCACTATTTTCTGTATATTCCAAAAAGCTAAATAATCTAAAATAGGATTATATAGGTTACAAATCACATTTTCCAGGATATTTGCAAAGTGGAGATTTAATTATGAATATATATTTCAAGCCAGTATAACTTATCTGTTTTGATCTATTTTAAGATGAGATCTGTATGCTCTGCAGAAAGTATTTTTATTCGGGTTACATTGCATATTTATATTAATTTTACATATCTATCTTTGAGACTGGAATAACTACATTTCAGTCTGTAAAGATGATGCTAAAACAGCCAGTATGATTTATATAACATGTATTTCTTTTTGTAAGGATGTCTATAAATTTTTCTCAGGAGCTTTTCCTACTTTCTAAATACTGAACATACTTTTTCACTCTTTCAAATACAATACAGTTGATTTTATGTATAACTATTTTGATATATTCGAATGAAAATAAAAATGAGATGGGATTCAAAATATACCTATGGTCATGGATGGATTATAAGTACATACTTCTAAAAATTAGCAAATGCATTCAGTAATTCATCTCTTCCTATAGCATATTTAAAAAAATTTCCTTTGTTATTGTTTTTCCCTCAATTGCCATTTGACTGCCTTAAAAGAAAAAGGAGTTATCAAAGAACTCTATCAATCTCTTGTCAGTTCAAAATTACTTTTGAAAGCCTCCTGTAAGGCAGACAGAGATATTATTCTGACAATATCTAAATCTTTGAAAGATGTTTGTAAGAGTTGTATTAAGTAACCTGCCATCAGGTGTGGATCAAAGTCAAGAAAGACATTTCCCACTATTATTTGGATAAACCCAGCAATTTTATCCATCAATTTTCTTCTTCAACAGGAAATATGTCTCATGAAAAAAAAAATAATCTTTTTACATCTACCTTCTGGTCCTGTCAATGATCTGGTATCAATAACTGCATTAAAAGAGTTAACTCATAGGACATGTGCAACAGGTATTTCAGAAATCTAACATTCCTTAGAAGTCAATACAGCGAAAATATTTGTATTTCAGAGCCAACATGATATATCAAAGTACATACAGTATCTGGGAGGGTAAATTAGAGGTAAAGCTTCTGGAATTGACAGGAAATAGTATTTCAGGTCATGTCTGCCCACTAAAATTCCTCATCTATATTTAAGCACACTGAATTAGAAGAAAACTTTACCAACTATTTAAATTTCAGGAAATGAAATCTGAAAGATTTTATTTTTATTTCACTTGTATCAATGAAAGCCTAAAAAATATCTTTGATCTTTCTATGTGAAAATGTTCTGTTTCTACTTCACCACTTCCTTAGAGATGCTAAATTTGAGTGACAGTTTATTTACAGTATCTTTTTTTGAAATTAAACATCATGACCTAAATAGTAAGACTAACTGTGGAGATCCTACAGATGAAAAAAAATACTCTCCTTCATTTAATGGTATTGTTACTATTTTTTTTTTGAACTTTGAACTATTTGTTTCAGTTCAACTTTATGGATAATGTGTAATAGTATTTTCTTAGTCTGTGCTTCAGTATTGCTTTTTCCTGACAAGATCTGGTTATGTTCAACTGAATTAAAATCATGGATAAGTATCTAGTTTACACTTTTGAATAAGTATATGCAGAAGCCAGCTAGGCAGTTTTCACAAGTATTACTTTCCTTTTCTCAGTTTTTGTGCTCGGATAAGGATCATGGAAATAACTTTATAAAAGAAATGTTTCCCAAAAAGTAAATTAAATCCTTCTGTATTTGAATCATAGAACAATTAGTTTGGAAAGGATTTCTGGGGTTCATTTTGTCTAACCTCCTGCTCAAAGCAGAGCTAATTTCAACATAAGAACATGTCCTGCCTAACGCTGAAGATCTCACAGCCTCTCTTGGCAGCTTGCCAAGACACTCAGTAGTTAGACATTCTGACTATGAAGATCCTGTTTCCATTAAACTCATTTTTTTTTATTTCCCCTGCTGCAACTTGCATGCATCATGTGTTTTCCTTCGGCTGTGCACCCCTAAGAAGAGTCTAGCCCTCAGTGCGTCCATTAGCTTTTTCTCAAAGGTTAGAGGGAGTGGCATCAAAATTATGTTAACCAGACTGCGTTCAGGTGCATCCTGTCCAGTTTGATGGATGTGTGCATGTCCAGTATAAGCAAGTAGATCTTAATTTGGTCATCCTTTACTGTGGGTTGTGCTTTCCTTCCCAAAGTTTTGTTACTAAGCATGGAGGTCCATGCCTGTGTCAAGCCTGGAGTATTAAAAACAGGCTTTAGTGTCATGATCATTCTTGCCTGGGACCCCATCCATGTACCCCTGGCCATTTAGGCTCCGTCCTGAACTCCCAGTGTTTGCCTGGGTTACACTGCACATGTTCAGCCCTCTTGCGTATTGGTCCTGACTTTCAAACTGGTCTGCAGTTTTGGATTGAACTTGAAGATGACTCTTTCTCTTGTTTTGTTCTGCGTCATGATTTTCAGACTGTCACCAGAATGTGCCAGTCACCAGTTCAGTTCTGCTTGGGTATGTTGAACCATACCCCATCAGTGAAGGCACTGTCTTTCTTACCCATGTCCTTGGCTACCTGCTTGTCTTTCTTCATGGAGCAGTTCTTGTCACTGTCTGACAGCCTGAGCAGACACTGAAGTTAAAAAGCATGGCAAAAAGGGTACAGAATAGCTCTCATTTTCTATATCCTTTGCCATTAGGTCAGCACCTGTTAGTAGCGAGACTTTTTTCTTGGATCTTCTTTTTAAGGCTGACATACTCCTCAATGTCCTTTCTTTTTAAACTTCATGCTGTTAGTTTCAACTTTTATCAAGGTTTGGTTTTCCTTGTATGCGCATGTGATATTTCTGTTACTTTTTGGCAGGCTGCAAAAGAGGACGCTTGTGGAGCCTTCTTCCCCTGCAGAAGGTGACTTCTGACTACCATTGTCTATTTCTTTCTGTTTATGGCATAGCTTCAGATGTATTGAGCACAACTGGACCAGGTAGACACACTTTCCAACCAACTTTCTTTCACATCTGTTGTCATGTCTGCAGGTTGTCTACAAATTAACATCTGCAGGTGGGGAAATCTGTTGCCAGGAGTCACAAGACTCCAGTGTCTATTACAAGCACCAGTATCTACTAAGGTAGGAGGTCATCTTGCCTCTGGGCCTCCCTGCTCTAGTGTAATGTAAAGTTTGGGCTGTTGCCTCTACACAGACTCTGTGAAGAGAGAAACATTTGCTTCTCCTCACATATATAGGGGCAGATCATGAAGCAAGTCACATCCTGAAATCTTCCATTACTTCACTATGAAATCTTCTTCAAATAAGATCGGTTCTGAGACTTGCATATGCATTAAACTTATCTCCTTATAAGACTAAGAGACTTCTTGTAAATTTCTAAATAATAAAAAAAATAAGACTCACAGGTTGGAAGTTTTATCGATTTTTTTCACATTTGTCTTATTATAACAATATTTTGCACCATTTTTTCAAGTTGTATAATAAAATATTTAAGAACAGGAAATTAAAGTTATGAGAAAACATGAATTATAAAGATTTACAAAACTACATAATGGAACTTCAAGCCCGTGACTTATGAAGGTATTTGGATTTTGGAAGAATGAATTAGAATTACAAATATAAACTGTGGCCTAATATTATTCCTTGTAAAGTAATAAAAGACTGTTTTTCTGTTCCACTGCAGATACATCTTGATCTTTCAGGAGCTGTTACCTTACCCCAGGAAGAAAAGAATAATTGGCATTATCTGCTAATAATTGTGATCCATATAGTTTTTTGAGCATATAATCTTATGAAAATAATTAGAGACAGTATGAGATTTCACTGCTACAAACTTCAAACTCTGCTTCTATTTCAAACCTGAATGATGGGTTCTAGTCTTGACTGATCACTACAGATCTCTGATTTAGCACACAATAATTTTTCCACTTATTATATGATCAAATGATACCTGTTGGTGCCATTTACATTCATCACATTTGACCTTATTAATCATATAACACTGCATAACTCTAAAACATAGGTGGACTTTATCATCAATATTCTGTTCACACATTTGGTGTTGAGTATTTTTTAATTTATCCAAAATGAGGTAATTATTGCCAAGTACGCTTAAAAAAAACCAAAACTGAAAATAATTATTGTAACATGACAAAAGTAGTATTACAGTAATTAAATATTAATAATCATGGTGCATTATAGAAACATAATATATACCATGCTGCAACATTGGAAGTTTAGTGGTCATCTTTTTTTGCGTGTGACACTGAATTGTACTGACAGTATCTGGATATATTGAAGAAATGTAATTTCTTGGTTACTCTAGTTTGATGGTAGAAGATGCAGAGATATTGGTTCAGCAATATACTCCAAGCTTTCTCACTCTCCTTAAACAACCATGACCTGGAATCATCCTGGATGTGACATTTACTGTCTTGAAAGAGAAGACACACTTTTTAGTACACTCAAACTACTTTACTACCTATGAAGAGTCATATTGCTAAAGTGACCTTTGTTCCCTTCTGTTTCTTGTAGATAATGAAAAGGGTTAATGCCATTTTGTGCTGCTTGGTGTCTCTCTGTGTAAGTGCTGGGCAGGGGCAATAAAAACACAACAGAAACATCTGAGTAGTGAGTAGTCCCTTCAGGCCAAGCATGGGTTCTGCTCCTTTTTCTTAATATTGTTTTTCTTTTTATCTACTCAAAACAAAATATGAATTGCCTACAGATTTACCTGGAGCTAAACTGAAGTCCTCGTGCTAGCCAGATGAGAGGTTTGCTCCCCTTGAAAAAAAAAAAAAATTAAAGAACCCATCTTTTTGTCTACTACCCTTTTGATTGATTCTTGCTTGAGTAGCCACGTTGTGGTTCAGCAGAGGATGCACTGACCAAAGGTACCTGTTTTCCCCCTTGCTTTCAGTCTGGGTTGTTTTTTTTGCTTTGTTTGATCTGTGGAAAAGTTGCATTCAATCACCTCAAAGTTAGAAAATCCTATGAACCTGCGTGTGAAAAGGCTTTCTTCTTCAGAGTTGCATTTTATTTTGTTACACCAGTATAAACGTGTAGCACTCAGCAGTGTTATCCCATTAACTAAGGGCAAAATTTATTTTTCTAATTTTTTTTTTAAGAACTACTACATGCTATGCTTATTTTCAGTATTTTATACGTTACTGGGTGGTTTGAAATTTTCAGATGTTAGATAGAATCTGAATCTATAAAATTAATGTGCTATAGTAGTAGAGAGAGACATTTTAGAACCAGCGAGCCATTGTCTGGCTTGTTTCTACACAGTAACGTATTACAGCATTGAGGAGTTCTCAAAATTCACTTAGCTAAGAGAAACAGAAGCTAATTTTGCACCAGAAATAACTGTATAGGAAACAGAAAGATAACCTGTAAGCCTGTAACAGAGGATGATATTTCTTATAATGTGGTTCTGATTTTTAAAGTTGGATGTACAAAATCCCTGTCATAATTATTCATTTCCAAAAGATTTCTTTTTAAAAACCATTTCTAGTAAGGCATATAGGTTTTGGCTAATATCAAAACCTGTCGTGGTTTAAACCCAGTCAGGTAATTCGTTCGCTCACTTCCCCCCCTTTCTTGCCCTCCCCCTGCTCTCGGAGGGATGGAGAGGAGAATCAAAAAGAATGCAACTCCCACGGGTTGAGATAAGAACAGTTTAGTAACTAAGGTATAACACAAATCACTACTGCTACCACCAATGATAATAATGATAAAGGAAATAACAAGGGAAGAGAATACAACACCTCACCACCCGCTGACCGATAACTCGCCCCCCAAGCCCGACCAAGCTCCGACCGATACCTCCTCCAACCCTGCAGACCCCCAGCCCTTCCGGCTCACTCCCAGTTACATCCTGGGCATGACGTGTTGTGGTATGGAATAGCTCTTTGGTCAGTTTGGGTCAGGTGTCCTGTCTCTGCTTCCTCCTGGTTTCCCCTCCCCCCTGGCAGAGCATGAGGCTCACAAAGTCCTTGGCCAAACCAAAACATCACTAACAGCTCTGTTCCCGAGCTGAAAGTCAAAACACTGCACTGCACCAGCTACCAAGAAGGAGAAAAATGACTGCTACTGCTGAACCCAGGACAAAACCTTAGAACTTACTAATCATCAGAGCATTAGTCTACTGATGTATTTTCCTGAAAAAATATATCAGAAAATGAAAAGTTACGTTTGAGTTTCAATTAACAAGTAATTACATCATAATGCTATAAACCAGACTGTGAAGAAACAAGTCATGGAAAAGTGCAGATTACTTCTCATGTTTTTCAAGGTAACTGGCTGATAAATTACTAGCATATTCAATGTTTTTTGGAAATAAAAATTCCCATATGGCTTCCAACTTCACATAATGCTCCCAAATCCGGTGTATCTACAGTAGCTCCTACAAATATATCATAAATCATTTGAGGTTGAGCATTGATGCAATCATGGTAAAATAGGATTGTTAAAACATCCACAGCTATGTGGGAACTGATAAGTGGAATTTATACTCAAGGATGTAATGAGAGTTGACACCTATTTGTGACATGACTGTATCATAGATTGCCTGCAGCATGATAGCATCACCATTCCTAGCAGGCAAAGATGTATTTGCTGAAGGTGAAAATGTCATTTAAACATTTGATACATTTCAAATAATGTAACCTACATGTCTCATACAGTTCTTGCCTTTTCAAAATAAATATACACAACTTCAGATTCTGCATAAAGAAATAATGCCTAGGTTGTTATTAATTCAAGCTGGACTATAGGCATTTGAAACAACACACATGGTTTTCTTTGGAAGAATTTGATTTGTGGTGGCAAACATTCACAATCAAGTATTCCTGCAAGTCTGTGTACAATAATTCAACGTCTGAATATCTGTTTATTTATCTTACAAATAAAAGCCATGGAGTCGTTTTAAAAACATCTTTTCATTTAGACAGGATCTAACAGAATTGTATCTTCTTAAAGAATAAAAAAAATATATGTACATGAGAAACTATATTCAAGTGTGTAAAACTGACTTCCATTCAGCCACATTTTTTTAAAGATTAAGATGAGGTGTTTGCTAACTGCCATATCTTCAGCTTCCAGCCTGGCTGCTCTATGCTCAAGTCAGCAGTTTGTTAGCAGAACAGCTTCTTACATTCACAGAGATGAGCTAATTCAGTTACTGAAAACTTCTATTACTTCCTTTTGTTTGTCTTTTTCTGAATCTTTCCTCTTTTCACTCTTTTTTCCATGTTCTCTCTCCACACCAGCTCATTCTTCATCACTCTCCTCTTTCCTTTTTTGCATCTTGTTTATGCCAATGTTCACCAGAGAGCTGCCAAGATAGGTGCTTCTTCTGAAAGCAAAGGGAGCCAGGAGGCAAGCATGGTAGCCCAGCTGGCAGGGCTGGCACGTTGGTGGCCAGGTTCTGTTGTTTTGTCTGCCCATTGCAGTGCTAGAGCTATGCCAGCTATTCCAATGTGTCTCTGTAAATCCAGCAAGATTATAGGTCTGCCACTGTGCACAGACTTCCAATTCCTATGTATTCCCTATGCTTCATGTGTTGGGTACAGGTGTTTGAGCTAGATGTCCAGTTACACTGCTTTCAAAAGGGAAATATGAGAGCTGTGTCCATCACATTATTCTTCCACATACTTTCTCACTGCCTTCCCTGCTTCAACTTCCCAGCCTCTCATCACCATCTTCCACAGAACCTAGTCTGATGTTATTCTCACTTAGGGTGATGTGTTCTGGCACAGATGTTCTTTCCTCACTTAATTGAGTGTATTCTATCTCTTCCCACTACTCTGAAATCCTCATAAGTGTCTTGTAGTCATAAAAAATAACATGTTGTCTACAGTGTCAGACACATATGGACCCTCAAGAGGCATGCACTTTTACATGAGACTTTCCTCAGTTCCAGCATACTATAGGAAGATACATTTGGTCTCTGGTGCCATTTGCCCACTCCCCAGGGCTCTGTAATCACTCTTGATGCATTCAGAGCAGTATTTTTGCTGCCCATTTGAATTAAGAGTAAAGGCATATAGTCTGAGGTCAAGATGGGTTTTAACAGTCCCTCCACACTTTCTGGGGTGTAAGACCTAGTAAGCAACAAACCCCATGAGACAACAACTCAGACAAGAACATGCTTGTCTCCACTCCTGCAAAAGGCAGACCCAGCCCCTACTACCTACTGCTTCTTCTCAGTAGCAATGTGCAAATCTGTTTCTCTGGTGAAAATCAGTAGACAAAGAAGAATCTTCCCTTCTATTGCCAGAAGTCACAGGTTTCCCACACGATGTGGGATTCTTCAGTCACTAACCATTCATCATAGATGATGGACTAAATCCTCTCTTCTGCTGAGGTCTTTTCAGAGCAAAGTAGAAAGTAGGTGGATTGTTCAGCAGTGTATGGAGCAGTAAACTTTGAAGACTGTAGGGACTGAATGTTCTCACTGCTGAGGTCTTGCATAACAGCCTCTTAGCTGTTTTTCAGTAGAAATGGCATCTACCTTATCTTGTAGAAGAAAGGACATTGCCACATGTCTTTAGGAAAAGGTTCAAGCTGGCAAATCTGGGATGACTTGAGATTATAAGAAATACTCTTTTCTTAAGTTTTTTGGTTGCCTTCCCCCTCTTCCTGGACTTTTGCACATCTGTCTCTCATTCCCCTATCTTTTGTTTTGCTAGATTCATTTGTGAAAAAAAGGAGCTTAAGACTTCAACAGATGTGATGTGGAGCGTTATAGCACAAGGCCTTTCTCATCTGAAACCGTGACTACATCTATTTCACCAGTTAATGGATTTTTCTTTTCTCCTCCTCAAACCTGTCCCACTTTTACATTCTCTTCTGGTCTCATTCAGTCTGCTCCTGCCTTCCAAGTATATTTCCCTCTCTCATGCACTTTACACTCATGCAGTGTTTAAAGTACCTTTTTTAGAATTGTGAACTTGTGAAAGTTGTTGCTTTTTTATTTTTCCAAGATTAACTCTTCCTGTCCATGTAAAAAATACTTGCACCTTCATGCCACCATCAGAGATATCCTTGAAATTCAAAGAAGTTTCATGTTACGTAGGTACTGCATTGAATTTCAATATAGTCAGTCCATTTTTTCATTTACTAGTTTGAGAAGTATAACTCATAATGACTTCAGTTCTATTCTTAGCACTCTTTTCCTTACTATTGACACTGCTACTTCTCCTGTCAGCAGGAAAAGCAGGAGGAAACAATTTGTTAATGACTAAAGGCCTTCTGAACAATGTTTACTTAGCTGTTTGATGTGTTTCCCTGAATGTCAGATAGTCATTCACACCAGTAAAAGTAAATGCAATCAGAAAAAAAATAGAGAATACATAAAATGAATAATATATTAATGGGCGAAATGATTTGCATCCAGTCTTTTGAGTGTAGTACTGTATTTGCATATATTTTCTAAATTAGCTCTATTAAAGTATCTTTTGAAGTTATTTAAGTATTTATATTTTTATATGTTTAAGAAATAAAAGAAATGCTACAATAATAGCAAAAACATTGAAGAGTAAAAAAAAAGTTGTAGTACATCTTCATTATTAAATATGCTTCAAGTAGATGTAACCAATCAATATGATGAAAACTACAGAAATGATAATACCATGACATACTTTGGGGTAAAAAAAAGATATGCAGAGCATAAGTGTGATGGAATTTGTTGCAATGATGAGACAAGATTTACATGGTGGAACAAGATGGAGAAGATAAAGAAAGTTTCAGAACTTCTATAAGAACATTATTATGTATTCTCTAATGTTCCTTTTTATTTAGTTCACTTATCAGAAGTCACAGTGGTTAGTCATGTCTGTTATTAAAAATCATGACAACAGCTCAAATATAAAAATAACTCAAAACCTCTATCACAGTATCAATGTAATTACTTTCAAAGATCCTACAGGGCCAACAGGGAATTTTTCCCCTTATTGCTGTAATCACCTAAAGTTTACACAGTTCACAGGAAAAGCAGGTCTTCTGGCTTGTCTCGTTTTCACAGAACAATATATAGGTCATGATTCATAGAAGTAGGGAGAAGAAAAAACAGTATAGCCACAAAGGCTTCCTGAAAAACAGCACACCTTCCACATGCTACCAAGGTATGATTAGCGCTTCATTGCTGTCTAGCCCCCACTTCTTAGGTTGAGGCTGCCTAGGCCCTTTTCCCATTCCAGCAGAGAGCTGTGAGCAATATAGGGCTTGGGCACTGACAACCCTTACTAACTGTCAAATTTAATAACACAGACTATGTCAGCCAGGTTGTTGTACTGAGTTCCAAGTGAAGAAAAAATAATAAGCAATGTTATATAATTTTATTCACTAGGGAATAGGCTTTAGATGGAGATCGAAGTAACAGCTTTCATTTATGTTCTTATTCTTGTAGGTGACCCAGATAGTGATGTCTACAGTTATGTTTGTCTGACACTTTTCCATTATAAAACTCTGTTTTCAATTACAGTTTTTTTTAAGCTTCAAGCATACGACCTGCCTTGGGCTACTTTATTATTTATTTGTTTATTATTTTGTAAGCAGCAACAAAAAGACAGGCATCTTCCTCTACCTGGCAGGTAACCAGTTGGATGCTTATCCAAGAATGTGTCATAACAGAAGTTGCTTTTATACTAGGTGAGACTTCCACATTATTTGCACAGGTTCTTTGAATTCAGAATGGGAAGTAGCAGTGATAAGAAGTCTGCTGTGAGCATATTAAGTGCTATAAAATATAAGTACTTTGAGAATTGTGGACTCCAGGAAAGTATTGCAAAAAAAAAATCATACGCAGGTGTTTGCCAAGAAGTAAAAACTGGAAAAGCCAGTAAGGAAATAAATAATTCTGCACTGGATATAGTATCTGTGTGATAAAATTCCAAATAATGGTAGAAAAAAAAAAAAGTAATTAAAAGTTAGCAGCTCCCCATGTAATCCAAAGTGGTGATGTATCATTTGTGATTTTGGAAGTATGGGAATGAAAATCTGAAGGCATGATCTCAGGTCTTGAACTGAGTAGAGACAGAACAGTGCTTTGCAATCACACAGATATGCTCCATCACGTAATAGGAAACATTTGCCAGTAGATTATAGGAGAGAGCTGCAATTTTCTAAATCCCTCACCTCACTACATACAAATGGAATACAATCCAGAAGTCTTGTGTGGGGCTTTTGGTTTTGGGTTTTGAAGAAGTGGATTTTAACTTTGCCGTTTCCCGTTTTGTTTCTTTATTTTTTATGTTTGAGACTTTGGCAACTTGAATGCTGGCTTTTGGAATATGGTTGTGGGGGTTTTGTTTGTTTGTTTATTAATTTATGTACCATTGAAAATCCATCAGCTGCTTTACAAAAGAAATGCCTGTTGCTGCTGAAGAACCTAAAGCCTGAAACTTATGACAGTTTATGGTTAGAACAACAATCAGCAACATGACTAAGGCTGTAATAAGCAAGCTTCTTACTAATTACATAATTGCATGATTATTCTAAACCCCATGAATACTACTTTGAGATATTGTCTTTCTGTATAATACTTCTTTTTGATTCTAGTTATGTTCAAGCAGAGATTATTTGTGCGTTACAGCAGAGTCGCAATAGGAAAGTTTCAAGGAAAGATCCTTGACTTCAGGGTTTCTCTTCCATTTCAACTGAAATCCTTAATTTTACAGGAACAGCCTCTTGCTCTCTCTCTGAAAAATTTCAGTTTGGAAAAGTACAACTTAAATTACTGAACTACAAAAATTTTAGGCTATTGTATTCGATATATACATTGCTCAGAAGTGACCTTTTTCACCCACGTTATATAGAAATTTGTCAAGGTTTATCTATTATATGAAAAATATCTATAATTTAGTGGAAATTCTTAATTTATTCTTCTTACAAACACTGTAAATCAGAATTTATTGCCAAAACCATAACCTAACAAAGTTTTAAGCTCTTGGTTTGTATTTTCTTAAAGACAAACATTGCTGTGATATTTTGTAGAATCAGGAATAAATTTGACTGAAGACCAGGTTTTTAAAATGGACAAGAAATGTTATAGGCCTAGTTCCCATCATTTTATCTGGAGTTTTATGTCATTTGAGGACTTTTCCTTTCATGGACAAGATTATGAGTCTCTGAGAGGAAATGTCTCTGATACCAAAGATATTCTGCAGATGTTGCTGCCTTTGAATCAGAAAAAAATTAGATTGTGCGCCAAGCTCTCCAATCCCACCCATTACTTCTGCTAATTGAGAATTTTTCCTTTGTTTCCTATTGCTTGATGGAAAAATGGACACACATGCACACACACACCCATAAAAAACCAACCAAACAAACAAACAAAAACAAAAAAGCAAACAAAACAAACAGAAAAAAAACCAAAACAACCCAAAACAGCAAACCCCAGAAATTTTTTAATTTTTCTTCTTGAAATATCTTTGTATATTTTTCTCATTCCTCACTTAGTCTCTAAATCATGTTTTAGCCGAGATCCTGCAAGCTTGTCTCAGATTCATTTTTGCCGTAAAGGTTTCCCATATGCCCACACTCCATTTTAAGGAAAACCCTGGAGTCCAGACAATTGCAGGAGATTGTTTCACTCCTTTGCTCAAGATCAAAAATACTTTTTATCTGACAAATTTTATAGATATTATTGTCAATTTAACAAAATTAAAAAACAAAAAAGAAAAACACACAAATAAGCCAGCTCTTCCATTTAAAAAGCTAACTGTTGAACACTTCTTAAAGGATTTGGTACATATCTGTTAGCAATATGTGATTACGAATTTCTCTGCAATATGCTAGGCCATGTAAGAAAACTTGTTCAAAAAAAGCCCCAAACAATCCACACATGGAGATGCTGGCCTCTTTATTCAGATTTTTATGCATTAAATAATAAATTAATATCACTAATAGCACATGTGCTTTTAGTCACATATGAACATTTTTATTTACCTCATATACAGTCATTTTAAAAGCAGTCACAAATTTAAATCACAACCAAACCTTTTTCCTCTTTTTAGAATCATATAATCATAGAATAGTTAGGGTTGGAAAGGACCTT
The DNA here is from genome assembly GCF_028554395.1 of Pezoporus wallicus. NCBI lineage: Eukaryota > Metazoa > Chordata > Aves > Psittaciformes > Psittacidae > Pezoporus > Pezoporus wallicus. Next base: position 158,756 of record NW_026639746.1, read on the forward strand.
AAAATCATATAATTCCAATCCCCCTGCCATGGGCAGGGACACCTCCCAATAAACCATGACACCTGACACCATGACTCTGTCCAACCTGGCCTTGAACACCACCAGGGGTGGAGCATTCACAACTTCCTTGGGCAACCCACTCCAGTGCCTTACCACCCTTACAGTAAACGACTTTATTGTGGTTTAAACCCAGCCAGCCAGCTCTTTCACTCACTCCCCCCCTCTTTTCCTCCCTCTTTCTTTCCTTTTCCCCCACCCTTCCCCACTCCCAGAGAGATGGGGAGCTGAATTGAAAGAATGCAACTCCCATGGGTTGAGACAAGAACAGTCCAGCAACCGATGTACAATACAAATCACCAACGCTACCACCACCAACGATAAGAGAAAATAACAAGGAAAGAGAATACGATACCACCTGCCAAAAAAATGAGTCCAACCCAGAACACCCCATGTCCTTCCGGGTCACATGATAGAGAGGGCTTAACAATCGAACTGTAATTTGGGATGTGCATTCTCCAGAACCCCACTGCACCCAAGAAAGCTTGCGTTTCTTTCTTATTAGTTGGTGGAGACATTGCTGTTATCTTGTTGATCACATCTGTGGGGATCTGTCTAAGTCCATCTTGCCATTTTATTCCCAAAAATTGAATCTCCTGTGCAGGTCCCTTGACCTTACTCCGTTTTATGGCAAAACCGGATTTCAGCAGGATTTGGATTGTTTTCCTCCCTTTCTCAAAGACTTCAGCTGTATCGCCCCACACAACAATGTCATCAATGTATTGCAGGTGTTCCGGAGCTTGTCCCTGTTCCAGTGCAGTCTGGATCAGTCCATGGCAAATGGCAGGGCTGTGTTTCCACCCCTGGGGTAGTCGGTTCTAAGTGAACTGGACACCCCTCCAAGTAAAAGCAAACTGTGGCCTGCACTCTGCTGCCAAAGGAATGGAGAAAAATGCATTGGCAATATCAATCGTGGCATACCACTTGGCTGCCTTTGACTCTAGTTCATACTGAAGTTCTAGCATGTCCGGTACGGCAGCACTCAATGGGGGTGTGACTTCATTCAGGCCACAATAGTCTACTGTTAGTCTCCACTCTCCGTTAGACTTTTGCACTGGCCATATGGGGCTATTAAAGGGCAAGTGGGTCCTGCTGATCACTCCCTGACTCTCCAGTCTACGGATCAGCTGATGGATGGGAATCAGGGAGTCTCGGTTGGTGCGATATTGCCGCCGGTGCACTGTTGTGGTCGCAATTGGCACTTGTTCTTCGACTTTCAGCAACCCCACAACAGAAGGATCCTCTGAGAGACCAGGTAAGGTGGACAGCTGCTCAATTTCCTCAGTCTCCAAAGCAGCAATACCAAAAGCCCATTGGTACCCTTTTGGGTCTTTGAAGTACCCTCTCCTGAAGTAGTCTATTCTGAGGATGCATGGAGCCTCTGGACCAGTCACAATAGGGTGCTTTTGCCATTCCCTCCCAGTCAGGCTGATTTCAGCCTCCAGCACAGTCAACTCTTGGGATCCTCTTGTTACTCCAGAAATATAGATGGGTTCCACCCCTTGACAGCTTGATGGCATCAGGGTACACTGTGCACCGGTATCTACTAGAGCCTTATACTTCTGTGGGACTGATGTGCCAGGCCATCTGACCCACACAGTCCAGTAAATCCGATTGTCCCCTACCTCCACCTGGCTGGAGGCAGGGCCCCTCTAATACTCATCACAACATTGGACAATTAAGTCATGTTGAAAGGGATTATTCTTCATTATCACAGGAGCAGGAGTAAAATCAGCTCTTCCACTCCATTTGGGAAACTGCTCACCAGAGACTGAAGCCATAGCTCTCATGGGATGATCAGTCCTGGCCCTTGCTCCCCTCTTCAATTCACTCACCCATTCCTCCAAAGCTGAAGTAGGTTTTTCATCCCACTTTGTCATGTCTTCTCCGTGATCCCGCAGGTAAAACTATAGGGTGGCCCGTGGTGTATACCTCCTGTATCTCCTCTCTCAAACAATAGGACACCTTTTGTTAATAGCTGAGACATGTGTTGGTACACATGAGAAGCTGGATAAAACAAACAGATCATCCCTCAATTGTCTGAGATCCTGGGACAGCATTTCCACAGTTGAGATGATGGAAGGGGTGAGATTGTTTTTGAACTCTCGGAGTTTATGAATCATTTCATCCACTGTTAGTGGTACTATGTCATTCCAGGTTACTGTTGCCAATGAATGGGCATATGATGACAGTGCATTCCGTATAAATTTTCGCCACATGGGTCATGTACATTCAACTTCATCTGGATCTATAGGTGTATCCCCGTTATTCAGCTTGATGTGATAGATCATCTCTACAATGGCTGATTCCCTCAGAGACTGGATGCCTTTGTCTATAGTAGTCCACTTGGCCGAACGACTCATAGCATTGTCCTTCTATGGAAACCTTTCTTTCACAGCTGCCAAGAGCCGCCTCCAAAGGCTGAGGGACTTTTTCTCTCTTGCAATTGCTTTGTCAATTCCCTCTTCTCTAGCAAGTGATCCCAGCTGCTTGGCTTCTGTACCTTCTAGTTTGTGACCATCGGCCCCATTGTCCTAGCATCGGAGAAACCAGGTGATGATGTGCTCCCCTGGTTGACGGGTAAAATCTTTTCCCATATTCCGTAGCTCGGTTGAGGTCCAAGATCGAGAAGTCATCTCTTCTTCTTCATCATGTGATGATGACTCCTGATCAGATGCTAGACCGGGTGGTGAATGCATTGTTTCTTCATCTCGCTTCACCCTTCTTGCCTCTTTTTTTGCTTGTTCTCTTGCTTACAGGGGCAACCGATATTGGTACGAAGTGGTCCTCTGGTTTGGCTGCAGTAATTATCACTGTGGTTTGAGTAGCAACTGTTCTTGTTGCTGGGGGGGGTGTAGCTGCTGTGCTTGGAGCTGGGGTAACCGCGCTGTCTGTTGCAGTTGAAGTTTGAGCAGCTGCTGTGCTTGCCGCTGGGGTAGCTGCTCTGTTCATTGAGGCCAAAGTTTGAGTAGCGACTGTACTTGTCACTGGGGTAGGTGAAGCTGCTGTGCTTGGAGCTGGAGTAGCTGTGCTGACTGTTGCTTTGCCCTCAGATCCGCCAACATTCTTTTCCTTTTGAAGGTGCTGGATAGTGTTGAACAAGGCCCTGTAAGCATAGGCCAAGCCCCAGCACGTTGCCATGATTTGTCTGTCTCTGGTATGGCCAGAACGACCACACACCTCATTTCTTTTACTAATTCTTCTGGATTTTGCAGTTGTTCGGTAGTGAAATTCCAAAGTACTGGAGGGGCCCACTGACCTAGATACTTGCCCATACTATCCCACACACCCTGCAACTCATGACTGTCCAGACTTAGGAAAAATCTCTTGGTCCTCCTGTATCATCGTTTAACCCCAGACAAGACCCACACCTGACTTAACTTCTGAAATCAGACAAAATGGTCGTGGGCAAAATACACTCTATATGCATGCCAACATGGTGATCCCCATCACAATCAGCAAACAAGTCTTAACATCATTAAAAAGCCATTCAAAACCTTCAGAACTCTCAAATGATGCTGTAAACGTTCTGGTGGGGGGGGCTGGGAAGGTAAGGGAATGTCTCCTTCACAGGTTGACCACCCAAGGAGGGGAAAAAAGATGTGCAATTGCTAAACACTTCTATTATATACCTCCCAAAGTATAGAGGTGGTGACCACACTGGGAACGCAAGCCAGATCAGTTTCATGATCAATGGTTCTATTGTATTACAAGTCATTACCATAAAGTACAGTGAAACAAGAACCTTAGCCCAAGACCCACAGCTGATAAACACTAAAACAGCAAATACCAGCTGTAAGTAAGGTACGACATGCTGAAACTGTGAGATCAAGAGCAACAACTCTGAGAGCCAATAAACCAGCATTATGACGAGTGACTATTAATGCGGTCAGATCTGTCGTTATCTCAACCCCTCGAGCCCCACACTGGGCGACAAACTTCTTCCTTATACCCAATCTAAACTTCCCCTGTTTAAGTTTTAACCCATTACCACTTGTTCTATCACTACAGTCCCTAACGAAAAGTCTCTTTTCAGCATCTCTATAGGCTCCCTTCAGATACAGGAAGGCTGCTAGGTGTTCTCCACACAACCTTCTCTTCTCCAAGCTGAACAGCCCGAAATTTCTCAGCCTATCTTCATACAGGAGGTGCTTCAGTCCCCTGATCATCCTCATGACCCTTCTCTGGACTTGTTCCAACAGTTCCATGTCTCTTTTATGTTGAAGACACAAGAACTGCACACAGTACTCCAGGTGAGGTCTCATGAGAGCAGAGCAGAGGGGCAGGATCACCTCCTTCGACCTGCTGGTCACACTCCTTTTGATGCAGCCCAGGATATGGTTGGCTTTCTGGGCTGCACACGCACATTGAAGAAGGCTCGTGTTAAATTTCTCATCGATGAACACCTCCAAGTCCTTCTCTGCAGGGCTGCTCTGAATCTCTTCTCTGCCCAACCTGTAGCTGTACCTGGGATTGCTCCCACCCAGGTGTACGACACTACACTTGGCATGGTTAAACTTCATGAGGTTGGCATCAGCCCACCTCACAAGCGTGTTGAGGTCCCTCTGGATGGCATTCCTTCCCTCCAGTGTCTCAACCGAACCACACAGCTTGGTGTCATCGGCAAACTCGCTGAGGGTGCATTCAATCTCACTGTCCATGTCAGCGATGAAGATGTTGAACAAGTCTGGTCCCAGCACAGATCCCTGAGGGACACCACTCATTACTGGCCTCCAGCTGGACATTGAGCCATTGACCACAACTCTTTGCGTGCCTCCATCCAGACAGTTCTTTATCCACCGAGTGGTCCATCCATCAAATTGATGTCTCTCCAATTTAGAGACAAGGATGTCGTGGGACAGTGTCGAATGGTTTACACGAGTCCAGATAGATGACATCAACTGCTCTACCCCTGTCCATCACTTCTGTAGCCCCATCATAGAAGGCCACCAAATTGGTCAGGCAGGATTTCCTTTTAGTGAAGCCATGCTTGCTTGTCACCAAGCACCTTGTTGTTTTGCATGTGCCTCAGCATGCCTTCCAGGAGGATCTGCTCCAAGATTTTGTCAGGCACAGAGGTGAGAATGACTGGTCTGTAATTCCCCGGGTCATCCATTTTCCCCTTCTTGAAAATGGGGGCTATATTTCCCTTTTTTCAGTCACTGGGAACTTCACCTGATTGCCATGATTTTTCAAATATGATGGACAGTGTCTTAGCAACTTCATTCGCCAGCTCCTTCAGGACCCATGGATGGGTTTCATCAGGTCCCATGGACTTGTGCATGTTCAGGTTCTTAAGATGGCCTTGAACCAGAAGTTCTCCTACACTGGACCAAAGGTCTTCATTCTCACAGTCCCTGCATCTGTTTCCTTCTACTTGGGTGGTTTGGTCAGAGCATTTGCCAATGAAGACTGAGCAAAGAAGTCATTCAGAACCTCAGCCTTCTCCAAATCCAGGGTAGCCAGTTCTCCCGAGATCTTCCAGAGGGGGCCTACATTCTCCCTAGTCTGTTTTTTATTTGCTATGTACTTGTAGAATCCCTTCCTGTTATCTTTCACATCCCTTGCCAAGATTAACTCTAACTGGGCCTTAGCTTTCCTAACCTGGTCCCTGGCTTCCCGGACAGCACCCCTGCATTCTTTCCAGGCCGCCTGTCCTTCCACATTTTATAAGCCTCTTTTTTCCTTCGAATTTTCCTCAGCAGCTCCTTATCCATCCAAGGAGGTCTCCTGGCCCTCCTGCTGCACTTCCTTCTAGTTGGGATGCAACACTCCTGAGCTTGCAGCAGGTGATCCTTGAATATCAACCAACAGTCTTGGGCCCCTCTGCCCTCTAGGGCTATATCCCATGGAACATTACTAAGCAGTTTCCTGAAGAGGCCAAAGTCTGCTCTTTTGAAGTCCAGGGCAGTGAGCTTACTGCATGCCCTTTTCACTGTCCTGAGGATCTCAAATTCTACCATTTCATGATCACTGCATCCAAGGCTGCTCTGGAGCGTCACATTTCCTACCAGCTCTTCCCTGTTGGTGAGCACGAGGTCAAGCATGGCACCTCTCCTTATTGGCTCCTCTATTACTTGCAGAAGGAAGTTGTCTTCCACACAATCGAGGAACCTCCTGGATTGCTTGTGCCGGGCCGTACCGTCCTTCCCACAAATGTCAGGGTGGTTGAAGTCCCCCATGAGAACAAGGGACTGCGAGCGTGAGGCTGTTCCTATCTGTCTGTAGAGTGCTTCATCCACAGATTCCTCTTGGTCAGGCAGTCTGTAACAGATCCCAGCAATAATGTTCCCCGTAGCTGTTCTCCCTTTAACCCTAACCCACAAACTCTCTATTGACAGCTCACCTGTCCCCAGACAGAGTTCTGTACTCTCCAGCCAGAACACACAGGATCATTTCACCACACTTGTGGAGATGGAATGAATGAAGCTCTATTTAGTGAAGGAATGAATCATGTGTTCTAAGTGGTTACGATCAGGTTTTATTGACTCGTTTCCAACTTATCTCTTGCTTTCTGCATAAAATCTTGCCCAAAGCTTCTCTTGGTACAAAATTTTAAAGCGGAGGGGTGGCAGTAAAGAAAGAGAGAGAAAATATAATAAAGAAAAATCAGACTTTTTCCCAGTTTAATAAAGAAATGTAGCTTGCTCGTGAGCAGGTCATATTTTATTATGTGTAAGGAATTAATTCTGGCAACTATTTTACTACTTGTACAGTCTTCCTGCTGTGAAAATACATCTTCATCAAATGTAGTGGGCAGCAGTGTACAATTCCAAATGGAACTTGGTTTTGAGGATAGATAACTATTGCAGCTCCATATATAAACATACCATTTTCTTTCGGAGCTTGCATGAATTTTTATTTTCTTGCTCAGATTAGAAAATAGAATGTTGATGGGACTGTATCATCCACACTACCTTTCTGCATCGGTCTATTGCAAAAGGCATGAAATGGAATACTCTGCTCTATTATTGATTTTTTGCTAGCATAATCTGTTTTATTCAAGTCACAGTCCAACTGTTTCTCCAACACCACGTTATTTCACAATTTCTCTTTCCCAAAACTGACCATGCATTATGAACAAGTCAGATGTGTTCATTCGGATTCATTTTTATACCTCTTTTAAATCAATACCTCAGTGACTGATCTTCTAAAATTTAAGACTCAGTGGACTGCATAAATAAAATGGCGAAGTAGGTGGAGGATTTTCAGACTTGATTGAAATGAACACCAGGTGGTGTATGGTGATTTTAATGATTCACAGAAACCAATTAAATGTGCTGCTGTATTGTTTGTTACTGTACCTGCTCTCATTAAATAATACACCAGGCCATTCTCACTTCCCAGATTAGGGTAACTAGTAGGAAACAGCATGTTTATCTGAACTGTCTTTTTACAATAAGTTCATTTCAGTTAGAAATGCAACAATCCTTTTCTTAAACTGTTTTCCTGATTAGACCAGTCGTGTACCTTAACCAATGGTACCTAAACATCTAGGTGGCTAAAGCAGAACAAACCAATGCCTTAGCAGTCCAAATATCCATCTAGCAACAGTTAGCACCTGATGCTGCAGAGGGAGGTAAGTTTCTTCCAGTTGAGCAGTAGCACAATATGAAGGTAGTGATGAGTTCTTAACCTTGAAAATTATTAGCTAACATTTTGAGAATTAGTACCCTGCGCAGATTTCCTGAGCAGCTACCTAAATTCAAATAATTTATTATTTTGGCATGTGTTACATAGCCCACTTGAAGTAGGTGTCTGTCTGATCCAAACTAGCCAAAGGTGTATTCCATACCACATCAAGTCATGCCCAATATATAAACTGGGGAGAGTTACCTGGAAGGGGTTGATTGCTGCTTGGGTTGGTCTGGGTATCAGTCAGTGGGTGATGAGCAATTGCATTGTACCTCACTCGTATTTTGGGGGTTTTATTCTTCTCTCTCTTTCTTTTTCAATAATCATAATAATGATCATCATAATAATAATATTTTTATTTTTTACAATTATTACACTGAAATTAACCCATGGTTTTGCCTTTTTCCCACTTTCCTCCCTCCCCATCCCACCTGGGGCAAGAAAAGGTGGCTACAATGTAGTTTTTGTTGCCAGCTGGGATTAAACCACAGCAACAGCAAAATTTTTGTAACTGTATCTGATTCAGAATAAATTATTTATTGTCTATTTTTTTTTGCTATTGCAATTACCAGCAGAGACCTAGAAGCAACTAGCTGGAATTCTAAATTCCTCTTTATGTTATCTATACCCACTATTGCTTTTCTTACTCTTTTGTAAAGAGAAATATTTCTTCAAGACTATTTAAAATAATCCTGTATGATTCTCCTGTCAAGAAGAAAAATTCTGTGTGCCTAATGGTCTAATCATAACAGTGTACTTGAAAGCACACAGATTTATTATGTTTCTGATTTGCTACCTTGAGCTGAATTTATAAAGCTGAATTAAATAACTGAAGTAAGACATATGAAGGCTCCTTATGATGATATTGTTAGACAGTATCTGAGTACTTTTCTTTCCTAATATATTGCTAATTTTTAATTTTCTTTGTTTTCTTTTCGCTCAACCTCTATCCTAAACCTTTATGGTGTGATACAACTGTCGTGGTTTAAAACCAGTCAGACAGCTTGTTCACTCACTTCCCCCCCTTCTTGCCCTCCCCCTACTCCTGGAGGGAGGGAGAGGAGAATCGAAAAGAATGCAACTCCCACAGGTTGAGATAAGAACAGTTTAGTAACTAAGGAATAACACAAATCACTACTGCTACCACCAATGATAATAATGATAAAGGAAATATCAAGGGAAGAGAATACAACACCTCACCACCAGCTGACCAATAACTCAAGCCCCAAGCCCGACCAAGCTCCGACCCATACCTCCTCCAGCCCCACAGTCTCCCAGCCCTTCTGGCTAAGTCCCAGTTATATCCTGGGCATGACGTGCTGTGGTATGGAATACCTCTTTGGTGAGTTTGGGTCAGGTGTCCTGTCTGCCTCCTCCCGGCTTCCCCTCCTCCCTGGCAGAGCATGAGGCTCACAAAGTCCTTGGCCAAACCAAAACATCCTTGTTATCAGCTCTGTTCCCAAGCCAAAAGTCAAAACACAGCACTGCACCAGCTACCAAGAAGGAGAAACATGACTGCTACTGCTGAACCCACGACAACAATCCATCCTGTGTGAGACCTCAGAAGTTTAGATATTTTTCCTTTGTTTTAAATCTAAATTTCTTTAATAATCAGTTGAGAGATTTGACATTTAGAGGTTGATTCATTTTGATCAAAGGTAAAATAAATCAATTGTCTATAAAGGGTTCCTGTCTTAAATTAAAACAGCTAATAGATAGGATGAAATTTCAGTATGTGAATTATTCAATTGATTTCAGTTACAGCATGGTTAGTTGAAATAGAAGGGAAATAGAAACCTAATAGCTGATAACATATAAAGGGATTGGATATTTATGCTATAGAAAACAAAACAGTCCTCAAAACAATTATATTAATTTAAAAAAAGAAATTAAGAAAACCTTAGATTAACAGTGAGGTCTGGAATAGCACACCTGTGCAATCAAGTATTCTTTTTACTGTATTCTCTAACCAGAATAAAAAGCTAAAATCAAGAGCCACAGTACAATGTCAATTCAAATTATTCTTGTTCTATTTCTGGGCCAAATTTATCCTCTTTCAGTTTTTAGATTCCAGTGCATTCATGTCCCACAGTTTACACCTTAAACCGCTTAGCAGCTAAACATTTGACAAGTGTAGTCTTCTCTCCACTATGAAAGCTGTGGATAAGAAAGAGGGAAGGATAGATGGACATAAATTGAACAAAATAGTTCAGAAGTATTCATTAAATATGTTTAATAAGAAAAAAAAGGTGTCTTCTTCAAATAAATAAATTTAAAGTGGGAAAATGCATTAGTAAAAGAATATGCTTGTTCCATTTCCCCAAGTTGGCTGGAAGGACACTAAAAGAGAAAGCGCAATCACATCATTAACTTCTTGGAATTGCCTAGCTGGGATTTTTTGTGGGGGTGCTGGTAATCATTTAAGTTGGGCAGACAATGAAATGACAATTTTTCTGACAACACTTCTCTGGGACTCTGGGTGGACTCATATAGTGGAGAGCAGATTGCTGTCTGCACTGTGTCTACAAACTGAGATACAACAGTATCATTTATTTTTCTGTAATGGAAATTTGATATCTTAATAAAGTTCTGGGAGCTGAAATTCACATCCAGTTATGAGACACTGAGAGAATCTACAACATCCGGTAGTTTTGTCCACAGGAATTATTCTATGTACTTTGAAATTACAATAAACTGAACAATGTGATGAAATATGCTATTATTTTTAATCATTTTTTTTGTTTGTTTCTGGAGACCTTCCACAATATTTTAAATAACATTCCATAAAAAGAGGTCTAAATAATATTCAGTTATTTTTTGAAGCAAAATGACAGTGGTAAAAAAACGAAGTATGAAATTAAAATATTTTATGTGACATAAGAGTTGAAAACTGTACAAAACATTTCCATATCCATACCAAAGCTTCTTTACTGTTTTGCATTTTATAGAAACTCTTAGGAATTATTGTTCTTATATAAATTACAATAGAATATTAATAAGGAAAGGCAAATAAACTTTCTTTTACAAGGAACATAAATATAAGCAAGTGAGAACAGGACACTTCTCATTTGTGTGCTCAGAGATATTCACCTGAAGCACTTTCTTGTAATAGGTGCTTTTTTCCCCTGAAAAATTTATTTTCTCTTCAGTTAATTATTGTATTAAATAATATTTTTAAGCATTTCCTTTCAAAATGTATATTCTGGTGGGTTTGCGTGCTGTGATTTATAAATCTTGGAAGAAAAGAAAACCAGACGTTCTTCTCAGCTGAAGACCTTGTTCACAGGTATCCCACAGTTTCTATTTAGTCCATTTAATGGCTCTACTGAAAGAATAATTTGTTGATTACCAGGTGCTGGCAAAACTTGCTATATCTGATAATGTGATGAATATTGCATTCTAAAGGCTTGATTCATCATTGTGCTTTTTCTAGTGCCATCTGGATGTCTTGCTTCTGCAAAACCTGCCAATAAAAAGCCATGTTTTAAAAGTTCTCAAACTTATTATATTTATCTGGTCATGTCCCACTGAAATACCCTGTGAAGCAGAGCTTCTTTGTAATTCAAGAGAGCCTTCTATGCTTCTGTTTTTACATCTATGTAACCTCAGTTAGTAATTTTACGTTAAAATATAGCAGTGCAAACTTTTATATATAATTTTTAAATGTTTTAATGTAGTGGATTGATCTATGTATAAAAATGGGAAGCTGCAAACAAAATCCCTTCCCCAGTTCTTTCACCGCACAGCCTTCTAATATATAGGACTCCTAGAAGGCTGTTCACTATGTATTACACAACAGAGATTTCTGTATCTAGAGAATAGCTAAAACATATGAATAAATAGCTTTTAGAAAATGATGCATTCACCATGTCATTCATAGACTAAGTAGCTTCTGAATCTTTGTTTTTACTGCTAAAAAAAATAACGCATTAGATCTCACTGCATCAGCTGGCAGACATAATAAAGATGCTTGTGCTGCAAAGAAATAAAAAGCTTACGCTGGAAATACAATATTGTTTTCATCAGTTACCTGAGGCAGCCACCCAGCATGTGGATTGCTTCCTAAGATGGATAAATACTTTACAGGTAGAACATTTTCAATAGCAGATACTGTTCACTCAATAAAATTTAGAAACGCTGATATTGCCTATACCAGCATCTCCGGACATTTTAGACACATTAGATTTCTGGTAAGGCATGACTGTGGACCAGGTAATTTACAAGGACAAATACAACAGTTTCAAATACAAATAGTTTTGTGGAGGATAGATGTGAGACAGATGGTAGAAGCTGACCTTGTAATCCCCACTCAAGAAAATAATCCTTTAATAGGTTCAAGCATCTAAATGAGAGGTGTAGTTTCAGGAGCAAGGAAAAGATTTTTGAAAGGAACAGTATTTTGAAAGCCTCTGCAGAAATGCAGAAGTGTCTCTTATTAGGATAAGACTTATTGAAAGCCTGACACATCAGGTGGTACCACTGCTCCTAGCAGAGTTTAGATATATACCACCCAGAAATTTCCTAAGATCCTGAGTTTTCTCTGATAGGGTTTCTGAAGGTCCTACATTCAGAACTATCTCAATCTTTGTGGAAAGTTTAGATAAGATGCTCAGTTCTGCCTGCACAAAGGTGTGCTGGTTTTGTCTGGAATAGAGTCAATTTTCTTGAGAGTGGCTCATGTGGTGCTACATGATCACAGATCACAGGACAGTCATTAGATTTAGCCTGTTTGCCAGATAAGAAGCTGGTGATTGTCAAGATTATTCTGTGATGATATCTTTCATTGCTAGTCACTACTGCTGTAGTCAAAAGGCGTTACACATCCTCTGCAGTTGTGAAAGATCATCAGTAATAAATAAGTCTGCATCAAGATTTTAGAACAGATTTTCAGGGGTATATACAAGTAAGAAAAGAAGCAGATCAGTGACTAATGCTTTAAGCAAAAATTCCTGAGCAAGCTAGGTGAGTTATTCTGATTTAAATAAATTGAAATCATATTTGTGTCTAAACCTCAGTAAGGTAAGAATATCTTTCTTATTTTCATCTTCTGTCTGGCATCTTAATCAAAATCATAATGTCCTGTGTTACTAAGCTAAGTTGGGTTTCTTCTTGGAGTTTAATTTTGCAGTGGAGAAATTGAAAAGGGGGTAGAATAAGCCAATAAATTCTGCATATCAACAAGGCACAGAAGGAAGTGCAAGATGTATTACTTCCTTGTCTATAAATGAAGCTGGCTCTGCTGCTTCTTCACTTTTCTGAAATTCCAGTAACAACTTGGTGGGAGAGCTGTTTGAAGCCATTGTTATACAATGAAAGGCACCTCTGCAACAAGTTCATTAAACTGTCTCAAGAGAAATGTGCTCAAGAAAGCACTCAAGAAAACACTTGAGGTTTTTTCAAATAAAAAGAAAAGAAATGTTCTGAAGACAAGAAATATGTCCGTGATTTATTTATTTCCTTCTGTTCTAAAATTTTCCTATTTATCTGGTTGTTGGCCTGGAATCAGCAAGTGCAGCTCAGTTGAGACAGATTTTCTTTTTCTGTTTTCTTCTATTGTAATTCATCCAACCAACTAGACTTGAAGCTACAAATATAACATTACTAGAAGAAATTAATTCATTTGTTTTAACCCTTTCTCTGTAGCCCTACTAAAAAATTTCCTGCCAAAAAAAAATCACGTGCAACTAAAATGACTCTGGACAATTCCATAACCAAGGCGACATTTACTTTTCCTTCCTCCCAGATCATGATTTTGGAGAGGAAGGGGACAGAGGAAGTGGGAGTGGTGTGAGGGGGTATGTACCTTTTTCCCTCTGTTTTATAAGCTTAATATCATGAAATAATGTTTTCACTGTCTAAGTGGATTACCTCGACTACTTCTCTCTTGGCTATGTAGGAGCTAATGTTTAGAAAAATCTCAAGAGCAGGTGGTCTGAATTGTTTACAGATCTCTTGAGCATCAATGTTATGACTGCCAAGTTAAACAGTCCGAGTATGATGCCTAACCATTTTTTGTTCTGTATCTTGTTAGTAATTTATACCATTCATACTTTTTAACTTAATCCTATTTGCCTTTCCTGCCTTATTATTACTTGCTTTATTGTAAGTAATTTCATACCTACAGCAGCACCCCCAGTTGACTCTTCAGTTCCCTTGAAAAAAAGGTCAAAATTGCTATTTCTGATTTTGATAGCCAATTTCTATCATAACCTTCTTCTGGTACAGGAATTCACATGACTTTGCTACATATAAGCAGCAGGTGAACTAGATTTGTGTATGGTCTGTCCTGCCCACCTCAGCAGCTCCCTTTTATGCCAGGCTTGTGAGGGTGAGCAGGTAGAAGCCAAGGGTCATAATAAATCGCCTTTTCTACTGCAGTAATATTTTAACAAATGTAGCATCACCTTCAATATGAAGTTGTGAAGTGAAAGTCAAGGTGAGAGAAACAACAAAAATTTCCCCAGGAATATGATTTAAAACAATGTTTGAGATCTGAACAGGATATCAATAAGTATATTTGGACCAAGACCAGACACATTACAAAGGTTCCCAGGTCCAACGTGCTGGGAATATAATAAATATAATATAATATAATATAATATAATATAATATATCATATCATATCATATCATATATATATATAATATATATATAATATACAGGAAACAACAAAAATTAAACTGTGGTCAAGGTGTCTGCAGGGCAATGCATGCTTATTTTCAAACAAGGAGTGTTGTTGAGTCTTTTTGTGTTTAAATTCCTCAGGGAAAAGACTGGAAAATACTGTGTTAGTTGTTTCTGGTTTTAAAATTACAGATTTTTTTCCTAAATGTGGCTCTGATAATAAAATAAAGGAATTGTGAATTTTTCACCAGTGGTTAGTATGTGTATGAAATTCCTTGAGGATCTGTAATCCAATTGCCATTTAGCTGCGGTGAAGCAGTAGAGTATCTTTCAGAGAAGTGCTACATCATTTGCTTATGTCTGTGACATCTTTGGCACCCACAGCTTCCAGAATAAACTCCCTGTCGTGGAAGTACTAAATTCTAATTTAATTGATGCCTAACTCCTTTGTGTTTTGCATCTAGGTTTCTTTGGATGTCAGTCACTGCTGTGTACTTTATTGGCAGAGCTGAGTGCCATAGCTCAGACTTTGTAATGCTCAGCATCACAAGCTTGAAGGATCTTCTTTGGATTCCTGCCACTAAAGCTTATCATGAGCACAGGAAACCTGCTGAGTTCCACACCATGGGTAGAATACAGAATCGGTCTCGACTCATGTTCTTTCACAGCTACCTCATATAATGTTAATGTGACTTTTACTTTCAATTGCCATCTTCCGCTGCATATGGAGTCATGAAATAAGAGACACTATAGTGCTCTGTGAGTGTCAGCTGTCAGGGCTTGGTCTTTAAAGAACATACAGCATAGCTGAAAGCCACCTCCATAACCACCCCGTTTCCCAAAACATGACCCTACTAAAGCCTCTTTCCAGCTTCTCAGCATGTTCAGGCTGAGTTACAAACCAGTGTGTCTCATGACTTTGTGTGAGAGTTTATATTTAATTACTGATTTAAAGGAAGGGAGGAGCAAATGACTCATGGTCTGAACTTCTTCAAAAATTCTACCTGTCTCTAGCTTTTGCCTTTCTCAGGCTTTGGAGGACCGTAAGTGAAACATTTCTGCTATGTTAGAGTAAAATGTAAAAAATGTAGGAGTCTATCTCTTGACAAATATAATCTTGCATTTTTTTTTCCTTAAAATTATGGCAATGAATATTTAAGTTGAAAGAAAAATTTTATTTGAAAAATAGTAATTAAAAAACCCACAAAATTTTGCCTTTGTGTACAAGTATGATGATGCAGTATTTAATTACACAACTGACCATTTTTGTGGTTTGTTGGTTTTTTTTAACATTAGACCCTTTCCTCAATCAATACATAGAACAGATGCTGCTTTCCTCATGGGTCACAAATAATCAATGTCCTCTTTTATCCTCTTAATTAAATTCTTGCCTTATTTACAGCTGAACCTCTAAGCCTTGCACTGAATAAAAATTAAAATTAAACATTTTCTTACGTACCTGACTGGGAGAGTCATTATCATATTACAGATAAATAATTTTCTTATTCATGTGCCTCATGAAGTCATGCAGATTTGTTATCATCGTCTGAAGATGGAAAATTAAATTATGGAGACTAAGACCCAAAATGTCAAAAGTCTGCATTGAGCTTCCATCCCCAGGTGCTCCCATCATTTATCCCTAGATATGTCAGACTCTTCAGTGTATTCATAGTTTTAAAGCTCATATTACCACTCCAGTTGCAAGAATAAGGTTTTAACAGTCACCATATATCACAGAATGTGTGTAAAGAAGGATGAGAGCACTGACGTTACTCTCAGTGAAAAGTTTGAGGTAAGTTTCATATATATACATACATATATAAAATTAAATATATTTTTCTAGCATTACTGACAGACAGAAATGGAATTGCATTTTCTTCAATGTGTTTGGTTAAGCAAATTTGTAGACTATTTCTTTATATGATTCCCTGTCTCATTTACTATTGGATTTGTATCTTTCCAGTTTGTTAATAAAGAATTAAAAAAAAAACAAACTTTAAAAAATCAAGCACTGTTTAGAAATAAAACTTAAAGGTCACCCCATGTTATATGTACATTGATATAAACAGTCATGTTTTTCTTATTTTATTTCCAATGTAAAGTTTTCTGATACCTGTAACTCCAAATTTACATTCAACTGTTTGTAATAGATGATTTTCCATTGGAGTTTGCTGTCTTGCAAATGGGTACCCATAGCTGAACACACTGTTTCCACATGAAGTTTTGCTAACATCAGGAGTGATGACAAATGCATCTTTCTCTATCTGCTATAGACACCATTTCTTATATATTTTGAGAGTCTGTTTTCACAGCTTAACATTTTGGAACCTCATATTTATCTTGTTACCAACTATTATATTAAGATCTTCTCCAAAGTCCTTTTCCGCCAATAATCTCAGATCACAATTTTTGGAGACTGGTAAGTATTCAACATTCTTAACAACAGGGTCCTTGAGTCATCATATTGCTATAGCCCTCAGAATGAATGTAGGATCCTTGTACTACTTCACTCTATATCTTTTTCCCCCATATTTTCCATACCATTTTCATGTCTCTTCTCTTGTTGCTCAGATCTCCCCGTTTTTACTTAGCCTACACTGACACACACAGCTGTATTATGCAGCTGCTAGATAAATGCAGCAAACATTGGAGGTCCATGAAGATGTGAGATATCTTTATTCTAAATTTGTATTCTCTCTGAAATTATGAATCTCTGTATATTTTTCAAATTTTCCAAAATATACTGTAGTGATGCTTTCCCATCAATTTAATTTTTATGAAGTCAAAGAAAAAATGTGCATTTCTTGCTTAGCAATTGCATGACTCATTGGCATGAAAAATACATAGTGTTGGGAAAATATACATTTTCTGTGGTTTGCTTACAGGAAATATAGATGCAAGCATTTGACATCGCATTAGCCACAGAATATAGCTTTATAAGGATGTTTTCTTTAAAAGATGAATTCAAGACATTTGGATCTATTTCAGGTATTGCAAGCTGTCTTAATACATAGGTTTTACATGGATTGTCAAATTTGAAACAGAATTTGAAACAGAATTTGACCTTAATTTAATTTATTTTAAAAGGGGAGTTCTTTGCAGGGCTGTGAAAAAAGCCTTCTTTTCAGTATGTGAGATCATGAACCAGAATTTATTTTAACTTAATAGAATATTTCATATTTATGTTAGTATTGATCAAATCTCTATGACTGAATTGTGCTAAAGCAGAGATTCACATTTATTTCTCTACCATGTCATAAGTGTCATAGAATCATAGAATATTTAGGGCTGGAAAGGATTTTAAGATCATCTAGTTCTAACCCCTCTGCTATGGTCAGGGATGCCTCACACTAGACCATGTCATCCAAGACTCTGTCCGATTGAGAAAGAGCATAATCTGTTTATCCCAAACAGACACGATGTGGTGTTTCATAGTTTTACTCTAGTGAGATTGAATGAGAGAAGCATGGTCAAGAAGCCACTGATAGTGAATGAAGAACCCAATCATGGATGTTGTAGCAATGACATAGCCACAAACAGTATGGCCATTTGCCCAAAAGCAGTGACTAATTTTTTTATGCAGTTATATGGTAATCTTACAGAGTAAAGGTTCTTGTTACCCTTTAATCACTTCAGCTTCTTATTTCTTACGGAATTTCTTACGGAATTTTCATGCAGGACTTAGACCAAGTCTGTCCTATAAGCTATCTATACTATGGTGTAAAGACATTAAGCTTTCTTCCACGTATGCCAGTCAAGAGAATAACTGAAACTAAACTAATGTATGCGTTTGCAATTTAGGCCCTCAGGAAGATCTGTAGCACTGACTTCCTTCAAGTTGGTTTCAAATGTTTTAAAAGATAACATTAATGTACTGGGGTGTCATAGCGTATTTGTGGTTCTCGCTGGCTAGTGCATTGCGGTAGCTCCTCCACAATACACTCATAAAACTATGATGTATCTATATTTCAGCGAAAGATAAAAACTGATCTAATAATTGCATAGCTGGATGACTTCCTATTATCAACAGTGATTTGTTCTTTACACGTTGTCTAGTAAAATCGTCCTTTTACAAGTAGATAATCTGTTAATTGCCTGTATTTAGCACAATTTACTTATTGTTATCATGTGGTAAAACATAAATTCAAAATATTAATTATTGAGGATATACACACTATATGCTTAATAGGGAATGCGTTCTGTCATGTGTACCAGATTTAAATAGATGCTTATATATTCTTCTTTCTCAATTCAATATCCATCTGCTTACAGGAAGTGATTGACTTTTTTGTTTATGCCTTTGTCTCATATTGAAAGAGTTGCAACACTGAAAATATCACATTAGGAGAGTGGCATTTAATGACACTTAATTGCATATATTTAAATTGTATAATAATTAATTGTATTAAAAGCAATAGTTACTGTGCTTGAGCTTGATTAAAGCCGCAATAATGCAGTATTAAAATAATTTTAAATTGAATGAAAATCTATAACCATAAACAAGCATCTTGAAAGTGTATCTGTACATCTGTAGTACCAGATCTGCAAAACACTACACATAGTAACTTCCTTGGCTTCTCATTCTCACAATGCATAGAATTGATCACAGTACGTAAATAAACCGTATGTATGTTATATTTTGCAGCTTTGGAACATAAGTGTGCTACTTTAATTTCTCTTTCAGTTCATTCATCACATTGAAAAGACTTTTATTGTTTGCAAAATTCTATTTAAGTTACTAAGCCCTGGCACATCAGAATCCTTTATGCCTTTTAAACCAAAATAGTGAAACCCTACTTTTGGGAGATCCAGCTCCTCACCAGTCGTATCATGAAGGTTATTAAAATAAGGCTCGTAGTCTCTCACTCTTCACATGAGAGGATTAAATGAGATAGATTGAAAAAAATATAGTCAACCATCTAAAATTACTCTTTATAATTAAGATAAATGTATCTTTTACTTTTGAATTTAAATTACAATTAAAAAAAAAAAAAGGAAAAACAAAACAAACCCCAACAAACTCTATATTCATAAATATTTCTAAAAATATTTCTGATTCCAGAAGAGCAATGTTTATAGTCTGTATAAAAAATAAGAATTACAAGAAGACACATGTGAAGGAGTTCTTGTTTTTGTTTTTGAGAAAAGGAATGGAGAAAACTAATGACCATCATCAGCAAGGATGAAAGTACACAGAAGTGTGGCATATGAAAAGAATTAAAAAAAAAACAACTTCCTCAAGAATACATGTAAAGATTTTCAAGTTTTGGCTTGTTTGTTTTGGGTTTGGTTTGGTTTATTGGGTTTGTTGGTTTTGGTGTTTTTTGGGTTTTTTTTTTTTTGGGGGGGGGTAACATGGTAGCATTCTTTTAATTACTGGTTTGGCTTTCTTTGTTGGAAACACTTGTAGACATGTTAAGACCAGTTTGAAAAATCTCAGATGTGTATTTCCACTTGATTTCTCAGGCAAGTACACTGCCAAAAAAAACCCAAACCAGATGTGAATTTCTGCTTGATATCCCAGGCATGCACACAGCAAGAAACTAAACCTACAAAAAAAAATGCAGAGGTTCAACGGTGCACAGATGTTGAGGGTGTGAAAAAAAAAATCAGCCTCTTGTTCTATAAGCTAAGCTAGTATAGCTTATAAAAAGTGTATGAGGATACATTGCATATACATGGAACAGCAGCTAGTATGGGATGCTGTCTCAATAGTGCCCTTTTAATATTAATCCAAAATCTGCAAAGATTCTGAGGAAAGTTATGTAACAGATCTCAATGAAGCAAAGAAAATCTGAGGTCCATACAAGGATTTTATTAAAGGTGTTTCACTCGACAGAATTTATTTCATTAAGGAATGAGAAATAAAATTGAACTCAGAAGGGATGGAGTTTTAAGCATAAGAAAATATCAGGGAAACTAAATTGGATTTTTCTTTTTTACATTTCTTATTTAGAAAGGGTGCCTTCCTTAATAAAAATTTAACATGCATTTGAAACAATTTTAGAAAATAGCACTTTCTGAAGTAATAGTGACATCTTTACATCAAAGGCAGAAGAAGCTGTGTATTAATTTGGTTTCTGGGGAGATGGTACATTTCTTCTTACAGGCATATTATGTGCAGAGGAAGCTGACAGGTGGAGAGTGTGAAGTACAGCCTTAAAGGCAGCTGTCAGGTAATTTCATGGGCCTGAATCGTCTCCAGGAGATATATGTGGAAAGGTGACATGCTGTGCATCGAGCTCCCTCTGCAGCATTCTTTTCCTCCCTGGCCTTCAATGGGGGCTCAGCTGATTTCTCAGCTCACCTTGTAGCTCAGATCCACATCACCACGGGCTTTGTGCAGCACAGTTAAGAGAAGCCAAGCCGCCCCGAAAGAAGCAGCCATTCCTATTTTACTGAGTACAAAAAAAAAAAAAAGAAGCAGCAGCAATGAAATAAGCTGGGCAACATTGGGTTTAGCTTTTTTTTTTTGTTTCAAGTATCAATTGCTCAGAGCACTAATGAGAACAGTCTCTGCTGTTAATCAAAATGGTCTAGGGAAGACTATCCTCAGCATATTTCCATTCGTTTGTCTCACTTCAAGAGAATAATCTAGCCCCAAAAGTCATGTCTGACCATTCAGAAGCCAGGACAGTGTTTAAAAGCTGATTAGATAATAATGATAATTACAGAAAAATACCCATATGGTATTGTATCAATTTTGCTGCTAGTAATTATGGTAAATCTTGCAACAAACCTACCTTGTGTAGTCATACAAGCTAATTAAAATGTAATTTCCACATCTGCAAACGTTTTTGCCAATGGCTAAATTCAAATGCAGTTTCTGAATGTACTACAAGGAGTCCTAAAGCTCGGAGAACACACTGTTTCAATACCTGGGTTGTGCTTCAGGCCCTTCCACCGGCTCTGCGTGCCTTTCAGCAAGTAAGTGCTACCATGCCTGCATACCCATCTGGAAGAGAAACATGCAATATTCCATGTTTTTAAGAGAAAAAGGAAAGTGATCAAAGCTTAACTAATCCTAGTCAATAACAGATGATATTTTCAAGCATCAGTGCTTCAAATTTAGGGGCTTAAAATATTAAGATGTCTGGTTCTCAGTAACTCACAGCTAAGCTTTATTTATTCCAGGCGCCAGGAGATACAGTTTCAAGAGGCATTTATTCACTGGCTATGGATTAGCTGGAGGTTGGCATTGATTCTGGAAGACCTGTACTGCAGACCAAACCAGACACCAAAGAGTAGGCTGACATAAACACTTCCACTGTACAGTCAGGTCCATGAAGCCAGAACCCTAACTGGATAGCCAAGATGCACAGTAAATATATATATGAGATGAAGTTAATACTCCTGTTTTCATTGTTATTTTTACATAGGCTAACAGGATTAAAGGCCTGATATATAATCCTGCACAGGATGAGTAAGGACAAATACAGAGGAAAACTTGATTATTTTTTTTTTTATTCCTATAAACTTACAAGCAGAAAAATCCAGCTACAGAAAAAGATAATGGATGTATTTTAAATTCTTTGGGGTCTTTCAACTAGAGGCACTATCTCAGTGCAAAATAAAAAAACAATAATCTGATCATTACCTGACACTTCTGAAAGCTAATCTACATGCAAACCAGATGTCTGGTCTGTGTATAAACATCACAGAGAAGCTAAATATGGGATAGGTAAAAAAAAGGTGGGTTTTTGTTCCACTCATACTATCCCTGCACTGTAAGAGTCTAGGAAAAAAGCATACACATTGAATGATGTGTGATGTCCTCCTAATTGAAGCCAGCAGCTAGACCAAATCCCAAAATCTATCCATTATTTTTTGCTGTCACTGAAATGGGTATCAACTGCCAAGTAAGCAAACAATAGGAAGCAGAATTTTTTCCCACATGGACTTGAGGAAATTCACCATGCTGGCAAATACTGTATAGCTTTTAGTCTGATCTACAGACAAAAACTGTAATTTCTGTAACTTGGCTAAACTCTTAACTTTCAAATACCCTGCTCGGGTGGAACATTTTGCCCTATTTTTCTTTTTGATATTAAATGAATGAGTATTCATGAAGAATATTTAGGTGCATTTCATCTTATAGATGAGTTTTTCTGCTAAGGTCAGTATTCTTATGTGAAATAGACTTCAGGTATTTTGTTCTTGTGAAATGAAGAATAAAAAAGGTTTTGGTTCTCAAGCTAAAGCCACATTTTGACTATCACTGTTCCTTCTTCAAAAGACAAGGTTGAAAGAAAAGCAGATCACATGACATGAATAGTAACATGATTTCAAACTGAAAATCAACATTATGAATACAATAAAATTATCAATAACAAAAAAATGTGATTGTCAATATATTAAAAATATTCATTAATTGAAATCTTAGTCCATTTCAGTCTATGTTTTTCCTTAAATTAACCTTTTTTCTCTTCTTTCTTTGAATTTATATTGCAGTTCTCAATATATATTGGATATATGCATACATGCACATATATACAAGCCTGCTTTCTTTGTAAAACAAGCAGAAACTAGTTTCACTGAGTCAGTGAGACTACGTTCTTTTTTACAGTAATGCATGAGCTCACAGCCTCATGTCAGTGATTCTAGATTCCAGTGTCTGCAGTCCTGCTGCATGGCCATAAGGCGATAAGAGAGTGGAAGAGATAGTTCCATGGGGATTTACTCTTAAGTACTTATTTGATTCAAAGATTATTGCTATCATGTTCTAAACTTTTTTCCAGAACAAATTTCCTAATGATGCAGCTGCTTCCTCACTGTTACAGGTCAACTGCCTGAAGCATTAATATGGACAGTGCAAAAGGGTTGAGGTTTGCAAGGAACTTCTGTGGAGAGCCAAATACTGGCTCGTACTATGTCTCTGCCTACATTTTAGTGAGAGTGCAGGCCGTAGAACAGGTGAAACAATAGTACAACACTAAATACTCTTCTTACCTTCCCAGACTTTGAGATTTCCCCATCCCCATCGCTCCCTTCTGTTCTGAGCATCTGGAATTATCTGCACACACAGCTTCATTCCCATCTTCATAACCAGGAAGCACAGTAAATTGGTGCTGTAAATCCTTTAGAGCATTAAAATCCCACAGCCATTAGCCTGAAAGGGAATTGAACCACATATGAACCTGTTAAATATGCTGTCTAATGAGTACGATGCCCTGTCTTAAACAAAAGGTGCTGATTCAAGCAAGGAAAGTAAAATGTTTTTCTCAAATGGTTTTTCCTCAAATTACAGCGAAAAAAAGAAATTAAAACTCTTAAAGGTCATATCTGATTACTGTAACTGCATCTTAGGGAAACCCTTGACCTTAGGGAAACCACAGTGTTAGGAATGTATTCCCTGCACATTAAACATGTTGTTCATCTTGAAAAGTCAGGAAAAATTTGCTTTACTATAAACTCCTTGTTCATAGCCCTTCACATTTAATTTCTTTAATATGAAAAGCCAAATGACAAACTTGATAGGCTGTACAGGTTTCAGGACACCAGGATGAAATAGCATATTGGTTCCACTATATCCTGGAATATATCTTCTGTTCTAACTATTTGATGCTTATAAATGCCTTCAATAATTTTTGTCTTGTATTGTTTTATTTCATCTGGTATTTCTGTAAAAAAAGAAATAGAGGATGAGGAAAGAAGATAAAGAGGAAAGGTTTCAGACTTCCATGTTAAGTTTCCTGATAGTAAAAATTGCATAAAACCATATAGATATCTGAGTATTTTCTGTGTAAAATGATGTAATTATTGAAGGGAAGAGCCCATTAAAATAGTTTGCCTCCAGAGTTATTTATCCATTAGTGTTTGTCATGTTTAACAAGTCTTTTTACTAGGACAATATCAAAATTTCTTGCTTATACTAGCTGTATGAATGTACTTATGTGTGTGTACATGCTAATTTCTCTCACCTCTGCATGGTCCCTATGTCTTTATTTATATCATGTTCTACTAAGACCCAGTTTAGTTATAAGAACTTTAGTCAGAGTTCTTTGCAAACACCTCAGAATGGCAATGCAACGTGTGGTTTGTGTTATTATTGGTTAATTAATAAAAACATTTATAAGTATTTTTTCCTACAGCTTTGCATTATAATTATGTGGTTTCATTTTACTTTTTATTTTGACAGATTAAATATTTGAGTTGACGCTCACACATTTCTTTTTCCTTTTGTCCACAGCATGGCTTACCTTTGCAAGTCTGAGCAAAAATTATGTTGCTATTTCTATATGCACGTAATGGTGCCATGACGTTTTTCAGTTACACTTTGTCCATTAATTTCATCATTCCTGAGACAATTTATAATATTGCAAACCTCTGAGCAGCTTCAAACATCTTACAAAAAAAATCAGCTTGCTAAAGTAATCTATCTTCTTTACAACACAGTGTTTCTTACAAGTAGAAAAACAAAACTGTAAATAACATTCTGTACTACACTTGGGTATTTAGCTATATTGTCTAGAAGATAGTTATCAATAATAAGTGAGCATTTCCTGATGTTACATTCAAAGTTATTTATATATGCATACATACAGAAAATTAAGCCTCCAGTCCTGCAAATATAATTAAAAGGGAATTTGCAGTGAAAGCATCTCCCCATAACAGTGACCTGCCAAACAAGAAAGACAAAAAGTAGCAGAAAGGACATATTGTCTTTGCCTTTTGAGTAATTAAAGGCAGAAAGAGAATCTCAAGGGAACCTATAGTAGAGATAGAAGATCACTCCAGATCTCTTTAAACTTATCCTATCATCTTAACTTTACATTAAATCACCCTCATAAACTTTTTAAAGTGAGACAAATGTGCACCTACCTATAACCCAAGCTGGTCAGAAGTTTTCTGTTTGCCTTGGATGAACCAAAACTAGGATTACCTGATGTTAGATGGAGGATATTCGGGGCAGGGTGAATATTTTGCTGCATACATTTGCAGTTTGACACACAAAGACAGAGTTGGCACACCTTCCTGACACAAAGAATTATGCAAAATATCCTACAGTGACAATGACTATGGGAGTGCCACTTAGGTACTTTCCATTTCTTTTGCTCCCGATTCCCATCTTCTTCAGAAAACCTGTATAGATAACATCTATTGCATTCCCAACTTAAAAACATCCTTTACTTCTCATTGTCTAAATTTGCTTCTGAATGTTCCTTGCTCTGGTTTAGTTTTCCTTCAGGACCCTAATACAGGTTTGGAACTGTGTCGGTAAACACATTTACAAGCAATGTCTCATTGGCTTTGTGGGGTTTCAAAGTAGGGTGAGGCCTTGAGCATCACATCTTCATTAACTGCATAAGGTCCTGAGCATAGCTTCCCTGTTACCTTTGATGAAACTGAGGCTCTACAAGAATAAATTACAAAAGTCTGATTAGTTTCAAGGGCATAATATCTCCCCTCCTTCTTTCACTCAGAGGACCACTCGGTAATAGATATTCCACTTAATTAGAGTTAAAAGAGAATAAGGACAGAAATTTATGACCTAACAATGATTGTAATATGTCTCTTGAAATGAATAAATAAATAAATAAAAAATACTTTCTCAAACTTAAACTGTGCTTCCAAAATAAACTATATCTTTTGCTGTTCTTTTTTTGCTTGAGCATATACTGTCTGTACCAAAGATTTCCCCTTCAAGCCCAAGAAATACTGTAGTTCAGAGTATTTATTTCAGAGTACCTCTGCAGCAAATCTTTATCTTTGCCTTTTGTTGATAGAAATATCTTTAGAGAAGACAGGAATGGACAAATGGAGATAGGAAATAGAACATTTTATTTTTCCACTATTGTCTGCAGCTATTAACCTTGAAAAACACTGAAAAATGCTTTTCTAAACTGTGAATTTGTTATTGTGTTTAAACCTGCTTTTTTCATCCCAGCACTAAAAACAAAGGCAGACAAGGCAGAGAAGATATGCATGGGACAGCTGGCAAAAACCACAAATGAAATATATTTCTGCATGAACATTACTGTAGTCTTCATATATGAAAACAGACAAATTTGCAAAAATATTGGAAAGAAAGAAATCTTTATGTAATGAGAAAGAAGCATTTTTTTCTATTGTTTTTCATTACTCTCGTCTTCTAAAACAGTATTGTGGGAAAATGACAAAAGATTCGTGAACAGGATTGTAAACACACTCAGTTGACTTGCATCTGGGGTGTAGAAAACATATATCATACTAATCATTGTTTAGTCTTCTGTGTTTGACAAGTAGAACATCCATGTTTAGGTAACTCAGGCCTGTGATAAACTTAGAGGCACTCTATCGAACATGAGATTTCTGCCCTGCTGTGGGAAGGCTCAAAGCACAGCGGTAAACTACACCTGCATGAAATCCCTGAGAAACAGGTGAAGGCAGCAGGTTCAGTGATCATCTATCATGCACCGAGCTTCATGATGCCCCCATCCCTGCTCATGTGCCTCTGCCTGGGTGCTGCTTCGGAGATCTCCTGTTTAGCAAGGTAATGAAAATAAAGTTACTTTTTGCATTTTGTCTGTGGTTTTATGGTTGTTCCTGTGTCACAGTATCACAGTATCACAGTATGCTAGAGATTGGAAGGGACCTCGAAAGATCATCTAGTCCAATCCCCCTGCCGGAGCAGGAACACCTAAATAATGTTACACAGGAATGTGTACAGGCGAGTTTTGAATGTCTCCAGGGAAGGAGACTCCACAACCTCCCTGGGCAGCCTGTTCCAGTGTTCTGTCACCCTCACTGAGAAGAAGATTCTTCTCAGGTTTAAGTGGAACCTCTTGTGTTCCAGTTTTTACCCATTACCCCTTGTCCTATCATTGTTTGCCACTGAGTAGAGCCTGGCTCCATCCTCGTGACACTCCCCTTTATATACTTATATACACTAATAAGGTCACCCCTCAGTCTCCTCTTCTCTAAACTATAGAGACCCAGCTCCCTCAGTCTTTCCTCATAAGGGAGATGCTCCACTCCCTTAATCATCTTAGCTGCCCTGTGCTGGACTCTCTCCAGCAGGTCCCTGTCCTTCTTGAACTGAGGGGCCCAGAACTGGACACAATATTCCAGATGCGGTCTCACCAGGGCAGAGTAGAGGGGAAGGAGGACCTCTCTCGACCTACTAACCACCCCCTTCTAATACACCCCAGGATGCCATTGGCCTTCTTGGCCACAAGGGCAGTGTTGGCTCATGGTCATCCTGTCGTCCACTAGGATCCCCAGGTCCCTCTCCCCTACACTGCTCTCTAACAGGTCGTTCCCCAACCTATACTGGAACCTGGGGTTGTTCCTGCCCAGATGCAGGACTCTACACTTTCCCTTGTTATATTTCATCAAGTTATTCCCTGCCCAACTCTCCAGCCTGTCCAGGTCTCGCTGGATGGCAGCACAGCCTTCTGGCGTGTCAGCCACTCCTCCCAGCTTAGTGTCATCAGCAAACTTGCTGATAGTACACTCAATTCCCTCATCTAAATCGTTGATGAATATTAAATAATACTAGTCCCAGTACTGACCCTTGAGGCACTCCACTAGTTACAGGCCTCCAACTAGACTCAGCCCCATAGACTACAACTCTCTGGCTTCTCTCCTTCAGCCAGTTCACAGTCCACCTCACTACCTGATCATCCAGACCACACTTCCTCAATTTAGGTGTGAGGATGCTGTGGGAGACTGTGTCAAATGCTTTGCTGAAGTCAAGGTAGACCACATCCACCTCTCTGCCATCATCCATCCACCGTGTTATTTCCTCATAAAAGGCTAAGAGATTGGTCAAGCCTGATTTCCCCTTGGTGAAGCCATGTTGACTGCCCCTCATAACCCTCTTATCCTTGATATGCCTTAAGATGGCACCAAGGATAAGGTGTTCCATCACTTTCCCAGGGATGGAGGTGAGGCTGACCAGTCTATAGTTACCCGGGTCCTCCTTCTTCCCCTTTTTGAAGACTGGAGTGACATTTGCTTTCCTCCAGTCCTCAGGCACCTCTCCCGTTTCCCTAGACTTGGTAAAAATGATGGAGAGTGGTCTAGCAATGACTTCCACCAGTTCCCTCAGCACCCACGGGTGCATCCCATCTGGACCCATGGATTTATGGATGTCCAGATTGCTCAACTGGTCTCTAACCCATTCCTCATCGACTCAGGCAAACCGCTCCGTCGACCTGACTTCATCTAAGGTCTCAGGGGTACAGGGCTCTTCCGGACTGCCTGCAGCAGAGTAAACAGAGACAAAGAAGGCATTCAGTAACTCTGCCATCTCTGTATCTTCTGTCACCAGGGCACCCATCCCATTCATCAGTGGGCCTACATTGCCTCTGGTGTTAGTTTTATCTGCCCTGTATTTGAAAAAGCTCTTTTTGCTGTCCTTGACCCTTCTCGCCAGGTTTAATTCTAAGGAGGCCTTAGTCATCCTAGCTGCCTTCCTACATCCTCTAGCAGCAGCCTTATATTCCTCCCAAGTGGCCAGCCCCTCCTTCCATGACCTGTAAACTCTCCTCTTCCACTTGAGCATACCCAGCAATTCCCTATTTAGCCACGCAGGTCTCCTGGCCCTCTTCCTTAACTTCCTACGTGTCGGGATGCTCCGTTCTTGAGCTCGGAAAAAGCAGTCCTTGAATGCCAACCAACTATCTTGGGTCCCTTTACCTTCAAACAGCCTTACCCATGGGATTTCCCCTAGCAATTGCTTGAAAAGGACAAAGTCTGCCCTGCTAAAGTCCAGGGTTGCAATTCTACTTGCTATTCTACTGCTCCTACCACATAAGATCCTGAATTCCCCCATCTCATGGCCGCTGCAACCAAGGCAGCCCTCAACCCTTACTGCTTCGACCAGACCCTCCTTGTTAGTGAGGATGAGATCCAGCAGCGCTCCTCTCCTGGTTGGCTCATCCACCATTTGCAGGAGGAAGTTATCATCCATACACTGGAGGAACCTCCTGGACTGTGGCTGGGTTGCCGAGTGGTCCTTCCAGCAAACATCAGGGAAGTTAAAATCCCCCACGACGACCACGGCCTGTGACTGTGAGGCCGCTCTCGGCTGCCTGTAGAAGGCCTCATCAACTTCCTCACCCTGATCTGGCGGTCTGTAACAGACACCCACAACGGTATCGCCCCTTCCAGCCTGCCCCTTAATTCTCACCCACAGACTCTCAACTCGCTCGTCATCTGTCCCTGGACAGAACTCGGTGCATTGTAGGGTCTTCAGGACATGTATCCAATCATAATATGCCAAATCACTGGAGCTGCATGTAAGAAGTAGTATATAAGGAGTTAAGGCTTTGTAATAAATTTGGCAATCGGTTGATCACATTGATCGTCTCTGTGGTGTCCGTGACTCCTGCGTCAACAAGTGGCGCCCGAACAGGGACCCTGCGATTGGTAACTCGACGAAGACGAGTTTGAAGGTCCGACGAAAAGGAGGGGGTGGAGAGCTGGCGGAAATTCAGTGCTGCCCTGGTGCTGGGAAGTCAGACGTTTGCAAAACTCCGGGAATCTCGCCCTGATCAGGTGAGCGGCCGGGGAGGAGATGGGGCACTTGCTATCCAAAGAGGAACAGGCGGTGGTGAAGCTCCTCCAACACATTCTAAGAGAGGACTGCAATACGATAGTGCCGCCTTACAGGGGCTGTTAAAGTGGTCCCGTGATCACGAGGTTAGTAAAGGGACCAAAGGTGCACAGAAACACTCTACACTTTGGAGACTGGTGTTTGAGACTTTGAAAGAGATGAAACTGGAAAGGGCAGCAGTAGCTTCTGTATTTGCCGCCACAGCTCCAGAAGAGGCTGTCTCCCCTAACCCCTATCATAGTGCTGCGGCTATGACTTTTGCACCTCCTGTGGTACCTGGAACAGCGCCGAAAAAATCAATGCCCCGAGCTGATGAAAGCAAGAGCCAGGTCCGCAGATGGCCACATACCGAACGAGAGACACCTGACAAGAAAGACATAGCTGCGAACAATGGAGACCCTGAGTTCGCCCCAGGATCAGACTCCGAGTCCCCTGAATCTGAGCCAGATCTATATCCTCTGCTTCCAGACTCTGACTCTTCATCTCCGGGGCCGGTCTGCTCAGCTCATCAGCAACTACTCACTGGCCTTGGAGACTGTCAGCTGCAACAATTGATGAAAAAGCTTGAAGCCCTCGAGACTTGGATTGACACATCTCTATCAGTGCCTCCACCTTATCCTCCACAAAACCCCTTCCTTAAAGAAGGCAACCAGGGGGAAGAGGTGGGAGAGGTATCGGGGGGCACAAATCCTGTGCACTGTTGGCACAGGTTAATCAAAGATGTGATTATTACTGCTGAATTTTCTGCAGTGGGCCTCTCTGCATATCCTGTGTTTACTACACAGCAGGGGGTTCTCAAAATAGTTAAGGAGGCCCGACAAGCGGAGAACATATATGGGTTAAAATCCTCTTATACTCAAGCTTTATATGTTATGATTTTTTTTTTGTGTGATTGACAGGAGACTTTAATGATCCCCCTGCTATAATACATGGTCAGGCATTAGGTTCAGGTTATATAACTAAAACTCCGGGTATTCTTGTCCAGTACAAGGATTTGGAAACCGGCATTTGGAAAGGTCCTGCGGAAGTAAAACTAACTGGTTGAGGTTATATGGGTGTAAATTACAGATTCTGGTTTGCGGTGGGTGCAGACCCTGGAAAGAGTCAGCACCACCCCAGGACACCCCCCTTGTCAGTGATTGAATGAATTGAAATTTGAGCTCAGGACATCCGTTTTATGGATGTTTTCAGCCTTTCTTAAAGTGAAGTGAGCAACCTTTTTTTATGTTAAAGTAAAAAAAAAAAAACCCACAACAGAAAAAAACACCCACCACCACCACCCCCCACACACCCCCCCGAACCTCCAGGGAAGTGAGATCAGCGCGGGATACAGATGTATTGTGTGATTTTCTGGTGGTGGGAAGGTCTCTCTTATGCTCTTATCAGGGGTATTGGGCATACTGTGACGGACCATGGACTTGGGGTCCCTTATACAACTCATTTGATACAGTCTCTCTGTATGTACTAGAAGTTGGTAAATATAAGCATGTCCACTTTTCTGTCAACCTTTGGAGACCTTTATAGATATTGCTGGCCACTTCTTCCAACATAAGCTGGCCACCTGTGTTGGAATGAGTGTGCATTTTGGTCAGTATAAAAGCCCAAGCCTCATGCGATGTGGGGGAGGCAGAGCCTCTGCGGGGACGCCCGCTAAAGATGAGCCTGCCACCTCGCACTGCAATGATGCTTCTCGGAGCTGGTTTCCTGTTAGTCTCCACAGGGTCCTTGTGCCACGTTCTGTACGTGGAACTGTAGTGGGAGTAATGATTGTCTGGATTTTGTGCTTCAAATATTGTAGTTGTGTGGCGTGTGCTTGTGGGATCCCATACGTGTGTGTGTGTGTGTGTGTGTGTGTGTGTGTGTTGAGGGCAGACGGTGTTCTGTGTATTTTTTGTTGTTGGGTTCCTGTAAAAGTTTTTAACCGGTAGCAGTTTAACATTTCGGGCAAGAAAGGGTTAACGCAAAAGCGCGGCTGCCGGCAGGTATTTATGGTTGCTGCTGAAGCAGGCAGGCAGCTGTAGCTGCTGCCCAGCAGGCAGGCTTTTATAGCTGCTGCCGAGCAGGCCGGCGTTTGTAGCTGCGCAAAGCAGGGTGAGCGACTTTTGGAAAAAAAAAAGAAAAAAAAAAGGGAAAAAGCTGACCTCCGATTCAGCTCCCGGTGCTCCACCGGCAGAATGGCCAGGATGGACGCCAGAGCCGAGGAGTGAAGGAAAAAAAAACAGGAGGACATTCTTCAGGAGTGTTAATACTCAGCTGATGCGTTTGTTTTATGTCACCCACAGCATTTGCCTAATCATCACCAAAATCTACCACTGGTTTTTAGCACAGTATTTCTGTTTTTCCTTGCTGGTAATTGGAATTAAAATCCCCCAAGAGATAAAAATGTGAGTTCGAGGTCTTTTTGTCTACTTCATTTATTCATGGCATCTGTCCAAATTAACATTAATGTGTTAAAAGCTCATTTAATACAATTTAATTTTGGTTTTAAGTATTACTTTACAACAACAAAGCAAAGCATGAATAATATAGCACTCATTTAAGGCCCATATGCACTATTAGAATAATACAAAACTTTGGAAAAAGAATCACAACACTGCTTCAAACGTATCTATAGATGAATAGAGAAGGTCTTTTCAAATGCTAGCAAGTCTTATTAGTTTTATCCAGATTTTATATGGCTAATAATTACATTTATTTCCCAGTTATCCTAATAAAAAACAAAAATACCCACTGTATTAGACCTGTCAGAGCAGTGCGCGTTCCAATGATGTAAAAAGAACCCAACCAACCAACCAAAAAACACCACACAACAAAAAAAAAAATCAAACCAAAACAAAGTCATGTGAAAAAAAAAACAAAAACAACAGTACAAATGAAAGACATAAACAACAATAGAAAAAAAATGTTCCTTTTTTTGTAGTTATTGTGAGGACCTGCAGGACACTGTCATGGTAACTAGGCATGTTCATATAAAGGGGAAGCTGAGTGATCACACCTGGCAATTTTGGACCATTCTGAGAAAATTCTGGAAGAATTTGATTGGAAACTTTTTAAAGCCAACAAGTTTTTGGCTTTTTGTGACTTTTTTTTTTTTTTTATAAATTTAAATATTTTTGATGATGACAGCTGAGTCAGGACATTGGACATCTCAGCTCTGCCTAGATTATATTTAAGGTGCCAAGATAATTTAGTCGTTTCCTCTTTAGACTTACATTGGAATAAGCAATTCTGTACACTGATCAGAAGTAAAGAACTTATTTGCATGCTATAAAATGGTTACTCCCTGTAAACAAAAAGAAAAATGTGTAATGTCTTAGATACTGCTCGATAATAATGTGAAACAATTAGTTATTTAAGACTATCACAAGATTTGCATATGTGAATCTCATACACAGATTTCAGTGACTGTTCACATCTTCAGCTGTGACTTGAAAAAACAACTTTATGATGAGAACTTAAATAAACTGGAACTGTGATGATTAGGAAAGTGCTTATAAATAGCAACAGTAAAGGTAGTGTACATTTATTCCTTTACAATTATATGTTGCATATGAAAATTTCTTAAGCTGTTTCCTAGTATGACCTGTGGTTTTATCTATCATTTAAAAGCATTAACCAACTTTCACTAAGGAAATGCAATAGTATGTCTTGGTCTGGAATTAGCCTATGTTAACTTTTGTAGAGTTATGAACTACCAGTGGTGCTAACTTCCAGCTTTCTGTGCTCCTTTGGAACCCCATCCTTATCTGATATCAGTAAGTGAAACTGCTGAATTTCTAGTGCTGTGTCAATTTATATCAGCCGCAGATCTGATAACAGCTCGAGCATGGACTAGCTATGTGCATTTGGAAGGAGACAATTCTACTGCTCTCTTATCTCTGTTCACCCACAGTGTCAAGCCCAGTCTGATCTTGCATACTTTTAAAATGTGAAAT
The DNA here is from genome assembly GCF_028554395.1 of Pezoporus wallicus. Lineage (NCBI taxonomy): Eukaryota > Metazoa > Chordata > Aves > Psittaciformes > Psittacidae > Pezoporus > Pezoporus wallicus. The sequence goes on from NW_026639746.1 coordinate 192,548, forward strand.
TCTGCAGTTTCCATCTTCTGTAGCATCCACAATGAACCATAACTGACTCGTCTGATTTCCTTTCTTATTAGAATTCAAAAGCAAGAAAGAGCAGTAACTTCCATGCAATCACATAGAGACTCACAGCAGACTGACACACAACTCCAGCAGGGAAGTGATGAGGAGATGGTTTCATCAGACGAGTAGGGCCTTGATAAGGTCATCAGCTACCATTGTTGGTGAATTTTGCAAAAGAACTTCCCACAGAACTGAGCATTAATCACAGATGTCTTTCTAGACCCTGTCAGAATTTTTTGTAAAAAATACAATCCATGGCTGTATTTTAGGCTTTTGTTTTCACAGTAATCTCTGTGAATGTTTTCATTTTATCTAACATATAAAAGGAATTACAACATGACAACTCGATACTGGCAAGGTTGAGAATGATCATGGAGATTCAAATGAAAATACAACTTGGCTGTCATGTAAAACAAAGTTCTGATCCAAGCTTATCATTAAAATGAAATGTAAGTGCAAATTTGACTCAAACTTGACTCACATTAGAAATATGCAATTTGTTATGAAATCAGACTTCTAATTGAAGTTTTGGGTGCATATGTTTTGTATGACTTTGTTTCTACCATAATATTTCTGAATCATTTTTTAAAGAGAGAAAAAAAAAAAAAAAAAGAAAGAAAAAAAGAAAACCAGTGAAATTTTAAGCTGGATGTTCTTCTATTATCCTTCATCTAAAACATATTTAAATATCTCCAGAGAGGTTTATTCAGACTCCTATCTATGTAAATACAGTTCTAGCAAAATTACATATATACTAAACATATGTGTATAACATATCCAGTGATAAAAATCCCTACATAATTAAGTATGTGAAAATAGTCTCCTTTTTGTTCTTACTTTTGTGCACAAAATCTGGAATTCCTCTGAGTTAACAAGATTCATTCAGAATGCAGAAAAGCATAACTAGCGTACTTTAAATCATGCCTAAGTTTCTCAGACATATCTGGTTTTGAGGGGACTTGTATAATTTGAATTCCAAAAGTCTTCCAGTCCACAAAATTTGAGCTCTTAATACTGACATGCATTTATACTAGAAATAAAGAATTATGAAACTGTTTTTATGGAGTTTTACAAGAATCAAGGGGTTTTGTCTCTTGTGTCTGGATAATTCACTGATGTCCAGAACTTGGACCTTCCTTACAAATCACAGTCTAACCTGCAGTGTTGCAGAGACATGGGGTATCACAACCATTTGCTGCTACTTTGTGAGAGTATTTATATGATATACTGAAGCAGAATAAAGAGATTCCCAACCTAGCTGCAGTGGAGCTACACACGCGGCTGTACTGTACTGTACTTACCACTGTACTTCATTGCAGTGCTAAGTGCTGGCTCAGCTTCCCAAAGAGCCAGAACTGCATAAACAAGCCACTGCCTGATGTGACATTCATCGTCTGTCACCTGGCTTGCACTGAGCATGATTCTCTCAGGAATCTCTGCACCATGCTACGTTGAACACCTAATCAAAACATCCTTCTACGCCACCACATTATGTTAGTTCTATGGTACATGCTGGGCTATCATCCCATATAAAGTTCCCACTCTCTCACTGTCCCTTTTGAAGCCATCTCATTTCTGCAACTGTGAAAACTCCTGTGGATGTGGCATAAGAAGAAATCCTTCCAGATACACTCAGCTGACTGCATTGCTAGTTTGTGTAGGACTGATTGCATGCTTAATATTATATCAGCCTTTCTTCCATTTTGTCTTGCACTTCTTGTCTTCCATTAAGTTTAACAGTGCAAAAAGACTCAATCTAAATTACCATAATCAGTTTGAGAGTCATATTGATCTAACGGTGAACACAGGGTTTTGTTACAATAAAATAAATTTCTGGCTCTTTCAATTCCCTGTAGACAATCAGTGGGATTCATCTGACAAAACATAGGTACCTATCATGTAGATTTATGTTGCTGAAATAACTGTCTAGCTTTCCTTTACAGCTGATAGGAAGAAACAGGCTTTTCTGATCCAAAACCAGACATCTGAAATCAGTCAGATGAACTGCATCCTAAAAGTACTTCTTTCTCTCCACTGACTAAAAGCTCAAAAGCAGACATCCACATTGCGGGCACCTAGTCAGAAGAGACTAATTTCATCACTGCTGCTTCCAACTTTCCTGTGTCTTTTTTGCTTCAAAGGAGAACTGCAATTTCCCTTACTGTGGCAGTATGACCAAGTGAAAAACAGGCAGGAAAATGCTCTACACAGATATTTGCAATTCCTGCTTTAGTACTGCAGGCTTCACAGTGGAGTTGGTATTGATTATACTCCCTAAGCACTACACAGATGTCAGTGGAGCAACTGAGATCAGAATCAAACCCACAAATTACACTTTTATTTCTGACTGCCATAGTAACTACAGCTGGTTTATAAAGTTGGAGTCCTGGAAAATAAGTCTCTTTATTGATGTCCTTAGCTTCCAGACAGCAGTTTATGCTCTTGTTACTCAAAGGCAGAATTCTACATTAATAAGCAGAAGTAACTGTTAAAGTTTTTTTATTTTCATTGAAAAGAAATAGTGAATTTCACTACATTAACAGATTTATAAGAGCTCTTAAGAAAATTGCACATGTAAGTATCTCCATTATATGGACTGAGCACTAATTAACAAATCATGAACTCTTGGTAGAGGCATGGACACAATACAAAACACTTTCTTAGATATAAGGATTGTATTAAAATTTACAAATAGATGTTTTAATTTTTTCAATATTTATCAATTTTTCATTTTCTAAATACTTGACCTAAATCTATGTCTTGCCTCTAATATAATTACCTGAATTTCAATACACAGCATGTATTTGCAGTGGAAAGACTATAGAACCCGAAGTATCTATCTGACATTCCAAATGACTGAAAAAAAAATACATCCACCAGAAACAATGATCTCTTTAAGTAATTAATAGAATTTTATGAGTTTTATAAGTATAAAAGGTAGAGAATAACGTTCAAAGGAGTTTATTTCCAAAGGGGTAACAGTTGTGTTTGTGTATGTGGAAGATAAACGTCCCCAAAGAAAAAAAAATCAGCCATGTGAAATCATTTTAGCTAGAGCTTTCTAAAATAGAAAGAAAACAAGATATATATCCTTCTGACATTTTCAAAGCATAGTCACCTCATGTTTGGAATGATAAACATTTAGATGTGTGATTTGTGTTGCAATGTTTTCGAAGTAAAGCTTTTGAATCTGAGTGCAAAGATACTGCATTGACCTATGTCATGTCTAATACTGATTAAAGGTTGTACAAATAGACTGTGAATCTAACAGCAAGATATCTATTGACATTTTCTAATACGGATGGCAATGCTGCCAGCTCTGGCTGTTATGTCTCACAAACAAGAAAGGTCAGTGCCAGTGGGTGTCTCACCTTCATAAGCAGTGGTACAAGTGTTTCAGCAGCTGACACATTGGTATGACTCAGCCCTGAACCAGACCCCAGAACTAAATTGAACTCATCTTTGTGAAACACCAATTACAACTGTAAAGCTGGACTCATTACAGTCAGCTTAAAATTATGTGGCAACCATTTTAGGAGACATCGTGTGAATAGAGAAATCATAGAGCAGCATGTGCATTGCTCTACAGGAATATCCAGGACAATGCATTGCATTACTTGAGTGCTGACACATCTTTTTTTACCTATATGCTAATCCTAAAGGAGTTGATATGCTTACTGGCTTGTCACATAAGTTCCTTCTAGGTTAGATGCCACTTTGACAAGAGAAGGAGAACACAGCATATAAACGATCCCTGTCCACGAAAATGTGAAGACAGACTTTGTGATTATTCCATATGGGAATCTTCTTACTACTTTCACTTATATGCAGTGATGTATCTGAAATACTTATTTAGAGCTACACCATAAATCCTGTGTTGGCATTACTGATAATTGCTTACATATGTTCACTTCTGACCATAATGGTTTGCTTGGACTACCCATGCAGTTATGACTGTAAAATACAAACTCAAAAAGGGCAATTTTTCATACCTTATAACTTTGTTATCTGTAGGGTTAAAACTGACTGGATTGGTCTGTCTCAATATGATCCCATATTTCTGGATGCAAGAAAAATTAATTTGGATATTTTGAACTTAGTAGTGAAAAAAAATTAGCAATTTCTAACACAGGATATTCATCTGGCCATGCTTATATCAAAAATAGAAAAGAATTTTAAACATATAATAGACGTTATTAATAAAGTCTGCAGAACCTGTTCTGTTATTGAAATTCACTGTTGACTGTTAAAGGTTTTTTCAAGGCCTACCTTTCAGAGAATTATTGGAACTTTTAATTAACTTCTATTTTGTAAACTGTAAATATTGATACTTAAGATGTCCTATCCTCTCTAATGTCTTTGAGTATGCATATTTGTATTTAGCCTAGTGGAAACCTGGCCTTGATTAAGGCCTGTACGTTCTAATGTAATACAGCAATACCTTCAGTATAAATAGAATTCTAAACCAAATATGTAAATTTTAAGACAATCATAAATCTCTGTGAATTGTTAAAATAATTTTATTTTTCACTTCTCTATTATTAAATCCTATTTTTTGCACTTCTCCTGAAAACATTTTCCCAACCCAGCAGAGCACTTGTCCTTCTCTCTGTATCTTCAAGCACCTACAGTGTTAAAGGATGCCTTAGGAAGTTACACTGCTGTACAGGTGGATGGCTTACGTGCTTTTCCCTGTTTGCACTCATATAGCCGTAATCTACTCTAATAGTTGTCAATAAAATTATGCTATAAGAATAAAGAACAAACACAAATTGCAACATAATAATTTCTTTTATGCATTTAGTCTTTGTGTGTACATACCTAAGCCTTCCTTTTTTAGCTTTTAAGGGAAGAGTAAATCTGTATTTGACCTGAGACCTTTCTGAAAATTGAGCTGACCTGGAATCAAAGGCAGGTAAAGCACAGTAATAATAGAAGTTGAAAATCAATACAAGGCTTTACAGGGTAATGCTGAAGTCATTTTAGTTTCAATGATAAGATGATATTTGGATTTTGTGAGAACTTTTCTCTATTGCCGATTAACTTTATAGCATCCTTGTGTCACAGATGAAAATGTTCTTGACGTTGACTTTGTTTCATCCCAGCTTTTACAATTTGTGGCAACCTAACAGTTATAAGATAACTTTCTAATACCAAAATTCTCTGCGTTAAAAAATAATTGTTCAGTATTTATACCATATGAAATCCATTCCAGTTACACGACACTAAAAGTAAAAAACAGAGTTAGAAGAATATTGTATTTAATATAATACATACTTTCACTGATTTCTGCCTGTGAATCTCTTGAAATAGCTTGCTGGAAGGGAAATTTGGAGAATAAAACTTATTCTCAGATTAAACCACAGTAAATTGAAAATGTTCCCTGAAACAGGCAGTGCTATCCTCACTGTGCTCCATGCCTGATCAAACAAGGCAAGGTGAGGAGGATGGAAACGTAGTCTCACTCCTGAACATCTATCAAACAGGACCCTATCAAACACTTTCATAGACACAGTGCAATTTTCTAGCACTCTTTAGGATTCCCAGTCAGCCAATCTACATAGCTGTTGGACTTCACAACCCCTTCCAGCCTCGTTTTCACTGTTACAGACACAAATGCTGAAATGCCTCATGGCCTGTAAAGACATTTTCTTTTCTTGTTACAATGGCCCAGAAGATCTGAAATATTTCTTGCTGTTACACTTACTGCAGCTCTCCTCTTGTGTTTATCCCCTTTTGAATATTTGAAGTGCATGCTGAATTAAATTTTCTCAATTATTCAGCATAGGACTAATATTTATTAGAGTTATGAGTACAAGTCTAAATAAAGCACTTGTTTCAGTGTTCCGTTGATAGTGTAGGTGGTTTTGTGGTAAATCCTGCCCCGCATTTTTTTTTTTTTTTTTTTTTTTTTAGCAGTAAGGCTATCCTAGTAATTAAGTATCTAACCTACATTCCTAGCAAATTATAGGAGAAGTTTTTATTCTGTCTTATAGTTTCCATCTGATTTTAAGCAAATGCACAACATAAGAAGTACTCTGGAAACAACATTCTGTAAGCCCACATTTTACATTCTATGTTTGTTCTGTGAAAGATTTTTCTTTCATATTTCTTTTTTTTTTAATGACATCCAGCAGTACTTCCTTGGTTTTTTTTCTCCTTAAGAATGGAAGTTAAGAATTACATTAAAGCCACATTATATCACACTATTGGAAAAATAAGTATTATGAATAAAATGGCTTCTACAGAATCAAGTATAAAATTTGGCTATTATAATGTTTGATTAATTAATTAAGACATTCAACAGCATAAGACCCAGAAAAGTGACCAATAGAAGCGACTGGCTTTGAAGATCTTGAATTTCCCTCCAAGCGGCCATGGGCAAGTAAGTCAGTGGAAGTTATCCACAAAACCAGATTAGGGCATGTTTTTTTGCTATGTTATTTTTCTGCAATTCGCTTGTGCAGTTTCAGAATAAGGATGGAAAACCTTTATCTTAGTTTCATCATCCAGATAAGCATTGCTCACAGGTATTTTGCACAAAAATTTTAATGTTGACGTGATTCTTGCTGTCATTAACAATCCTGCTTCAATAAGCAGAAACAGACAATTCTAAACCAACAAATTTTGGCCTTTTTTCTACCACTACTAATTAACTTTGGTTTGAATTTATGTCAGAATTTGTATCTGATGATGAAAGGGAATATTTTGTATTTTCTTTGTCACAAAAACTAGATTTCCAGATTGGTAACACTTAAAAATATGTCCTTTTTTAAAGCTTTACTTTGCAGGAAAATGTGACATCTTAAAATTTATTTTATTTAAAAAAAAAATAACTTTAGACTTCTGATTGATTAAGCAAGAAAAAAATAAAGCCAGCTCCCACATTCTACTGTAATTTTTATTCCAATCATGTGCTGCATCTCAGTAGGCACTGAAGATACAAATAAATAAGAAGAAACTTCAGTAATGGAAAGGAATGAATGAGAAGCATGTAGGAAATATTTGAAAAGGACTCTGTAGCACAGTAGTTCAATGGCTTTGGTAAGAGGTTTAAGTGTTTTTGGTTTTTGGTTTTGTTTTGTTTGTTTGCTTTGGTTCATTTTTAATAGGAAAAAATAAAGACTGCATCACTTTCTCCTTGGGACTCTGTAATTCTGAGCCTTTACCACAGGCTGAATAAGCTGTAATTCTCAGTATTCAGTGTGCCTACTTTTGAAAGGATCTGGTTCTGCTGTATGTTAGGATCGATAGTTCTTCAGTGTCTCCAAACACTGAACATCAATCAAATTGATCTGCTTGGCTCCAGCACTGGACAACCCTCAACATTTTCCTAACAAGTTTATGAATGTTACTCTAATATCTGAGAGACTAATCTGGTTCACAAAGGCCATACAAAAGCCAGTGTGAATTTTGCATTCCTTTTTGACCATTCTTAGTCGTTCATGACTTGTAATGGTCATATTTCCTTTTTCCTTTTAGGAATTGATTGAAAATTGCTCCCTGCATTGTGAACTTCAAGTCTAGGCTACAGTTCCACAAGTTGCCTGCCTGAATGAAGTACATGTTTAGCAGTACCTATATTCACAAATAAGACATCTGTTAGCAAATTGGATTCGGTCTTGCATTATGTAAACTCTTTTTTTATGAGTTACCTCCATTATAAGCTGAATTTTCAGTCTGATGTTACATAGATTTCTACCTCACACAACAGAAATAAGTAAACCCACTATTTTGACTTTTAAATTGTCAAACAAATATTGAGTCTACTTTCTATGGTTTAAAAATTTAGCTTAATATGTCCTGTGTTTATTTGTTTTCATAGAATTTGTTTATTGAATGAAAATCTCATAAGTCATTTGATAAGTATCACACTGTATAAGGATTTCTATTGTTTTGTAATTTATTGTCAATATGAAACTCAAATGTCAGGACTGGAGAGGCAGTCAGTTACAAAAGCCATTATTCCCCATCTTCTAATCTGAATGGGAAAGAAAAAAAATGCAGATTACTTCCTCATCTTGACTTCCAAGGAAACTATGAATTTGTTCTTTACATACAATTGTTCACAATCCTGGAATACCTTATAATATAAAATCTATCTTCATCCTTAAATTCAGTTTCATAAAACCAATACCTTGTCATTTATAACTTGTATTCGGCTTCATAACTGCTTACATTTATAGTAAAAGTTCATCTGACATTTTTTTTTAAATCAGGTGAATTCATTTTGTCACTCTTATTCAGATTCTATAAGTTATTAGTTACCTTTCTTTCAGTAGTGTTTGTCTGAGGGCATTGCAGGACATTGATATTTCTGACATTACTTCAGAAAACACAGTTCAGAACAAGCATTCTTATTTCATATTCCAACAGAACTCTTTATTCAGCACAGGTGAAAAGGCGCTTCATGTGACTGAAGGCAAATATGAAAGCTATGAAGTAGCATAGGTAACAACACAGGCACAATCTAAGTAATGTTTTCAATGGTAAATGAACAGGAAACATCATGTTTTCATTGTCAAACCACACCCAAATTGATGGAATAAGCAATCAGTGAAGTAAGGTATCACTGTGCTTTTAAAGAGACTATTTTTGATGTGGATTATATCAGTGTAAAATAAACATGAAAGCAACCCTGACATTTCCACAAACTAACTCCTCAAAGCAAACCTGCAGTCTGAAAGCTGATCTAGAAATAATTTACCTCATTTCTTTCCACCCTTTGTGAAGAATTTTGGTAGATATAATTATGGAAGGGAAGGAAAAAAAAGTGGTTTAGATTCTGGACTTCTCACTGCCACTGGCAAAGAGGAAGAACAACTGTTCCAGCACTTAAAAAAATGTCAATATATTTATCCACAGACTGCCTCTTTCAAATACACACATTCAATATGACATTGATTCATCTGCAAGTAATGGAAACACTTTTTCACCTCTTACACTAGTTCCAAGTGAATTCACAGGATTTTCATAAGGAGGAAAGACCCTGAGAGTTATGTAGCTCTTGAAAATACATGAATAAAATACTGGAGCAACTCAGCTTCAATATTGAATGTAACATTGGTATAGACTGACTAAGTCCCAAAGGATTAGATCTATTAATCTAACTACATAGCACTGTCGCATATAGCCCTTGCCACATGAAAAAAAATCAATAATCTATGGTAAATGTAGCTACAGAGTAGGTCATCCATGAAAATAAGAGATTTCTCTGTGAAACCCATCATATAAAATCTGTTTAAGAGAAATCAGGGCAGAATGACATCCTAATGAATTATTATTTATATTTTCTAGAAGATAAAAAGGTCACAGAAATCTGTTCTGAGGCAAAATGATGATTCAATTTTACAGTAAGTAGCAGCTCATTTTTACATTACTATAAAATACTGAAATGATCTAACTTAAAGTTTCCCTTTATGTACTGCCATAAATGCACATCAATTTTCACCTAACATGTGAATGAGAAGTTGCCATGTTTACAGCAAACCTAAAGTCTGTGGGACAGGCATAGGTGTATACAAAAAGGATATTGGGTTTTGAAGGGGTTTCACATTCCTGCTTTGGACAGCAATTTTTGTTTTCTGTCATAGATGGCAGAAAGGGGAAGCACCTTTTTTATTTAATTTTCTTGTTGGAAATAACCAGAATGTTTTAAGATTGTGGAAAAAAAACCAAAACAAACCCACAAACATCATGTACTAAAAGAACTATATATCATAATACAGTCCTCACACTTCAAATGTCACAACTTAAAGTACCTTAAATTGCCAAAAAATGATTGTTCTGAAATAGAAATTATAGTATCCAGGTTTTTTTGTTTGGTTGGTTGTGTTTTTTTTTTTGTTGGGTTTTTTGGTTGTTTTTTTTTTTTTCAATAAAAATTAACTTTCCATTTATGGACCATTAAAATAAAACAACATAATCTTCCACAATTCTCCCACCTCTTTCATTTGATTGAAGCTATCCAATAAATTTTATTCACTTGTTTTCCCCCTAAATTTGCTATTGGTGAAAAACTTTTGATTGCCCTATACTTTTCATGCTGGGTGCTGTTAAAAGAAAATGTGGAGAGTATTTTGTGAATCTGGATGAAGGATGCCTACCTTTCAGGGTGTCAACTTGAACAGTGGAAAGTAAGAGGTTGTGCAATGTGGCAGCTCCAAAGAAAGCTATGGAATATCATGCAATCTAGCTAGATAATGAAGATTATGATCCTTAGGCAAGGGGTGATTCCTTTTATTTTTTTTTCATCAAGGATTAGCTGTAAATAGGGATCAAAAGTAGGAGGAACCTCATCAGCGCTGAGGCGAAGTGGTGTAGAGTCACACTTTTTGTGCAAAAGCTGTGGACATTCAGTCTGGCCCATGACCCATTTGCTCAGAGCCTGAAACCAATCCTGAACCTGCATCATAGCCGTTGTATCATACCCAATCAATTAATATTTTAATTATATTTGAAAACTGCCTGTGGAACTGTTTTTAAAACAGTGAATCTGAGTAGGCAAATACCACAGAATATTGATAATTTACCAGCTGATGAAACAAATTCAAAGACAGTAAAGAACTTAAATTCAGATATGAACTAGGAGCATAGCAAAGGAGATAATGGCTTTCATATCTTCTATTTATTTAAAGTCTAGGGAGGTGATTCTGCCCCTCTGTTCTGGTGACACCACTCCTGGAGTACTGCATCCAGCTCTGGAGTCCTCAGTACAGAAAAGACATGGACCTGCTGGGGAGGGTCCAAAGGAGGGTCACAAAAATGATCAGAGGGGTGGAACACCCCTCCTATGAGGGAAGGCTGAGAGAGCTGGAGTTGTTCAGTCTGGAGAAGAGAAGATTCTGGGGAGACCTTATGGCAGCCTTTCAGTCTTTAAAAGGGGTCTGTAATAAAGATGTGGAGAGACTTTTCAGCAGGGCCTGTTGCGATACGAGAGGACTGATGGTTTTAAACTAATAAAAGGGGAGATTCAGGCTTGAATTTTGAAGGTCCCTTCCAAACCAAATTATTCTGAGATTCTGTGCTTTCAGTACCTCTACATAGTTCATGGCATAGCAAAAAAGGAAAAAACATCTCTGTGCTCTTGATGCAGAATTATAGCTTGAGAAGACAGTTGGGAAATTTATTTTCTAGCAGCTTCACTAAAGGTTCATCCAAATCCTAAAAGCAAATTATAAAATGAGGAAGTTATAGACAACCCAGCATTACATAAATGCAACTGATTTACAGTGACCAGAACACAGCCATATCCCACTCCAAAACTAGTCTGCAATATCAAAGGGAAGAAAATATGCTTAAGAAAAAGTGTTACTAAAACTCCTTTTTGGATTATCATATTCATGCATATGGAATCATAAAATTGTACCTTAATTATATATTTCTTTTGGACTAATTGCACATCTGTGGTAATATGACTGCATGTGACTTTTAAGTATCACTTAGTATGCACTGTGGTGAAATAATGGATATGTAATTTTCTTTCAGTAGGTACCTTCAGACTGCAGTGAATCTTAGATGAAAGATTTAAAGTTGCTAGTTTCTTCTTTGAAGTAACAGTTGAAACTGGGCAGTGGTTCCCTGAATATAATTGTATATATCTCCTGTTTTATTAAATAAGAGATGTTTAAAGAAGATCCAGCAGAAACAGCAACAAATTACACTGTGCTTCACAGAAACCAAAACATTATGCTTTTGGTGAAAAGACAGAGAAATTGAAGTGCCATCAGTAATTATTCAGCTCTAAAAACATATAGGTTCAATTCTTTCTCTCACACTTAATATGACATGAAAAGCAACCAAGATTAAAGAAACACAGTAGTGTTTCCAGTGACACTCTAACTTCACCACTGGGCATGTCAGTGCTTGGCCCTTAAACAGAGTACCAAAAAAGACCACCAGAAAAGCATCACAGCCTGGAAGTGAGCACCTGCAGTACTTGAAAGGCACATCATGATCAGGGTACCTAAAGGACTCTATACCACAGCTCCACACTTAGAACAGAAATCTCCCTGAATTGCAAACCTGGAAATGATGAGTCAAGAATAAGACCTATTCCTTAATTTTCTAATGGACTTAACTTTCCACTGTGGTCCAGAAAAGTTCACACCCTCTATTCAGACTTCAGCCATGATTCTTCCTTGATGTTTAGCTTGATCCAAGATAACTATTTCAGAGGGCAGATAAAAACTTCAGACCTGAGAGACAAAATTACTCCTCTGCCTAAATGAAAGCAGCTTTTGATCACAGACCACCTGCTTCTCTGTGGGAAGCCCTAATCACTGCTATGTGCAGTACTGAAAAATGGTCCTCTCTTAATCTGTTCCCTTAAAGTTGTTTATTTTGTGAACTTGTAGTAATTCTGGGAAGTCTTATAAACACTGAGGTTATTAAGGGAACCTATATCTCAACAAAACTTAGCAACATATTTTTATCAATGATTCTTCAAAAACAAATCCTTAAAAATTATTTTTCACCTTAAATAATTTACTGTAAAAAGTAAATTATTATGCCATTACATGTTAAATACATCATAAATATATGTATAGTGGCATTAGGCTTTTAGATCATACAACATTGATTACTTGACATATTTTTCATACTTTCAAACTGCAAAGATAATTATTGCTTTTGAATCTGCTAAAGTTTCTTTCAGTACTTGAAATTGTATAAACTATGTCAGTGGCTCAAAGGCTGCTGACATCCTAGATCCATTTGCGCCTCCCTCTCGGGGAAGAAAATTCGTTCTTTAGCCCTAGGAAAAATTATCCTCATCTATAGAACAGCTTGGACATTGGAGCTGGCTTTATCAGGTAATAACTGGGATTCTCTTCAATTACCCTGTGATATAAGCTGTGGTGTTACTCGGTCTGGTCTAAAGTTATTTTTCATTATAAAAATTACCTTAAAATCCCAACAAAAATCTTTAAAGAAACCACTGGTTTTGTATTTTTCATTGGAATGATTTTTTTCTTCGTATGTCTGCAGTTGGTTTACTACAGAAATTATCACAGGAGCATAACATAGGCTGTCCTTTTTAAGTTTCTTTCTTCCTTTGCCTTTCCTGGATAACAATCCATTAATTCTAACATAGACTTTAATGTTTTTTGAGGCTTGGAATACAGACAGTTTATGAAGCTGTCGAATGCAGTTTAGCTTCATTTTGTTGTATTTAAATAATTTCTGAAATCAGAACCCAAACAACATTAAAACGTGTATTTGATCAAAGAACTCCCTTTCTTAAGATCAAACATTCTTGGGCAAAGCTTACACCACTCAAAGATGTTCGAACTTGATGAAATAAGGACAAATATTTTTCAAAGCTAAAAGGAAAAGAAAAGCACAGGTACTTCAAAATCTTTTATAATCAGCAACAATGAAAAAGCCCTGTTAATATGATGCCATCAAATGGATTCAGGTACAAGTAAATATGCTGAGTACAGACAAGCAATTTCATTGGGAAAAAAGAAAAATATCTGAAGCTTTGAAAAAAAGTATATTTTAACATCTGGATTTACTGTAAAGAAAGTTCAGAAAGGGGAACAGAGTGACTTTTCCAAACTGATGGTCTTTCTTACATTAATTTGGGCATCTGAATACACAAATAGAGGCTGCTTCTCAAGATTAAAACTATAGGAGAAACAATTTGCTTCATATTTATTGGAAATAAAACACATTTAGCCCACAAGAATTGTCTTGTCCTATGTTCAGCAATTTTGTGTTCATTCCCTTAACTCTAAACACATAAATAGTCCCACTAAAGGTCCAGTGAATGATTAATGTTCTTAAACTCTTTTTTTTTTTTGAGCTATGTAGTTATTTTCTTTCAGTAGGAAAACACAAAAAGAATTCCTAGTAAACTAATTTCTGTAAGACGTTTCATTTCTGTAACGTTTCATTTCTGTAACAGATAATTATATGAAGTGTACTTCTTGTTCCACAAAAATTTATCTTGGTTAGTATCATGAAAAAATACTACTTACACAAAGTGAAATAACCTTATATTTCTTTAAAAGACACCATGTAGTAGAACAGCATGAATAAAAACATATAATATCTATAGGTCCAGATCACAAAAGCACTTCAGCACAAGTTGAAGTCTCATAGATCTAAATGATTAACTAATTAATTTGACCTAGTATCTGATTGATCTAAAGGTTACAGTACACAATTCTTTTAAATACATACTTGTGTATTCTATAACAGTAGAATTAAATATCTGCCTGTGCACTTTATGAAGAGAGAAATGTTTTGATTGAAATTCTAATAACTTTAACACAACCCTCCCCCAGAAAAGCTCTGTTATATACATCACTTGAGTACAGTGCTTTGCATTCCCAATATATATGAAACAATCTTCCTGATCCTTCAGACATATAAACCTAGCCCCTAACCGAGTGGTAAACTTCCATGAGTCAAGATGTTTGCTGTATCCAAGTAGTTGCTGCATACATACTAGGATCTGTTTCTCTGGGTAATATTATTTGGGCTATGATCTAAAGATTATAATAATCATAGGATCTGCGGCGTGAGGAGCATGAACTGGCAGCTACATCATGGCTATTCTTTGGATACATAGTGCAATTCAAGAGCCTCCCATAGTATAGGTGGACCAAGGACTGAGATGGCAGGGAAAAGCCATCTGAGGTCTGCTCCATGGAATATGTTATGTGAAGACTCAAACCCATTACAACTTTCCATTGAATAACATTTTACTGAATTTTTTGAAGAAGATTATGTCTGAATTCACTTCACTGAGGACCTTTCTATGGACAATATTTACAAAACCTATTACGGTATTATAAGACTCAGCTTCAGTCAATAGACCTAAGTACTTAGGAGTCTTATCATTTTATGTTTAACGCTAATGAATTTGAGTCATTACCCTGTTGATGTTATTAAGGGAGACTGAGCTGAAAGAAATCTTATTTTAGAAAAATGATTAATGCAGAACTTCAGGAAGTGGGAAAAGTATAACAGATTGACAAAAGGAATCTGTTGTAGATATGAAAGACTATGTGAAGAAGTTTAAATGCCATGAAATAAATAAGCGGGGAGGAAGTCATGCAGCTTATTTGTAAGTGAAGTGGGAAGCATGGAATGAAACTGGATGACATGGGGAGGAGCAGACAGGTAGGTGGGCAAGCAGGGGAGTGCCCGGTGTTTGTGAGACCTTAAAACTGAGAAGCAAATGACAAAATGAAAGGAAAAGTTGATAACTGTCCTAAGGGTAAGTTCAAGCATTGATGCTGTTTCCTTGCAATATGTTGCACTTTTCCAGCCCATTTTTTTTTATTTTAGCTATCATAAACTAATGTGACATAAATATTAAAACAAACAATCCTCAAAGATTGTTCCTTTTTGTCATTTTGATACTGTTTTCCTCTAAGATAAAGATATCAGAAAAGTTTAACTTTGGATTAAATTTTACTGTTACTAGGAAATGAGAACAAATATTTATTCAGAACAGGCCTAGTTATCAGAGGCAAAGCTGAATGTAGTTTTTTTCATATAATAAATATTGTTGATCTTATAATAATATTCATCCTCAAAACACACTGTACAAAACCACTATGACTTGTTACAAACTACTTCATATCAAGTGCTACTCGAATATACATCAAATACTCAAAGTGATGAACAAGTGATGCTTATTCATGATTGTGTGCCTCTCTTCTAAAGAATTGCTAGTTCTATTTTTATCAGTGACAGCCACCACCCATTGCTATGATTCAAGCCACACTGACACAGCTAAAGCACAGGCAATTAAAGATGAGCTGGAATTAAATTATTTGCATGTACAACAGACTAACCAGCATTAGCAGCCTGGATCTTTATTTGGAGCTTCTCAATATTCAGTAAGATACTTGTTTAAGGGGGGGGTTGTTTGTGTCTGTTTGTTTGTTTGTTTGTTTTAAATTCCCTTAGATTACAATTGAGCTATTATATTCTGCAAAGCAGAGGAACAGCCAATTTGATCATGTCCATCATTCTTAGAGAGTTATGAGAAGAAAGGAAATTACTTTTTTCTGGTTTGGTTCATATTTGTTCACAGATTTTGAGGATTCTGGATCATTGCTGGATTTTTCCCCAAAAGCTGTGAATTACTTTTTTTTTACTAGCATGTTCTTGTTATGAGACATAGCTCTATCTGTTAAAATTTGTCAAGATTTACTGCTATAGTAATTTATGATATAACAACTCAGAACATGGCGTGGTGATAGATGCAGAAGCTATGGTGAAACAAGGCATCCCTTCAGCTTATTTGTCTGAGAATTTATAGGGGGTTTTGTTTGTTTGCAAAGCAAGTAACAGAATAATAAATGGTGAGCAGCAAAAGTTATTCCACCTTCCTAGCTGAATAAAAAGGCGTTGTGCATTCCGTAGCCAGTTTCCCAATCCATTTCAAAATAACACTGTATAAGGCAACATGAGATTATTTAATCTACTATAGCTGTACATTTAACATATATAGAAAAGTATATGGCCCTTTCATGACAGAGCAATTGCCTATTGTGTCACTTTATCCCATAATTTTGCTGGCACACTGTAAAAACTAGTCTATGGACAGCTCATTGATTAACACTGTTAAATGGCAGACTACTGTGGTTTTCTTAAAACATTTTATTTTTTCACCTGTGTTACCTTACTAGGGAAGGAAAACCTAATTATAATCCGACTTATTTTGGTAATTCCCTAAAAATGCCTTTTGCTTACCAGTGTACAAATAGTAAAATTTTAAATATCTTTTACCAAAAAAATAGTATGATCTGACAGCTGTACAGCCATCTCTCTGTATAATTGGTGCTTACGGTTCTAGTAGGCTTGGTTAACAGCAATTATTGTTTTGATTTTGTTTTTCTGAAAATAATAACCAAGCTTTGCTACATTTATTTTTCAAGAGAATAAAGGCTGTGAGACCATATATTACAATTCTACTCCAGTCTCAGAAAGATGTCAAATTGAAGACTAAAAAAAATGCATTATAAGGAGCCTTTTTTAGCTCAAAAAATTCTACTTGAGTTGTTATTTCTTCAAAACTTTCATTATTAAAAATTTGTGTTAAAAAAATGAGAGTAGTAACAAGTTTAATCAATAAAATCTCTTTTAAGATAAGATTTTCACTGAAACTGTATGAAATGTTTCCACAAAAAATATAATACCTTGCTTTCATACACATCAATCAACATTTAGACACTAATAAGTGCAAAAAATTAAAAGGAAGATATAAATTTCCTGGGAAAAACTATGCAGGAAAAAAAAAAAAACCTGGCTAAATTAGACATTGAATAATATTTGCAAAAAAGGACTTGCAATAATTTCCTTAATGGGCTTGAGTAAGAATACAATCAGCTACAAATATGAACTCCATTGAGACTAAATCTTACAGGGATAAAAAAGCGAATACCATTAAAAATGTTACACAGTATAGGAGCTGGTATGAATTTTCAATCAATAATATTAAAAAATAGATTTCAATTTTAATACCATGTGTGTTATGTTAGGTAAGGTAGAATAGAAAAGGAATCATGAAATTAATTTTTTTTTTTTTTTCTATCTCAAAAGGTCATATCATCCCTGCTTTCATCCACACTGCGTCTTTGGAAACATATATTGCCAATCCTTACCTGACTGTTCAACTTTATGATAAATACTGAGGTAGCTAAAATCCAGTGTCATCTCTCACATATGGAATACTCTGCTAGACTGAATCTTTGACTCCCTAGTAAGACTAAGGAGTGCACATAATAAAGGTGCCTGTAACTTGCTTTTCCTAATCCTTGTAGAGAGTTACTGAGAGCAGGAGCCTAATTGTTACAAGCATTCTTTCTTTGAATGACCCTCTCTCCATTTACTTGCATGAGGCCCTGATCTAACGCTAGCATTGGTGCTTCCCTTCTGCTCCCAGAAAAAATGCATTGCTGGTTCAGAATCACATTTTTATATTAAAACATAATCTAAATTTGAAAACAAACAAACAATCAAAACCACCCTGCAGTTAAAGAGTTTGAGGGTGCCACAGAAAATGGGAATAGTCAAAGAATTTTCTTCTTTGTCTTCCTCTTTATCACCCTCACAAAAAAGTTTTTTGACACCATGTATAAGTCAGTGGTGTAGCAACTGAACGCCAAGCAGGCCTGGAGTTGGGATGATCATTTGGGGCAGATTTTTAAAGGGTCCAGTACCATCTATGATTTGGTTTCTGTGTTCTTGTTTACAAGACAAATACAGTCTGCAAGAAATGTTGCCAGGACTTAGGCAACAAATCAGAACTAATAAATAGAGAATAACGAATAGTCAAAGTTGTCTTTGAAGCAAACAATTTAGAAATAATAATTAGTTGGGAAATCTAAAAAAATGTCTGGCTACCCAACTTGCAATAGATTAGTCATCATTGTATGAGTCTCTAACTACAGTGGGAACCTATGCACACTGGAAAATTATAGTGGGAAAGTTATTCAGAATTAAAATATTCCTCTTGTTCGTTTAGGCATTCTTTGCTTTTCTAAAATAGATGCATAGTAATTTACTGTCATTTAAATTCCCAAAAGGCTACCTTGCAGATATTATACCTGCTCAAAATCATTACAAAACTACATTGAGCCAGCATGATTTTGATTGTATCAGACAAGCTGCAGTGATTAGCAATCCTGTGCCCTGCTAATGGACGGGGACTTGGTATTATTTACCTATTTTTAAATCTGAATTACAGCGATCCAATAGAACTAATCATGGAGCTGGCAACCTCTAGAAAATATCTTCCACAGCCTGTCTCCTCCACAACAGAGACTACAACAAGCACAATGAACTCATTCTATATTTTTCACATTCAAAAAAAGATGTTGAATCCAGTTCAAAATCTTTATTCCTACTTTGAATGGTGTATGCTCATACGTTAAAAAAAAAAAAATAATAAAATCATCTAGCACTTTAGGATTCAGGTTTTGGCTGATAAACTTGCAATTTCATTACAAAGGAACTTTTCTGTTGGAAATATACAATTCATTCAATGGTATACAGATGTTTTCATTATGAAATGCAAATAGAGATGAGTTTATTACAACTTTATTTATTTCAAATAGAATAAACTATTTCTATAAGCAGTCTTCAAAGTTAAGAAAACTTTGAGGAATGCAGAATCAGTGATGAGACAGATCTGTAAGCATCTACGCAGCTTGCATACTTCAGTTTGCAGCAATTTAGTTCCATTCACATGTTGCTGAACCCAAACTACTTGGCACATGAGGCAGACATTATTAACTCTTATGCAATCATGCAAAAATACGTGTAAACCACTTCTGAATTTGAGCAGTAAGATGGCATTTGACTTAACCAGTCCTTCAGGTTCAGACTGCCCCAGTGCGGGTCCCCTGCAGGGTCACAAGTCCTCCAGCGTAAGCTTCCCACGGGGTCACAGCCTCCTTCAGGCATCCTCCTGCTCCAACGTGGCACACTCCCTGGGCTGCAGGTGGAATCTGCTCCACCATGGAGCTCCATGGGCTGCAGGGGCACAGCTGCCTCATCATGGTCTGCACCACAGGCTGTAGAGGAAGCTCTCCTGTGGCACCTGGAGCATCTCCTGCCCTCATTCTTCACTGACCTAGGTGTCTGCAGGGATGTTTCACATGTTCTCACTCCTGTCTCCCAGCTGCTGTTGCACATCAGTTTTTCTTCCCTTACTGCACAGGTGCTATAATCACCACTGATAGGCTCAGCCTTGGCCAGTGGCAGGACCATCTTGAACCTGACTGGCACTGGCATTGAAGGAATCTTCTATCAGTTTCTCACAGAAGCCACCTCTGAAGACCTCCCCTGCTACCAATACTTTGACACACATACCAAGTACAGTAACCATTCTGACTTTTACAAAGTCTTTTTCACTGCTGGAATTTTTGTCAAGATAACCTTTTTGAGCAATGAGCCTCAAAAAAACCCGAAATGCATGTAATGCATTCAACAGTTGTTAAAAAAAATAATAACTAAGAAAAGCTTATTCTAAAGCATGAAGGATCATTACTTTCAGTAATTAAGGGAAGATTCCTCTAGGATTGAATTGCTGTTGTTTTTGCTAATCAGAATTTTAAGAGAGTAGCAGGCTCTAATTAACTTCTGATACTTTATTCAGCTTGAGCATAAACAAACATTTTAACTTGGGTTCTAATTACCCTTTTCTTCTTGCACATCATGTTTCTTTTGAGTAATGTTTCTTTGCTACTGAGAGTTATCTATGCCAGATCCATTTTTTCTACTGGGATTAAAAGCTCTTAAAGAAATTTTTTTCTAATCTATGCTCCATTCACACACTGCAGGGTACAAACTTATACCATGCATCTTTCCCTGAGTTCAGGACCAATGATTACTCTTAGCAGCTTCCTTTCTTTTCAGTAAGTCAGTTTAACAGAATTTTTGTTGTCTATTTGCATAAGGTTATAAAGTGGTCTTTTAGAAAAATCATTAAAGAATTTGTGAGCTATAGCTCCAAGATTTATGAATTTCATCTTGTTGATTCTCTACTGGTTTTCAACCACCAGCAATGCATAGACTCTTAACAGTTTTTACCTGTAGGGCTGGGACATACCTCAGAAGCCTCCTGTCTCAAGCCAGGGGTCACTGTAACCAGATCATTACTCAGAGTTTTTCTTATCATGTCTTCAAGTATCATAAAGACCCGCACTTCTTCTGACAATCTATTCCGACACTTTATTATCTCTAACAGCATTAGAAGTTTTACCACTGTCTAACACAAATCAGTCCTCTTGCAGTTTAAGGTCAGTGCTACTTTCCCTGTCTTTCTAGGGGATGAAAAATAGAATGTAGGCTTCAACACTGTTGCAGTGCTTATGTATTTGAAAATTTTCATCATGTTAAATTTTCCTTTCTCTCCTTGTCTTCTTAGGCCAAATATCCTTATTCTTTCATGTTTGCTGGACTTCTAATCAGTCACATGGGGGAGGGGTTTGTCTCTTTTTTTTTGTTTGTTTTTTACAAACTATCATTGGTTATTTTATATCTTTATTTAAGCTGAACACATAGAGCAGGAAAGAGTTGGAAACGGAAACTTTACCATAAATTACAGAAGAAGAAATATTTCTTGTCTTGCAGATGCTTCTATTATTTTATTTATTTAATTATTTTTTTTTTATAATTAAATGAAAATTACTGCCATGCTTTTCTTTCCAGTTTTCAAAAGTATAATTGAATCTAAAAGGGCTGAAAAAAAGACTGCGTATTCAAAAGCTCTTTATCTGATTAGGATGTCTAAATGCTACTGAATACATCAAACCACTTTTAAAATCCAGGTGATGGCCATATATTTTTAGGTACTTCAAAATACTGTAGGTGACTGGCCATATTTTCTAAAGTCACTAAGCAGACGGTGCTGATGCAGATCCTTGAATTTCTTTGAGGATCTGGACACGGCTGGCTAATTCTCATTCATGTCTGCATGAAATAAACATTTAAGTCTTTCTTACTAGAAACTATCTGCATCTTTTAGCATCAAAATATCAACAAAAAAAATCTCAATTTATAATCTGTAAAAATTCATTCAGCCCTTGATTCTGAAAATATCCATACCAGTAACATTTTCTACAGTGAGTCATACTAGTGAAGAATACTGAGACACAACATTTAATATAACTTTTAGCGTAAGCCAGTTTCAGGCCATACTCCAGCATTCAACTCCTCCAAGAGCTACAATATAGGAAAGGAAATATCATTCCCTTACTCCATCCTTCAAAATGCGTGTAAACAAAAAATAAAAATAACACAAGTTGAGAGGTCAGAATAACGTGCACTCAACTTTTTTTTCATCTCCTAAAATTGAAAGAGACATAATTTTAATCACCAACACAGAAATAAAATAGTCCAGCTATCAGAAGACTAAATGAAGAAGACTTCACTGACAAATCACCAAAATCAAAATATTTGAATCATCAATCCATGATCAGTGTTCATCACATATGCCTGAGAGGATTTATAACAAGCTGTAATTTTTTACCTGTTGTATTTGTAATCAAAGACTTGCATCTATCATATAGTTTAAGCATGATCATGTAAGTCAGAACTCTGAAGAAGTTAGAGAACTTCTCTAGAGAAGCTATAAATGCATACAAAATTGTCCACAGAGAAACAGAGTAGGTAATTTTTAGAAGCAGATTTAGAAAAACATACTCAGAATGTCTTTCTAAATCTATTTAAAATGTCTATAACATGAAGAAAATACTGCATACACAAGCACTGGAAAGTTTTAATAACTTTTTAAAGTATTTTATAATCTTAGATAGGAAGTCTTATATATGTACTAATTATCATGGTGAAACACTAAAATATGTTTCACTTAAGCTCCAAAGAAACCCTACTTCTTTGGGAAGGGAACCGTAAACAGTAAAAATTAAAGTCATCAACAGTTTCTAAGCATACCTACCACAGTTCAAAATGTTTATATTTATTGTCCTTTAATTGCTTGGTACTGTGTTATAGGTACATGAACATTTATTTTAATTTCAAAATTACATTCATTAGATCAATCCATGCTATCCACTTTAATTATAAATATATGAAATAGCTTTTCTATCATATCATTTCTCACAGTATAAAGCTGTCATCTTTCTAAAGGCCTAAAATGAAAGTGCCGTATATCTTGATGAATGGGAGGGAATTTGGCTTCCAGAAGCTACTTGTATGCTATTAAAAATGAGAGGAAGGATTAAAAACCTAATCAACTGCCTAAGGTAACTAGAAAGTGAACAAAAGAAGGAAACATGCTAAGTAAAACAAGAAAATGGACTAGAATTTATCTGCCTTCAAGATCATTCTTCTGAGATTCCTGAAATCAGGAGCATCCCTGAAGGCTTAGCATTTCTTTTGACTGAAGAAAATACAATTTTAAAAAATGGATCAAGCTATTCAATCTACAAATTTCTACAGGTTTTACCACTGTGATAATTTAATGACCCTCTGAGACTGCTATTCTAACTTGCCGTACTTGCTGTACTTTATAATCTTTGGTAGTTATAGAGAGCTTGAGAAGCACAAGGCCCTCCTTTGAAACAAAAGGATAAAATGCTCCCTTCTCTTTTTCTCTATTATTCCCCTTCATACTTTCACCAAACTATATCACTCAAAATGTCTCTCATAGACAAATCAATTTATCTGACACTGATCCTTTCTAGTGTATTTCCTCAGATCATCCAAGTAATGAAAAAGACGTCTCATCCCTATCACTATCTCACCAAAACTCTCTGCTAGAAGAATATAGATGGTGTGAGATTAAACTAGGCTGCAGAGAGATAGCTTTTTCTACCCCTTCCAGTTCTTAGAATCCTACGACAAATTGACCACTGATGGCTTCCACATTAAGTCTTCGAACTCTTACCATTCTAGGGAGGTGGAAATCATATATCTACATTCTTACCAACAGAATACAATATAGGTCATATACCAACATTCACATAAATCTTTCACAAGGTTAAACCTTTCCATCAAAGTAATACCCTGCCTTCTGCATCACAGTCCCTGATCTACCATCTACAAGCCTTTAGTGAAATGTGCAAAAAGCTGAGAGATTGAAACTCTTATTTTCTCTTGAGAGTCTCTGCTGAGCCGAAGCAGTTCCTGGAACGATATCTTGTACTTTGTTTCTAAAGAAAAAATTAAGTTTTTACTTCTTTTTGCAAAAAAAAAAATTTGTTTGGTTGGGCTTTTTTTGGTTTTCTTTCCCCAGTGAGGATTGAACCAGGAAAACTTATTAAAGTTAAGGAAAACAGAACTTGCAAATAAGCCCATGATGACAGTTATTGCACAGGTAAAGAACAGTGCCAAGTGGCACTCTTTTTAAATATGATGGCTTCTGTAACATTGTGCTATACTTTAAAGTTGTGACTATGTTAAAATTTCCTTTACTAAAAGGAACATGACATATATTAGCTGTTGATTCTGCAGACTATGCTTCCTCTTTCAGTGGAAAAAACTAATATAAATTTCACAGCAATAAGAGGTGACACAGAAACAGCTGAAATCACACTTCTGTTATGAAATAAAATCCATTTTATGCATACTACTCAGGAGGAAAAGAAGATTTAATGTCATTGAAAGAAGATTATTGGATCGTTAATATAAATCAGGGAACAGAATCACTGATGAAATCAGTGGAAATTAGGGAGCTTTCATCACCTGAAAATCTGATGCATTCTTTGCACTGCAATGCAGCTACAATCACTGTATAAGGGTCATATGAAAAGTTTGTGTTATACTTAAACCCCATCTTGTGTAGGTCTATCAGTTATTAAAATCAAACAAAGAAGAAGAGTACATGATTGGCAATTTCCAGCCTTTCTAGGATTTTAGTAATGAGAAGGAATAACAGCTAAAAAATACCTGCAAGAAAAAAAAAGGCAACGCAACTATTCAATTTAAAAGTGCACAGTTTATTTCTGAAGCTGCCATAAGATTGTAAGAAAGGATTTCAAACTGAAGTTTCAGTCCATTGTATTTAGCTGTCATCAGGTATGATCCTTGTAGCCAAGCATGCTATCATGCTCATCATCACTAAGTTGTCTCTGGATTATACATTATATTTTTCATGCTTTCAACCATCCTCCCTGAGCTGTCATAAAATCAACCCGCAGAGATCATACAGAATACTATAGTGACTGGTGCATTAGGTTGCTCTTTGGATATTAACTGTGATGGACAGATAGAATTTGCTCTAATTTACTTCTGTGAAAGGACTATTCAATACATAACTGTAATCTGGAAGGTTTTCCTGGGTCCTTTACTCATACAAGACAAAATCCACTTCATAATTCAGAGGCAAGATTCTGCATATTAGAGTTTGTTCAAGAGATGCTAAAGTTTTAATATAACATTAGTGCAGTATTCCCCCCTACCGCCATTGCAGGAATGAATATATTTAAAGGATAAAATGTAAATACCAACTGTATATATTTTTCCCCAGAATAACTGGTTTAATTTTCAGGCAAACAAAATATGATAGTCTACATGTCTTTGAAATGTCAAGAACATTTTCCTTTCAGTGTTTGTATAGACGCCATTGCCAGACTGCTTCAAATTCTAGATAGATAACTCTTTACTCAGACAGTAACTGTCATGCCACTGAAAAAGGTTTCTAAATGTGTCCTTGAAACCCTTAAACAAAATTACTTTTCTATGTTGATGACTAAAAAAAAAACTAGAAAGTACAATGGAATTTAATAAAACAGCTATGATCATTATGTCAGAAGCTTGCTTTGAGTGGTGCTGAGCTACTGAAGTGACAGATACATGAGACACTCCTAGATAGTTGATAACCAGTGTTGTGGAATGCTGCTTTTCAAACTGAGCAGAAAAGTCCATTTAATATCTATTAAATCACAGAAAAGTTGTAGAGCCTCTAAGGTGTAAAAAATATGCTAATATACACATTCTAGTGTGCACCTGCAATCAGAGACTCTCACATATCGTTCTATGCTTTCTACTGCCAAAAGTGCATCTCAGTGCTTTCAACACTCACTCAACCTCTTTTGTGGGATCAGATATTCTCATCTACCCCTTCAGCTGTGATAGATGTGTTTCATTTTGATTATCTATTTTCTGGTTACTGTTGAATATGCGGATTTAGGCAATTAACTGTGTGCTTGGTGATGGAAACAAGAGGATTATAGGTAGTAGTTCTGTTTTGGGAACTGCTTCTAATGTGTCCAAATAAATACTTAGGCACTTCAGCTAAGTGTTATTCTCTCCATCTTTCCCATCCCTGGGAAGCTAACCAGGATTCTAAAATATGTACTAAGACTTTATTCTTGTAATTTTCAGTAGGAAGATTTATTCTCCATTATCTTGAAAACAATACTATCATTTATACGTCTGCAAATAAATATAAAATGTAACTCTGCTTTTTTTTTTAAGAGCATACCACAATAAATAGTAAAAGTATTAAAATAGTGTCATCATTTGAAAATTAAGGGTAATTAACGTACACTGTAACTTAAAGTGAATTAGCGCAAACATTTTTGGAATTGAAGCACAATACCTTATCTAAAAGACATTATAAACAATGGAGATTCTTCTGTTAGTTTTATTGGGCTTTGGATAACATCCAAAATAGCTAAACACAATGAAATTTCTATAGTGCAGATGATTAGTTAAGAAGTTATAAACCCATTGAACATGCTTTATGTATTCCCATTTCTCTTTTGAACTCTTCTGCTTCAGATTTCA
Organism: Pezoporus wallicus; assembly: GCF_028554395.1. Classification (NCBI taxonomy): domain Eukaryota; kingdom Metazoa; phylum Chordata; class Aves; order Psittaciformes; family Psittacidae; genus Pezoporus; species Pezoporus wallicus. Next base: position 218,825 of record NW_026639746.1, read on the forward strand.
TAAGGTCTGAGTTTACAAAAGAAACTGAATAAAGGTTTTGTGAAAAGGCTGTGCTGCTTGATCGCAGTCTCTGTATTATATATGCTGCAGTATTACAATATACAGCACTGCAATTAAACTTGTATTACAATAAATATCATATGTTTATGTTAAGTGACATGGCTACAGGGATTATGAGGAAATTATTTTGGGTTGTCATAATGTAAAGCTTTGTCTTTTAACATGAAACCAAGGGAAACAGCAGCTTTCAGTATGTTTTTGAAATGGCAACAGGACTTTTATTTTACTTTAGGTTGTGATTATCTGTTTGCATGCAAAACCACTGATTATTTTGGAGACAATGAAAAAAAAATCCTTTCAGAAATCTTCATAATGAAACAGTCTGTTGAATGAAATATAATAAAGTAACAGTAAATATCTATTAACTGAATAGCTTCCAATTTCAGTTTAATTGAAGAAAAGTTAATATTTTTGAAGTCATAATGATGAAATTTTGTAGTTTTATAACTTATGATCGTTAATTCTGTTATCAGGGTAATATCCTAACAAATATGAAGGTCTTGTTAATATTACATCTTATGGCAAATCATCTAATATAAATTATAAATCCTTTCAATGGATAAATACTGTTATCCCCATAAAATACTCTGCAGAAAACAGTTGTGTGAAGCTAAATTTTAAATGGTATGTTAAAATATGATGTGTCCAGGATAGAGTGATTTTTCTTCTTAGCACCATTGCAAAATGCTAATTTCTAAACCAAAAGCACCAATATAGAAGTATTAAGTTTTCAGAATGGGGTGGGTATTTCTGACATTTTGTCAAGGCTGACAGAAGACCCTGCTGTCATTTGAGCATCAGCATCACAAAGAGTTGTGAAAACTAGGACAATGGCAAACACTCATTTGTCATCTTGTTCTTAGTAAATTAAGTTTAGCCAGGAGACATGCTCACACCCTGGTATATGATTGTACTGTTCAACTATCAGTACACTACCTGACTTAACTCTGGCTCAGACGCAACGCTCCTAGGCAATGTCTGAGTATGGTGGCAGAATTATGAGGCCAGGAGCTGGCTCCTGGGAGCAGATCAGAAATGGCCACCCTTTTGGGAGTAGGTAAGTTTGGCAACTGGGAATGAGAAGTTGGCTTCAGGACCAGAGAATGTACTCTGACCAACTTCATTGGCGTGCATAACAGAACGTTGAGATGTGAGTACATAGGAATCCATAGCTTTTGTTGAAGAAATCTGAACTGGGTATTTTACAGACTTTCAAGTGCTTAAGAGGATACTGTGGAAATTTCTAGCCAAATTGTATACAACATTCATCTTTCCTATCATAGAATCATACAGACATAGAATAGTTAGGGTTAGAAAGGACCTTAAGATCATCTAGTTCCAACCCGCCTGCCAGGTTGCATGCCTCACCCTAAACTACGTCCCCCAAGGGTCTGTCCAACCTGGCCCTGAACACAAGGGATGGAGCACCCAGAACTTCACTGGGCAACCCATTCCAGTGCCTCATCACCCTAACAGGAAAGAATTTCCTCCTGATATCCAATCTGAACTTCCTCTGTTTAACTTTTAACCCGTTACCCCTTGTCCTATCGCTACAGTCCCTAATGAAGAGTCCCTCTCCAGCATCCTTATAGGCCCCCTTCAGATACTGGAAGGCTGCTATGAGGTCTCCACGCAGCCTTCTTTGCTCCAGGCTGAACAGCCCCAACTTTCTTAGCCTGTCTTCATACAGGAGGTGCTCCAGTCCCCTGATCATCCTCGTGGCCCTCCTCTGCACTTGTTCCAACAGTTCCATGCCCCTTTTATGTTGAGGACACCAGAACTGCGCACAGTACTCCAAGTGAGGTCTCACGAGAGCAGAGTAGAGAGGCAGGATCACCTCCTTCAACCTGCTGGTCACGCTGCTTTTGATGCAGCCCGGGATACGGTTGGCTTTCTGGGCTGCAAGCACACACTGCCACCTCATGCTCATTTTCTCATCGACCAACACCCCCAAGTGCTTCTCCGCAGGGCTGCTCTGAATCTCTTCTCTGCCCAACCTGTAGCTCTGCCTGGGATTGCTCCGACCCAGGTGCAGGACCTTGCACTTGGCATGGTTAAACTTCATGAGTTTGACATCAGCCCACCTCACAAGAGTGTCGAGGTCCCTCTGGATGGCATTCCTTCCCTCCAGCGTATCAACCGAACCACACAGCTTGGTGTCATCAGCAAACTTGCTGAGGCGCAGTCAACATGTCAGCAACAAAGATGTTGAACAAGACCTGTCCCAACACCAGTCCCTGAAGGACACCACTCATTGCCCTATATAATTTGTTACACTGTATAACATTTAACTTAAGACCATAAAAGTATGTGATTTAGAAAACAGTTTCTTGTCAAGGTTAATCTCATGAAGGAATAACTTTGCATATGGAATTTGGAGGATAAAAAGGGATAATATTGAAAATATTTGAATTCAGATGTCTTTACCCTTTTAAAAATCCATCAGTTTGTACCTTATTTTCAAGAATACATATTTGGGCGTCTTTTTCCCTCATTTGTTATATTACCAGTGGGGTTTTTAATTCTTTTTTCTATCCATCACAGTAAAGTATTTCCTTCCTAGTATAACTTAATTTTTAGAATCATTAGAAAAATTTAATGCCATTCTTACAAACATATTAAAAAAAAAAAAAAAAAAACCCACAAACAAATAAACAAAATGAAAGCAAGACAAAAAAACCCAAACTTTCTTCTCTTAATATTTACACATTTACTGTATGGAGCATTATAGGTTAGAATATAATTAATTAAGCAAATGTTTTCTTTTCTTCCTTTCCAGAATATTCTTTATTGTGCCATACATTGCTTTGACATTTTGAAGACATCATCATTTAATATTTGCCACCTAGAAGCTCAACAATTTTTGTTAATTTCAGTAACAACAGAAAAACAGCAGATTCTCATCTGAAATCTCTTATGTCTGAAACATAAATCTGAATACAGAATAACTTTCCAGCACTCTGTGCTTTGATGTTTCTTTAGTGCTTGAACAGTAATAGCCTACACACCAGCTTTTTGAAGCAACTTTTTCATGTGTATGTATTTCCAAAATACGATGACATCCATGACCTTGCAGTCCTGTAACTCAGTACTTATTTGCAGACCAAAGGCATTGACAATTAACCTCTCAGATCACAAAGTCTCAGGAGAAAATTGGTTGTGATTTCTTTATATATTATCATGGAGATATGCCACAAGACAGCATACCTTCTGAGCCAGGTCACATCATGAACTGCTTTCAAAGCACCTACTACTGAAAATATTGTGCCCTGGGCTGATTTTTAAATCTAATGTTCATACATCTGCTCTCAAATGTAATAAATTTTTTGTGACTATCATGATGTCTGATGCTTTTTTCCTGAAAGCCAAAGGTCAATATAAGTGCGTATCTGTTGACACGGGAGTCACGGACAATGCAGAGACGATCAATGTGATCAAGCGATTGCCAAATTTATTACAAAGCCTTAACTCCTTATATACTATTTCTTACATGCAGTTACAGTGATTTGGCATATTATGATTGGATACATGTCTTGAAGACCCTTAGTGACTAACATATATTTGGTTAAGCACAGGTGTGAGAACTTGACCTCGAAAGCTTGCCAGCAGTCCACAGTTCTCATTAACTCAGTGAATTCCAGCTTCTTCTTATCTTGCTTGCTTAAGCTTTTTTGGGCCTCTCATGGCCTTGCTGTATCTTTTAGGATTATTAAGAGTTTATGTACTAATTATGAATTCTCCTGTGAGAACACTGTCTCCACATGTATCATCTTTCCTCAGAAATATAAGGTCCAAGCATCCATCATTTCAGAGGAAAGATGAAAGACCTGTTTCTAGTCCAGTGTTTAAAACATTTGAAGGCCAACTGATGCAGCAGTTCTGGTGTCCTCAACATAAAGAAGACATGGAACTGTTGGAACAAGTCCAGACAAGGGCCACGAGGATGATCAGGGGACTGGAGCACCTCCCCTATGAAGACAGCCTGAGAAAACTTGGGCTGTTCAGCCTGGAGAAGAGAACACTGTGTGGAGACCTCATAGCAGCCTTCCAGTATCTGAAGGGGGGCTATAGGGATGCTGGGAAGGGACTCTTCATTAGGGACTGTAGTGACAGGACAAGGGGTAATGGGTTAAAACTTAAACAGGGGAAGTTTAGATTGGACATAAGGAAGAAATTCCTTCCTGTTCGGGTGGTGAGGCATTGGAATGGGTTGCCCAGGGAAGTTGTGAATGCTCCATCCCTGGCAGTGTTCAAGACCAGGTTGGACAAGGCCTTGGGTGATATGATTTAGCTTAACGTGTCCTTGCCCATGGCAGGGGGGTTGGAACTAGATGATATTAAGGTCCTTTCCAACCCTAATTATTCTATGATTCTATAATTTTACGATTCTATATCTGTTACAGTATGTTCTTATCAAAGCCATTGTATTTAAACCATTAAGCATAGGATCACAAAGCAGAAAAACTTACTACATTATTCTCCTGCAGAACTAAAAAGAGATTGAATGCAACCCTTTGGACCTCTCCCAGCTGTAAATTAGAACATGCTGGTTTTAAGTCATGCTTGTGGTTATCTTATTTGATATTAAGGATTTTTGATTATTTATACTGTTAGAATCATAGAATGATTTGGATTGGAAGGAACCTTAAAGATCCTCCCTCTGCCACAGCAAGGGACACCTATCACTAGACCATGTTTCTCAAAGCCCTATCCAGCCTGGCCTTGGACACTTCCAGGGATGAAGCATCCACAACTTTCTAGGCAACCTGTTCCGGTGTCTCACCACCCTCACAATAAAGAATTTCTTCCTAATACCTAATCTAAATCTACCCTCTTTCAGTTTAAAGGATTTCCCCTTGTCCTATCACTACACATCCTTGTAAAAAATCCCTCTCCAAAGTTCTAGTAGGACCCCTTTAGGTACTGGAAGGCTGCTCTCTCCAGAGCCTTCTGTTCTCCAGGGTGGAAAACCCCAACTCTCTCAGCCTGTCTTCATAGGAGTGGTGCGTCTCTGATCATCTTCATGGCCCCTCTCTGGATCCTCTCCAACAGGTCCACATCTTTTTTACATTGTGTGCTCCAGAGCTGGACACAGTACTCTGGGTGGGGTCTCACGAAAGCAGAGTACAGGGGCAGGAACATCTTCCTCATGCTCTTGTTCAAGCTTCTTCTGGTGCAGCCCAGGACACAGTTGGCTTTCTGGGTCATCTTGAGGTTTTTGTCAACCAACTCAAGTCTTTCTCCTCAGGGCTGCTCTCAATATATTCTCCCTCTATGTTTGAGATTGCACTGATTCAGGTACAGAACCTTGCACTTAGCCTTGTTGATCTTTATGAGGTTTGCACAAGTCCACCTCTCAAGCATTTCAATACCATTCTGGATGGCATCCTTTCCCTCCAGTGTGTCCACCATACCACAAAGCTTGTTAATTTGCTTAACAATTGGGAAAAGTGGGTGTGAAGGTAAAACGCATTTATTTGTGGTAATTCATTGACCGGCAGCAACAGGACCTCTTTTGAGTTTGTATTCTTGTTCCTGTTTGCTACTGAATTAATTTTCCTCAAAACAAGCCAAAATTAATGAGCCATTTTGGTTGTGTTTTGTTTCAAGTCTGAGACTTTATAGATGACTTAACTTTGAAAGATTTCCTCGACAGGCAAGTTACTGATGTCTTGGACATTAAAGAACACTGTATGTGGGGAATGAAATAAATCTGCATCTGTGTAAGCTAAACACACTACAGCTGGACTCGCAGAGTAAAGCGGAATGTAAAACTGATGGACTTCAAAAGAAACTGTGAATAGAGAATTGATGTAATTATTGCTAAAGAGGAAGGGCTCATGCTCAAAGAATAGATTTGGATGGCAAAAGCGAAGGGTGAACAGGTAACATAGATTTTAAAAAATAGGGATCAACTGACTGAAGTACCTGGCTATGAAACTGAAGATAACTGAATATTTGGAAGCCATGATGGTGGGTTGTAAATGTTTTTCAAGTTTATGTAGAGTAAAACAGAATAACAGGGGTGAAGGGGAGTTAAAAATAGTATCTGATGTCTGCATTTTGTTCTGATTATTTTTAAAGCTGCAGAATAAAACCAGACATATTCTACAACAATGCTGTCCAGAACTATGATGTCTCTTCCTTAACAATCCACTTTAACTATCAGACTATGAAATACAGACCACTTCTTCAACTTTTAAGATCTTCCCCTTCTTTCTTGCAGAATAACATCTTTGGCACAAGGGATGCACAAACCCAAACTGCACTAACTCTATATATTATTAAAGCATACTGCAGGAGAGGTGGCCATCCCTTCGAGTCGAAGAAGGAAACTGAATGTAGATTTCTCTTCTGTAGCCGTAAAGTTATTGTACAGAAGCTTAGACCTCCTTTTCTCACAAACTTCCTGAATTAAAGCGTAAACCTGTTTCTAAATGGCAGATTAGGTGTGTAGATGCAAGAAGAGGTTTTACTCTCTGAATCACAATCTTTAGTTTGTAGCCATAAGAGTGGTCCAACACCTGGAAAGCAAAATTTCAGCCATATTTGTATTGCTGTATCAGGCTGATTTTGGCATCTTCATCTACAGGACTTAGGATGCTGTGAATCAAGTTTTTATGTACCTTCCTCTTCCCATACAGCGTAAAAGAAATGTAAATAGGAAACTGAATTTTATTATGTAAGTTCTTCTCCCAGAATATCTTCCTACTTTTTGAAATTGCAGGCTCCACAGCCCCTTTTAGGCTGAGCCCTGAGCCATTTGTAATTTTAATTCATTAGGTAAATAAATTAGTTTTACCACAATAACTGTTGAAAGTTATTGATGTCAACAGGTGACCTTTCAGATCTTGGTATCAACACTTGATTTCATAATATAACAGCTATTAAAAAAAATACCTTTAGCTGTTACAGAGTTTGTACACTTTTTTCTGTTAATGAAAAATTTCAATACTTCACTCTTTCCTGTTCAGAAAAGCCTGTAAAAAATTCTTCCCATTTATAAGTTATAACAGATGTAATTTAATTCAGTAGATTTTTTTTTTTACTGACATAACATATGAATAAAGGAGACTTTTTAGAGTTTCTTGTCCCTCTCACTATATTTAATATATATATTTGTTGAGGGGTTTATATATATATATATGTTTACTGTGGGACTATAAATTCAATAAATATTTTTAAAAAATGTAATCTCGCTTTTAATCACATGCTGTATTTTAATTACATGAAAAATATACTGGGAGAGAAAGACTGGTCTTGCCTATTTTATTTTGTTTGCGGTACTCTAACTTTATAAATTCTATTTTCTCTTTCTAATATGTCTTCTTTAATCACCTGTAGCTGTGCAGTAAAATACAAATCAGACTGTTTTCTACTTGTTCTTCATCATGATTACTGTTTTTTTTTTATCTTCATGGTAGCTTATTTCCTAGTATATAGAATTCACCCCTTTCTCTATGTTTAAAAGGTCATTAACTATTCAGATATCACATTGTGAGGAAAGTCTGAGTAAGTTCCTTTGTTCATTCTTTTCACTGTTGTATCTGAGCAGCCTCAAGAAGATCAATACACCTATGTTCCTGTCATATATAATCCAGGCTCTCATTCTCTTCTCAAGAGCTTTGTAGGTAGCAGATTGGTCTTTTCTGATTCAGATCTCACTGCCAGTAGTTTATGTTAGAGAATCTTTTGTCAGACCACTACTTGCTCATACCTCTGGGCCAGAGGTATGATGCATTCCCTGAAGAATAACCCCATCAGATGCATTCCTTCAAGAACAGTGACTACTGTGAACCCCTCTATCAGGTTGTTCTCTTTCTTTTGTTGCTTTTATTTTCTATTACAGCAGTATATCAAACAGAAATATAGCTTAACATATAAACAGAAGACACTGATTAATTTATTTTCAATAAAGCAAAATGAGTATTTGGTTTCTAGAAAATGCATTATGTTTCATTCTGTTCAAAAATTGGCAAAGCAAGGTAAGACTGTGAACGCACATATAAATGTTTATATGGATGCACATATAAATGCTTATATGTGCTCACTTCACAGGACATCTCAAAATTCACCTTTTCATACCACAAAAAAAAAACAAACACCAAAAAAAAAAAAAAAACCCGAACAATATCTATTCATATGAAACAGGTATTTGGACAATACTCTGTTATAAGAATGAAACATAACCAGAATGACAAATTAAGTAGAAATCCAATTCTTTTGTACCTCTTCCTAGAAATGCAACATTTCTCTGTAACTGCAGAACTGAGAAGGTAAATCAGCTTATGTTGATTTCTTTCCAGTGTACAGTACATTTCATTGCATTTCATATTTATTCCAGGAAAAAGAGTCAAGAGTTATAGCACAAAACAGACGCAGCAGTTTGCACAGGATTTTCTGGGGCTCTGCTTTGAGATTTCCTTGATCTTCTGTGGACTTTATTTGTGATACTTGAGAGGCTCCCAGAAACCCTCTGAGTAACCTGAAGGTACCACTGCTCCCAGGTAAGGATAGGCACAAGAGACTTGATTAAGAGGCTTAACTTCTGTCAGCCTTCTTAGCAAGCTCTAGCAGTGTCTAACAAGCTGCTAGCTGTCCTTGATCACAGAGTGCTTGAAGCTTTTCTCTCAGCTGACCCTTGATTAGGGAGGGCCCAGCTCCTCCAGCATACCTGAAGGTGGGGTCGGTCACAGGTCTGCTCAGACTGGTATATGCATCCTCAGCTATGGCAGTGATGTACCATGGGGCACAGTCCCTCAGAGTTCTTAGAACATTTTTCCTTGCAAATTTAGGGCCTTTCACCCATATGGTGGTTCAGAAAGAGGAAGCAGCTCTGCAAGACTGAAGTTGTACAGGAACACTGTCAAATGAAGCATCCATACTGGCTGACACTGAACCACACGAGAGCATAAGAAGAAGCAGCCAGTGATGTCAGTGGGAGACTTCCTCCTGCAGAAGATGGAGGTCCCTATCTGCTGACCTGTCACCTAGAGACGTTTGCCACTTTTCAGACAGAGGGCAAGGGAGAAAATGATCAGCAATAAAGGTAGCAGTAGACAGATGTTATGTGAACAAAAAGGTCCTCAAAATTCACAAAACAGAGCTGAAGTGGGTTCACCCCAAACATATAAATCTTGGTTCAAGACCAAGAACATTCTTGTTGGTCAGTAATTCTTGTAGTAGTCTTAATCAACTGAACATAATTATTTAAAACACTTGCTGTGTATACCTTCATCACAAAGAGCGTGCACATAACAGCCTGTTTTCTCCTGACAAGATGTCATTATTTTCTTCATTTTTCTTAAGTTGATCTTACAATCGAGATAATTTGAGTAATTTACTGTAATTTTTGTGTATGATTAAAACTATAAAAAAAAAATCATCCTTCCTTCCATTAAAACATTACCTAGAAAAACTCCTTCTAAGAGAAATGTGGAATCATTTGTACTAAGAAGGCCCGGAAATTACCTAGCAGTTTACTTTACTGACTTTTTTGGTATCTCAAAAAATACACCCATTTCCCCAGGCATATGGGAATAAATAGAATTAAATGCTATGATGTTAAGTGTTGATTTTTGAATATTAATATTAATTTATTTATGATAAGTACTTGCTTTTGATTGGACTTAGACTAGTTGGACAGCACAATGATATTCATTGGAACACAGTTTTGACTGCACGCCTAGAGATAACAGTAAATGTCTATAATAATAACAACAGCAATAATATTATTATCAATAATAATAATAACAATAAAAATAAAGCAGTGCTAAAACTTCCTTTTGTCCATTTATGAAAACCTAGGAAATATATTCATAGAGGCAGCTCAGCCATGGTACAAATGAAAACACAATGCGCGACACTTAGTCACCTAGCAAAACCCTATCAAACCCAAATCTTTTGTTTGTATGTATGTTTAGTGGCTGCAGTCATTTTTGGGAAACAGAAAACATCATTTCATATAGAGCCAGAGAAATAAAATTTCACCTTATAGAAGATGGATTTATTCAATACATACTGGATATCAGCTATTCAGATTTTATTTAGCCAAGATTCAGAATATACTTTTATTGCAGAAAAATGTTTAAAGGACTTATCTTGAGAAACTAAGAGGAAGTTCAAAAACATGGCTAGCCAGCCTCAGCCAGTATCTTCAAATTACTTCTCTGTTAATTTATGAGGCTATGAGAACACTGCTGATCACAGCTTGTTGCAGAATGACTCTAAGAGCAGAACCATAGAGTTCTGGAGGACTGTGCAAGCAAGGCAGGGGGTGGCCCCCACAGGTAGCCAGAGACCGGACCTGGGAGGAGAATGTGGAGGAAGCTGTGGGGGGCTAACCAATACTGCTGTGCCAAGAAGGAGTGGCTGAATACCACTCCTATATATGTGTGAACTGCGTCACAAATAAGGTAGAAGTTGCTTATCACCCATATTGGGTTGGCCTGTCTGCTTCTCCTTGCCGCTTACAACAGCCGATTAGAATATTTCATATAAACATTTCCATTTACTGGGAAAGACATTTGGAATTGTTTGGGTTTTCTGTCTAGAGATAAACTGCCAAAGGAGTCCAATTCCCATTTAGGAAACTAACGTTCTGATTCCTTTTTCTTCATAATTATACACCCTAGTGAAAGATTCATACATGAAGTTTGACTGTTTTCCTTTACTAGTATACAATACATCAAAGTAAGGGATGTGTTGTGTGAATACAACAGGGCCAGCATTGCCTCCAAGTGCAGGGAAAAAGGATACATCAGGTAAAGGAGTACATTCTAATTTAGCAAACCCAGTGACCAAAGTGTCTGAACCCTGGATAACGTTAGGTTGAAAATCCATCTCTCTCTTCTTTGGTATGTCCTTAAGAATCATCTGTGCTCTATTTGAGCATCATACCATTGTTTCACAGTGGAATCTATCAGTCAAGCCCTTCTACAGTAAGAGATTTTTACTAAGACACATTTCCAGTATAGAAATCACCCTGCAGAAATCTGGTTGGTTTGGGGTTTTGGTTTCTTTTTAATCTAAGAGCAAAGCTTTAAAATTTCTTCTGAGTTCTTCTGTGACTGCTCATCCCTGACACTCTCCAATGGTGACTGGTGATAATGTGGACTGGAAAGGGAATAATATGGACTTGAAAGGGTAGAGTCAAGTGAACGGTGTCTTGAAGGGAAGTCATAAGGAGGTGGCAATATACCTGGCAAGGGGCCGTTATGATTAGTGCTGGAACAAAAGTCCCTTCCAACCAAAGCAATTCTACAATTTGATGATTCTCTGTTAGACTATTTTGACAGATATCAATGTGACTGCATTCAGAATGTACAAAAATGTAATTTAAAAATATTTTAAAATTTGACAGCATATGAACTTTTAGCATTATTTTTGTTTCACTAAAATAAGGCATCGATTTCCAGATAAATTTCAGAAACCTTGATGACAAATTATGTAAAGAATATTACAACATCTAACAAAAAAGAAGTTTCACAGAGTCCTATGTGATAATTTTCATGTTTCTGAGTTTATATTTTGGTTTCAAGGGGAAAAAAAAAAAAAAAAAGCAGTCAAGTGTTAACTTGAATTCCTATTGAAGGGTTCACTTCAGACAAAAATATGAAAATGGATTGTTTGCAGAATATCTGTTAATGTTTCTGGAGAATTTATTGGTCAACTAAACATAAACCAAAGAATAAGGAAAGTCATTATCTATAAGAAATCCATCTTCCATTTTTTCTTGAAGAAAAGGAAAAATGTGTAACAGAGAGAAAACTATTTGATAAGTTGAGTGATGTGCTTTTTATTTCCATATAGAAAATGTTCTCAGAACCCCTCCACAAAATTAGTGCAGGAGAACAAAGCTAAGAAAACCCAGATCATCTTAAAAGCATGTTGCTTGACCATCAGCTTTTTTTACTTTACCTTGATCCAGAAAAGTGTTCTATTCTCTTCATGAAATTATAAAATTATTACTATGTTGTATAGTAGGAAGAAGTTACAACTAAGGGACATATTTATGTTTATACTTAACATTTATATACTTAAGATTATACTAATCTCTTTGCTTGTTTTTCATTTTTCTATTAACAATACAAATGTCAAAAAATTCATGCAATTAGCAGAAATTCAAGGCTTCTCACTGAATTTATTAGGGTTGATGATAATCATAGATAGGAAGAAACTTCAGGAAACATTTTGTGGCTGGAAGGGGGACAGAGGCAGTGTATGGATGTCAAGCAAAGGCAAGCTAGTCATAGTTTCTCCTGTAGTTAAATATAAAATAACTGTTATAACTTTTGAATACCTTTTGTCAAACTCCTTTTACTCCAGCTAATTAGGCTAAGCTAGTTAAAATGCTATTAATGGTTTCGAGGACCCCAGTTTTGGAAGGTCCTGTTCAAGACCTGGTTTAATTGATCATCTGCAAAAAGGACTGTGGTTTTTGCAAATCTGGCCACTCAGGTGCTTCCAGATGGGCCCCAGCATGTAGCACAATCAAAATCACTAGTCACATTTCCAAAATCTTCGTTAGAGGTGTCTATTCCTCATTAGGAGCATGTTTATTATTCAGAAGTTGACACCTCACTGTAATAGGCAATGTGAGTCCAACAGGTTTTTTGACAGTAGTGCAGATTATTCTCAGAACAGCAGCAGCAGCAAAGAATTCTGCCCTTGGTGGATGCATCTTACAAAGTCATGGCAGATGAAAACTAGCAAAATGAATTCATGTCTGATGGGTTGTTTTTGCCACCACAGCTGTGCTTTGGAGGTGGGCAAGCCAAGGAAGTTAAGTTTGGCTCATGCAGAGTGTTTGGCTCTGAACCAGCTCTGTGCCCATATGTGTGAATGAGCCAAGCCAGTAGGAACATTTTGGCATTATCTTCTGGCTGCCATAATGACCTTATATATCACTTCACACATTCTCCCCTTTGCATGTATATAATCAGTTCCAATGGATCGACTAATATTTTGGCATGGGTTTGCCTTGGCTTTGGCTTCAAGTTTTCTGGCCTGTTTATGCAAGTTCCATCCAGCATGCCTGTGAAATTCATTAACAAATATTTAAGAATAACTAATAGAAATTTTTATGTTCTAGAAAATGGGGAAGGGCATAAATATAAGAGAGATACATAAAACAAAATAAGCAATGACATTGACATAATAACATTAACTATTTTCCGTACATCAAAGGTCAGCCTAATATTTGCAATTCTACTTGCTCAGCTTATGTGTTACGTGTGTCAAATGTACAGGGCTGTGTATGTATTCATATGCATACATATATTAGTAAGTATGGGTATATATGACTGTTCAGCAAATTATTATTTAAGAATGAGGGATAAAAAACATTGTCAAAAAGTTCTCCACAAGGTAACAGTGGACTATGATATCTTTGTTTCCAACACTGGAGGAGGATGTTTTAATGTGATGTCTTTGTATATAGTATTCTTTACTCAGAAATCAGTCTATAATGTTAGAACATGTTCAGTTAAATAAATGACGTATTTTAACAGAGAAGTGTTATCAATAACATCTACTAGTGTTAAATTAGCCTGGTGAATAATTGGAAATTTAGACATTCATACTTGTCATGGTTTAACCCCAGGTGGCAACCATCACATGGCGACTTGCTCACACACTGTGGGAAGGGGACAAGAATTAGAAAAAAAAAGAGGAAAAATCCATGGGTTGATGTACGAGCAGTTTCATAATTGAAATACCATAAAATATAATAATAACAGTAACCATTTTAATTAAAAGGGAGACAACAAAAAGAGAGAGTAATAAAACTCAAGAAACACAAGTGATGCACACTGCAGCCGCCTCTTGACCTCAGCAGCTCGACCTGAGCAGCAATCGGTCCCTTCCAAGTAACACCCCACAGTTTATATACTGGGCATGATGTGCTGTGGTAAGGCATACTCCTTTGGCCAGTCTGGGTCACCTGTCTTGTCTCTGCTCCCTCCCAGGTTCTTGTGCCCCTCCCCACTGGCAGAGTACAAGAGACTGAAAAGTCCTTGACTTAAGAGTAAGTGCTACTTGGTATTAACTAAAACTTTGGTGTGTTATCAACATTATTCTCAGACTAAAGCCAAAACACAGCACTGTACCTGCTGCTAGGAAGAAAATTAACTCTATCCCAGCCAAAACTAGGACAACGCAACATTGATTAGACAAAGACTAGAAAAAAGAAGATATTCGTGAGTTCCAAGATTTATCACTGCTCTATTATCATTAGTTGTATGGCTGTTACTTTTCAAGTGTCTCATAAATTGGTAAATATGCCTAATTATTTTAAAATCTCTGTGGAATTACTGTTATCAGAGATTGCTTTATTATTAAACTATGGCATGAAAATTATTTCACATCTTTTATTCCTTGCATTGTAGTACCAGTTATTAACCACAGCGGAGAAATACACTTTACCATGTTAAGCACAATACATAAGTATGAAAAAGTTTTTATTTGAAATAATGCCATCTAAATAACCAAAAGTAATCTTTTATCTCTAGACAGCTGTATAGAAAAAGAATATATAAAAAAAAAAAAAGAAAACTGAATATGGAAATTCATGAAGAACTCAAAAAAAATTTCTTCCTCTCTTAAAATAGATTAAATGTTTCATGTTGATGACAGAAAAATAATACTGTCTACATAAATAAAATAATCACAAAGAAGGTTTTTTTGCATAACTGTGCAGTATGCTTTAACTGAGGCTTGGAGGAAACATCTCGAGTTCAAATTCTGGGTCCATTTAGCGTGTCTTCACTCTGCTGAATTGTGATAAGGACACATACAACAGGGGTTAGATTGAGGTGTCCAATTGATTTCATTTAGGATAATTCACTGCCAAACAGCGGTAACCTTTACTGTGACCTTGAGATAGATTGTAGTTGGTAAAACGATGGCTAAGGTGAAAAATAAAGTTAAGAATGTGTCTTTTCTCACTCTCTTGAGCGTAAAAGAACAAAAATAACTTAAACAAAAGCAAAAATCTCACTTTTTAAATAACTCAGAATTCTGAGAATGACCTTTCAATAAGCAAATTTATTGCTTGCTTCTACTCAGGATTATCTTGCCAAGGGTACAGTTCAAGCAGACAGATGGACATCCCTGTAGTGGAATTTAGGCCTTAGATAATCTAAGCCAGTTGCTAAAATTTAGATAAGACTCAAAGTTCAAATTAATTGTGTATGTATTACTAAAAACAAGAGCTCAAAGAAACTACAGCACTGTTCTCTTTGAGACTTGGGACTTTCATTTGAGCTAATAAATATCTCATAAATTGAGAGAAATGAATAATCCATTCTGTTCCCTGAACATTTTTCAATTTTACACATTGAGTATAGTTTGTTGAACAAGTGCATAGTTTTTACGTATTAAGAAAAAAAATGTGAAACAGTTTTTTGGTTTTAAAACCTCTATGCATTGATCTTAAAATTTCTCATGCAAAAAGAGATTCCACTTAGGATCAATGGAAGTGGAAAGTTTTTTCTCAATTTTTTTTTTTTTTCTCAACTGTTAAGGACTGGTGGACTTCACAATAGAGCAAGGAGTCTTCATCCTGGTTGGTCACATGTCTAGCCTGGTAGATATGGCTGCTTGTGACTCCCTGTATATATATAAAAGGACAGGAAGCAGGGTGGTGCTTAATGAGGGTATATTGGATAACATAGGACCTGAGTATGATGAAAATGATATGGTGTAAGAAGTGGAGATTGCACTAGATCTGGCTAGGATTCAGTTAATTTTCTTCTTAGCAACTTATATGGTGTGGTTTTGAGTTGTGATTAAAGCAGTGTTTATAACACAACAGTGTGTTTGGCATAGTATCTGTTTCTCACTCTCTCCCTTCAGTGGGCATGCTAGAGGTGGGCAGCAGGTTTGGAGGGGACACAGCTGAGACAGCCGACCCAAGCAGACCAAAGGCATATTCTGTATTTTGTGATGTTATGCTCCACAGTAAAACCTCAGGAAAAGGAGGAGGAAGAAGGGACCTTCTTGTTTGTGGTGTTCATCTTCCCAAGTAGCCATTACATATGCTGATGCCCAGATTTCCAGAAAGTGACTGAACATTTGCCTGCTGAGAGGAAGTAGTGAACGAAGGCCTTATTTTGCTTTTCTTGCACACACAGCTGTGTTTCATTTATTACCTTGTCTTTACCTCGATACATGAGTTTTTATCATTTTGCTGTCCCCCATCCTGCTGTTGTGGGAATGAATGAGCAGCTGCATGGGGCTTAGCTACAGGCCATTTTTCTCCATCATCTTTTTGCCTTGACTATGGTGGTATTGTAGGCCCATGATTTAATCTGCAGTCTAAGATCACCCTCAGGAAACTTTAGTAAAGTGAAGATTTGTCATCTCTTTTAAGCTAATCACCTAGGATTTTCTCTGCAGTCAATGAAGAGAGATAAGCACTTTGAAAGACTGATTTCTTCTCTCATTAAAGAGATACATAATATAGGTGGAAAGAAATGTACTCCGGAGGTGACTCTTTCTCATAGGCCATGGAGACAATGTAGAGATCTAAATTAGAGTATGCTTCTGACATGTAAGCTGAAGGACATGAACCCAAGAATGAGTGCACAGTAAGCTTCAGTTCCTCCAAAAGATTTAGAACCTAATTATCTTGTTATCAGTGAAGTTAGACAAGTACCTGGATACTTTTGAGGGTTCAGGTTCAGGCCACTTTTTTTGCTGTTTCTGAGGTTAATAGACAGTTCTTTTACCCAAGATTCATGTCTGCTGTCAACACACAGACCTTCTGTAAGAGTACATTCATGTAGTTTCAATAAGGCAGACATGAAGCTCTAAACTTTTTCTTCATTCTGTGTAGTACCCAGATTTTAGCCTTATGAAACTACAGATCTGAGTTACATGAAGCAAATCTCTCTGCTTTTCTATAAAGTTTGTCTTTGAAACAACGTTCACCATCCACCCCCTGAAAAAACACAAACAAGGATTTGCGTAGGTTTAGTGTAGTATGCTTATCCTTTGTACAATATCTAAAGCCGCTCAATTGATTATACTGTGGCAAACTCTGAGAAGCCACTCAACTAAATCAAAAAAGTTTAATGTACTGAGCAGTAAAATATTAAGTTATACAGATTAACTACTCAATCTGGAACAAAGTGCAGTTGAAAATTCAGTGAGAACAAATAAGTATCTAAATTGGTTGGTAAAGAGAGGATTAAGAAATGCTTTCATCCTAAAAAATAAAGGATGGAGAGAGAATGCCAAATCTTGGTCTCTCTGAACTCACCAGGAAAACTTACTCTTCTTTACATTAATGAAACAGAATTTTAGCATCACACCAAAATCAGATGTGACTTATTTAATGCTGTAAATTTTACAGTGGTAAATTGATGTCCCTGCATGCAATTTGGTGATGATAAGAAAGTAAAGAATGACAGAGATAGGTTCTATCAGGTGTTGTGATTTAAGTCCAGCAGGCAAGTAAGTACCACACAGCTGCTTGCTCATACCCCCCACTCCTCAATGGGATGTACAGCAGAATTGGAAAAATTGTAAAAACCCATTGGTTGACATAAGAACACTTGAATAATTGAAATAGAAGTAAAATATAACAAAATAATAATAATAATAGGAAATAGAGAGAGGAAGGAATAAACAGGTGATGCACAACATAACTGCTCTCCACATGCTGACCAATACCCAGCCTGACCTGAGCAGCTATTGGCAATTGCTGGAAACTTCCCTTCAGTATACATACTGGGCATGACGTGCTGTGGTATGGAATACCCCTTTGGCTAGTTTGGGTCAGGTGTCCTGCCTCTGCTGCCTCCTGGCTTCTTGCCCCTCCTCACTTGCAAAGCATGAGAGACTGAAAAGTCCTTGATAGGGATAAGTGCTACTTAGCATCAACTAAAACATCGGTGTGTTATCAGCATTGTTCTCAGACTAAAGCCAAAACACAGCACTGTACTAGCTACTAGGAAGAAAATTAACTCTATCCCAGCCAAAACTAGGACAGCAGGAAAAAGAAAATCAGCAAAAGCTGTGTAAAAGTGTACAGCAAGCTTTCTAGATGCTCTTGAGACATTTTAAATAAATTTGTCCTAGTATACGCAAAGAACTGCCCAAGAGCTTCCATGGAAGATATATGAAATTCAAAACACTTGGTAAGTACAAATATTTAAGCTTTTTTGACGAGTTATTGTCAAAAGTATTGACCAGTCAAAGTTATTGACCAGTTACTTCTGTTTCAATTTGACACATTAATCAAACTATTACTAAGTAACTTATGTAAACATGTAAAGAATAGCATCAATTTTCCAGGAATAACTATATCATATCAATCTATTTTCTCTTTAACATGAGTAACAGTAAGGAACAATAAAGAAATTGTAGATGAAATCATACAATGAACTTCAACTAGGAAACTCCGATGGTGAAATTCCATTATTTTTTCCTTAATGTAAACATGGATATCTTCAAATACATATTGTGACAAAAAAAAAGAATGATTATACTGCATTCCTCATGTCTAACCACTAAGCTTAAGATAAAGCAGGGAAGATCTAACAGATACTAAGGAAAACGTTCTTATTGTAAAAGGAACTATATGTTGAAAGAGGTTTGTGGCAGCTATAGAACCTCCACTGCTGTATTTAGCATTTTTGTTAAGAAGGATATAGGTATATTTATTTCCTTGTTTTGGAAAATGGATCCTACTGGGAAACAATCTTACTGGCTGAAACTATATTATTAAACTAAACAAGACCACAGATAGACAAGTTCACAAATGTATGGTCTTGTGAGCTGCACTTTTCTGTCACAGAGAACAGAGAATCCTAATTTTATTTATCTGTATGAATAGATCTATTCTAGGATATTATGGTTCTGTAAAAATACCAGAAACTAGATTAGATAAAAAAATACTACTAGATACCTTCTAGTGGAAGGTGTCTGTGTCCACCAGAAAGGTTGGAATTAGATGATTGTTAAGGTCCTTTCCAACTCAAACAATTTGTTACACAACCACCTATATTAACTTTATAAGAAATGTCTGGCTGTACATTTAATCCTAGGAATCAGGAATTAATAACTCATTTAAAGGAAAATTAAGATAATGGAAAAACTCTGCATAATTTTAAAGAACAGAAAGCTCACAATCCACCTTTCCACTGCAGATGTTAGTAGATCTAGTATACACTCCAATCCTACTCCAGCACTGCAATTTCAGTTTTTATACATCTTCACGGTCTTCCTTTTTGAATATTTTTCATATTGAAATGATTTTGCATCTTCATGATTGAATATGATGTATGAATGACCACATTTTTTAAAGTGAAAAGGTAACAAACAATAATTTCAGTGGTGGCATAAAGGGGCTGTTCAGTGACACATCAGTGAAACTTCAGATCAGTAAGTTACTCTGTAAGCCTGCTGCAGACCTGGCCATTTTTATTACAATACAATAATAAATTAATAAATATGTCAGAAAATTTAAGGATGAAGAAAGCAGTATTATCTTTAAGTGTCTATAAACAATCTATCGCTACTTGTTTTTCCTTCTTCTGTTACCAAATGTAGACTTGTAGAATTCAGAAAAGCAGACAAAAACACCTCAGAGGAGAAAAGCAATAGGAAAATAATTCGGAGGCACTGATGAAGAATAATTGAAAGTAATGATTTTTCAATATCAATACAAAACTATTTCCACAGTGGACCAAACTATGTATTAATGTTCTTTTTTTTACCCAATGCACAAATGTATGTGATATTTATAGCATATTTTTTAAATCATGTGATTCACCCTGGGCTCTTGAATGCAGCTTATCACAGCTGATTGCTGGAGCTTTATCTAACTTTCATTTTGTTGATGAAAAACTGCCTTAGGGATGCGTGAAAATAACAGCTTTACTGAAAGTTACTCAGGTTTATGATTAACTTCTATAATTTTTTAGATTCAGGAATTAGCACAACTATTACATGTTACCATCATTCCTTGTCTCACATTGCACTGAAATCATACAAAGGACATATAAAGTTCCCTTCAAATGAAAAGCTCTTCATTTTGGAAGACTGACCTAAAGTGTCCATCATTATGCTTTATCATGAGAATGTTCAAGATCTTCCTTGCCATAATTCAACTACAACAAATTGCAGTTAGAGACAAATTGGGTCAGTACAGTAAAAAGTTTGCGTTTACTTGATTCCTAGTGTGCATAAGATATTTTTTTCTGTAAACTTTCTTATTTTTATGCAAAAAAGTGCAGTCTGTGTAAATTGTGTGCACATTAAGCAATGAAAGATGAAATTTTGCCTATAAATAGCCTTTGATTTGATAGATGAGATTTCTCATTTCCATCTGGATTAGTTTTGTACCACTAATGTATAAATAAAAGTTGTATCTGCACATCATCTATGAATCAGGTAAGCAATTCAGATCCTATTACGAAACACAGTGTATGTTTTCTGGAGTTTTAAACATGAATTACCTGTCTTGCAAATTTCCTAATTAGTTCAACCAATTTTCTTTCTGTCTCCAGGTAATATGAGCCAATGATCTGAATCTGATGTTGTTAACAAAACAGAGTGCTGAACAAATGTTTTAGGTCACAGTCTGTTTACAGCACTAGAGTGAGTGCCTTATTGTTCTCTAATTTATGTATTTGGCTATCTTTATTAATTTATCAGAAAGAAAAAATAATATATATAAAAAAACAGTCTTAACCTTCATAATGATTTACATCTGTTTCAGAGCATGCATTGATCCAGCAGTTGACTTTCAAGGGAATGCTAATTTTAAATGCACGATTTCAGTGTCAAAAGACAAAAGTATTTCTAGAACATGGTACACAACTCTGTCTGACTATCTACCTGTCTGCATTAAAAACATAATTTTCAAAACTGCAGCTTCATTTCACATGTGATGTTTCTATTAATTTTAGTCTAAAACAGTTTAATTTTTAAAAACATCTCAGATAAATAGAGCTTGAATTTATAAATCCTTCTAGCCACACTTTGGAATATAGTGCATGGTTTTGCCTCTGTGGTGCAGCTGTGTCGTGGTTTAAGCCCAGCCGGTAACTCAGAACAATGCAGCCACTTGCTCACTCACCCCACTTCTTCCTCCCCCACTCCTGGAGGGATGGGGAGGAGAATTGAAAGAATGTAACTCCCTCGGGTTGAGATAACAGTCCAATAACTAAGGTATAACACAAATCACTACTGCTACCACCAATAATGATAATGATAAGGGAAATAACAAGGGAAGTGAATACAACCGCTCACCACCCACCGACTGATGCCCAGCCTGACCTGAGCAGTGATCTAGTGCTTCCTGATAACTGCCCCCAGTTTATATACTAGGCATGACGTGCTGTGGTATGGAATACCCCTTTGGCTAGTTTGAGTCAGGTGTTCTGTCTCTGCTTCCTCCCAGCTTCCCCTCCTCCCTGGCAGAGCATGAGACTCACAAAGTCCTTGGTCAGAGTAAACATTACTGAGCAACAACTGAAAACATCAGTGTTATCAGCACTGTTCCCAGGCTGAAAGTCAAAAACACAGCACTGCACCAGTTATTAAGAAGGAGAAAAATGACTGCTACTGCTGAACCCAGGACAAGCTCATATTCTGCAGTGGAATTTTTCCATAATATTAATGCAGAAACTGAGCAACCTGTGAGAGTTTATATTGTATTTTTCCAGGATTTCCAGGATTTCCAGGATTAAGGAACTAACACAAAATACTTGTCAGGATAAAATTCATTCCTGTCCTTAACTTTAGCAGTGGAAAAGTAATCACTGAGTTACTTTCTATAATCAGTTTATTTAAACAGGCTGCATAATTTACCTCCATTTTAAAATTGCAGGCTGCATATTCAGTGATGCTTCAATTAGTGATATTTTAGAAAAATTCCCCCAATTTACCTCATTCATTGGAATCATCCTTCCATTTAAGAGCAAAACTTTGTCCTTTTCTGAAAGGAAAATGATGTGATATAGCCAGGGGAATTGACCTGAACAGCCAAAGAGATTTTCCATAACATAAAAATTATGTTCTGCAATAAAATGGGAGAGGCAAACGTTCCAAAGTAGCCATTGCTCAGAAACTGGCTGGGCATTGGTTTGTTTGTGGGAGGTGGTGAGCGTTTACCTTTGTACCACTTCCAGTTTAAAGCTTTTTCCTAATTAGTAAATTATCTTGATATGTGAGTTTTTCTCACTTTTGCCTTTCTGATTCTCTCTGTCAACTTTCTGGGGAAGTAAGTGAGCAATGGGGCTGAGGTCCACCAACCACATAGTGAAAAGATAGCCTTGAAAGTGTGTCAAAATATAGATTTTGTTTAAATCATGGTTGTGAAATTCAATTCCACTTCTCAATTTTATATCTAAATAATTTGTAGAATTTTGATATTGCTTATCCTCAATAAAACAATTGTATTAATTATTCTTTGATACGATTAAAGAATAGGATATTAATACACATAGAATAAATGCAGTCGTTAAAACTGGAGATGATGATTGTATACTTATGCAGAGTAACTATGTTCAGCTGTTACATGCTAAAGGACTCTCTGTTGTCATAGACATACTGGTATACATAAGATCTTCTAATACTGGCCTTATGAAGATATTGTTAGAGAAGCAAATTGAAGAAAAGAAGTTGTAAAAAACCTTGATGCTGCAACAAGCATGTTCAGGGGATAGTCTTACCCCTTGAAAGCAATTTAAAGTGTAGCAAGAAGTGACCCTGAAAGTACACTAAAGCTTTTATCTTTGCCTCCTTAGGAAGATGAGGTAGTCCCAGTGCTGTCAAGCAGATGGATGCTGCTGACAGAGATAGCATTAGGAATCACAGAAAGATCCAGAAATAATGCCTTTTTCAGCCATTATCTGTAAGGAATTTCTAAAACAATTCATACAGCACTGTGTATTCTGAGAATGCAATATACAATTGTTTTTCACATTGACTTCTCATGAAAATTAGGTCTGCACATCCGTTGGCCAATTTCAGTAAAATTCTATAGCGGAGTCTCAATTCCAGTGCAATCCATTAATACAGCACACAAGTCCTGTACTTGCGTTGGTTAGAAAATACAGAATAAGATAATGACATTAAATGCTAGAGAAACTTTCTGGAATAAAATGATGTTTTCTTCCTTCTTAGTGAAGCACTGTTAAACATAAGGTAGCAGAAAAAGAAAACATTAAACAGGAAGATATTGCCATCATTATTTATCTGCACATTCAGAAAGCACCACTGAAAGGGACTGTTTCCAAAGGTCTTCACCATAAGAGTCCTCAACTCAACAGTATCAGCTTCCAAGAGTTCATCTAAGTTAGGCAATATGTTCAGAGTTCAGGTGGGTTAGCTATCTTGCTGCCGTGGTACGGACTCTAATTACCTTTTCCTCCACTTGACAGACTAAGAACATTTTAAAAAAAATGTCTTTTAATAATTCAGCATCTTCCTTCAGCCTTGTTCTGAGAGCTGTGCTGAAGAAAACAGTACATTCTTATGTTTCTTATCAACCTAATTTTCTATGCATTTAGGATTTGTAATCATAGTCCATTTTCTTCTCCTCTGAAAGCCTCTAAACTGGCAATTTCAAGAGATTTTGACAAAAATAGTTTTATTTTAAATAAACTATCATGTAAAAATGAAGCTGTAGTTTAGGTATAATTTGTCATTTGGACAGTAAGTGATATTAGCCTGTCTTATACTGTCTTTTTGGAAACCAAAACTATATAAAGAGACTTCATACAGGCTATTTATGTCCTATCTGACAATCACTAATATCCTCAAATATCCTGAGCCAGCGTTGCTACTTAAAACAAATAGGACTGAGTAACAACATCATGCATTTCTTTGTTGGTTGCCGTTTTTTGTTTGGTTGGCTGGCCTTGTTTGTTTGGTTTTGTTTGTTTTTCAATAAGGAAATGCATATCAGAAAAGACTAAGCTGTTATTGATAATACTGAACTAAACAAAGACTAAAGCAATAAATCTGAGAAATCTGGGTCAAATGTAAAATAAAATAAATTATACATTAGCACCAAAACAATGACATATTGCACACTGTAAATAAGATGTTAAAAGATAAGAAATGTGATGATGAAAGATGTTGGCCTGCTTAGAAACAGAACTGTGCAAACATCAGTCAAACTACAGCACAGGATTGCTGTTACCAATGCAGTCCAAGTACCAATTAAAATCCTCCTTAAAATGCTGTTGGTTGCAATAGTTGTTGCAATAGCTGCTAATCTTTCTCCTTTCCTTTTGTCACCCTTATGAGAAATAGTGTAGTATCAGATTTAACAGAAGATTTTTCATAAATAGAAGATTTATCAAAGTCTAGCAGACATTACTGAAAGCAGTATTAAATCTCCCAAGATTTCCAAACATGCAACAATCCCTGATTAATACCTTTAGATTTTTTTTTTCTGTGTTTCTCTGGGAAGACTTTATATACCTCTTGTTCATGTGTGCATACATATAACAGCCTAAACAGAAGGACAAAAAAGGAAAGAATAGACATAAAATAAGAAAAAAAGGTTTTCAAGAAAACACATGTTAAAAAGGAGGAGTGGAACAAACCCTCCCTTGGTCTTGTGGACCAAGGTAAAAGTTAGACCTGAATTCTAAGAATGAGCCAGCTCCCCAGTATAGCACTTTTTCTGTTTAGCTTCAGAGACCAGGCAAAGCCTTCTCTTACCTTTCTGGCATACTTTTTTTTTAATTTACAACAATAACTTTCTGATTCTACAGCACTTGGCTCTCCCGATATGAGTTCCTCTTGATTACTACCTCCTGTTCAGGTCTAAGAGTTTTGAGCAACTCAAGTTTAATAAGTTTTTTGGGCAACTCAAGTTCAAATCCAACCTTTGCACTATGCAGTGCAATACAGTTAGGTCTAGCCTGTGAACATCCCCATTTTCCCTTAAATATCTTACAAGGTCTTTTTCACACACTGCAAAAGTCATCATGTCTCCCTCTCTCAGCAGAAAAAGAAAAAAATCTGGATATTCAAGAGCATTTTTGAGGTAGTTGTTGTTTCAACCCCAGTAAGGATAGGATCTTCAAGTAACAATATTGAAAAGATCTATACCAAAATCCCACAAAATTAGCTGATTTCTAGATTTGCTGTCAGGATTGGTCACTTAATTGTCATCTTTCAATCATCAACATTAACAAAAAATGTGAACAGGTTAAGATCAGTACCATCATTCTTGCAATCAAAGTTAATTTATAACAATCTTTGTTCTCTGAAGCTTTAATACGGCAAGCAGTTTATTTTATGAATCTTTATTTTGATAGAGGAATCATATTGTAAAACCTACCCAGATGGCATATACTTATGACATATATTGCTACGTGTGTATATTGCTGTGTGCATGGTTTCTTTCTCGGGGAACATAGAGGCATGGTCTGTTTTTTGGCAGGGTAGGCATTATATACTTAATTATTAGCCTGCTGCAGTCACAAATACATATCATTCAGACATTGCAACTGCATCTTCACTTTACATCTGTACAAACCAATATATTAGTATGTACTCAGCTTATGTTAGGATTCTCCTTAATGAGGATACTAAGGGGGCACATCTACGGCACACTGGTTAGTCTGCCTACAGAAAAGCCAGACTGCAACTATATGTGGCTGGTGTCATACCAACGGTAAGTTGTTTCCTAGAAAATCAGCCATAATGTCATGTACTGAGCTTCTGTTAGTGGGATTAAACATTATCTTTAAACAGGAAATGAGGAAATCTTGTGGCAATTTGATCCCTACTACTTTTGCGGGCTTTTCTTTTCTTTTTTTTTTTTTTAACCTGATTTGTATCATCTCTTTTAGCTCTAATTAAACTTACTTAGATGAAAATTTAGTTTTGTGAGATCTTCCATTAAGATCTGGAGAGTTATAAGTGTCTTAAGAGTTTGTTACATTTGTGCCATTAGAGCTGAACATTGCTCAACTAAGTAAGGATCTAATTGGACCTTCAAACTGGAAACTTTGGAGGATAGTGGGACAGTGCCTTCTTGGGTTTTTCAACCAGCAAAACCAGAAAACAAGCTAGGGCTGTAAACTGTGATTACCTAGCAGATCCAGTGCCTTCATGCCTTCCCTCCTGCTCTAATTCTTTCCTTTTCTAGTTCATAAAAAGAGAAAAATGAGGAAGTAAATTCTGAAACATTTGCATTACTATTTCTCCCTCCTGCCTTTCTACATGAGAAAAAAAGTACTAGCAGGATTAAAAGGATATTTATAAAGCTAAAGGAGGTTTAATTACCCCAAAGTTAAACAAGTATAACATTTAATCTGATAATAGAAAAAAGGGACAGAAAAATTTAATTAATCATAGTAATTGAATGCAAAATTGAAAGCAGTATCCATTAACTAGGAAAGAAAAATGACAACTTAGTAAAGTGTTATATGCATTATTGATTGTTTTAGCAGATTCTATTAGAACAACCATAATGAAAGGTCTTTTGAAGTTGTCTTCATAAGCTCCTATTTTCAGTAATCATCAATCAATTATAAAATATCATCATTAGGTAAAATACTTGGCATACTTAATCTCAAATATAAAAATTATCTTACTTTGTTCAGATACTTCCTCCTAAGGTTTGATTTGCTTCTATGATTTCTTTTTTTGATCTAAATAGTTAAAAAATAAAATAAATAAATACCAGCTTCATAGATTGTTTTCCATTTATACTCTGATAGAGAGAACAGATTGTGCAGAATACTTTACTCTTGATACGATTCTCACAAAAAAAAAAAAGTCTTCAGGTGTTTATGTGATGTTTAAAAAAATGTAACTATCAAGAACTAACCTTTCAAAACTGTGTATGGAACATATACTATCATATCTGAACATATTCATATGATTGGAAAACCTTTATAATGCATGTTAGACAATAGTACTATTTGTGTATTAAACTAGACAGGAAATATCCTGCCAGAGAGAGACAGAGACATTTGTTCTAACATAGATGGGTAAAATGGCAAAGAACGGAAATTATTTTGTCAAAGCTACACAACAGGTACCATAGTGCCAGGAGCAGAACCTGGCTGCAAGCTTCTCAGATTTCTAGCTGTATGGTCCTTACAGCATATGTTGGTAAATCTTGTTCACTCTGCAAATCAAAGCAACTTTTTTTGTTAGTTGTGATCACTTCAACATTTCCTCACATCTTTTTCTCATGAGGACATTAGGATGTTCAAAATAAAAAGCCTTATCCTGTGAGAGCAATCCTCAGTGTGGCTGCTTATGTTAGATATTTGTCTGCCTGTAACCTGGAGATTCTAGGCCAGGAGATGAAGATTCAAAAGACTTGCCTTCCCCAATGGTTAAGTAACGTACCTATCTGTGATCATGTGAAACTCATTTAATGCTCCCCAAACTACATGTATTAGATAGATCTAACTTCATAAAGTACACACACAGCTGAAAACTTCATCAGCAACTGTTAATTCATCCTTTTTGCATTACCTTGGTGATAGCGTAAAAGCCTATCTGTCATACGGCAGAGTAAAAAAGACTGAAAACAGTAGTTTCAGTGACAGTGAACTTCACTCAAGATAGGATGGAGAAAACACTTTGAAAAGGCAGGGATGTGACACTGACAATGCAACGACATGCAGCCTGTGAGGAACTCATAAGAAGGCCTTTGGAAACTATCAGTTTCACATTTGTCCATGACTTCTGCTTTCACGGGCTGTGATTTTACTCCACAAGTCTGGAAACTGGTAGAATATTTGGATTCTTGTTCCAAAAACTAATGTCTTTCAGTTTTCTATTCAAATTTCAAGAAAGAATTTTCTGGAAGAACACACTACCACACATGCGTGTACAAAGATTAATTGCCTGTGCAGGAATTAAATGGGTGAATGTGTGGGTACCTGGAAGGACAATGGCAATATACTGGAGGATACACTTAGAATTTGTCCTGGGTTCAGCAGTAGCAGTCATGGTTTTTTTTTTTTCCTTTGTGGTAGCTGGTACAGTGCTGTGTTTTGACTTCCAGCCGGAGAACAGTGTTGGTGAAGTCGATGTTTTCAGTTGTTGCTGAGTGATGTTTACCCTGACCAGGGACTTTGTGAGGCTCATGCTCTGCCAGGGAGGAGGGGAAGCCGGGAGGAAGCGGAGACGGGGCGCCTGACCTGGGCTAGCCAGGGAGGTATTCCATACCACAGCACGTCATGGCCGGGGTGGGGGGTGACTGGGAGTTACCCGGAAGGACACGGGCTTCTGGGTGGAACTCGTTTTCTTGGCCGGTGGTATCGTATTCTCTTCCCTTGTTATTTTCCCTTATCATTGTTGTAGTTGATAGTAGCGGTGGTGATTTGTGTACACTGGTTGCTGGACTGTTCTTGTCTCAACCCGTAGGAGTTGCACTCTCTCGATCCTCCTCCCCGTTCCTCCGGGAGTGGGGGAGAACGCCGGGGGGGGGGACACGGACACGGACCTTGATTGTTGTCAGCTCGGCACCACTCACTGGGAGTGAGTGAACAAGTTACCTGACTGGGTTTAAACCACGACAGTTCTTTTTGGCGCCCAACGTGGGGCACGAGGGGTTGAGATAAGAACAGATCTGACTGGATTGGTAGTCACTCGTCACAATGCTGATTTATTGGCTCTCAAGGCTGTTCCTCTTGATCTCACACTTTCAGTATATCGTATCTTACGTCCATCCGGTATTTGCTGTATTAGTGTTGTTCAAGTGTGGGGCTTGGGCTAAGGTTTTTGTCCCATTGTACTTTATGGTAATGACTTGTAATACAATAGAATCATTGATCATGAAACTGATCTGGCTTATGTTCCCAGTGTGGTCACCACCTTTATACTTTGGGAGGTATATGATGGAGGTGCTTAGCAATTACACATCTTTTTTCTCCTTCTCAGGTGCTCAACCTGTGAAGGAGACATCCTTTTACCCTCCTAGTCGTCCCCCCAGACCATTTACATTTGAGAGTTTTGAATTTTTTGAATGGCCTTTTAATGCTGTTGAGACTTGTTCGCTGATGGTGATGGGAATCACCATGCTAACACGCATACAGAGTGTGTTTTGCCCACTACTGATTTCAAGAGTTAAGCAGAGTCAGGTTTGGGTCTTGTCTGGGGTCAAACGACAATGGAGGAGGACCGAGAGATTTTTCCTGAGGCTGGACAGCCATGAGTGGCAGGGTGTGTGGGATAGTATGGGCAAGTATCTAGGTCAGTGGGCCCCTCCAGTACTTTGGAATTTCACTACCGAACAACTGCAAAATCCAGAAGAATTAGTAAAACACTTAAATGAGGTGTGTAGTCATTCTGGCCATACCAGAGATGGACAAATCACGGCAACGTGCTGGGGCTTGGCCTATGCTTACAGGGCCTTGTTCAACACTATCCAGCACCTTCAAAAGGAAAAGAATGTCGGCGGATCTGAGGGCAAAGCAACAGTCGCTACTCAAACTTTGGCTGCAATGAACTGTGCAGCTACCCCAGTGGCAAGTACAGCAGCTGCTCAACTTCAACTGCAACAGACAGCGCGGTTACCCCAGCTCCAAGCACAGCAGCTACACCATCCCCAGCAACAAGTACAGTCGCTACTCAAACTTTGGCCTCAATGAACAGAGCAGCTACCCCAGTGGCAAGTACAGCAGCTGCTCAAACTTCAACTGCA
Organism: Pezoporus wallicus; assembly: GCF_028554395.1. NCBI lineage: Eukaryota > Metazoa > Chordata > Aves > Psittaciformes > Psittacidae > Pezoporus > Pezoporus wallicus. The sequence continues at coordinate 248,529 of NW_026639746.1, forward strand.
ACAGACAGCGCAGTTACCCCAGCTCCAAGCACAGCAGCTGCACCACCCCCAGCAACAAGTACAGTCGCTACTCAAACCATAGTGATAATCACTGCAGCCAAACCAGAGGACCACTTTGTACCAATATCGGTTGCCCCTGTATGCAAGAGAACAAGTAAAAAGGAGGCAAAAAGGGTGAAGCGAGATGAAGAACCAATGAATTCACCACCCGGTCCAGAATCTGATCAGGAGTCATCATCACATGACGAAGAAGAAGAAGAGGTAACTTCTCGACCTCGGACCTCAACCGAGCTGCGGAACATGCGAAAAGATTTTACCCGTCAACCAGGGGAGCACATCATCACCTGGTTACTCCGATGCTGGGACAATGGGGCCAATGGTCACGAACTAGAAGGTACAGAAGCCAAGCAGCTGGGACCACTTGCTAGAGAAGGGGGAACTGACAAAGCAATTGCAAGAGAGAAAAAGTCCCTCAGCCTTTGGAGGCGGCTCTTGGCAGCTGTGAAAGAAAGGTTTCCGTACAAGGACGATGTTACAAGTCGTTCGGCCAAGTGGACTACTATAGACAAAGGCATCCAGTCTCTGAGGGAATCAGCCATCGTACAGATGCTCTATCACATCAAGCCAAATAACTGGGATACACCTATAGATCCAGATGAAGTTGAATGTACATGACCCATGTGGCGAAAACTTACACAGAATGCACCGTCATCATATGCCCATTCATTGGCAACAGCACCCGGGATTCCCAGGCGGTCTCCCATCCAAGTACTAACCGAGCCCGACCCTGCTTAGCTTCCGAGATCAGACGAGATCGGGTGTTTTCAGGGTGGTGTGGACGTAGGCTTCCTCCCGGCTTCCCCTGTGCATGTTTCACACTCATGAATAACCTGGGCAATAGTGTCCATTGTTAAGTCCACCCCTCGATCATGGGCCCATCTATATGTTGCATCTCTGCCCTGCTGGCCTGAAGTGTCATGGGCCCACCGGGCCAAAAATAATTCACCTTTATGTTGCCAATCTAAGTCCATCTGAGCCACTTCAATCTTAGCCGCTTTATCCACTTGTTGGTTGTTCTGGTGTTCCTCAGTGGCCCGACTCTTGGGTGCAGTGGGGTTCTGGAGAATGCACATCCCAAATTACAGTTCGATTGTAAGCCCTCTCTATCATGTGACCCGGAAGAAGGATGATTTTAAATGGGGCCCTGAGCAGCAACAAGCCTTTGAGCAAATTAAACGCGAGATAGTTCATGCAGTAGCCCTTGGACCAGTCCGGACCGGGCCAGATGTAAAAAATGTGCTGTACACTGCAGCTGGGGAGAACGGTCCTACCTGGAGCCTCTGGCAGAAAGCTCCAGGGGAGACTCGAGGTCGACCCCTTGGCTTTTGGAGTCGGGGATATAAAGGATCTGAGGCCAGCTATACCCCAACTGAGAAAGAGATACTGGCAGCCTATGAAGGGGTTCGAGCTGCTTCGGAAGTGATTGGCACTGAAGCACAGCTCCTCCTGGCACCCCGGTTGCCCGTGCTGGGCTGGATGTTCAAAGGCAGGGTCTCCTCTACACATCATGCAACTGATGCTACATGGAGTAAATGGGCTGCACTAATTACACAACGAACTCGAATAGGAAATCTCAGTCGTCCAGGCATTCTAGAAGTCATCATAGACTGGCCAGAGGGCAAAGATTTTGGAATGTCACCAAAGGAGGAGGTGGTGCGCGCTGAAGAGGCCCCACCATATAATAAACTGTCAGAAAGTGAAAAGCAGTATGCCTTGTTTAATGATGGCTCTTGCCGTATTGTGGGAAAGCATCGGAGATGGAAGGCAGCTGTATGGAGTCCTGGACGACAAGTTGCAGAAACTGTTGACGGAGAGGGTGAATCGAGTCAGTTTGCCGAGGTGAAAGCCATCCAGCTGGCCCTGGACATTGCTGAACGAGAAAAGTGGCCAGTACTTTACCTCTATACTGACTCATGGATGGTGGCAAATGCCCTGTGGGGGTGGTTGAAGCAATGGAAGCAGAGCAACTGGCAATGCAGAGGTAAACCCATCTGGGCTGCTGCACTGTGGAAAGATATTGCTGCCAGGGTGCAGAACCTGGTGGTGAAGGTACGTCATGTAGATGCCCATGTACCCAAGAGTCGGGCCACTGAGGAACACCAGAACAACCAACAAGTGGATAAAGCGGCTAAGATTGAAGTGGCTCAGATGGACTTAGATTGGCAACATCAAGGTGAATTATTTTTGGCCCGGTGGGCCCATGACACTTCAGGCCATCAGGGCAGAGATGCAACATATAGATGGGCCCGTGATCGAGGGGTGGACTTAACAATGGACACTATTGCCCAGGTTATTCATGAGTGTGAAACATGTGCTGCAATTAAACAAGCCAAGCGGTTAAAGCCTCTTTGGTATGGAGGACGATGGTTGAAGTATAAATATGGGGAGGCCTGGCAGATTGACTATATCACACTGCCACCAACCCGCCAAGGCAAGCGCCATGTGCTTACCATGGTGGAAGCAACCACCGAGTGGCTGGAAACACATGCTGTGCCCCATGCCACTGCCCGGAACACTATCCTGGGCCTTGAGAAACAGATTTTGTGGCGACACGGCACCCCAGAGAGAATTGAGTCAGACAATGGGACTCATTTCCGGAATAACCTTATAGATATTTGGGCCAAAGAGCATGGCATTGAGTGGGTATATCACATCCTCTACCACGCACCAGCCTCTGGGAAAATCGAACGGTACAATGGGCTGTTAAAAACTACACTGAGAGCAATGGGTGGGGAAATTTTCAAGCATTGGGATACACACTTACCAAAGGCCACCTCGTTGGTCAACACCAGAGGATCTGCCAACAGGGCTGGCCCAGCCCAGTCAGAACATTTACATATTGTAGAGGGGGACAAAGTTCCCGTGGTGCATATGAAGAATTTGCTGGGGAAGACAGTCTGGGTTATTCCTGCTTCAGGTAAAGGCAAACCCACTCGTGGGATTGCTTTTGCTCAGGGACCTGGATATACTTGGTGGGTAATGCGGGAAGATGGTGAAGTCCGATGTATACCTCAAGGGGATTTGATTTTAGGGGAAAACAGCCAGTGAACTCAATTGTATGCTGTTTCCTGCTGTGTAATACTTTTATAGCCCATCAACTAGATGTCTCCAGGTCACCAGTGACTGGCCCTGACTTCCCTCCAGCCATCATCCCAACAGAGAATGAACTTTGAACATCATGGACCGAATGGACTCGGCAGCATTATAGGGATTGGTCCACGCACTAAGAAAATGATCTTTTCCTCTTGGTCTGTATATATATATGGGAGAGCGATGGTGTATTGAAAATGTGGGATCTGAGCATGACATGAAATGGTATGGAATAAGGGGTGGATAATGTCCTGGGTTCAGCAGTAGCAGTCATGTTTTTCCTTTGTGGTAGCTGGTACAGTGCTGTGTTTTGACTTCTAGCTTGAGAACAGTGTTGGTGAAGTCGATGTTTTCGGTTGTTGCTGAGTGATGTTTACCCTGACCAGGGACTTTGTGAGGCTCATGCTCTGCCAGGGAGGAGGGGAAGCCGGGAGGAAGCGGAGACGGGGCGCCTGACCCGGGCTAGCCAGGGAGGTATTCCATACCACAGCACGTCATGGCCGGGGTGGGGGGTGACTGGGAGTTACCCGGAAGGACACGGGCTTCTGGGTGGAACTCGTTTTCTTGGCCGGTGGTATCGTATTCTCTTCCCTTGTTATTTTCCCTTATCATTGTTGTAGTTGATAGTAGCGGTGGTGATTTGTGTTGTACACTGGTTGCTGGACTGTTCTTGTCTCAACCCATGGGAGTTGCATTTTTTCGAACCACGACAGAATTGCTGACATTAAGTCACAGCAGAATAGTGGATTTTAGAGTAGTATCAATTAACAAGTAAGTACTATTAATAAGTTTTATTACATTGTTAATGTACGTACATTAGATGTAAAATGTACATTATTACTTTTATTAATAAATTTAATAATAAGTTGAAGCAAATAAATTTATATAACATATAGTGAGGTCACTATAGTTATTAGATACAAATAACAACTAGTAACTGAAGTATAATTTCTGAACCTGTATGTATCTATAGATAGATCAATGGATATATTTCTGAAATGGATCACTATTTTTTGTCAACTGAGATATACAGTGTCACTCTCTGAATGGTTTGTGCTAACAAAATATTAGTTTTTATCAAGAAACCACTGCTTGAAGGTTGTCAAAGAAAATCAAGGGGTTGAAATAGAGGCCCTGACAGTATACTAGAGATCATGGCATCAGTCTTGAAAATATATGCATATGATACTGGCCACCCCAGGGCCACAAAATTGTGTCACAAAATTGTGTCACAAATGTTCAGTTACTGTTACTGAAACCAGGCAGCCTTGTGAACTGGTACAAAACAGTTTTGAGGAAAACACAGAAACAAAGAATAAATATGCAACATATGTAAAATGTCCCATACATAGTAAAACTTCAGTACAGCATGGAAGTGGGAATTGGTGAATAAAGATGAAATAAGCAGACTATTAGCAAACATATAAATAGAGTTTTAAGTAAATTGAAGAGCAAAAGGGGAGAAACACTCCATCAGTATCCGATGTTTCCTGCCATATTATTTGTTGATAATTCACCATACTTGCATATCTTTTTCTGAGGAAAACTAGTGTCTTTGACCTTAGTACTCTGGGTAGATTGCAGGGGTGAGCCTAGCACCAGGGAAGAGGGTTGATACTAGAACATTTGTCTTTTTCAGTTTTAATTCTGTCATTAAAGTGACTCATTGTGACTGAGTTAATAGTATCTCCTTCACTAGGCCTATAATGCTTTAATTAACCTAACAATAAATCCTTAGTTCTGTATATAAGGTACGTTTCTTAATTTACACAAATTGTATGCAAGTCCTTGGTCCAGTACCCTGCCCTTGAGTTTGTTCGTAATTTAAATGAAACACTGTAATGGCAAAATAGCAGAATGACTGCAAGTACGCACGATTTTATTCACGCTTTAGCATTTGTTCTGAGTAATCTTGCTTTAATTCATTTAAAACAATCCCTTAGAAAATCATACCCAATTACCAAACCAAATTATTCTGCAGTAGTCTCATTAACTACAAATGCAGTTTCCACATCTACCACGTATTTGTTTCCCAGTATTTAAGGCATTTTTGAAAAATTCACTTTGCATTCTTCAATATTAATGCAGACATTTTTAACATCCTTCATATACACAGCCAGGTTGGGAAGCTTAGCTGGGGCTTGTAATCATTTCATCAATACAAATAAAGCCCTGGTTTTACAGAATGCAATTAAGATTCTGAATTTCAGAAAAACAATCAGGGACTAACTCAGCAGATAATCAGACTCATCTAAGTCTATCAAACATTTGTACAAAGAAATAAAGATTCAGTTTAAAAAATCATATTTTAAAATACCTAATATATTATTTTGATAGTATAATGTAAAAGAAAACTGTGAAGTTTAGCCCAAAATAGAACTGTCTGATATTCATATTATATTATTTTAAAGTGCCCAAACTACCCTACAGGTGAATGTTGATGCATGCCGGTAGCTTGATATAATTGCTGTAAATTAAGAATTGCTGACAGCTGTAAACCAACAAATATCACAAAAATCATGAAAATCTAGTAAATCAGCATAGCTCTAAGGAAATCAATTTGCATTGCTGATTTATATATACGATGTCAGTGGCCATCTCCAGTTCAAAAAGAACTAGATACATTTTTGGGTTTAGGAAAATCAGCTCATTTCCAAAAAAAAACTTGATGAAGGCATTGTCCTTACAGTTTAACCAAAAGCAAACTAAAAGAAAAAAAAAAGAAATAAAATGACATTAGCAAACCAAAATAAAACATAACCAAAACAGAAAGGGGGGGGGGGGGGAGGTTCTCACTGAAAGCAAGCAAAACATTAACGTTATCTCTTTTCTCACAGATGCCTTTCTGTTGACTCAGAGTTACATGCTTTATTGGGGGATTTTTGCAAGAAAAGAAAGAGATTCACAGAACCATTTACCACCTACCTTGTGGCTTGTAACCCTGACATTTTCAAGGTATGTGAAATCTTAATTTTGTCAGCTGATTAACACCCAGAAATAATGTCCTGGCTCATACTTTTGGCATTTCAAATTACTTTTTTTTTTTTACCTATATAGTATGGCAGTGCTGAGTAGCCCAGGCCTCGTCTGATTTCATTACCTAAGAAGGGCAGATTGAATCCCTAGTATGCAAATTACAGATTGAAACATTAAACTAATAGTCTGATTTCATTATTTAGACTTGACACAAATGAGATGAATGTCATGGATTAAATTAACAAGTAAATACCTTAAAAGGGATAATAGGTGTTCCTATCCACCCCCAAATAATTTGAGATTAAAACAAACACCAGGTTTTACATCTGATTTTCTGCCTGCTCTTAGATAGTCAGATCTGAAGAATGTATGGCGCTCTGCTTTTTTTATGGTAAAAGAGAGAGACACATCAAGTTTCCTGTTTTACAGAGGTAAAATACCAGCTGTTGTCCCTGTTTTAAAATTATACACTGGGACCTATTGTGGCTTATAGAACAATTTAAAGTAGGAAACAGTTCTCCATTCCTCCAGGAGCATCCATAGGATTTGTGTTATTTCACAGGTGGCATCTTGAAATAAACAGAAATGCAGCCATACAGCACTTAATGTGCCACAACCTGTTGGGACTCTGATGAAGGGATAAGAACTTGGACCACAAAATTGTTCTTCTTAAAGAAAATAACACAGAAAGGGCTTCATAAAATTTCACAAATCCTTGGCATAAGAGATCCCCACTCATTTTTTATGTACTACTGGACTGCAAGCCAGGCTGTGTTTGCGCACCTGAGAAATACATCACCAGCTTTTTAGTGAATAGTGGATGGAGGATAATGAAGTTAGTTTTTGTCTCAATTTTTAATACTTTAAATATTTTTTTTCAAGTTCAAGATATGATCTGCTTTTGTGAATGTCTTTGAACGGGCATAGGTCTTCCTACATGACTTGACTTTAATTCCACAGTGCCAATTTAAAATCAAGTGTGCAATACATTAAGGCTAGTGTTAAGCTTTGAGTACCTATTTAAAAATGAAACAGCAAATGAATCCAGTATTCCAGACAGGAAATACAAGATAGCTTTTGAAGTGCGATGTATAATTCCTTTGTGCAGTATCAGTCTTTCTATCATATCAGACTTCTCAGCTTTTAAGTAGGTTGTCCTACCTTAGCAATAGCTATATACGTCTAAAAAATACAAGAATACTGGCAGATGAAACGCAAAATTAAGATTTAAAAGTTCTTGTCCCTGTTTAATTTCATACCGTCTTACAGAAGTTGTTATTCGCAAGACATTCTCTCTTCCTCAGCCCGACTGCAAAGTACAGCTCGCAACGCCTACCCATAGTCGAAGTACTCTGCTGCCATCTTAAGGCAAGCAGCTGCACTGGCTGGGCTGTAGGAGCGGATGTTTCAAGCGCCCACTACTTAAATAGACCAATTAACCTCGCTGTGCAACCCACCAAATGCCACTTTGGTCCTTATGTCACTGCGGAATCTGTGCACAAATTACTATGGCGAGCAGCACATTTAGTACTTTCAGTATTTTCAGTGTTACTGGGCTTCCTGGATGATCTTCAAAATGACAAATCACTGCCTGTGCAATTAATTTTCTTTCTGTCAGGTCTGGAAAGATGAGAGATTTTGGGGACATCGTACAACATGTCAAGGAAATACCAGCTGTCTCCATAACATCTCAGTGCTAACAACGGAGTGAGATTGATGATTCGTACACAGTGCTGTTTTTCATAACTTTAACAAATCTGAATTCCTTAGCAGACAAAGTAATGGGATCTGTCAGTCAGCATGAAAACACTCAGAGCAGCAACAGATATTTAAATAATCAATATTGTAATGCTTGAGGGTGGTTGCAATAAACCAAAGGAACTTAAATTTTCACACAATAACAGAGATATTCCTTTTTCTCATTCCTTGTGATGGCTGTACTATCAACATAATCACAGAGACAAACTCTTAAAGGAATCATGATATGTTTTTCTTCCCCAAAAGAAAGTACATCTTGGAAGGTATTATGATTTGACATATATGTGCAAATATTAAAAACACTGAAAAAGTCCAAGAATATTGAGCAGCGTTTGATTACATATGCTAACATCAATGACAGACACTTAAAAGAATCACATGGATGCTCCTACAACAGTTTTATGGGCTTATATGCATCACAGCACAGAGCACTGATTGTTTAATATTACTTTCTAGAGCTGGGAAAGGTCTTCTAGGTCATGAAATAATAAAAGTGGTATAATGCATGTCCTTATAAACTTACCAAGGTGCTATTTGATAGACATCTTAACAGAAATCAATGAGTTCTATCAATTAATACATTTAAAAAGAACAGTACTGTACTAAAGAAAGAAACTGTGGTGTGTGCCTCTAAAAGAGCAGTCTACAGCATGCTCTCCTGTCTCTCTGTGGACCCACTCCCAAAGTTTACCATGGATCCTGGCTTATAGTGTAAGTGCTTCTTGAACCTCTAAAGGGATACAGAAAAAGCAGATGCTTTTTTCAAAGTGGTATATTTTCTGTGCTTGATGGAGCCTCACATATTATGGAGAACTCTGCTTACTGCTTACAGAGCACTCTCCCTCTTTCTCTCCCTCACCTTCACTATCCCCCTTTTACTCTTATTCTTTTTTATAATGGACCTGAATAAGAATTTTTTTCAGGGATGAGTTACTAAATGAACTACAAATTGAACATCTTCTTGTGACTTATCTGCATTCTGAAAAGGGGTGTTTTATGTCTTGTCCTTACACAGATGAATTCTAAACATCTTTGATACAGTAAAGGCCAGACAAAATTGCAATCTTCACTACTGAAGAGAACTAACACTATCACAAAAATGCCTCTGCTCCCACACTCTTTCATAGGAAGCACACTGCCTCAGAATGATGGAAATTAATAAAGAGGGGTGCTAAGAAAACAGACTTTTCCTTCTGAACTACACAGTAAAGTGCTCAGCTGCCCTACAAAATAAAGTGCTCCAGCTTTATCCAGGAATGAATGAGTGCAGGAACAAAGCTCAGGTATTCCTCTATTCTGTACAATGGTCAATATAATATTTCAGTATATATTTCCATATCAAGAGTTCTTACATTGTTCCTTAACTATCACTTCCAGAAGCTACCAAAGGCAAGAGTGGCTAGATGTATCTTCAGCCTGATTCTGCTAAGTGGTTTGGCTTTTTTTAATGGGAGAAACAGAAGCAATGAGGAAGAACAGAACTAAGGAAACCTTTGTAAGCAGATAAACTGTAAAGATGTATAGACAGCAGCTACAGAAAACATGCATATTATTAATGGCTTTAAGCACTTCAGCTGGGATTCAGTTTGAGGTTAAGATACTTGAGACTAGAAGCTGGTTTGTAGGTGACTACATGTGAGCTAAGTGTCTTAGTTAACATTATGGTTATATCTAATAAAAGACTCAGTTGTCTCATTTCATTTTTTTTTAAATTATTTCCTTCTTTATTTTGTCTTTTACTCCACTTTCTTTGGCATCTTTACTTTCCTTCTTTTATCATTTTTATTTTCTTATTTTCTTTCTATTCATGGTGTCTTTCTCCCCTCCAACATTATCAACCATGTGTAATGTTTCTTCATCTTTCAGTCTTAATCCCCAGCAGGCCCTATTATATTAAGTCCTTCACTGCTTACAAACCCATGTGTAAAATGAAGCCAAGAATGCACAAAGAGTTAATCCCTGTCTTCATGAATTTACAAACAAGAATTCAGATTAACAAGATAAAGATATATTTCTCCGTATATTTTCCTTTATTACTTTTTTCCCTACAGCTTCACTACATACAATCTTCCCTCATCTAGTCTTCTTTTTATTTTCATGTCCTTCATTGTTACCTGGAAGTTCTTTCTAAAGATTAAAAAAATATATAATCTGCTAAATTATTTGTATAGGAATAGTATGCAGCTGTAGAACTATGTAAAGCTAATATATTCTGTATATGGAGCAGACAAGTAGAGTATGAATTCCTCCTTTCTGCCTTCTTGCCCCAAAAGAAAGATAGAAGTCAGTCTTTTTAAATGCAGGGAAGCCATGGACACACACTGAAACAACTTAAGAAGAAAAAATCAGCTGGAAAACACGGAGTCAAAGTTGAAACCGTTTGCTGTACCAATCCCAGATTGAAACTCAAAAGATACAGGCATCCCTTAAGCTAATTTTTTCTTATTGAAGTCTCCACAGCTACAGACCAGGACCAACTTTTCTGAGCTGATGAGATCTGACAAGATCACAGTTTGTTGTGGAATAGCTTCAGGCTACCTATTTTTGTTGGTTCTGTTGCTGTAGTTGCAAGACTTGGAGAATGAGACAATGCCAATGGGAAACAAAATGCAGATCCTGTACATAATGGTACAGACCTGCGGAACTGGTTTATATGAGAATTAAATTTAACTGATTTTATTATTTTATATATACATATATATATACAAATATGTGATATTCTAGCTGCGAAGCTTTATGTTTTATATCTGTTCACTAGATTTTCTGCTGGAATAGAGTGGTATATCATGAGAGAAGCAGAAGGAAAAGAACTAATTTACATCACCGGAAAACCTGATTATCTGCCCCTTGCTATGAAATCTTTCCCCAAATGCCCTCATGGATCATTCCATGATGCATATAAAGAGTTCACAGCCTGTAATTAACTGACAACTGTTCCTCTGACAAGAATGTACTGTATACACACAAACAGTTATATTATGCTATCCATTACTGTCTTTTCATATGATGTTCTATCTGGAAATGAAGATATGGATTAATTTTATATAATTTTATATATTTAAATTAAGCACATAATTTCTCTAGCTCCATAGCTCATGTACCTTTTGTACCTGATTTTTTCATGTAGCGAATGCAACCAGAGTAACATCTTCTCCTGGCTTTTAGTTTTTAGTTTCCATCGCAAGTAAACAAGCAACCAATTGATTATATTTTTTTTCCCCCTAAGTAATACTGGCCACTGAAACTGTTAAGTTTCATATAGTCACTACCCTGCACACTGTTTTAGAAATCAGTCCAGAGGAGATCATTAATTAGATGATGATCTCCTGTATATCACCATCCATGAAAAATGATAAATGAATCTTCAGCAAAACTGATGACTTCTGTTAAACCTAATGTTTCAAACATAAGACTTAAAAGTTTTCCAGAATAAAAGCCCACAGCGGGATAAAAAAGCCTAAGTTTGGGAAGAACCTCTGGGGTCATCAGGTTTCATCCTGCTTAACATAGGGCTATAATCAAAAGCTCAAGATGAGTTAGGAAAGCCTTTGTGGACAGATTCCACAGCCTCTCAGTTCTTGTGCTTAAACAGTCTCTTCATTAAGGCATGCTTTCCTCACATACAGCTGGAATTTCCCTGTTGTGGGTTGTGACCATTGTTGGGTTTTTGTTGCTGTTGTGTGCTTTAAAGAACAGTCTGCCTCCATCCAATTTTAACCTCCCAGCATTAGATATCAGAAAATTTTGAGACCTCTTATCCATTTCTTCTGAGCAGAACAAAACATGTTCCTTCACTCTTGTGCTTTATTCCCCTGCCATTTTGGTGGCACTCTCACAGTTGTCTCTATTTGCTGATATTTCTGTTCCATAGCGGACTGCTGAAGGGGAGGGTGAATTATTTTGAGCCTGGTGGGCCCATGACACCTCAGGCCATCAGGGCAAAGATGCAACATAGAGCTGGACTCATGATCGAGGGGTGGACTTAGCAATGGACACTGTTGCCCAGGTTATTCAAGAGTGTGAAATATGATGCAATTAAGTAAGCCAAGCAGTTAAAGCCTCTTTGGTATAGAGGACAATGGCTAAAGTACAAATATGGGGAGGCCTGGCAGATTGACTACATCACACTCTCTTTCCTGCTCTGAAAGACTGTTACAAGAGATGGAGCCCGACATCATGGACCGGATGGATTCAGCAGCTTTATAGGGATTGCACTAAGGAACAATCTCTCTCTCTCTCTCTGTGGATGCATATATATGTATATATATGAGATAAGAGCGATGGTATATTGAAAATGTGGGATCTGAGCATGACGTGAATGGTATGGAATAAGGGGTGGACACTGTCCTGGGTTCAGCAGTAGCAGTCATTTGTTCTCCTTCGTAATAACTGGTGCAGTGCTGTGTTTTTGACTTTCAGCCTGGGAACAGTGCTGATAACACCGATGGTTTTAGTTGCTGCTCAGTAATGTTTACTCTGACCAAGGACTTTATGAGTCTCATGCTCTGCCAGGGAGGAGGGGAAGCTGGGAGGAAGCAGAGACAGGACACCTAACTAACCAAAGACGTATTCTATACCACAGCACGTCATGCCTAGTATATAAATTGGGGGAGTTACCTGGAAGGGTTAGATCACTGCTGGGGTCGGGCTGGGTATCTGTTGGCAGGTGGTGAGCGGTTGTATTCTCTTCCCTTATTATTTCCCTTATCATTATTATTACTGGTGGTAGCAGTAGTGGTTTGTGTTATACCTTGGTTACTGGACTGTTCTTATCTCAACCTGTGGGAATTATATTCTTTCAATTCTCCTCCCCATCCCTCCAGGAGCTGGGGGGAGGAAGGCGGGAGTGAGTGAGCAGGCTGCGTGGCTGAATTGCCAGCTGGGCTTACACCATGACAATGAGGAAATTAATTTGTAATTTTAGTCAAAAATCATAGCTCTGAGGAAAGGACTGTGGTATGATACAGCCCATCTGATATGAATGACATATCTGTAGTTTCCTTTGGACAACTGCTGTAGTAGAATGCATTATTTTTGTACAATGCCTTTTTTGCCCCCTTTTTTCTTTTTTTCTTTCTTCTTTTATTTTTTCTTTTTTCTTCTTTCTTCTTTTCTTGCTTTTTTTTTTTTTTTTTTTCTTTTTTAGAGTAAGGACTTCCCTGAAAGAATATATGTAAATGATTTTTTAGGGCTTAATTTTATCATTTCAGGTCATCCTTGATTTTGATAAAGGCTGGGTCTCTTTTCTTGTTCCGTATCTATGTTTTATGATTGGAGTTTAGAAACAATACACTAATATGGGTAATTAAAATCACACTGTTTGTGTTTGTTTTCAGCAGAGACAGGTTTCACCCATCTAAGAATTCTAATTGTTTAATGACATGAGCCATAACTTCAGGAAGAGCAACTTTGGGGAATGCTTTATTTGTGGGAGTGTATCCAAACTATTTTCATCACATTTCCAAGAGTCTTAAAAAGTACTAAAGAAGAAGTACTTAATAAATCCACAGTAATCTCTAATCCTTTTTCTGTCTACAGTGCCAAGTTACTCACACAGCCCAAAATGGATGTCTTTGAATTTTATCAGCCTTATTTTTTCCCTGGTATAGTGTATAATGCCAAGTTGTGCTGTATTTCATAATGCAAGTTTCACATATTTCATAATGTCACGAGACATACCTTTGTGACTGTGCATGGCTTGCCAAAGAGGGAGTATTAACTGAAAAGTGGGTTGCTTACACAGTGCCAAAAACGGCTTTCATAAAGATAACACTTAAAATGAGTCTTAAGATGATTCAAAGTAGACAGACAAATGCCTTTGTGTTTCACTGAGCTGCATCAAGACCAACACTTATGCAGCTTGAAGTGTCTATATAAAAGATCCTTTTCTCTTGTTTGTTTGCTTGTTTTAACAGAAAGTATGCATATTACAGTGAAAAAGACATGTGCAGTATGCCTGTGCATATGTGTACATATGTATATGATTAGGAATTGCCTTCAAATTTATTGGTGAATGCTCTAGCAACCCTTAAAATTTAGCAACTCTACACAGTCAAATCTTTTAAGATCAGGTCCTTTGTTTATGAATTCTCCTAAATACAGAAATTACAGCTGCTTTTTTAACAGCTTACCTGTTCTCTGAAACTATTCTGATTTTTATCTTTTTTTCTCAATATTTAGTGTTTCCTTGACTTCTATACTCAAGAATGAAAAGATAAAGCAAAAAGGACAGCATCTTTTTTTTTTTTTAAAAGAAGTAGGTTATGTTTCTGATAGTTAAAAATGAGTCCTCTTTTGAATGTTTGCAAGAGTAAAACAAATGTGTAATGCTGGAATAGGCTTCTGTCTGAAGGTCAAAATCAGCACATAATAGGCCCCCTGCTGATACATGAGCCACTCCACTTCCTCAGTTCTACTTACTTGGAGCCTGATGTGTGCCTTCCCAACCCATTCAGATCATTCATTCCCCAAACAACACTCATGGGCTGTAAGAAATAGTACTGCTACTGCTATCCCACAGAGGTCTGGAGCTATTGAATGAAGGGAGCAGTACCTTGAAAGTAACTGCAGGTGGTAGGATGGAAAAAAGTTCCAAGGCTGCACATTGCTGCTCCTCAGGACTATTACGGATCACTTACCGTCCTATTTGCTGATTTTTGCCAAAAAAATGATTTTTTTTTTTTTTTAATTGTCTTGCATTATTTTACAAGTCTAGGTTGTTCAGGAATAGAATTGCATGCTTGAGTCTAGATCTATTCATATTGCTGTTTGTGTTCTCTTAACCGTTGTCCAGGTTCTTTGGTGTTTTTCATGGGATAACTGCATAAGATAGGAATGCTCTGTCAGCATCCAAAATGGGTGTTCTGCAACTAAAAGCTCTTGGATCCTAACAGACACATACACACTAACACACTAGTATTAATGATCCAGGAAAAAAAATGTCAAATTCTGTATTTATTTAATTTATTATTCACCCTTAGGTGAACTACTGCTGGAATGACTCTTTTGACTTCGGCTTATATTTACCATCAATTTCACATCCTCATAACAGGCTTGATTATGATCTCCCTGAATGAAAATAATTTCAAATTGAGGTTAAGTGTCTTGAAATTTAACACAGTTAAACCTGATGAAAATTTCAATGAGAATCTAAATTTTTGAAACTCATGTTTGCTTATGGCAGAAAACATTATTATTATATTTCCTCTAAGGCACAGTTTCTAAGGGACTATTCATGTTTATGTATGAAAACAAGATGTATAATAACCTTCACCATTAGACGTTAATGAGAATATCATTAACTTCAACAAGGCCACAACTGCATCTTATGGGCAATGTGATACTTAAGCAAAGTAAAATATCTGGGCTACTACACAACAATGACACAAATACACATACCTGTTCCTGATAGTATCTTCTGGCAGTTTCAATAGGTTAAATTCCAAATCTTTAAAAAAGAATTACAGTAATGAAAGGAGCTATGTATACTGTACTTTACCTCGATTAAGAAGATAACAAAGGAAGACAGAGGAAAATAGCCTAATTTCATAGAATCATAGAATCATAGAATCATAGAATAGTTAGGGTTGGAAAGGACCTTAAGGTCATCTACTTCCAACCCCTCTGCAATGGGCAGGGACACCTCCAACCAAACCATCTCACCCAAGGCTTCGTCCAACCAGGCCTTGAACACGGCCAGGGATGGAACATTCACAACCTCCCTGGGCGACCCATTCCAGTCCCTCACCACCCTAACAGGAAAAAATTTCTTCCTTATATTCAATATAAACTTCCCCTGTTTAAGATTTAACCCATTACCCCTTGTCCTATCACTACAGTCCCTAATGAAGAGTCCCTCCCCAGCATCCTTATAGGCCCCCTTCAGATACTGGAAGGCTGCTATGAGGTCTCCATGCAGCCTTCTCTTCTCCAGGCTGAACAGCCCCAACTTTCTCAGCCTATCTTCATATGGGAGGTGCTTCAGTCCCCTGATCATCCTCACAGCCCTCCTCTGGATTTGTTCCAACAGTTCTATGTCCCTTTTATGTTGAGGACACCAGAACTGCACACAATACTCCAGGTGAGGTCTCACAAGAGCAGAGTAGAGGGGCAGGATCACCTCCTTTGACCTGCTGGTCACGCCCCTTTTGATGCAGCCCAGGATACGGCTGGCTTTCTGGGCTGCAAGCACACACCTGTAGCTGTGCCTGGGATTGCTCTGACCCATGTGTAGGACCTGGCACTTGCCATGGTTAAACTTCATGAGGTTGGCATCAGCCCACCTCACAAGCATGTCAAGGTCCCTCTGGATGGCATTCCTTCCCTCCAGTATATCAACCGAACCACACAGCTTGGTGTCATCGGCAAACTTGCTGACAGCGCACGCAATCCCACTGTCCATGTCAGTGACAAAGATGTTGAACAAGACGGGTCCCAACACCGAACCCCGAGGGACACCACTCATTACTGGTCTCCAGCCGGACATTGAGCCATTGATCACAACTCTTTGCGTGCGGCCATCCAGCCAGTTCTTTATCCACCAAGTGGTCCATCCATCAAATTGATGTCTCTCCAATTTAGAGACAAGGATGTCGTGTGGGACAGTGTCAAACACTTTGCAAGAGTCCAGGTAGATGATATCAACTGCTCTACCCTTGTCCATCAGCTCCGTAGCCCCATCATAGAAGGCCACCAAATTGGTCAGGCAGGATTTCCCCTTAGTGAAGGCATGCTGGCTGTCACCAAGCACCTTGTTGTTTTTCATGTGCCTTTGCATGCCTTCCAGGAGAATCTGCTCCAAGATTTTGCCAGGCACAGAGGTGAGACTGACTGGTCTGTAATTCCCTGGGTCATCCATTTTCCCCTTCTTGAAAATGGGGGTTATATTTCCCTTTTTCCAGTCGTCGGGAACTTCACCTGACTGCCAGGATTTCTCAAATATGATGGCCAGCGGCTTCGCAACTTCATTTACCAGCTCCTTCAGAACCCGTGGATGGATTTCATCAGGTCCCATGGACTTGTGTATGTTCAGATTCTTAAGATGGCCTTGAACCAGAATTTCTCCCACAGTGGACCAAAGGTCTTCATTCTCACAGTCCCTGCATCTGCCTTCCAAGACTTGGGTGGTGTGGTCAGAGCATTTGCCAATGAAGCCTGAGGCAAAGAAGTCATTAAGAACCTCAGCCTTCTCCAAATCCAGGGTAGTCAGTTCTCCTGAGAGCTTCCACGACATATACACATGCTCATTCTCTCTCATCTAGATCTTTCATCAATAAATTTTAATTGCATCTTCATGTTAAATATTCAAACAGAAGTGGGGAATGTAGTATTTATCTTTGTGCAGTAGGTTAAAAAGACTAAACATATTAATATAGGGAGTGGTTAGGTATGGAATGAAACTTGTGAGGACAAAGACAGACTCAATTTCAAGACATAAGGATGAAGGGAAAGATTTGCAGGTTAAGAATGCATAAAATAGCAAGGCCTATGAACAATTACCACTTGAAGTGCATCAGAAGTCCTGCATAGTAATTGTTAGTTAATTTATACCACTTGCTTCCATTTTGGCAACAGATGAGATAATCTGGAAGTTTAATGAGTTGGTTATAGCATTCACAGCAAAATAGCAATCACAGATTTCTTAGGGAGGGATTCACATCCAAGATTCTCTTGAAAAAAATGAGCAAGAGGGAATTCTGCCAATATGATATCAAAATGTGATATTAGGAGAATAACAGTTCCAATGTTATTAATATTATAAAATATACAAAATAAAGCAATCTGTAACCAAAACATTAGTGGTACCTTTATTTGTGGCCAGACAAAATAAGACTTTTGAATACTTAATAACTATAAATTGCACCTACTGTTTTAAAGTCTCTGAATCAGCTGCTTTCTCCAAGGAGTTATTCAAAACTCTGTAGATGGCACTATGAAGCAGAAGCTAGGCTTTCAATAGGTGTAAAAAAAAAAAAAAGTAAACAATATGCTAGTAACTATTAAAAAAAAAGTAGAAAGCAAAATACAGAATATCAATATGCTCCTGCATAAATTCATGGTGAATTGACATCTTGATTGTTATGTGCAGTTTAGTTTCCTTTTTTTCCTCATCTTAATAGATAAAGAGAGAAGCAGAAAGCTGCCCAAAATTAAACTTAAAAAATGGTTCCATAGGGTGATACAGACCTCAAAAAACTATTAGTTCTAAAAAGAAAGCTGATAAATGCATAGAAAACATGTTCATTGAGAATTATTAAAGACAAAATAAAAGTAGTAATAAACCCTGATTCAGCTTGCAAGAATTTAGTTTATCTGTGGAAGTAACACTATAGGGATCCTTATTTCCCTAAAATTATTATGTTCACCATTGCTACTCTGTGACCAAGACACTAAGTTTAGGTAGGTATAGACTTTCTATACTCTTGAGTAAGGACATGAGGAAAGACTAATCAAAGAAAGTAGTTTCAGGAAGTAGTCTTTTGCACATCCATATGCAGAAATATATGTAGCCATGTAGCTATATATATATATATATATATATATGTAGTCTGCATGCCAATGTTAGGAATCCAGATGTAGAAAAGCCACTGAAGTACCAATATGAAAAATATGAGGCCAGATCAGATTTTAAAAACATGAAAACAAGTGCTGTTAAACAATGAAGTAGTCTGAATGAAATTCAGGTATGTGGCTTCATTTATGAAAGATTAAGGAAAAAAAACTTGTAAATTATATAAATCCAACATTTTTCCTTACTTGTTTAAGAAGTCTGAGTATGTATTCAATACACCGGGTTTAGTCTTCTTTAAAACAAAGCAAAAATGGTATTTTGCTTAATCACATCACTAATAAAACAGTTATATTACAGTCTACTGAAAAAGCATCAAAGAGGTTAGTATATTTTTACCACATTCGCCTTCAATGGACACAGCAACATATGGGCTTGGATCTTCTTTTGAACCATAGCCAATTTAATTAGAAAAGTAGGGGAAAATCTTGGCAAACTAAAAGAAAAGTTATATTTATTTATTTTTATATATATAAAAAAGAAAAAAGAGTGAAGTACACAGTTGCAGGAGCTCAAAGCAATGCTTTGTCTCCATTCTTAGAAGTCACCCATTTGGGATGCTGGCAGAGCATTCATATTTTATGCAGTTAGCCCATGCTGTCTCCCATTGAAATGGAGCAGCAGGGTGCTGAGCAATTCTCACTGAAATCAACAGTAGCTGACTTCAAGCTCATATTTTCCTATAATTTCTGTATCAAGACTTGCCTTGCAGATAAGTTGTAGAGAATACTGACAATCATTGTAACCCCACCCTTCATACAATTCCTACGAGACTTGCTGAAACATGATGATTTGTTAATGCAGGGCTGAATAAGCTTTCTGAAATATTCACATTTAAATAAAAAGAAGCAAAGAGAGGTGAATGTATGCATCTGGACTTTCAAGTTGGATTTAAAATCTTTGCTAAGCGATTTCCTGTGTAACCTTAGGGCTTGCAGTAATTGCCCATATGCCTGCTATTATCCTGTAGTAAAGTTTAGAAGCTTCTCTTCCCAAGTATCTCAGATTACTTTATACTTACTGTGCATCAGCTGACATAACATAAATTCACAATATGTCTTACCCTGTTTATAAATCAATATGTCACCTTAGCTCCTTCAACCCCCTGCTGAGCTGCCAATTAATTCCATGGCATTCTGCATTTCTCACATCTGACATGTGAAGAGTTGCAAAGGCTGTGGCTACCAAGACACTAGGAGTGCTAACTTACACTTACTGAACTTCCAGCAAGGCTTTTGGGCAGTGTATTTCTTTCCAAGTAAGGTTTAGCTCTGTAAGCAACCTAAGAGCATCCTCACACTGCCAAATCAAGCACTGCACATTAGACAATCATAGACAAACCTTTTGGAGACTGACTGGTGTCAGTGTCCCTTTTTTTCTAGTAGCTAAAGGCACACATTCAGGAAATGTATTCGAGATTGTCATCTAAGCCCAACTCTGGTTTGAAGCACGCACACAGCTATTCTACCGGTCACCAGGATAATCAGTATTCTGTGATGAGGCTTGTTAACTTGTAGATGCCTCTTCATCTTCAGCATGTATTTTACATAGATGACAAGTGCATTTCCCTCTTTACAGCAAACAGTCCATGGGGAACCTTTAGCCTGCAAGGCATTGGCTTGACCTGCCTCATTGATCCATGGCTAATACTATGAGCAGACTTTCATCTCACATCACTGCTCCTGCAGGGTATTGGATCATTCTACACAGTGCCAGGACCTACCCTCCAGGTGAGGGCAAAAGGCAGAGAGAAATGAGGCAGTGTTAGAGCTAAGTGTAGAATATAACTTATGTTTAGATTTAGAGAAATTTTACTTTCTTTGAAATGAAAAATAATAGGGCCTTAAACTAGTGAACTGGTTTGGGAGGACTGAGTATGTAACAGAAGATAGAGGGATATATAGCACTGTAGTTGTAAGTTGCAGATTTTAATAGCCTATTCACACATTGAAATGTTGCACTTAAACCTGTAAACTAAGAGTAATAATGTAAGATTTGCTTAGACTGAACAAGCTGATACAGTTTAATTTCCTTTAATAACTTGTGAGAAGCTAGGGGGCTTTCATCTATCTGTTACAGAAGTATGGGACAACTGGATGTTATAATTTCACTGTTTTTTAACCTCATGCTAACAACTGACCATATTTGAAAATAAATGTTCAAAGCAAAAAGTCTGATTGAGATATTTTTGTACCTAACTGGCTTTGAATATCTGCAAATTCTTCCTCTCCTCCCAGTTTTCCAGACTGACAACTTAATAATGTTAATGGTTCACACAAGAAAATAATTGATTCTCCTGTATTCCAGGTGAGTGCTTTACATTACTGCCTCTTTTTCTTATTTTTGGGGGGTATTTTTTTTACATTTTGTCTCTTTTCTTCACAGTGATATGTAAATTCTTTTTCACACTGGAACAGTTTCTTTGGAGATCAGTCTATACCCTGTGATGGTTAAGACACAGCAGATAGAAAGAGTGAGTGTGAGGAGCACTGAACCTTCCCTACTTGGTAAGAATTCCAACTTGTAGGCTATTATACAAAGGGAAGAAAGCTGCGTTCATTTTTTTCCTATCTCTGTTTTTACTAAAAGCTGTTGCTATTGCTTTGTTTCATAAAGACCAAGCCATCTGGTAGGTATGATCAGATGCATGGAGCCCCTCAGGGGAACTAGATGAAGGAATGCATAGTTTGTGAATCCTGATAGGGCTTATACATAATACGGCTCTGAAGCTTCTCAGCTTTAATGAAATGAGACAAGTTCCAGGACTGCTCAGACTTAGAAATTGAGGCAAATAGGGAATGATAACAATGAAAATTTTGTTGAGTACTTATGGACTTTAGGTACTCCTGAATGTTCAGTCCTTGTGGTCCTTTTAAAATGCAATAGATAAGGACAGAGGACGCAGATTTAACTCGTAGAAAGTAAGAGAACTTTGAAAAAGACCACGTTAGAAAATGCAAGATAAGATATAGCTTTAGATAAGACAATTATAAAAAATATTTATGGTTTGTATCATTGGATCAGTGTTGTAAAACAGATTTTGGGAACATAAGTCAATAATCATGTATCTTTACATGATTATATGTTAGTTACTGATATTAAAAAGGCGATTTCAAATGCTACTGCAGTGCATGTGTGATAGAACTCAGTTCATAAAATGCAGTTTGTGCTACTCATTTAATTAAAGCCAGGTTTTCTTGTTATTCAGTCTTTTCAAAAGCAGTATCTTTGAATAGGATTAAAAAAAGTATACAGGAAATTGTAAATTTTTTAAACACATTATCTTTGTGTTCCTAGGCACTTCACGTATTTTGCAACACTGAGCACCATTTTCTCCTTCATTGTTTTGTTTGTTGTTTGTTTGGGGTTTGTTTTGGTTTTTTTATTTGTATGTAGGAAATTTCTGTTCAAATTACATTTACAAATCTGAATAAAGTTGAAGATTTACCATGAGGTGCATACCTGGTATTACATCAGAGCTGTCTGAAAGTTTCTGAACAGACCATGTTAAAAATGTAGATTTTTCCAAACCAACGAAAGTTCAGAAGTATTAAAAAGTCAATAATACACAGCATTTGCCATTATATTTAGAATAGGTTTTGTGATAATTTTTTTTTAAGAAAAAGGACACTATGCCTCAAAATGAGGCCCACATTTTTTAATGCCATGTGATATTTCTAAAGAAGCTAAAAGTAATTCACAACTTTGTTTTCAAGGAAGAAAAGAATTTTTTTAAAAACTATTACTTAACTCTTGAAGAACCTAAATGTGTACTGATTTGTTTTTATTTCCGTGACCTTGGCTCTGGACATCACTGATGCTTAAGAAAGAGTCGTTGTGATATCAACAGCATCAGTGGGTAAAGTAAATACTTCAGTCTAGAAATTAGAACTAAAAGCATGAATATGAGCTCGTCTCAAAAGAAGATTTTACAAGCTAAGGGAAGTTCATTTAAAACTTATTATTAGTTTGAGACTCCCATATCTAACACTTTCCTGATTCTTTGAACACTTGTTGCACTCCAAATCTTGTTGCAAGAAGACAACACACCATATGTATGGAGCTACGAACACAATGTTCATCTAATTAAAGTTTTAATCTTCTAATGGTCCAAACTAATACAGAAAAGCTATAGTGGCACTACTGAAACTGTGGGGGGAGAAGAAAAAAATCTTTCAAACATTTACCCTTTTATTTGGTATTTTGCTCATTCTGTCAATGTCTTGTGTGTAATAAAGCCAAAAGTTCACTTTCCCTCAGAAAGAGTAGAAGAGTCTTCTGTGAAGTGTCCACATCCTAAAGCCTTCACCAGAAGAAATACAATGGTGTAGATTTCTTCCTTCTTTTTGGTGGGAGGAAGAAAGGATACTTTCTCACTGCTCAGTCTTGGATCTGGTATTGACCCTGACCCTGGACTGCTGCCCTCTGGCTACTCCCAGCTGAATGTGAACATGGTCCCTCAGCCTCTCCAGGTTCAGCCCCACAGGGTCTCTGTTGGTCCATAACGCCCTGGGTTTGCCAGGCCCTTCCCACAGAGGCACTGACAGAGCTCAGGCTCAGGCGACAGGCACTTGGTGTCAAGGCAGGAGCTGAAACCAGCTCAGCCCAGCTCTGGCTATGGTAAATCCAGGCTAGCCCTGAGACCTGCACGCTCATCATGGAGAAGAGCCTGTGACCTTTACTTGGGAAAGCAGAAGTCATATTTTTGTATTTTGTGGTGGACATAATATTTGTTTTCCAGCATTTCCTCATTGTCTAGGTACCTAATCATCTGGGGTCCTCCTTGACTGCCCAACAAGGTCTCACAACACATGAAGTAAGGTTTCAGATTATTAGAGCATGCCTTCAGGACATTGTCCAGCTTAATCTCCGGAATCTCCTGAAACTGAGTGATTTAGAAACCACTTCTTCCATATCCCATAAACATACCCTACCTATGCTTAAATACATTCTCAAATAGTACCCCTGAGCAGGCAGGAGTCATACAGACAGAAACAGACTGCAAAAGGGAACCTGACTGTTCAGCTGCATTCGTTAGGGAATTCAGCCAAATGATATAAAAACCTGGGGGGTTTCTTCCTCTCCTGAGAGCTCTCACTCTCTTTTCCTTCTATTTACGCCAAGTTAACATCTATTCTAAAAACTATGCACATTCTGGGATCTGTGTTTGGAATCTCAGTCTTCTCCAAAGGCCCAAGCTCCTATTCTCCCGTGTCCCATGCGACTAAGGATGTACAGTGAGTACCTACCTATACCAATGATACAATGACTACTGCCTTCTCCTTTGATGTAGGAAAGTGTGTCCAAGCAGTGCCTGATTAAAGAGATTTTCAAACCTTTATTTCCTTGTGGATTGTTCTAATGCTGCAACACAAACACAGCATGATGCTGTCACATTCTGAACTAGCCCATCTAGGTATGGATTTTCCCAACCTGTCCAATTAATAACTTTATGGTCATTTAATTCTAAGTGAATTCATGTTCTCTGTGTGTGTACAATTTCTAGGCCAATGTTACACCAACAGAAGTATCGTTCATACATATACTATGGTTGATAATATTAATTCTATGATTCTATACAACATAGACAATAAATACTTTACAGCCATTTTGTCTCACTCAGTTTCCAAAGTTAATTCTGTGACAATCCATAGAATAGGCATACTTTTGGATTTCTTTATTTATATCTTTATTTATCTTACATTGCCAAATGTGAGACAGATACCACTGTGAAAAGAAAAAGCACATAGATCTAATACTAAGTTTCATAAGTAAAATATTATACTAGAGTCACTGCTAAAATAATGATGTTTTTCAGAAAGGTGGGGTTTTTTGAATGTTGAATTTGAATTCAAAAGTCCATTTTGACTGTGTTTTAAATTCAAATATTTGATCAGAAGTGAAATTGTCTGTCTTAGATCTCTTCTCAGATACTGTGGTAGAAGTGAGTCTTAGGAAAAATTTGATGGAAGACAGAGTATTAGTCTAAACTATCTGACATATTTAAGATACAGTGAAAATTTATTCCATTGTCTTGCCTTGTTTATTGATATGGTAATATTTATAATAGTTTATTGTAAATATAGCATCAAAATGCAAACTACAACACTTCACTGCTTAATGCTCTGATATATCATCAAGGAGGGAATCACTGAAGAAATATTTTCCCCTACAGAAATCAAACTAAGCATTTCAGACCTCAACCAGCCCCTCAGCTGTTGCATCACTAATCCTGTGAATGATCTTTTAATACTGATCTAGGTAGTTTATCAACTATTTAATATAAGTGTCTAGAAGTTAGGTGAATCATTTTTAACAGAAAATTTTGATATAGGTATGCAGTCCAATGGATCCGTTTGCAATCATATGCATACTCTTTATATTTTTAAAGTATAAGTTAGAGCCAACTATATACTGAATATTTTACATTATACTAGAATAAATTACTCTAAAGATTATAAAAGACATTGAAGTATTACTCTCAAAAAATGTTGTTCTGAGCCAAAGGGAATACATTTTTACGTGTAGACCTAAGAAATTTAAGGTTAGTCTAATCAATTCATGTTTTACAATCTAAAAAATAGCAACACACTTATTAGTATTAGCCAAGTTACAATGATATCAACAATTATAGTCCAAATTAATTGGACTAATACTCTAATTATTATAGGAAAAGCCTTCATTAATATCTCAGTTAAAATGTTGCATGCAAACTCTCTAGTCTTAACTGTTTGTCTGTGCTTATGTGCTCTCCCTCCCAGTGCTCAGCTGGTTCCAATGGTCATTGACGCCATCACCAGGTGGGACCTATCAAATCCTGGAGGCTTTTGCCAGAGGGAGCATGGTATTAATGAAAGCATAGACCCACCTAGTGTTTGTTCTTCTAAGCAGGTCATATTGCAGCTAGCATCTTGCATTTCACACACTGGTCTGCTATAACTCATCACTTATTGAATATCATGCTTAGCATTCACTGTCTAGGGCTGCCAGTACCATACTGATTTCTCTTCTACACTGTATTTTCATTCTTATCGGAATGACTCTTTATAATTTATAACTTGGTTGGGAGTTACCTGACTGCTAGACAACAGTTACCACAGTTAAAATGAGCTAAAATCAGCCTGACCAAAACGAGCCAGGGCAAGTTGTGGGAGCCTGCATTGTGAGGTCAATGAATAGGTAGTGGCCTTTTGTTAGTAATGGCAAAGGCAGTCATAGTAAGCTGTATAAACAACTGCATGATTTGCATTTCTTACCTAAATTATTCTTGTGACAGCAAATAGGTAATGAGAAGGTGTTTTTAAACTGTTAAGTATATTCCAAATTTTCCTAAGAAAGATTTATAATAGAATTTAGACCCACATTCTTAAAAGTGCAATTAAAAAAATCAATAGACTTCTAACATAGTTCTAGAGCTAAAAAAAATTTAACCTTAATTTTAAAAATTAATATGTATTTTCTGCCTAGATTCAATCAGTTATACAAGCACGTGAATAGCTTCAATGATATGTAGCTTGACTCTGTCATTTGAGAATACTCTCAAGTGATTTTTTGAGATTTCACCTGAAGTTGCAAATTACTAAACGTAAATTTCTACCTAATTCTTTCATATTCTAAAAATAATACGATATAAATTATCTGTCAGTATTACGATGCATGGTAGTGATAGTACCACCTCATTCACATCTGTTTACATGCATCTTTCATTCCACAAAAGGTTAATATATGCTTATCTCTCTTTTGCTACTTCAAGATTTCCTTGAAATACAAAAAGTTCTTTGATAAAAAAGTATGAAAGAATAATAAAGGCATTATTTAATGGCTGAACTTGAAAAACGTAAGAAAAAAATACAGTATTGTGTTAGAATTATGCTCAGCAGACATTAAAAGGTAAAACATGTTTCACAGCAAGAAAAATTCTGCAGTGTATCTGAAAGGTTACAAATGTGATTAAGTGTGGCAGGTCTCATGTGCTCCACTCATAAATCTCACACCTGGTAATGCATTAGGGATGGCAGGTGTAAACATGATGAAAAAGTGCAATTTCATAATGCCATGCAAGATTAAGACAAGCAAATTAAATTTGGATTTGGAACCATGTAAAAAGATGTTTTTACTACTGCTGTTGTTATAATTATGGCACATGACACTGCAGTTAGATTTTAGCTTCAAAGTCATCAGCATTTATAAATACGTAAAGTCCTCAAAAAGGTAAAGTCCTCAAAAGGTAAAATCCTCCAAACTATTTCTAATGGCATCTTGCAGTTTACTAGTATCCATATGTACCCAACATATGTGCCCTGGAAAAGGATCACTTACTGGATATTATGGCATATGTTACCTTGGCAAGAAGGGGACCGTATACCAAGCTCTTTAAACATAATCTCTTTCAGTTGTGCACTAAATATGATTTAGGTAGAATATTATAAAATAAAACCAAAGAAAAAAATAAAAAGTGTTTAACACATCCTCAATAAGATTTTAACAACTTTTAGCACTTAAAACTCTTTGTAATTGTAACAGAATTCTATTTTATTTTGACCTGGTTTGGATTTGCTTACTTTAGGTATGTCTCCAGAGTCCCAATAAACATGGTGATTCTTCACTGTCTAGGAGGTGAAGGGACTATATTGATATCAAATACACACACACACACACTACACCTGCCCTGTCTTTTTCAAGGAACAGTGCTACAGCATCTGCCATGTTTAATTAAACAGGAAAACGTTATCCTTTGTATTTAATGCTGTTGACATATCAGCACCAGAAAAATAGTAATCGATCCAGTGCAAAAGGGCCTGATAACTTAATTTGGTGGTTTGCACACGGTGGTATATAGAAAACTTTTCATCAGGATGGTTGTCTCAGGGTTTAGTGCTCGTCTGTTGTACTTCTTTGTCCTCCCACTCAAGCTCCCAGACCTAAACATGAACAAACGTTTCAGCTGCTCCTCAGGGCATACACTTCCTTTCTCCCTGGGATTCATGAGCAGTACATAGAACTACACTTTAAAGAGCAAAGTTTGATTCTTGCATTGTCAGCTGGTGCAAGGTCAAAGTCACACAAACAACTTTCTCATACTGAATGTGGAACACTCAACAGAGCTCCTAGAAGCATTACCATGCATGCAAAGCCTTTCATAGTCAAATTCTTCTAAGCACTGCTACACGTGCATATCACTACTGTGAATGTGCAAGCAGGGTACAAATGCTTGTAATGTTCATGTTCCTCGAGTACTTGGTGAATTTTAATGAATACATGCATAATTCATTTAAAAGGAAATAACTGGCATGTGGTATAACAGGAACTGTGACCTGTTCCATTGATGTTAATGATAACAGCCTCAGCCAACTGCCATGATGAACCTCCTTGAACCTTACAATAGCTCATATATTTTTCCCTTGCTATAAATGTTTTATTTTACCTGATACAGTAATGAAATTGTCAAGATAATGAACAGAGTAATCATTTCACACAAATGGCTGACTTTAATTAAAAATCACAGTGTTGACTGCTAAAATATGGGGGTAACAGGCCATTGATCAGATTACAGAGCACTGATAATTGAGATGTGGCTATACACACAAAGACCTGTGAACCCCACCTTAACAAAGGATATAATGTTAGCTGTCAGTAAGCAGTAGCCTCAACACATCATTAGCCCATATATATGCAATTCTTTACTCGCTGTTAAGTCTGCAAGAGAAAATATTACCTGTTATATCATTTCCAATGTAACTAATGAGGCAAATACTAAGGTGAGGGATGTCAATGCTCTAAGAATATGGTTTCCAGGAGTGATAAATACTAAAGAGCATTTGTGGCCTGTATTACATTTGGTACTGAGGAACAGAAACTCTTCCATCTTACAGCATGCCATTCCATGGCTATCTAAGCAAGGGACTTTCACTGCCAAGAGAAACTGAAGTTGGCTTTTCCGAAGAATGTCTCAAAACTATATTGTTCTGAATGTCATAATCAGTTTCATGTCTTATTGTTTTCTGGTCTCACAATTTTCACCATAGCCACAAGCTTATAATACATCACATATCATAAAGATGGAGACACATATTACTTTTTGCAAGTTCAGGGAGTTTCAGATAGAGTAATCACTGATTCTTATTCTCTACTTTCGTTTTGGCAGATAGGAAGGGTATAAGAAAAAAGAATTAAACAATAACTGTGATTGGTAAGCCAAATTTAAGGTGAAGCTTAAAGATCTGACAGGGTCCAGAACAGTTGGCACACGTGGATAAATGTCTGGCCATCATGGACACAGTGTAAAATGCCAAGGTTTTACGATACTCGGCACTGATGCAGCCTTCTCAAAACTCTTTTCTTTCATTTATTACAGGCAAAGAGATCATGCCCTTTATTCCCACGTATCTTTATTACCTTTTGTCTAGAGTATTACACTAGTCTGTAATATTACCTTTGAAAGCCACACAGTTTTCACAGCAAGGCACACTCAGTGCATTTCAGCTCTCTTCTTTGTGCCAGGTGCTAGTTTACTGTCATGCAAAAATTAGTGTTCAAAATTTTTACATAAAATTTTACATTGCATTATGTTTTTAGCAAAAAATATCTTAAGGATGGATCTCTGAATCAGTATAAAACATATTTTGGAACTCATCACAAGCTATATGACAATCCATATCTCTGTCTGCTGTGATCATACGGAAGCTCTGATTAGCTGTTAACAAAATTTGAGGTTTATGAAAGGGACCTCATCTGGTGGTATGTATACAAGTACCCATCTCAAGTTCTAAAAAAAGCATACTTTACTCATTAATCAAACCATTGTTTCTCAGCAGTCTCATTAAACTGAAAAGCAGGATGACTGCAACACACTTGTTTTAGAAATTTATTGATAGAATTTGTTTGCTATGTCTTTTTTATGTTGAAAAATGTTGATTCCTTAACAACAAATTTAGCAAAAAGGAAATCCAGTCTCCAGCACCACAAGTAGAAAGCTGGAGGTAGAAATACTATGTGATCCTGCAAGTCAGATCTATTTTGACACTTGCTGCTTTCAGTCAGTTTTGAGCTATAAATTTTCCAAGGATTACAACTGAAAGGCAGCAAGCCACTCTGACAGCTCCACATTCGGAGACACTAGGGCTTCAGGTTTTCCAGAGGAGTTTGAGATTTGGGAAGAAAAAGGAGGAAGTTATTTCAAAGTAGCATGACACCAAGTCTTACAATACTGAATTGTGCAAAGAAGTAATTACATTTCTTGCAGAGTCATACTCCAAAACAACACTGTAAATCTCTCTGCCCTAGAATAACCAAAGCAGATTACATAGGATCATTTCAAACACTGAAAGACTATGGCCAGACAGACCTGGGAACAAGTGTATCTACACAGCATTTCTGTAGGTCAGCCTGGATTTCTATAGGTCAGCCTCTACAAACTAATTTCCAAAGAAGCAGCTCTCCTTGCATTTAAATCTACCCTTCCATCAGATTTATGAGAAATCATAACAGGAGATCAGGATACATAGTGCTATTTAATCATCTAATCAGAGATAACAGGAAATATGGAAATAGTGCAGTTCTGAACAAGTTGTTCTACCAGGACCCATTAACGAACTTCAGAGAGATGGCCAGTAGCTCCTTTGCACTGCTTTTGCTCCTACAGTGGTAACTGTAAAAATTAACAGTTTTGATGAGTGAAATTTAATGGCTGGCCTCCTTTAAAGCTGCAATCCATACTCTTTCAAAGTAAAAAAAAACACTGAAAATCTATATATTAGCAGATATGTAAGGATACATATATATGGCTTTATACACTCAACAACCTAAAAAAGGTGTTTAGATACCAGATCATTCTGCTTATAGGCCATGGAGAAGAATTTTTTGTGATATGAACATATCCTTTACAGCTGCAATGAGACCAATTCACTTAGTTGCCATCACATTGTAACAACATTTGGTCATTAACAGTCAAGATGCATCTGAACAAATAACCTGAGGATAAAAGATTTCCTACCTATTACTTGTTAGAAACCTTTTATTTTTCTTAATGAAAAAATAAAAGTAGTTTTATTTAAGTAAATAAAGTTTTAAACATATTTCAAGTTAGGTAAATATGTAAATACTGAATGTAGACCTCTGTAATTTCAGGAGGGCTATCTTTGATAGAAATCAACATTTGCCTACTTTTGAGCTTTAATATACTGGACTATGAAAGCTGAATTTCAACTAATGTCATGCTTAGGTTATATGACGTAAAATACACTAGGAGCACAACATGAGGTCAAGCAAACTGGAAACCTAATGCTTTGGAATATCTCTAATAATAGACTTTGTGCTACTTTTCAGTCTGCTCTAGGGTATTTCTTGTTTATAAAGTATACCTTAAGAAATTTCTATTACTGCATATATGAACCGCAATAATAATAGTTATTTCATTATAGCAGTTTATATCTTCAAAAAGTAGAGACATTGGAGGGTTTTTTGTTGGCTTTTGGTTAGGATTGGGGTTCTTTAAATACCTATCTCTCTCTTTGAAATTAAGCATGATACTAATATTATGCATGACATCATGATAATCCTTCTTTTTGTGAACTCTATCGCTATTTTATAAATGTTATTACTTCATCTTTAAAAACTCAGACCCTATAGTCATTCATAAAAGCAAATCAATTTACTTTAAGAGGTAAAGGTAAAATCTCTTTCAAGGGAAAACCAGGATGGGACTAAAGACAAAACACTCCATTATGCCTGCAAGAAGAAACTTTCAGTAATGTCTGTCACATGGTGACATGCAGATGTGCACACTTTCTCATTTGAACAGTTTAACAAAGTAAACTTCCTTTTTCTAAGCCCATTGACATCATCATCAACCTTTGGTAATACTAAGACATTTTACTGAGTCTTATCCTGTGTATATCAGCGACAGTTTATCTCTAATGAGTATAAATACATATAGCTTGAATGTGAGAACTTATTCTGAGAAGAAAAAAAAATGCTTATTTTCCAAATGTTTGTTATTAGAAAAGAAACTTGCTATTATTTCTTTATTATGGCCCAATAAATGTACATATTCCCTTACAGATACATGAGGGCCAGTTGAAGGAACTGGGCTTGTTTACCCTGGAGAAAACAAGGCTGAGAAGATAACTTATCACTCTCTACAACTACCTGAAAGGAGGTTGTAGTAAGGTAGGGTTTGGTATCTTCTCCCAACTAACAAGTGACAGAACAAGAGGAAATGGCCTCACATTGCACCAGGACAGCTTTAGAAAAAAGTTCTTTACTGAAAGGTTTGTCAAGCACAGGAACAGGCTGCCCAGGGAAGTGGCTGAGTCACCGTCCCTGGAGGTATTTAAAAAAAAATGCAGATTGCTTAAGGACATGGTTTAGTGGTGGACTTGGCAGTGCTAGTTGACAGTTTGATTTGATGGTCTTAAAGATCTTTTCCAACCTAAGCAATTCTATGATTCTATACTACAAAGAAACACTTAATATCAAACTGTTCTTTTGTATAAAAAATGTTTGTGACATAAAATTTCTCCATAATTTCACTCAGTAAAAAGCATTTTTATTATCTGGCCATTTGCATCTTCATTTTCCTGGAAATTGTCGAATTACAATTATGTCTATTATAAATATTTTTTTTCTAACATTATTATTCTCCTCATTTAGTGTAGTACAACTGTAGCTACTTTTAAATATGGAGGATACCAACTATGTCAACATTTACTAAAAAGAGTGCAAGAATAAATTGTGTCTCAGAGTAATCTGTCAGGTCTTATATGCCATGAAGAAAGGAAATGACACATAAAGTACAAGTTAATATTAGCAATCTATATTTTACGAAGACATTCTAATTAAATAAGTGGAATTGTTCATGCTTTAGTCTTGTTCTTGATAACACAGACGTATTTCCATACTTTTTCACATTCTTCAAGTCACATTTTTAAGTAACACTAGCCTGCCAATAAAAACTATATTGTTTTCAGTTCTTATAGATCTTCATTTATGAAACAATCAAACTATATAGTCTTTATTGACTTCTGCTCTGTTTCCACCTCACATTAACCCAATGTCAGTTGTTCAAAATTATAAGTTTTCAAGTGCTATGAAGACTTATAGGCTGTCAAAATCTTGTTGTCATTGTATTGTGAGATTACGAGTAAGAGTGTGAAGGGGGTAGTCTTAAATGATTCCTGGCAACTAGTTTTCTCAAATGAGTCATGTATTTGTAGTCTATCCCAGCTGAGTTTCCAATGGTCTTCCCATGTTGGCAGAGCAAGTGTGTTCATTGCTGGTAGGTATTTCATGCACAAAAACTGGAGTTGGCTGGAAGATGAAAGTGGCTGTTTTGATTTAGAAGATACATACCCATTCAATGAAAAAGGCTTCCTTTCTAATTGCACTGCCACTTTCCGTTTCCAAACTCTGCAGTCCCTATGAGATCTTCCAACAGTCTTTTCCAGACATCTTCACTGGGGAATTAAACAGTACTGTTGCCAAAAACTCAAACCTCACTTTTATTCAGAATATAGCATGCAGAACACAATTTTTACCTATTAAATGTATCAACAAAATGATCAGTTGGGCAATTCAAATGTTAAAGCTGCATATTAGCTTCTCCTGTTTGTGCTTAAAATAGTCATGGTCTCTGGAAGTAAAAATAAAAATAAAAAAAAATTCTTAAGAAATTCTTGGCATTTCAAATTCTAGCTTCATTTGCCTGTGCATGGTTTTAGCACTCACTTGGCAGTGTTTGCAGAGAGCAATTGTAGTTTATTACACCAACTGGTATCAGTGAAAGACATAGATGAGCTTTTAGCACACAAGCCCTTCTTCAGACCTATAGTCTATTCCCTTTGATGACAGTTTCTCTTTTACCTTTCGCTAAATGGAATTTCAGTAAGTAGACTAAGGAATCATTTACTTTTTGAAGATCCTTACAGGACTCAGATACAACACAGATTTTATATAAAAAAAACCAAACAAAACTAACAACAGAAAAACATAAACAAACAAACAAACAAAATCACAAACAAGCAAACAACAACAACAATAAAACTCAAAAATCCTTTAGGTCAAACCCCTAATATGTGAGAATTAAAGCTTAACCTTCCATAGGTGAGCTTGGATTTCAGGTTAAGGTCATTTTATGAAAGTTTTAAAAAATACATTTTGAGACTATATGAGTGGATGGTAAGAATTATTCTTTAATGCCACCATAGACATCAATCCAGGAATAGGATCGGGGTAAGCAATCTATTTTATCTTCTTATTTGAACTTTTTTTCTGAACTGGAAGGATTCAGCAGAAATGCAATATGTGTATGCAAAACTGAGTTGAGGTTCATAAAGTCATGTAATGCACCTGAAGTTTTGTTTCCACATAAACCCAAAAGCTCTTTCTCTGTCAAACATAAAACCTAGAAAGATAATTTGTTTTTAAACATTTTAGTATTCATTGCTAAAATCAGCATTTAGTATAATTTAAATATATTCTTATCAAGTTCTACAAGATACTTCTGACTAGAAAGAACAATAATTTTCCTAAATAAGTTCAGAGTTCACCATCTATGCATACACAAAATGGAAAGAATATATCCAACTTTTAAGCAACCAAATGAATAGCTCCCATTTCAAACCCTAACATATTACACACTGTAAAAAAGGCAATATCTTTTGACATTTATAAAATATCAATATTATACTATAATACATATGCAATTTTTTTGTTAATGCCTATTAAAAGTATCTACTCAAAATATATTATCCACTATAAATAAACTTCAGGGAACAAAATGAGATTGCTTTTTCAACATGTGCACTGCGTTCTGCTGTTGTTAATGTCCACAATCTATTTAGGTTCTTTGTGTCAGATGCAACCTTTGGTTGCTTGCCCTTCTGGGAAATGCAAGACAGTACTCATTCTACTGACTGTTTAACAGTGTTCATAATTTACCTGACACAATTTTCCACTGATACCAGGAGAAAGCAAAAGCATACTCAAGTAACTGACTCAGTATTTCTAGTTTTGCTTTGCTTCATAGATTTACCAAAATGGAAATGTAAAAAAGATATTTTTTGAAAGTTTAATGTTATTGCACAAATGCAATTATTTTATCAATTACACTAAATGCTAGATAACATATAAACATTCTCTAAGACCATTCAATTCATGTTGCTGACTGTTCTGTCAGCAAATTCAGGAAAACCTTTCTGACAGAATCTCCTCTCATTTTCAAAGTGCATTAAAGCCATCTCACACTAAAAAAATACAAATTCTGGACCAGAGTTTAACCTCATTATTTGAAAAACACAGACACATCAAAGGCAAGACTACACTTGTGAATTAGTCTTTTCTTATCTCAGCCTCAGAAGGTGTCAGCTGATCACCTACAGTTCTGCTTCTGTCAGATCCTGTCACTGAAGGAGATCAATGCTACTCATTCAGCCTTTGACCTTCTGATGAGACAGTCTGATCCCTCGCATCTCTGGAAAAGTTTCTCACATTTAAGAACTTTTGAATCATTTAAAACAAGAGATACAACTACTTAGGTATTTTTCTGTATAAGGGAATATTTGAATCTGTTACATGTTCATCTGCTTTGGGTCAGATGCAATGCCAGAGAGAACAATTAAAAGCTTAATATTTTCTCCAGCTAATGAACTGATCTACCATATATGAAGCTATTCTTCATCTACAGTCTAAATTAATTTAATTATAGCTATTCTATTGTACAAAAGCTAAAAGACTAAAAGAGGAGATGAGTTCTGTTTGTGTATTTATGTCACTTACACTATTGGTCTTCATGCATTTCTAGATCCTGTTTGTTCTGTAATATGGAATTATTATAAATAATTTTTTCAAAGATTTATGTTTTGTGATGGGTTTCTTATAGATAAGTTAATTGAATCTATAAAACCCAAGCTATTTGGGAACTGCGAGTACCA
The DNA here is from genome assembly GCF_028554395.1 of Pezoporus wallicus. Lineage (NCBI taxonomy): Eukaryota > Metazoa > Chordata > Aves > Psittaciformes > Psittacidae > Pezoporus > Pezoporus wallicus. The sequence goes on from NW_026639746.1 coordinate 283,908, forward strand.
GCTGAAATCGAGATATCATGCATGTTTTTTTTTAATTAGTACAAGTAATATGGCATGAGATCCAATTTGAGATGCCTGAGGAAGTATGCTTGATAAATGTCAGGTATTAACACTGCTTTATTAAATACATAAATTCAGTCACGAATTCATAAATTCAGACATGTGCATGGCCTTGACAAGTAGTCCAGGTTTTTAGGAAAACTGAAATGGGTGCTTGGATCCAAGCTGTCATATGCCTTTTCTATCAATCTAAATATTTTTTCAGTTTTACTGTATTATTACAGTATTACTCATAAGCCATATGTGACCTTTTGTATAAGCAGTACCTACATGCTGTTTGCAACTCCACATCACTTGATAAAATATTTTTTTCTTAAATTTACATTTATATATACACATACACAATTGTTATGTAAGTGAAAGTTAGTAGTTTTTCAGTTGAATGAAATTCTGCTATATATCATGAGATAAAGCAATGATAGTGTGTTTATTTTGTACATGCAGACAACTAGCTCTAAAATATAATATGAACATTGACAGGAATAATCCCCTAGTATGACTGTTGACAGGAATATATGAAAGAGCTCCCACTTAAAAATCCATTTCAAAAAACCTATAGGTGAATTATGAAAGACTGTAAAAAAGGATGCAGTCAAAAGAATGAATCACTTACACTTTTTGTTTTCTCTGTTAACAGTGAATTCTCAGATTTGTTGGCATTATATTAGAAAGATTTGACATCTATCACTATTAACTGGGTTTTTCAATGCCACCGTTTTAGATTACTCTTTTAGCACTCTGGAGTCCTCTATGAAACTGATGGCTACCAGCTGTATTTGACACAAGATGCCCATCTGTGGTAGACACCCATCTTATTCGAGCAGATTTTTCTCATTTAGTGAGAATTAAGGTTTCTAAACCTGTATATACATAATTATGTGTGTTGAATGGCTGAAAGTGAAAAATGCAATTACAGATGGGTAATGTCATATATATAGGAGGAAATACAAAACACTGTTAATCTTTTAAGTTCCACCCAAAAGAGAGTATATACAACTTCCAATACTACTGAAGCAAAAGCCTAAACACTCCAAGAATGATACTCATAATGAATTATGCTATTACATATCTGCTAACATAAGAGCTAAACTTACTCAAAAAGACTTTATGGAAGCACCATAAATTGTTAAACAGACTGCGTTGCAAATAATTTCAATATTCATGAATATGTCCATCCATTTTTAACACATTTAGAAATAAGGATCAATAACATTTTCAATTGCAAAGCAGAAAGCTCTAGATTGGAAATTAGTAGATACTAAGGTAACGCCATTAATTTGTCCAAAATAGCTTCTCTCACCTCATCCCAGATACCCTCACATGCACCAGGTACTGAGCAAATCAGAAACAGGGATAGTTTTTTAAGACTTAAGCACAATGACATCCAGTGAAATCTATGCAATGACAAGCTATACAGTGACTCTGACTTCCTTGACATCACTCATAATACCAAGTTGTATTTCCTGCAAAGTACTGTAGTCTTCCCACTCCATGAGCCACTGTGATGCGTTGTAAAAATCTCTAGCCAAAGTGTACTTTGGAGTAATATCTGGCCAAGAGCCCTGCAATGTGTAGGTGACTGTTGACAAAATACCTCAAAAACTATAGATCCAAGAAACTGATATTTGTTTTTCAGTTTTTCTGCTGCAAATTTCTGCTTTTGATGGTTTTTTGGTTTTGTTTTTACAAAAGGTGAGTTCACAAAAAAAAAGCAGTTATTGCAAGAAAAAAATGTTTTGCTTTAATCTGCATTTTGTATCATAAAAGCGGAAGGATGAATAGAACGTTAGGAAGCCACAGAAATTTTTTTCTGACAGCCATAGTTCTTAAGCATGGTTGTCCAAGCATTTTAACAAGCTATGTCCTCAAAGGCAGAGCGTGACAAAAAGCTAAGGAAGTTTCATTGGGAACTGTTGACTCAGCACAGGAAACTGCCTTCAGAATGAGCAGAAATGGAACATTTCTGGGAAGCTGAAATTTGTCCAAAACAAAGGAAATTGATTTTGTTCACAGTAGCTCAAAATCACAACCTACTCATCAATCCTGGCTAGTTCTAATGAATGAAAGAAAACCGCTACTGCAAAAGCACATTACTGACATGGATTAGTAAATTCTTACCATTACTAAACAAAAAAAAATGTTTCAGATGTGACAACAGAGTAAATTCTAACCATACAAGAAAAAATATACCAGCACTGCCTTAAAACAGGCAGAGGTCAAGAGTAGAAGCCTTGAGTAGAATATGGTATGAGATGGTCCTTGTCGTTATCACTCCTCTATAAAAGTGCCTTTATCAGTGACTCTGTAATTGCAGTTCCCAGTGCCAGATACCAAACAGTCAGCTGACGTATGAAGATATTCATTGGGTTAGGAAAACATTATATTCATTGTTAAAGTTCATTCGTAATTGTAATTTCATATGACACCAGTTGCAAGGAACATTGTCTTTGGGCTGTTAGATTCTAGAAGAGAAAATTGCTAATTCTTATACAATCAAGATGCTAGAAAGATCTATTATATGTGGGAACATGGCTCAGAAAACATTCAAAGGCATCAGAAGTTTCCAAACTTTGTAATCTATCTGGAACAAGGGGAAAGAGTAAAACAGGCCGAAGAAGCACTAAATAAATTTATGTGTAGAAGCTATTATGGCCAGAGAAGATACAGAAAATGCTCACTAAAGAATTACCTGTCACAACACAATTTCAAAAGATTACTGAGATATCTCTGAGAAGGAAAGATAAATTGCATTAAATTTATGAGGTAACATTTTCAAGAGTGCCTTAGAGAATATTCAGGAAGGCTTACTTATCTTGGAGACTTCCATTTCCTTAAACTTCACCTGTAGTCAGTGTGTGAGAGTGATTCCTCCAGAAGGCAATTCAGAATGGCTAAGTTGGCTCTTGCTTTGAATCACATCTAGAAAGGCCCATTTCCATTATGACTTTAGAAGCCTAGAGCAACAAAGAAACAACTACGCATTCAGATGTTTTTTTCCAGCAAATGTGCTTTTCAACAGAAACCATTCCTTTATTTAATGACAAGGAAACATTTTTTCCTAACTGATTTCTTTTTCTATTTCTGAATAAAAAAATAATACTGAAACTTTTGCGAGGAGTGAGTGCGGGGTATATGGTGGGAAACCTCTTTCTTTCAGGAGCTTGAAGAAAGAGTGAAGTATTAACATAGTTTCTCACTCTTTACTGATATTACATCTTGGAGAGAAGAATATGCTAACACTATATAGATTTCCATGGTTTTGATACTGGCTAAGTGTAGATAAGAGCTTGGTGTGATTTTTCCTCTATTCTACCAGAAGCCATCAAAAAATTAACAAACATCATCTGAGGATCATGAGGAAAACAAATTGTGTTTCTTTATGGTTATGATGCCTTGCTTCTTAGATACTTTCTCATACAGTAGCAGTTGTGGGTGATTTTGTATCATGAGGAATTTTAGATACCACAATTTTAAAAAGTAAAGAAGGTAACATAAACACATCTAAGTCCACAATTATATGATTTGTATGTTATGTTGGTACAATAATGATAGGAGATAGTTTAATCAGAATAAATAATGGGAATGACAGTAGAATCTTCATCCCCAAAAGCTGGAGTTAGTAAGAGTGGATTTGGGAGGCACAGAGCACTCCAGTATTAGTGGGATTCCAGTTGGACAGAATGTTTTAAAAAATTTATTCTTCACAACCCTGTTTCACTGGTCATGTTTATTTTGATAGCTATGCATGTATTATATGTATGTGCATGTATATATATGCATACAAACACAGAGAAAAAATTATACTCTAAATAAATACCATTCTTACATATTTCTGTTAAAAGAAAGCAAAAGATACATTGAAATGGAAATGTGATGCTCCAGGGCACCCTTGGATGCCGTGATCACGAGACGGTCGAATTTGAGATCCTCAGGACAGTGAGAAGAGCATGCAACAAGCTCACTGCCCTGGACTTCAAAAAAGCAAACTTTGGCCTCTTCAGGAACCTGCTTAGTAAGGTTCCATGGGATACAGCCCTAGAGGGCAGAGGGGCCCAAGACTGTTGGTTGATATTCAAGGATCACCTGCTGCAAGCTCAGGAGTGTTGCATCCCAACCAGAAGGAAGTGCAGCAGGAGGGCCAGGAGACCTCCTTGGATGGATAAGGAGCTCCTGAGGAAAATTCAATTGAAAAAAGAAGCTTGTAATAAGTGGAAGCAAGGACAGGTGCCATAGGAAGAGTACAGGGATGTTGTCCGAGAAGCTAGGGACCAGGTTAGGAAAGCTAAGGCTCAGTTAGAATTAAACTTAGCTGGAGGTATTAAAGATAACAGGAAGGGATTCTACAGGTACATAGCAAATAAAAAACAGACTAGGGAGAATGTAGGCCCCCTCTGGAAGCTCTCAGGAGAACTGGCTACCCTGGATTTGGAGAAGGCTGAGGTTCTGAATGACTTCTTTTCCTCGGTCTTCACTGGCAAATGCTCTGACCAAACCACCCAAGTCTTGGAAGGCAGATGCAGGGACTGTGAGAATGAAGACCTTGGGCCCACTGTAGCAGAGGAACTGGTTCGAGACCATCTTAAAAATCTGAACGTGCACAAGTCCATGGGTCCTGATGAGATCCATCCCTGGGTCCTGAAGGAGCTGGGGAATGAAGTTTCTAAGCCGTTGGCCATCATATTTGAGAAATCCTGGCAGTCAGGTGAAGTTCTCGACAACTGGAAAAAGGGAAATATAACCCCCATTTTCAAGAAGGGGAAAACGGATGACCTGGGGATTTACAGACCAGTCAGTCTCACCTCTGTGCCTAGCAAAATCTTGGAGCAGATTCTCCTGGAAGGCATGCTGAGGCCCATGAAAATCAACAAGGTGCTTGGTGACAGCCAGCATGGCTTCACTAAGGGGAAATCCTCCCTCACCAATTTGGTGGCTTTCTATGATGGTGTTACAGAACTGATGGACAGGGGTAAAGCAGTTGATGTCAACTACCTGGACTTTTGCAAAGCATTCTACACTGTCCCACGACATCCTTGTCTCTAAATTGGAGAGACATCGATTTGATGGATGGACCATTCGGTGGATAAAGAACTGGCTGGATGACCGCACACAAAGAGTTGTGATCAATGGCTCAATGTCTGGCTGGAGACCAGTAATGAGTGGTGTGCTTCAGGGATCGGTGTTGGGACTGGTCTTGTTTAACATCTTCGTTGCTGACATGGACAGTGGGATTGAGTGCGCTGTCAGCAAGTTTGCTGATGACACCAAGCTGTGTGGTTCGGTTGATAATGCTGGAGGGAAGGAATGCCATCCAGAGGGACCTTGACACGCTTGTGAGGTGGGCTGATGCCAGCCTCATGAAGTTTAACCATGCCAAGTGCAAGGTCCTACACCTGGGTCGGAACAATCCCAGGCACAGCTACAGGTTGGGCAGAGAAGAGATTCAGAGCAGCCCTGCGGAGAAGGACTTGGGGGTGCTGGTTGATGAGAAAATGAACATAAGCCAGCTTTAGTGTGCTCTTGTGAGCCCAGAAAGCCAACCGTATCCTGGGCTGCATCAAAAGCAGCGTGACCAGCAGGTCAAAGGAGGTGATCCTGCCTCTCTACTCTGCGAGACCTCACCTGGAGTATTGTGTGCAGTTCTGGTGTCCTCAACATAAAAAGGACATGGAACTGCTGGAACAAGTGCAGAGGAGGGCCACGAGGATGGTCAGGGGACTGGAGCACCTCCCGTATGAAGACAGCCTGAGAAAATTGGGGCTGTTCAGCCTGGAGGAGAGAAGGCTGCGTGGAGACCTCATAGCAGCCTTCCAGTATCTGAAGGGGGCCTATAAGGATGCTGGGGAGGGACGCTTCATTAGAGACTGTAGTGGTAGGACAAGGGGTAGCGGTTTAAAACTTAAACAGGGGAAGTTTAGGTTGGATATAAGAAGGAAATTCTTTCCTGTTAGGGTGGTGAGGCACTGGAATGGGTTGCCCGGGGAGGTTGTGAATGCTCCATCCCTGGCAGTGTTCAAGGCCAGGTTGGATGAGGCCTTGGGTGACATGGTTTTGTGTGAGGTGTCCCTGCCCATGGCAGGGGGGTTGGAACCAAATGATCTTAAGGTCCTTTCCAACCCTAACTATTCTATGATCCTATGATTCTATGAAATATATTAAGCTCCATCTTTAAGGTGTTCAGAAATGTGTGCTGGAGAATTGAAGTTCCCTTTATTTTTTAACAATATTTTTTCCAGTAGTAATTTTTTTTTTTCTCTAGATATTATACATTGTATATCCATGCTAACCAATAAACATCAGAACCAAAGTTATAAATCAAAATGTACCAGAACAGATTTTCAGTAATCTGTAACTTGCTTCAGTTGTTATTAACCTAGGAAACTGGAGTCTACAGGAAGTACTGACAATCTGAATCAAACAAAGACTTGGCACTAAAATGCTTCTACTCATATATTTTTTCAAACGTTTTTTCAAGCTTTCATTTTTACAACACATCTATTCCAATATTTTGATGTGGTTTCCAGGGAATCCGTAAGTGTTAAACGTTATCAGTTTTGTTATTATATAACCCATTAGCTAGAGAGAGCAGAAGTGCAGCCTGGTTGCACTGTGATGTCAATTTCGAAGTCATTTGCTTCCAGTAAAATCATTCATTTCATGAAGGTAAAATCAGAGCTATTAATATCTCCTTCTTAAATACTCTCTGCAAAAAAGAATTTAATGTCTGAATTTAAATACTTAGAAAGCCTCCACATCTTTATGTGGTTTCCATCTATAAATAGCATAAAAATATTCCAGTGATATGTGCTTAAGTCTGTAAAAAAATAATAGGAAAGGAAATTGCAGAATTAGTCATTATTGTTTTTCATGTGTATTTATTTTTCTACAATGTAAAGCTTCTTTGATTAAATTCAGAAATTATTTCAAAGTACAAGAGCAAAAATATTATGAATGTTGTTTTTAAAAGATCTTATGACATTTCCAAGGTTATCCTAACAGCAACATCTGAGTTGCAGAAAACAAAATACAAGTAAAGTTCTAAACACTTATCAGAGCTCTGAAGACAACTGTGTGATACAGAATATGAAGATTAATAAAGGTCAAACTCCAGGACACAGATAAAGTAAAAGATGCAGAAAGTAAATCTCCATGTGTCCTATGATAGAAAAAGAAAAAAAAAAAAGCAATAAAGATGCTTAAGTCTTTAAATATGAGAATTACAAAACCAGAGAAGTCTGTCTATAACTTTGAGACTGGAATGAAAGAAACGAATCTTAAAAGTTTGTTCCAGCATATTGTTAGAGTAAGAACTCACACATAACCACCAGAATGGTTATATGAGGTGCTTTATTGCAGCGCTGGGAAACCGGGGGCACGTGCCCAAATCTGGCTTCAACCTGATTACATCGCGCTTGCAATTGATACACTAAAATGTCATCACTAATACATATTCAACACAGATTACATCATTGACTAATACATCAAGGACTGCCACATCAGTCTATTACGACATCAGCCTCTTTTGCGCTTGCGCAGCCCCCCTCTGGTGGTCGTCCTGATGAAGTAAGGAGTCTTCCTCTGATGAAGTAAGAGGTCTTCCTCAGGTTGTCCTGTTCACTTTTCTGTTCCTTGGACATGTCCCAGTCATTATGTGGATGCCAGCATTCTCTTATTTTCACTTGACTACTCCTGGTACCTTCGTGAGTTCTGCTTCGGTAGAGTTTCACAATACTCCCCTGGATCCACCCATATACCCTTCCCCATATATGACTATATTAATTGCTTATCATTATAGCTACCATTGTAACTTTTAGTTATAAAGTAACTAAGATACATAATAGCAGAATTTCAGCTTGTTCTTAATACAAAGAAACCCTCTACTGATTAACAGATTTTCAAATATAATCATCTCTTCTCTTTGTACTATTGTTTCAACACACAATTTCACCTATTACTAACAATATAACTTATTAAAAACAAATAAAATAAACTCCACTTCCATATTTGAGTTCAGTACAGAATATCGAAAAATGAATTATGGCTAATAAAGATATTAACCAAATTTATGCCAAAATATTAAAATTTTATAATATAGACCCTGATTTTCATCTCAGCTGGAACAGTTTAAACAAAAGCCAAACACATTTATTTGGGAAATAACACATCTTACAAACAATTTTCTTTTTATAAATATATTTCCAAATTCAATCAAAGTTTTATGAATATTCTAGATGAAAGGTTAAGTTTTATGTCATTATTGTAAAAATAATTCCAGTTCTTTCCATGACATTGTGGTTTTTCACTCAGAATATCAGATACTTGAATTCAATTAATTCCTTCATTGTGCTGGCCTTAAATTCTTTAAGTATAATGACTTCTGAAGGCATAAAGACTAAGAAATCCAAGGCAAACACCCAAGAAAATTAAACTTACATTAGCAGGTCATGCAAGGGCTTGCATTCTTTGTGTATGATCAGTTTGTCCTTTTGGTATCAGAAATAAAATATTAACTGAATGGAAACTGTAGCAGCAGTCTCTGTCCCCCCCCCCGTATAATGTCTTCTGAGTCTTAGAGCTATTTCACATTAGTTAAGGTTGAGCCAATGATCAATCATCAATGATGTTGTTTTTACAACACATAAAAATAAATGCAACAAGATTTCCAGTGAGAATGCTAATTCTTGAGATATTAGGTAAAATCTTGTGGCTTTGCTTTCTAGCAGCAGATTGATAGCCTACACTTCATTACCTTTCCTTTACGAAGACTCAGGACCATTTTTTTTCCTTCGAGGTCAAAAGGAGCATTTTGAATCAAGCATTAATTTCAAATTTTCCATTTAGAAAGACCTCTCCTTCTCCCAGACAAACATGAGTTTTAGCTGACATAATTTTTTTGAAGGTCATGTTAATTTTGAACTGCAAATAATTAATTATTCACTCAATCTTCCATTATGGCCAGTTGATCTGCATTCATTTTACGTTAATGCAGCTTGAATGATTTATTATAAACCACTCCCAATCTTATAATATATATTTATTATAATATATACATATTTATATATAATCTATATCTATTATAAACCACTCCCAATCCCAAACCATACAATCTTCTTCCTTCTCTAAAAGGAAGAAGAAAAAATCCCATCATTTTAAACATGAACTGAGATCCCTGTGCGGCTTTAAAATGCTGGCTGTTTTACAGTGTCATCCATTGTAATTTCCTGCATCATCAGTAGGAAAGGTCAAGCAATATTTATTTATATTAGACAGGAACCTCATGAAACTATCACCATGAAACTATCCCAGAGACTACAAAACTGATACATGTGCAATACTGGTTAATTCAGTGTTCAATGAAAGCACAAATGCTGCTTTAGAGTTCCAACTCAACAACTCTCCTCACATATAGCTACTTTATTAAGCAAAGCTAATTTCAACAAACAAGAAAGAAGTTCTTCTTCATTCAGACGTTATAAAATTCAAGAAAGAATAAATGTGTCCCAGAGATCAAAAGTGCAGTAGCTTTGTCCTTAAAATTAATGCCTTATATATAATTAGCTCTCTGGTTTTCATGAAGAGAAACAATCTAATTTGCTGTCCTTTGTTTTGATAATTGTGGACTCAGAGCACAAACCACTTGTCATTAGATATTTGATTTGTTCAGAGGTGAAGAGTTCTTTAGACAAATAATTTCCCTCACTTGTAAAGAAAAAAAGTTATAATAACACTGAAATAGATGAAAAAAAATACAGGCAGATATTCAAGTAATCTCCTCCTCTTACATACTAAATATTCCAAAAGAAAATGTCACATTTCACAAGGAGCTAAATAATCTTCAGAATTCTAAGCATTTTTGTCTAAGTTTATCATGATGGTTTTATTTCTCTACATACGCAAAAATTTGCTAGGCTGTTAGAAGTAACAAATTTTATAAAGAAGCTGGTTATTCAAAACTTTTATTGTAAATCAGAACTGATTCTACAGAGAAGTTTAATGAGATAACAGGGATAACACATTGAAAAATTATTCCATGTTTCATATGGTAATAAATTTTCTAATTTTAGGAAAAGCCCTGACAGTCTTTCAGTCCTTAGTTCTTTTTGCTGTCTGATTTATTTACTGTTAAAATTCTTGTTTATCTTTCCTCATGCAAGACATTACCCCCAGTCCTCTTCATCGTTATTGGTTTTTGTTGTAATTTTGCTGAGGCAGATTTGGCAAACTCCATTGCATAAATATGGAAGAAGACATCTCCCTACTGAACATAATTTTGCTTTATACCTGCTCTTAGATTCCCTGAGGAATCTAAGAGGAACTTCTACAAAACTAAGGAGCATCTATGAAAGCTGCATACCGGTAGTACAACATCCATTCCTAAATGAAGTTGTGAGGATAAAACATATGGTGAATATTTCTAAATGAAATATGCCTATCACATGTAGGCTGAAGGTGGTACAATGGCTGGTGTTGTGCTCCAGTTAAGCACAAGTGTATGGAGGTAACTGTTCTCTTCACCAAGTTTATGCAACTGAAGTTTATTCATCAATTTTTGCAACTGAAAATTATATGCTACTGTAAAATTGGACTGCTTAAACCTAGAGCAAATAATTTATCTCATTGGTCTCTACTAACAAGTTGATAAAGTTGCTCATGTTCTATATGATAAAGTCTCATATTCTAAACTTGCTGTATCATTTTCTGATATTTGACCTTCTATAGGAATCTCTAAATATTAGGGAGGAAAGAAAGGTGCAAAAAAACAAATACCCTAGATGAGTACCAAAAGGCTTTTTTTCTTTTTTCTTTTTTTTTTTTGCTACAATGAATAAACTGACAAAAGTTACGTGAGGTTAAATAAAGCCATATTGAATGTTTAATCTCCTTTTCTTTATGAGCTTTAAATTTTTGTTTTAAAGTTACAATTTTCAGAATAAAAAATTCAATTCAAGGGGAGGCGCAAAGTCCAACACCTGGGGAGCAACAGCCCCAAGCACCAGTGTATGCTGTGGGCTGATCAGCTGGAGAACAGCTTTGCAGGAAAGGACTTGAGTGTCCTGGCAGACACATGGTTGAACATAAGCCAGGGATGTGCCTTTGCTACAAAGAACACTAACAGTATCCTGGGCTGCATGAGGAGTGCTGCCAGCACGACAAGCAAAGTGATCCTACCTCAATGCTCAATGCTATTGAAGCCACACATGGAGTACTGTGCCCAGTTCTGTATTCCCCAGTGCAGCAGAGATAGAGCTACTGGAGAGAGTCCAGTAAAGGGCCAGAAAGATGATGAAGGGACTGGAGCTTCCTTCCTTTGAGGAAAGGATGAGAGAGCTGGGACTGTTCAGCTTGGAGAAAAGAAGGCTCAAGGGGATCTCCACAATGTATGAGAATACCTGAAAGGAGGGTGCAAAGAAGCTGGAGCTATGCTTTTTTCAGTGGTGCCTGGTAACAGGAGTAGGGGCAACGGACAAAACCGAAACACAGGAAGTTTTGCTTGAACATCAGGAAACACCCTTTTACTGCAGAGGTGTCTGGCACTGGCACGAGTTGCCCAGGAAGGTTGTGGGGTTTGCATACATGGAGATATTCAGAAGCTGTCTGGACATGGTTCTGGGCATTCTGCTCTAGGTGACCCTGCTTGACCAGGGAGGGTGGACTAGATGACCTCCAGATTTCCTGGTCCTTTCCAACCTCAGTCATTCTGTGATTCTGTGAAAAGAGTACCCTGAAAAGAATAATTCCCATTTGAAAATTCAAACCTAAATCTTTTTCTTTCTTGACAATACATTCCCAGAATTCACCTCAAATTGAAAATATATGCAGCTACTGCAAAGGTGCATTTTTTCAGTACATACAATATTGTCGTGGTTTAAACCCAGTCAGGTAACTCGTTCACTCACTCCCCCACTTCTTTCCCTCCCCCTACTCCCGGAGGAACGGAGAGGAGAATCGAAAAGAATGCAACTCCCACGGGTTGAGATAAGAACAGTTTAGTAACTAAGGTATAACACAAATCACTACTGCTACCACCAATAATAAAAATAATAAAAGAAATAACAAGGGAAGAGAATACAACACCTCACCACCAGCCGACTGATAACTCGCCCCCCACAGCCTGACCAAGCACTGATCGATACCTCCTCCAACCCTGCAGTCTCCCAGCCCTTCCGGCTAACTCCCCATTACATCCTGGGCATGACGTGCTGTGGTATGGAATACTGTCATGGTTTAAACCCAGTCAGGTAATTCGTTCACTCACTTCCCCCCCTTTCTTGCCCTCCCCCTGCTCTCGGAGGGACGGAGAGGAGAATCAAAAGAATGCAACTCCCACGGGTTGAGATAAGAACAGTTTAGTAACTAAGGTATAACACAAATCACTACTGCTACCACCAATGATAATAATGATAAAGGAAATAACAAGGGAACAGAATACAACACCTTGGTCAGTTTGGGTCAGGTGTCCTGTCTCTGCTTCCTCCTGGCTTCCCCTCCTCCCTGGCAGAGCCTGAGGCTCAGAAAGTCCTTGACCAAACCAAAACATCCTTGTTATCAGCTCTGTTCCCAAGCCGAAAGTCAAAACACAGCACTGCACCAGCTACCAAGAAGGAGAAAAATGACTGCTGCTGCTGAACCCAGGACAAATATCTACCAAGAATATAGTGGTCATCTAGCTCTAGGAGTACACTTGTAATAGAAGGTAAAAGGATACTTGCCCATAAAAAATATTTTAATGCCTGTGTCTTTCAGAGAGAGCTCAAATGTGCCTGGAAATTGCCATTCAGTAGGATGGTCCATATTTCTTCTATTTCATGTGGAAGCACGTGGAGTACCCTTGTGTAACAGACTGACAGGAGATTGTCTTTAAAGTTTCTTAAAATCTTCAAAGAAGTTCACGTCTGAATGCTGAATAAACACATACCACAGACAAACATATGTCTCAGCAGTCCTACAGCCTCGTATGTGCTGCTTTCAGAATGGGTTAACCTACCCTGCCTGTTACACATGGTGACATCCCTTGATTGTACCCCTCATGAGGCTGACTCCCTGGTTGCTCACTTTAGAAAACTCTTAGAATAGACCTAACTGCTTCACCATGAGCCTGGTCCACAACTCCAGAAGACCCCAGTGCTCCAAAACCTGGGATGTGTCTACCAGGTTTTCTGAGAACACACTACAGAAGGTCATGTCCAAGACCCAGGAACAAAATATTTGTCTCTCCTTAATGTTTACCATTAATAAATCCAGCTAAACGGTGCTCTCTTCAAACAGGCAAAAGCCATTTTTTTATTGTGCTACAAATTGAAATACTATTTATAACAGAACAGGCTAAGGAGCTCTCACTGTAATGGTCTAGGTACCCTGTTCGTCCCACTGACAATAAATGCTTACAGTCAAAATATATTTCCAGTTCCCAGGAAGACACCAATGGACTTACAGTGAGACATCATTAACTCTGAGAAAATGTTTTGTTGTACATTGAAAAAAAAATGAAACTGAACTAAAAGACAAGAAAAAAACAGGCAGATTTCACTTGGTTTGTATAGCCATTGCAAATACACTATTTCAAAACCACTGTCATTATATAGCAGAAGCAGATTAAAAGTTCTGACAAAGCAAAAGAAATAGATGATCAAACGCTGAATAATTTGTTGATGTGCAAGTTTCTGATGCCCTGTGGCTCTGGTAAATAATGTGACCTTTTTTTAAAAAAAAAAAACCTCTTTTCATGCTAGATCAAAAATAAAAATGCTCTTTCTTCAAAACCTCAGTCCTCTTTCATTTTTTCTTAACTCCATTAGTGAATAATTAAGAAACAACATGCTCTGCATTGTTCAAAAAGCATTTTTTTAAGTTATAGGGAAATCAGACTTTAGATACAAAGCCCCAGTTAATCTATATGACGATAGCATGGAGCCAGGCAAAATAACTTGGTTGTGCCCTTTCTCTTTCTTCTTGTAACTATAAACATGTGTGTATTTCTGCAAAGAAAAAGGTACCGGTTCAGACTTCAGCAGCTGACAAGCTGACAGTGCTACCAAGGTAGAAAGTTAAATGTTAAGTCCTTACTACTTCACATTTTGCAATAAATTCTTTACATTTCAAGACTTCTGAAAATCAAATGTGTAAGAATGTTCTCACTTTCTTGCCATATATCATTCATTTGGGATGTAAAAATTTAAAAAACATAAAAAGAAATCCAACAAAACCACAGCTGATATTCATTTTATCCTGGGCTGCATCAAAAGGAGCGTGACCAGCAGGTCAAAGGAGGTGATCCTGCCCCTCTACTCTGCTCTTGTGAGACCTCACTTAGAGTATTGTGTGCAGTTCTTGTGTCCTCAACATGAAAAGGACATGGAACTGTTGGAACAAGTCCAGAAAAGGGCCACGAGGATGATCAGGGGACTGGAGCACCTCCTGTATGAAGACAGGCTGAGGAAGTTGGGGCTGTTCAGCCTGGAGAAAACTGCGTGGAGACCTCAATAGCAGCCTTCCAGTATCTGAAGGGGGGCTATAGGGATGCTGGGAAGGGACTCTTCATTAGGTACTGTAGTGACAGGACAAGTGGTAATGGGTTAAAACTTAAACAGGGGAAGTTTAGATTGGATATAAGGAGGAAATTCTTTCCTGTTAGGGTGGTGAGGCACTGGAATAGGTTGCCCAGGGAGGTTGCGAACGCTCCATCCCTGTCAGTGTTCAAGGCCAGGTTGGACAAGGCCTTGGGTGATATGATTTAGCATAAGGTGTCCCTGCCCACAGCAGGGGGGTTGGAACTAGATCATCTTAAGGTCCTTTCCAACCCTAAGGATTCTATGATTCTATGATTTTCAGCTTCATGCTTGTTTTTCAGCTAATGCATCCCTCTTCCCTCTTTTGCTGTTCTCAGAAAGACACTGCTACCCAATTTTAAAAAATGTAAGCTTAAAAAAAATTGCACAGTTTAAAGGCAGAGTTTAGCAGAACTGTATCTGTATATATATCATAGATAACAGGTAAACATTTCTTAAACTTTTCCTTATTATTTATAAATTTAAAACTCAAATCAGGGATTTATTTAACAAGTCAGGTCCTAAAACTGTGAACTAATGCAGTGCCACTTGACAGAAGGAGAGAGAACAAAAAAAGGTGAAGATCACAATTTTGCTTGCAGAGCTGTTTCTATATATCTCAACAGCCTAAAAGGATTTCAGAGGATTATCTTTGTCTAGATTGCTGTCACTCCTATTAATCAGTCTTTATTGATTGCTTGGTCTTTTTGTCTCCTCAAGTTCAACAAAAAGTCTATAATATACTGCCCTTGAACACACAAATCTATTTGAATCACACGTGGACTGGAACCATATAAAGCTATGATTTTTATGACTCATAACTGCAAGTTATGGAGGATTTTACAAGTATTTTTAACAGATTATTTCAATATATGCATCAAAGCTCAGCCATCCATTATGAATCCACAAATAGAAGAGATTTTAAGTGTTCGACACCAGTTACATGTAACAAGAACCCATACTTAAATAATAAAAAGGAAGGTCAAACTACAGCAAGATATGAGGCAGCTTTTAGAAAAGCAGTGAGGAAATAGAGTGTTTTTTATAACTGCTCTGTGTACTTTCTCCGAGTATTGATCTTAGCAGCCAAAGTCACTTAAAAAAAAAAAAAAAAGAAATAAGAAAAACGAAAACAACATGCAAAGTGAGTGCAAAGTTAGAATATGCACTTCAGCTTGATCTCTTCAGGCTGTAGTTATATTTTCTTTTCTGTATACTTGCCTTGTTTTATATTTTATTTTGTTGAACGCCCACAGAAATACTTGCAAAAATTTGTTTCATGAAAAAAACAATGTTTTGAGGGCTAGTTGATTAGAAAATTAATAACTTTGGTGATCAACTACAAATTAAAAACAGAGCCATTTGATAATTAAATACTTGAATTTGCAAATTCGCCTTAGTTTTGTCTTGTTAATAAAATAATTTTTGGAATGATTTTTCATGAGGAAACAGAATTATTATGTTTTAATATGCTTGCAAAAAACAAAAGCACATTGGAAAAAACATGTTTCTCAAAAGTTTGTTGTTATTTTTTTGTCAATCACCCAAGCTTAAAAGTGATAAATTTTAGATACACAGTGTTACATTATGACCCTGAGGAGGTCATCAAAGCATTCCATGGTAATCAGAGTTTTCTTTTCACAACAGAGAAAAATAATCATCTTCAAAAATTATTCATCTGACTTCATTTTTTCCCTACTTCAGGAAATTATTTTTCTCCCTCTGAAGGTGCTTACTTCCCTACAGAAGTCTTCAGGTTGAATTCTGTGTTGATATTTAGATACGGTCTCATGACAGATTAATCCTAATTTCCTAATTGTGACATGTCATATTTTCTCCTAGGGGTTTCTGCATGTTTGCTTCTCCTTCAGTCTCTTTAAAAGTCCACAGAAATACAGCACCTGTCATAAGGATGACATAAGGAGGAGTCAGTTGAAACTGCTATCTTGTTCCTTCATAATTGGACCTCTGTAAATTTACTTAGCAGCACTCTCACAAAATTAGAAAGCTTCTGTAAAAGAAAGGATTACTCATCTTGAATAAACTCAATTCCTAACACACAAATTAAAAAAAAAATAAATAAATTATCTTCCTGAAAAAATATAGTTCCATTTTATGGATAAGAAGCTCCAGAGAATCAAGCTCATAAGAATAGATGAGGCTAATTAAAAATTCAAGATTGGACGTTTTTAATTCATGGTAGATTAGCAATGGTAAAACTTGAACAAAGCTCCCAAAGTTATGAAGCCAATGACGAAGTTTAAGTGCACAAAGTTATGATGAAACAAGTTACGATCCACATGCTCCTAGTGGTAGATGGCATTTTAATGATATTGCTTAATGATACATTTGATTTCATTTTATGCTGTTTGCCATAAAAGGGGTGAAATGGTATTAGAAAAATGGCTGGTTTCAATTTTTATACACTTCATGTATGCAAGTCCTGAAACCAAAATTCTACTATACAAAAAGAAATTGTCTTTAAAAGTAATAAAACACATGGTCCACAGGAGACTTATTGATCTTTTAAGGGAAACCAGTGGCCCATAACGTTTTTAGAATAACAAGTTTGCATAAAAATTATGGCTTAAAATAAAGGTACAAATGATAAGAACTTCCTCTTATACATTCTTATTAAAATGTTAAGTTTATATCTAATAAGATTGATAAGATTTATATTCAGAAAAGGCACAGGGAGAGCTTTTAGACATAATGTCTACTGACATTACTTACACTTAAAACTATTAACAGGCCTGTGGTCATTATTGTACATCCATTCTCTTTTGAAATTCTTCTAAAACTTTATTTGGCATGTGCAAGTCACTGCAACACATTTATTTTAATATATTTTAATTATGGATGTGACCCAGATGCTTCAATGAAGCATTTTGACTATAGGTCCTAGAATTTCATGCTTTGGAGTAAATTTGTCATCAAGTTCTCAGACTTCTAGGGCATGAACTTGAAGGATTTTATCACTGAAGTAATTTAATATTTATTCTGTGTAGCATTACCAATCCCCAGAACAATTCCTAGAAAACCACAAGAAATTTAAATAAACAAAGTTGGAAGGACAGGAAGAGATAAAACACTTTTACCAGTACATCCTACCTAGTCTTAGCCATCTTCAGAAGGTATTTTAATTAGGAACACATTTCTCCAGCTCCCTGTAGGGAATATAAGGACAGACAGTAGCTTTGTGTCCTCCCCACTTTCCTTATCTTAATCCAAACTGATGTACCCTTAGCAAGGAAGTCTGGAGTAATGTAGACTTCTACATAGACCTAAACATACTCGTATATCAAGAATTATAGATAAACACCATCATATGTAACACTCCAGTGAGAATTATGGGTGAGACTGATGGTAATGATTTCAGCACATCAGTAAGGTCTATTCTTTGAAAAATTTGGTCTCTACAGTTATTATACACACTCAAACAGAAAATATAGTTTATAAGTCATCTATCAGAAATATTTTCTTCACTTTCTAGATCCTCATCAATTTTTTTAATAACAGAAAGAGGCAGCGGAACTTCACAATTAAAATGCAATTTTTTTAATGAATTTAGGAACTTCTGGAAGTTACAGGAAACCAGGTTAATTGACAAGCTTAAGCACTTCAATAGGCTGGAAACTGACAATATGTCAATATGTGATGGAAGGTAAATATTAAAATATAGGATGCTTAAGATATTTTTTTTTTTTTTCCGGCATGCAGATGAAATAACGCAAAGATGTATGAAAATCCCCTCTCCCTTACTGATTGTCACAAATCAAATTATAAAGTGAAGCATTTTGATAGTACTGTTTCTGGTACAACTTTTCTAATAAGGATCATTCTACTCCCCATGTCTTGCCATAAGAGGCAAATCTGAAATAATTAATTAAATGCTTTCCTGTCAAACTATCCTTTGGTAGTTTGGTGGTTTTGGGAAGGAAACATCACTCATGTTGTTGATGTGAAAATCCTAAGAAAGTCACAGACTGAAGGCACTGAAGACAAATCATGGAAAGTATAAGAAAGCTGGAATTCTACCTAAGAAATATCAGATGTGATGGTGCTTTTCAGCCTTTTCCAGCAATTTACTTTTTATTCTGGCTTCAGCTATATCTGCTGTTACCCATGAGTCACTGCCCACTCATGTGACTACTTTTGTATGATCCCATTTGCTGAAATAAACGTCATACATTTATCACAGGGACTATTTATTGCACAGGAAATTATTTCTTACTTTTATTTGGAGATGGAAAACTTACAAATTGTGGAGAAAAGCTAAACTATTGTTTTACTTTGCAATACTGTGAGTGGATATTGGAATATGTATAAAACCAAACACACATGTGTGCATTTATGCAAGTGCTTTTCCATAGGGAACATTGTAAAGAAATAGTTAAATTTATTTCCCTAAATAAAGGGATTATAATGAATATGCTCTGAAAATAACCTTAGCTTCACAGGAGTTTTTAATATCAAGTCATGGATGACATACAGAGTTAGTCAAGGACAGATGGCCGCAGAACCCAAAACCATTGTGACTGTCTTGCCAGGCTAGTTTTAAATTCACAGGGTGACTCAGTGAACTTGAAATGTCATGCTGGATTCTAGCAAGAAAACTATGCAAGGCTTTAAAATTTATCACTGGCATCTTAAATTAATCCTGGAACTAATTAGGAAGCTTGCAGACAACTTGGAATCCAAGTGCTATCTGTTCTTATTGACTTTTTCATACAGAAAGTAAAGGTTCAGAACTAAGAATGTGTCATACCACAACCTTTTGTTCTTGTCATTGTCAACTAAAAGCAGAAGACAGTTATGTGAGAGAGACCTAACATTTTCTAATTTTCAATAACACTGCATTAGAATATGAAGGCAGACTAGGTTTTGGGTCTACTTTTTAGAATTATTATTATTATTAAAGTAAAATAGAAACAGTGAACAAAAGTGGCAGTGAAAAAGAAAGGGATTTTTTCAAACTTCCTGACAGAAACAGAGTGAAATGACATACAAATTAGCACAATCAAATCTCAGCTTTAACAAAAACATCTCCAATCAATTTTGCAATCATTAATTAGCTGAAGAAATCTGTACAATTGTTTTCATTTGGATTTGACCTAATGGCTTGATCCTTATGTTTGCTATTCTAAGGGGGTTTTAATTCAAAATAATAAGGTACAAGTTTAAAATCTTTTAAAGCAACCTAACCTGCCACTCTCTTTGTCAGAAGTCATAAGCTTATCTCATACTGCCTGAGAGAAATATTGTAGAAAAGTCCTATAGTAGAAAAGTCCAAAAGACAATATGAATATCACTTGTACCTATCACTTATCTGTCACCCATTATTGGACTTTTTTTATTATATGTGAGGTTTTCAAAAAGAGATGGTTAAATCCTACCCATTCAGGGTTGTTCAGGCTGTTGATCAGCGACACGATTTTCAGAAGCACACTGCATCCAACCGTTCCCTCTGCTGATGGACAGTCATGACCATATAGACTCATGCAGATATAAATCCACAAATACAAATGTAGAAGTCTAATTTTGAAGTCGTATTTTAGAAAAATTTACATTTATTTTTATAAATAAATAAGTTTCTGGGGTTTTGATATAGAAGTTGTTAGTACGTTTGACAGCCACCCTTTTGCTTTAAGGTGCTAATCACTGGATTGAGCAGGGCTGTGCCTAAGTAAAATCAAGCAGCTGTAGTGAACCAAGCTGAAGTAGAAAAGCAAGGAAGACAACTGAACCAGGACTATTTGCAGAATGTTTTCGAGTGAGCATCAAATGGGACCATTAATGTTCTGGATTACATATTTTCAAACTATTTTTGTCCTAAAAGGTCCTTCTGCGTGTTTCTGTGAGAACATTACTATGATATTTTCAGGTATTCATTTTCAGGCTTTCAAGTTATTAAACTACAGATAGTCCATTTTCCTTATCTAAAAAAAAAACACAACAAGCAACACAAACAGTAAATCCACTTAACTGCACCTGTGCTTAAATGACCATGAGGGAGGGGGGGAAAAGAAGTCTTTGTGTGACTCAGCCAAATCACTTCAAACTTTCAAGCTGAAATTGATGTTCCATACACAAGATAACCAGAAGACAGAAAAATTACTGAAGAAAAACGCAGGCACTGATATTACTGATCATGGAGAGTACCATTCAGAAGAAAATAGTTGTGTTTTTTTTTTTTTTTCCTCCCTTTTTTCTCTTGCTTGGATTACAATGGTGCTATAGGCTGAAATAACCATCGGGGTAGCTTAAGAAGAGTGGAAAAAAAGGTTTAAAACCCTCTTTGTTCATTTTGTTCACTTTAGATTTCACAAACATATAGTGTGCTTTCTCCTCCCACACTTTTCCTTTACAAGAGAAACTGATTTTTTTCCTTTATAATACTAGAATAAGTGCAAAGAACTTAATAAGATATTTCATCACTTTGTGTAAGATTAACAGCTTCAACAATTTGTTAGTCACAGATAATGACAAAGTTTTGGGTTGTATTTTTTTCCTCGTTTGTTTTTGTTAGATGACATTTTGGTTAATGACATTTTCACCTCATCAAACTAGTATTTCAGGCACCTGGTCTGATTCACAAACCATTAAGAAGCAGAAGAGCTGTGGTATGGACAGCATGTAAAAAAATCCAGTTGAGTCCAAGACTCAGCTGTAATATAAGATATTGCACTTGCTAAATATACCTTAATGGACTATATGTTTTTTGCCTTTGCAGCAAGGTAGATGTGAAAATTATCTCCAAATTTAATGGGAGCAAGATTGTGTCCAGTACTGCAGGTTCCTTCTATACCACATTTTTGGCAAGACTAAAGTACATGTCAAACTATCCTGTGTCCAATAATGCTCTTTTCTCAAAGTACTGAAAGCATAGAGATTTGGTTGCTGTTGACCAATAATATATTACATGTACCCTGGCTCTAAGCCATACTCAAAGCCATGTACTGGAAATCATCCATTCATTTCAGAAGCTGCAAATTGTTACTGTGGTTTTCCACTGCTTCTTACACCACTGAAGTCCTCAGTAAGAATCCACAAGACAGGCGAATAGATATTTACCTGTAGTATACAATGGTGAGGTGGATGCCAAGATCCAGTCATTTATAACCCCAGAAACAGAAGAATCAGAGAATTGTTATGGTTGGAAAGGACCTTAAAATCATCTAGTTCCAACTCCGCTGCCATGGGCAGGAACGCCTCCCCCTAGGCCATGTCACCCAAAGCTGTGTCCGATCTGGCCTTTAACACTGCTAGGGATGGTGCATTTACCACTTCTTTGGGCAACCTGTTACACTGACTCACCACCCTCACAGTAAAAATCTTCCTTATATCCAACCTGAACTTCCCCTGTTAAATTTTGAACCCATTACCCCTTGTCCTATCACTACAGTCCCTGATGCAGACACCCTACTACTGGGCGACAGTAGCTCAAGGATGAGTGAGTGACCCTGAGAAACATATGTATGAAAAGTATACCTGGTTAATCGCAGCAGCAAACTACAGCCTGATTCTCATAATCTGATAATAATAATCACTTTCAGTGGATGGACTGATGTGCTGCTACAGTAGAGATCTATGACACCTCTGCTGTCAATATCTTGCTCCTGCTAAGTAATATCAAAATTCACATTCATTTCAGTAGCATGATAAAACTAGATATTGGGAGAATTGGCTGTAGAGATCACATGTATAGAGGCATCTGAGCCGGGCTTCAAAATGAAGCCGGCTCATTGGCTGGAGCAGCTGGAATATCTCTACATTTCTCCAAGAATTCATTATAGGTGCTGGCAACTGACTGGGTGTGTTGGGATGGAATGATGCCCCTGTCCCCCAACACATCTAGTTTAAAGCCTCCTTGACCAGTCTGGCAAGCCGCCTAACAGCTCCACCAGCCCCCCATAGACCTGGCCTCCTGAACTGAGTCCCATGTTCTAGATACCCAAACCCCTGACTATGGCACCACCCTTCTAACCATTTATTAACCTGGCCAATCCGCCTAGCCTTTTTAAGGTCCTCCGCTTTATCCTGGAGAATTGACGAAAAGACAGTCTGAGCTCCAGAGCCCTTAACCACCCCTCCCAGGGCTCTGCAGTCCTTCTTTATGTTCCCCAGGCTACTGGTATCTATATCACTAGTACCCACATGGATCACTAGAAGTGGGTAATCGGCAGTGGGACTTATTAGAGCAGGCAGCCTCTCTGCAGCATCCCTGATCTGTGCCCCCGGCAGGCAACACACCTCCCTTGAGACGGGGTGAGGCCGACAGATGGGTGCCTGTTTCTTTCAAAGCAGATTCCCTACTACTACGACCCCTGCTTTTTCCTGGCGGCACCAGTAGAGATCTTCATCAGTGCATCAGCCAGCTCTTTCTGGCTCTAGTGCGTTTCCTCATTAGCCCCCTGCAGGGCAGCAAAGCGGTTCTGGGTGGGGACAACAGATTTAGGAGGAAGTCCCTTGCTTTTAACTGTCCTCTTCCTCCTTTTTCCTATTTTTGTTGTTGTTGTTGCTGTTTCCCAGCTTCCCGGGTTAACGGCCTCCTTCTTTCCTCCATGAGCTAGAGGGGAAGCTGCACAGTTTGGGCCAGGAGCAATCAGTCCTGCTTCCTCTCAGCTTCCCTGACATCTTGCAGCCTATTAACAGCGTCCCGCAGCTCAGCCCCTGCTGCAGGAGGAGCTCCACCAGGGAGCACCGAGTGCAGCCCTGCCCACTGTGCACCCTCCCCTCACCAGACCAGTGCAGGCACTCTCTACACCCCGAGCTCTGCACTGCAGCCTCCCCTCTCATCGGCTCTGTCTGGGTGCCTACGCTGGCCACCGGGGGAGCCGCCAGGGCGGAGCTCTGGTCATAGGACGAGTGCGCACCGCTACGGTCGCCTGGCCATGACAACCTGCTGCGCAAACTGCCTCGACCCACCCTGCTTGCTCGCGCTCCCTGGGGCAGGTTTTTAACTACTTCAGGGCTGGTGCCGCTGCTCCTGGCTCCGCCCCTGTGAGTCCCTGCTCGCGTCAGCTGAGCTGCCGGCTCCTGGGTAAGTCCTGTCGAGGACTTGAGGCTCCCTCGGTGGCTGTTGTCACTGAGTTGAGTCTCCTGGACGCTGAGCTTCCCTAAGCTCCGGTGCTGAAGGTGTCCTTTCTCGAGCTACTCACAGTAATTGACCGGTAGTGGTCGATGATGGGTTGGGTTGGGCTTAATAGGAATAATACTTTAAAGAATCAGTTATGGAAAACAAAGGAAGCTGTAGTAAGTGCCATCTAACTTTATCACTGTATTTTTATTTTATCATTTTGTTTTCCTACTGCTCTTTTCCCCCCCCCCTTTTTATTGTTGTTAACACCTGTTAAATGAAACCTTTCAACTGGCTACAAAGTTGTGCTCTCTTTCATCTCTCAGTATCTTTCTTGTTAAAGACCCTCATGTTGACGTGACAGGAACTGGAGAGTACAGGTAAACTGACCTGGTCTATTCATAGGGGAGGTTTCCCTTCCCCTACTGTTTAATACTTAGGCCTAACGCTTTGTTAATTTCCTCTCTGTTGTTATGAACTAAAAAGCTAAACAACAATACTCTTCTTAGATAAATGGGAGCAATTCCTGCTCTTAGAGAGAGGGCTTTTACAAGGCAGAACTATACCCACTGACTAACTACTGACACTAGGCGGTTGTGATATCTTAAGATATATGCTTAAAGGGATGTAATCTCTTCACTCTGAAGTTTATACTTGGGGTTTTTTTTTTAATTTTTACATGGAAATAAGCATATTTCATATATAACTTTAGTAAATTATTATGTAAGCTGTTAACCGCCATTTGAGACTGTATTAGCTTTCTACTTAACTAATTAATGTGATAGATTTTTAGGATAACCTGTAATACTACCATTAATAATCATTACAATAATAAATAACTTCTGTGTTGCCATTGTATCATGAAGCAAGTATAGTAGGTTATCTAAGTGAGGCAATAGGCTTGCAAAACAAAAGCAGCATATTATGTGACTTGAAAATACCATTGAAATGAGGCATGTGTATGAACCCTGAAGTTTAAATCCAAATCTGAATATTCTCCTACTTAGGAACATTTTAATGTCATCCTGCAATGTGACATATGTTCATAGGGCTCCCTGCTAAAACTGAAGCATTTCATTTTTCTGAGAGATTGTTCTTAAGGCTTTAGAGTTTGCTAGCCAGTGTTCCATAAAACTCCCTTCATGAAGTAAATCATAGAATCATAGAACAGTTAGGGTTGGAAAGGACCTTAAGATCATCTAGTTCCACCCCCCCTGCCATGGGCAGGGACACCTCACACTAAACCATGAAACCCAAGGCTCTGGCCTTGAACACCACCAGAGATAGAGAATTCACAGCCTCCCTGGGCGACTCATTCCAGTGCCTCACCACCCTCACAGTAAAGAACTTCTTCCTTATATCCAATCTAAATTTCCCCTGTTTAAGTTTTAATAGCTAAAGGTTCTTTCTGGCCCTTTATTAGAGGGATAGCCATAAACATGGATACTGATAAGAACTTTCCTAGACCGAGATTTCTGTCCGGAAATTATAATTCCTTATTGGCTGGATGGTTGCACTCAAAGAGTTGCAGTCAGTGGCTCAATGACCAAGCAGAGAACAGTGACAAGTGGCATTCCTCAGGGGCTGGTATTGGGACTGTTGCTGTTTAATATTTTTGTCAGTAACATGGACAGTGGAATCGAGTGCCCCCTTTGAAAGTTTGCTGATGACACCAAGCTGTGTGGTTTGATTGACATGCTGGAGAGAAGGGATGCTATCCAGAGGAGCCTGGAAAGGCTTGAGCAGTGGGCCAGCACAAACATCATGAAATTCAACAAGGTCAAGTGCAAAGTCCTGCACCTGAATCAGAGCAATCCCATGCACAAATACAGACTGGGCAGGGAATGGATTGAGAGCAGCCCTGGAGAAGGATGTGGGGGTGTTACCAGACCAGAAGCAGATCGAGGGAGGTGATTCTCCCCCTTTCCTCCATTCTCATGAGCCCCCACCTAGCATACTTGGCTCAGCTCTAGGGTCCCAACACAAGGGGAACATGGACCTGCTCAAGTAAGTCCAAAGGAGGGCAACAAAGATGCTGGAGGGCTGGAACACCTCTCCTATGAAGACAGGCTGAGAGAGTTTGGCTTGTTCAGCCTGACAAAGAGAAGGTTCTGGGGAGACCTTGTAACAGCCTTCCTATAGCTAAAGGGGTCCTATAAGAAACCTGGAGAGGGACTTTTCACAAGGGCGTGTAGTGATAGGACAAGGGGGAATGGCCTTAAACTGGGAGAGTCTGGATTAGATGTAAGGAAGAAATTCTTTACTGTGAGGGTAGTGAGACCCTAGAACAGGTTGCCCAGTTGTCATGGTTTAGACACAGCTGGTAACTCAGCACCACACAGCTTCTCACTCAGCCCCCATCTTCCTCTCTCCCTGGGCAGGGTGGGGAGGAGAATCAAAAGAATGTAAATCTCATGGGCTGAGATAAGAACAGTTTAATAACTAAAGTACAGTATACTACTACTAGTAGTAAGAAGAGAAATAACTACAGGAGAGAATATAAAACTAAAAAGGAAAAAAACAAAATAGACACAAGTGATGCACAATACAATTGCTCCCCATCCACCAACAAGTACCCAACCTGACCCAATCAGTGATCTGGGCCTTTCAGGTAACTCCCCCCAGTTTATATACTGGGCATGATGTGCTGTGGTATGGCATACCCCTTTGGCTAGTTTGGGTCAGGTGTCCTGTTCTGGTCCCTCCTGGCTTCTTGTGCCCCTCCTCACTGGCAGAGCACAAGAGACTGAAAGGTCCTGGATCAGGCTAAGTGCTACTTAACAACTAAAATGTCCGTGTATTATCAGCATTGTTCTCTGACTGAAGCCAAAACACAGCATTGTACCTGCTGCTAGGAAGAAAATTAACTCTGTCCCAGCTGAAACAAGGCCAACAGTGAAGTGGTGGCTGCCTCATCCCTGGCAGTGTTTAAGGCCAGGCTGGACGGACTTTTGAACAGCCTAGTCTAGTGGAAGGTGTTCCTGCCCATGGTAGTGGGGTTAGAACTAGATGATCTTTAAGGTACCTTTCTAATCCTAACCATCCTATGATTCTATCATTCTAAATTATGCTTATGGAAAGCTACATAAAAGAAGAGGTTGTATATCATCCCACTCTGTTTATTTGGGTTGAAGGCAAAGGGTAAAGCCTAATAAAGTAGAAGTCAATATACCTGTACTTGGAGGCATACAATGAAAGCAGATAGTATTTCATAACTGACTTTAAAAGCATAGTAACTGATTCAGGGAGAAACAACAGGTGTTGGCACCCTTTTTTTTTTTTTCCCACATTGTCTTCATGTGAATATAAACAAACTTATTCAAAAATACTGATCATTCTGGTGCTATAATTTACTGCTAAGGATATCAGATGCTTGTTATGTTACTGATCAACTGCACCAAATTCTAATCTGCAGTATACAAAATGCAGAGAAAAAGGGTGATTCTTTCCCTTTGTGTGCTCCGAGTACTTGGGCTAGTGAAATGTAGGGGTTCAGAAGAAGTAGGAGCAGGATTCTTCAAAAACTCTTCAGGTCTTGTAAGAACCTGCTAATAAATAAGACCTTCTAATGACAGTACTTTATACTGCTGACGCTCTCATCCATTTCTTTTTCAATATCCTTTTAGTCCCACATAAGAATTTAATGCTAAGATAGATAGTTTTTCTCTATGAGAGTTATGATATTTATTTGGTTCTCCGCATCGGTTACTTTGGTAAATGTATACTTTTTATACTCAATCATACTTAATAACGTAGTATCCATTAAGACAGTATTTTCATATAGTTCAGTCATAGTTCCTTCATAATCTGCCTTGCCCCTCACTTCTGTTGATCTTTCATTATTTCTTCGCAGCCTCTCAAAGACACGACATGATTGCAAACATATGAGTGTGTATATGTGTGTATATACATGTATCTATCAAGAACAATTTTAAACATCACTGCTTGAATAATAAACTTTTTGTATAATAATTAATTCTGGTTCAGCACACAGTCTTGTCCACCACACAAACATTTGTACCTTAACAGATGAAAAAGCAGTGATTGGAAAGAGATACTCAGGTTCAGGAAGCAGTATCTACATAAGCTAGCACTGCTTCCAAAAGCAGTAACATTACCTAAGGCTAGTTATCTATATCCCTCAGGCAAAGTATACTTGAGAGTTATTCAAATGGAAGCACCAAGAGGATGGCTACAGCTGGAGGGAATGATATCCAGATTGTCATCAAGATCTCAGCAGGCAATGAAAAATGACAGCAAAGAAGACAGAAGGCAAAAAGACATTTGCTTACTAAGTTGCAATTATGATTTTTCATTGTCAAATGAAGTTTCAGATGAGTCTGCTTGAGGAGAGGGAAGGCACTCCAGATCCAGAAAGAAGTGAGACTGCTATCAAGACTACCTGAGGGTCACAGGGAGACATCCAGAGAGAGTCCACTGCTCTTAGCTTGTGGATTGCATGCATCCTATGCAGAGGCTCTCTGCTGAAGGGGTTTGTCTAAATTTTCCATCCAGCCCCTAGAGAAATATGGCATTGTGAAAGATAAAAACAACTTTAAACTTCCTGTGGATTGAGAAGATATATGGAACACACCTACATTTTCATACCATCTACCAGACCTGCCAAATGGACAAGATGGTTAAAGAGGGTAGAAGACCTTGGGATAGAGCATGGAGCAAGGGGATGGTGGAGTTTTTTTACCATTTTCCCCAAAAGCTTCTTATGGTCACACCTGAATGTCTGCATAGAGCAGGTTATCCTCTTCTTCCTCAAAAAAGGAAGGTACAGGACACAGGGTGCAGGGCACACCATCACGCCTTGGGAGCTCTTAGCCATCTGCCAGAGAACTAAAACTCCACTCCTTTGGTAGAGGTATGTGGAGCAAGTCAAGAGTGGAGTCAGTGGAGAGAGTCAATAGTGCACAAGTGCATAACTATTGACTGTAGGAGAAGGACATTCAATGTTCGTGTCTATGCATGAATGTATATGCATGTGTAACAAAAATCTAGGAGAAAACTGCTGCCTAAGGCAAAACACCTTTCTTTTTTACTCATGCTTTCTTTTCACATATATAGACCTTTGGCAATGAATGAGCCCTTACAAACACTTGCTACAGAGTAACACTTCCTGATTCTCCAGAAGAACTATTCAAGGACAGAGGAATTTTGACTTTCTAAGTAGAAGTCAGGAAATATAAAACATAGCCAAGTATAGGTTTCTACAATCCTGAAAGCAGAAAGACTCATAGTATCAAGAAAATCTCACCTACAGAGAAGCTCATCAAAGAAGGAAATATTTATAACCAGCTTAAGAAGGGATGACTCTAAAGTTGGCTTTCAAGTCACAATTAGTAACTTTCAGGGACCAAAGCAGCTTATATGAAGTAACATGTAAAAATATACTCAAAAAAATCTTAAAAAGTTTATTTCAGCACTCTTGGATCTGTAATTTCTAAGCTCTTTGTAAGTGAGTGTTTCAATGCAAAGCTTGCTCTGGTCCTACTTAATTTCTAATTTTAGAGAAGATCAAGAGCACTGATTTATTGATGGTTGATTGGTGATCAAAGATGTTTTCTAAACATATTTCAATACACAACATACTAAAAAGCATTTGAATCATCCTCATAATCACCAAATATTCCTGGTGTCAAATAGAAGAGATAAGGTCATCTCAGGGCTCCATACTACATTATGTTTCTTTCTAGATGTGTACATTTACTAGGAACAGGGCACATAGCAGTGGTCCATGGAAAGGATCGCCTATCAATTACATATTGATTTAAGCAGTGAAAGAGATCCAGTCTATGCAGCGCATGTGATGAGCAGAGGGTGAAAGGCCACTTAATGTGGCTCTCAAACATGATTATTTGCATAAAGAAAAATGGAAGGGATAAGAGAAATAATCCATCCCAGTATGTCTAGACCAGCTGCCAGTGGTACATTCCTCTGTCTTCCATGACTATGGGAACTTCTGTAGCAGATGATGCTTCTCTAGCAGCTCCAGACCTAGCTGTGCCATAAACTTTTGAAAAGATCCTGTAGAAAATTCTTCAGAATATTCAGCCTATAATGAAAAGATTGTAGATTTTAGTATGAAAATAAAAAAAGGAAAAAAATGCAAAGTGCAGAGATTATGCCTTTTTTGGTCAAATATTCAGAAGTTTGAAGTAGAGGGTATAAGCAGTGAAGGTTTATGACATCTTGTAACAATTGTAGAATGAAACAGGATAGGATAAATGTGACAGGGGGTCATTATCTCCCTTTACCTCACAGTCCTTCAGGCTTTAAATTATAATTTTTTTTTCTTTATCTCAAAATGTCTAGTTTCTTAGTGTGATATGGATGGTATTGAGTTGCAAAACTGTTGGATTTATTGATATACACACATCAATATACATGCACAACAGATAAAGATTCGGATTTCGATTAATTGCATAGTCAGTAAAACTGGTTGCATAACTTAGAATCATAGAATCATTGAATAGTTAGGGTTGGAAAGGACCTTAAGATTATCTAGTTCCAACCCATCTGCCATGAGCAGGTTGCACACCTCTCACCAGATCATGTCACCTAAGGCTCTGTCAAGCCTGGCCCTGAACACAACAAGGGATGGAGCACTGACAACTTCCCTAGGCAACCAATTCCAGTGCCTCACCACCCTTACAGTAAAGAACTTCTTCCTTATATCCAGTCTAAACTTTGTTCATTTAAGTTTTACCCGGTTACCTCTTGTCCTGTCACTACAGTCCCTAATGAATAGTCACTCCCCAGCATCCCTATAGCCCTGCTTCAGATACTGGAAAGCTCCTATGAGGTCTCCATGCAGCCTTCTCTTCTCCAAGCTGAACAGCCCCAACTTTCTCAGCCTATCTTCACCTCATAGGTTAAAATGAAATCATCACAATCAATTCGCAATTAGTTTCTCCATAACTGACACATAGGTGATTATATTTTGATATGATTTTATTGATCTTCAAATAGGATGTCATTGGGAGTTCATCTATGACTAACTATAAAAATAAAAATTAGTGTGGGAGCCTTTATCACACAGTATACTACCATTAATTTTCCACTGATTATACAGTTAGTAAGAGGATGTACATTTAAACAATATGCTTTTAAGAAAATCTAAGCGTAATGACTCACATTTAATAAGTTTAATCTTTAATCACAATTGCAACAGAATGATGCCCAAATCTGTAGGGCTTTCTTATAGAAATATTCTATAGCAAAAGATAAATATTCTAGGTAATATTCTAAAGCAAGTGACCACACTGTGGTGTTTTATTCAAGCTTTTGAAGGAAAAAAAATTATCCCTTCCACCTCCCTCAGAAGTGTCAGCTCAGATGAGACCATAGAGAATTGTTCTTGCAACACAGCCTGAATGATGTAGAATCTATTTTGGTCCCTAATCAGTTAAGACCAGCACAAAACCGTGAACTAACTCAGACATACAAAACCAATGTCAGTATTTTAATTGCTGGTTTTGGTAACGATTTTAAGCACTTCCTGGATTTACAAAAATTCAGAAAGCATTTTTTAGCATGGCACCATTCAGTTACAGTACACAAGAGAACTCATAGGTTCCAATGATTTCCAAAAGCCATAGAAATTTACAGTTTCGTTAGATTGACTTAAAAGATAATTAAACCTGTCATGCTCAGGCAGATTGGGTTTTGTTTTGTTTTGTTGGTGGTTTTGTGGTTTTTTTTTTTGTTTGTTTACAAATTGTGAGTAAACACACAGTGCAAGTAATAAAACATTAGCCAGGCAGATTTGATCTGCTTTTGTATTACTTGGAAAATGCTTGTATGCATTGAAAATTTGGAATACCCTAGGAGGACCATTTATCTTTTCAGAAAGATAGTAGTACAATGACCATGTTGTCTCCTTTGAGATTTCAGTGGATTTCAACACTGATATGATCAAAATCAGAAATTTTATTTAAACTTACCTTTATCCAGTGATCAAGTGTGACTGAAATAGCATCAATGGAAAGTATTTGGTATGGCTACATGGCATATAAAAAAGAAGGTAATCTCTAGTTACATTTATTTGCCTGTTCAAGTTCTTCCAAAAAAAGGAGTTGTACATCTGCAGAGAATGAATTCAGCAATCTGAATAAATAATATATGTATAGGGGATAAAAGAAGTCAATTTGAGCCCTCCCTTTTTTGAGAAGTATGACAACATGCAGAGAAAAAGAGTCATCTCTTTTCAGCCTTTTTATTAGCTTACTTTTTGTTATACGTGAAAACATGAAGTCTTAAAAGTAAGATGCCCCCCAAAGCTGAAATTCATCTCATTCAACTATGGATATCTCCAGTGTAGAATTCTACTTATGATTTAGTTTGCAAATATTTTTAAAGTCTGCAGAGAAAAATAAGCACTTGTCTGGCAAATTTAATGGCTTTCCAAAGTCACTTGATGTGTAAGAAGAAACATGCACTGACAATTTTATCCCGCAAAGTATAAAGGCAATGTAGGAAAAAGGGTTATATAGAGAGGATTACATGTAGTGCATCTGAATTTGGATCCTCTCCTAAGGCGAAACTCTTTCAAGAATTCCATGGAAGTAGTTTTAAGAATAATGATAAGGGCAAATCCATAACAATCAAGACACAGATTTCAACCCAGTCGTTCTCTACAGACCTGTTTTTTCCCCAACCTTCTGTAAACATTTTTCAGCCCAAATCAACAAGGAATTATTCCCACTCTCTTTATAATAATGAGCACCTGCAAAACCAAGTTTGCAAAATCCAAAATTGATTAATTTAGTTTTGTATTGGATTAACTGTCCTGTCTCCCCTGACTGATTACAAAGGGAGCCTATAGCAACAGAAAAGTTATTTTTCCTCAGCCAGATGAGTCTATGACAACTGTCACAGGAGAAAAATCACTTACAAAGTTATGACCAAATGAAGTTCAAAGCCTTGAATTATCTACTAAAAAACTAAATGCCAGCTGCAAATTCCACATATGGAAGCAGTGACTGCACAACTACCTTACATCCATCCAGTATTCCCTGGAGAAAAATAACATGTGACAGCATCACATACATAAGAGATCCAGTGCCTTTGACCTGTGTTGAATTTAGTGAACTAACTGTACAACGTGTGAGCAGTAAAACTGACACTGCTGGGAATTTACATGGACATAGCAAAATCACCTAGTGACTCCCAGAAACATAGAATCATAGAATCATAGAATAGTTAGGATTGGAAAGGACCTTAATATCATCTAGTTCCTCATAGGTTGTCTGATGCCTTGAGATCTGGATAAATAGAACCTGAGAAATCCGTATGGTTGTCTTGGTTTGTGACTGATAATCCTGAGCTTGAACATGATGCTGTTTTCTGTGAAAATAGTACAGAAAGTTTGCCAGAAAAAGCATGCTTAAAATCCTTAAAATGTTAAAAAAAAAAAAAAGCCTCCCCAGCCACAAAAAGGGAGACTTGCAAAAATGCCTATTCCATAGAATGTATTTATGTTGATAATAAGTACAAACAATAGCACTTGTGATTCCTGTCCTAATGCAAACTACAGTAAAGCGGACAGCTGTAATAGGTGGTGTTCTTTCTAAAGCTCATGACTACTTGTACCTCCTCAGACCAATTATCATGACCCTGTAGAAAGCTGTAAGTGAATACTTACAGCTTTTTTGTTCCTTTAAAATTAAAATAACTGGATCTTTTCAACATTTTCCATTAAACTACAGCAATATTCTTAAATTAAAATTTTACATTATTTATGCTGGCTCAAAACCCACTCAAAATATTTCATTCCAAATCTGGTTAGAATAATCTCACTGTCTGACCTTGATGGTAGTGTCATTTCTGGTAGGAATTTTAGCTGAATCTACACTTGAGTGAAATAGATTTTATGTGAAATTTTCATTATGATTGTATGCAACCACTACTTTACTGCTATTATTACTGTTGCTATTGATATTGCTATGACTATTATTATTATTACTATTATTATTGCTATTGCTATTATAATTTAATAAAAGAAAATGTAACATATTTGTTCTCTGTTAGATATGTAGTAGAAATAAAATTTAGCAACTTTTTTCATAAATACAGGATCTAAACTCATTCATTTATATATCTTTTGCAATAAGTAGCAGTTAAAAGGCTCTTGAAGTTAATAGTGCTGGCTTCTACTGCTATTTCAAGTGTGGCCTTGGGCAAATCACCTCTCCCAAGCATTTCAATCTCCACCCAGAAAAAGGGGCTAATCCTTATCTACCTCAGAGGTGGTATTAGGCTTAATTCATGACTGTTTATAAAAGAGCTGATAAACATCTAGTTTCCAGGATACACTATTCATTATCGCTAATGGATTATCTCCTATTCGATAGACTATATAAATTCAAGCTCTTTATAACATTTTCATTTAACTGGAGCTAAACAACTGTGACTCTCAACTGCAAAATGTCAAGAAAGACTTTCCTTTTAATTTTTAGCCTGCAGGAAAAATATGAACTTTGAATGGCTATCTCTCAAGCAAATGTTGTTCCCACAAATAATTCATGATTTTTTTATACATGCTGATCCTCACAAATAGCTCTTTCATCCTCACTGTTATGAATTTCAGCATTATTCATACCATGAACTATGTCAACCAGAGTAAATTAAATATATATTGTTGTGCCTACAAGGGCAGTCTGGCTTCTTGATGAGAAGAGATAAGAGTACAAAAAAAATCAGACATGAAACTGTAGCACACAAATTAATCTCCTGTCTATGAAAAATACAAGAATATAATATCAGTGTTTGGCAATTTTTAGAGACACTACTGTGCAGCATTTCATTGGGGTTTCATGTACTTTCTCATTGCATTGCATGAGTTTTCATGACATTGTTTTCATGATACCAAAATGAAAGATGTGATTCAACTACCCTATAGGGAACTAGAGAGACATGATATTTACCCACATGCATAGGACTCGAAAAGGAAATAAGGAGATGCGATTCCAAACACAGAGGAATGGGGATCTTAATGGAGCTAGAGGGTAACAGAGGTAACAGATTTATTTTAAAAGAGATAGATCATGCTCTGCAGGCTGAATTCAAGGGATTTGGGCCTTTGTGATGACAGCCAGAAGCCAACAGCTCAGGGAAACTGAAAATTTTAACGGAGGATGCTGAGGTCTAACCAGCTCAAAAACTTGCAGACAACTGATCTCTATTACACAACCTATGAGTATCCCTCCTAGCTAACGGGTCTTTAAGAGCCAGCACATTACAGCAGCTCTAGAGAAATTCTGAGCTCAGCCAGAGGTCAGCAAATTTGCAAGATCAGTAAAGTCAACGTTTCTTCTTTCAGGAGCAAAACTGCCCAGCTTCAACTGAGTTCAGAGCTTTGTAGGATCTATGATTCAATAACCTCTGTCAGTATGGATAAAATCTTCTTGTCCCAGAAGCAGACAAAAGTTTCCATCTTGTCACAAGTAAATACAATAATCTGGGATTCAGCCTTCTCCACTGTGCTTTCAGCTTCTTAAAGGGCACAGTGGCTGATGCTGAGCTCCTGAGAGCATTACAAATGGAAATGTCTATCTCAGATCACGTTTATTCATTGGGTTTAGGCGGAAGTCCTCTTCTTCCTTCGCAAAGCAGATAGTTGGGGAATCAAGAGATAAAGTAAATAGTTTTCCAGGTATATAACTATTCACTGCAGGTAAGTCTTAGTCTACTGCATAGCTTCATGCCCAGATCATTCAAGGAGGGAGTCAAATGTATTTTAAAGACATATAAGTAGGCCATAACACCTCTAAATGTTCACTTACTACAAAATGCAACAGCTGTCATCCCTCAGCCTTGTCCAGACACCATCAGGCACACAGCAAAGCCCTCTCAGTGTCCAGATATAGATATTCATGAAAAGTTGATCTAGCCTTCACTCAAGACTCAAATTATTCTACTCAAAATAATTTTCTGCTTTATGATCCTACAGGAATGTACCCAGGTATGGCCAGAAAACTTCAGCATCCCTGTGCCCACTGTATTGGTTAAGTGCAAGGTACAGTCATGCAGATTGCCTCCAGATAGTCAACAAGAAAATAATGGGGTTAGAAAATCATCAGGATCTAGACATGCTGTGCATGTGGCCTCTCCTATAGGCACTGTTTCACTGAGGTATAGCTATATACCTAATCTGTGTTGTTCAGTTCATAGTTGTTTAAATTGAACAATCTCCACTCCTATGTGATTTCTCTCCATTTATTGCAAGAGAATGTATCTATTTTCCTGTTCTTGATCTAATACTAGAAATCATGGCAGGCCTATCTGCACTTCCGTAATTCAGGCTGGGACCTCACTATAGTCTGGGTAATAGGAGTAAATTGCAATGACAGTTTCAAGGCCACAAGGTTTTCAGTTACCCACAAGGTGACTGAAACACCTTGTGGATTCTTATCCAGTCCTAGACATGTCAGGTAGCACTTGAGTCACAATGAGTTCTTGTGAACAGGACAGCAACTGGGAGTAATTGCTAAAAAAGAATGTAGGCTAACTCTGAAGTAAAGATCTACTCAAAAGATACCAATAGTGAATTTCATTTCTGAGTACTTTTTTATACATGGTTCACTGACTCAAATCTGGCTATTATGAAGGATGGGTATCTCAGACAAGTGAAAAAGTCACTCAGAGGCCCTTGTTAAGTTCTTTTTTCCTCAACTCTATTACACTCAAAATCTAGTTTTGAGAAAAAAGGAACAAGTCATATATACAGAGTCAATTTACTGTCATCATTGGAAAGTAGTGTCTATGAAATGTGAGTGTGAAACTACTTTTCCCAGAGTTCAGATTATAACATTCACTGTTGTAGTATGTGCTACGTCCTCTAAAGAGGAATTAGGGAACGTTAACGTAACCCTGGAAAGGAATTACCAAGAAGCAACTAGTTTCTTCTTCTCCTCTTTATCAAGTACAAGGCTGATATCAATAGTCTTCCTCAGCTGAACTTGCCAGTATGGAGGAAGGGGAAAACATGCTCATATATATCAAATTTTCCACTTTGTAAATTTTGTTTTAGATTAATTACTGATATCTTGTCCAGGGAACCCAAAGATGTGAATCATATTGGTTTTGTGTGTTTTGTCTACATTGTCAAATTAGCTATTTGCCCATGCTGTATGTAACATATTTCTCTCCCTATTTTTCCTCCTAGACAACATCTGAATGTGATTCTGGGGATATAGGTCATTCAAGACACTCTTTATATTACACAGTATGGATAAAATCACGCCGTGATTGGCTTGCACTGTGCTCTGCAATGCAATACCCTCCTTCTGACAGACCATTGTGCCACTTAACAGGGTATGCCACAAATACTGTACACTACTACTCCAGTGAGTTGCAACAGTCTACTGCAGTACTTCAAGTACTATTGCAGTAAATGCAAAAAAAAAAAATCATTAATTGCATCATAACACCCACCACATTCAAATTATGCTGTGTGGATGTGGCCAGCCAGCTCCAGAGGAAGCTAGCCCTCACAGCTGAGGAACAAATTCATTTGCACCATATGGCACTGGAAGAGGAATTATTCTTTGAAGTGGATGATGTCAGCATTAGAGACATATTCTTTTGAAGCCCTGTCAGATTTTAATGTTTTCCAACACAGACACAATTTGATTTATAAAAGATACGAACTTCAGAGTCCAAAACAACATGAAGAATCTGCAGTGCCAGAGCAGACAAGGTCCCCGGCCATGCTTAGCACCCAGGCAGTCTTGCCAACTCTCAACTCCAGAGACTGACTGGGATCACTTATCATCCAAGTTCCATTCAGACATATGTAGTACCTATGGCAGGTACCTCCTGCTGTGAGGTTTAATTCCCATTGTTAAGCAGTCTAGCTTGCAGATGGGTCAACCGTCCAAAATATTTTCATACTGCCACTTAGGAAAGTGACATAAAACTGCATTTAAGCTGTTTTGTGGTCTTTGCATTCCGCATGGTTTTGCTCTGCCATACCTGCTCTCAGTCAAGCACAGAGTACAGTGATGCAGAACTTAGACTAGTCATGTTTATTTATGTCTGAAAAGGTGCAGGCAGCTTTAGGAAAACAAAGTTCCATTTTTTTCAACAAGGAACACTGAGTTCATCAAATCACTGTGTTTCCCATCTGGTAACAGGATTCTTGTGAAGGTAGCCAAAAAAAGTCACCCTTCTATACTTCTTTGAATGGATACATTTTGTGTCTCCAAGAATGCAATGGTTTTGCACTAGCAACACTTCACAACAAGCTGCTTTTTCTTTTCCAGAGCAAGACTCTGATTTGCATTCTGATCACATTCTCCATTTCATGAAAAATATTTCCACAATGTTCCAACTAATAACTGATAAAACCAGCAGTACAAACAGAACTTTTTGTTTATTATATTCTTTCCTGACATCCAATGAGTATGCAGATATAAAGCACTCTACCTTCCTTTGAAATGGCATTATTCATAAGCATGTGCTTCTGCTTCTGATTTAAATACTCAAGACTTCTACCACTTTATTTTTGTTTTCAAATAGCTTCTGTATTACAGTTTGTTTTGGGGGCATTTTTCA
Organism: Pezoporus wallicus; assembly: GCF_028554395.1. Taxonomy (NCBI): domain Eukaryota; kingdom Metazoa; phylum Chordata; class Aves; order Psittaciformes; family Psittacidae; genus Pezoporus; species Pezoporus wallicus. The sequence continues at coordinate 322,158 of NW_026639746.1, forward strand.
TATCAGCAGGGTAAGATTAGCATTGACATTTGTCATGAGCTATTGAAGAGGCAGCAGGAATGCAGTGCTAACGGTGATAGCAGTTTTTGATTTCCATCATACCAACCTCAGAGCTCCTGCTGACATTATAACACTAACTCAAATATTAACATAAAATATTGAAAATACTATATGGATGCTGTTTGTGAATACTTGCTGAGAATGCTGAAGAGATGTTTTGCTCACAATAAATATTTATAACATTGTGCGAAATGGCACAGACATTAACTGTAAAAAAGAGCTTTCATCAGAGCATTAAAGTCATGGCAAAGCCTTCCATTTAGTGAAAGCACATTAAAATGCAGCAATAGTTTGCACTTACATGGCCTGATTCTCCACTGCTGTGAACCAAACCAAAAAATTTTGCAAGGATGGTTTTGTGATAAAGTTGTTAGAACAAAACTTGCACTAGATAGCACTTTTTTTTTTTTTTTTAATATTTGCAAGGCTTAGGCTTGTAAATATTAATTTCTATTATCTTAGGCTTAAATCCTACTCTCCTTGAAGTTGAAAGGCTTACATCCCTTTCTGTCTGATGGAGACAAATGGGGCTTGGAAAGAAAAACTCATTTTACAAATATAGACATTGTAGAGGTCAGTAAGCAGGTTAAAAGATGTACATTTTTTTACCACAAGTCTGTAAAAGAGGCAGTTTGATGAAGATCTAGTCTCACTTCAGTGAAGACAGTATGTTGTCATCTGTTTGAAATTAAAAATCTCCTTTTCACAATGGGAAAAACAAATCCCTGACAATTACTTCCTCATGATATTCTTGCAAGCAGAAAAAATTAAAGTTAGCATGGCACTGAGGCACTATGCTGATGGTAGAAACCACAGTTGTACCTAAGTCAGTTGACTCTTTCCAACCTAATGTGCACAGATTTGTGAGTACAGTGATGCAAGCCTGCACAGAAAAAGTTACAAGGTCTAGCCAAGCTTTAAAACCACCTTACTACCTATCATATGTGGAAGATTGATGCCAACATGACTTTTACATCTGAGAAAGTGAGATGAAGTGAAATACAAAAGGGTTTTATATTTCAGTCCAGACTCTAAACGCTTCCAAATGTCCACAATGCCAGATTTCTTTCCTAGCTTGAAAGCCAGGTCCCTGAACTAAGTTTTTAATCTATTGATTTACCTAGTTATAAAGCACTCTGCAGTTCAGAAGTAGAAGTTAGGTTGCAACCCCACTCTTCCTTCCATTCTGTGAATGGTATTGCTATGCTTAAGCTGACATTTCATGCAGCAAGTCTAGGATATAGTGTACATTAAACCTGCCATGCTCTCTTTTTCATAGGGCAGGAAATACACCCATTGGTGCCAGTGCTCCAATCCCCGGTTAGGGATGATGCTTCGCACCTTCAATCATGGAATTCATGACCAACTAACCCATTTATTCTGCAGCTGGTATATTTTAACTATTCTGAGTGTTCACTGAAACGGGATTTTTAATGAATATTCTGAACTGCCTTCTTGCAGTTGACATTTCATGCATTTATATATGTTCTTTGTATCCCTTCAGTGCATGTATTTCCCTCTGAATCCTGTTACATAACTATATAATATATAAAAAACAGGTATTGGCTTAGGAAACTCTGAGAACAGTAACTTCCTGAGGAAGTTGAGGAAAGCATCCGCAAGCAGTCACACACCATGCAGGAATGCAGGCTAACAAATCAAAGTACTTCTCTTTCACTGTAAGAATTTCTTGACAGCCCTCTCTCAAGCAGAAAGACCCTTTCATTATATTAGCAGAAATTTTGGTTGGAAAGAGTCTATTCACCTAATTTAAATACAACATAATTTATTTTGCTTTTTATTCAAGCCTCAGCTTACTCCAGAAACATGAAATATCTCAAAAGCATTTTGTTTATGTATGTTTAAACTAAAAGAGCTGTGTTGCACATTAGTGAAGATATAGATACGTAGATCTATCAAATGAGAAATGGGCCTAACACCAACTAACAATAATGCAAGTTCTGTGCGTAGAAGTGTGGAACAGAACACTTCTGCTTGCTTTTGGAAGTCATTTTTTCTGTATTAAGAGCAAAGCCTCTAAAACAATAGACATGCCTAAGACCAGCTCTCTCAATACAAAATAGCCAAACCAATATCAATATGATTTTATTTTTAAAAGTGCATTTGAGCTGACAACCAGTGAGCTGTGGCTCAGTGATAAACTCTGGCAAATGGGGTTTATAATGGAAACACTGACAGATTCTCTGCCCTCACAGCACTATCGTTATCTATTGCATTGCACATTAAACACACATATCACCTGATAAATACATAGCATGTTAAATCTGATAAAACTTTCACTGAATCAAACAGACAAGGAGTTGAACATGATAAACAAGCTCCTGTATCTGATCCATCAGTTTCAGAAACTGATAAGTAAACAATTGAACATGATACAGTACATCACTGTCAGGTGATTAAGGTCACCGTTTGGGAATTGCTATCCTCTGAGTAAAAGCTGTGGTTGAAAACTCAGACCAGGAGGTTTTATTTATCTGATTTTAACTGGGTTCACAAACCTTTAACTAAACTTTGTGAATTGGCTAATATAAATAGAAACAGTATTTACATTAATAGTACTCAAAAGAGTGTGTAGTTACATTTGTATTTCAACCTCTTCACCTTTGCCAGTATGGTCACTTTCTTTACGCAGAATTATTTATTCATTTTAGCACATAAGTGCATGTTAAATATTTCTTCAAGGATGACGCAGGAGGTGAAAGCTAGTTGGACCAGGAATGTGTTTGTCCAAGAGAGAGATCTTTACAAACTGGAGAGAAAATTATTTCACTGAATTTATGATAGCAGGACCCACAAAAAGGCTTTTCCTGCTGGAAGGAGCTATTTTAGCAGGTCAGTTTTGTAGGAGTGTGAAAAGCTGCAGTAAGGAAAGGACAGAGCTAAAAGCAGGCTACTGAAAAGTGTGAGCTGTTAAGTGTGCTCTAGAAAGGTGAATGGATTAACTTCTGCAAGAGAGAACAAGGTGCTGATTACATGTCATGTGAGGCTGAACCCTTGGATGCAAGAGTTAATATTTTATGGGAACCTTCTAAACCTGTTCAGTATGTATCTGGGCTTCATGGATTCCTCTGCTCTCAACTTCTTCTAAATGCATTTCTCAAGTACATTTGAATGAGCCATTGCTTTTAGCTGGTAGCAGGGTCAAATGGGAATACAAGCTGCTGCGCACACCAGTTCTACACAGTGTAGTGTACTTTAAGTACCTATATTCTAGCTATACTCTTTCTTCTACACATCACAGTCATGTCTTCCCCACTCGTTAGTGTTCAGAGCCAATAAAACGTCATTTTGGTGCATGCCAGTCAGATCCAAGGACATCCGTAATTGTGCCTCTGACTCTGGTCCCCAGAGCAAAAATCCCCAATGTGGATCATTACAGATGGAACAGACCATACTGCAGTCGACCTTACCTAATGCCCTGATAAATATTTTTTCATAAACCTACTTTTATAATTAACTGATCTAATAACAGTCCCATGCTTACTGAGTCACTGTGATTCTCTCACCAAAGTGACAGAAAGTAAGAATTTATTATTTTTTTTTCTGTGTTAATATATGTTTTTAAGTTTTGCTGAGAGCCCTCAGGGAAGTCTTGCCTGACTTCTGCACATTGATTAATACATTCTTTTTCATTTACTATTCTCTGAGTCAGTTTTCTTAAGAAATTTTCAAATTTGGTTATTTAGTCTCTGTTGCCACTAATGTCAAAAGTATTTTCCTATACAGTTTTATGGTATTAAAAAAATTCCAAAGAAGATTATTTTCATATGCATACTATGCTGATTAGCTTTATAAAGCCTCTTAAAAATAAAAAGGCTGCTCTTTACTCAAAAATTACTCTGGAATTTGTCTTTGTTTTCCATCATTTTATGAATAGAAAACAATCTATTGTGGTATCTTAAAAGAGCCTCCATTCAATCCTTCTCCATATATAATCTAATTTGATGGATAACCTGTCAAAAGATATTTCGTCTGAGAGCTTGACAATGTTTAACAAATTCAGAGTACACTATTCAAACTTTTCTTATACAATCTTATAATAATTCATATTGCTGCTCTTATATAACCATAGAGCTTGTTGGTGGGAAAGATTATCAGTAAAAAAGTCTCTCAATGACATTAAACAAAATAAAAATATCTAGACAGCTGTTCATTCTTCTGCAACTTATTCTGGGGGCTATTTTCCTTGGAAACATATACACATGTTCACACTTTTCTTACATGTATTTAAAATTAAATTCTGTGTGCAAAAAATCCTGAATATCATGAATCTGAACTCTCTAGGTATATGCTTTCCTTCTCAACTGCTTTGATTTCCTCAATTTTCAAAATTCCATTTTTTAATAAGAAGCTTTTAAGATTTATGCCTTTGGAAAAACAAAAAAACAAGAAAAAGAAGGTACTTTCATCATCCAGAAGTTTCTTGAGATCATTCTGTCTGAAAATAGTTGGAGATTGTTTACCCAGACTAGTAATGACCCACATGAGAAGCAGGAGGCAGTAGCACAGCAGTAGGCCCTGGAGCAGGATGAGGATAAGGAGACAACTTCAAGCTAAGGATACATATATAGCTTCTAGGAGAAGTGGCTCCAGTGAAAGAGCTGGAGGTTTCTGAGGCAGTTATTACTACAGATTTCAGGATTCATCCTTAGCAGATGCTTCAGAAACTATCTGTGAGTGTGCCAGCTGCTTCAAAATGAACTGAAACTTTTCAAACACGTCAAAGTCTGAATCAAAATAAGTGAAAACAGGGTTGACATTCAATTAAGCCTTTTCTTCAATGATTTCTACAAACCTGTGCACAGGCTACATTTTCACAGCTGTTTTTTAGCCCTCTTTTTTGCATCTCTTTCCAACATATCTTATAAGCAGTGACCTCAAGTTTTCATTAGTTGTGGCTGGCTCTATTACTCAACCTTCAGACAAAAAAAAATATATAATTAAAAAAACCCTGCACAAATGATTTCTCACTGAAGTAAATGGAAATTCTGTTGGAATTTCCTTCTGCTTTGAATCTAACTAAACTTTCATATTTTTTTTTGTTCAGATGAGAATATTTGTGGATGCAAAAAGAAATTCGCAGATATATGTGCAGCTGCCTTTTTTTCTCATGGCTGACAGTTTTAACATGTTTGTTTTGCAATTCGACATCAAGCTCAATGCCACTCCCCTAGCTTCATTTCATAGGATAAAACATATGTACTAAAAACAATTTTCATGCATCTGACATTTGTCATTTCTCCTGTTTTTTAACAGAAGAGGGGTCATGACATTGTATCATGACATTTATCCCAGCTTTTCTCTTACAGAGAAACTATTTTTTCAGCAGGAAAAAAAAAAAGGAATCCCACATTATTCCTGTGTAGAAGTTTCTGTCTCTGATTTGTAGGGCTTTGTCCTCCCTTTCATTCTCAATCCATGCCGCAGACAGAAGAGCAGTGTTAAGCATCTGAGCACTTCTTGTCTACCCAGGATATTCTGCTGCAGTTTGTCATGATGGTTCTGAACAAAAGATGTCACCTCATTGTCCAGAGGATAAGGGGAGCATCACCAGCTCCTAAGAAAAAGGCAGCTGCCCATCACTTCTTAACTGAGCTCCAAAGAAATTGTGTTTACTGAGCAGAAGAGATTGTGTGAGAGAAGCATGTCTCAAGGATAAATGAATAAGCCAAACTGACAGCAAATCCCAACCTAAACAGAACAAAATTTGTGTGCCAGTTAGGAAGCCAGGCAGTAGTTTTCACTAGTCTGCTGCAGCAGTGCTATAGAAAAGACAGTGAGTCACAAAGAACTGTCAAAATGAAAAAAAACAAATGGATATAGAGAATAGAATAACAGGAAGCACAATCACTGCATAATCAGGAAACAGAATTATTTGTTGTAGACGTTCTCATTTGCAAATCCTAGAAGAAGCTGAAAAATCACAAAATATTAGAAGCAATTAAAAATAAGAAAAATTTAAAAAGGTCCCTGATGTACTTCCATCAATATTTTGACATTCTACTTTTAAAAAGAGGAATTCCCTGTATTAACAGAGTACAGTATACACATGCTGTATTTCAGCACATGAAAATTTGTCCTAAATTCTTCCTCAGAGAGACTTTGAAAATGTTCAACCCCTGGCTTATGCTGTTCACACATAGATCTTAGATGCCTGAGTATGCCTTTATGTTCATATATTATTTGTATATATATAGGTAAATAAGTAAAAATCTATTCATATATGCATATATGCAAATATGAACATATATTTATATCCATGCCACAACACTGAATGACCAGGAACACGGCGAACAGAGCGGATCGAGGCAGTTTGCGTGGCAGCTCGCGCGGGCAGGCAAGCGGGATGGTGAGCACTCGTCGTATGACTGGGGCCCGGCCTGGGAGCTCTGCTCTGGCTGCTCCGGCGGTGGCAGCGTAGGCACCCAGACAGAGCCGATGAGAGGGGAGGCTGCAGTGCAGAGCTCGGGGTGTAGAGAGTGCCTGCACTGGTCCGGTGAGGGGAGGGTGCACAATGGGCAGGGCTGCACTCGGTGCTCCCTGGTGGAGCTCCTCCTGCAGCAGGGGCTGAGCTGCGGGATGCTGTTAATAGGCTGCAAGATGTCAGGGAAGCTGAGAGGAAGCAGGAATGCTTGCTCCTGGCCCAAACTGTGCAGGGGCCTCGAGCTTCACCTCTAGGTCATGAAGGAAAGAAGGAGGCCGTTAACCTGGGAAGCTGGGAATTACTGACAAAAAAAACAATAAAAAAAAGAAGGAAAAGGACAACCAAAAGCGAGGGGCTTCCTCCTAAATCTGTTGTCACCATGCAGAACCGCTTTGCTGTCCTGCAGAGGGCTAATGAAGAAACGCACTCAAGTGAGAAGCAGCCGGCTGATGCCCTGGTAAAGAAGATCTCTACTGGTGCTGTCAGGAAAAAGCAGCGGGTCGTAGTAGTAGGGGACTCTACACTGAAAGGGACAGAAGCACTTTTCTGCAGGCCAGACCCTGTCTCAAGGGAGGTGTGTGGCCTACCGGGGGCACGGATCAGGGATGCTGCAGAGAGGCTGCCTGCTCTAGTAAGTCCCATGAACTATTACCCACTCCTGGTGATACATGTGAGTGCTAGGGACATAGATAGTAGTAGCCTGGGGAACATAAAAAAGGACTACAGAGCCCTGGGGGAGGTGGTTAGGGGCTCTGGAGCTCAGATGGCCTTTTCATCAATTCTTCAGGGTACAGGGGAGGACCTAAAAAAAGCTAGGAGGATTGGCCAGGTTAATAACTGGTTAAAAGGGTGGTGTCATAGTCAGGGGTTTGGGTGTCTTGAACATGGGACCCAACTTGTAGGCCAGGTCTAGCGGGGGCTGGTGGAGCTGCTCTGATAAAGGGAAAGAGCAGTTTTGGTATGAGGCTTGCCAGACTGGTCAAGGAGGCTTTAAACTAGATGTGTTGGGGGAGGGGGGGCATCATTCCATCCCAACACACCCAGTCAGTTGCCAGAACCTATAATAAATTCTTGGAGCAATGTAGAGATATCCCAGCCGCTGCAGCCAATGAGCCGGCTTCAGTTGGAGCTCGGCTCAGATGCCTCTATACAAATGCCCATAGCATGGGGAACAAACAAGAGGAATTAGAGACGTGTGCACGTCTACGGGGGTATGATATAATAGGCACCAGAGAAACATGGTGGGATGGCTGCTATGACTGGAGTGTTGGAATGGAAGGTTACAGGCTCTTTAGAAAAGACAGGCCTGGCAGGCAGGGAGGAGGAGTTGCCCTTTATGTTAGGGATAGGCTGGAGAGTATGGAACTCTGTCTGGGGACAGGTGAGCAGTTAACAGAGAGTTTGTGGGTCAGGGTTAAAGGGAATATAGCTATGGGAGACGTTACTGTGGGGATCTGTTACAGACTGCCTGATCAAGGAGAACCTGCGGATGAAGCACTCCATAGACAGATAGGAAAAACCTCACACTCGCAGGCCCTTGTTCTCATGGGTGACTTCAACCACCCTGACATCTGTTGGAAGGACGGTATGGCCCGGCACAAGCAATCCAGGAGGTTCCTCAATCGCGTAGAAGACAAGTTCCTTCTCCAACTAATAGAGGAGCCGACAAGGAGAGGTGCCAAGCTTGACCTCGTGCTCACCAACAGGGAATGGCTCATTGGAAATGTGACGCTGCAGGGCAGCCTTGGATGCAGCGATCATGACATGCTCAAATTTGAGATCCTCAGGACAGTGAGAAGAGCGTGCAGCAATCTCACTGCCCTGGACTTCAAAAGAACAGACTTTGGCCTCTTCAGGAGCCTGCTTAGTAAGGTTCCATGGGATATAGCCCTAGAGGGCAGGGGGGCCCAAGACTGTTGGTTGATATTCAAGGATCACCTGCTGCAAGCTCAGGAGTGTTGCATCCCAACCAGAAGGAAGTGCAGCAGGAGGGCCAGGAGACCTCCTTGGATGGATAAGGAGCTCCTGAGGAAAATTCAATTGAAAAAAGAAGCTTGTAATAAGTGGAAGCAAGGACAGGTGCCATAGGAAGAGTACAGGGATGTTGTCCGAGAAGCTAGGGACCAGGTTAGGAAAGCTAAGGCTCAGTTAGAATTAAACTTAGCTGGAGGTATTAAAGATAACAGGAAGGGATTCTACAGGTACATAGCAAATGAAAAACAGACTAGGGAGAATGTAGGCCCCCTCAGGAAGCTCTCGGGAGAACTGGCTACACAGGATTTGGAGAAGGCTGAGGTTCTGAATGACTTCTTTTCCTCGGTCTTCACTGGCAAAGGCTCTGACCAAACCACCCAAGTCTTGGAAGGCAGATGCAGGGACTGTGAGAATGAAGACCTTGGACGCACTGTAGGAGAGGAACTGGTTCGAGACCATCTTAAAAATCTGAATATGCACAAGTCCATGGGTCCTGATGAGATCCATCCCTGGGTCCTGAAGGAGCTGGGGAATGAAGTTGCGAAGCCGCTGGCCATCATATTTGAGAAATCCTGGCAGTCAGGTGAAGTTCTCGACAACTGGAAAAAGGGAAATATAACCCCCATTTTCAAGAAAGGGAAAACGGATGACCCAGGGAATTAGAGACCAGTCAGTCTCACCTCTGTGCCTGGCAAAATCTTGGAGCAGATTCTCCTGGAAGGCATGCTGAGGCCCATGAAAATCAACAAGGTGCTTGGTGACAGCCAGCATGGCTTCACTAAGGGGAAATCCTGCCTCACCAATTTGGTGGCTTTCTATGATGGGGCTACAGAACTGATGGACAGGGGTAGAGCAGTTGATGTCAACTACCTGGACTTTTGCAAAGCATTCGACACTGTCCCACGACATCCTTGTCTCTAAATTGGAGCGACATCAATTTGATGGATGGACAACTTGGTGGATAAAGAACTGGCTGGATGGCAGTACACAAAGAGTTGTGATCAATGGCTCAATGTCCGGCTGGAGACCAGTAACGAGTGGTGTGCTTCAGGGATCAGTGTTGGGACCAGTCTTGTTTAACATCTTTGTTGCTGACGTGGACAGTGGGATTGAGTGCGCTGTCAGCAAGTTTGCCGATGACACCAAGCTGGTGTGGTGGTTCGGTTGATAATGCTGGAGGGAAGGAATGCCATCCAGAGGGACCTTGACACACTTGTGAGGCGGGCTGATGCCAACCTCATGAAGTTTAAGCATGACAAGTGCAAGGTCCTACACCTGGGTCGGAGCAATCCCAGGCACAGCTACAAGTTGGGCAGAGAAGAGATTCAGAGCAGCCCTGTGGAGAAGGACTTGCGGGTGCTGGTCGATGAGAAAATGAACATGAGCCGGCTTCAGTGTGCGCTCGCAGCCCAGAAAGCCAACCATATCCTGGGCTGCATCAAAAGGAGCGTGACCAGCAAGTTGAAGGAGGTGATCCTGCCCCTCTACTCTGCTCTTGTGAGACCTCACCTGGAGTATTGTGTGCAGTTCTGGTGTCCTCAACATAAAAAGGACATGGAACTGTTGGAACAAGTGCAGAGGAGGGCCACGAGGATGGTCAGGGGACTGGAGCACCTCCTGTATGAAGACAGGCTGAGAAAGTTGGAGCTGTTCAGCCTGAAGAAGAGAAGTCTGCATGGAGACCTCCTAGCAGCCTTCCAGTATCTGAAGGGTGCCTATAGGGATGCTGGAGAGGGACTCTTCATTAGAGACTGTAGTGACAGGAAAAGGGGTAATGGGTTAAAACTTAAACAGGGGAAGTTTAGATTGGATATAAGGAGCAAATTCTTTCCTGTTAGGTGGTGAGGCACTGGAATGGGTTGCCCGGGGAGGTTGTGAATGCTCCATCCCTGGAAGTGTTCAAGGCCAGGTTGGACGAGGCCTTGGGTGATGCGATTTAGCGTAAGGTGTCCCTGCCCATGGCAGTGGGGTTGGAACTAGATGATCTTAAGGTCCTTTCCAACCCTAACGATTCTATGATTCTATGGTTCGAAGTTATTGCATATTACAAGAATGAAACTATACTTGTGAGAGAGTTCTTCATCTCCACTGTACATGTGACCTACCGTTAGTTAAATACAAACCACAGTCAACTAAGTTTTATAGAGAACAGCTGATTGAAGTAGGAGTCAAAAGAGCAGAATACAGGGGAATACCCTCACTCAGATACACTCACACACGTGCAGAATTACGCTTACGCTCCCAGACTGAGGCTCCCAAAGCTCACAGTGCTTAGCACATGCAACTGGACCAATCCCTTGGTCACCTCTGCCCTCGGTCTCTCATTATCTCCAGTCATGCTGGCTCCGTGTTGGGAGTTTTGGGATGGCCAGGCCACTTCTCCTCAGGGACAGCTGAATGCGTACTCCAGTCAGGCTCACCAGTATATTTTGGGGTTGGGAGCTGCATCTCTTCAAATCTCTCTCCCTTGCTCTTTGGTGAGTCAGCCCACCCTTGACCATGTTTTAACTCACCCTTCCTCAGTAACAAAGAGCTACAAAAATTACTTCTGCTTCTATGGCAACAAAACTATCTTCCGTACTACAGAGACACTATTAATTTTCTGTACATCTATGTCATTCCTACAGGATGGTTTCTTGAAAAAACATAAACAGCACCTGAAACTGACATGAGTGTACAACAGGGCTTTTTCATATTTTAATGTTGGGTCAGGCTGTCAACGATTAGCATTTCATGGAATTATACCAAGTCATATTTTTTTCTATGCATTTAACTAACTAACATCACAGTCACTTTGATGCAACATAACCATGTCTGATTATCTGTGGCAGCTAACAGTGAGTCAGCCTTAAGTTATACACTGAGGTTAAACGAACCTGCTGTGGGTAAAGAACAGGGTTTATTCCTGGAGAAACAGACTGATTCCGGTGATATTAGGTGATTATTAAATGCACCTAACTAGGTAAGAACTAAAAGCAAATTATGTAAATGAAACCTGCTTTAAAATAGAAAGAAGTTCATCTACCAAACCCTACCTTTATTCCAAACAATCACTGGAAGTAGTTTGCAAAATATCTCTTACAAGAGATGCTTTTGTAGTCACACAGATGGAAGGTGCATGATTTAGATTTTCCATCACCTTTTAGGATGGAATTCAAGCAACCTAGATTCCCTTTGCTAAGCAAAAACAGTGGAGGACAACTGAGGCCAGAATATTAGGATGTCTGAAAAATGTGCAGAAAGCAGGTGGAGATATGTGCAAAGGTATAAAACTGACAAAGGTAACAACAAAAAGAAAATAAATTAAAAAAAAAGAAAAGAACCTGAACGTCAAGATCCTGATACAGTATGAAGCTATAGTGTTTGAAGAACAGGTTCTCTAATCTCGCAGTTCCGCAGAGGTTAAGGAAGTACAGTAGATGAACAAACATGAGAAAGACAGATGGTCTCAGGGAGTCAATAAATAGAGGTATTTAAAGATTTAGTTAACAAAGAGGCCTAAGTCAGAGGAAAAGGTCACCAAATAATTGCAAACTAAATCTAATACCAAGGAAACAGCAGATACAAAAATTAAGTCTGGGAAGCTTTTTTACATCTCTCAAAAAGGGAACATAAGAAAACAACAGCAACAACCACAAAACAATTTGAGAATCACAGGTTTAGATTTGACAAGCATGGAATTTAGAATAAATCAATATTCTAAGTATTCTATTCTAAGTATTCGTCCCCAAAGTGCAAATAATATCCCAGTGCTTGCGCTACTGGACCTCTGACTTTCTTGCTTTGAGTATACTGTGCTTTATGTGGTATCCCATTAGAAAGGTTCCATAATATGCAATGTAATAGCATTAGAAATCGGTTCATGAGGATGAAAATGTTGTTCAAATGTAGCTTAGAGAAAACCAAGATGCTGTAACAAAAGTTTGTATTTAGCCTTCTGTATACTATTAGAAAAATGGGAGCAGGCTATAACAGACTGTGAAGTTATAGCTGAGAAATTAATTTACAGATTACAAACCACCCTGCCAAATTTACAGTTCCCTGTCAGTAATAGGAAACTACATGATGCTGAGTTTCATTTGTTCATATTAATATTCTTTTAATGCTTTGGAGAAGAAAAATATTTATCACCATGGAAATTTTTCTGATTGCACCATTTATCTTTTCAAGCAAAATCAAACCCAAAAACCTCTCAAACCAAACACTCCAACATGCACTATTTTTTTTTAAGACAGGATTCTTCTAAGATTTTGACATGTTTTTTTTTTTCATAAAACAGAATTAATCTATGATTTTTATGCCAAATTTTAAACCACAATGGAGTTTTATAGTTGAGCTGTGACATCTTGAAAAACTGTGTCTGCAAGAGGAATTATCACAGAGACCAGAATATTTTAGCACCTGTGAGTATGCCAATAATAAATACATCTTGGTACTATGGAATAAATTTATTACAGTAATTTTACTCTATTAGTGTACCACGAGGTCAACATTTTTCTTGCTGGTGTATGTGCTGGGTTTGTATGCAACTCATAATACTAAAATTAAAAATAAAGGCAGTAAAATTAATTGATTTTGAATGTAAATATTTAACAAGTAGGAAAGAGTTTGATTCTAAAGATTCATGATGGAGTGGTAGAATGTATTTCTACCATTTCTACCATAGTAATACATACTGTGGTAGGTGATTTGTTTTTATTTGCTATGGCAAGCATTGATTTACCATAAAAATAGAGGCAGATTTTATTGCTTGAATTAGTCTGGTAAAAATGTGGTTGGTTTAAAACATAAATAACTTCTAATGAGTAAGAATGTTAAGTATCTCTTAGAGAATAAAACCTATACAATTACCTCACATTTTACCCATGACCAGCATTACATCCAGTGGCCTTTTAACTCTATAACACAAAATGAAACCTTTACTAGAATTCTTTTTTCAGAAAAGCCTAATCAAACCAGTAAATACTCATTTTGTGTCTGAGCTCCAAAACTAGTTACAATTGTTCCACAATTGCTCACAAAGAGAGCTCTGTACTTAGCAAGTCTTGCAAGTAGCAAAAAAAACCCAGATAATGTTGGAACTCTGTAGACACCTTTATTTGCACTTAAAACTTCACATGGTTGCTACAAGGTACTTCTCCCTTTCACAAAAATAGGTGATGTTAAAGAGCAATTGTTTTAGAGAAAACAAGTATCTGAGGGAGGACTTTCTATAGGACAGCATAATCTAGGACTCCTGGTTCCAGCAGCACTAGTAAGCTTCACTTTTCTACCCTGTGTAAGAACACGATTGCTTCTCTAGAGCGCTAGATATTTTGTGGGACGAGTATGATTTAATAAGCAATAACCCATCTCCACCAAGTGTTCCACTTCTGCTGCCTGGAAGACTGATGACATCCTCAATCTGAAGGGAGTCCCGACAGAAAAAAGTCATTCCATGAGATCTCATGTTGCAGTGTAATGGGACATAGTATGTACAGCTGACCAGCAACATAAGCAGGACCAGCCCCATCAGCTGTACAAACAGATATAGATATAAGCCCTCACCTTTGAGGTAGATCAATAGGCCACAATTACTTATGGAACATTTTCGAAACTTTCCATGTCTGCTGTAACTTCACAGTCTGTTTTTCTTCTGGGGTGTCCATAAATAGCTTAAGTTTATCCAATAGATAGAACTGATCTCATTGGAATCACAGTATGGCGCTAAATAGAGATAACCTTGGATATTTTTAATATCTCTTTTTGATAGAAAATTCCTGTATTTTTTTTTTTCACATTTTCACAGTATAACACACTAACATTCCTGAAGTGAGACTCTTTTTTGAAATACCTGTTATACTTACTGACAAGGGAACCATTTTTAAACAGTATATTCAGAAGGGAAGTCAGTAATAGCAATTGTTTGGTTGTACAAAGTATGTAAAGTTACTGGAGGTGAAGCACCCCAAAATTTAAACACAGACAAGCATCTTTCTTTACCCCTCGTCTCTGCTGTAAAACTACAGGCATCCCCAATATTTTCATCCCTATGAATGAAATGCAATACTTAGTGCTTTCAGGATACCTTCCATTAATAAAGAAAACATCAAAAGCAAAACTTAGGCTAGACTTCTCGGTGAATATATGTAATAACAGTTTAAGGTTCATGAATCATATTGATGTGCAGGGTATAAATAGATTGATGTGTCACTTTAATGAAGACTTCTAATATTATTTCTGGATTTCCCTGCCTCCAAATGCTGAACTCAGAAGAAAAAAACACATTTGATGGAAGTAAATGAGAGATGAGATAATTTTAAACACTCAGTGAACTGAGACAGCTACATTGTTTTTAAAGTCTAATTTTAAGCTGTATTATTTACCATAGAACCATTGTAATCTATCACATCATTGTGCTGCCACATAAATGCACTAAATCCATAAACTAAGTTCCTTGTGATTTTTTTAGATGATTGCTTACGCACAACAGCGTCTTTTCAGGCAAAAATAATTCACGTAAGCATTTTTCTTTAAGTTTAAAGAACATGACGAAGTCTGAATTACAGACAAAAAAAAGTAATGCTAATACAGAGATATTATTAGGAGTGATGTGATAGTACCATATTAAGTAAATTAGTTGTGTAGCCTCTTCAATGCATTTCACACCAAAGTCATGTAATTCCATTTCATTAATATACGTATTTTTTTATTATCTACTTATTGATTTTGCTGCTTTAAGCCCAGTGGTGAGCCAAGGCTGAAAGTCTTATGTACAAAACTGCCTGGAACGTCATAGTCCAACTCCTGTCTGCCCTTGAGCAGCTTTACATTTGCCCTTACCTGTACGCAGATATTTCCAGGTTAAGGAGCTGTGGGTTCTGGTGGCAAAAACAGTACTGGCAGTTTTGTGGTTCCATTAACACTAATGAGAAATTAAAAATTACATCACCTGCATATGCAGCTGATATCAACATTAAAATGTATAGTGGAGTTGAGGGGAGAGGACAGGAAGAGACAAACCTTTGAATCTGAAGTAGTTGTGCATGCAAGTGAAGATAATACAAAAGGCAGAAAATACAACAACCCTGAAGGTCTGTATCCTCAGAAATGACTGTGAATCTCTCAGATAAACATTGCAATGCAGACTCTGTACACAGCTTGACATTCAGGGGGATTTTCCATCAGATTTCCAAGTTCTTCTACAGGGCAGATGGTAACTTTTCACTAGCTGACAGAGGTTCTGAGTGGGAAGCTGCTTAAATTATCCAGAAATGACACAGACTGTGAGAGGAAAAGGGCAACTTAGATTGGAGAGAGAAACTTGCCTCCCTGCATTCAGAATCATCAGCTAAAAAAAGCCTCTGGCATTTTGTCCTTAGGCCAAGTCAGTCACCCATATCAGTCATCCAAATTCCAAAGCTGGCTCTCCTGTTTGCCCTTTATTTCCCCAAACAGTGTCTGCAGCAATTCCTGCCTCTGGCAGCAGCTCTGTTGATTCAGGGTCTAGCAGACAATGGCTGTTACACGTGTTTTCAGTTCATCTCTGAGATGCAGCTCTCTACCGAGATGCCTCGACTGTGGCAGAAGCAGCTGTGGTTTTGGGAATACTTTGGAAATGAGACAATTGCCATACTCTTTGCTGAACGCATAGAGTGCTGTTTCTGGTCCAGGGCTCCCTGGAGAAGGACTCTTTATCGGGGACTGTAGCGATAGGACAAGGGGTAACGGGTTCAAACTTAAACAGGGGAGATTTAGGCCAGATATAAGGAAGAAGTTCTTTACCATGAGAGTGGTGAGGCACTGGAACAGGTTGCCCAAAGCTGTGGATGCCCCATACCTTAAAGTTGGTTTGGAAATTCAAGACCAGGTTGGACAGGGTCTCGAGCAACCTGGTGTGGGAGGTGTCCCTGCCCATGGCAGGGGCAGTTGGAACTAGATGATCTTAATGTCCTTTCCAGCCCTATCCATTCTATGATTCTATGACATAATGCTCCAGCAAAGAGCAATGAAGATGATATAGCGATTGTAGCATCTGACATGCAATGAGAGGTTGCGAGAACTGGAACAGTTCAGCATAGAAAAGAGAGCTCAGGATGAATCTTACCAATATGTACAAGTACCTAATGGGGGGACTAAGTAAGATAGATCCAAATCTTCTCAGGGTTCATCTGTGAAAGGACAAGTGGCAACAGTCACAAACTGAAATACAGAAAATTCCACTTATATGTCAAAACAGCAAACTTCTTTACAGTGTGGCTCAGCACACACTAGGGGAATAGATGCCTAGAGTGGCTGTTGAGCCTCTGTCCTTAGAAAACCCAAAGGGCACAGTCCAGAGCAACCTGCTCTGGGTGACCTTATTTTAAGCAAAGGGGCTGGACCAGGTGATCTTCAGAGGCTCCTGACCTCAATGCTTCTATCATTCTATAATTCTATTTTGTTTGCTTTTATGAGTTTACCTGATATGACTTTTAGTGGAGCTCATTATCCTAATAAACCATTAACCTTTACAGTATTTGAGCTAAATTATGAGGTTATCTTTATATCCTCATAGTGAAATGTGTTCGGTGTTAACTATTACCACAGCAAGAGCCTCTTCTGTAACACTTTGTGAAGGGCAGATTTTGTTGCTGGCTACTGGCATGTCTTAGACTTCACCAAGCAGATCTGGTATACAGCACAATGTGGATATAAACTGGCAAAATCCCACAGAGAAAGAGGTCTTTCAGAGTAAATGTTCATGAGACTAATGACCACCCATATCTGACAAATATAAATAGAATTTTTTTAACATTCTCAGGTCTGGCTTGTGACTGTAACCAGAAACTCCCAGTCTTAATTTGCTTAAGTAACGTCAGCACTGATAGATCAGACCCCAGCCCCATGCTAGATTGCTCACAAACATAAGACAACACAGCTGGGCAGCATGCCATTAAGAAATTATTTGGGTAACCGAAGTGGTGGAAGCCCTTGTATACAAGTTATGTAGACTGCTGGTACTTAAGGGCTAATCAGAAAGGGAAGTGGAGAGGGAATTTTCTTTCATAAGCCATCACAATCCAATAAATACAGAAAGGAGTTAAAAAAAATATTAAAAGGTGAGAATCTAGCACTTTGGTTATTTCTGAATCATTCCATTTGTTCCCCAGCTAAATAAGGCAAAGCTATTAATAAGTCATTCATTTCACAGCATAGTAGTAAATCAGTCTCAGTATAACCTGTTTGTCAGTTGAACAGTATGTCCTTCATTGTTTGGCCACTGTTTTGCCTTTTTTCTGTTAAATTGTACTTAAGTTCATGTGATGTATTAGACATTCCAGCATCAAAGAAAATATGTCTTGAAGAAAATTCCAGAGTTTATCATTCTTTCCTAGGACAGATCACCTCCACCTTATTCAGCCTTGAAAGTTGCCTGCCCAGTCTGTTCTAAAAAACTTCCACTAATGATAATTCCACAGTCTCCCTAGACAGTCCTTTTCCATGATTTATGGTTGAAAATCTTTTCCTAATACATAATCTAAATTTCCTTTGCTCTAATTTAAGACCATTACTTCTTGTTCTATCCAAGGCTGACACAGAGAACAGATTATTCCTTTCCTCTTTGTAACTGCTTTTTGCATATCAAAGAGTGCTATTTTATATCCCTTCCAGTCATTTTTTTTCTTCAAATCCTATCCTTTCTTCAGAGGTCATGTTTTCAAGAACTCTGCTCATTCTTCTTGTTCTTTTCTGCTATTTTTCTTATAAGCACCATTTTATAGTAATACAATGTTAAGATGATGGATTTTAGAAGTTGAAATCCTTTTTAATTTGGAAATCTGACATTGTGTGAATGCCTAGCTTCACATTATTCTAGTTTCATAAGACACTTTCAGGGGCATAGTGTGTAATAAATTTCAAAATTATAGCTTTAAGCTTTATGAAGTTAAGTCACTCTTGGATTTGCTGCAATGGTTTAAGGTGTTGCTGATCACAACAGTCAATACTTCAGCTACTCAAGTTATCAATCCATACTCAGCTGTAGAGTTTGCCCTCATAAATCAGCCTGTGAATGGCAACTGTTGAAATATGAGTGCAGATTCACTGCTGTCAGCTTTTTCTATGACGGCAGTAAACTTCAACAAAGGGGCAGAATGAGCAGGTAGGGGCTTTGGCTGTTTTGCTTCACAGCTCTTTGCTTCAGCATGTGCTTCAGAGGACTTTAAGTAACCCTAACTATATCTCTCCTGATGTATTCCAAAAGACTACCTGTGACTGAGATAGGTGCTTGTCACTGATCACTTCACAGAGCAGTTATGGTCATCAGTGTTGATTATCTATAAGCAGCTGGCCCAGAGAATTCCTTATACAGGACAGTAACTATTGCTAACGGAAATATGGCTTCTCAGACCATATTTCAGCAGGTTCCTTCTGTAACAAGAGAGTGTGGTCATCTGATGCAACTGTTTTGAAGAACTGGGATGTAGATATACTGGGGGATTCTTGCTATCCTAAAACACTAAGAAAACCTCAGACTCGTAGGCAAAAGGAAAATCAGATTTGTAAGAATGGAGGAAGTATCAGCTTGATGCACAGGAGTAGGGCCGGAAAAATAATTTTCACAGAAATGCTGACTGCCATAAACTGAAGCAGCATTAATGATGTGATAGTGTTCATGACATTGTTTGGGTCTATTACTGCTATACAAACGATTCTACAGAAAAGGCTCATGCCTCAGAGAAAGGTCAAAATTTTCCATCCATCACCTCTCTCTTTTTCCTTGTTGTCCTTTCACCACTTTGTGCTCAAATGTTCTCTGGTTGCCTGATCCTCTGTATCGCTATCAGCACTATACCTCCTTTTCTTCAACAATTGAGGTTAAGAGCTAATTGGATTTGTATATCACTCACATCCTCTTATGGTACTTTCTTTTATTCTTTGCTCTAATTTCACATAAAAACATTTATGTTCCATGAAAGGTGTTGAGCTCACAGCTTAAGGCACTTTTCCCTTCGGCATCTCCAAGTGTTGGCTAAGTGATGGCTAAGCTCCTGTGATATTCAAAGGAGATCTAGTCAAGAAAGTCAGTGTTTTTCAGTTTAGAGACCAAATTAACATGAATCATCAATCCATTAATTCAATCCTTGTAAAAGATTCACAAGAAGTTCTAGTTATTTCAGGCTAAGGGGTAGAATACCTGACCAGTTTTGACTCCATTTATTATACCATACTTTACTACATGAGAAATACCAATGACAGACAACAAAAAAATCTAAACTTAAATGCAGTGTTGGGACATTTGAACCCCACAAATGATTCAGTGAACTACTTGTAATTAGATAATCTGATGAGAACCCAAGGGTTCAAAGTGACTTACTAAACTCAGAATGCTGATTTTATAAATAGTTCAAACACTTTCACCTGTCAAGAATCCAGACTTCTTGGAAATGGACAAAACATTATATCCTTAAAAGTCAGCTTCTGAACAAAGGCCAGATATATTTTCAAATTTCAGAAAATTCCACAAGGCAAAGTGCACTGCAGCCAAATTTTGGACACAAAGTGATAGGCTTCTTTTAATTTCCATGTTTTCTTAGGACTTCTCATGAAAATGTATTTATATCTCAGTAGGAGTGAAATGCATCTTGATGTATCATGTTTGACAAAGCAGTTGTGACTTTTTTTCAGTATCTGAATAATCCTTTTTGGTATTTGCCTTCATGTGGAGTAAGTATATAATTTTAGTCACTTATGCTGCATCTTAAATTCACTCACATCTCCATTTCCACTTGTTTTTTGAGTACTTTATAATGTAGCAAGGAAGGACAATCTTCATATCTGATTTCAATACATTTTCAGTATTCTCTGTATGCATAATTTTTTGAGTTTTTTTCCATAGACACCAATTTGCATGCCTTTCAGCATATTTTATTTCTTGCTTCTGTACTTTTTCTAGTTTATGCCTGTTATTTTAAAAGCCAAATAGAATGTTGGTCCAGATGCCATATTCTGAAACTAATCTGCTGTTAAATACAGTCTATGAAGATGGGGAAACACTGAACCAAGTGATGCTTAGGTAGATTTTTTTTCCCTACAGTAAGAATCTACCAGAAAAAGTTGTTGAACAATCACCTCAACTTTGTTTAAAATATGTTTTTTTTTTAATTACAAGTCAATTAAACTTTTGACTCTTCATATTATTGTTTAGTACTGTATCAGATTAGTATTTATTTACACGAACACTGAAATTTCCACATTCTTCTCTCTGGAACTCTTGCCTATCCAGTTCACCTTCATGCTGAATTAATAACTCTTTATATGAACCACTTGCTTTATTGCACCCTGTTTCATAGAATTGCTTTCAGGCTAGATCACAGACTGCACTTAGAGTCATAGAATCATAGAATAGTTAGGGTTGGAAAGGACCTTAAGATCACCTAGTTCCAACCCCCCTGCCATGGGCAGGGACACCTCACACTAAACCATGTCACCCAAGGCTCTGTCCAACCTTGGCCTTGAACACTGCCAGGGATGGAGCATTCACAACCTCCCTGGGCAACCCATTCCAGTGCCTCACCACCCTCACAGTAAAGAACTTCTTCCTTATATCCAATCCAAACTTCCTCTGTTTAAGTTTTAACCCGTTACCCCTTTTCCTATCACTACAGTCCCTAATGAAGAATCCCTCTCCAGCATCCCTATAGGCCCCCTTCAGACACTAGAAGGCTGCTATGAGGTCTCCACGCAGCCTTCTCTTCTCCAGGCTGAACAGTCCCACTGTCCATGTCAGCAGCAAAGATATTAAACAAGACCGGTCCCAACACAGATCCCTGAGGGACACCACTCCTTACTGGTTTCCAGCCGGACATTGAGCCATTGACCACAACTCTTTGTGTACTGCCATCCAGCCAGTTCTTTATCCACTGAGTAGTCCACCTGTCAAATTGATGTCTCTCCAATTTAGAGACAAAGATGCCGTGTGGGACAGTGTCGAATGCTTTGCACAAGTCCAGGTAGATGACATCAACTGCTCTACCCCTGTCCATCACTTCTGTAGCCCCATCATAGAAAGCCACCAAATTGGTGAGGCAGGATTTCCCCTTAGTGAAGCCATGCTGGCTGTCACCAAGCACCTTGTTGTTTTTCATGTGCCTTAGCTTCTCTTCTGAAGAGCTCGCAACAATGACCTACTTCAATCATCCTTAAGGTGGAGTTAATAATGTCAATTCAATCACTAAAAAGGAAGTTAAAAAATACATTGTTTAAAACACTAAATTGACATTTATGCAAGAGTCGAATTCTTAGAGAGGTCACTTGATCATTTCTCAAACTTACTTTGACAGTAAAGGGAGTTTGCCTAGTAAAAGGAGGGGAAGTCTTCTTGTCTGTCTTCAAGTGAAAGAACTGACTATTATTCTAACATGATACTGTCTTTTGAAATGTTTTCTTCAGATATTTCTAGAAAGAACAAAGAGGTACCTCTATGACAAGAGTACAGAAAACAAAAGCTTCAGAATGTTATTATTCAATCTTCTGTCTGACAGCAATATCAATATAGTAGCTCTTTCAAGTAACATAATGAAAGGGTATACATAAGTCCATTTCAGACCTTGCTTTTGTTACAGTATCTGCTTCCTGAATAGAGCCTGCGTATAAATATCTCACAGGAGAGCGTAAAGATGGAGATGAAGCTAGACTTCTCTCAGTGTTAACCAGTGAAAGTAGAAGCAGCAACAGGAACAAGCTGAAACATGTAAAATTAAATTTAAACATTAAAAAAAAAGGTTTTTTTTATTGTGAGAGTGGTCAAACACCAGAAAGGTCTGCCCAGAGAGGTTGTGGAGTCTCCGACCCTGCAGGTATTCAGGACTGAGCTGAGCATGGTCCTGGGTAATGTGCTCCTGGTGACGCTACTCTGAGTCAAGGGGTTGGACTAGATGATCTTTAGCTGTGCCTTCCAACTTCAGCCATTCTGTGATTTGGTGATTCTGTGCATATATGGCATTCAGGTATGTAATTCATTTTTGGCATTTCAGATGATGGGGTCCTCGGGAAAATGCAGCATAACACATGATACATGGTTTCATTCGGGGATTTAATCTTCTCACACTCAAAGATCTCATCTGCAGCTCTAAAAATGTGTTTTTTAGAGAGGAACCATACCAGGTCCTAGTATTGCTTCCCCTCCACAGTTGTCAATAAGTAACACATGGTTATATGTTTCCGAACACAAACAGATTGTTCATGACTTAAGTGTTGTTCTTTAGTGGAAAGCCAATATGGTTTGTGCATTTGATTCACTCAGAGCAGCGGGTTCAGTGGGTTCAAGTTCCATGGTTTGGTACTTGAATTGGAAATACTGAATTTTAGTAACATCCACTTAATCTACAAGGAAGTAGCAGTGCTTCTCAGTATAAAATTCTACTCCTTGAAGGTCTGTAAGGACACATGGGCTTTAGCACTGCATGAACGAACTGATGCCAGACTCATGAAATTGAGCAAAGAGTAAAATGAAAATGGCAAAAAAGATCAAAAATGATTTTAGTTTTCACAGCTTCAAGCACAACTAAAATGAAAGACAAATTTGAGGAATTGAGCTGTTAACAAGAGGTATGTAAAATAATTACAGTAAAATATGTGATCATATTGATTCACCTGTATGCACCATTGTCATTAAACCACCATGAGACAAGTGCAACTCATTATGATCATGGATTTATGAACTTTGTACACAACTGGTATGTGTGGTCCATGATTTAAGGTTGATAAAGTTAATTCTATTATTGCATTCTCGAGATCTTATTTGTCACATACTGAATGGAGAAATATCAGAAAACACATTGGTGTTTTTTTTCCTTTCTAAGTGCTCTTTTGTCTCTCACAAAAAAATGCTTTCTGCAGAAAACTTCATGCAAAGTAATACAATATTCAGAGAGAAGATAATGTATTTTTCTATTGATCCTGCTCATAAGCATTCATAAGCCTAACTGTTCCTCATTGCTGTAACTGTTTATCTGACACAATTGCACACACTACAATCACAAATGAATCTTTTAAGCCATTAAACTTGTATCATCCACTAGGGAACTAATTCTTCTATTACTAAAATTAGGTGAAATAACACTGTTTTACTGTCTAAAACTGATTTGAAAATGGTGAGTAATCACACAAAATGGTCTGAGATTGTACAACTAAATTCTAAAATGTCTCAACAGAACAGAGGTATTTTCATCAGTAAGTACTTTCCAGGGAGTTTGGAACCCATAACATGTTTTTAGACCAAAAGAATACAAGTATAGACTGAAGAATGCAGTGTTTTCTAAGTCACTGTGCAGATTGTTCCATAAGGGAAGTCAATATAATTTTTGATTTACAAAAGATATAACCAAGATGAAGTAAGAATCAAAATCCACCATCCTTGTTCCATGATCCACAGATTCAGCTGAGTGTAGCAGACATAAATCTGGCTTCCCATGACAATTCTAAACTAAAAGAATCTGAGTCTATTTGAGTATCTTCTTTGTTTACAAAACCTGAAGACACTGCCTATTTACAGTGTCTATGATGCTAATCAAATAGCAGAGAATAAATGTTTGTCATGAGTGTGCTAGATGATACATATTTGTTGGTCTTAAAAGTGGATTTGGGACTTCTTATATTATTTGAACAAAAATTCACTGTGTTTGCTCTGCAGCTGTCACACTACGGGTTCAGTCTGCTCAAGATTTCTCCTTGTGCCTGCTGCTGCTGAAGTCTTACCTTTCTCTGATGGAGTTCTACTGATCATTTCTTTTCCATATAATCTTTTTTTTTTTTCCTGAAGATTTAATCTGACAACAAGAACTTTCAGAATATAAAGTCCTGTTAAATGGTGGGAAACATAATTTCCACTCCTGCAGAATTCTGCCATTTTGATAAGGATCTACCTCATATTTAGTTTCTTCTAAATGTTGAAGTGGAACCTTTTTCTATAGCCACAAGTCATGAAGCTAAACCCTAGGCTGAATTATGATGCTTATCTGAAAAAACAGCTGAATTATCTTCTTTTCTGACCACATTTCAGGTTTGATCATATCTCTAAGTCAGTAAAAGCAAAAGAATCTCCAAAATGGGAATCAAATACTCCAAATAAAGTACTACTACGGGTGCCTGGAATTGTATGCAGTACTTTTAGAAGCTGATATGACAGGGTTAAGAGCATTGTGGTATGCACATTCAGACAGAATTTATAATTTTTTTTCTCTGACAGAAAAAGAGAAAAGGAAGAAGGGGTAAAGAATGCCTATATTACAACAATATTTATTATATTGGTTAAAGTACATAATTGTTACGGTCTGTTTTATAATTACAAGGCAGTAAACCTAAAATCTTTTGTTCTTTCAAAGTGCTGTTGTTTTTAGATACCAAAGCAAAAATCACAGTAAAGAAAACAGGAAATTATTTCTGTATCTTCATATTAAAGGAAACATACTTTTGCAAGGTAAATTTTCAACAACCAGGAGGTACATATTGCCACCTACTGGACACAGTACTCTGCAAACGTGTCATGAACACCCCTGGAGGTATTCCAAAGCGGCAAAACTCCAGGACTGCTTGTTTAAACCTAGACCCATGGAAATCTTTAGGTTCTACCATGCACAGTACTCTAGTGGCCAGGGATGGCTCCCATGTGGGACAATGGAGTCTTTTCCCATCAGAGCTTTAACAAGGGTCACGTAAGTAGAGATTTTACAAGTCGTTTTGTTATCAGTAAGTGTCAATGGGGGTGGTGCAAATATTAGTAACAAACCGAGCACCATTGCACATTGGCAAACGAAATGTAAATAGGGATACATGCTGAGTTTAATTTTTCCTAACATCCTTCCTCAATGACATAGATCCTGTCAAAAAAGTTCTAGAGAGATTTTCTAAGTATAAAAGATTTAGTTATATACATCTCTGACAAAATATCCTGTTAAAATATCCAAACTACCCATGAGTCAAGGAACTAGACATGATGCATGATTTCTTCCCTTACGCATTTCTAGGGTATTTCTCACACTTGCCTAATACTAGAACATTATTCAAGAATACAGTGATAACAGAGGGCTGGATTGGCCTTTTGTTACAATACCATTCCTTCAAGTTTTTACCGTACATAAATAATTAAAAATAAATAAATTAAAAAAAATATTCTTCTGTCAGAATTTTTAGTTTTCAGAAGGTCCTTATTTCTGACCTTGGAAATACCAGCCTCTGTTTCAAGAAAATTAATCATCTATATTACTAACTATTATTTCCTATCTTGACACACCGACTACCTTAGGGATGAAAGGCTCTGATAGGTTATTCAGTTCAGGGATACAAAAAGTGCTTAAAACCTCAGCTGACCCCTTACAATCATTCCTTTACACTATATGTTTTTGTGGGACACTTTTCCTTTGAAAAAGGTAGGTACTTACTTTTATCTAATAATCTTGCTCTTTTTAAATGAAATCCTTGACAGAACTTTTATATCCCATGGAATTAAAATGTAGGAACATCTTACTGCTGAACTGAAAATGGACGGATTCAGATAACTAGCCTTTCTTAAATGCCTCATAAGTACAAAAGAGACAACTTTTTACAGATGCCATTGTCTGCATGCACAAAAAAAGTTTGTCTAAAATGTAAGTTATAAAACCTTAGATATTCATCTGCTGCACCAACATACTACATGTGTACACAAATGCTGAATTAGTGGGGTTTTTTTACAGAAAAATATAGCAAAATGCCCTAAAAACATGATGCAACCCTCCCACTATTAACATTTTTCTAAGCATATTGCTACAATGATAATTTTATTTCAAAAATTAAGTCAAAAGCTTTTTATTTTAATATTTATTTCACAAAACTCTTCTGCTCCAGAACTGTTTGCTGTTCCTCTGATTATGACATTGCAATTAAAAAAAAATATATGATTTACATGAGCGAATATCAGTGTTCATTGACATGCCTGCACTGTCTGGCCTTATTTATTTCTTTAATGAAATTTTACCAGCATAATATTCAGGTTAACATTTAAAAATTAGCTGCCTTCCCTTTGTAGGTTTTCTCTACATATCCTGGATTAAAGGGTTTACCTATATTAACATTTTAATAGCTTCATATTATGGATTGACCTTATACATAGTCTTAACTCTTTCAGGACAATAATGAGGTATTATACCAAGCATGTGCTTGCTACTGTCTGCCTGTGTGGCTCTAGAAAGAATACAGTTTATTATAGCAACATTTTCCCTAATTATTTTTCATAAGCCATTATTTTCTAATAGTGTCATTGAATTTCATGAAAAAGTTTCCAAAACCAAAAAACACTTTACATGCAGTTAAAGCAATCAAAAAGAATAGAGCATGAAGAAGATAACTTTGTCATCATTTGAGGACTTCAAGAGCAGGAAACTTCTGCTATTTAGCAATATCATATTATTTTTCAGAACTAGATCAGCAGAAACCAGTTTTGAATCAATTCTCAATGATTTGTAGGAAGATTCTTATAAGGAATAAAATAGGGGAAACGCAAACAAAAATATTCCTATACATTACAGCTTTCCCAGACGCTTAGCTGTATGCCACTTAATCTCTCAGTGGAATTCATCTAACCTAACTACACGACTAAAAGTTGGCAAGTCGTTTAAGCTGATCATGTAGCCCCCCCACATAATCAAGAGAAAGAGAAATGTGTCTTCCCACCAGTCCTAGACATATATTTTAGAATAAATCAACTCTCAGACGTCCTTATCCCTCCCAACAGAAGAAATGTAAGCAACTAATGTAGACCAAGAATTAAATTTTACCTGCTTAATGTTGGTATAGGTAACACATATGATTTTTCCTTAATTGCAGAAATGTAATTTTCAGTCACAAATACACTGGATAAGGTCTTTCTATTTCCTTATGCTTTTCTTCCACTAGTTTACAGTATAGGTCATCAACAGTTTTTGTCATATTTGTTCAGTCCCAAGGTCTGCAAGAGCGCAGAAAAGAAATGGGATACAAAGGACATTAACAGTCTTAGCTGAACATTTGCCTTTTCAAAATGAGAAATTATTTTGTTGACTCCATCCCAAAAGGTGAACTAGGAAGAACCTATTCCTTCCATACTTAATGAATTTGTAACATTTTTTTTCTGCATACTCTCACTACCTCATCGGGAAAAAAAAAAGGAAAAACAAACAAAAAAACATTTTTGAGACTTGAGCCTCAAAATAATATTTTTTACTCTGTAACTGATTTGCACAAGGTTTAACATTATATAGACTAATATTAATTTCTTATCTACAGAGAAGCTTCTAATTTTACAATAATGCAGAAGTTATTTAGTTCTCATGTTGTTCTGCTGACAGGTGGGGTACACACAAAATAACCATACACTAGGTTTTTAACCTGTGTTGAAAGCTAGCTGTTTAACATGCCCAGTTTATTAAACAAGCACCTTAAAGCAAATAAGCAAACTAAAGCAAACAAGCACCCTAATGGGAATCAGGTATGTATCTCTATGTATACAGTAAATAAGTACAAGAAAGGAAATCAGAGAGAGAGACGTGCAACTGAAGTACTGAAGAAAGTTAGCAATGCATCAAATCATTACTGCATAGAAAGAATAGTGATTAAGAAGAAATGCATCACCAATTACCACCTTATCTTCATCATCTAGGCCCACACTTAAAGCTGAGAAGCCCCATTGCAGCTGATGCCAGGAGTCTCAGGTAACTGGGAAAGTTCTTATGTGTTGTGTCCATCCACTAGTGATGCTTTGGATTCGGCTACAAGAGGGTCACACTTTTATACCCTTAGAAACACAGCTGGCTTTATGTCACATCTGTAATTGTTTATTTGTGGGGCTGCGCAATTTCTCTTGCTCTCACTGTTGTCCACTCTGAGAGTGTTGGCGAGGTGCCCCAGTGGGACCAAGTCTGAAGGTCATAGAACAGCTGCACACCTATGTTTTCCTGTCTGACAGTCACAATGATCATAAACATATAACTTTACCAAATAGACTGTGACAAAAAGCATACTTTGTTATGCCTCTCAGTCATGAGAGGGAATCAGGTCTTAACTAGGTTCCCATCCATTACACATGTCAAGAAATGGAAGCATCTGCTGTGTGTAAATTAAAAAAAAATTTGCCATTGCATAAACTGCAAGGTAGTAAAAAAAAAAAAGTCCTGCAATTTATATATAAAATTATATTCGTTGTGTTTAATGACTGATCATTACATCAAAAATTCAAAATAATTGTAATAAAATTGCTCTACTAAAGTATGATTTATAAATAGTAAACAAAAAAAAAACAGCTCTTGTAAAGACAGGCTCTACAAACAACTGCTTTAGCTACATAACTTTTTTACATTGTAAAATATTCTTTCTTTGGAGATACTACTGACAACAAAATGTGCAGTGGGATGCACTATTTTCAGACTCTTCATTGTTTTCCTTACTTTTCTTACTTTTGGACTGTCAATCTAAATTGTATGTTGAAAATTAATAATAAAACAGTACCAAGTAGTCTAGAAGCAAACAATTACATACACATAAAGGGAATAACGAAGCATGAATGGCAGGGTAAAACTTACCAGGATTTAATCTCTTTCATGACTAATTTTTAATTTCTACAGCACAAGTAATTGTTTTACCACTGCAAATACTCCAATAGAAGTTGCATTCATACTTCTGAAACCGGAACTTAACACTGACATAGAACTGACATGGACAGTAGAAATACATTCTGTATTACTTAGTTTTCTGACTTTGATATTCAGTACAAAAATAATTCAGAAATTATTGTAGATCATAGCAGTATAAAATCCTATCTCTACACTCTATGGTTAACTTACAAGTTTAGATAATTTTTTTCACTTCTAGTTCCTTGACCTTTCACTGAAATTATGTTGACCATCTACAGCCACAGAAACCTCTGTGCCTGGCAAAATCTTGGAGCAGATTCTCCTGGAAGGCATGCTAAGGCACATGAAAATCAACAAGGTGCTTGGTGACAGCCAGCATGGCTTCACTAAGGGGAAATCCTGCCTGACCAATTTGGTGGCATTCTATGAGGGGGCTACAGAACTGATGGACAGGGGTAGAGCAGTTGATGTCATCTACCTGGACTTGTGCAAAGCATTCGACACTGTCCCACGACATCCTTGTCTCTAAATTAGAGAGACATCAATTTGACAGGTGGACTACTCAGTGGATAAAGAACTGGCTGGATGGCAGTACACAAAGAGTTGTGATCAATGGCTCAATGTCCGGCTGGAAACCAGTAAGTAGTGATGTCCCTCAGGGATCCCTGCTGGGACAGGTCTTGATTAATATATTTGCTGCTGACATGGACAGTGGGATTGAGGGCGCCCTCAGCAAGTTTGCCAATGACACCAAGCTGTGTGGTTCGGTTGATACCCTGGAGGGAAGGAATGCCATCCAGAGGGACCTCGACACACTTGTGAAGTGGGCTGATGCCAACCTCATGAAGTTTAACCATGACAAGTGCAAGGTCCTACACCTGGGTCGGAGCAATCCCAGGCACAGCTACAGGCTGGGCAGAGAAGAGATTCAGAGCAGCCCTGCGGAGAAGGACTTGGGGGTGTTGGTTGATGAGAATATGAATATGAGCCAGCTTCAGTGTGCACTCGCAGCCCAGAAAGCCAACCATATCCTGGGCTGCATCAAAAGCAGAGTGACCAGCAGGTCGAAGGAGGTGATCCTGCCCCTCTACTCTGCTCTTGTGAGACCTCACCTGGAGTATTGTGTGCAGTTCTGGTGTCCTCAACATGAAAAGGACATGGA
This sequence comes from Pezoporus wallicus, assembly GCF_028554395.1. Taxonomy (NCBI): domain Eukaryota; kingdom Metazoa; phylum Chordata; class Aves; order Psittaciformes; family Psittacidae; genus Pezoporus; species Pezoporus wallicus. The sequence goes on from NW_026639746.1 coordinate 352,405, forward strand.
ACTGTTGGAACAAGTGCAGAGGAGGGCCACGAGGATGATCAGGGGACTGGAACACCTCCCATATGAAGACAGGCTGAGAAAGTTGGGGCTGTTCAGCCTGGAGAAGAAAAGGCTGCATGGAGACCTCATAGCAGCCTTCTAGTGTCTGAAGGGGGCCTACAGGGATGCTGGGGAGGGACTCTTCATTAGGGACTGTAGTGATAGGACAAGGGGTAACAGGCTCAAACTTAAACAGAGGAAGTTTAGACTGGAATAAGGAAGAAGTTCTTTACTGTGAGGGTGGTGAGGCACTTGAATGGGTTGCCCAGGGAGGTTGTGAATGCTCCATCCCTGGCAGTGTTCAAGGCCAGGTTGGATGAAGCCTTGGGTGAGATGGTTTAGTGTCAGGTGTCCCTGCTCATGGCAGGGGGGATTGAACTTGATGATCTTAAGGTCCTTTCCAACCCTAATTATTCTATGATTCTATGATCTTAGCAATGTATACAGATACCTGAAGTGAGGGTGCAAAGTAGGCAGAGCCAGACTGGTTTCCAGTGACAGGACCAGAGTCAATGGGCAAAAACTGAAACACACGTGGCTCTGCTTGAACATGAGGAAACACTTTTTCCCTGTGAGGGTGACCAAGCACTGGCAGAGGGTGCCCAGGGAAGCTGTGGAGTCTTCATCCTTGGAGATATTCAAAAGCTGTCTGAACATGGTCCTGGGCTACTGGCTGTAAACGGCCCTATTTGAGCAGGGGTTTGGACCATGTGACATCCAAAAGTCCCTTCCAATCTCAGCCATTCTCTGATTCTATGAGTTCTGTCTCCTGGCATAAGTGAAACTGTCCTGAGACCATTCTCTACATTTCAACAGGTGTCACTAATACCTGAAGACCACAATAGTTCACAAAGACAAGGCTACACAAAGCCAGAGAACAGGCCTTATTTTTGCAACATTAAGGAGAAAAAGAATCAGTGATGGAAACCTATAGCTTCGCGCAACAGGGTTAAAGGGTTTTGCAGGAAATAATGAGATGCATCTCATAATCTGTCTGAAAGTTTGGCGGCTTTGAAGAAAACAGAAATTAATTATAAAGGCTTGAACTTCTAATGAAGAGATATAAGAAATTCTGTACGTAATTCATCTACCCTAACTTTTATGGCCGCTTCACTTCAACGGGTTTAGAAACAGCCTAGATATTTGATTTAAACTTGGAATCTGATATTACAAGATGGAAGCTAGTCACCTGGATGTCTTAATTACTAAGGAGGTCCTTCACAGTAGTATCGATCTAAAATGTCCTTATCTGGGCTCAGTGGGTTTCCTTGTTCCAGACAGAAAATACTTCCCAGGAGTACATCACACAGGCAATTCAAAATCCTATAAGGGATATACAGAATTCTCCTGTAAGGGAAAACTTCAGATTCAACAGATCCCAACTTCTGGTAGTTGCCTTAAGGCAACTACCTGACACCTTTAAAGGATCAGTACCTGACACCTTTAAAAGATCAGTATTTAGAATCTGGGTGCATTAGAAGTGAAGTCTATAGAGATATGTAAGCACATCATTGCAAAGGCATGAAAAAAAATATTTACAAATGAATTAAAAGGCTTCCTGAAGTCTTATCAATTTGGGAAATGAAAAGGCAGCAGACAGGAAACAACACATGATAACAAAGTGGTTGAGAGAATTGACCAATTTAGAGGCCGTTCACATCAGATTCATGGCTCCATGTGAGCTATGTCAGCATAAATAAAACTATGTGCTGCTCAATGTGCATTGCACAGTGTCCAGTGACCTATGAAATTGTAATTTATTATAATAGCTCCTGGGCAGGTGCCTTCATCCTGTAACCCTTTCTGAAGTTAACCTGAGGAGCTGGATATTGAAATGAAAATAATTAACCATATACTTATTTTACCCCAGAAACAGTCTTAAACTGTGAAGAGTTTAATTTGAAAGGATACAGCTAGGCATGTTTTGTTCAGGGATTAGAAACAGCAGAAAGATTATTTAAAAGCCACTATAGGCAGAGTTTAACTAGACTGAGAATATCTTAAGTAACCACTTTATATTAAATGTAAAAGAAAAGGGGAAAAAGAAAAAGCTATCTTCCACTTTGGGATCTTAAGTCTTGCAGAAATCAAATGGGAACACCTAGCAATTAGAAATGGGATTCCAATATACATAAATGCAGCCCTATTCTATTTATCACACACAGTAGAAGAGAAAAAACATCATAGCACTAATATTAGTTACAATGTAATGATGAGTAATTCAGAATTTGTTTGCCAGAACACAGTTTTTAATGATCTGTGCTTGAGAATTTGATGCAATGATAAGCTTCTGGTCATTTCAGAAATTTCACAGGCAACAGGTGTTTAAGAAAAATTTTACATGATTTACAGAAAATTAAATACTTACCAAAGGCTGAAATAGAGTGCTGGCACCTCATTTAATTCACTCCATCCAGTCACCCCAAAAGACTAGCAAAACTGGCATCTCACCCTCTAGTCTTACTATAGGACTCACCTGTTTGAATCTGTTCATTAATTTTCCCTTGCATTACATATACCATGCAAGTTTCTCATCTTCAAATATTTCTTTACATTGCTTTCCTTTCTGCTTTTTATTCTTCTATCTGAACTTACTTCTAACAGCTTCTTTTTTTCCATCTCATTTTCCTGTTCTGTGCTTCACATCCAACTCCTCCATTTATTTAAAAAAATACCTTTTCTTTCCTGCCATCCTAATCCCTCCTCACAATCTTCAGTATTTCTCTTACATATTAGAGGTTTGTTAATTTGTTTCTCTTTTTCATCTTTTTCTTTCTTAATTCTTTGTAATTTAGTCTTTGAATCTCCATGTGACCACTTGAAATGAGATTTCAGACTGCTAGATATAGGCCTTCCTCCTGAAATCTTGTAACTGTCTAATATGAATAAAATTAAATAAACACAACAGTATCTTTAGGAGTGTTGGTTAGCTGCAAGAGAAGCCCTACAATCCTCTAGGTCATGTATTAAAGGTTGCATTTATACTGTACAAAAAAACAAATAAATATTAAAAGATGCCAGTTAGAAATAAAAATTCACTGCAGTTTTTCAATATGCAGTATTCCCAAGGGACTCTAGTACTGTCTAGTACTAGGCAGGGGGTTCAAACACCTCTTATCAGAAGCCATCTGGTCATAGTGCTAGGCAACTTACTTCAGGTGACTTCCAGAGGTCTTTTGCAACCATCCTGTATAAATCTATATGTTAAGACATAAAGGACCTACTTATATTTTCACTGCATTAATAAGAATTTAACTGACTTTAGCAGGAATTGCACATTTATATATCTTGATGCAGAATTTACTTTCTAATATTGTTTTAATAAACACCAGTGTGGCAAACAAAGGAAAAGTCAATAGCATAAATCTCTAAGAAGAAAAGAACTGGTCCCAGCAAACTCCAGAAAATAAAACCTCAGATATTAATCTAAAATTCAAATCAGATGCTAACATACATAATTTCAAATCAAAACATTATCATCTAGACCAGTTATTTTTAATTTTTGCATTTTTCTGAGATCCAAAGTTTTAAGTACCGTGAGAGAGACCATGGCAATTGCCCTAGAAGGAGAAAGCATTTATAATTCTATAACAGTACAGTACTACAGACATTTTCAGTACAATTTTGCAAGCCTGCCATTAAGAGTTTTTACATAATGCAAACAAAATATTAGTCATCCAAAAACAGTGTTTCATGAAAAACAAAACTTCCTATGGAAAGACCAATTCTTGCATAAGCTGCATTTCCCTACCCATGGGGCAGCAAGAAATTTGATTGATAGAGAGACAGCATTATGCATCTTGATCAACTGAGTCCGAGATTACAAAGTTTAAAGAGGAAGGAGAGTGGAGAGATGGAAAGTGGAACAAAAATTTCACTAGAGTACTGTGACAGTCACTGAATAGGCTTCATTCTGTCCTGAAGCAAAAACTTTTGATTTTCCAAATTATTTCTCTGTTAGAAAGAGACAAATAAATTTTTAAACAAAGCCTGTTATTTAAAAATAACCATGTATGGAAATACTGAATGTATAGTGGAAATAGGAAAAAAAAAAAAAAGCAAAATAACACCCAAAAAAACTCTCCACAACTTCTAGAGTGGGCATGAAGTGAAAGAATCCTGGGTATTGAAAGACACAAAAGAAGGGAAAGGAACAGAGTACTTACTTAGAAAAATATTTCTAGTTTTCCCAGTATTTTCTTTTTCCTTTTCTTCCAATTTAGTTCTAATTTTCGATTGCTCCTGGCCACACCTAGGCTATACCTAAACTAGTAGGCTGACCAGTTCCATCAGCTCTTCACGTAATACGCATAAAGGCTTTTTCTGTTGCTAAGCCCTTTAAACTCAGTGGAAATAACACAGGGTTGGACATACTTGTTCATTTTATGGCACACGGATTGTTCAGATGTGTGTCTACAAGCTCCAATTCTTGGAGAGTATTCCATCTCAAAAATCTCTAATGTAAAATAATCCATAACTGCAGAGAGAACAAAAAATCAAAACAAAACAAACAACCATGATTAATTTTTATGGCAGCTATTAGATGTCATAAAGACTTGAACACTGAGAACTTCCAGATGGTTATATAGCTTTAGGAAAATCAAAAGATTACAGATAATCAGAAAATATTTGGTTAAGTGATTTTTGTCTGTTTACTAATTGCCTCTGCATAAAAACACATCTTTATGAATTTACACTGGCCTCTAAAACAGGGTGCAATTGAACTTGCTTAGAGCTCAGAAACTGATGCCTACTCCTGCTTTCTCTGATTTCTCAACTACCCTTTCCTGTTCCTATAAAGGCAACCATTATAGAAAGAAAGAATATAGTTTTTCCCACAGTTTTCAGCTGTTGGAGGAATCTTTCATACTTCTCGGAAAATTAACTTTTTATAGATACGATTTCTTTTGCTCAATTCAGTTACCCTAGATTTATTACCTGTGTGTGTCCCTGCTGATACTAACCTCAGTGTATTAAAGATAATCATATTCATGTCTTCAGTAAGCTAAAATATAGTAGCTATGGATTATCCTGATGTTCACAAATATATCAAACCACTTTCTTCATTTGTAGACATCTAGCAAGGAAACTAGTGTGTTTCTTATTTTAACATAGAGGTATGCAATTGAAGTTATTAACTTTAACAAAGACATATTCCCTCATTTGGGCTCTCCAAGAGAGGATAAACATCTAGAATTTATACTATCATAAAATAATATTATTTTTGAAATATAATTCATCTCCATTCCTTTCTCATGAAAAACAATTAGTTCCATCAGTGAATTCACTCTCTATTTATGTAGATACTAAAGTGAAAGGTTTCATTCACCTTCTTGGTTTTATTAAATTAAGCTTTTCTCCTGTATCTTATGTATTTACCAAAACCAGACTTAAGAATTAATAGAAAATATAATTTTGAAAAATTAACTGTAGTAAATGATTATAACTTTGACCATCTCAACTTATGCACCCATCTTTTAACCTATGTTTAACATGCAAAACCGTAATAGTATTTTTATTTTCATTTTTTGTTTGTGCTACTTGTGCGTTGTACAGTACTACATTGATGCATAACATAAATTTAGGAACACAAATTGTGTTTCTACACAGTGAGTAAATTCATATTCTGACTTCTTAAAATTTTAATAACAAAACAGTACACCAAAGTCTCCTAAGCAGTACTTGAATATTTTACCCAAATACTCTGGGAGACCCTACTCCAAAAGCTTCTTTCCTATGTTTTTAACCTTTCCTTTCCTCGTATTTAGAATTCAGACTGTAATTTAAATCTAATTACCTAAGTGAGTATATGCTTATATTGAGGCACTATGCAGAAAATTGCTGATTTTTTTTTTTTTTTTTTTTTTTAGTAAATCAGTTCTAAGCAGTTTAATTCATTTTTCCAGAATGAAATTTCAGTTCGGTCACATGTGTACTAGTAAACCATTGAGGGTATTACGACTCTAAGCTAAACATTTTATTCTCAATCACTCAGTATATAAGGTACACAGGGACTTAAACTTGCTTGGGATATAGTTATAAAAATGTACTTTAAACAAGACAGTAGACGATATAACTGCATAGTCTCTGTATGTTAGACAGGAAGAGAGATATTCATTTTGTGGACTGGGAAAGAAATAAGAAAGACTTTCATATGTGCTCTTGTTCACACAGAAAGTTATTTGAAGAGCTCTCATTCCATGGGTTAATCAACAGCCAACAATATAGACTTGAATATTGAGAAATTTTGCCCTCCTTTGGAGATAATAATCAGTACCCTTTACTTGGGCCCCAAAGCTTGCAGACTAACAGATTTTTGAGTCTACTTGAGTAGTATATGAAATTTAATTGCATATAATATTACCCTGGGGGAAATCCTCTGATTTTTTATCTTTTTTCTTTAGAAAACAATTAAAATTCTAAGTGTTCTCTTAAAGCTATCTTTACTGATTAACTGAAGAACATCTGAGTAAGAGTTGCATAATAAGGTTTCCTCTGCTTAAGAAACTTGAGCATTCAGCATTTAGCAGCAGGTATAATGTTCTGTGTTTGGACAGCACCAAGCATCAAGTTTGCTGTTTGCACAACATCAATCATATATTGCATTGCAATACATTTTAGAAATAATCATAATTCTTTCTTCCCAATATCTGGTGATTGTATACTGAAGCATTCATAAGAAAAACATAGAGATGAAAATGGACAGCAGGCTGTAGGTACCCAAAAAGATGAAAAGGTAGATCTATACAGCTGCCAGGCCTTTATGTAGAAACACTCTTGAAATTCACAGGAAAGTCCATGATTAGTTTCTTTGGGCCCAAAATGCTGTCCTCTACCTCATTCGGAATGTCTCTAGCCCATTAAGTGTTCTACTGCAATCTACACAGTAATGATAACTCATATATAATACAGAAAGGACATTAGCTAATGACCTTTCAGCACAGGTATCATATTCAGAATTTTATGCAAGGCCTTGTTCACCAATATGACTTTCATGAATAGGAGCCTTGATATCATATCATTGGTTTTATGTGACTGTGTTACTGAAATTTTAAATTCATATTTGAGGACAGCCATTACTGTTGGTGTACACGAAATGTAGTTGTCATGGTATGAATGCCGGTACACTGATTTGTACTTCACAAAGAAAGCTGCTCTTGAGAGATGAGATGCAGATGAGTGCCTACCTTAAAGAGGACTTTACATTCTTTCACAGGAAACATGTAAGGAAGCTTTGCAATTGTAAAATATAGCCAAAATTAATGGGTCTACTCAGAGAAAATGAGACTGAACGTGCACATACAACAGAGGAAAGATCTGAAAAGAGATTATGTGAAAACATGTGACCTATGTATTTAATATCTATGTTAATAGGGTTAGCTCTCAGTGGGGAGGGGAAAGGTTTTTCTTAATATTTGGGTTGAATTTGCTAAATACCAGTTAAACTCTTCTGTGATAAAGGTAGATTTAAAAGGACTAGTCTTTCATTTAGTAGAAATAGGTGGGAGATAGAAGATAACATCCTGGATAAATGTTTTGCATTATCTTTTGCTCTTGAGAAAGGCAATAAGGAACTCTTAAGTCTCAGAGCTCACCTGCAAATTAGGTTGGGAATATACATGGCAACTGAAATGAAGCCACCTTTAGGACTGAATACAGAAGCTGCTTGAAGTCCTGAACAGCACACTGAAATTTGAAATGACTTGAAGAAAACTGAAGGGAAAATTCCTTCAGGCAGAAATTAATTGAAAGACTAGAAAACTGGCCAGCATGCTGTGTTCAGTATTTCTCTAAAAATCAGCATGAAAATGTACACGGCTAGGGTTCAGAATTTTAGCTTTCATTTAGATTTATTTTAGGTAGGACTTCCCCCTAGAAGATATCAAAACATCACACCTATTTTACAGATAAACAGCAAAAACACAGTGTCAAGCTGGAAGTCATGTAGCAGTTGCAGGAACACAGCACACAACAGGTCTCTGTTCAATACATTGCTCATCACTTGTATTATTTCTAGAGCTCAGTACAAGTTCCAGTACCCTCTGCCCTCTAAGACATGGGCTTATATTTGTACCAACTTGTAGAAAAAAAAAAGTCAGACAATGAAATACCAACCTTACAGTCACAACTTGTCATCTACTTACTGCTTCAGCCCAACTTGTCTTGCCTCCGTGACTTGACAAAACCATTGCACCAAGCGCTACAACCACACTTCTTAAGATCAGACAGAAAGCATATGCAGTAACTAGGCAATGTGTCATTTCAAAAAAAAAACATTTGCAGATGCACAGACGTGGCCATTCGGAGAAGGATTATTCTTTTATAAAGTGTCTATGGAAACTTTTTCAAACAGAAAATGCATTTTTCTGGGTGTCTGGAGAACAAGATCTTGTTACCTGGAAGGGACCAGTGGGCAAACCATTGACTGAAAGACTTGTCGCTAGAAATCACTATAAACACAAAATATTTTTACTTGCACATAGGGAGTGGGAAAAGAATGCAATTTACAATATTATCTTAAAGAATGGTCCTTCTTTCAGTGGCATGTTTCTTTTTGCCAGCATAGAAATACCTTCTGTGAAATTGACTCAAATGCATATTTGAATGATCAGGTAAGGTTGACACTATCCCTCTGTTCACAATTCTCTGATGGTTTTCAGGTCTTTGGAATAATATTACTTTCACCATATTTTGATCACTATGCACTATGCAGAAGAGGAGATACTCCTGCTGTAAGAGAGAATATGATGTTTAGGAAGTGATTTTATATTACTTTAAGATGATTTTCAACTGCCTACCCATAATACTTCCTCAACTGCAGTTATCAAAACAAACCTACTCAAGAAAATCCTTCTTGAAACTCTGCATATGTATATAAAGTGCAATCCCTGTTTTGACAGAAACTATAGCACATTTAGAACTAGCTACAGTACAGTGTGTATTTGAACTTAAAGGCAAATGGACTGATAGGCTGGAGTTAAGATTTTATAATTAACTGAACCCTGTGTACTTTCCTGAAATTATGATTACTTTCTAACTCATTGTTTCACAGCTTAGTATCTCATGTACAGGATATTTTTTTCTGCTATTAAAAGTTTTATCTTGCTTACAGATACCACATAGGACCAGCTGTTAAATACCTCCACAGCTGCAGCAGTGACAACTGTACTATCTTCTTTGGCAATAAAAGTTGATGGGTATTTGAAATTCACTACCTTGTTCTATCACTACCTATAAATAGGAAGCCAGTCCATTTCTTTTTCCAAATCCAGCCTCCATAGCTGGGCCTAACAAAGATCTTGCAGGTCTCAGTTTTCATATTTTAGACTTCTGCTCCATATTTTATGACTGTAGGGGAAAGCTGCACTGACTTACTGTGCTTTAGCAAGAAACCAGAACACCAGGCACTTCTAAAAAATGGATAATTTTTAAAATGAAGCAATCATTTGAGTGATTATAATTTAATTTTATTTTACACATCTGAAAACCATTTGTATGTTGTGATCCTGTCATGGAGGATACATCTGTCCTCAACAGAGGGAGATTAATATTTTCAGTGCATTGTTCAGTCCACCATAATAGGTGCTCAAGATAAGCAGGATTAATTTTTTTTGTAAGTGGCTGTTCATTTTCTGTTGATTACTGAAGCACTCCAGTTATGTAAAACAACTTCCACCCATACTGGTTTATGGTATATTTATTTGCAGACTGCATTTTATCATGTTGACCAAATAAATCCATCTCTTTTACTGATGATTATTTTGGCCATGATGATTATCCAGCTTCTTCGATAAGATACATTTTTTAATCCTATGTATCAACCTCAAGCTTTCTTCCTTTTATTTGAAATCTATCCACAAATCTGCATGTTACAATTTTTTCTTTCTTTATACCTCACTGACATAGCCTTGAATCTCACCATATTTTGTATTTTAATTACAAGTTCTGCTCTTGGTAAGAGACAATTGTATAACAATCAGAGTCTTTATTCAATTATAAGGAAATCTTTCATCTCCATTTTTACAGAAAAAAAAAAACTTGAAATACTTTTTCTTACCTGTTCCCATCATTTTCTCAGGGCAAAGACATATGCATGTGTGTTCCATATACAAGGAATCACAGAGGATTTTTAACACCTGAGGTTACAATTTGGAGATGGAACACTGAACTATGTCAAAAAGCTTAAGCTACAAAACCAAATTCAATAAAGCTTTTGTGCCTTGTGATGACGCAAAACACAGAAAACATACCTTCATGTCACTGGAATTTCTCAGTGCTGCCTATTGCTGGCAGTGATTATGACAGTGGCCACTAGCTTAACTCATCTTTCCAGGACTGCAAAAGTAGAAGGGTCATCTTGGAAGTAGACAGGTCCTCTGCGCAAAAAAAGTGAAAATCCTATGAATTTTGTGAAGGCAGTATGCTGGTTAGCTAGATATTGGACCAATTCAAGCTCACTGGTCCTGTAACTACCCACTAAATGCAACATTCTTCCTGAAGTTGTTTAGCATCTTAAGAGACTAACATCTAGTCCTAGTTCTGCACACCCTCTCAAGGTTAAGTATAAAAACAGGAAAGTGATTATGATATTTAAATTCACATGTAAGGCATAAATAGTGAAAAAATGATTACCAGATATGCAGTGGTAATTCTACAGAAAAGTATAATTTCTCACTTCTATCCTTCCTATCGTGTATCCAAGCAAGAAAATGGAACATATTTCCAACCAAGGAGAACTTTTACCTTAGATATTCCATTTTCTAAACACGTTTTCCTCTAACATTTTCTTTTAAAATTCTTTTCCATGATAATTAATATTTCAAAAGAGCTCAGTCCACATATTAAATTTGGAACTTGTAGAGATCTGACAGGTTTACTATTACCAGAGTAGCACATATTAGTTGTATTTAAAGTGTGTATGAGCACAATTATTTCATTATGTGGCTATTATCATGGAGATGATCATTAAAAGAATGAACATCAGACTTCTTAGTATTAAAAAAAAATACCAAACCAACAAAAAAATTTCCATGTTTCTGACATTCCTTCTTTAGAGAACAAACACAGGAATGCACACAAATAAAGACTGGTGGGTTTTTCTACATTGCTAAGCAGATGTGACTCTAGAGGAAACTGTATTACCTGGGAAAGATGAGAAGACATTAGTCACACCCTCTTGCTTCATGTTTTTCATTTTTTTCACACAAAAAAGAAAACAGCACTTTTTTTTTATGTGAAGTAAATAGGCAAAGAAATTTAAGACCAATTGCCATATACATTACATATGGTGTTACATCCACAAGGGCAGGGCGAATGTATGCAGATGTGTGTTCACCTATGTTTGTATATGCACTCAAGCTTGGTTTAAAGAAAAAGACAGTTCAAGCCAAATCAGGTTATAATGGCTCATAAAAACTGATTACACCCAGGAGGTCACATGTAATTGCATTAGAGGAACTCTCCATTTTTATTTTTTTTTCACCTTTTGCACTGTTGTTAATTTAATCTTCACAATTGTTTATTCATTCTTTTCTGCACATGGATCATCTCTAAGAGATTTTTAGGAATTTTCATTAAAAAAGTACATTGGACAGCACATATTAAAGCATTTTTTTTTAAAGGCAGGTTGTACACATTCTATGATGGGGCTACAGAACTGATGGACAGGGGTAGAGCAGTTGATGTTATCTACCTGGAGCTGTGCAAAGCATATGACACTGTCTCACACAACATCCTTGTCTCTAAATTGGAGAGACATCAATTTGATGGATGGACCACTCGGTGAATAAAGAGCTGGCTGGATGGCCGCACGCAAACAGTTGTGGTCAATGGCTCAATGTCCAGCTGGAGACCAGAAATGAGTGGTGTCCCTCAGGGATAGGTGTTGGGACTGGTCTTGTTCAATATCTTCGTCGCTGACATGGACAGTGGGATTGAGAGCACCCTCAGCGAGTTTGCCAATGACACCAAGCTGTGTGGTTCGGTTGATACCCTGGAGGGAAGGAATGCCATCCAGAGGGACCTCGACACACTTGTGAAGTGGGCTGATGCCAACCTCATGAAGTTTAACCATGACAAGTGCAAGGTCCTACACCTGGGTCGGAGCAATCCCAGGCACAGCTACAGGCTGGGCAGAGAAGAGATTCAGAGCAGCCCTGCGGAGAAGGCCTTGGGGGTGTTGGTCGATGGGAAAATCAACATGAGCCGGCTTCAGTGTGCGCTTGCAACCCAGAAAGCCAACTGTATCCTGGGCTGCATCAAAAGCAGCGTGACCAGCAGGTTGAAGGAGGTGATCCTGCTCCTCTACTCTGCTCTTGTGAGACCTCACTTGGAGTATTGCTTACAGTTCTGGTGTCCTCAACATGAAAAGGACATGGAACTGTTGGAACAAGTGCAGAGGAGGGCCACAAGGATGATCAAGGGACGGGAGCACCTCCCATATGAAGACAGGCTGAGAAAGTTGGGGCTGTTCAGCCTGGAGAAGAGAAGGCTGCATGGAGACCTCATAGTAGCCTTCCAGTGTCTGAAGGGGGGCTTATAAGGATGCTGAGGAGGGACTCTTCGTTAGGGACTGTAGTGATAGGACAAGGGGTAACAGGTTAAAACTTAAACAGGGGAAGTTTAGATTGGATATAAGGAGGAAATTCTTTCCTGTGAGGGTGGTGAGGCACTGGAATGGGTTGCCCAGTGAGGTTGTGAATGATCCATCCCTGGCAGTGTTCAAGATCAGGTTGGACGAGGCCTTGGGTGAGATGGTTTAGTGTGAGATGTCCCTGCCCATGGCAGTGGGTTTGGAACTAGATGGTCTGAAGGTCCTTTCCAACCCTAACTATTCTATGATTTTATGATTTATTTGGAAAGATTCAAGGAGTTAGTCCTTCACAGATGATAAGCTTTCAGCTTCTCTGAACATCAACATGAGTTGATAGCTAAATTCACATATGGGCTCAATACAGTGCAACAGAATTATTAGTATTGATTGCAGACTAACTGTAATTGGTCTCTTCCCTCTCCCAAGAAACATATTAGGCCATCTGAAGGGAAGATATCAAAATTGATTCAGTCAAATCTATTGCAAAGTATTTTATCATGTGTGCTGGGTAAACATATAGTATTGTCATTCCAGTGTCCTTGTTGAGGTTCAGGGTTTCATTCTCTGGAGCAGCCTATAAACATTTATGATTAAGTCCACTGTTGCACCTTCACATTTGTAATCACGTGACACAGGACGAGACAGCTCACAGTTTCACTGTAGCCAGCCAGTTCTGCCAAAATGATCAGACTATCATTTGCAGAGACACGAATTTGTCTCTATATTTATTTGGAGATTTAATCTGAACAAGTAACTTCATTATAATGAACACAGCTTTTGCATCCTATAGTCATTATTTGGTGTGCAGACACAACTCTGAATTTGATCATCTCAAGCCTTAACATAATTTAGGATTAAACTTTGTTAATGAAACCAAACTAAGAAGAACATAAGTACATCCTGCAGCTCCAGGGAGGTCCGAAATTCAGCCCCTCACTTGTATGTTGGTTTTCTATTTTCTCTTGCAGGAACTTCAAAACAAAGCAAGTTGTATTTCAAATTTTCTTCTGCTGATATCTTCTGCTGAGGAGATCCTGAGGAGAAATCAGAAATGATTTTTGGCATTTTTTTCTCCCTCCTTATGTTTGAAATGATCAACTAACAGATTCAGAACAGAACAAAAGAAAGGAAAAAATACAAAAAAAACCATTTAAATACAGGACCATCTGGTTTTATGAGCCAGTTGCACAGCTCCATTGAGGCTCTATCCTTCCATCTCTGAATCTCTAGGAGTTTTACCATCAATTTCAATGAATGCAAGATCAGAATCCAAATCCCAGCAACAAAACAAGATATACATTTTCTATAATAACTGTATAATGAGGACAATTATGCCATTCCTCTGCATGCAGCTAAGTGACAAAACTATACATATTTCTTAAGACCACATTATTACTAAGTAGCATTAGCTGTTTAACAAAAATCAGTTGATGATAGCAATACGTTGCTTATCATGCATTGAAAGGTGCTTCATGAGGCAGTCCTGCTCAATTTAGCAACACTGCTTTGTAAGTGACATTGCTTGTTTCTGTAAATACATACTAGCAGTTATTTCTGTAGTAAACAGAAGTGATAAAAGCTTGTCTTAGAAATATGGTCTTCATATAATGCATAAATATGAATTCAGCAACATTGTGGTAAGTATCTGGATTTGTATATTTGTATATTTTTGTCTTTGCAGAGAAAGAGTCTGATGAGGTTCAAACACTTAGCATGTTATGCTCCATGTGCACTTTTCCATTGTTCATTATATTAATTTGCTGGAGGAAAATATGTAAGATACTTTAACAAAATATCTTGATAAGTTAAATATGAAATTTGAAGGTTATTTCTGCCTGCTGTATCTGGATTTTCAGGGTGAGATGGGTAGATACAATGAAAAAATGTCTCTATTCCTACTTGAAGAGTATTCCCTGTCTTCAAATTCAGTGCTAATCTAATTTGTTTTATTTTTAACACTTTTTAGCAATATTCAAGGGCTGATATTAAGGCAGTTTTACAGCTGACTCACTTTTGCTTCCAGTTTATTAGAATTTGCATAAATGCAGAAAAATAAAATTAATAAGTTTAAGAAACAAAGAAACATACCAATGTGTTGTTTTTTTTTTTGAGAAAGAAAATTATAGCAAATCCCTCTGAGGATGTTTCCATACTAAGATTTGTTTGTTTTTCTTAATAAAGGAAAATTAGGGACAGAGGTGTAAGCTAGAAAAATTCATAAAAACTTTATTTTCTGTGAACTATTATTTTATTAGTTCCATGAACTAACAGTTTTTTTCAATTTAAACAAAAAAAACCCAAAACACAACAACAAAAAAAAAACAAACAAAACAACCTAGCTTGAGATATACAGATACATTCCAGGAAAAGAAGGAAATAAAAACATCCAAGAACTAATGGAAAAAAAGATATGAATAAAGCTCTCACAATTATGGTTACATATGAGCTTCTGTCTTAGCCTTAATTTATACTGCCTTTATACAGAAAAAAATCACTTAAGTTAGATGAAAGCCATAGGACACTTGGTCCTAGCAGTGGATGCCTATTTAAAAAATGCATTTTATGGAATGCTAATAGAAAGCATGTAAGTAGATCATTAAACTTTCTGTTGTTTAAAAGGAATTCTCCATATTGACTCTGACACTCCCATGATTCAGGCAGTGACTGGAAACTGTAGGAGGGAATAGAAGTATTGCCCACTGCACAGTGCCTTATGGAATTTCAAATACTGATCATCTGTCCTGTGCAAATTAGTCCTTTAAGGTGACTCAGGAGAACCAGAGGGGTTTTAACATACATTTCTCTATCTGCTGTTAGATACATGTGTTTCTTTCAGTGTAATATAAAGCACTATGAAATGGTTCTCCATTTCCAGTGCTACTGGAAAAACAAAGTGTTAGCGTAAGAACTGACACATAACCACCAGAATGGTTATATGAGGTGCTTTATTGCAGTGCTGGGAAACCAGGGGCACGCACCCAAATCTGGCTTCGACCCCATCACATCGCGTTCGCAATTTATACACTAAAATTTCGTGACTAATACATATGCATTAAGGATTACTTCATTAGTCCATTACGACATCAGCCTCTTCTACGCTTGCGCAGCCCCCTCTGGTGGTCGTCCCGATGAAGTAAGGAGTCTTCCTCAGATGAAGTAAGGAGTCTTCCTCCCCTTATTCTTTTCACCTTACTGCTCTTTGGACAGGCCCCAACCATTATGTGGATGTCAGCATTCTCACTTTCTCGCTTGGCTTGTCCTTTTATGTTGCAATGATTTCACAAAGCTACCAATATTGCAGAGATGAAACTTTCTGCTGCTTAAGATACATGGTTTCCATTTCTAGACAAAGCTTCCTTGTAAGTAATACAAAAATTATGAATGTCTGTATTATCAAGACGCACAGTTAGACAAGGCTTCCCTGTTCTAAACTACAAGGTCTTAGGCCAGGCATCCTGTATCCTTCTCGTTGTTATGTTAGTTTCTACTGCTGAGGCTACCACAGCAAAGTTACAGCATTCTTTTAATATACAGAAGTCTACTATTGATTCGAAAACTTTTCAAATATAGTCATTTCTCTTGCTGTATATAATCATTTTAACATAAAATTTCACTCTTTTTCTAACAAAAGGACCAACATGCCATGGACATGGATGTGTTGTAATTCTTATCTACTGAACTCAGCTTTTCAACTCAAGTTGAAAAATTGTACTTGCAACTCTGCACTTCACCATTTTGATTACTCATATAAATCTAACTGGCTGATTCTTTTATATTTGAATTTCGTATACCCATACGCCTAGAGTAAAAGTGAGTTTCAGGAAAAGCTGTGGAAATACAAATGCTGAAGAACTCAATCAGATCTTTTTATGTTCCATGCAAAGAATATATTGGTTTTGAGTGACAAAAAAATATGCATATTGATCAAGAGAGTTCAAAACTTGTTTCACACTGTAAGTCACTCTGAGTAGATGCGATTAATTTGGAAGTGCAAACTGGGATTAAGCGTTTAGCTCTGTATAAGAAGATGACTGAATCATCGTTATACAACCTAACTTTTCAGGCACTTGAAGGTTGAAGGAATACTCTAGTGCAAATTCTCCCTCATTTTCCTCCTGAAGACAAATGCAGCAGCCCTGAAAAAATCTTTTCTTTACCAGCTGGAACGAGTTGCCCAAATCTAATAACTGACGATGTCTTAAACATGTCAATCTCAAAACTGCTTTTGAAATATTTGCACAAATTACTGAAAAGCCCCTCAGGCTTGCTTGACAGTAGGAAAACTCAGGGTAGCTGATCATGCTATTGTTTTCTAATAGCTCTTTGTATGTGCAATTCTACATAAAATCTGAGTAGATCATGATAAAATAGTGGTCCTGAATATAAACATCTATTATAAATGCTCCATTCTAAAGTGTATAACATTTTGGCACTGAATTAAGTTATTTACAGAAAAGCAAGACCTACAAAAAATTATGAAAATACACATAGAATTTTTTCTCAAATATTTTCTCAATTAGTCTCAATTTAGTAGTGTGCATACTGGATAGTTCAGCTAATTAAAATCAGAGGCACTAAATGTTCAGCTATCCGTGCTCTGTAAATTGGCATCAACCTTGCATGAATACTGTAATACTTAATAAAAATAAAATACCTTTATAATTCCATATATTCATTGCTGCTACCTTACTTTGATAAAATTCTGCCTCACTGATTAAACTTTTATTCCTTGGAGAGGCCATAGGCCCTGTGCTATTGTGCGGAAAATTTTGTGCACTTTTCTTCAAGTTATATTTTTCAATTGATTTCAATTGGTTACACTGCTGAGAGTCTTGTCTATTGATTGAGAAATTTTATACTTTAAACTTACTGCAATGAAAAAAAGACCTACTCTTCATGCAAAGCACTAATACCCAAAACACACTCTAGTCACTTTCAGTGCCCAGTATATGTTAGGCAGGTTATCAGGTTAGTTTGAATATCTCTGTAAGTGAAGCTACAACTATTTCTTCTTGAAAGACAATTAAATCAAATCAGCTCATAATATGGCTTTCTATGATGGATTTAGATCAAGACAATCCTCAAAAAGATCCAGTGACAGCAGCATATATACTTCATTAATTACTTCGGGGCTTCAGTTTTATGACCTTTACTATTTTCCCTTCATTTTCATAGGGTTAAACTTCTAAATTACTTTAATTACTACCCTGATATAAGCTACCACCTATATTCTTGCAGTCCAATATTTCTATCAAATCAAATGTGGGAAACCTTACCTGGCAGTGCTGGAATCACATCTCCTCAGCATACTTCTCATAATCATCATCTGCATAATGATTAACATAAAAATGACTCATATAATTCCATAACAAACAGACAACAGGGTTGAATGGGTCTCTGATGCATTAGAAAAACTGTCTACTTATTTTACTGCTTATAAATGAATTTAGGAGTCTTAATGTATTCTAAAATTTAAACATAGGTCCCTTGATCTTCTGAAGGTGGAAGTGATAAGACTGTTTCTCTTCTAAAGCCTTTTGTCTATGTATTTAAATTACTCTGTTGCAGAAGCTTATATGCATAAAGCATATAAACTGCTTCTGACATAGACCCATGTTCTTGGCTAAGGCCTCTAGGCACACATGCAAAAGATCCTTTACACTATCAGGTGTACAATGATCATAAAACATTATTTTATTCTTTTTTATCAAATGTTAATTTAGGAGTCTCTTCATGCCAACTTAACAACCTTTCCACAAAGTGACCTTGGGTACACTAATTCTTGGATTTACATCATTTCTAGGTATGTATTCATTTCAGCAAAGAAGTGATGATTGGGCTTGCCTCTCAGTTTGACTTATCAGTACATTTGTAAAGTAATTAAAAAAAAATAAAGGTTTTTGTACTGAAGAATATAAACCTCTATTATATATAAGTGTTTACAAAGCTGTAACAGCCAATAATTGCATATACTTAATTTTGCAGTACTTGTGGTTTTTATATCTACTATATAATACATATTTAAACTTGTATACTTTAACATATTAATCTTGTACATGCCAGTATACTTTAACTGCTTATTATTTATTTTTCAGCTAGCATTGGTTTCAAAGAAATGGCAATAATGTAAAGTCCTTCTTGCACACTTTTTGATTTATAAATCATTAATCTGATTGAGCTGTAGCAGGTCTACATATTCAGGGTAAATTCAAGTGTTGAAATGTACTGTGAACCTTACACTGAATTTCTTAAGTACAAAAAATAGTAATCAGTAATCTCAACAGAATGTAGTCTCCTTATATTAGCTATAGGGTATTCAGTTTATTAACCAAATTTTTCAAGACACTTTTACAACTAAAACTAATCTAACAACTCCTCTGCTTTGTTATACAAATCAAGAATTTCTTTGTTACTTTGCTGTTTTTATTTACTCTATAACAGCATTATTTTAAGAAGTCCTTCCCATTGTATATATTTCCTATTGTATTATAGGGTTTGTATGACACTAAAGGTTGTCAAGAATCAGTCCTAAAAGATTTATATCAATACTACAGACAAATCTAATGGATGGGACAGATAAGCAGTAGCACTGCAGCACAGTAAAGGTTTTTCGAGATTAGTCCACTGTTTCCAGCAGCAGCCATTATCAGATAATGTAGATGTCTTTAAATATTATTGGAACAGTAAAAATAACTGTCTATATCCCTGTGCCTTACAATTAGATGCAGCTGGTGCTGCTTTAATTTGTCAGAGGTTTAAACCCCAAAAAAACATGCAACTGTATTTTCAGGAGTGTCAACATCCCTTGACTGAAATGTCTTTTCTAAAACTATACTTTAGTCTAAATAAAATAATTTTAAAATCTTTTACAATTTACTCTTTGTATTTAGTAGGGATTTCTCTCTCATTCACTTCTCTAATTGCTCTTCAAGTTTGGAAAGGGCTCAGTTTAAACAACTGCAGAGCTATTTCATTAGCTGTTGCCATTTTTCTTCTTACACACTCCTTTGAAGAGGTGCTTTCAAAAAACTGTGTGCTGCTACAGCCCAGAGAATAGGATTTATGACATTAGCTGTGCATGTCTACTTGTTACTCTTCACTTGCTCACCTGTAGGTCCTGCACCTGTTCATCCAAGTCCTGCACTTTGGGTTATATTTGGTTTGCAGGTTCATAGAGTACAGTATCCTTTTTCCCTTCCTGAGTTTGCACAGAATCTAGTACACCAGTTTCAATTTCAATAACTAGGTCTCCTGGCTGTCATAATAATACACATTCCACATATAAACCTGAGCCTCTCACCGAATATCTCTTGATTTGATCATATTTAAAAATATACACCCTTACGAAAAGGTTTGTAGAATTGCACTAATGTGATTCCCCAACCTGTGCTTTTAAAATATGTATCCACTCTGCCTTTATGTTATTTCTAGATTTATGGCACTCCTGTGAATGTTCTGCTAATAAATTGCCAGTCCTGCATTATTCATTGAAATAATGCATAATATCGTAGGAATCCATTTCAAAATAATTAGCATAAGTAGGCCCTTTAAATTTAACAATAGATGAAAAGCCATCTGCCTGCTGCTTTAGATTCATTAAGTAACCAAGTCTAAGTCAAGGTATTTCAGAAGCTTAACTGAACAAAATGATTAGAGCCAAAGCTAACAATAATTATGAAGTTGTTTAAAACATTTCCCAGGGTTTTGAATGCCAGTATAATATACCTTCTTTAGACATACAAGCTAAACAGGCAACCCACAAGAGTTTCAATCATTGTGAGTCATGAGCATTCCAGCTACAAGATCACCACTGGCTACAGTGAGAACTCTATACCCAACTGTCATGTAAAGGCAGATACCTTAAATATTAACTAATGAGGATGTCAGAAAGAATGAAGATTTTTAAAGCTTGATTTTTAAAGATAATCCTCTTTACAAGCATCACCCAGCTACCCTTTCTCCATGAATACAGCCCCAGAGAGGATGCATAAAGCCCCTTACTCCATCAAGTCAACGATGAGTGGGAGGATTCCCAGGGGCAGGTCAGAGTTCCCATCACAAAGCAAGAGACACAAAAAAAGAGCCTAAAAAGAGTCTTTTTATTAAAAACTCAGCACTAAAACAAACCTGAATTTCTGCACCTTCTTGGCACACAAGTATTTCTGCCATCTTCAAAAATCTTATCATGTCATAATTTAGGTACTTTTCAAGATAATCCTAGTGTCAGTAGCTACTGAGGTACCTGCTGTTCTGCTCTCTGTGACATCAAAGAAGTAAAAAAATGTCTCAGGTGAGTTTCCACTTTGGACTACAGCTCCCACTTTTTAAGCTCTGACTTTCATTGTCACCAAAGAGGCCTGGCTGGGAGAAACTCCCACCTTTTCCATAGAAGCAGGGGTTTCCAAATTAGAAGAGTAACAGCTCAGTTCTGAAGCTAAATTTGTAATCAAGTAGGAAGAACAGGAGACCAAATGGAAAAACAATCTCCAGTTGCTGTTTTCTTTATAATTTTTCTCCAGGAATTTGAAAAAATAAAACCCAACAGAAATATTCAACTGTTTAGTCAGGCTGGGGACAGCTTTTTTTTTGTCAATATTTTCCTGGAAATTGTTTGCATAGGAACATGCACAAGACTGCTCTTCCAGTACATGCTGCCTGAATTCAGTTTTTTGTTAGAAAGCAATTTAACTCTTCTGTATGAGGCCCAATTAGTTGGAGAGTTTGAGGGTACTATGGTAAACTTTGGACAAATCCTACACTGGCTAGAAACTTTAATAGGCAAGTACTACAAAGCTAGTTTTACATAGTCTTCTAGAGTTGAACACTGACCAACATAAAGTAATACAAATAGCCAGATATTGCATGACAAATCTTTTGTGCAATTTGGCATCCATTTCATAAATCAGTATTTCAGTCCTTAGTAATTTTTCTGCAACTGCTTTTGGGAGCAAATGCCATGAAGTTGAATCTTCCTTTACAGGTCATTCAAGAAATGTTCAAACATAATTTTTAGTGACTATTTTCTCTTACTGCATTTTTTGTCTTTCTATTCTTGAATAGCATAATGCCTCTTGGTTTGGTGTTTTACACAACCCTCAGTCCTCAGAACAAGGAACTGATAGAGTTAGTCCAATTTTAATATTAATTGCATCATGAAATTCCCCATTGGATACTGACGGTCCACCTAGACTAATATTCTGGCTTTGAAAGTTACAGTAGAACTTGCTATTCAGGGACAGCGCATGAGCCTGTCCCCTTTCTGTGCTCCATGCCTCATGTTCATCATGTTAGGGATGTTAGAAATTACATGCTTGATGTTAGATTCTTTCCACTATGCATTTACAGATATACTGCCCATGAATTTGTCCTTTTAAATTCATCTAATGCTATCTGCATTCACATCATGTTCCATAAATTCACCAGCCACTGTGCAAACTACTTACTTACTTTTTTCTGTTTTAAACTGCTCTCTCTGGTTCTCACACAGGTTATGTGTATGTTTGGTGGCAGACTGTTGCTTCCAGTGAAGTATACATGTTCCTGGGAGTCTGCAGAAGCATGGAGAATTCCTCAAGGCTCAGCACATGCGATGCCTCCTTTTCCTTTAGACAGTATTCATCTCAAAATTTAAACACCTACAAGTGGGAAAAAGTATTAAAACTATTCTGTGAAGAGTTCTAAACATTTTTAGGTTTTCAATGACAACTTTTGAAACAGAATTGGTACAGAAGTTTTGAGCATTGACTAGTTCTAATTCCTGAATTAAGTACAACTTCAGAGTCTTGGCAAGCTCAAATTTGTACTTCCAGATTTGTTATTGTCCTATTGTCAGTGCCCATTCAGAACCAGAGTTTGCAGCATAACAGCTACAGGCTTCCTACAATACAAAATTCATGTAACTGCATCACACTATAACCCAAAACTGAAACTTTTTGTAATTCATGTTCCCTCAGTCTTCAGGACTTCGCAGTAGTCCTTTGCTTACAAATAAACAGACTTTTGAATAGGTGTGAGTTCATCTTTCAGGACCAGCAGCCATAAATAAATAGTGAAAGCTGTTTATCACAACCATTTGACACAGCTGACAGTGTTTATTCAGTTCAGGCTCTTCACTGAGACAGCTACTTCTCATTAATGCAGAAAATTACATTCATGCAGGTCAGGGTTAAGGTAATTGGTGAAGTATGAGAAAGGAAGTATATGCTACAATTGTCAGCCTCAAAATGAAGTGTGAATAAATATATAACATATCACTTTCAGTACATCATCCACAACAGATAATATGTGAAGAACACAAACACTTTGCAGAATACATAGTACTGTTGTAAAAATAGCATCTTCTAGTGTGAAATACTGCTGCTATGTTTAATTCCAAGAACATTTAGAGAAATAAAATTTTCTAAATACAAAATCACATTTAAAATCTGACTATAGATAATCTACAAAAAATAAGTAATTGTTTTTTTAATGTAATTATTAGAGGGCCATCCACTGTTGTTAGTGGAAAATATTAGAACAGTTGAGCTTTCTGTATTTTATTCTGTATTGTTAAGAATGTGTAACCAATGGGATTTATAAAGCATGGACTGTGTAATCTATTTAAAGTTTCATGCTGTTATTTATTGCTAAATCAATTGTTCTTATAAATAATC
This sequence comes from Pezoporus wallicus, assembly GCF_028554395.1. Lineage (NCBI taxonomy): Eukaryota > Metazoa > Chordata > Aves > Psittaciformes > Psittacidae > Pezoporus > Pezoporus wallicus. The sequence goes on from NW_026639746.1 coordinate 375,688, forward strand.
TATGACCTGAAAAAGGAGAAATGTCATTCACTAATAGTTTCTAACAAGAGGATATGGGGAAGTCAATCATAAGTTTGTGACTTTTAAAGTAGCCATCTCAGTGATGTTCAGTAACAATGCAGTAGACACTATGAGTAGATACTGTTAAGGGAAGGTCATGAGGAGCTGAGACAAGACTATTATCACACTTGTAAATTCAAGTAGGTATCAAATACCTGAGTACAGGAAAATATTTGGGGAAAGATAAAACCATTGTGATGTGTAGGCATTTTAGAGTGCAATATCCTGCTCTGTGGGATGAGACCATATTCCCCAAACATAAATTACATATAACCTTTTATTTAAGTACTTCTGGCCATAAAGTGTTGACACCACACAGCAAAGAGAGAAAATAATGTGTGAGCCATTATGATACCAGAGCTGCAACTCCTTATTAGTAATGAAAGTTGCATCTCATGATTCTATGATCCACCTAAGAAATGTCAAACCAAACCATAATTAGCTCCTTTCACCACTGCTGAGACATAAAAGTATCATCTGCCTGACATTCTGCTAGATACTGCAGTCATGAAGTAAGCTAAATGCTGTAGTGTTGGGGAAATCAAAGTAAAGCACTGAACCTGATAAAAATCATAGCTGAATATATTGTTTTCAGCTCACTCCATTGATAAGGCACCGGAAAAAATACTATTGAGTCCGTTCAAGAGAATTTCTCCAGGTATATACAGCAAACTTCAAACGCATAATTATAATTCAAATCTTCATGCAAAAAAAAATGGCAAAGTGAAAGGTGCATGGTCTTTCTCCATATCCTGATTTGACTGTACCTATTATTGCTGGAACTGATTATTTCTCTCTCGGGGGGAAGAAAAACGCATCTTCCCTGAGACAACCAATTACAAACACAATGAGTCCTTTTGAAGTTTTCATTAACTTTTCAAATATTTTATGGTTTAAATGGTTTAAAAAAATCTAATTGGTTTAATTTCTTTTTTAATAAAAACTAACTGTGTGAAAATAATGTTTAATTTGATGGTCAGATGTCTAAACTTTGCCAGTTTGACTAAAGCACTTAAGCTCCATTTCCAAAGCACTTGTGCAGCGTGAGTCTTGTGTTACCACTGAATTTATAACTGGCAAAGCTAAAAAATACATTTGAAAAAAGATGAGCAAAATCTAGAGTAAGGTAGAGACTTTGAAATCTGTAAGGTGAAGCTATTTGACTCTGCTCTTCCTGAAAAACATTACAACTTGGCCCCCAGTGGAACTTTAATCTTTTCCACAGAAGTAGTCTCAGCACCTTACCTGGTGTTACAGCTGCATCCCCAGGTTCTGACCCCTTTATTTTTTTCAAACTCGTTGTCACATCTGTGGTTATTTTTTCCACCTCTTTACCTAATTCTCTGAAGATCCCAAACTGAGCTTGTATGTAGGATGAAATTTGCAATTTATGATACATAACAAAACTTGATGAATAAAACTATGGCAAGGTAGCCATAACGCTCTCCATAAAACATGGGGTTTAGCACCTCACTGTTCAAGCTGCATATTATTACTGAAACCAAATAAGATGTTTCTATAAATTATGGTTTATCTAAAATTTATGTCACACAGCTATCTCATGTAAGCCACAGGTTTTAGTCTGCTCTATAAATATAATAGGGAAATTGTAAAATTTATGTGGAACAGGTAAGTACCTACAGTATTTTTTACTTAAAGGAAACTAATTTTAAATTTCAGCTTCTGTGTTTGCAAAACAATATAAAAATTTTATTTCTGTGTATTCTTACCTATACATGTAGTGACAAAAACGCAATTCATTTACATCCCCCTAATGAACAAGTGCTCATGACTGTGATATTGTCATCAGCTTTCTAGTGAAAGGCAGTGAGGAAGGGCAGAGAGGCAATCCACAGACAAGAAAGGCAATAATGAAGCCAGAAATTCACTTGCTCCTACAGCAACTTCCCTTATAAAAACCGCATCCCCTTAGAAACAATCCCTTAACTCTTTTAAGAAGAATTAACTAACAAAAAATTTTAGGTAGACAAGTACTATGAAGTGGAAACGCAAACAGCAACCATCCCAACACTGCACGGAAAAACTCGAAAGAAAAATTACATACAGCTTGCTCTGGCCTAATATAAGCACACTCTTGTTCATCTCCCAGCTCATCTTCCAAATGGTCCCGTTTCTCCTAGGCTACTCTCAAGCCCAGTTTTACACTCCATGCAGGGGGCAGAAGTGATGACCCAAACCCTACTGGACACAGTCTTGTAAGTCTGGAAAAGGCTCAGTACAGCACCATGAGAGCCCAGGAGGCTGCCTGTGTGGCACCCAGGACAGGAAGCCATCCACCACAGGGCATGCTCCACATGATTCCAGAGCCGCTTGCTAAAGACTACAGAGATACAGCTGGCAGTGCTGTGTACGTAAATTGAATCAGCAGCAACTGATGATGCAGAATAGCTGCAGACTCAAGTGACTGGCTGACACAGAGTAACATAAAACGAAACTAAGTCAGAATGAAAATATAGTTGCTTATTTTCACTTAAATTTTAGAGGATAATCTAACAAAATCCCAAAGATTTTATTATGCAAGACTGTTTAGAGGTTATAACCTGAGTTAGGTACTGTGTTTGTCTGAGAGGAAAGCAGATAAACTGTGGTCAAATGTTGGAAAACAAAGGCTAAACATATCTATTGAGATACCTACTTCTATTTGATTTGACCCTGATGACAGATTAACAAAACTTGGACAAATAATCAGAAAAGCTTCAGGTATTATTTGTGGAACTTCATTGCAATCAAAACCTTGCACTTTTTTACCTTTAAGCCTACCTGTTTCAAGATAGTCTCCTCTCAGTGTCCTTCACATCCTTCAAGACAGCAGTAATTTAAATAAACAAAGACACAGAGAAGCAGAGACGCAACCTCTACAGATCTTTCTTTTCAAAGTTCTATGAAAAATCAGCAAGCAGATATCTTTTCATCTCAAGTACAATGTTTATGTCTAATGAGACATTTTCAAGTGTGTTACTCTATTCCATAGCCATACAGTTTGATTTTTTTATAATCTGCAACTGTTGCAGAAATGATGCCCTAATCACCACTGAATATTTTAATTGTCCCGCTTACACCTTGCAGCTATCATTTTCAGTTAATATCTTCCCATTCACTTTGGTCCTTTGACTTTCTGTCTTTGGCTTCACTTTTCTTTTGTAGATGCCATGCTGCTACAAAATGCTGGAGTCCTTAATTAGCATATTCTTCCTGTGTTCTATGCTTACAGTATGTTTGCTTTTATATTCTTTTCCAGTGTTGATTTGAGGAGCAGCTGACCTGGTATATCCTAGTCGCTGCAAAAACATTTGCTTAGTTTGAAATCCATTATGTCTACTGAATCCTGATGCTGGGGATATTGTTCATTATAGCTTATGGGCATTGTTTTTCTGACTAAGGATCAATTAATAGATTGCTAACTTTATTAAAGGCTAAATCCTGCCAGGATAAGAACTAGGATGGAGGGCCACCTTCATCAGCTTTGCATTTTGGAAGGACTCCCTTCTTTTTAAGGAGTAGTGTTCAGATAGGTTGTAAGAAGTGCATTCTCAGCCTTACTTGAAAGAAAATTCTGTTATTAATGTTTCTTCACCTATATATATGAATTATGGATTTGTTCTATAAACAGGATGAAGAAAAAAAACTACCGCAAGTGTATTATTTAAGAATAATTAGAACAAGCACACTTCTGAATAGGATTCATGTCTCCTAATTTTAGGTATTTAATGGAACATCAGCAAGAATTTGCTTTGATAAGGACCAGATAAAATATGTTTATTTAGCAAGGAAGTTGGTTGGCATATGCCACAGAGGACAGAAGATTAATCCTAATCTTTCAGTGCTTGATTTAGGGGTCTAAGTTAGGACTGAAGTGTCATTGAGTCAGTGGAATGAGGTTCACATTTACAAGCAGATTCACAGAGAACATGCAGGCTGATTAATCTTCTAAAAGTACCTCCCTTTTCTTTCTCTTTCTCAACTGCAGGGAACCTAGAACAATCAAATTCCTAATTTTGAGGACTCTTAGTCATTACAGATACATTTTTAAAATTGAATAGAGAATTCCAAGACTGTGTACCAAAGTTGGATGTGCTAAACACATTAATGCATGTTTTCAGAGTCTTTTATTCTTTCCTTATACCTGATTCATGTGATTTTAAAAGCTCTAACTAGATTAATGTCATAAGAATCTAGAGAACAACAAATCTCTTCATAACTGGAAAAGTCAGAGAAATAAAATCAGGAAAAGTATGCATTATATTAGCAAATTTAACTAATATGCTAATTTAGCTAATATAGTTGACTGTAATTGCAGTTCTATGTAAGATTAGTATCAAGCATTATTAAGCAGTACACTGAATAAAATCTAATGCTTGGAACTGGAGACCCCTAAATAACTTTCCTCTAAGGCAGATTGTTTGCAGGCATTTTGAGTAGCTCAGAAAAGTCAAACTGGACCTTCCAAAATGGAAATTTGTATCAGGAACAGATTTCTGCCAGCATCATTCAAGGCAATTGCAGTCTCCCCTAAGAACAACATAGGCAGAGTTTCATTTCCCCTGACATGACACAGTCATGGCCTTATGGCTTTAAGATTCCTCCGTCTTCCACATCATGGCTCCATTTAGCTTTGTCTCAACTAAGAAAAGTGTGCCCTGGTTTTCAGGGGTGGAGGCTCTGCTAGGATGACTTAAGCCAATGTTGTTTATAAGACAAAGAGTCCTGCCCTCACGGTTTTTAGACCCCCACCTCATACTACTGGAAGCTACTGAACTAAGTAGCTTTGTAGAATTGCAGCTTGCTTAGCTGGGAACAGATACCAGTGGTAGCAGGTTAACTGCATCTTTCCAAATTCACTAAGGCAATTCTTTCAGGTGAATTACATAGGTCTGAAAAATATAGATCTCAAGACCAATGGTTCAGATTGTAAGTCAATCTTGGCTTAATGGACTTTATGCAAAAAATCTTATGGGCATGTTACTTCACAATAATCAACACAGTGAATTGATTACACTTACCATTTCCTCTAAACACCAGGTAGCTGCTGGAAACAGGACACCGAATTATATGGACAACTGGGCTGTTAAAGTATGATGATTTTTCTGTTTTATATTTCAGTTTCAGCCATACTTCATTTTGTTCATGAATAATCAATGAGGTAAGACAGAGACATTAGATAAACCATCTAATGGTTTGTAGTGTTGTAGTTTTAAGGCATTGGTAAAGATTGGAAACAATTTTCTAGTGATTTCAATAAAGTACTCCAGTCATTCAAACTTCTTATTCACAAGAGTTTTGTCTGTTGCCCTGTGAAAATCAACAAAACTTCTAAATTACATTAAGCTTCTGAAAATGAAAATGACAGAATGTGATGTACACAGATACACAGATCTAAGTGGGACTAAGAAATCTCAGCTAATTTTTTACTACTTAACTGGAAGTTATCTCTTTACAACTAACGTCTTACCATGTATTGCAAATTGGCATGTTGCAGCAGAGTTATGGGATCTTACACAGATAAAACGAAGTTATCAAAGTGTAACGTATGCTTTAATTTCCATAACACTGAATAAATAAAGGATCTTTTTTAATGGCAAGTAGTAAATAACCAATCTGCATTCCAGTTTTGCTTCTGTTTTTCAATAAGTCTTGTAAGCTCCCTTCATTCTGTTAGAACTGTGTATGAATGGGGTACTTAAAACAGCTCTTTTTTAGTGTTTTATGGCTCTTTAGCTGCAGGCTGGAGAGCATCTCAGCTACAGCACCATCACTTTGTCATTCTAGTGACTGAATAGCTACTTGGTTTGGATATCTCAAAGGTGTAATACTCTCTACTATAATTTTTAAATAGTGTTTGAAACATACTCAGGGAAAGCAGCCCTATTCCACCTCTTACATAAACACCTCCAAAATTAGCAAAAAGCTGCTATGGTTTAAGAGGCCAAACCTCCAAACAAAACAACTCACTTCTCTAAAGTTGCTTACAAAATAAACAGTATAAGTGTACAGAACAAAGGTGGGAGAATAAATAAATAAATAAATATATTTATAGGATGCATATTTCTCCTATTCTGCCATTGTTCTGAAATGAAACAGAAACTGGGATAAATGCATGTTTTTAACTCATTTTTTCCAAAATTATTTTTACCCACCCAATCTGATAAAATAAGAAACGGCAGCAGTTTTCATTTTTACTGGAAAGAGTTCCTCATTGTCACCCCTCTCATGTATGGATGTTGACAACAGGTATTAAAGAAAACCATGGGGAACTCAAACTGCTGAAGACATAATGGTATATCCAAGACATGGAAGGCTGCACAGCAAATTTTATCTTGTTTAGAGGACATCTGGACAATACCAGGAGAACATTCTGCATTCCAGAGATGAAATGCTATGAAAGAATTTGGGCAGTTTTATTTATTACTGCATGTTCAGTTTGGCAGAAACGGAGTTATTCATCAAACTGAGGGACTATCACAACATGACTGAGGCTTTAGTTAGGAGAATGCTGAAAATCTGAGATGGAAGATACGAAATGATGAGCAAATGTTAAGACTAAGCATGTCACCAAAAACTGAAAGGCCAGGTGCTAGACACATGTTATAGACCTACTGTGATATGTTGAACATCCTAAATTCATTTCAATGACTTTGGCAACTGCCCAGCAGTATCTAGTAGGATTAAATCCTAGGACACAGACACTTTATGCCTAGTGAGTTATGTGCATAGTCTTTTTATTTCTTCACCAGTCTTTTCCACAGACTTGTTACTGACATTTGACTTGACAAAGTGCTTAATCAGTCTCTTCACAAAAACAAAACTAAACCACACTTTTAAATTTGTTAGTTATCTGCAATAGCCTACACAATAGTCTAAAATTATCTACTATATATAAGCAGGTAAAGAAAGAAAGAACAAAAAAGTTACTTAAGAAGGGCAGCATGAGTTTGGCAAGGCTGCAAATGATGTATTTGTTCCTAAAGATAAGATAATTCATTGCAAGCGGCAGAGTGTTCAAGTGCATTATTAAGCTATTTCAAGGCATACAGAGCTAAGGGCTTTACACCAAAAGTACTCTGTAAGACTTTAACTAATCTTGGTGCCTAAAGCACATAAAAGCTTGATATCAATATAATAAATACTGTGCAATGGAGTGGTTTAGACTAACAATTCCTTTGTAGGCTCCTAGCATATGCACATACACCAAATTATCCTTGTGTCAGCACCATCTGAAACTATGTTCTTACTAAAAGGTTTCATTTTGACAACTGTCAAAATTGCAGCCACTGTGTTTTTTTTGTATTGTAGCCCATGGTTTGCCAGTTTCTTACTGGAACTACAGTGATTACTGAGTTACCTAGCTGAGAGTGTGCTGTGCCCATTTTCTGTGCATTTGAAGCTGTCAAGGTAAAATTTAAAATGTCCCTTGTGCTAGAAAATGCATCTAATTAACTAGCCAAGGGACAGGTAAAATTCATTCTTAATATTACTAAACTGTCAGCATTCAGAAAGTGAAATAGTTGTGTGGATATTTCATCCTTTTTCAAAGACAGCACATTTAGAAATGAAGATGACACTTCCACATTTTATGGTAGGCATAAAACTTTTCAATAGCATGCATTTTCTCAAAGATAGCAAGGTTGCTCACTATTTTCTCCTCTTGCTGAGCTAGGTGTATGACCTCCTGATCTGTACCACTTACAGATGTAAAGTTCTAGTCAACAGATGTCTTCAGAATTAACACTACCTATGCTAGACTTGCTTGTTATAACTTTGTCCTTCCAGTACTGATCAAGTTTTATTAGTTTAAGGTTCTGTTGTTCACCTTAGGTGAAACAGCCTACTTATGATATAACTCTTCCTATGTGAGTAGACTTCAGCTGGAAGAAGTCTGGAGTAAAATACAGAATAAGCTTAAAAGATCTGTGGAAATATGTAACACAGTTTCTTTTCTTACTGTCTACAGTACATCACTTTGGTAGCTGAAGGAATTTACCATGGAAATACAAGTTCTTAAGTACAGTTATCCTACCCTCAACCCTGCTTGTTTGGGTTTTTTTTGAAGGAAAATACTTTATGCATCCTAACAGCAATTACACTGAGGACTGAGAGATTTTCAAAGCACATGAATGATGAAAACATAAAGGCTTTTTTTTTCCTATCCTCTTCTTTGCAAGTGTTTGTTCTTAGCATTTTCAGATTTTTTTTTCTTTTATTTCATGACAACAGACAAGATACATTAACTGTCACCTGCAGTAGGAAGCAGAAAGCAAATCACATATGGAAATAGTTTATAACAATTACTCAAGTGTCAGAGAGGGAATAAGCCATAAGTAGAAGACAGCAAATCTGAAGTGGACTTTCTGCTTTGGAAGAAATGTAAAAACTGCCAAAATGTACCTTTTTAATATTCCTCCTACTCCTAGGTATAAAATAAATAATTCAAGTGCAGTCAAAGTACCCTGTCATTGACAACAATTACCAGCTGCTCCTGGATATCATGTTCTTTTTATTTTTGTTTGATTCATTCATTTGACAGATACTTATCCTGTTTTGCAAGATACCAAACAGAGACAGTTCAACTTTCCAAAAGGAAAAGCCCATTAGACTAAATTCTCTTCAGGAAATAAATATGAGAGGTTGAGCACCCTAAGACCATTAAATTTCACAGAAGTTCACAGTGTATGGAAATCGTACCCTTATATATCGCAGCTGAAAATTCTAAACTAATCTGAATGTTCATTTTAAGAGCTCTTATTGTACAACTGATACTGCTCCATGGCTTCCTACTAAATGAGCCCTTGACTGAATCAGACAGCAACCTACACTGCAGAACTGTGAGAAAAGAATCATGGCTTGATTCTATCTAGTGCCACTTCTGACACAATAAATGGTTTAAGAACGGGAGTGGTCCACTATGCACACGTGTACAGCGCTCAACACAGGAAAAACTCTAGTCGGTAAAAATCCCATCGTTATGTTACAGAAACGTTTTCACTTCTACGTAGTTCTAGTAAAAGATATCAGAAAACTGCAGAAAATGTTGCAAATTATGAAGTCATACTGTGATGTGTTCATGCAGAGAACTACCTTTGTGTACCATCAGCTTCATTTCCTCATGCAGAGTCGAATGCATTTAAGCCACCCTCCTCAGAAAGCAAGGGAACCTTCCTACTACAGAAGGGTAACCAATCACAGCAACCATTTTTCAGATCATTGGAAAGACTTCAGTATTAAAGTCTTTCATCTTTAGCCAGTCTCCTAGCTTGATATTGCACTGTCATGCCTGAAGCTAGTTAAGGATTTCTCTTCCCTTATTGCCCACCATGCAAGAGCCAGACATTAAGCAGCCAAGGTATTCAGGCTCCAAACTCTGCCTCAGCCCAGACTTCTGATCAATGGCTGACAGTACAGAATGGTTCAGTGGGAGCTTTCAGGATGAGACCACAGAACTGAAACAAGCCTGGCCTGGGGCACAAAAGCTCTGTAGGTTCTCTTGCGGTGATATAGCCATCTGCTCCTTAAGTACTTCAACAAGAAATGATAAAATGGATACTACTCAAGTCAGTGCAAACCCCTCCTGGGGATTCTTTCTTCCTTTAATGCTTCCAAAACACTCGAGAATGAGAGGGGCACAAGGCAGGCCCGGAGACATACCTTGATAATGTTACCTTTCCCATTTCCTATCTTAGTTTCCCAAGAGTCATCCTATCATGATGAAAACCCCTGCCTTCCCATAGGTTTACCTTTCCTTGTTAAATTAACACAAAGCAAAGGCACACTGCAAGGTATCTTAAAGCTTTTACTGAATTGTGAATCATTCTGGGCTGTTCCTGGCAAAGCAGTGTTACAGAAATTGATATGGTATTGCAGTAAAGTGGTTAGAATATGCAACAATAAAATATTAAGAGCTCTCCATAGAAAAAAAAAAAGTCGTTTGCATTGTGTTCATGGCAAGATAAAAGTTTGCATTCCTTGTACAGCCTTTATTCATGACACTCCTTCAGTACAGCGTATTAGTCTATGTTGCAAAAGCCTGGTTTAGACTCTGCAGAAAACAAGATAAATTATAAACAAATCCAGTTCAACCCTATCTAAGTGCTATGGTGCAGCAGGCTACACTGGTGCTTAGAACTGTGAACAGAAACATTGTCTAGTCTGTTCTAGTAACTGATGCATGAAAATTCTTGAAGTAAAAACATGTTTGAGAAAGATCCTTTCAACACACCCAGTTGGTATGATCCGTTTCTTCCCTCTTTTCCCTTCACTGTGTTCTATATTAAAATACATTCTATGCTATGATATTTTTCACCTGTAAGCCTGGACCAGAAGACTCTGGATGCTAAGTGTAATCTCTGCAACTAGGCAATGGTAATTTAAAGATTCAGAAAAGCCAATTCTCTAAAACTATTTTTTTTTTTCCTGGTATCTTTTAACTATACTATTGTTAGTCCTAAACTGCCCCCTTGTGGTTTCTGATTAGAAGCAAACATATTTGTTCCCATATGCAAAGTGAAAGGACTCATGATGGGTAAATATTTAACAAAAGGTATGTTAGCACCTCTTGAAATCTTGGTCTGTGAACAGAAAAAGTTAATGTATGTGCTGTTTTTGTAACTGGAAGCTATAGATGTTGTCATACTAGCAAGAAGCAGCGCTTTGCAATAGCAAAGGTTATTTTGAAACTTAATAATGCAAAAATTATCAAGATGATGGACTTTCCCTTAAAGGAGGGGGAGAAATTGATCAACAATATTATAGGATAAAGGCCATCATCAATTTGGACTAAAGGAATAAATCTCCATCAAAAAGCATAAGCTTCTCTTTCTGCAGATCAACATCAGAGAATTTAGAAGATTGTGTACTCAGTGAATACCACATTTGATCTAATCTCAAAGTCAAGCTGCTAGTAAAATTCCTGCTAGGTAACAAGATATATTCTAATGGAAAGTAAATCCAGAACTATCAAAGCAGAGTCTCTTTCAGTAAGAAAACACATGAACTAAAACTTATGAATGAATTCTGGGGGCAGGGGGGAATCAGAATAACTTTTCTGAATTCTCGATTTTGGAACATGGACAAAAAAATAATGCCCTTCATATTCATGAGAGAGTTGTGATTGAGAAGTACTAACATACCGTTTGGAAACTAGTTCCCTTATTTTTTGGTACCGAAAATTAACATCAAGCAAGAGAGATGTTTGCTGATGTGCTCAAGTGACAGAAAGATGAAGCTGGAAGCTATTCATTTCCTATTTAGACAAGGAAGAATTCCCAGCTTTTCTTGTGGAACTTTACAAATGAACCCTGCAAAGGTTCATGATAGGAAGTACCCTCCATATAATTTCCTCTAAAAGAGAAAATTGGTCAGAAAGGGTTGTTGGGTCTTTTAATGTATGCATGAATTCCCATCTGCAACCTTCAGTCTCGAATAATTCTAGTTTGATAGCAGAGGGAATAATAATATTTACTAGTAATAACTTTTTAGTTTAATCCCAGACCAAAGTCAAAGTATGTTCCACATCCCAGAGATGTGGTCCAAGTACCACAATATAATTAAAAGGGCTAAACTTACTGATGACAGAGCACCACAGGTTTGCGTGCAAGTAAAGCATGTTATTCACTTTCAGCACTTTCAGTCACATTCCATGTGGAATCATAGACAATCTTAATTATGCTCACATGAAAAGACTCCTCATGCCTCTTTTAGGAATTATATATATCCCACATTTTTCATACTGTGCTGTAACTCATTTTACCAACATAGATCAGAAAAAGTATGAAAAGAGGCTTATACAGGAATATTCTATTACAATATAAGGTCAAAATGTTGCTAAAAAGACCTTAAGAAAAGAATAGAAGGTTCATTCTTCACATCAAGTGATGTCTCATTACCCAACTGCAGCAAATGCAGGGAGAAGCTTTCATAAGAAGGAATTATGCAGGATAAGGGCATTTTAACTTGGCATGATACAGGCAGGTCATAGATTTTGATCTGTGACACCTTCTATTAAGTATTACAGGGAAGATCATAACAGTCATCTTATATAACAGAAACAGAACCATCACAGGAAATCAATATAAGATTTCAGTTTCACCTGTAACAGGTATGAGAGACTTAAGACACTGAACCAACTGAACAATTGTGACTATATTTGGCTCAGCTGATATCTACAGTGATGTTTTTCAGGTATGAAATGCATTCTCATAACCATGTTTAGAACTTACTATAGAGATAATTATCCATTTTTTAACTAGTAAAAGTTTTGAAGAAAAAGATAATTTTTTATTAGAACTTCAGTCTCTGAAAACAATCAGTATTTTTGCAATCTGTGTGCCCTTACACTGGTACCAGTGAATCTATGCACATGAGTAAGTGTTCATAAGGGTGAAGAGAAATCAAAGCCTCACACTTGATCAGAACAAGCAGTGAGATAAGCAAAGAATTTATTTGGAAACAAGATTTCAAGGTAAGTCAAGAAATTATGTTAACTATTAAATGTTTGAGTGTTAGCTTAAGTCAAGTCTTAAGCTAACACTCAAATATGTATTGGCAGAGATATGTCAGAGCACAAGCTACAAAAATGAGAGTAAAAGAAAAAGGTAGTATCTTACCAGTGCAATAACGTATTTGGTGACATGTAGTTCTGGAAGAGTAAAGTCATCTTAAAATAATTGTGACCATGAGACTACGTCCTTCTAACCAAATGGGAAAGCCTATAGGACTAAATTCAGTAGAATTTATTTTACAGTAAAGATTCACTTGGGCCAATTTTAAAAAAAAAATCTACCTTGCTGAATAAAATTAATCCCTTAACTTTCTAGATAAGAAAAGAACAGAAATCTAAAGGCTAAATTTGAATTACATTTACCCACCTTTTGATTGCTCATCAATATTTTTTAATTTAATAACAATATTTGCTCAGCATCATGCCCCAGATTTTACATTTGCATACCCTTTAAGTACACTGTGCCATGTGGGAGAATGGAAGAGAAGAAAAGATATAAATGCACTGTTAGTTATCAGCAGGAGAAGATTGATACCTGTTTATTTCACCAGATTAAAAATAAATAAAATTAGATCATTTGGTACGGTTACAAGCAGTTAAATGGAAAGACTAAACTCAATGCAAAGAGAAAGACTTCATGGTATTCGTAACCCTCCTATGTCAGGCACACTGCAAACAGAAGACAGTGTGAGTGATATACAAGGATCCCTTGTGCCAGCAAGGAATTTGGTTAGATTTTACCAGACCAGTATTAGAATATTTCAGTGCCTCCCTGCATTTCTGCAAGACATGTAGACTGTGTGAAGAAGGAGGTGGCTTCTGTGGAATTCCTTTTTGTTAATCCCAGAAAAGCCAAATATTTAGTTCCCTGCAAGCTGCTGTCTTTTCCAGGTTTTTGCTGCTGTTCCTGACCTTGCAATAAATACAGTGTCAACGAGTTAAGCAGAGAATGTAACCTGAGGGAGAGAAGAGATTTTCAGCCTCCTCCAGGGAAGTCATATAGATGGCTGGCTGACACAGGCAGGTCACAGAGTGATTGCAGTGCAGCAGGGAAGGTTTCACAGAAGGAATAAAGCATCTTTCAACACTGGGTATGGGAATGTAAGTGGCCAGGCTTGATGTAGGAATGGGTTAGATTTGGGACATGGGAGAAAACTTCAGTGAAGGAAAATGTGGTTTATTGGCACATGTGATGGTTCAAGGATGATGCAGGTAACTAGTGAGTAAGGGCCAGGTGGTACAGTGGAATAACTTTGGAGATGACGGCTGTGGGACTAAAATGGGCAGCTGTATCACAGACAGCTGGGTCTACCAGAAACTAACCTCTGCCTCTCAGCCTAAAGTGCTATGACATGGCCAAGAAGTGTGATGTATTGATATTGTTTCTTTTCAAAGTTATCATCCCCCAAGCTTCTCATACTGCCTTTACCATCCTGCTTCCTGCTTTCAATCACAGTTGTCCACATAACAAGCAAAAGTAACAAAATATCAAAGGACAGGAATGGGTGCTCAAAAACAGTCTGATAACTGAAGACCTAATGGCTATATTTGGGAGCCAGCTACTTGTGGTGCACTGTTCAGTGTTTTATCTTTATAACAGATCAGTTCACTAGGCCTTTTGCCAGTCTGATTCATACAGGCCTTCCAAAAATTGTGTTTGCAAGACTCACAGAGAACATTAAATGAATATTGAAGTGGACTGTCACTAGCCAAGTTGTTCCAACAGACTTTTTGAGATCTATTTAAGGGAACAACCTAATTCTTATACGAAAGCAAGGAGTGAAAAACGAGAGCATTATGCAGTCACTGTACCAAGAAAAAGTGCTGAATTTTATCTCTAGAACCTAGATTTAATTAGATATTCCTTGGTGTGTAATTTGACAGGAAAATATTTTGATGTTACTACAGGGGGATATGCAAAAAGAAGTCTTCATAAATGGATAACAGTTAATCAAGAATCTCTTTTCTTTCTGCCAAACATGGAAAAAAAAAAAAAAAAGATTGAAGTACTATCTGTGCTGACACCCTAGACTGAGGACTGAGAATATTATGTAATAATCATTCCAGCTAGGATTAAGAAAGAATGACAGCAATGAACCTTGAGAGGAGAATGATACAACAGCATCAAAGCCAAACAGGGGCCATAATTTGAATACGGAAATCCTTGGTTATAGACTGACAAACAGGAAAGGTATTTCAACAAATCCATTCCATTCCAAGAGTCAGACTAACAGACCACTTTGGTATTTCCTTATCCAAACTGCAAAACAGAAAACATTAACTTACAGTCATAGATATGATCTACTTTTTTAAATAGGATAAGACATATGTTCACAGAACAAGGTAATACAGGACAAGCTCATAAACGGCTGTAATTTGATTGTCTTTACTCAAGCTTCCATCCACTTCAGCCTGCATTTCTCCCTTTTGACTGCTGGAAAATATCTTGTACAATGAAATGTGGATATACTTTTTCAAATGTACATTTTCAGAGCCCTGTAAGTAACTTGCTGTCATTTTTAGTACATGAAAACTCAGTACAAAAATAAAATGAATTTTGCCCATCTAAAAACATTCACAGAACACCACTGAGGTAGCCCTTTTTGTCTTATTTTCCACCCCTTCTTATGCTATTTTATTTACATTAGGAACCATTATGTAAAGGTAAAGATCTCTGGTTTGGGAGTATTTTTCATAAACATTAACTCCACTATAATTCTATCACTATTGTGGTAGTCAGGATCAGTGCTGCAAAATTAATTTGATCCATACTCCAGTCTGTTCTAAAGGGTCTGTCATCATGTGTGCATTTCTGTTCCTTTACTGTCTATTAAAACAAACAAGACAATCTTAACCCACTTGTTTAAAAGAAAAGCATCAGAACAAAGCTGACAAACCATCTCAGCACAGACTGGGACTCAGTTAATTTAGTGTTACACTTAGAGGGATCTGAAAGAGATTCTGGAAGTTCTACATAATCACACCTGACTTCCTTAAAATCACCATCTACATATATTCACACTGTGGGAAGCAAAGGGTGAAGCAGCCCACCTCTTCAGGCAGAATGGAAAACAGAGAAATGAGTAGGTGACCAGTAGGAATATGGGTCAGGTATGATATTTCTGGGTCCAGGAGCCTCAGCAGGGCTGCTTATAGCTTAGCAGCATAGACAAGGATCAGACGGTCTGCCAAAGAAGGAGACAATAAGACTTTGCACTGATATGATGGGAGGATCTTCCTGCTTTAGAGGGAAAGGGCTGTAGAAAGGAGTGAGGAGGCAAGCAATGGGTGCGCTCCCCTGAATGTGGGCATTGGCAAAGATGAGATGTGGTGGCAACGGGGTGCAAGTCTGCTCTGTCACAGGATGGTTCCTTCCCTTGCCCATCTGCCAGGAGCAATGCCAGGAAGAGCCTTCTCCCAAGGAGGTAATGTCTGTGCATGAACATGTATGCCAGGCACTGAAAGGGAGTGCTCCTTTGTCTTGTTAAATAGTCCTTTTTCAATCTCCCCATCTGTTCTGGAAAATTATAGTTCTTTTCTCTGATTATACCTTTCTTGTATCTTTCACTGTGCTCAAAGCTGTCTTGATGGCAGTAGCTCAGCTACATGTGTCATTCCTTTCTGCTAGCAAAATACCCTTTCTTCCCTGTCAGCCACGTTCCCTGTCTGTGCTGTGCAAGGTTCCCATCACTTAATTATTAAATTCCAGCTATTTTTAAGCTAAACTTTAATCTATGCTTGCAAGAATGTAAATGCTTATTACACACTGAACACAGAATTTAATAATCCTCTTGCACTGTTACAGTGAAGGAAATACCAGAGTGGTAGTAAGAATATATTTGAAAGATTTAAGTAGTAAGCATGCAACTTCATTACTGTCAATTTCCTATATTTGGCAAATTTGCAACCTCAATTTCACCCCTGCATAATCATAAAATAAATATTACTGTAACAGAATACTTTGCAGTTCTTAACTGATATTTAAAATCATCCCCAATCTTTAATTTGCATACTGCACAGTTATTTTGTATCTTTATATTGATTTCTAAGGGTATATAGTATGATTTTGTACTTCAATGAATTCAAGAGAGCACTGAAAAGGGGGACATTCACAGACATTTTTTTCTACTGCACAAGTAAACTTCAGCCATGGGCCAACCATTGAGAAATTCTGCCTTCCATCTCTCTCCTTTCATAATCCATTGCTCTTGAACACAGTAAACAATTTTGAAAGATTACAGTCACAGAGGGACAATTTGTATTGATAGAGAAGTCATCTCTTGAGTAGGAACTCCTTAACATCAAAAATGAGGTGAGCAGTATGGACATTCAATTGGCAGAGATATATTTGGATAGCCTGAATTCCTTGGAAGTGTAACATCTTGAAAGGCTTAGGTGTTACACATGTCTTCTAGGGCTTTTGTAGCGTTGACATGTTCACTTCTTGATAAAGAACTATACTCAGGTGTTCTAAAGCAACTGTGACAGCTGAAAGAGGACTTTGCTGGTTCAAGTTACAATAAAGCGAGATACCAACAGGACAATTGCTTTGAGAGAAGTCAGAAAGAAGTAGAATATTCTAGTTATTATCAAACCAAGGGCATAAAGATGATTGAATTTGTTAGAAATGCTATTAGCCTAAGTGGTCTGGTAGTGTCTGTGGAGCAGCTCTGCTAATTGACTTGTCAATGTGGTTCCCAAGATTCCCCAGATCTTCGTTCACCCAAGACAATGTGTTGTGCTGCGAATCTCATTAAAAGCATTTCTCCTCCCTCTTTGCAAGAAAAATGTACCTCAATAGTGAGTCATAGGATAAATATTAAAAGCAACAGCTTGGTAATATAAGAGACAACTATTGAAACAGACTGTGCTTTTTGGTAGCATAATAATAATAATAATGGAGCCAAGAAATTATGATTCAAATACAGACTTATTTAAATATATTTGGTTCAGCCTTGCTGAACCAAAACAGGACTCTATTAGAAAAGCAACTTTTTCCCTGGGTAGTCATTTCAGAGGGGTCTTATAAAGTGCTTCATAACCAGAAGGCAAGAACAGGGATTTACCACTTCTGACAGAAAAAGTCAACAGACTGAACACTGAAGAGGCAGAGCAGTATGCTTTCCAGCTATAATTATGATGCTGCCTTCACATGGTTTGGAGCAGTTCATTCAAATTCTCTGCATTTCATCTTCACTGTTCCTAAAGGGATAATATTTACTGAATATTATGTTCTGTTTCTCTCCATTTCAGGCACTGTCTTATTTAAAGGTTGAGAATAAGAAGGATATAAACCTGAAGGAGTGAGTCCAGAGGCGGGCCACAAAAATGATCAGGTAGCTGGAGCACCTCTCCTATGGATACAGGCTGAGAGAGTTGGGCTTGTTCAGCCTGGAGAAGGGAAGACCTTAGAGCAGTGTTTCAGTACCTAAAGAGGGCCTACAAGTAATCTGGAAAGGGACTTTTCACAAGGGTATGTTGTGACAGGACAAGGGAGGATGGCTTCAAGCTGAAAAAGGATACGTTAGGTTAGACATTAGGAAGAAATTCTTTATTGTGAGGGTGGTGAGACACTGGCACAGGTTGCCCAAAGAAGCTGTGGCTGCCTCACCCCTGGCAGTGTTCAAGGCCAGGTTGGACAGGGCATGGAGCAACCTGATCTGGTGGAAGGTGTCCCTGCCTGTGGTGCGGGTGGGGTGCATGGAACTGGTGAGCTTTGAGGTCCCTTCCAACTGAAACCATTCTACAATATGATCTATGTTAAACAGGATTGGGCCTAGTATTGACCCCTGAGGTATACTGCTAGTTACTGGCCTCCAACTAAACTTTGTGCCACTGATGACCCCACTCTGAGTCTGATGGAGAGATCTCTAGCCCATTCAAACAACTTCCAATCCATGCCATTGTCTGCTCATTCATCTCCTTGTTCCTTGGGTGGGGGTGCTTGGACAGAACTGGCTAGTGAGGCTCCTGTTCTGATTGATCCTCTGTAGCTCCATATGACAGGACCCAGGGAGCAGCTGGCCCTTGCTAAGTCAGGACAAAACCCTTCCACAATACTCTCGGGGGGACTTTTTGCTGCTGAGGTTTTAGATGAAAGCTTTATTGTTAGTTCCCATTCTTTTCACTGTTTGCTACTCAAACTCTTTCCTGGCATGCATAGTTGCACTTTTTATACCTAAATTGTCAAAATTTATGAGGCTTTTCATTTTATTTATTTGTGTACAACAACACTTTGAAAAACACTTTCTGGTTCTAACACTATCTTTTACTTTGCTCAATAACCATGCTGGCTTTATTTTTTCCTTTTTTGAATCTTATTTAGTAGGTGATATGAACTGTTGCTGTGTTTGCTGTATGGTATCCTTCAGAAATTTCCATGCTGCTGGGAAGGGTTTAATTCTCTTAGCTATCTTTTCTAGCTGCATTTAAAGAAACTTCCTCATTTTTACATACAGTTCTTCTCTGAAGTAGAGCAGAACAGTAGTATTTTGGTCTTTGTTGAGTCTGTCGTGATGTTGAAACTAAATATACTCAGATCAGTTTCACATAGTTGTATTTCTGCAATGGGATTTTGTGAGCTTTGCCCTTAAGATTTTGAACCACATTCTTCATATTAGTTGCTAACAAGATTATTACAGCTTTCAGTTCTTTCTGTAATTCTTGGGGAAATAGCATGCTTGTTTGAATAGCTCAGGTTGAAAAGAAAACCGAACTTAACTGTCCAGAGTAGGGATGAACCTTCTAACAATCAAGCTGCTGTACAAAGACATGCAGCAATTCTCTCTCTTGATGTCTATAAAATTAAAAGAATGATCTTTGTTGTATCCTTTTGAAAAAACTATAATGTGACATTCCTTCTAGGAAAGCACTGTGGCTGGACTGTACCATGTACACGTCTGCATGTACATCACTAAAAACATCACGGATTAACTACTGGTGAATAAATGTATTAAACTAAGGTCTGATACTATTTTGATTACGAATACTAAGCACATTTTCCAAACAATACCTGAAGTTACATCAGCATTTTAATAACGCAGTTTAATGACCTCAATCCTGTTTAGAGGAATTACGGTAGAGAAACCAATAGAAGGCAATTGTTACCACAAAGTAACATTTGGCTGTCTGATTTCAAGACAGTGGACATACAAACCCAGTAGTCTTTATTACACTCCTATACCTTTCTTTCCAGCTTCTAATATTATAAGCAGATGAAGCACACAGAGTTAAGCATCTCAAGAGTCAGATTTCCTCTATGATTGACACAGAGACACAGTAATTTATTCCACCCTAAAACGTGGGGGACAGTTTACTGTATCCTTAACTTCTAGGCAGTTGAGTTAGGGGTGTGCTCTTAGGAGACGATGAGCCAGGATCTGTAGGGAGAAACCTGTAAAGCCACATCTCTGAGGAAAGAATCTGCAGGGGACAGGCAGCAGAGTGGCCAGTGGCCAGCATAGCGGCCAGTGAAATGAACATAAATTCTCTAGTTATTTTGCCTTTCAAGACCTGCAGGAAGAACAGCATTACCAAAGGTACCTGAGTATAGAAACTACCACAGAGTTTTAATTTCATGGTCACTTTACGGCCTGAAGGAAGAGTTTCTCTTTGACTGGGTTTCATTCTAAAAGCAGAAAACCAGGTGGCCATCTTTTCCTGACATTCCTATATTTCTGATAACAGCAAACTTATTCCTCATTAAATTTAGCTGCTTTCCCACTGAACTTCGAAGTGCGACTGTATTTCTCTGTTATTTATTTTGCTTGTCTATTAACATATTAAGGACATACAATTTCAAAATGTCACAAAGTGTCAAACAATAAAATCCAGGGTAATATTTCTGGAATTATTAAACTTTAAAACCTTAGAAGTGTTGTCAGGAACAGTATATGGCTGACGAGAATTTTCCTGACTAAAGGTAAATGGCTCAAGTTTATTAGATACTGTGTAAAAATTTAATGGGATAACTATCCATAGGTCAAGTGTTGTAAGAACAAAATATGACATGGATGAGAAATAATGAAAACTTACCAAGTGTAAAACTTAAAGTTATATATTTAGTTCGTATTTATGCACTCATTTAGCTTTTAATGAGCTTAATAACCTCTTCAAAAAACTTCAGCGATGTCAGTTTTTAGTATGAAAACTGCTATTACTGATTTGCAAAATGTTATTATAACATTATTCCTAAAGAAACTTTCTTGTTTAACCTATGTGAATTCAGAAATAACATCATAATAATAATAATAATATATATGTTATCTCTTCCAACATGAACAGCACATCCCCACTCCCTGGGTAAATTTCCATCCTTTCCATATGGAGGGTAACAGACAACAATGATGAATAGTCAAGGTAATCAGATTAAACCTAAGGGACATTTCTTACATTTATTCATTATGAAAGGGATAATACCATAACCAAACTGAGAAACGGTGAAAAGACTGAATTTTTTGAGTCATGAAAAGTATCTCAGATCCTGTAAACTTTTCACCTTGCAGGTACCAGAAATGGTTACATGTATATGCATAGGTCATGATCCAATGAAATGTCCCCCTAACTCTCTTCTGTGTTTGAAGAAGTTTAAACTTTAGCAATACTTGGATAGAGAAAAACTTCCCACTGGACTCTGGATCAGACATTATTGAAGACTTTTAAATTCAGATTTTAATTCTGAAAAGTGCCTTTCTGGGTCACAGAAAGTAAAAAAGAAAGAGCTATTTACCAAAATAAACCAGGAGAGGCTTCCTAAACTGCACGTGGTGACAGATGGTAAGAGTGTGTGGCCCTCTCTCACAAAAGGTTCTGTCATAGGTTTTCGTGAAGTGCATATATGGCCACCTACAAAGCTTTTCAGGGCATCACATTATAGTACAGGGAGAGATCACAGAATCATAGACTCACAAAATACCATGTTGGAAGGGACCCCAAGGATCATCTGGTCTAACCTTTCTTGGCAAAAGCATGACCTACACTGGATGTCCCAGCACCCTGTCCAGATGAATAAGTGTCCAGTTTTGTGGAGTCTACCACTTCCCTGGGGAGATTGTTCCAACTGCTGATCATTTGTGTTGTAAAAAATTGTCTCTTGTGTCCAGCTGGAATCTCCCCAGAGTAACTTGTACCCATTACCCCACACCTTTTCCACCTTTTTTGAAGCCACCCTTTAAATACTGGAACGTATTAATCTTCCTCAAGCCTTCTTTTCTAAAGTCTGAACAAACCCAGCTCTCTCAACCTTTCCTCACACAGCAGGATTCCCAGTTCTTGAATCCCATCTGTGGCTCCTCTCTGAACACTTTTGAGCATTCTACATCTTTTTTTGTATAGCAGGATTCCAGATGTGGCCTGACGAGGGCTGAGCAGAGTGGGTTAATGACTTCTTTATCTATGCTAGTAATGCCCTTGTTGAGGTAGCACACTGTTCACTTATGCTGAACTTGTCAAGTTAAGATGTGCCAGTGAAAACAACCTCCCTATGGATCAGGATGCACCAAGACCTGGCCAAGATCTCGACCCATGTGGACTCAGCTTGGCAAGGCCAATGACTGGGCACATGGCAGTGGGGTGGTGGGACCTGTAGCTCAGGTGGGCCCAGGTGAGAGCCTCCCTGAAAGCTGGCCCTGACTATGGCTATCTTGCAGCACCCAGGAGCCTCTCTCCACTTTACCAGTTGTGTCCACTTGGCCCTACCCTTTGGGGGACAAACCCCTGGGAGCTGGGTTGTTCTCAGGCCCGTTACACTTACTACTGGACAAACTTCCCAGGTTTTATAAGAGTTAAGAGCACCTCTTAAAAAAAGAACATTTATATTTCATCATCTCCTGTTTTTTTCATAGTCCCACCTGCAAAGCAGGAACTGATTTAGTTGAGTGTCACTGACTTCAGTACCACCAGCCTTTCCAAGTCAAGAAAAGAGTTGTTGGAGTAAAACTGTTAAGAAATGCAACATCAGGCTAGGTTTCTCTGAGGTATTAATAAAGTGCCAGCCTGGGGTCTCGGAGCGCTTTCACTTGCACTGACTGCTCCCTCTTGTCTGGTCAGATCCTTCCTTCACTGTATCTTAGTTTCATTGTGCTCCCTTGGGGTTCAACATAATTTTCTTCCCTGAAAATGTCTATCTTCTCTGAAATCCTTGCAGTTACAATTCAGTGTGAAATAAAGCCAAGTCTACTTGAAAACAAAGACAGAAAAAGTCACAAATAAATAATATCTAAACAAGCAGAACATTAATACAACTGCCAGAACTGCTAGACAGATTTCTGAGATTCACATTTGCACCTGCCCAGGTCCAGAGCATGAAATTCACCCAGTGGTCCACATTTCACATTCTCCTGCCTTAGTGTTCCTGTGTCACACACTGCCATAGTAGGGCTGCAGCTGCTTTCCTGGTCTGGTCTCCATATGCCAGTCATGATCTGGCAAGTGAGGCAGAAGAGAAGACACTGCATTGCACCTGAGATATTCTCTAACCTCTTTATGCAACAGAGTCTGCTGCAAAGCACACTGCATCCATGAGATATGGTCTGCCAAAACAACTCAGGATGTCTGCTGGTCACTTATCTTAGTACTGTTGTGCTCCTACATATTTTTCTTTGGATTGCATTTCTTTAGTGCATTCTGTCATGTTTTTTGTCTATTTTTTCTGCTCTCAATTTGCTTCCTTTGTAGTTAGTACTTGTTCAACCTTTAATAGCTATATTCTCACTTCTCTCTTTTCTCATTCCTTTGCTACTCTACTCTCCCACCTGTGACAGAATAATCCTTAGTTCTTCAGACACTTCACTTCTGCTTATTCTTGTAAGTCTCTTATTCAATAACTGTCTTTCCAAATAGGTATACAAAGCTGTTCCTACCAAAAATCTAAACAGACCTCGGATAGACTCCTCACTCCATCTTAAGATGTCTCATTGAGCTGCTGCAAACACCTCTTCTCAACTTGTCACTGCATTTTGTACTACAAAACACTTTTCTATTTGTTATTTAAAATCTGCCAAATTCCAAAATGCAGTGTTAAAAAATATCACTTTATCTCTACCACAAAGGCATTGTTCTGAGCAGCTAAGGGCTCAGAGATCAACTGAATATTTTCCATGCAATTCAGTGGTAAAAAGATTGACCTCAGCAAAAAATAACCTAGGATAATATGAAAGTATTAAACCACAGACTAATCCTTTTTCTTTGTTGCTGTCATCTTCTTCATTATCTTCACTGATATGTTAAAATCTTTCTAGGGTTTTTTTCATTTCTTTCAGCATTCCTGACAAATGAACACACTGTCTAAGAAATAAGAGTGCAGGACATAAACACACTTGGCATGTACAACTGTTTCAAAGCAGAAGAAGATGGGATACACACTCAAGTACTCTTCAGTGTATTTCTTCCAGCTTATTTGCTTTGACATTAACTCTACAAATAATGTCTTCTAAGCCTGAGCACAACAGATAGTGTTAGAAAGGGTAAGGAACGCCTGAGATGACCTCGCTTGTTTTCAGTTCTGTAATCTTATTTTTTTAAATATGTTTAACAAGGAATATTAATATATAGATCCAAAACTCTGTCAGTGAATGTATGCTAAACAATTTGCTCGCATCATTGGTTTCAGCCATTTTTTTACATGTGATGACATCTGAAGGCTTCAGTTTGAGTAATTTTAAAATCTAGTATATTACCCCTCTCCCCATGAAAACTTACTTAGTAGTACCTGTAGAATACTCTGTTCTAATATTAGGATTTCAGAAAAAAATATGTGACAGACATGGAAAAGATAATACACAAATAGGGAAACTGGCTATCTGATGTAAAATCTTAAATAGGAGAGAAGTTAAAATCAAAGAAGATTTTTTTCCAACAGGAGAAAAGTTAAAATCTACTACACTCAGACATGGATGCAAATTAACTAAAGTGAACTTCACTAAAGTGTGAAAATAAAGTTGGCTTTGTCCATGTCCATTCCTAATTTAAGAAAAAGGGATATTCAGTTAAACTGAAACCATATCTAAAAGCCATAAATGAAAATGCTTTGTTACAGTGTGCATAATTCAGCTATGGTACTTACTGTCAAAAGTTAATAGTCAACACAAGGCAGATGGCTAAAGATGCAAATTAGCTCTGTAAAATACTAGAAAAAATCAATTTGGTATGAAGACTGAGAATATTTACAACTGTGGATACTAAGTAGGATAAAATAATGGGAATTCAAGCCTTCATGCCTCAAGGCATAAACCAATGGCTACTTAAATATGATATGAAGAAAATGATCATCTAAACACATTTTTCTATAATTGTCTATTTATAGAATTTCTTGTATCTGGTAGTCTCTGCAGTTGAAGGTAGAATGCTATAGTTGACAGATCCAGAAAGTGTATTGAATATGACATTCTTAGGATTTATTTGAGCTTATCTCATTTTCATTTATTTAAATTACCTTAGTACTAGACAGCTCTTGCAGCTCTCTCACCTATAAAAGTTCAGGTCAGCAAGCTTTTGAAAAGTTTAAAATGGTTCTAATTTTTATTTCCAGTTTTGCTAATGCTGACTTTTCAAGCAGTGGGACACTTTTCAGTTAACTGATCTTTTCCTGTCGTGGTTTAAACCCAGTCAGGTAACTCGTTCGCTCACTTCCCCCCTTCTTTCCCTCCCCCTGCTCCCAGAGGGACGGAGAGGAGAATCAAAAAGAATGCAACTCCCACGGGTTGAGATAAAAACAGTTCAGTAACTAAAGTATAACACAAATCACTACTGCTACTACCAATAATAACAATGATAATGGAAATAACAAGGGAAGAGAATACAACACCTCACCACCAACCAACCGATAACTCGGCCCCCCAGTCCCCGACCAAGCACCGACCCATACCTCCTCCAACCCTGCAGTCTCCCAGCCCTTCCGGCTAACTCCCAGTTACATCCTGGGCATGACGTGCTGTGGTATGGAATACCTCTTTGGTCAGTTTGGGTCAGGTGTCCTGTCTCTGCTTCCTCCTGGCTTCCCCTCCCCCTGGCAGAGCATGAGGCTCACAAAGTCCTTGGCCAAACCAAAACATCGCTATCAGCTCTGTTCCCGAGCTGAAAGTCAAAACACTGCACTGCACCAGCTACCAAGGAGAAAAATGACTGCTACTGCTGAACCCAGGACATTTCCACATATATATTTGTTTTTCATTATGGAGAACTTTATAAAAGCAGATAGTTGCAACTAATTATGCAACATCTTTGCATAATTACATCTCTCATCTGCTGAATAAATCCCCTAAATAATTAATACGAGTTCTTTAAAATGTATGATGAATCTTATATCAAAGGCGGATCTGTTTTAATGTTGTTTGCCTCTCAAATATAATACCAATCTTAACATAAAAGGCCACACCTTCTCTCCACTGAGAGGATTTGGTTTTTCTTAGCTGGAAGTCTTTGTTCTGAATGTTTTATCATAGTGAAATGTACAGTAATGAATATATCATTTCAGCATGGCTATTACACAGCACATTACCCATTGTCTTCAAGTTGCTAGAAGTCCAGGAATCACATTGTTCAAAGCATTCAAAATGACATCTGCATGTTTTTTAATGAGCTGTGTTCTCTTTTAATTTGTTATACATTTGTTACAGTGACGTGTATGTACATTGGTGCTTGTTTTTCATTTAGTAAGTCTTCAGCTATGGAAGTCACATCTCTCAATGAAGTTTTCCTCATATAATGTTTTAGTAAAAAAAAAACCAAAACAAAAACAAAAAAACAAACCTCTTGGCTTGCAAAAATGTTACGGTGTTTATTTTAAAAACTTTCATATTAGTTTAAGATATTACACAAAGTGGGTAAGTCCTAGGAAATTTAAAAGGGAGGGATTAACCTTTCAGGCCTAGGCTGCAAATTGTGTTTTCTAGTTTTTAATAGAGATAAACTATTGACCTGTACAATAAGCTCCAGTTATAAATGCACTTATTGACAAATGGCTGCTAACAACAATGCCACCTATGCCTCCAAATACTTTTTTGTTTACAAAACTGAAAGTCCCATAGAACCTGATATTTTTTCCCAGACTTGGAGAATGGGAGGCCTCCCCACTAGGGTCAAAAAATCAGACCAAAATCCCAAGGTTTCCCTTGTTCTTTTTGTGGTTTTTTTTTTCTTCACTATACCAGCTCTGCATGCACAGATCTGGTGTTTATGAAAGCTGCTGTAACTAAATCTCTGGATACTGAAGTCCTTTTATATAGTCACAAAGAAAAAATGCAAGCAGCAGTCTTTCTGGTGCACTTCAACACTGACCTGCTGATACGCAGCTCTAGAGGTGATAAAATACCACTCCCTATTATCCTCTGAGGTGATCTTGCTCCACTGCAATTTATAGGACAGATGCAAATCGGGTCACCTTAGCAAAAGACACCCCTACAAGCTTAGAAAACAGCCAGACACAGTAAGCAACTGTGAAAAACGAAATCCTATGTCCAGACAGGAACTGCAGAGAATTCAGTAGACAAAAGAGTCACAACACATTCTCTTTACTCAAATATATGATCTTAATAGTCTGTGTTCTAATCTCTTATGAACTGCTTATACAGCTCTTCAGAAAGATTTCATACAACATAAACAAAGAACTTAATCTGATTTTTCCTTAGCACTCACCTGGCTTCATCAGGAAAATAACCAAGACCCTCAAAACCCCTGGTGTAATTAGCTACAGAAGCACTTGTACAAATTGAGAACTGTGGTTATCATTATACTGTAGCCAGAGAGTTAGTTACAGACAAGGTTCTAGACAACAGGAGTGGGTCCCTGTTAACCTGGGCACCACACCAAGCTAATGTGTTGACAAAGCTGTTTATTTCTGAGGAAGCTCATTTGAATAAGAAGATGTATCTTTAAATGGCAGTGACATCTTGTGTAAACATGCTCACTTTCTGCAGTGGAGTCTATAGAAAATCTATAGCTGTGAGTCTTTCATTATTTTGTATCTTATTACCCTGGCCTCCCATCATATTGACATCATTTGTATTTCCAAAGCAGCACTGTAGATCTTCAAACAAAAAGGACCAGTGCTCTTCAGGAAGAGGATGTTAACTGTTCTCTCTACAGCAGGGTAGTAAGGCAAATGGCCCAAATAAGTCCTCCCACAGTATCCATAGCTGGATAAGATGTGATCCAGTGCAACTAAATACTCCCCTGAATGGTGCACCTATAGGAGAAAGCCGTTTCTCTTCCTTTACAAAAAAAAAAAACAACAAAATACCATCCATTTCTATTTGTAGTCCTGTAAGAAATCACTGTATTCATCAATATTCCTTTTTGGAGTTACAAAACAAAACAAAAAAAAAAAACACAGACAGACAAAAAAGGGAAAAAAAAACAAAAAACAACAAACACAAACCATAATCTATTTTTCTTTTGCAGTCTTTAAGAATCTTCCATTGTTTTCCAGATTTCTCAGCATGTAGGAAATTCTACAAAAGAATAAAGGGTATTTTAATGTTTAAGAATGTACAATTGTTTATCCTCAAATAATTTAATATAAAGTTATATTGCATTCAATTAATATGGTCATATGTTTGTGACTGTAACAAAGGATAGCTGAACAATGGATTTTAGAAGTGTGTACTGCTTCCATCAGTGGATTTCCCAAGGATATCATTTGGATTTGATATCTATGTAGAGACAGAAAAAGATCAACCTAAACTCAGCCTCTAAGACTAAGCTGTATTCATGTTACATTACTCTCTTGACAGTTTTCTGTAGAAGGAAAGGTTTGAGTAAATGTCAATATATGCCGCTTATATGGGCCAGTGGTAATATTCTGCTTTCTTCCCAAGGAACAGTGGACCCTGTATTTAAGGTATAATGCACTTCAAACACTAGGCTTTATTCAGAGTTAAGCTCGCACTTCTGTTTTTAGCCCAATAAAATTGGTGATGCAATACAAACTGGATGAGCAACTGGAACTCATCTGTTATGGCTCTAATCTGCAGTAAGAAAGATACAGCTTTGGGGAAAAGAATCAGAACCTTATTAGCTTGCAAAAACCACTAGGGTATTGAACTTGACAGGACCTCTGAGGTCAGCAAATACTATTCTCTGACATGTTACAAAAGCTCGTGCAGAAATACAGCAAATTTTACCTTAAAACCAGCTTTTTCTAAGTCTATGTCTTTTTAAAATAATTAAAACATTCCAATTCTTCTGCCATATATTTATTCTTGATTAGTATGTGTCATTTGTTTTCATACAAACATGTATTTTTTCATTTCTCTCTCCTCAATATCTCACATGATATTGATCATATGAAAAGTGATCATGTTTCATTTCAGCCTTCACTGAAGATTAAGCAGACCAAGACCTAGCAAGAGAGATGCTGTCCACTGCATCAGCTAAGCTAGATTGCTTCTGTCCTTTAAATACAATCTTCCTTCAACTTGGCTGTTCAGATTTGAGCTCAGCATTTTGGTAATGTGCCTCTATTTCCTTATGTATTAATTCTTCCTGACAGATAGTAGAAATACTTGGAAAATATTCCTTGGAATATTTGAAATACCCCAAAGACTGCATTGTATGTTTTGATAACTGCACCAAACTGCTGAATCTATTTTCATAGTCTAAATGTCTAATACCATACTATTTTCCAAAGATGACTTCTACAAGTAACAGTCAGTATAACTGGCATAATATCCTAATCCTCTTTCTTATCATAAACTAGGCAATACAATATGCCAATTCCCTCTTCAGCCAACTTTTCCCAACATTTCTGTTTATCCTCTCCACCTTTGCTAGTCTTTTCCTCCAGTAACACAACTTCTATCACTTTACTGAGTTCGAGATAAATTAGATTTGCCATATTTCCCTTGTCTAATAAGTTCACTTTCCCCATAAATCTATCCAATTAGCTAATAAAGATAGCTCACATTTCATATTTTATTCCAATTAGTACTTTTTTCTCAGTGTTTATTGAATTTTCTATAATGTTTCCATCTGATATTGTCCTTCCTCACTGTTCTGGAAAGGATGTTAATGCACAAGATAGGACCCTGACATGGTGTAAAACCTGTCAAAACTTGAGTTCTTTGGGGTTTGATTTGGTTGGTTTTTGCTTTTTATACTTCTAGCAACAATTTTGTATCTTATCTTGCACATAAGGAGCTGAACTGAATCTCAGAGTGTGTGCAAAAAAAAAAGGATGATAGCAGGAAGGTAAGAGTCTTTAGGCTCAGAGTGGCAGAGAGAGATTAGCTGTGTGAAGGATGAGCAAATGCAGGACTGCCTGTAGACATGTCAGCAGCAAAGACCATGTGTTAGGTATATAAAGCAGAAGAAAGTACAAAAAACGGAAGGGAGTAGGAAAAAAACTAGGAAATAGAAAACTGAAAAACTGGAATAGAACGCAAAACTTCTTTTTTTGATGAATGAAGACTTGGAACAAGGAAGGAAAAATATATACAGGCAATGTAAAATGACAAGAGGAAATATCAGAAAAGGAAGAAACAAAGAGAAAAGTACATAGAAAAACTAAAGACCCCAGAACTAAGGAGTTTACTCACTGAAATGTAGTGCTTAAACAAGATAAATGAGCACAGGTTGGATAACATACGAATGAGATAATTTGAGCAACCCACAAAAGTCAGTAACTTTCCTTGCTCTACCAATGTGTGTTAAATAAAATTAACAGGGGTCCCAGTGGTTCTAATGAATTAAGGAGAGTTGTTGGACATTCAAGAAGATGTTTCCCAAGTGATTCATGGCTGCAACTGCAGCCAGTAGCTTATCCAACACTCCTAAATGATAATGAATTCGGCAGCAGCTGAAGACACTTGGCAACTCACAGGACTAGGCTTTATAGCCTGCAGCAATGGTCATTTTTAGAGTAGTTTCTTTATCAGGAAGCTATAGATCCCTGAAAACTAGCACAATATTAAGCATTTGCTTGCTGTGGAGAGACTGGTTTCTGGCAGCCAAAAACCATAACATGCGTATTCCATTATTCTGCAGTAGGAAAGGGGACCTCATTCTGCCCTTCGATACTAAAATGTTCACCTTCTCATATAGGTAACTGTCCCTTCTACAGGATAGTTTCACAAACGAGACTAGAGTAATTTAATCAAACACATACTACCATTTGCTGTTTGCTATTCTGTTTAATGCTTTACTTCGACACAGCCCATGCTCTAAGTCAGAGAGAAGTTAAAATGACCTGCAAAGAATGGCATTGACTTTTCTAAGTGTCGTGGTTTAAACCCTAACCAGACAGCTTGTTCACTCACTCCCAGTGAGTGGTGCCGAGCTGACAGCAATTGAAGGCCCCCCATCCCCAGGGGTCTCCCCTTCCCCACCCCTGGACGGATGGGGAGCAGAATTGAAAGAGTGCAACTCCCATGGGTTGAGACAAGAACAGTCCAGCAACCAATGTACAACACAAATCACCACCACTACCACCAACGACAACAATGATAAGAGAAAATAACAAGGGAAGAGAATACAATACCACCCACTGAAAAACGAGTCTGACCCAGAAGACCCCATGTCCTTCTGGATAACTCCCAGTTACCCCCCCTCCCCCGGGGCATGACTTGCTGTGGTATGGAATAGCTCTTTGGCTAGCTTGGGTCAGGTGTCCTGTCTCTGCTTCCTCCCAGCTTCCCCTCCTCCCTGGCAGAGCATGAGCCTCGCAAAGTCCTTGGTCAGGGTAAACATTACTTAGTAACAACTGGAAACATCGGTTTTATCAGCACTGTTCCCAGGCTGAAAGTCAAAACACAGCGCTGCACCAGCTATCAAGAAGGATAAAAATTGACTGCTACTGCTAAACCCAGGACACTAAGATTTGGAGGTGTGCAGCATTTTGGAAGTGTATGTCCTGAAAAAGAAAATTTCTCACAACTAAGCTGGGAGGCAGGAGGGTGTAAAAATAAGACTAATCCAGTGTTAAGGCTGTGTATCTAAAATTTCCAAGCTACTGTGAAATGGAGACATTTCAAGAGAAAGAAATCCTTGGATGTTGCATATAGCTACAATATTTTCCAATATAAGTGTGAGATGACAATAATTGTTAGCCTGGACTGTATTATGCATATAATTGGAAAAATAACATTTAAAGAAACGCATTTTTTGACAAAGAAAAAAAAAATCCTATGTTTATATAAGGTAGCTGAGATAACAACATTATTGGGAAAGTATTTCCTATTTTTAAGCTATTCCAGTTAAAGTCGTACTACTGTATAAAAGCAATCTTAAAATATGGGTTCCTGCTTTAAGACAAAGAAGGAAAAAAATAAAACATTTGTGTTTAATACAACCAATGTTTCAGTTAATTTTTAATTTGGCTTTGAGATAGGACAGTTCATTACAAAACAAGCCAGAGGAGACCTTTTGATTATTACAGTTCACAGGAAGTATTTTCTATTCTTGAATTTTAAGTCAGCTTGAATTGTTGCTTGTATCTATAGCAATAGCCTGTTCCCACCAGATATACGATGAGAGCATTTTTACTTCTGTGGAAGATGTTATATGCAGTTCAGAAGGAGCTGATGTGTTAGGAGGACCTTTGCTGTGTTTGCCCAGGACCATAGGAAGACGCAGCTCATGGACATGTACTAACAGTAGGCATGTCTCTGCCATAGGAAACTTTGAGTCTAGTTAGAGCACAGAAAAGGCTGCAAATGAGGGATAGGAACAAGTGGATAAAGTGGTATTGTGGTTCCTTAGTCTTGCTGGGGAACGCTTACTACTGACTCATCTTACTGACAACACTTGTATAATGCATCTGCAGCGTAAAATGGGGATTCTTGATCTGGCACCAACTCAGTGATCAAAAAGAAGCTATTTTTCTCCTGAAAAACATGGCTTATCTTACTAAAAGAAACAAAACAAGCTACCTTAGGACTGGTCAGTCAGCGAACTGAATGGCTTTTTCTGTCATATCTCTCCATATTTAAGGACAGACAAAAAGATGCAAACACTCATCTCTTCTGGCTGTATGAGAAACTACAAAAAAGTTTCAGTTACCTCGGGAAGAAGGACTGAACTCTAGAGTAAGTAAAATAATATAAAGAAAATCCAGGAAAATATAACATAAATCTATGGAAAGATGGACACCTAAACTGCACATATTTTTTAACTTAGTAGGTTTGAGTGGCATAAAATGAACTTCCTGCTTTAATGAACTTTGATACTTATAATTAATTATATATACCACATGTTTTAATAAATCAGAAATTAGAAATTATGTTTAAAGTAATTAGGCAATTATATGATGCAATAAAAAACTGCAGCACAAAGCTGACATTCTTGTCACTTTTATAATCATAGAATCATAGAATAGTTAGGGTTGGAAAAGGCC
The DNA here is from genome assembly GCF_028554395.1 of Pezoporus wallicus. NCBI lineage: Eukaryota > Metazoa > Chordata > Aves > Psittaciformes > Psittacidae > Pezoporus > Pezoporus wallicus. Next base: position 408,585 of record NW_026639746.1, read on the forward strand.
TTAAGATCATCTAGTTCCAACCCCCAGATCATCTAGTTCAAATACCCGACTTTTGCATTAACAGGACAATTTATATAAGCATCAAGACATAAATATTTGATGATAGCTGTAAAACAAGAGGGATGTTATTGCTCTCAAATGTTAACATTTCTGGTAATAAAGTCACTTTTTTCTATTAAATAAAACTTTTTTTCTACATGTGGTTTTGCTGCCAAGCTCATGTAATAAATAGGTCAAGAAAAGTACTGTTAAATATATGACTATGCTTACTTACTTTGTTAGTGTCTTTAATCATTCATTCATTAACTTGTCCAGAGTGTCCATTTTTATAAAGAGTACAAAATGTGATTCCTGACAGTATCCTGCTTCATAAAATACTGCTGCTAACAATTCTATGCAGAAATCCCATCATACATTTTTCTATGAAGTTTTCACTTGGATCTGGGTCAACAAATCATGCTGTTAGAAGTAGAGAAGGCATTCTCATTATCAGATTTTATTCAGCTTATTAATAACAGTATTTCCACATGTTCTTGTGGAAACTTTGTGCTAATTTCTTAATTGACAGCAGTGGAGTCATACCTCATTATACTGTATTATGTTACACCGAAAGTGGTCCTGTGATAAAATGACTATCACATTTCAGATCTTCTCTCCCTCATTAATGCTTGCAAGAAAGTCCATGCTAGCATTCTCAAAAATAGTCCCTTCTCTACATCCTGCAAACTTGTGCCACCTATGCACAATGCTGAAGTGTAAGTGGAGGTCTTCTACCAAAGTATTTGCACTTTATACATGGGAGTTAATAGCCTAAACAGTTAGCTGGCCTTTCTTTCTGGAGAATTACTGTTACAATAAACTTTTGAGCATTGGTCTGTAAGCCAGCAGACACACTGTGTCATTAAGATGCACTTATACACATGGTTTATTGATGACATTAATTTAACGTATATTAACTGATCTAAAATTGTGTTGGCATATATATGAAAGTCACAGTCCTTGAAACAGGGCTTCTGTCATCATTGTCCATGAGGATCACATCTTTGCAGAAACAAATTATGCAATAATCTTTGCAACTTCAGTATTTTTGTTAAATGTTATTAAGCACAGATAAGTCCTTTTAATAATTCCCAAGTATTGAGCTAACATAATTCCAGCAGTTAATCAACTATTGAAACTAAATTGCATCATTTAGAATTTTGTCTGCACCAGTGGCTTTTTCAAAAAACTCTTATACTGAAAATTAGTAATAGTACTTTCAAATATCTCCCACCTCCTGCCTTATTTTGTTTATGGCATCTTATACTCTTAAACTTTACTTTCAGATCTATGCTTACACATACACCATTGAGCTGCATTCAGCTTTACAGAAAAAAAAAAACCAAAATCTAGTCTTTTCTGAGTTCTTCTTGGTTATATTTCTTTAATTTTCCAAGAAATTGACATCTTGACTCAGAGGTATTACATAGAGGCTTACCAGAACACTGCCTTTTATTTTACCTTCATGCTTAAATTTTATCTTCAAGTTGTTCTTTTCCTCTTTGATTTAATTGCTTATGAGATTTTTTTTCTTTATATACCAAGGCACGGAATTCTAACTCTGGTCTGAGCAAGGACATCACTGCTGAAATCCTCATCCATTACTGCTAGGGTCAACATGTGGCATTTTATGATGTACTTCATGGCTTCTGATGACAGCACATTTCAATCTAATGTAATCTGGAGAGAAATAAACAGTGTTGTACTGTGGCAGATTGGGAAACAGGGAATACTGAAATGTATGCATTATTTCAATAGAGGTCAAAGTTTTACGTATCCAAACTCAGAAGTACAAATAATCCACCTTATTTCCAGGAGTAAACTCAAACACAAGCTAGAGGATGCATTAGGTGGATACAGAGAAGGTCAGTAACAGAAAGACATAACTATTACAAAACAATAGGGAGAGCATTTCCCAGAATATGTTTTCTTTAGAAATGCTGATAGTTGAGTCTCTTCTGTGTTCACTCTGTGCATGAGACATCTCCTGCTGAATAACTAATTCATCCTGTAGAATAAGGACCTGTTGTGTGGACACTGTCTCAGAATGTCTAGCTTTAAGAAGGAATCCTGTTTCCTGGAGCTTCACATATCATTCACATAGAACTGATAATGATTGTATGATACAACAAGAACTACCATTTCACTCCATTATTTTTGTTGTTGTGAGCACTGCGAATTGTCAGACTTTTCACTACTCATGTTTAACAGCGCGTTCCTTCCAGATCCCACAAAATTTCCATTCGCTCTCATACTTTTCAATCCTGTTCATTCAACATATGTGAGTATTAAAATATTTCAGGCTAACTCGTGTTGGTAATTTGTCAAAAAAGCTGAGTATCAGGATAAACCTGCTCCAGTGCAGCTCTGCCACAGTACACAAGGAATACCTGCCCTCCCATGGAGTGCCTCCTCATCTTCCTTCTCCAAAGTTGGTGCTCCCCCTGTTGTTTTTCAAAACATTTTTTTCCCTCTTCCTCTGCCTGTTGTGGTGTTCTCTGCCTTTTCTTAAATACTTCTTCCCAGCTGTACCGCCATCTTGGCTGAGGGGCTCAGCTCTGCCCTGTGGTGTCCTCATTGGAGCCAGATGGAATAGGCTGTGTCCAGCAAAGGGGCAGCCTCTGGCCTCTTCTCACAGAGGTCACCCAAATGGGTCTATCCAGAAGAAAGACACTGTAAAGAGGACATATTAATGCAACAAATTGTTGCAGACAGTATCATTTTCACTATCCTTTGTAATGATGACACAGAATTTCTTGATAGGAAGGAACCAGAACTAAAATATATGCTCAATATCTTTCCTCAACACTTACGAAAGCAAAGGAAATGGTGGCTTGCTTCCCAGATTTCTATTCATTTTCATATACAACCTTTCTGGCAGACACTGGAGAGATAGAAGTTCCACATTCATTCTGTGCACAAGAAAGGGAGAGGCACAATGTGGAACATTTAAATTTTCTATCAGCCGAGACACCAACAGTATAAAAATCAAACCATAAAGCATAAGATAGGAAGAGGAGGGCTAGGAAAAGATGTGATATCTGTTTTTTCTCACTCTTAGTCTGAATGGCAATGAAATACAACAAAATCTACATAGCATACAGTAAAAGTCATTCCTCAGCAGAAGGAAGCAATGTAACTCTGTTGTGGTTTAAACCCTAGCCAGACAGCTTGTTCACTCACTCCCAGTGAGTGGTGCTGGGCTGACAGCAGTCGAGGCCCTTTCCCCCCCCCCCCCCCAGGGCTCTCCCCTCCCCCACTCCCGGAGGAACAGGGAGGATTGAAAGGGTGCAACTCCCACGGGTTGAGACAAGAACAGTCCAGCAACCAATGTACAACACAAATCACCACCACTACCACCAATGACAATGATAAGAGAAAATAACAAGGGAAGAGAATACAATACCACCGGCCAAGAAATAAGCCCCACCCAGAAGCCCAGGTAACTCCCAGTTACCCCCCATCCCGGGCATGACGTGCTGTGGTATGGAATACCTTTTTGGCTAGCCTCGGTCAGGAGCCCCGTCTCTGCTTCCTCCCGGCTTCCCCTCCTCCCTGGCAGAGCATGAGCCTCACAGAGTCCTTGGTCAGGGTAAACATCACTTAGCAACAACTGAAAACATCGGCTTCACCAACACTGTTCCCAGGCTGGAAGTCAAAACACAGCACTGCACCAGCTACCACAAAGGAGAAACATGACTGCTACTGCTGAACCCAGGACAGTATCCACCCCTTATTCCATACCACTCACGGCATGCTCAGATCCCACATTTTCAATACACCATCGCTCTCCCACATATATACATCCATATACATACAGACCAATAGGAAAAGACCATTTTCTTAGCGCATGGACCAGTCCCTATAATGCTGCCGAGTCCATTCGGTCCATGATGTCAGCTTCCATCTCTTGTAACAATCTTTCAGGGCAGGAAAGGCTGTGTGCAGTATTGGATCATTGCCTGCTGATGCTGGTTGTTCCTTTAGTGCGGAACTCATCCGGTTCTATCAAAGTTCATTCTCTGTTGGGATGATGGTTGGAGGGAAGTCAGCACTAGTCACTGGTGACCTGGAGACATCTAGTGATGAGCTATAAAAGTATTACACAGCAGGCAACAGCATACAATTCAGTTCATTGGCTGTTTTCCCCTGAAATCAAATCCCCTTGAGGTATACATCGGACTTCCCCATCTTCCCGCATTACCCACCAAGTATATCCAGGTCCCTGAGCAAAAGCAATCCCACGAGTGGGTTTGCCTTTACCTGAAGCAGGAATAACCCAGACTGTCTTCCCCAGCAAATTCTTTATATGCACCACGGGAACTTTGTCCCCCTCTACAATATGTAAAAGTTCTGACTGGGCTGGGCCGGCCCTGTTGGCAGATCCTCTGGTGTTGACCAACCAGGTGGCCTTTGGTAAATCTGTATCCCAATGCTTGAAAATTTCCCCACCCATTGCTCTCAGTGTAGTTTTTACCAGCCCATTGTACCGTTCGATTTTCCCAGAGGCTGGTGCATGGTAGGGGATGTGATATACCCACTCAATGCCATGCTCTTTGGCCCAAGTGTCTATAAGGTTATTCCAGAAATGAGTCATATTGTCTGACTCAATTCTCTCTGGGGTGCCGTGTCGCCACAAAATCTGTTTCTCAAGGCCCAGGATAGTGTTCCGGGCAGTGGCATGGGGCACAGCGTATGTTTCCAGCCACCCGGTGGTTGCGTCCACCATGGTAAGCACATGGCGCTTGCCTTGGCGGGTTGGTGGCAGTGTGATATAGTCAATCTGCCAGGCCTCCCCATATTTATACTTCAACCATTGTCCTCCATACCAAAGAGGCTTTAACCGCTTGGCTTGTTTAATTGCAGCACATGTTTCACACTCATGAATAACCTGGGCAATAGTGTCCATTGTTAAGTCCACCCCTCGATCACGGGCCCATCTATATGTTGCATCTCTGCCCTGATGGCCTGAAGTGTCATGGGCCCACCGGGCCAAAAATAATTCACCTTGATGTTGCCAATCTAAGTCCATCTGAGCCACTTCAATCTTAGCCGCTTTATCCACTTGTTGGTTGTTCTGGTGTTCCTCAGTGGCCCGACTCTTGGGTACATGGGTATCTACATGATGTACCTTCACCACCAGGTTCTGCACCCTGGCAGCAATATCTTTCCACAGTGCAGCAGCCCAGATGGGTTTACCTCTGCGTTGCCAGTTGCTCTGCTTCCATTGCTTCAACCACCCCCACAGGGCATTTGCCACCATCCATGAGTCAGTATAGAGGTAAAGTACTGGCCACTTTTCTCATTCAGCAATGTCCAGGGCCAGCTGGATGGCTTTCACCTCGGCAAACTAACTCGATTCACCCTCTCCTTCAGCAGTTTCTGCAACTTGTCGTCCAGGACTCCATACAGCTGCCTTCCATCTCCGATGCTTTCCCACAATACGGCAAGAGCCATCATTAAACAAGGCATACTGCTTTTCACTTTCTGACAGTTTATTATATGGTGGGGCCTCTTCAGCACGCACCACCTCCTCCTCTGGTGACATTCCGAAATCTTTGCCCTCTGGCCAGTCCATGATGACTTCTAGAATGCCTGGACGACTGAGATTTCCTATTCGAGTTCGTTGTGTAATTAGTGCAGCCCATTTACTCCATGTAGCATCAGTTGCATGATGTGTAGAGGAGACCCTGCCTTTGAACATCCAGCCCAGCACGGGCAACCGGGGTGCCAGGAGGAGCTGTGCTTCAGTGCCAATCACTTCCGAAGCAGTTCAAACCCCTTCATAGGCTGCCAGTATCTCTTTCTCAGTTGGGGTATAGCTGGCCTCAGATCCTTTGTATCCCCGACTCCAAAAGCCGAGGGGTTGACCTCGAGTCTCCCCTGGAGCTTTCTGCCAGAGGCTCCAGGTAGGACCGTTCTCCCCAGCTGCAGTGTACAGCACATTTTTTACATCTGGCCCGGTCCGGACTGGTCCAAGGGCTACTGCATGAACTATCTCGCGTTTAATTTGCTCAAAGGCTTGTTGCTGCTCAGGGCCCCATTTAAAATCATTCTTCTTCTGGGTCACATGATAGAGAGGGCTTACAATCGAACTGTAATTTGGGATGTGCATTCTCCAGAACCCCACTGCACCCAAGAAAGCTTGCGTTTCTTTCTTATTAGTTGGTGGAGACATTGCTGTTATCTTGTTGATCACATCTGTGGGGATCTGTCTACGTCCATCTTGCCATTTTATTCCCAAAAATTGAATCTCCTGTGCAGGTCCCTTGACCTTACTCCGTTTTATGGCAAAACCGGCTTTCAGCAGGATTTGGGTTATTTTCCTCCCCTTCTCAAAGACTTCTTCCGCTGTATCACCCCACACAATAATGTCATCAATGTATTACAGGTGTTCTGGAGCTTGCCCCTGTTCCAGTGCAGTCTGGATCAGTCCATGGCAAATGGTAGGGCTGTGTTTCCACCCCTGGGGCAGTCGGTTCCAAGTGAACTGGACACCCCTCCAAGTAAAAGCAAACTGTGACCTGCACTCTGCTGCCAAAGGAATGGAGAAAAATGCATTGGCAATATCAATCGTGGCATACCACTTGACTGCCTTAGACTCTAGTTCATACTGAAGTTCTAGCATGTCCGGTACGGCAGCACTCAATGGTGGTGTGACTTCATTCAGGCCACGATAGTCTACTGTTAGTCTCCATTCTCCATTAGACTTTTGCACTGGCCATATGGGGCTATTAAAGGGTGAGCGGGTCCTGCTGATCACCCCCTGACTCTCCAGTCTATGGATCAGCTGATGGATGGGAATCAGGGAGTCTCGGTTGGTGCGATATTGCCGCCGGTGCACTGTTGTGGTCACAATTGGCACTTGTTGTTCTTCAACTTTCAGCAACCCCACAGCAGAGGGATCTTCTGAGAGACCAGGCAAGGTGGACAGCTGCTCAATTTCCTCAGTCTCCAAAGCAGCAATACCAAAAGCCCACCGGTACCCTTTTGGGTCTTTGAAGTACCCTCTCTTGAGGTAGTCTATGCCGAGGATGCATGGAGCCTCTGGACCAGTCACAATACGGTGCTTTTGCCACTCCCTCCCAGTCAGGCTGATTTCAGCCTCCAGCACAGTCAACTCTTGGGATCCTCCTGTTACTCCAGAAATATAGATGGATTCCACCCCTTGACAGCTTGATGTCATCAGGGTACACTGTGCACTGGTATCTACTAGAGCCTTATACTTCTGTGGGACTGATGTGCCAGGCCATCTGATCCACACAGTCCAGTAAATCCGATTGTCCCCTACCTCCACCTGGCTGGAGGCAGGACCCCTCTAATGGTTGTCACAGCGTTGGACACTTAAATCGTGGTGAAAGGGATTATTCTTCATTATCACAGGAGCTGGAGTAAAATCAGCTCTTCTATTCCATCTGGGAAACTGCTCACCAGAGACTGAAGCCATAGCTCTCATGGGACGATCAGTCTTGGCCTTTGCTCCCCTCTTCAGTTCACTCACCCGTTCCTCCAAAGCTGAAGTAGGTTTTCCATCCCACTTTGTCATGTATTCTCCGTGATCCCACAGGTAAAACCATAGTGTAGCCCGTGGCGTATACCACGTATTTTGTGGGGGTGGTGTAGCTGCTCTGCATGGAGCTGGGGTAACCGCACTGTCTGTTGCAGTTGAAGTTTGAGCAGCTGCTGTACTTGCCACAGCGGTAGCTGCGCTGTTCATTGCAGCCAAAGTTTGAGTAGTGACTGTACTTGTCGCTGGGGGTGGTGAAGCTGCTGCGCTTGGAGCTGGAGTAGCTGCGCTGTTGCTTTGCCCTCAGATCCGCCGACATTCTTTTCCTTTTGAAGGTGCTGGATAGTGTTGAACAAGGCCCTGTAAGCATGGGCCAAGCCCCAGCATGTTGCCATAATTTGTCCATCTCTGGTATGGCCAGAATGACTACACACCTCATTTAAGTGCTTTACTAATTCTTCTGGATTTTGCAGTTGTTCGGTAGTGAAATTCCAAAGTACTGGAGGGGCCCACTGACCTAGATACTTGCCCATACTATCCCACACACCCTGCCACTCATGGCTGTCCAGCCTCAGGGAAAATCTCTTGGTCCTCCTACATCGTCATTTCACCCCAGACAAGACCCAAACCTGAATCTGCTTAACTCTTGAAATCAATTGTGGGCAAAACACACTCCATATGCGTGCCAGCATGGTGATTCCCATCACCATCAGCAAACAAGTGTCTCCCCCCCTCCCTGCACCGGGGCTCTCCCCTTCCCCGCTCCCGGAGGAACGGGCTAAAACAATGATAAGAACAGTCCAAAATAACAAGGGAAAATAAAGAGAATACGATACCACCGGCCAAGAAAACGAGTTCCACCCGGAAGCCCCTGTCCTTCCGGGCAACTCCCAGTTACCCCCCACCCCGGGCATGACGTGCTGTGGTATGGAATACCTCCCCGGCTAGCCCGGGTCAGGCGCCCCGTCTCTGCTTCCTCACAGCTTCCCCTCCTCCCTGGCAGAGCATGAGCCTCACAAAGTCCTTGGTCAGGGTAAACATCACTTAGCAACAACCGAAAACATCGGCTTCACCAACGCTGTTCTCAAAACTAGAAGTCAAAACACAGCACTGCACCAGTTAACACAAAGGAAAAAACATGACTGCTACTGCTGAACCCAGGACATTATCCACCCCTTATTCCATACCGTTCACGTCGTGCTCAATTTTCAATACACCATCGCTCTCCCACATATATACATCCATATACATACAGACCAAGAGGAAAAAAATCATTTTCTTAGTGCATGGACCAATCCCTATAATGCTGCCGAGTCCATTCGGTCCATGATGTTCCAAGTTCATTCTCTGTTGGGATGATGGCTGGAGGGAAGTCAGGGCCAGTCGCTGGTGACCTGGAGACATCTAGTTGATGGGCTATAAAAGCATTACACAGCAGGCAACAGCATACAATTGAGTTCACTGGCTGTTTTCCCCTAATATCAAATCCCCTTGAGGTATACATCGGACTTCCCCATCTTCCCGCATTACCCACCAAGTATATCCAGGTCCCTGAGCAAAAGCAATCCCACGAGTGGGTTTGCCTTTACCTGAAGCAGGAATAACCCAGACTGTCTTCCCCAGCAAATTCTTCATATGCACCACGGGAACTCTGTCCCCCTCTACAATATGTAAAAGTTCTGACTGGGCTGGGCCAGCCCTGTTGGCAGATCCTCTGGTGTTGACCAACCAGGTGGCCTTTGGTAAATGTGTATCCCAATGCTTGAAAGTTCCCCCACCCATCGCTCTCAGTGTAGTTTTTAACAGCCCATTGTACCGTTCGATTTTCCCAGAGGCTGGTGCATGGTAGGGGATGTGATATACCCACTCAATGCCATGCTCTTTGGCCCAAATATCTATAAGGTTATTCCGGAAATGAGTCCCATTGTCTGACTCAATTCTCTCTGGGGTGCCGTGTCGCCACAAAATCTGTTTCTCAAGGCCCAGGATGGTGTTCCGGGCAGTGGCATGGGGCACAGCGTATGTTTCCAGCCACCCGGTGGTTGCTTCCACCATGGTAAGCACATGGCGCTTGCCTTGGCGGGTTGGTGGCAGTGTGATATAGTCAATCTGCCAGGCCTCCCCATATTTATACTTCAACCATCGTCCTCCATACCAAAGAGGCTTTAACCGCTTGGCTTGTTTAATTGCAGCACATGTTTCGCACTCATGAATAACCTGGGCAATAGTGTCCATTGTTAAGTCCACCCCTCGGTCACGGGCCCATCTATATGTTGCATCTCTGCCCTGATGGCCTGAAGTGTCATGGGCCCACCGGGCCAAAAATAATTCACCTTTATGTTGCCAATCTAAGTCCATCTGAGCCACTTCAATCTTAGCCGCTTTATCCACTTGTTGGTTGTTCTGGTGTTCCTCAGTGGCCCGACTCTTGGGTACATGGGCATCTACATGACGTACCTTCACCACCAGATTCTGCACCCGGGCAGCAATATCTTTCCACAGTGCAGCAGCCCAGATGGGTTTACCTCTGCGTTGCCAGTTGCTCTGCTTCCATTGCTTCAACCACCCCCACAGGGCATTTGCCACCATCCATGAGTCAGTATAGAGATAAAGTACTGGCCACTTTTCTCGTTCAGCAATGTCCAGGGCCAGCTGGATGGCTTTCACCTCGGCAAATTGACTCGATTCACCCTCTCCTTCAGCAGTTTCTGCAACTTGTCGTCCAGGACTCCATACAGCTGCCTTCCATCTCCGATGCTTTCCCACAATACGGCAAGAGCCATCAGTAAACAAGGCATACTGCTTTTCACTTTCTGACAGTTTATTATATGGTGGGGCCTCTTCAGCACGCACCACCTCCTCCTCTGGTGACATTCCGAAATCTTTGCCCTCTGGCCAGTCCATGATGACTTCTAGAATGCCTGGACGACTGGGATTTCCTATTCGAGTTCGTTGTGTAATTAGTGCAGCCCATTTACTCCATGTAGCATCAGTTGCATGATGTGTAGAGGAGACCCTGCCTTTGAACATCCAGCCCAGCACGGGCAGCCGGGGTGCCAGGAGGAGCTGTGCTTCAGTGCCAATCACTTCCGAAGCAGCTCGAACCCCTTCATAGGCTGCCAGTATCTCTTTCTCAGTTGGGGTATAGCTGGCCTCAGATCCTTTGTATCCCCGACTCCAAAAGCCGAGGGGTCGACCTCGAGTCTCCCCTGGAGCTTTCTGCCAGAGGCTCCAGGTAGGACCGTTCTCCCCAGCTGCAGTGTACAGCACATTTTTTACATCTGGTCCGGTTCGGACTGGTCCAAGGGCTACTGCATGAACTATCTCGCGTTTAATTTGCTCAAAGGCTTGTTGCTGCTCAGGGCCCCATTTAAAATCATTCTTCTTCCGGGTCACATGATAGAGAGGGCTTACAATCGAACTGTAATTTGGGATGTGCATTCTCCAGAACCCCACTGCACCCAAGAAAGCTTGCGTTTCTTTCTTATTAGTTGGTGGAGACATTGCTGTTATCTTGTTGATCACATCTGTGGGGATCTGTCTACGTCCATCTTGCCATTTTATTCCCAAAAATTGAATCTCCTGTGCAGGTCCCTTGACCTTACTCCGTTTTATGGCAAAACCGGCTTTCAGCAGGATTTGGATTATTTTCCTCCCTTTCTCAAAGACTTCTTCCGCTGTATCGCCCCACACAATAATGTCATCAATGTATTGCAGGTGTTCTGGAGCTTGCCCCTGTTCCAGTGCAGTCTGGATCAGTCCATGGCAAATGGTAGGGCTGTGTTTCCACCCCTGGGGCAGTCGGTTCCAAGTGAACTGGACACCCCTCCAAGTAAAAGCAAACTGTGGCCTGCACTCTGCTGCCAAAGGAATGGAGAAAAATGCATTGGCAATATCAATCGTGGCATACCACTTGGCTGCTTTTGACTCTAGTTCATACTGAAGTTCTAGCATGTCCGGTACGGCAGCACTCAATGGTGGTGTGACTTCATTCAGGCCACGATAGTCTACTGTTAGTCTCCATTCTCCATTAGACTTTCGCACTGGCCATATGGGGCTATTGAAGGGTGAGCGGGTCCTGCTGATCACCCCCTGACTCTCCAGTCTACGGATCAGCTGATGGATGGGAATCAGGGAGTCTCGGTTGGTGCGATATTGCCGCCGGTGCACTGTTGTGGTCGCAATTGGCACTTGTTGTTCTTCAACTTTCAGCAACCCCACAGCAGAGGGATCTTCTGAGAGACCAGGCAAGGTGGACAGCTGCTCAATTTCCTCAGTCTCCAAAGCAGCAATACCAAAAGCCCACCGGTACCCTTTTGGGTCTTTGAAGTACCCTCTCTTGAGGTAGTCTATGCCGAGGATGCATGGAGCCTCTGGACCAGTCACAATAGGGTGCTTTTGCCACTCCCTCCCAGTCAGGCTGATTTCAGCCTCCAGCACAGTCAACTCTTGGGATCCTCCTGTTACTCCAGAAATATAGATGGGTTCCACCCCTTGACAGCTTGATGGCATCAGGGTACACTGTGCACCGGTATCTACTAGAGCCTTATACTTCTGTGGGACTGATGTGCCAGGCCATCTGATCCACACAGTCCAGTAAATCCGATTGTCCCCTACCTCCACCTGGCTGGAGGCAGGGCCCCTCTAATGGTCGTCACAGCATTGGACACTTAAGTCGTGTTGAAAGGGATTATTCTTCGTTATCACAGGAGCTGGAGTAAAATCAGCTCTTCCACTCCATCTGGGAAACTGCTCACCAGAGACTGAAGCCGTAGCTCTCATGGGACGATCAGTCTTGGCCCTTGCTCCCCTCTTCAGTTCACTCACCCGTTCCTCCAAAGCTGAAGTAGGTTTTCCATCCCACTTTGTCATGTCTTCTCCGTGATCCAGCAGGTAAAACCATAGGGTACCCCGTGGCGTATACCTTCTGTATCTCCTCTCTTGAACAATAGGACGTCTTTTGTTAATAGCTGAGACGCGTGTTGGTACACGTGAGGAGCTGGATAAATCAGATACATCGTCCCTCAATTTGTCGAGGTCCTGGGACAGTTTTTTCACAGCTGAGATGATGGAAGGAGTGAGATTGTCTTCGAACTCTCGGAGTTTATGAACCATTTCATCCACTGTTAGTGGTACTATGTCATTCCAGGTCACTGTTGCCAATGAATGGGCATATGATGACGGTGCATTCCGTGTAAGTTTTCGCCACATGGGTCGTGTACATTCAACTTCATCTGGATCTATAGGTGTATCCCCGTTATTCGGCTTGATGTGATAGATCATCTCTACGATGGCCGATTCCCTCAGAGACTGGATGCCTTTGTCTATAGTAGTCCACTTGGCCGAACGACTCGTAACATCGTCCTTGTACGGAAACCTTTCTTTCACAGCTGCCAAGAGCCTCCTCCAAAGGCTGAGGGACTTTTTCTCTCTTGCAATTGCTTTGTCAATTCCCCCTTCTCTAGCAAGTGATCCCAGCTGCTTGGCTTCTGTACCTTCTAGTTCGTGACCATCGGCCCCATTGTCCCAGCATCGGAGTAACCAGGTGATGATGTGCTCCCCTGGTTGACGGGTAAAATCTTTTCGCATATTCCGCAGCTCGGTTGAGGTCCGAGGTCGAGAAGTTACTTCTTCTTCTTCTTCGTCATGTGAGGATGACTCCTGATCAGATTCTGGACCGGGTGGTGAATTCATTGGTTCTTCATCTCGCTTCACCCTTTTTGCCTCCTTTTTGCTTGTTCTCTTGCGTACAGGGGCAACTGATATTGGTACGAATTGGTCCTCTGGTTTGGCTGCAGTGATTATCACTGTGGTTTGAGTAGCGACTGTACTTGTTGCTGGGGGTGGTGTAGCTACCGTGCTTGGAGCTGGGGTAACCGCGCTGTCTGTTGCAGTTGAAGTTTGAGCAGCTGCTGTACTTGCCACTGGGGTAGCTGCGCAGTTCATTGCAGCCAAAGTTTGAGTAGCGACTGTCACTTTGCCCTCAAATCCGCCGACATTCTTTTCCTTTTGAAGGTGCTGAATAGTGTTGAACAAGGCCCTGTAAGCATAGGCCAAGCCCCAGCACGTTGCCGTGATTTGTCCATCTCTGGTATGGCCAGAATGACCACACACCTCATTTAAGTGTTTTACTAATTCTTCTGGATTTTGCAGTTGTTCGGTAGTGAAATTCCAAAATACTGGAGGGGCCCACTGACCTAGATACTTGCCCATACTATCCCACACACCCTGCCACTCATGGCTGTCCAGCCTCTGGGAAAATCTCTCGGTCCTCCTACATCGTCGTTTGACCCCAGACAAGACCCAAACCTGAATCTGCTTAACTCTTGAAATCAGTAGTGGGCAAAACACACTCTGTATGCGTGTTAGCATGGTGATTCCCATCACCATCAGCAAACAAGTCTCAAGAGCATTAAAAGGCCATTTAAAAAATTCAAAACTCTCAAATGTAAATGGTCTGGGGGGACGACTAGGAGGGTAAAGGATGTCTCTGACTGGGCTTGGCATTTGGGAACAGTATAAATGGCTATTAAAATATGGGTCTCATTCAAATTCCTATGCAGAGCGATACAACATTACAAGTTCAGGTCATGCCAAATTTCATGGTAGACTTAAGTCTAGCAAGCCAATCAATCATCCAATGCATTTAATATTTTAACTAAACTAAGTCTGAACTAGAGGTCCACAATAGTATCAAAGATAAATGCATGAACAATTGTTGAAACAAATCGTGGAGAAAAAAAAGTTACCTATTTTTGCTCCAAAACATCACCAATTTATTTCAGTAAGAGTAGCCTTGGGAAAGTCAGGCTTCAATACATTTTCACTGCACAAATATCAAATAACAAACACCTGCTAAAAGAATATTTAGCTTATTTTATTTTCTTCATATATTTTGCACTACATTGGGCAAGAACTGGTTTGAGCACACAGTTTCTCAGATTAAGTGTGTGAAAAACAGAACTCCAGGGAGGTAAAATCATCAAAAAGGAAGAAAAAATTATTAATAATGACAGATTATTTTAAAATTATGCTTATGTATTACACTGAAAGTTACGTAAGGATATTGTTTCTAAATAGAACATTTGTAAACTTTACTGATGCCACCTGTACTCAATTTACTGTATGAAAAATATGAAAAAAGATTTTGCGTTATTTTGTTTGACCTCTATGTCATCTGGGTTTTTTTGAACTTTTTTTTCTGTAACACAAGAACTGATCACATGGACTGCCTTAAGCCCATGGCGGGCCACAGAGAACAGTTTAAATCGGAATGCCAGTGTGGTTGGGAGGCTTTCTCCACGTGCATTTGTCTTGCGATGCAAATGGTTGTGGCTCTGCCTCAGGCAGATGACAGATGAGAAACTCTTCTGCTAGAGGCTGTGAACACAAGATACTCCTGTTAACATTTGTTGAGTCTCAGAACTTGAACTTGAGCTTTGGAGACTTTGACAGCTCCGTGCAATCTAGAAATGTATGAATACACTGTTAATATTTTAATTATATATATAATATATAATAATAAATTATTAATTATCCTTCCTCGTCCTCTTTTTCTCTCTTCTTCTGTTGTCTCTGAAAAGTTCCTGACTTTTTTTTTTTTGTATTTAGCTCCCTATTCAGAATTGGCTGGCCTACATAACTGATCTTTGACCAAAAGTTCCTTGAAAACCTTTATTGTTCGAAGCCCTCAAATCCATTTCTTCCACTCCACGATAGGATTGTTGGGGTACCTTTTGGCCACAGGTCAGACCAGCAGAAAACCAGATCTTGTACACATTTCCTGTCTCTGCCTCTGGCTTCAGTGGACCCAGCTCTATTGAAATTAGCTAGGTCTCTCCTTAGAAAGAAAAAGGAATGAAGAAAGTTATGTTGATCTGCAAATAAACTAACCCCTCCAAGTCCTGCTTGCTCGCCTGATGAAGACTGCTTGCAGTTTATGGGATATATCTCTATGTACTCTATAACCAGTGTACACAAGTATATTTTCAGAAGAGGGACTTCCTAACAAACATAAGGATTCTTCTTCATCTGTTAGCAATAATAGCCACGTGCCAGAATATTGCTGTTGATTATGAACCATTATTCTTTCATTGGTTTGTAGCTAGATCATAATAAACAAGGAAGATTCCAAAGAGCCGTTCCTTTCCAAGACAAATGTTATTGTTTTGGTTTCTTACCTGGTTACTGGCTGTTATAATAGCAGAGCTCCTGCTACAGAATGCTTAATTAGGTAATTTGCAGAGTTTTTACTATATGTTGTTCTTTATCAAATGACAGCAGCTACAGAGATTAATAAAGCTGTCAGCAGTGGATAAATTTGTAAGTTATTATTTGAGTTTTTATTCTCAAGTGATTCTTATTAGCATATTGTCTTTTTTATTAAGAGAACTGAAGTGGATAGATTGAGTAGAACTATCTCTTTAACATGAGGTATCTCAGGTTTTGTTGAATATTGTCTTCCCTAGAGGAAGTTCCAAAAGCAGTAGAATTTTAACTAACTGGTAGACAAAGGGTTATTATTAGTGTGGACTACATATATAGCTGGCAATGAGGAGCATCATAAAGAACACAGAAAAAGAAAGAAGTAGCAATTTTCAAGTATACTTAGGCTAAATAGTTGACCAAAATTGAGTCTTTGGCTTCTTAAAGCATGTAATTAGAAAAGTGGCAGAATTAATTTAATTATTAATATGCTTTTAATGACAATTAAAACGTAGTAAATGAAGAATATATTATATAATATATTCCCTTTCTTAATGGAAGATTGCAAACTACAAGTATTTAACTGAAAATGTTCAGCGAACTTATAAACATCTTTCCAAAAGAATTGCACAGTCATAACAAGTGACAGAACAGTACTGGAATTTCTTATTGTTGATTCCAGTGCTGTTCATCACTGTTGATTCATCTTTTCTCTCTGCCTCCATCCTAATGGTCTCTTGTTGGGTACTTTTTAATCAGAGGACAGAGACCTTACAATTAAAGGGCTTTATGACAGATTAAATTCGCATTTTTGTTTTAAAATATGATTAGCAATTATTGGAAAACCTGAGTTTAATCCCTTTACAACACTATATGAAGCACTGCTGCAGGATATACCTCTTCTTTTTTAAATCAAAAAACATCATACAGTAAAGTCATACAATAAAAAATAAATTACAGATAGGTCATACATTCTCTTTCACCTACTTAAATACAAAACAGAGTATCATATCTTTGTAATATAATACAAACCAAATGTTTACATACTACTGAAGACAATGGTTTACCTACTTTATGTACACACTTACACTACATGCATTTCAATTACTCGAAATGCAATAAATAGTTGTTTTGCATGTTATACTTTTTAGATTACAAAAACCAGCAAGAATTGCAATAGGCCATTTCTTTCCTTGAAAATAAAAAGTTTAGTTCTTTCTTTTAAGTCACTCAAAGCTTATATTTGGAAGAAGTATCTTATAAAAGTGCTAATTGTGATGGTAAGCTTTTTCTCTATACTTTCTTTCATAAAAAAAAAAAGCAGATGATTTAACTATTATTATAATAATAATGAATTAGTTTCCATTACTACAACCGTTAAAAAATTAGCTTAAATTCCAACCACTGAGACTGGTGTATAAGTTTCATCCTACAGTCACAAAAAAAAGAGAACAAGAAGTTCTCTGGACAATCACTTTAACATTGACATCATTAAATCTTGTGCCACAGACCTTACAGACAACTTGTTAGAGATGCATTTAAAAATAACCCACAGTCAATTAATAAAGAATTTAATAAGAAATTAAACAGCCAACATTTGCAGAAAATAGTCTGCTAAACAAATTAGCTTTTTGATGAAACTGCAATACATTTCACAGTATTTGGATCAAAAGTAAGGATGTTTTTAAAATTTTTAAACGTACGGAAGACAACAAGATAGGTTGATTGGAAAGTTGGAACATTTCGCTGACCAAAAATTTTCTGGTAGGTGTAAAAGAAGTATTTGTAAAGAGTAGTGTAGCGTAACAAGTGATGAAATGCTATGAACTCAACAATGACAAAAAAAAAGAAAGGACTTAAGTAAGCAGAAAAATACCTATTAGGGCTTTCTGAAAAAGTGAGTCCAGATGTAGTATCAACAATTCTAGAAATAATAAATTAATAAATTAGGAAAAGTATTATTTGAATGGTCACTTATGAATGATCAGAAGACAGAAAACATACCAGCTAGATATCCTAAGATCTAAATATGTTTAACTTGATGGAGACGGTTAAGTCATAATTTGATCAAAGTTTATAAATACTTAGGGAATAGAAAAACGATGATGGAGGGCCCTTTAGCCTAGCATGTAAAGGAATAAAAAAACCCAAAGACTAAACAAATTTTAAGAGAGCAACAAAATGTAAATTTTTATCACTGAGTGCAAGAAGGGGAACAATTCAAAATTGGTTGTGGTGAATTTTCAATCCATCGTACTTCAAAGAAACTTTACATGACAAAATTCTCTGGTCTGCACTATGCTAGGATTTGAATTCGAATCATCATGACTTTCCCCAAGCCAATACAAGAAACTACATTCTGAATCTACATTAGCAAGTAGGAGTGAGAATACAGGTGACATTTTTGCGTTATATATGTGAAGTAAAACAAAGACAAAATAGCCTACCCTTAAAAATATGCCTACACTTGGAGAAAAGCAAGTCATAATTTCACAAAAGTATTTTCTTAAAGCTTTTTAAACTTGCATAAAGTTTAAAGCATTAAAAGATATATTAGAGCAAAAATTTTTTTTTTTGTTATTTTAGAATGTCCCATTTGCCATTAAGGAGCAAACTACTTGAAAGTGCTTCATAATAAGTGGGGTTTTTGTAATTCAGAGTTGTACTATATAATTTTGTTTCTTCTTTCCACACAAGCCAAAATCAAAAAAACACTTTCCTTTATCTGAGGCCTTTCTTTCCCTCTTTTACCTTGATTTTAACACTCAGAAGATGAACTTTTAAAAATTGGTCTTATATTAGAGACTATACAAATATCACTGCAGTAACATGAGCAGGCATATTATCACAGTATCACAGTATGCTAGAGATTGGAAGGGACATCAAAAGATCATCTAGTCTAATCCCCCTGCCGGAGCAGGAACACCTAGATAATGTTACACAGGAATGTGTCCAGGCGAGTTTTGAATGTCTCCAGGGAAGGAGACTCCACAACCTCCCTGGGCAGCCTGTTCCAGTGTTCCGTCGCCCTCACTGAGAAGAAGTTTCTTCTCAAGTTTAAGTGGAACCTCTTGTGTTCCAGTTTGTACCCATTACCCCTTGTCCTATCATTGTTTGCCACTGAGTAGAGCCTGGCTCCATCCTCGTGACACTCCCCCTTTACATATTTATATACACTAATAAGGTCACCCCTCAGTCTCCTCTTCTCCAAACTACAGAGACCCAGCTCCCTCAGTCTTTCCTCATAAAGGAGATGCTCCACTCCCTTAATCATTTTAGTTGCCCCGCGCTGGACTCTCTCCAGCAGCTCCCTGTCCTTCTTGAACTGAGGGGCCCAGAACTGGACACAATATTCCAGATGCGGTCTCACCAGGGCAGAGTAGAGGGGAAGGAGGACCTCTCTCGACCTACTAACCACCCCCTTCTAATACACCCCAGGATGCCATTGGCCTTCTTGGCCACAAGGGCACAGTGTTGGCTCATGGTCATCCTGTCGTCCACTAGGACCCCCAGGTCCCTCTCCCCTACACTGCTCTCTAACAGGTCGTTCCCCAACCTATACTGGAACCTGGGGTTGTTCCTGCCCAGATGCAGGACTCTACACTTTCCCTTGTTATATTTCATCAAGTTATTCCCTGCCTATCCCTGATTATCCTATCATCTTTCTTTCCAATAGGCACTGTAAACATTTTAATGTTTGTTTTCATACCTGTGGGACTAATAGGCTTTCCTTCAGAAATGTAATTTATACAACATTGACTACTATACCAGTAACTTCAGGTATAATTAGTTTTAGCTGGTAGATGGTCTGGCCTATAAATGCTTGTGGCAAACCACTGACAAGGTAGAGCACAAATACTTTTTTTTTTTTTTTTACAACTTCAAAGGACTCTATAGAGCTAGATACAATATTTTTTAAGCCTCTGGAATGAATAATTGCTAAAATTGTGGTATTTTTATAGTCTTTGAAAAATGAGTATATAAGTAATTTTTAACATAAATCACAATATGAATATGAGTTATGTCAACAGTATAAACAGAATTCTCTTGTCCTCTCTGAAAGTACAAAATATTTTTTGCAGAGCTGATCAGGATCTGTGTACCATGTATTTGGAATCACATACTGTAGATTTAGGAGCCCTGTGGCATTGTTTTCCATCTTCCGTCAGCTAGTAAATCAGAAAAAAATTTCCTGGATTTGGGCCACCTGTTGAACCAGTTTCATAAAGTCCTTAAAAATGAAGCTATCATACTCACTAGAACAAACAAAGACTGGCTTTCCTATGTATATGTTGTGTGAATGGACACTTTAAATACAAATTGAAATACATAAAATAACTCCAAATAAATAAGCAACATAGTAAGCATTAGACTTTCAAACTGAACAAAAAACCACACCATAACAAAATACTTTGAAGCATTGACCTTAACCATGGTATGGCAGAATCCTAAAAACTGAAAATAGTACTCTGACTTGAATATTATTTAATCCTAATCTGAAAAATCCAGTATGGGAAGTTAAATGGTCTCATCACATAATTAGTCAGCTTGCTTATATATTCAGGCCATCCCTCTGCCTACTATCAACTGTATTCTGCAAGTGGATTATAAACGGAAACATACCAAAAAAGAAGACAATATCATCCCTTCATCTCCAAAAGTATGTGAATAATATCTTTCACATCTTTACTTTCAGACATTTACTATTTTATCTATTAACCCTAATGCTGACAGCCACCAGATGTTATGACCAAAACTTTCATACACTTTTTGGTAGGAATTACAATTGAGTATTTTAAACATCTCCATGATGCTAAAACTAAGTCAAAGATATCCTCCTGCTTTCTGTTATCATATTGGTGGGAGAGGTGGGATTCCAACCCCAAAGCAGATCATCAGACTAACTTCCAGCTAGTGCCCTAACTAACACAAATCCCATATTACAAAAATGGATGAAGAATTTGGCTCAGATAAGGTGAATGAGGTCATAGAATCATGGAATCATTTAGGTTGGAAATAACCTTTAAGATCATCAAGTCCAACCACTAACCCAGCATCTCAATGTCTTTGACTGAACAAAAACTGAATACAGAAGTGGCCAGGATGCCACTGTCCTTCTTGGCCACCTGAGCACAAGCTGGATCACGTTCAGGTGCTGTCAACACCCCCGGGACTTTTTCTGCCACGTAGCTTTCCAGCCACGCTGCCCCAAGCCTGTAGCATTGTTGCGACCCAAGTGCAGGACCCAGCACTTTGTTTTGTTGAACCACTTGCCATTGGCCTCGGCTCATCTATCCAGCCTGTCCAGATCCCTCTGTAGAGCCTTCCTACCCTCCAGCAGATAAACACTCCGGCACAACTTGGTGTTGTAAAGGTACCAATGACACACTGGATCCACTTGTCCAGATCACTGATAAAGGTGTTCCAAAACAATTGACCAATGGTTTTATCTGAATAAAACAAATTATATCCCTCTCTCTGTAGAGATATAATAACTGTAGGAGATAGAAAGCTTTTGGAAAAGAAGATCACATACATAGCTCCTACTTTTCTTTTCCCTTTCCCTTTTTCCAGACTGGTCAGTTAAGCCCAGTTAAGTTTGCTGTCAAGTGTAACAGTTGATGGTATCTAGTAAAAGAACTCCAGATTTTCAATGTTAAAAGGAAGGATAGAGCACTATGAAATTTTGCATTCAGAGGCAGATCTGCAAGTAAATAGTGTAAGCTAACCTCTCTGAAAGAGCAGATTTACAGATTCACTTCAGTGGTACATGCTCACAAGTAAAGCTGCTTTATTTAACAAGTGTTCATTATGAATTAAACTAACAGAATGCCCGTGTAACTTAATAGCTGTCTTAATGCAAAAATATTGCTGGATCAAGCGTTGCTGCATCCTCTTTACTTCTTACAAGATAAGAATTGTTGAAGCTTAGCAGCCCAGAGCCCTAGTGCATATCTTCAGGCAGCCTTGGAGTTAACACTCAAGCACACCAGGCAGGGTGCACACTCAAGTACACCAGGGGGAACATTTAAGTACTCTACTACAAACCTTTTCTTTGCAGACCTTTGACAAGAAATGTGGTTTGTAGGCTTGATTAATTAGCATTTGCCTCTAACAGTAAGTTAATGAAAAGAACTCAGTTACCTGTAGATCTGCAGAGAACTCACTGAAATTCTGCTATTATTACAATTATAAATAAGGCCAGACTGTATAAATAACAAAGAGCATTTTAGAATTCTGGGCTGCCTGTTATCAGACTTTTATTAACTCAGTCAGAAGGTCAATAGACTCACTTATGGAAGAGAACTGACCTGGTATATGTTTGAGTTTATCTTGCTTCAATTTATTTTCAGATCTGTTTTTCTTAAGGATATTAATTTAGGAGATAATACATTATTTATACATTATTTACAATCAGAATACATTATAATCAGAATTGTCAAACACATTGGAAGGTTTTGCCTCATTTTTCTCAGTTTTATTTAGGATATTTCATTATGGCCCTTTGTCTCTTCTATACTGATCTGTGGTTATGGTTTATACTGTCCTGTTAAATAATCTGAAGCTTTGAAATGAACAAAAGAAACATACCTCTCCACACAGCTCATAAACCTGTGGAACTCATTGCCGTGAGATGCTGTGGATGTCAAAAGTATAAATGCTTGCAAAGACAGTTACACAAATCATTGATGAAAAGTGTGCTAAGGACTGTTACACAAAAGATACAGCAACAGCTTTCACCTCAGGAAATACCTGCACTACAACTTCTCCGAAGTGAGAGCATTTATCAAGAGAAGTACCACCCTATATGAAGCCTTTCCTTATCATCTTTTTCTAGAGATGGGTCCTACCAAATACATGATTCTGGGCTGAAGGGTCATTTATTCTGTTCCAGACATAGCAATTTTTCTTGCTGTTCCTAAGCTGCCTATGGGATCTAGCACCATAGCCACATTTGAATGACTGCAGCTCAAAGGTAACTGCTCTTCCAGAGCTACTGAAGTAGCTACTGTATCCAAGAAACCCTCCTCAATAATCAGCAAAAATGAGACATCTGTCCAACATGCCCTGTGCTTATCTTTGCTTATGCTTTATAGCCTCTATTAAATAAACACAGGTACGGCA
Organism: Pezoporus wallicus; assembly: GCF_028554395.1. Taxonomy (NCBI): domain Eukaryota; kingdom Metazoa; phylum Chordata; class Aves; order Psittaciformes; family Psittacidae; genus Pezoporus; species Pezoporus wallicus. The sequence continues at coordinate 431,461 of NW_026639746.1, forward strand.
GAAATATAAAGCACAAAAAACAAGATAGTTTCTGACACACAGACAATAAAACTGCTATTGTGCTCTCTCCTAGTTCACTGCAAAGCTACTGTACTCAGGTGACATGTACGGTGTTGCTAGGGTGATGTTTAAGTTGTGCTCTTCACATAAACGATGGCTTTGAAAACTGTTTTAAGTAGAAACAGATTTGGACATGTAGAAAGCTCCTGTGATTTCAGTGAGCCTCTGTGTGAATGAAAGCACCCTCCTGGAGGATGCCTAGGAAAGGCACTGTAAAAGCTTTTCTTACACAGTCAGTCATCACAGACACAGCAACGGCATCTGTCTCTTCATGCTAACATGGAAAGGCACTTGCCTTTGTGCAAGTAAGGAAGGAGTTGCTGTTGCTGAATGGCTGGCATTTCCCAGAGAAAAAAAAAAAAAAAAAAAAACAGCTGCAAAATTAAAACACCTCACTTCTCAGCGGCAAACCAGTCTCCCAGTCCAGAATTAACATAGATTTTTCAACATGTGGTAGCATAAATTTCTGCAGTTCCCAATTTCAGAAACCTTTTTTTAATAAATCTTTCTGACACGATTATTAGAAATCAGAATTATCTGGCACTGATCCCTGTTCAAAACATTCAAATTACTTCTCTCAGAGTAATTTAGATTATAGGAACTTGACAGAAAAGAATCTATTAATAAATTCAGCAAGACTTGTAAGAAGAAAATGTATTTTGTATCAGGATAAAAGTAAACAGTGGGATTTGGGTCAAACAGTGTCAGTGAAGCAGATATGAAAACTGCTATTTCTTTCAGGTCTGACAGAAACCTGGGTGTGAATAGGTTTTAATACCTAAATGCTTACTATGAAATCAAAGCCAGGCAGCAGCCCTCCTTTTAATACCCTTATACATTTTATTGCAATCTCATTCATCCAATATTCACTGAGACCCAAGATACTTAATCAGAATACCTACTTAAATATTAAATAGAAAATCTACCTAAAGCAGTATTAATAAAAGACATTTAAAGCTATTAACACTATAAACAGTTAAAATGAATCTTTGTAGCCAGGAAACTCAGTCTACCAAGAACACAGTTATCTTTGCTTCATTAAAGCTCTATTTGTGGAAAAGTTCATCTAATTTAAAGCAGTGCTGCTGCAGGTATGGAACTGCTGCATTTCTTAGCTACATCCTCAGCTGGACTTTGGATTTTGATATGAAGTTTCTTATCAGACCCCAAAGTAACAATATTATGCACATATTATTTACACTTCTAAATGTTCCTAAATAAGTAATTCTTTAGTAGGGAACAAACCTGGTTGATTTCCTTAGTTCTGGCTGACTGATTCCATGGCAGTTCATTTAAGAATAAACTACATTTAGTGAGGTACTGACCTTTACCAGTATCCATGTACCTTTAAAGCTATCTCTAAAACACAATTCTCCAGGTAGCCAAAGGAACAGGAACATAATTTAATTTTCCCTTTTCTAATCTTGAGGCTCTTTCTCATGCTGCAAAATGGTAAATAAATGTCAACTCAAGAAGCAGCAGCAATTTATATTGTTGTACACTAGAAAGTCAGTTCCAAGCTCTTAGATTTATTTTGCTTTTACAACTCTTAGATCATACCACCTTTTCGGTATTTTTAGGATTGAAAAATAGCTCCCAAGGGTCTAGGTTTCTTTGTATCATATTAACAGTGTGCACCATTCACTCCTCAAATTTGTCCCTTTGTCTTTTTAAAGACTCCATATTCTGAGCCTTAAATATGGAAGAAAATTTCAGTTATGAACCATAAGTTACTGACAAGAAAGTGGTATTCACACCTTGTTCAAAGTCATTTTTTTCCTGTACGACACTAAAATCAGTGCCATTAAAGTCAAAGTGATTTTGAAAGTTTAAAATAGATCAATATTTCTCTTTTAAAACAGAAAGACAATTTTAAATGGGTTTCCAGAGTTTCTAGTTGTACAAGAATATAGTACGTATTTGTTCCCACAGACATCACAGCTATTCTGCATCCAACATGTAAAAGCATGCCTCTTGTGTAGTACCATTATTTCCTGGGTTCAGCAGTAGCAGTCATTTTTCTCCTTCTTAGTAGCTGGTGCAGTGCTGTGTTTTTGACTTTCAGGCTGGGAACAGAACTGATAACACTGATGTTTTTAGTTGTTGCTCAGTAATGTTTACTCTGATCAAGGACTTTGAGTCTCATGCTCTGCCAGGGAGGAGGGGAAGCTGGGAGGAAGCAGGGACAGGACACTTGACCCAAACTGACCAAAGAGGTATTCCATACCACAGCACGTCATGCCCAGTATATAAACTGGGGGCAGTTACACGGAAGCACTAGATCACTGCTCAGGTTGGCTGGTGGTGAGCTGTCGTATTCTCTTCCTTTGTTATTTCCCTTATCATTATTATTATTGGTGGCAGCAGTAGTGATCTGTGTTATACCTTAGTTACTGGACTGTTCTTAACCCATGGGAGTTACATTCTTTTGATTCTCCTCCCCATCCCTCCGGGAGCGGGGGAGGAAGAAGGGTGGAGTTAGCAAGTGGCTGCGTGGTTCTGAGTTACCACCTGGGTTTAAACCGTGACACATTGTGAAAAGGATCTTGCCAGCCTCCCTAGTCTTACTCTGCAGGAAGCCCAATTACCCATGCTGTAAATAAGTACAGAAAGCTTCACTTTCACTGAGCATGAGTTTGTATAGAGTTACCATCAACTGAAATCAGAAAACAGCTTAGGCTGGTTTCTTGGAAGTCTGACTTTCATTTATTAAAGTATTAATAGAGCATATGAAATGCTCAGGATATGCTCTTATATTTATATCAGACTACTAGAAAGAATCCCCAACAAAAGCGCAGTTCTTCGTTGATGTCAGTCACACGTCCTTATTTCATTAGACTACCACCTTCCCCTTCAAAGAAGTGCGCCCCAGAGGATGATCTCTGAACCAGAGTTGGTCCACAGGGCCAGATGTGCAGTCTGTAGCTGACTCATGCATTGTCTCAAATTGCATTTAATTTATAATAGTGAAAAGAATGCATGTGTAGGTGCGTGGAGGATTTTGACCAACTTTGGACTTTGCTCTATTTGGGTATCTTTGTTGAGGACATCTAGAAGGTACTAATGAATGAATGAATGAAAGTACTTTTTTACATTGTCACCAATATTTGCCAAAACCATTCACACAGGTTACTTTTCAAGGAAAAGAAAAAGTTTTTCAACTGACTGAAAGCTTCAGTTTCTCCTCCAACAGTCAGATGATACAGATGGGAGTCCATCTTAAGATTAGTAAGAAGACAGGTACCTGTAGGAACAGAAGATGACAGTACTGTACTGTTACGGTCCCTACCCAGATGTGCCTGTGGGCTCCACCACCCCAGCCATAGCCCAGGACCCCATTCCAGCACCCCCAGGCCCATCAGTCCCTGCCCCAGAGATGCTGCAGCATGGCCAGTCTCCAGATCCACACAACCCTGCCCTGCCCAGCCGTAGGCCCCACCAAGCCAGGCTCACCCCTGTGCCCAGGTCCCAGACCAATTTCAGTTCATCCCAGTTGCCTGGGGCTGTTACAGTGCCCCCATCTTTCATACTGGGGTAGGACAGGCCCTGGCTGGTGAAGCCCCTGACCAACTGACCCATATCAGCCACCCCTGTGGTTCCTGGTCCCCATCTCCAGGGAACCTCCAGTCCCAGGACACCCTGACAGTACAACTAGATCACTGGCATAAAATCAAATGTTTTGCGTCCTTCTTTATTCTTTCTTCACCTTCTCTTTCCAAATATTCATGTTTTCCAGAATGCAGCAGCCTGTAACTGCTTGTCAGCCCTGACCATCAAAAATGCATCACTCCCATCTCTGCTTTCAGTGCTGGCCCCCAGCTGAATATGATTTGAAACTCAGTGTTTCATCCTGATCTTGAAGAGCCAGCATGTGACTGGCCTTGGCAACCTAAAGCATGGTTTCAGTCTCCCCAGTCACCACCTCCCATGACAGCTGTTATCATTTGGGGATCTGGAAATGACAGACATCAAAGTAAGACCCATGAGTGTGGCAGACAGTTTTCTCAGCAGCTGGCTTTTGACTAAGAAATTCACTGTGGCAGAGATCAGAATGACCACAAAAAAAATGTAAACCTCAGATGTTTGACCTAGCTTTCCCAACATCATGGTAAAAGGAAAAACATCCACTGACAAGAGAATGAAGATATACATAAGGACCAATCCTCAACTGCTGTAAAGATGTTTTGTTTGGACCCATCCAAAGGAGATGAGGGTCCTTCAGCTATGGGTCCTCACATGTATATTATTGTTGCTAGGGAAAGTTCTGCTGGAATATCTGCTTGGTAGAAAATGAGGATTTGATGAAATTGAAGGTTTTTGCCAGAGAATATTAATTACTTTTTTTTAAGGTACAATAAATAACAGAAGTAGCATGTTCTGCTACTGTTAACATATTTTATTCTGACTCTTTGGAACGTTTTTTAGTTATATGAAGTAAAAACATGTCAACTTTTATGTTAATCTGATGTACTGCAATGGTTAAACCATGTCAACTAGCACATTATGTCAAGTCAAAGTAATGCGAAGAAATAAAATATGACACTTGCTGTCATAACATCATATTTCCTGGCACATTTTGATATATTCTGTTATTGACATCACAGGCCTAAAAAAGAGTAAATTTGAAGTAACATTTTAATTGTTCTATCACAATGTAACTATTTCAATTTCTAACCCAATTACCAATAAAAACATTTCATCAGTTGCATACAGTCACAATATAAATTTTAGCATTTCCAGAAGAACAGAAGTTTCAAAATTTCAAACTTTTCTCACACTTGCTTAGATGATCAAATACTTCAATGGCAAGTATCACACACTCTTGTTTGTGCCATAAACAGGCTTAGCTATTTAGCATCACTGCCAGTGTTTAACCCTTCAAAGATGTTCAGGTGCTAAAATATATTTAGAAAAGCAAACAAACCATGGATATATTCCACTCACAGAGGAATGTAACAGTTTTTCCTCTGAAGTTTAAACACGTATATCTCCTGATTTTCTCTCTTTACAACATGCAGATGATGAAAAATAGCCTTATCACCCTAAGTGATTTTAGATATTCATAATTAAATCTGCATTTATTATACACAGAATCTATAAGGAGGATTTGTCTCTGTGGTAAAGGCCTGGGTTTTGTAAGGGTTGCAGTAACATCTGTGCAGTTATCCTGATACTCCCTTTACAGTGGCACACAGGCCTGAATGGCAGAATTTTGTTAAGCACTAGGCATTTCAAATAAGACCTGCAATAGCAGATAAGTGATGTATATAAAAGCTTTGTCTGATCCACTGTCCTTTACAGCAGTGACATTATTCTTAATGCTTTACTATGAATTAGGGAACACCAGAGACAGTGACATTCTTAGATTCTGGTTAATGAAAAGGCTCTGTTGAAGCGAGCAGCTCAAAGCACATGGTAAGCTATATTTGCAATTGAAGTTCATGTAAGAAGTTCAGAGAAAACATCAAAGAAAGAAGCTTATGTAGGACACAGGAAGCAATTTACCTCTGCTCTGAGGCTCTTTGTCACCAACTTCACCCACAGGCAAAATTGATGCAGTTATACTCTATATAGTGTAATACTCCAAAGGTGATACATATAAGCCTAGACTTTACAAGCCCTAGTATACTTAGAGAAAGAAGACAACATTCACAGCTTTAATGCTATGTGACTTTATACAGACTTAAGCAATATCTCAGGGTTTACCTATTGAAAAAAACTGAGTGTCTCACAGAAGAACAGATTCCAAGCCTCTCTTCAATACAGATACCTCCTGCTGGACTAGAGTATTAGAATCAGAGAAATACAAGACAGGGAGAAACTTCCTGGCTCAGTGAATAGTAACCTGCTATCATATCAGTTCTTGTCCTAAATATAATCCTTAATAGCAAAGGTACAATAATCACCTGAAGCACTTGCACAGCAAGAAAAGAATGGGAATTTTAAAAGCATAATTTGAGAATTTAATAAGGTCTTGTAATCCATTGTACTACCAGTATCTTGACATTGATAAGAAAATTAAAGTCTGGATAGCATCTTTTTAAGAAATAATTAAAAACCTTAAAGACAACATCTTGGATCTCCTCCCGGATGAGCCCTTATCCAGTAATTTGAAGAAAACTTTCTATTTGGCATTACTTGAAGCTGCTAAAAATTACAAATGAGCATTCTTCTTTACATGTTTTGCTGATGATAAGAAACAGTCAAAAGTTTAGTAATACAGGAAAACCTTGTGCACTCACCTGTTTGCATCTTGAAAGCTCCTGAGAGTACTCAAAGAAACACTCTTCCCATAGATAGAGGAAAACTTTCTCATAGACTTTACTGGAAGAATGTCAAAAAACATAAGTAATATCTCCAAGAGCTCTTTAGTGATAAAGTCTGTTCCTTCCCTATGGTTGCAACACACATGATAAGAATAATCTCTACCTTAATCTATACACTTGGGGTTTTGGGCTGTTTGAGGCTTTTGGTAAAGGACTGAGAGGGTAACATACAGAAAAAGCAGCTGCTGTGTAACCTGAAAGCATACTTTCCCCTTTTCCAGATTCTGAAGATCAGAGAGCAATGTTTGGTGCTTTGGGCTACATGGGACTTGTTCGGCCTCCACAGCTTCTTCTTTTTGCTAAGAGCTACTTCTTAAAACACCTGGGAAAAAAATCACTGTAACTTATTCATTTAAAAAAAAACTATAACTTCATATGAAATCAATGTTTATACAATCTGAAAATAAAAGTAAGAAAAAGCGTTATGTTCTTATGTGGACAGAAGTCTGGCTTCAATAATCAAACACGTCTGGAGGGGTGCAGGAACTAGTGTTAGGATATAAATTTCCTGCTATTCCATTTCTCACTGTGGAGTTTTGCAGCAAGGAGGTTTGTAGTCTCGTTTAGCTAACAAAGCTGGCAAAAGTGGCAAGACAATGCGGACTTAAGTACAAGAGGGACCAGACAACTCACAGCTTCATTCATCATTGATTGCCAGCTGCCTTGCATGTCTGTAAGCTTAACTACTTAACTGATAAAATAACTTTGCAGATTTTCCTAGCCAGGTTGCAGTCTGAGAGTTTACTCCACAGGCAGTCTGTTCAAGGGGTTTCCTATCAACATTAAGTTCTTATATAGCAACAAGATCCATGAACACACGAAGCGAAACCATGACTAGGACCACTCAGCATGTTTTTTACCAGTGCAATATATCTTTAGCTATCAAAGCTACAGCAAAAATATGTCTTACTACTCTATTCACTGGTTTCTCATGGAAAATGTTTTACAAAGTGCCCATTGACCTGGACTCAGTAATCTAAATGATTGCTAATATTTTGGCATGAAATCTGTAATCAGCAATCTTTCTAATGGGGAAGAAAGGGGAAAAAAAAAAGAAAGTCCACTGTTACAGAAGACAATTCTCTCAGGGTCTCAGGTAGAGCTAAGGGGCTCAAAGGGTCATGCAAGTATCAACATTCTCTGACAAAAAGTATCAGGTGAATTTCTGTGATTTTGCTTCTTTTAATAAAAATCACTCAATGCTGCATCTGTAACAACAACATAAACATATCAATCAAAACAAATACCAAAATAGTGTCCTGTAGTCATAATACTTCTTTATGAAGTAATAAGGAAGAAAAGACTAAATTGCACATGATGGGAACCAGTGAAGTTATTTAATTTACTAGTTTAAGGTACTCGCAGGCACTAGCAAGGCATCAACAATGTAACAACCAAGACAGACCAGGAAAGTCGTTCCCACTTGATTAGCTTTCACAGATACTTCCTTTTAGCATGGAAGTGCTTCTGCCAGACTATAACTGCTAAGTGATGTTACTATCTCAGGCATATTGGAGGTTTTTGCCCTAAGTTTACAGTATAATTAAAAATAACATGGGGGAGATATATATATATATGTGTGTATGTATATATATATCTATTTCCTGGGTTCAGCTGTAACAGTTATTTACACAGGTAGCACTTCTTACAATCAAATCCTCAGCTAGAGCCTATTAAAAGTCTAATACTTGCATTCAGCATCCAGCTATGCATTAGGACTATTATATGTTTGAATACTCTGAGGTATAAACCACAACTGTACCACAGCTGGGGTAGTCAAACAGGCTGCCCACAGAGTCTGTGGCAGCTCAATCCTTGGAGGTATTGAAAACCCCACTGTACAGAGCCATGGGCAACCTGCTTTAGGCTGCCCTGCTTAAGCAGGAAGGCTGGACATGACAACCTCCTGCAGTGGTCCCTGCAACATGGGGTGCTGTTCTGTGCCCCTTTGATCTGTTAGCGCTATTGTTACCATCAGTGAAGCAGGCTGGGGAGCTGGGAGACACAAGGCTCAGGGGCAGCAGGGCAGGGCCTGTCCTGCTCTGGCAGGGCAGCCAGGGCAGACCAAGCCCCACATCCAGGGACTGGGCACCTCCCTGGGGACAGGGACAGGCTGAGAACTCATGGCATCTAGGAGTCTCTCCCAGGGCCACCCACAGCAGCACCAGCTCTGAGCTGCCCCAAGTCCTGGCAGCCAACCCCCTCCATCTGCAAGGTAGGATAGGTCTCCTGGTGCGCCCTGGGTTGGTATTACGGAGAATAATCAAGATACACTTCCATTTTCCCAGTAGCTAAGTGACACTTACGCTCCTGAATGCCCATCTCTGCAGTCCATGAGAAACTGCAGTTCTCAGCCAAGAACAGTAATGGGAATTCACAAGTAATACAACTGTGCTGCAGAAATGAGAAAAAGAGATGGGCTGAAAGAGGGTGAGAGGCAGTTCAAGGGTATTATATACTCAACTAGGCAGGTCAGGCTGAGACAGAGGAGTCCCTTAAGTAACAAAACAAAACCTAGAGTGTTTCCTTTCAGTGATAAAGGGCATTTGAAGGAATTGCTTGGGGACACTGAGTGGGCCTGCCTATATACACTTTGGGAAAGGGTAACTGCAATGAAATGAATCCAAATCACTGTGCTTTATGCTCAAAGGTCATATAAGTCAATGCCACAACTTGGAACAGGACTGCAGTTTTTGACCAGAGAAATAATTTCAACATAGATCTTGCTCAGCTTCAAATATCACGTACATAAAATCAAATGTCAGATTGATATGTAAAATGTCAAACGGTAGCGGTGGGCTACATTTACCCATTCCAGGCATATATTTTTTTACTTTTTCTTTTGGAGAAAGATGGCTCCAAAAATAGACAAACAGCAGCAACTATCAGCTTTATATCCATTTGGAAGAGGTTGCATAGCAACCGCTTCAGAGCTATCTTCCTTCTTGGAAATTTATTACTGGCAGGGTGACTGGTTGGATTAATTACCTGGTTTGCTACCTTTCGTCTTTTATGTACTTTGGAAATCATTTCTGGAAAAAAAAGGGATTTTTCAGAAAATGTTTTCCATTGCTCTAAAATAGTTAGACTTACCCCACTAAATAAAAAGTAGAACACTTATTAGATGTAGATACCACAAGTGCCACTCTCCACTGCTGATTGTAACAGTCAACTTGAACATACAATACTTAGCTCAAGTCCCTGCCATAAGCCTGACTATGACTTTTCCAAATGAGACTATATTTAATGGACTATTGAATTAGTATAAGTAGGAATATAATTTACCACAACTGATGCATATACTACTCGTTACTGTTTACACTATTATGCTATTGTACTTCTGAGTAATACGGAACAGATGTTTCTCACTAAGATTTTCAGCTGAGAAAGTAACCTATCAAAACTGGGAAACAGATCCCATTAATAACTTCAGTTTCGACAAGTTTACAGGTTTTGTGGAAAAATAACATAATAATTCACTGAAAATTCTTGTCTACTTATTACTGAAGATTCATTCCAAGACTACAACTGATATTAATCTTCAGTAAACAGAGTGTATATGTGCTTAGCATGGAAAATAAGAGTTTGTTTCTTAATTTCTTAATTTCACCAAACAAGTGAATTTACGTTTCTATTGTATTACGTCAATTCTGTTGCAACCACCATAAGCGGTTGATCAACGATGGAGTATGGGGACTTTAGATCTCCATTCACATACTGTTCACATGTAGGCATTATTGAAAATAGCTTGTTTATTGGCTACAGGAGTTACTGAGAGATACTGAGTTATCTAAAATAAAGAACATTCTAAGGTATACTTAGCAAGACTCAACTTCATTGCTCTCAGGCACGACCCTTCGGGAGGGTTTTGTTGCACAGTGCAGGCATTCCTGTGTTAGGTTAGGCCTAACAAGGTAAGTTTTGCTATCAACTATTCTTCACGCCATAGAAAATCCGGTGCTCTGTGGACAGCAATCAGTGCACAAACGATTTGGCCTTTGGTGCTATGCTTATTTGGTTTATTCTCTTTATGCGAATTTTTAATATACAACAGTACAACAGACACAGGAATAAATATTTAATCTTCAGTATCTTTGTATTCAATTTTTTTTTAAAAGATTGGATGAAATAAGCTACATATTATGACAATCCATTCATTTTTAAGGATAGACACATATGAAGAGAAGCAAAATAAAAAATGAAGGATTAAATCATGTTTATTAAAGCAGAGAATTTCAGCTCTAGCCAAGTAATTTTTTTGTTAGAACCATAATTTCTTGCTGTTGTTCACAAAAGAAAGCTTTATATGCAGCCATCTAGGGCTGTCCCATGAAAGTAAAATATTCCTGATGTAAAGAATCCAGAGACAGTTAGTCTCCCAGAATTGTATTTTATACGTTTTCTGCTGTGGGTTGCTAAGGTATGAAAGCCAAACCAATCTCTGTGATTTATTTGGAATAATCCTTCCTACTTTTGTAAGATCAACAACATCATCTGTCCATGTCCTGGCTGGTCAGAAACTTGATCCTTTGCCTAGTCAAAAGTATATCATTTTTCTGAATCTTCTTGCTTTCACCATTTTTCAAAACAAGCTCTAACACACAGGTTTTGCTTTAACAAGCTTTTCAATGTCATTTCTTAGGCAAGTGTTATCTTACTGCTGACTCCATTCAATACATCTTCTAGGATATTGTTCTCATATTAAAAAAGTTCCTCCTGAAGTTACTTCACAGTTCCTTTTTAAATTGTTTTCAGCTAAATACAGCTGCGCGCTAAGTACAGAAATGCTGTATATCCCTAAGTGCACAGAAGGTGGATCAAAGACACAAACTCAGTAGATATTTTCTAACATAACTTTCAAGAAGAAGGAAAGTCTACTTTAGAAAGGAACTACATGTATCTGGAAAGACGCAGTCCTTGTAATGTGGGCAAAGATGTGAGCAAATTATACTCAGCTGCAAAAGATAACATAATGAACTGCTTAGCCCCCAATACCTTTGAAATTATGTGAAAAGAATGCTGACAATTTCGAAATCTTAAATTAGATTTACAAGTTCTAAATCAGTTTGCACACAACATATTTGTGTTACCCTTTACATCTATTTCTTCTATTCTTGCAGAAGCTAAGGCCCAGTTAGAATTAAACTTGGCTAGGGATGTTAAGGATAACAGGAAGGGATTCTACAGGTACATAGCAAATAAAAAACAGACTAGGGCCAACATAGGCCCCCTCCGGAAGCTCTCAGGAGAACTGGCTACACAGGATTTGGAGAAGGCTGAGGTTCTGAATGACTTCTTTGCCTCCGTCTTCACTGGCAAAGGCTCTGACCAAACCACCCAGGTCTTGGAAGGCAGATGCAGGGACTGTGAGAATGAAGACCTTGGGCCCACTGTAGGAGAGGAACTGGTTCGAGACCATTTTAAAAACCTGAATGTACACAAGTCCATGGGACCTGATGAAATCCACCCGTGGGTCCTGAAGGAGCTGGGGAATGAAGTTGCGAAGCCACTGGCCATCATATTTGAAAAATCATGGCAGTCAGGTGAAGTTCACAACAACTGGAAAAAGGGAAATATAACCCCCATTTTCAAGAAAGGGAAAATTGATGACCCAGGGAATTACAGAACAGGCAGTCTCACCTCTGTGCCTGGCAAAGTCTTGGAGCAGATTCTCCTGGAAGGCATGCTAAGGCACATGAAAATCAACAAGGTGCTTGGTGACAGCCGGCATAGCTTCACTAAGGGGAAATCCTGCCTGACCAATTTGGTGGCCTTCTCTGATGGGGCTACAGAACTGATGGACAGGGTTAGAGCAGTTGATGTCATCTACCTGGACTTGTGTAAAGCATTCAACACTGTCCACACAACATCCTTGCCTCTAAATTGGAGATACTTCAATGTGATAGGTGGACCACTTGGTGGATAAAGAACTGGCTGGATGGCAGCACGCAGAGTTGTGGTCAATGGCTCAATGTCCGGCTGGAGACCAGTAATGAGTGGTGTCCCTCAGGGATCAGTGTTGGGATTGGTCTTGTTCAACACCTTTATCAGTGACATAGACAGTGGGATTGAGTGCGCCCTCGGCACTTTCACCAATGACACCAAGCTGTGTGTTGTGGCTGATACGCTGGAGGGAAGGAATGCCATCCAGAGGGACCTCAACACACTTGTGAGGTGGACTGATGTCAACCTCATGAAGTTTAACCATGACAAGTGCAAGGTCCTACACCTGGGTCAGACCAATCCCAGGAACAGCTACAGGTTGGGCAGAGAAGAGATTCAGAGCAGCCCTGCAGAGAAGGACTTGGGGGTGTTGGTTGATGAGAAAATGAATATGAGCTGGCTTCAGTGTGCGCTCGCAGCCCAGAAAGCCAACCGTATCCTGGGATGCATTAAAAGGAGCATGACCAGCAGGTTGAAGGAGGCGATCCTGCCCCTCTACTCTGCTCTTGTGAGACCTCACCTGGAGTATCGTGTGCAGTTCTGGTGTCCTCAACATAAAAAGGACATGGAACTGTTGGAACAAGTCCAGAAAAGGGCCACGAGGATGATCAGGGGACTGGAGCACCTCCCGTATGAAGATAGGCTGAGAAAGTTGGAGCTGTTCAGCCTGAAGAAGAGAAGTCTGCATGGAGACCTCCTAGCAGCCTTCCAGTATCTGAAGGGGGCCTATAGGGATGCTGAAGAGGGACTCTTCATTAGTGACTGTAGTGATAGGACAAGGCGTAATGGATTAAAACTTAAACAGGAGAAGTTTAGATTGGATGTAAGGAGGAAATTCTTTCCTGTTAGGGTGGTGAGGCACTGGAATGGGTTGCCCAGGGAGGTTGTGAGTGCTCCATCCCCGGCAGTGTTCAAGGCCTGGTTGGACGAGGCCTTGGGTGATATGGTTTAGTGTGAGGTGTCCCTGCCCATGGCAGTGGGGTTGGAACTTGATGATCTTAAGGTCCTCTCCAACCCTAAGTATTCTATGATTCTATGATTCTATCTGTAAGGTTTTATAATCTAAATAAATTGTATTTCCTCTCCACAATAGCACTGGAGAACTGAGGTGGGCAATGTTTAAATGCATGATTAGCATTTATAAGTTTCAGAATATGACAACTCTTTCTGATGCATGTCAGTGCTCAGAGTTTGGTGTTTTTTTCCTCAGACTAAACTTTCAGAATGCAGTTAGTGCTATCACCTACATGTTCTGATAAAAAGCCTTACGAATATTCTGTACTGTCACAACTAACCGGAATACTGTCATTAAAAAAAGACCAAAAAAACCCCAGTAAAAATGGTCTAGTACAATAAAAGTGGTTAGTGGACAAACTCTAAAAGGGTTCATACACTTGGTCTTTCAAATCTCATAAAATTAAGTGTGGGGAAAAAGATCTTTGCAGGATGAGTCTGAAATATGCTTCAAACAAGAGCTTTGAGCATTCACACTACATTGTTCTTTTATATTTGGAGTCACCTGTGAAATGCTGAGAACGCAGGAAAACATGTTAACCAGAAGACACTGTGGGATAAGCACTGCAGCACTGTCTGATGTGAATAATGGCATACTGCTTCATGCCTGGCATGTTGTTAAGGACAAGTGTCACTGGTGCAATGGAATATGAAATAATATTTCATAATTCATACGCAAAAGTGTCTTACTGCAATTATGATTTTGTGTTGTAAAGTGTGATTTCAAAAAAATACTTGTGTATGTTAAGAAATAGGGTTCATAATTACAGCTAATTCTTTTTATGATCACTCATTTTCTACCGTCTGTCTTTAATGACAAGCATGTCTGATTAAAATAATGCATAGACAGGTCTTCTAAATATCTTTAAAGAGTATTGTGAGTTTTCTTTCCTTTTCAATTTTCATTGTCCCCTTTTCAAAGTGTTTCTTTTTAGTATTTTAATGATTACTTAAAATAATTTCTGGTAGTTTGATTTATAATCAGTTTAAGGCACTATTGTCATTGTGAATTACTTTTGTCTAAGCAGTGGTATTGAGACAGATTATGTCTCCATTCTTCTATGACTACATGTACATAAATATACGATATTTAGGCTCAGACTTGAGGTGGTCACCTCCCCTATGCCACTGAAGCCAACCTTCCTTATTAACCTTATAATCTTTATCCACACCAAACTGACTCATATTGTGCTTCTTATTTCTTGAGCCTGACTCTGAGCTCTGCCTCAAGTTTCCCTGCAGAGTTTTCCACGTATTAATCTACAAAATACTCATCCTATGTCCCTCCAGATTTCTTTCTGGTCATAGGCAGGAGAAAGAAAAAGTGAAGCACAAAGGGATGCAACTCAAAATAGACAAATCTGTGCAAACCAATTTCTTGTGCTTGAAAACTACTCTCTATCTTTGTAATCTCCAGCCGTTCTGGAGAGGGAAGGTTTGAGAGTAAGCAGTAAGAAACCAGGCTTATGTTAGAGAGTTCAGCAAAGCCTGAAGGCTCTGAGAAAACTGTCACTGGAGATTATGGTCAAAGATTTAAAAGTCACACTTGAAGACAAGCCTTATATAAAATGTGGCCTGTATAACATCCTATGGGAGGTGCCTGTATGGCTCACCCCTGGCAGATGGCCTGTATATCATGTGGTATGTATCTGAGTGCAGACAGTGGATGAATCAAACACAGCTGTTTGCATCTGCCACAAAGATGATGGAAAAGAAGGGAAGAGAAAAAGATACTACTTGAAAAGCAGTATGAAAGAAACATGAAGATCCCCTGTGAGGAGGGATAGAGAGCCAGAGCACCCATGTCTGCCCGGGGGTGTAAGGGGCACCTGCACAGCAATGGGGGGACAGGGGGTGCAGGTGACTGTGGGTCTGAGCTGTGAGGAGTTGTAACTTGGGTAGATTAGCTAAAGAAGGATGTTCAGAAATTTTTGTATGCCTAGTACTGCAGTTTATCTGTGTTTTTGCTGATCCTGAATGTATAGTTCTGAGTCTCACATAACTATGTCATAAAGAAATCAAATGGTTTTAATCCTCACTTGATATAATTACATCAACTGGGCCGCTTTGCCCTGCAACACAGTATATAGTGTGCATACATACATATAACCAAACTGAACATGCATTACTTCTGTCAGACTAGCCTGGCAGCTGTGTGATCCACATCAGATAACCAGAGGCCTTCCATTGCAAACATGATGAGAATGTTAAGCACTGCATCTCAGCCTGTGAGGATTAAAGAAGAGGAAAATAATACATGCTAGCGGGACAGCTAGGAGGAAAGGAGAATTGGGAGTGAATGAGAAGACTGAAAGGAAGGAGCATATATGTGCCTAGGAAGGATTGCAGGGTTCAGGAAAAAGAGATGAATGAAAGGTTGTAACAAGAAAGGAAAACAACAGCACTATATTTAAAAAAAAGAAAACACAAAGGGTGCTAATAAGCTGTCACTCAAAATGACTCACGTACTCCTTGAACAAGGCATTCTTACAATAATTGTGAATCTGAGGAAGCCAATATATTCAGTCTTTACCAAGACTATGCAGAATTGGCTCAAATATCCTGTTTCTGAAGAGCTGCACATCCCTTTCTTTTCTGCCCTCTGAAGAATTCCAAAGGATCAGCGCTCATTTTCAGAGAAACCCCAAGCCTACCAATTCAGAGAATCACTATGATATCTGGTGAAATAAATCATTTTCGTTGATAGCCATTGTTAAAAGTGTGTGAAAATACATGGGTACTTGATGCTTTCCACTGGTCATGATCATAGTTTTCTTATTCGCATCACCCTACAGACAAAATGCAGCAGGGTAATTACAATTAATATGCAGAATTTTACTAAGACAGAACTTGCATTCCAGATTCATGTCAATTGAGATCTTGCTTGACTTCATAAGGATGTGTGCCTTACTAGATGAAGCTCAGTTTTGTACATAAAAGGGGATTTCCTTTGGGATATTTAATTAGTTTAAGTATGACCTGAATTACAATAAAAATTAGAACAAAATTAAGTTATTCAGTTCTATTTCTAGTGTTTTCAGGATTCCAACCCTGATCCATGAGGTCTACATTGAAATACTCCTGGGCCTGGGACTGTGAGAACAGTTTCACTAAATTATAGGTAGAATTATGTGTTTGAATTTATAATATACACATCTTGCTAGAAAAAGTTCTTTCTGAAACCTTGGAAGGACTCATGAGGACCGTTCAGCTGCTTCATGACAACAACTACTTAGAATATTTCTCTACAGCTGGAAATTTATGCACAAGCTTGAGTCAAAATGACAAGAGAGACCCCTGGGATATTCTTTGGAATAGGTTTGAATTGCACAGTTACATCAAGCTTTGCATTTAGAACAACATATCAGAATGATTACTAAACAAGACATATTTTGTGCATCCAACATAGTAAATCCGTTTTAGATTGCATCATGAAAACTAAATTTATTGATCTAAAAACTTTGGTAAATAGTACAGTCCTGCATAAACTCCGTTTTCTTCTGTTATTCCTATTACAGAGGGAGATAAAGAACCGCTTTGAGTAAAAGTGTTGGAGTATAAATGAAGCAGAGTTACACTTAGGCTAAAACTATTTTGATTACCCAGAACTAAGACACGAAATATTTCATTTAATGAACAACAGATATGACAACCCCCTGATGCTTCTCTCTCCCAAGCAAACAGGGTGAATTTGTATGTCAGGGGATTTTATGCATTCACTTCATTTTAAATGCATAGCGCTGGAAAAAATGAGTATCTAAAAGTCTTCTGAGGAAAATTCCTGGTGCTTTCGTCTGCCTCCTCATTCTTTAATTCTCATGCAGCTTAAATGAGAGGAGGGATGCTCTTATGTAAATTTAGTTTAATTATATTACAGTCTTTTGACTATCTTTGGTCACATTCAATTTGTCCAAGGAATTGATGGCCATTACCAAAAGGGTTAGATACAATAATAGCTGTTATTTATCGGAATTGTGAAGCTGCAGTTAGTGCCTCATTTCTGCACTAGTGAGGTGTTTTTCCAAAGTGCATGTGTACACATACACACATGTATATATGTAAATATATATATATACACATGCAACATTTGAGCTTTCCACAAATACTTACTACAATTTGCAGTTCTAAAAATGTATATTTATTACCAAGGGAAAAGAAATCTGTGTAATTAGAAGGTGGTTTAAATAAATCAACCAACACTGGGGGAGTCCACCACTTCTCTGGGAAGAAATAAGATCATTTACATTCTTGGCATATCTAATAACACTTCATATTTTGGAAAGTACCATTTGCAAAAGATCCTATGAATAAAACTGTTGCTTTCACAGGGCCCTTGTTTTCCTTTCCAATCTTCAGTTTCTTCAGTGAGATATTATTTAACAACTCAAAACTTATGGCAAGAAAAAGAAATGTGCTACTATTATTCAAACTTTCTTTGACATTTGGTCTAATGTTTGAAGCAATTAAAACAATACATTAATCTTGCTAATTACAGTGTACAGTGTACACATTTAGCTAACAGGTAAATGCTTTGCTGCACATCAAAGCAATATTCGTTTTCAGAAAAAAAGTAGGATAGCCTTATAGATGCACACACATTTTAATTCCAGTTAATCCATTTGTCCACAGCCTTATTCCCTGTTAACTCACCATACATAATAAAACATTTTTAACAGATTTTGAATCCTGGTAGCTGTCCAAGTAAATTAATTTCTCTGTCAACATATCTTAATGAAGAGTGTGACTAGACTTTACTTAAACTTATCAAGGGTGTATTAAACATTGATCTCATCCTGTGCTGGAGCAGATCATGTGCTCATTTAATCAGTTATTAGATTAGCTCTTTATTTTAGGATTATTTTTCTGAAGCACTTGAATATGAACTTCACTAACTAAGCCATTTGTAAGTTTAGTTTTAAATGGAAGACCAGGCAGCAATATTCTATTGTTAGTGTTCTAAATTATACAACTGTTCTTTATGTACATTTGAACTTCTGTGTATTTTGCATGTAATCTCAAAAGCACATACTAATATGAAGTGTAACAAAATACTTTGGGATGTGATTGAAGGATCCCATGCTTAAGAATCAGGACTAGCTTAGCGACAAGACCTTGCTAAGCACACTGAGCATTTGACAAAGAAAAACCAGAAAATTTTCCACAGAAGAGGTCTTACTGACACAGGGATCATGAACTATACCTTAAAAGTTATCTGCAAATAAAGACTCACAGGACTGAGCCTGGGGCTGTTCCGTTGTGTCTGACCAAGCTCTTGTCTCCAAGTACATGCCTTCTGAAGGCTGCTTCTCCCTCTCCCCAAAAGCAGAACTTTTGTGGCAAAAAATCATCCTACTGGCAGAAGCCTCCATCCAAACTTGAATCTGGAAATCTATCTTCCTATTCCATTAACTTTTCCCCATCACTTTCCCTGCATTTTAGAGAGCACAAATTGCTGGTTTCCTGACCTTGAATGAACTGCCACACTGCACAACTGAGATGGGGGATACTGGAAGGACAGCGCATTGATTAGAATGGAGTACTGAAACAAATATGAAGTGTTTCTTTTATAAATAGCTGGATAGGTACGAAGTACTTTCTGTGGGCTTTGCAATGCAGTCTACTTTAGACTCTTCCAAATTTTTTTGCTGATCATACCACATGGTTGCCATATTCATGTTCTGTAGCCATTACTTTCTTACTAACTTTCAAATTTATTGCTCAAATCTAACCAATGCGATAGAGGTTTCAAAGACTATAACCCCTTACAAATGAATAAATGCAAAAGAATACTGCTGTCCCCAGTGGAGAAAAATGCTAACAATCTCACTCAGGCCTGTAAGACTCCACAAAGAGAATTTCCAGTGGTCCTGTTCTTCACAGTATGCCTGTACTTCTCTCAGTTCTCACAGAGTTATTTTTGTTTACTGCTCAGGGAGGAAGAAATAAAAAAGGCAGCTCAAGGCTTAAAACCCTTCTTATACAGTATTGTAGCTGTAGATTTAAAGCACCTAATTGGACATCTTCTAAAAGAATGTATTAAACCAGCACTTCAGGAGCCAAAGAGCTTTACCATCTTTTATACCTTCCTGACAGTGGCCTTAAAGAAAGAATCAGTGGACTCAAGGAACTAATGGACCTGCCAGTTCTCTGAACACCTCTAAGAACCATGATATAGATAAGAGACCAAAGATAATGAAAGGAGTGAAAAAACAAAGGCACCAGAGAGAAGAGATCAAAACCTTTTCTGAGGTATTTTAACTTTTTCCTTTCTCTTTTTCTGTGTTGTTTATCTGCCTTTGTTTCTTGACTATTAGTTGTAATTCAAACCGTTTACCACAATTAACAGAGGTTCCTATAATTAAATTGTGAAGCAATCAGCTTTTTTTTCTCAAGCTCTTGCGCTTAAGAAGGGAGCTGTACTTTTAACCTGAAATGCACTGCAATTAAAGTATTTCTTGTGGTTTAACCCTGTGGGCAACCAAACACCACACAGCCGCTCAACTCACTCCTCCCCAATGCGATGGGGGAGACAATTAGAAGGGTGAAAAAAAGTGAAAAAAAAGGTGGGTTGAGATAGAGACAATTTAATAGGTAAAGCGATGCTTTGTGTGCAAGCAGAGCAAAATCAGGAGTTCATTCACCACTTCGCATTGGCAGACAGATTGTTCAGTCATCTCCAGGACAGCAGGGTTCCATCACATATTAACAGTTACTTGAAAAGACAAATGCCATAACTGTGGATATCTGCCCTTCTTTTCCCAGCTTTTATTGCTACGCATGAAGCCAAGTTGGACAAAGCCTTGAGCAGCATGGTCTAGTGTGAGGTGCCCCTGCCCATGGCAGGGGGGTTGGAAGTGGATGATCTTAAGGTCCTTTGCAACCCTAACTATTCTATGACTTCATGATTCTATACGTGGCCGTGTTTCCCCCACCTTCAGGAGCAGCCCGAGAAGCCTTGGTGGGCATTGGTACAGGCTGTGCCCAATGGCAGCAGCCAGGCAGGGGCCCTGCAGCCGCCGAGGGGTCAGTGTTACCACACACACCTTTGGTCCCTTGCCTGTGCCCAGCCCTGCCTGAAGCTGCAGGGAGCCCAAAAGAGCTGCTCTGCCAGGCCAGGGAGCCCATGAGAGGACAGGTGGGGGGCTCCAGCACCCAGCGCCAGCACCCCCTGACCCCTCCAGCTCTGGGAACCTGGAGCAAGTGGAAACCATTTGTCTGCCAGCGCCTTGTGTGCTCACAGCAAATACAAAGAGAGACTGGATCAGGAAAGTATTGAGAAATGTATTTTCAGAACAACAAGCAACCCGACAAAACAAACAATACGACAAATCACAACTCCTACTGAAAACTACAACTATTCTATGTAAAACTACAACTCTTCTACTGAAAACTACAACTATTCTATGTAAAACTACAACACTTCTACTGAAAACTACAACTATTCTATGAAAAAAACAAAATCTTCTGCAAAAAACAACAATCTTCTGCGAAAACAACAGCTCTTCTATCAAAATCTTCCAACACCGCAAAACCTCCACCTGGGTCATCCCTGGAAACAAGCAGCACCAGGTCATTTCAGTGAGGCTCCAGATGGGTCACTGTGTTTGCCACAGCCCTGGGACACGCTGGGGAGAGCGGGATTCTACTGTGGGGCTCAGTCCTGGCTGGGGCTGGGAGCCGGGCTCCGTGTGATCAGACTTGGCTTACATGACCCCAAGGCAGCGCAGGGCAGCGCAGTGGTGGCACTCGTGCTGCCAGGATGAGACCACCGGCACCGTGTCCCTGCAGAGGGGCTGTCGCACACAGCCCCAGCCCCAGCACGGCAGCAGCAGAACCAACCTCACTGCTGGCAGTGGATGGGGGCACGTGCTGCCTTACCACTCCTCAGTCCACCTCCATTTCCTCCATCTCCTCCAACTGCTCATCGACCTCCATTGCCTCACCCACCTCCATCTCCACCTCAACTTCCATGTCTTCCTGCTGCTGCAGCCCCCCTTGGGTCCTGCTGGCAGCCTCCTCCTCCAGCTCTCACATGTGTTGGAACAGCCTAAGGCAAAAGGCAAGCCGAAGAGGGCATTGGTACTGCCCTGGGCAGCGGAGCAGAGCTGTGGGATGAGGGTCTGGGCACCCGGCCCTCTCTCGCTGCCCAGACAGAGCCGTGGGCACTGGGGCCCCGGGCACGACCCCAGCAGGAGCTGGCAGGAGGCCGGGAGCTCCTTGTCCAGCAGCACCCACCAGCTCTGACAGGCCGGCACTTGCAGCTGGAGGAGCCTGCGCCTGCTGCACTTAAGCACCTTGTGGGGCGGTAAGGGCTTGAGGACCTGTGCAGCAGAGAGGACAGGGGTGAGCGACCGTGCTCCCTGCCTGCGGGAGCCAGGCACAGAGCTAGCCCTGAGCCTGCCTCGGCACTCACGGGCTCCTTACTCTGTGGATGCAGGTCTTGGTCTCCACGCTCCAGCAAGGGCTGGGCTGGGCTGCCAGCAGGACAAGGGTGGTCTTCCTAGGGGGCTGCATGGGGGGTACCAGGATAGGACCGTGGATCAGTGAACAGGAGACTAGGACAGGCAGTAGGTTAGAAGGGCTGAGAGCAGGGCAGAAAGGGTCCTGGAAGGGTCAGAGGGAGGACAGGACAAGAGCAGGGGCAGGTACGAAGGTCTCTCTGTTGTGTGTCTCACTGGTAATGGGCAGTTGCTGGTGGAACATGGACTGCGACATCAGAGCTCCATGACAGCAGACTTCCGGAACGGCTGTGCAGCAGGGGATGAGGACGAGCCCTGAAGGGGCTGCAGCTTCATGGGGAACATGAGGCAATCCTAGCTTTACGTCTTGAGATGACTGAAATACGCTCTTGGGCTTAAATAGACAATAAACTGGTTGAATGCTGCACTGGCTGGCCAATTCCATCGGGCCAGGACCACCTCAATGGCTCTTTCACTGTCCCACAATCAGCTTGAGAACAATCTGAGCAGTGTTGACATGCTGCAGCTGGGATGAAAAGTTATGTGTGAAAGCATTTGACACTGTACTGCATGACATCCTTGTCTCTAAATTGGAAGGACATCATTTTGATAGGTGGACCACTTGCAGGATAAAGAACTGGCTGGATGGCAGCATGCAAAAAGTTGTGGTCAATGGCTCAATGTCCAGCTGGAGACCAGTAATGAGTGGTGTCCCTCACGGATCAGTGTTGAGATTAGTCTTGTTCAACACCTTTGTCGCTGGCATGGCCAGTGGGATTCAGTGCGCCTCCAGCAAGTTTGCCGATGACACCAAGCTGTGTGGTTCGGTTGATAATGCTGGAGGGAAGGAATGCCATCCAGAGGGACCTTGACACGCTTGTGAGGTGGGCTGATGCCAACCTCATGAAGTTTAATCATGACAAGTGCAAGGTCCTGCACCTGGGTTGGAGCAATCCCAGGAACAGCTACAGGTTGGGCAGAGAAGAGATCCAGAACAGCCCTGCAGAGAAGGACTTGGGGGTGTTGGCTGATGAGAAAATGAATATGAGCCGGCTTCAGTGTGCCCTCACAGCCCAGAAAGCCAACCGTATCCTGGGCTGCATCAAAAGGAGCATGACCAGCAGGTCGAAGGAAGTGATCCTGCACCTCTATTCTGTTCTCGTGAGACCTCACTTGAAGTATTTTGTGCAGTTCTGGCGTCCTCAACATAAAAAGGACACAGAACTGTTGGAATAAGCCCAGAGGAGGTCCACGAGGATGATCAGGGGACTGGAGCACCTCCTGTATGAAGATAGGCTGAGAAAGTTGGGGCTGTTCAGCCTGAAGAAGAGAAGGCTGCGTGGAGACCTCCTAGCAGCCTTCCAGTATCTGAAGGGGGCCTATAAGGATGCTGGGGAGGGACTCTTCGTTAGGTACTGTAGTGATAGGACAAGGGGTAATGGGTTAAACAGGGAAGTTCAGGTTAAATATAAAGAGGTTTACGTGAGGGTGGTGAGGCACTGCCACAGGTTGCCCAGAGAAGCTGTGGCTGCCTCATCCCTGGCAATGTTCAAGGCCAGGTTGGACAAAGCCTTGGGTGACATGGTCTAGTGTGAGGTGTCCCTGCCCATGACAGAGGGTTGGAACTAGGTGATCTTAAGGTCCTTTCTAACGCTAACCATTCTATGATTCCATGATTCTATGTGGCATGGAAAAGCACTTGGGTCAGTTGGTGTCAGCTATCCTGTCTGTCCCCCCCCTACTCCTTGTACATCCCCAGCTGAAACACAAAAGGCCTTGACACTGTGTAAGCAGTGCTCAGCAATATTGCTCAGCAATAGCTGAAACACTGGTGTCTTGGCCACATCTTTGTGCTCAGAAATTCAAAACATAGCACCATACAAGCTACTATGAAGGAATTCTTGAATCTTTCTTTAAGATAAAATGATGTATAGGCCTTCTTGCATTTAGGCTTTAATGTCAGGTATCATTTTGTCTGCAGAGACAGAAAAGTGTACTTGTGTTCTCATTCTCTGTTCACAGTAGATGGATGGAAGACCAAAACAACACTTGCCTTATAATTAACAATGACCTATAAGAAGGAAGCTTTTTGCAGAAAATGTGTACCTTATACATTTAGTAAACAGAAGAAACTTTAGCAGTGCAATTTTCAACACTGCCATGTCTTTGTTACTTGTGTTAGTGAATGCTTTAGTAATGGACTTGCATGGTCTTCTCTGAAAGGCATTCCTTAAAGTACACTGTACTTCAGGCAAATAAAATGGCATTTTCTGCACTCCAGGAAGCTGCCAATAAAGTAAAGGAACTCAAGCCACAAACATTATTTCGATCACGGAAAAACAAATCAGCAAAGTAACAACAATCCTGCCAAGACAGAGAAATGCACACTTGCTTATTTCCTTTTTTTTTCCACTGAAGAACCTGTCACTACAAATCTTTCTTTTTTGCTGACTTTCATTCCGGTCTCGATTGTCATTATCTTATCATTAGCAATGAAGTGCTCCTAAAACATATCACAGTATCACAGTATGCTAGAGATTGGAAGGGACCTCGAAAGATCATCTAGTCCAATCCCCCTGCTGGAGCAGGAACACCTAGATAATGTTACACAGGAATGTGTCCAGGCGGGTTTTGAATGTCTCCAGGGAAGGAGACTCCACAACCTCCCTGGGCAGCCTGTTCCAGTGTTCCGTCACCCTCACTGAGAAGAAGTTTCTTCTCAATTCTTGATTAGTTTTAGAATTTGGTCTCTATTAAATACCAGAATACAAAGAGATCGCTGTTATTTCTACTCTGATACTCTGTACATTTTAGAACTTTCAGAAGAAAAACCCCTTCTCATCTGTGTCATCAACTGATCTAATCTGAGCTAGATTCAAAGAAAACTTTATTTCTTTTAGATAGCCCTGTGGATAACCCTGATTGCATAAAATAGAATTTCAGGGAAGGAAACATCTTCAAAAAGCAAACTTTGTACACCTGTCTGCTTTGAATTGGTTCTCCTTTTACACTTCTCAGGCTTCTTTGTAATGATGTCAGGCTAATTGGATGATTTGCTTCCTTGCATCATTCTAACTCTCTCCATGCTATGATTCCAGTATGCAGTCTGTACTGCTGCACAGAACAGAGTACTGCATTCTGCTCATCTGTGAATGTCTCAAGTTCTACCTGACCTTTGTGCCTTACATACACATATAACAAAATCAAATCAGACAAAAGATGATAGGATATTATTCCTATTGGTAGATTATCTGTACCTTGGAATTTCATTGGTCACAGGACAGAAGACAAACTGAGAGAGAATAGTAAATGAAATAGGAAAATGGAAAATGACAAGACATGTATGGAACATGTGTAACTGAAAGAAGTAAACTGACATACCTGTGGCAAAACAGGACTAATAGAAATGCAGGCAGGGTATGAGACGGACTTGGCACACCAAATAGAAATTTATGACATAGGAGGAGAGGTTAGAAAGTTTATTAGACTACCAGCAAAGTGATGGGGGGAGAGAGTGGGAGAGGGAAAATAATGGGTTGAGGTAAGAAGCTAAAACTGGAAACAAAGGACTAAATAAGAAGGAATGAATAGAAATCAGACTGCAACATGAAAAGGCCAAGGACAAAAGCTGCCTGGGAGATAGTAGTTGAACTACAAAATACATAATGGGCAAGTAAGAACTAATAAGAGTAATATGTTTTGTGGGACAGTTAAATAATAAGAGATCTTAAGAAAAAGACAGAGAATGATGCAAAAGAAGGAAATGTTTTTTACCAAAATGTAGGGATGGTAAATATTCTAGGTGCTACCCAGCCACTCTCACAACTTAATGCAGCAATATTCAGACAACAAGAGTTTGAGTCAAAGTAGAAGACAATTAGGACTAAACATCCAACAACCACTGAAACAGAAGGTAATAAACATGAATATCCATCTGAGGAAAGTAGCTCTAGGAAATTTCCTCCTCTGCCAGGTGTTGATTCAACAGTAGTGAATAGAAGGACAGGGGGAATAAGCTAGAATAGTTGCTAGAAAGGTATTTTTATATCTCTTCAGATATGCGAATCACAGATCTTGAAGCTCTAGGGGAACTGAAAATTTTCTTCTTCATACTGGTTTGGGTTATAGCAATGCATTCCATGTATAGGGCATCTGTCAGGCAAAGTCCTTTCATCTTGAGGGCAATCTGAGAATGTAATAGTTACCTACAGGCAGAGAGAAAGAGAGCAGCCCAGTGCCATACCAATTATACCATTTCTCAGAGGGATCCATTACAAGCACTTGAACTCCTTCAATTCTGATCCATAAAGGCAGTCTGTGTTAAAAAGCCCCTGGTTGAATTCTGAGCTGCAGATCTTCATTCTCAAGGATTTGGAAGAGTGGAATGTGAGTGATGTCTTCCATAGTGATGAAGAATCTTCTTTGAAATGTTAACAATCATGCTGTATATCCCATTTTTCTCTATTTGTCCACAATTCATATGCAGCATATCCATACGACGGATAAAATACGCAGGGACAAACAGCTATAGTTATTTTTTTTTGCTTTTTTTTTCCGTAAAAAAAAAGAAAAAATAAACGTCAACAAAAATGGTTTTTCTACTTCATTTTGAATTTAAATTGATTTCTCCCCCTCCCTGGATTGTGCTCATTAATGACTATCTGTCAAAAAATAGGTCTTTATAAACTTTCACACACGTCTGTTGTTCAACTCATGGCTAAGTACCACTGGGAATTTTATGTGGGATACTAATCAGTCCTTAGGGAAGGAAGAATCCACTCTGAGGTAGGTAGCAAGGCCCCTATTCTGTTACTTCTATTTTCTCTGGAAAGAGGTGAAGAGGCTACACCATAGCAGAATAATTTAGGCTAGATTGGACTTCTGGAGGTCATCTCATCCAAATGCTTGCTCAAAGCAGGGTCAGCTTCAAAATTCAATCACATTGCTAAGGGCTGTCAAGTTACTCTCTGGACATATCTGAAGATAGTCTCCACAGCCTTGGGCAAGATCTTCCACAGCTTAACCATTCTCTTTGTGAATATTTCTTTCCTTACTTGAGCTGGATTTTAGCTTGTTACAGCTTGCGCTCACTTCCTCTTGTCTTTTTAGTGTACAACTCTGAGCCAAGGCTGCCTCCATCTTCTCTTTAACCTCCCTTCAAAAGTTAAGGACAGCAGTCAGGTCTTCCCTTAGCCTTGTCTTTTTCAGGCTGAAAAGAGTCAGTCTTTGTACATCACATGCTCACCTAAGTATCTTGGTAGCCATCCATTCAAACTGTGTCAATACCATTCTTGTATGGGGGAGCTCAGAACTCGACACAGCACTCCCAGTGGAAAGTTCTGAATACATGAGTCCTGTATATGCTCTGGCTACCTGTCTTACTGACACACTACCTTCACATTGGGGTGGGATGATCTGGATATATGCTTTTTCCACGCAGAAAGTTAGAAACAACAATACTTATGAAAAAGAACAGTGGTATGGCAAATTTGCCTTGACAAAGGAGAGCAAAATCAAGAAAGACCTTCCCCAACATTTAGGCTCTCAAAAATTCATGGCAGGATATTATGCCCTTCTGCTAAAGCTTGGGTCCTGGATTTGGGGTTCATATGAAAAAGATGGGGGAGAAGGGGGTAAGAGGTAAGAAAGAATAGAACAAGAATGACTTTGAAAGGAATGCAAAAGCTGAAGTGCAGATGCATAACTGAATGGACACTAGGTGACATGAAGGCCCAATGGTGATAAAATTTGTGTGTGAGGCTCAGTGGGGCAGATAAGCTGCTGGGAGATACACCCAAGGAAGTTAGAACATCTGCCAGTACTAAAGGTCCAGGAGAAGATTTTCAAACACAGTACTTTCCTACAATAGATTATTAAACTTTGCTTCTGGTTTTAGGAATCTTCCAAATTCCTTTTTGCAGAATGTATTGCATTTCAAGGAAAGTTTGATAAGCTGAAAGGAGAGATGTTCTCTGCCTATTTGACTGAAAGCAAGGAGAAAGGAGGAATTAATTTCAGCTGCATGAAGTACAACATGGCAAGAGTGGGAAGCTATGTTATTTTCCCTTTTTATTCAGTGCTTATCTCAGTGACATCCCTGTCTGTGCCTGAGGAGACACTTTGCATTTCTTCAGGCACAGAACTATGCTCCAGAATATAACTCCCAGATATCATCTTATGCCAACCCCAAGTTCTCCAAAGAGCCCTGCCTTGCAATTATTTTCCCTAAGTTCTACCACTGACCATTAAGTAATTGCCTTTGTTCAGACCAGAACCTGCCCTCACCTGCTGTCAAACTGTGCTCCTGCCTTGTGCGTGTCAACATAGCACTGTGAATGTCCACAGAAATCAGAGACATTATTCTCTTTCCACCAAATTTAGCTTGTGCTCACTTCAGCATCTACCGATCTTTTTCCTCAGCAAGAGATGCCTTCATCAGTATACTTCTTCACTAATTAAAAGCCTAGATTAATGCCAAGTAATAAAATTATTTACCAGGAAAAGCTGCAGGGAACACTTCATTTTTTATGTTCTGTTTATAATTAGTTCCAGAAAGAAAGAGGCCTGGTAGCAGAGAACAGAATTCAACGAGCACCTGAGGCACCACTCTAAATTGCATGCAAATTGATAGAATAAGAATTAAAGGATGCAGTCATGCTAATATTTAAACAGAGCAACCAGCCTTAATCTATATAGAACTCTATTCTCAGGTGTTATAGTTCTTACCTCTAGATATCAGCTCTATGTACTTTGCTAACTTTGAGCAACAGAAAAAAAAAAAATCTTTTCCTTTGTTACAGACAAAAGCTGCCTGGAAGACAAATAGCTTTATTACACCATGCCAAGAGGAGGAGAGCCTGCTTTCCATATTTTTTTTTAACCATCCACTGTTTAAAATTATTCTTGAGGTGGTTTGTTTACTTCTCCATCCAAAGAAAACCTCATAGAGGTTTGCTTATCAAAAAACAATTTTTGCTAAACAATTGATAACAAACACAATTAAATTTAACCTGCAATTTGAAGTAACTCAAATTATGCCCCAAAGCTCTGTGGCACATCCACTGTTGCTCCATCAAGTCTCATTCCTCATCAAACCTTGAAGTTTTGCATTCCCCTTGGACTGCATTTTCCTTTCTGTCTTTTATTACTATGAACACTTCCAGCACCACAGAAGTAAATAATTTGTTCATTAATCAGCTTCCTCTGAATATCAACATTGTTTGATTATTTCTATTGTAACTTGCCAAGGCAGGATGTTTATTGTCTTTGTTAAAATGCATTCACTTTGCAAATATTCAGAATCAGTTTGGCTATTCCATTTCCTGGTCTCACTTTTACATGGTGATACTTCTTGTTGAATGACTGCAATTTCCATAATGAAAATATAAAGACAAATTAAGTGTAATTTGTTAAACATATGCAATATGGCAGCATCCTTCTGACACCACTGCACAGATGTGGAAGCAATTTAATTATCAAGATGCTATTCTCTCTGTAATTACTGAAAACAGCTAAGAAGTAAGACATACAGAACACTTGAGGTTAGTTCTTTCATTTCTATTTCACCTTCATAAAAATCACATGCATTTAAAGATTACAAACTTGCAACACAAAAAAAAACAAGCTTATTCTACCCTTTGCTAATATGAGTGTTCCATCATGGTGTTAAAAGCATTATAGGAAAAAAAAATCCTCTATTTTTATTCACTAGTTATAATCTCATCAAAAATTAATTTCCAAATCAAGTTATAATCTTAATGGAAACATTTCTTTTCATTAAAGAGCACATATGAAGTTCAGGAATTATCTCCTGACAAAGTGAAATCACATTTGAACATTGATCAAGCTGGACTTTAAAGATCCTAGAGCCAAGAACATACACCATACTACTTCTGGCCTATGACTTACCTAAATATTCTGAAAAACAGAAGGGGAGAGGTGCAAAGAGTATGCCTACAGATAATTTTCATTCAGAGATGTTTTTAATCTAACATTTATGAATATGAAATATATACTGAAGATGTACAAGAAAATCATGTCTTCTTACAGTACGACAAATATATTTTTGGGAAAAAGCCAGCACTTCTAGTTACATTATCAGATACAAAACCAGCTTCCTCCAGAAAATTTACTCATATATGATTCTTTGTGAGTAGAGTTTAAACTAGTTTTGCATTCTTGCTGTCTCCAAAGTCCTGAAGCCAGTCACACAATGTCCAGATCATGAAACAGCAGTGATAAGGTAGTAGGTACTGATTCTCTACAACCTCCTGGGCAACTCCCATTGCTAAGACTACGAAACGTCACTGAAAGTTAAAGCTGGCTTCCTACTGTTTGCTAAATGAGATTAATTGGAGCAATATGAATGCTGGATTGGGAACAGAAGTTTTTATGCAGTGCATCTCAGGTCTGATTTGGTTGTACAGTAGATACAATTAGAGGAAGGTGCTGCCCTCTTTCATCAATTCTCATGCAATATGTCAAACAAAGGCAAGCAGAGAAGTGTCTGAGAAAAGCATTGCTGAGAAAGAGAATACAGATTTGTGTATATTAACTGAAGTGTTACAGGGGCAGACCTTCCACTGCATTTCAGCTGCATTAGCTTTCAATAGCACTACAACAAATTACTTGAGTTCATGATGCACCCCATGATGTTAATACCTGACAACCAAAGAAAAATGGATTAAATTATGATCAAAGGCATAAAGACTCCTAACTCTCTATACAGATGACTTTAAGTTTAAGCTCAAATTTCTTCATGTGTTTCATCTTCACTTATTTCAAGCACAGTATTTAAAGACAATGAAACATTGCTTAGCTGAGATTCTAAATCAGTATGGTTATCCAGTTATACTGTAACACAATATATTAAAGAGTTTTCTACTTGCCTTTCAAAAAGAAATTCTATCTTTGTTTAAAACTGAAAGTATGTTGTAACTGTTAGCTTTTCACATTATATAACCATAGAATGGTTTGGGTTGGAAAGGACCTTCAAGATATATATAGTTCCAACCCTCCTGACAAAAGCAGGGATCTCTTCCACTAGACCAGGTTGCTCCAAGCCCCCTCCAACCTGGCCTTGAACATTTCCAGGGATGAGGCAGCCACAGCTTCTCTGGGCAACTTGTGCCAGTGCCTCACCACCCTCATTGTTAAGAATTTTTTTCCTAATATCTAACCTAAATCTATCCTTTTTCAGCTTGAAGCCTGTCCTGGGTTCAGCAGTAGCAGTCATGTTTTTTCCTTTGTGGTAGCTGGTGCAGTGCTGTGTTTTGACTTCCAGCCTGAGAACAGTGTTGGTGAAGCCGATGTTTTCAGTTGTTGCTAAGTGATGTTTACCCTGACCAAGGACTCTGTGAGGCTCATGCTCTGCCAGGGAGGAGGGGAAGCTGTGAGGAAGCAGGGACGGGGCGCCTGACCCGGGCTAGCCGGGGAGGTATTCCATACCACAGCACGTCATGCCTGGGGTGAGGGGTAACTGGGAGTTACCCGGAAGGAGAGGGGCTTCCAGGTGGAACTCGTTTTCTTGGCCGGTGGTATCGTATTCTCTTCCCTTGTTATTTTCCCTTATCATTGTTTTAGCTGATAGTAGCGGTGGTGATTTGTTGCTGGACTGTTCTTGTCTCAACCCGTAGGAGTTGCACTCTCTCGATCCTCCTCCCCGTTCCTCCGGGAGCGGGGAAGGGGAGAGCCCCGGTGCGGGGGGGGGGGGGACACGGACCTCGATTGTTGTCAGCTTGGCACCACTCACTGGGAGTGAGTGAACAAGTTACCTGACTGGGTTTAAACCATGACAAAGCCATTCTTCCTTGTCTTCATAAAAAGTCCCTCTCCGAATTTCTAGTACACCCCCTTTAGGCTGCTATATATAAACATAAGATGTTTACATTGTACTTGAAGTTTGCTTTTTTCCACTTGAGGATTTTATGTATAAAACTTCAACTATGAATTGCATAAACTTTCAGTATATATCTATAACCATTTGTGATGATACAGTACTGATCTTGTATTGATAGTCTAGATATCACACTTGAAGTGTAAACTTTCACATATGTGATATGCAGATAGACTCCACAACTCATTAAAGTTGTAAAGTAGGTATGCTTTATTCAGCTGAGGCGCATGGGGGATAGTTCCTCCAAAGACATGCGCACCCCAGCGTCGTTTTCCCTCTACATTTATTCTCTGAAGTGTTACATATGCAATAAGTTACACAACACACCTATACATATTCATATCCTTTCCCCGCTTCATATTATAATGAGCTAAAGCGTCCTTCACTCCTGTGCAGTGCCTCCTGGTGGTCATGGGCAAGGATCTCGAGATGAAGTAAACGAGTCTTCCTCACTCTTGAACTTTTCACCTCCATTTTGCAAGCATGCTCACTAGTCCCCTGGCTTCAGCTCAAACCACAGTTATAGTCTCAGCAAGGTCTTAACCAGATGTATGGTGTTGCAAGTGCAAACTTTGACCACAAGTCCCCTTATCTGATGTTCTTTCCTTTCTTACACAAGCTTACATTAAACACCAGCTGCACTTTTAGACAAACACTTATTGTTAACTAAAGAGATTGAAGATAATCAGAAGAATAACATAGGATTAACATGTGGTTATTAATTCAGGCCCCCTATCATATGAATGGTACTAACACATAGATTCACAAAAAAAAAAAAAAAAAGAAAATTACACTGGGGAGGTAAGTGGTTAAAAACAAAACAATTTGCATAAATAACTTTTAAATACTGCCTGCCAATTCAAAGCATTTTCCCCTCCAGAACCCCAACAGCAGTATTTAACACTTGTAAATATATCCTGGTCACTGCTGGAAGTAATTTACACCTTTATCTAAGATTTTTTCCACTAGGATATTTCAGAGTTTAAAAACAAACAGACAAACAAAGAACCAACAACAGTTAAAACACGTAGAGGTTATTTAAGCTCAAGCAGTTTCTAGCATACCTGTATTCAAAATGCAGTAAAGCCCTGATAAAGTATTCTCAACCTCCCTGATGAATCCAGGTACCCATCAGAAATCGCATTCATGCATATTTCCCACTCTTTACACTGTGTATAAACAAAACAATACTTTCCTGAAATGGTCTGAAACCTGCAGCAAGAGATTGGTTAAATAAGCCAAGTTATCAAGCTAGATATTCAACTGAACCCTTCTCATGTAATTCTCATTAAAAAGTCAGATTTTTTTTAATCAACATTCGATCAAGAAATCACACAGAAAAGAATTCATGATCACAGAATTATACTACGGCTTAATTCCATGAAGTAAAAGAGGTAAACTGATTGAAACATAAAATACGAGAAAATCTAACACAATTTAGTCATTAAGCGTGACTCTAAAGTCATGTGGCTGGAGAGAGGTAGAGGGGCAAAAAATCCAGAGGTGCAAAGAACAGTGCTTTTCTAAATGCACCTGGAATAAACTTGATCTTAATTATCTGCTCATTATAAGGTATGATTTTGAATTTTGACAGATTCCTCATTATGTGACATTACTGGATGCCATGCTAATACTTTAAGGCACAAAGGCTTAAACTTAGCATTTTTCTAGGAAACATATAGTAGGCTTCAGGAAAATCAGGGTTAGATGATATCAGGAAGCAGAGGGATCACCTACAGTCCCACTATAAGAAAACCTTTCTGGCTGATTATATTTAAGAAAGGGTGAGAGTCTCTGTCTCAATAATGAAACTGTGGCAAAAAAAAAATCAATTAGCAAGTCAAAACCACATATTAACCTTTTTTTTCCACTCCCTTGTGAATTAAGTCACTGTATTGACTAAGTTAGAATAACAGTTTTCAAATATATTCTGTATATATCAGTTGAACTTAGCTTTTGTTTGAACTAGATGCAAATTTTCCTCCACTTGAATCCTCACTTTTAAAATAAATCTGCAGCAGAATTGTGCTCAAATCTGAACTGCTGAGAGATTCATACTTCTTATTATTAACAAAAGTGCTTTATAGTACAATTCATACATTTATATTGGAGTCAGAAAAGACTTATTAGTATATAATTTGTATCTGAATGTTACAATTCAGCTGAAAACAATTAAGAAAATCTTTGTTTTATCGTATAGTGTCAATTACAAAATGGAAAAGTTATAAGGCTTTTAACTTTTCCAGTCTTATTTTGGCTCATGTGCTAGGAAACTCTGAAAATACGGTCTTTTTATTTAGATAATCTATATTTCCACAACTCTGCTTAGTAAAACTGATGATAATGTTCTTGGTCTGCTTTTTCCAAAGAAAAAAAAGAAGCCTGATATTTCAGTATATACCAAAAAAAAATGTCCATGGGAAACTGACTGTTTTGACATGTATCAGAATAAGAGTCATACACCTTTATGCCGGAAAGTCTATTAAATACGCAGGTGTAATTAAAAAAAAAAAAAAAAAGACACCAGTTCGGTTACAGGCTTCAGCACTGGCTTTCTGTAGGGCATATGTAGCATCATAAAGCAAACTGCAGCAAGATCAGTTTTCACAAATGGATATATTCAAAGCTAATTGCATTTCACAAATGTCTTTTTAAATACGTTCCACAATTTGATAAAATGTGTCACTCTAGTTCTGAAGTTCTACAATGATGCAGTTTATGAAATGTTCAGTAACATTTTCTCATGAAGAAACTATGCTTACACAGTTCCATGGTTACCATCTGGCATATCAAGAACCCAAGACAGCTATATTTTTAGACTAGATCTGGTAATTACTAGTTAGAAAAGGAAGGAAGACATAACATTTACATTTAGCTCTGGGAGAATTTGGACCTATATGTAGCCCCAGTGCATGCTCTCATTGATGAAACTTCCTTGTAACCCTAGTGCCGTGGTTTAAGCCCAGCCACCAGAACAGAACCACGCAGCCGCTCGCTAACTCCCCCCAGCCCCCTTCCTCCCCCCGCTCTTGGAGGGGTGGGGAGGAGAATTGAAAGAATATAACTCCCATGGGCTGAGATAAGAACAGTCCTGTAACTAAGGTGTAACACAAATCACTACTGCTGCTACCACCAATAATAATAATGATAAGGGAAACAACAAGGGAAGAGAATACAACCGCTCACCACCCACCGACCAATACCCAGCCCGACCCGAGCAGTGAGCTAGCCCTTCTGGGTAACTGCCCCCAGTTTATATACTGGGCATGACGTGCTGTGGTATAGAATACCTCTTTGGTTAGTTTGGGTCAGGTGTCCTGTCTCTGCTTCCTTCCGGCTTCCCCTCCTCCTTGGCAGAGCATGAGACTCAGTAAGTCCATGGTCAGAGTAAACATTACTGAACAACCACTAAAAACATTGGTGTTATCAGCGCTGTTCCCAGGATGAAAGTCAAAAACACAGCACTGCCCCAGCTACTAAGAAGGAGAAAAATGACTGCTACTGCTGAACCCAGGACACCTAGTGATGGGATTTAGGCAGGAAACCCCAGAGGGACCACCAGCGACTGACTCTGTCTTGTGTCACTTCCATTAGCCTTGCTAGGAGACAAACAACTGGTAAGAGTCTGTATCATACATGCACATATCAGGCTATGAAAGTAAAACCAGTGATCTTATTTGTGCTATCTAGCGAGTGAAATCAGTGTCTTAAGGAAGTTAAATCAGTGTGTGCCATCAGCCTCCATCACAAGTGATTCCATATTAGCAGACAGTGTGGCCTTTAGTGAAATCAGAATGAAGTTGTATGGGAGCACCTGGGCAATTTATTGGGCAAAATTCTTGCATGTTAATTATTTTACACTTGAAAAGCTCCACTAAACTAAGGGGGGAGGGGGAGAACACAGTACTCATGTTTAAGAGGTAAAGTATAGGTGAAAAATTTGCAGAACCTGTGTCTACATGCTTCATATATTTTGCCATTTCAGATGGTCACATTACTGAACATTCTCCTGTTATTCAGAATAATGAAGTATGTATAGTAAATATAATAAATTTATGATATAAATAATTTTAGGAGGTGTGTTAAAAAAACTTTTAGAGCATAAAATGTTGAAATTTTGTGACTTACTCACTTTTCGGTAATTAAAATAGAGCTAATTCAAAACACTGACCAAAAACTGTCTTCTGGACTGATAATATGAATGCCAAGTTAAAACCCGATGAGGTTAAAATGAGATTAGATAATAGAAACACTGTCAGATCTTTAACAATAGGAGAGCTTCCAGGCACAGTAATAATACTAGCAGCAGTTGTTTGCAGATGTTCATGTCATTTTAATCATCCAGTTAACAGAATTAGCAATGATCCACAGTTGCCTTTAGTATTCTGTTTGCAAACTGTTACATTGTGAAAAGATGAGGGGAGTCATGACAGCTTAATAGAAAAACATGAGGTCTTTTTAAAATTTATCACGGTATTTAAGCGTACAGTACTGGTAAAACTATTAAAACTTTTATTTCAGGAACCCTTCCCATATTATTTTTACTGCTGTTTTTATCTAAAACAAAGTGAGACTACTTGCCTTCTGTA
Organism: Pezoporus wallicus; assembly: GCF_028554395.1. NCBI lineage: Eukaryota > Metazoa > Chordata > Aves > Psittaciformes > Psittacidae > Pezoporus > Pezoporus wallicus. Next base: position 467,747 of record NW_026639746.1, read on the forward strand.
AATGTTACTGCTAGATATTCCTGCATAGTAATGCCCATATAGCACATAATACTAGGTTATCCGTTATATGCATTTCAGCCATTGCCCCTGGTGTTATCAATTATGTATCAAGCATATCTTAAAAGCCTTATCAAGATGTAGTTGAGGAACGAAAATAGCCTTCAGAGACTTAAAGAACAAACAAGAAATGGATTCTTGTAAACCCAGATTTTTTTTCTTCAGTAGTTCTGTCTATTCTTCAGTTCTGCCTAGACATTTTCTAGCTAGTTTTGTTCTAGATAGGATCAAGTACTAACAGATTCAGCTGCAACAGCTATGAAAGACACGCATAAGGTGTCAGCTGAGCACAGAAAGCCCCAATTATCATGGCTGAATTGCTGTTTGTCCCCAGGCAAGCTAGTTTTAAAGCAGAGTTGGCATGTTTACACATGGTTCAGTCAAGCCACTAGACTGAAACACAAACACATTAAAGTTGTGCTGTAAGTGAACAGAGAGATCATATAGCCCGAGAATTATGTCCATACTTTCATGCTTCAAGACATCTTCTAAAATGCTTATTACTATTAAAACAGTGCTTGCAGTCCAGCCAAGAATCAGACTCCCTGTTGTGTGAAGCTCAGTGTAACCACAGAATAGGACTGGATGCTCCTTGAGGCAGGATTTAACAAAGTCTCTGAGTTTATACAAGATACTAAACTCAATTTTGTCCAATGGCAGTAACAAGGCACTCCAGAAGGACATCACAAAAGCAAGTGAGCAAAATGTGACACCAGATTATCTTCACTGTAGATGAATATAAGGTTAGGAAAAATAAACCATACCTACACAATGTTACCTCAGAGGAAGCAGTTGCAACAAGGCAAATATATCATTTTGGTGCCGTACAAAACTGAGAAGTGCCTACATCCTGAAAAGGGTGTTGCTCTGGTCTGTGCATGTCAAGGAGGACATAGCAATGTTAGACATCAGATCAAATGCTAAAAGCAATAAAGCAGCTGCCTTACAAGGAGAGACTAAAAAGCCTGGGACACTTCAACTTGGAGAGCAGAGGGATAAAAGATATGATTGATGTTTACAAAACTCAACGTGGCAATGCTCAAGACAAATACCAAACAAAATTCTCAGCACAAGAATAGGGGCTGCTTGATAAAAATAGTAGGAATTCAATTTCAAACATATAAAAGAAAATTTCTCTACACAGAATGTAAGAATGTAAGTCATGTTTTTTTCCAAATTGTAGCAAATTTCTGTGATGAGCTGCCAAGGGGTTTTTAAAGCAGACAGCATCAGCAGGTTTGGAAAGGGATTAAAAAAATTCATGAGCAGCAAATCCATAAACAGATACAGGTAAGGAATAGTAAGGGATATGTCCCCTTTAATCTCTAACATGACAGCTATAGGTGCCAAATGCCTACATGGAGAACAGACTGCAGAGTGAGGCTGGTGCTCTTCCTAAATAGCTTGTGTTTTTGCTACTTTTTTTCCCCAGTTCTCAAAGCACTGCAATCAATATGAACTCACATACAGACAACACAGAGCTAGTTTTCAGTCCCAGACCCAAATACGTAACTAATATATAGTTCCCAAACCAAAGACTATCAAACTGGTAATGGTAAATTGAAAGCTAGATTGATTAGGTTGTTATTTTTAGTATTCTTAGACAAGCTTGAAGCCACAACTTCTTCATGCCTCTTAACTAAGCCATTTCTTAGGCTCCCAGTCTTCAGTGCTATATAACTCCCTGCTTGTCTAATTCAGTACCTCCATCCTGAATGACAATGTTGCTTTCATTTATGGCTCCGTTCCCACTGGACTATACCCTTATATAGCAGCTGTTTGGGGAAGAAAGTTAATAGCAGCTGGTGGAGACGATTAAGCTTTTCATTTCCAAGCCTGTCTCAACTAACTTAATGCTGGTGCTCCAAACGGAATGCTTCAACAAGCACCCATACCCCAGTCACTAGTGGGAACTCGGGGAAAGCTGTACCTATACACAAACACAAGCTGATGAAAGAATTCTGCTGTGCTTTGTGGAGTAGATTAGCTTGGGATTTATCTTGTACAGAACCAACCACATGCAGCTCAAGAAAAATTTCCAGCGGAAGTTGGAACTGGCTGATTAAGCAACATCTTGTTTATATGTTCATAACTAATACATCTTAATTCCTCCTGGTAGGAGACTTTGCAGTAACATTTTGCAGGGACATACTGTTCCTGTGTAAAGCAATGATTTGTAGCTTCTCACCCAATGGGGTAATAATATTTATCTCAGGCATTTTTCGTCCTTAGACACTCTACATTTAGATTCATAGAATCATAGAATAGTTAGGGCTGGAAAGGACCTTAAGATGATCTAGTTCCAACCCCCCTGCCATGGGCAGGGACACCTCACACTAAATCATATCACCCAAGGCCTCATCCAACCTGGTCTTGAACACTGCCAGGGATGGAGCATTCACAACCTCCCTAGGCAACCCATTCCAGTGCCTCACCACCCTAACAGGAAAGAATTTCCTCCTTATATCCAATCTAAACTTCCCCTGTTTAAGTTTTAACCCGCTACCCCTTGTCCTTTCACTACAGTCTCTAATGAAGAGTCCCTCCCCAGCATCCCTATAGGTTCCCTTCAGATACTGGAAGGCTGCTATGCAGTCTCCATGCAGACTTCTCTTCTCCAGGCTGAACAGCCCCAATTTTCTCAGGCTGTCTTCATATGGGAGGTGCTCCAGTCCCCTGATCATCCTCGTGGCCCTCCTCTGGGCTTATTCCAACAGTTCCATGTCTTTTTTATGTTGAGGACACCAGAACTGCACAAAATACTCCAGGTGAGGTCTCAGTGTACATTGTTAATTGCAGAAATAAGACTTCCATAGGTGTTTGGCTTCAAATTTGCAAGGCTGATGCATTTCAAATCTGACTATGCATCTTCAACTTACCACTGTATTGCAACTGAAGCCCTACATGGTTAAAATCTTTGACAAGGTGCAGTTGCAGCTGTATATGTAAACTCCCTGACTTTGCTGGGATTTCTCATGTGCTTAGATCCTTTTTTGAAGTGAAACTTTAGCCTAGTAGCAGCCAACTATCTGAAGATTTGAATATTTGGAAAGAAACACTGTAATGTCTTTATGTTGTTATACACTTGATCTGGTAGAGGGTTTACAGAGGAAAAGTGCAGATCCTACATTACACTGGAACAAAATCTGTGATTTTTTCTATCCCTTCCAAGAAGTACAGCAAAAAGAGGGATTCTTTACACTTTCATTCCCTATGAAGATGGGCCAATGTGCCAAAATCAGCCCAAAGCACAGGCAGAATCTTGATTATATGAACTCTGCTTCAAGTATACATACTTGATCAACTGCTACATCAGGTACTCACACAAAATATTTTTCCTTTTTTTTACTCTTTATTACAGCAACTCAGGCACTGTACCACTACTTCATTATTTTAAATATATATTCTGAAGGTAACTGTAACCAGTGATCTTAGCATCCAGGAAAGCAAGACATGCTGGAAGAATGACCTCTTCATTGCACTCATTTTAGCTGGCACCTTGCATACGCTAAAATATAGCCATACTGTTACTTCCTTCAAGGAAGCTATAGTCCTTTCCTTCAACTTCTGCATTTTGGGCAACCACGTAAAGGGTCCTTGAAAACTTTTTGTACCTCTAGGTAGTACATATTCATGCTTCAAAGTGGCATAAAATGCGATTGCTGCTACTGTTTCTCTATTCTGGGCAGCGTGCTTCATCCCTGAGTAGAGGTGAGCACAGGCTAGTGCTGCAGAATGTGAGGAAGACAAATATTTACTGCTACTGGATTTCTTCATGTCTTCTTCAGCCGTTCTTCAATTGCCTTAAAAAACACAGAGGGAACCATTTTCTCATATAAGGAGGCTTTTTACTTTCTTTTGGCCTGCCTATAAGCAATTTCACACCAAGTACTTCTGGTTTTCTCTTTGCAGAAAGATTTGCTAGCAAGCCAATATCCTTGCTAGCACTGCTGTAAGTAATGACAATACTAAAGTTTTCCAAGAAATCAATTTTTTTTATTACTTACTAGATCCAAGGGATTCTTTTTTTTTCTATGTTTGTGTGCTTTTTTATAGTTTCTTGAATAGCATTTCCAAAAAAGTTCGGTGTACACACTGGAGTGGGAATTCCCTGTATATTAGGAATTTACAGGAACAAGATGGCATCTTCTGAACTTCTTTTAAAAAAAAAAACAAAACAGTAAACTAGCCCAAGAAAACTAGAAATTTGGAGTTCATCCTCCTCAAAGCAACATACCAGGAAATCTTCACAAAGTTCCAGGAAGAGTCAGTGAAATTCTGTACTCAATCTCCTTATGAGGCTTTTGCATATTTCATGCTATATATTTACTTACAGCATCGCACAGCAACAGATCATATAAAGAGAAAATAAAGCCTTCCCAAAATGATCAAAAAGCATTTATATTTATGCTTTAATGTAACAAGTTGCTTACTTTCTTCTTACCTAAGTTTAAATATACTTATAAAAGATAATGATTTTGTTGCTACCATACCATTATTCAACTATTATCACTCATAGACAATCATCAGCATTTAATTATTAAAGAAACTTTTTGTTTCACCAGACAGGCTTTACACAGAACGAGATATCCGAGGACTTTGGTTTATATCTCATGGAAATATAAAATGTGCAATGCATTTTAAGTCAAACACCATCCACAGCTTACAAAACATATCACTGTTTAACAATGAATAACGTGATGAAAAAGATAAAATAATGTTCTCTAAACAGCATCGGCAAATTACCAGATAAGGAAGCAGTTATCTATGAATCCTCCTTAATCTGATAAAAAACTACAGATTGATAGAGAATGATTACATGACACAAATGCATTATCTGACATTTACTTCCGGTTTATCATAAAATATTTGTCCCCTTTACACAGAAAGTGTTGAACCAACCTGGAACTAAACAAGAAAAGACAGAATGAAAATAGTTCATTTGCTCTCGTACTTCAAAACCAAGTTTCATACACCAATAGCTGAACATCATTTGAATGGTTTCATTTCATTTAAACTTGTTAGAGCATTGATACGTGTGGCTGCTTTAAGGATTGCATAACTTATCAACAGAGGTATCAACAAATGCACTTATGCAATGTAATGGCACTTACTGAGTTTCGCAAGTGTAAAAGAGTAAATCAAGCAAATATTTTTGTAACAAACAATAAAACTACAAAGACCATTATTTGGGAAAAAATAATACTTCACATAGCTCCTCTAGAGAAATGTTGTTTTGTATTTCCCACCCTTCATTTGAAAAGATAATTGATAAACTAAATTTCACATTTTCTGTGTACTTGAAGCATTTGTCATTTAGAACTGTTCTCTATTTTCTCCTTGACTAATTTAGCAGTTTTTATAACAGCTATTGCAAAAGCTTCCATTATACTCGTTATTCTTCTTGCTGGCATTAATAAGAAAACTAAGATAATGCTGCATGTAAAATAATGTATTGTTAGGGGTAACTCCTCAACTTAGAATGGAGAACTCCCACTCTTAGATTTAACCATTACTTCCTACTTACCTTACAGGTAAGAAAGGAGAAATTGCCAAAAAAGTCCAAACCGAGGCCCACTCCACATGCATTATGGAAAATTACAGGAAATAATACTTGTATGATTTACCAGTATGTCCAAGAGAACTGGAAGAGAAGCAGAAGAAAGCTTCCAATCTCATGCAGTCCTCTTGAAATAATCATTTAAGTTATGTAAAGTTATGAATGCTGTCTACTGTGTTTCCAATATGGCAAAAAATAATTCACCTATAAATTTAGATAGTTTATTTGAAAAGTACTCTTTTAAAATTATTAACCAGATTTATAGATAGGCAGGTAACACTGATGATGAAGAATTTGTTTATTGATAATATTTCTCTCCTCTTAAGTCCTTATATGCATTTGGCTGACTCTGAACTGTTCTTGTTATTACTTAGAAAGACAAAGATAAAATTACAACTTTATATTGTGTCATTTCTAATTCCAGCATGTCAGAAATACATCTTCACACTGCTCAAATATTAATCGATGAATAACAGAACACCTGTTGATTACAATGTCCTAGAAAAGAGCACACAGGAGCTTTAAACATACTCCCAGTTTAAAATGTCTATCTATGCATATGTACAGAACAGATCATCTACTAATGCCACCACCATGTTTGTGTGCTATGCCTTTTCCTGACCTTAGTTGTGAAATTGATCTGAAAAGTCACACCAATGTCAGATGGTCTAACAGGAGACTGACTTACTATGAATGAGAGGACGTGCAATTAGGTGACTCTTGATAAATCTCAGATTCAGATAGCTTGTCATACCTTTTACATGGCATTTTGTTTAAAAAACATGCAGATGAGGCCCTTAGCAAAATGGTTTATGGGTGGACTTGGCAGTCCTGGGATAAAGGTTGGACTTGATGATCTTACAGGTCTCTTCCAACCTAGTTGATTCTATGATTTCATTATCTGAGGTTCCATTTGGATGTGGCAGATAGCTCATATACATTCACAATGGATTTCAGAAGAAGAGCTACAAATGACTGACACATGCTATCACAGATGCACATGTTCACAAAATACCTTCTTCCTCAACAGAGCAGAATGCAGCCCTCCAGCTCTAAAACACTGAATCTGGATGGCTTTCAGGAGACTCAATTAGAATAGAAAGAGGTATCGGAGACCACCCAATTTACATGTAACATCAATCAGGTTAAAGAAAAAGGACTGAAAAAGTCAGATTATAAAATTAGCCCCATGGGGTTGGGCTAAAAAGATTCCTAAAAATGACACAAAAAACTAGTAGTACCCAAGGTCAAAAAGCATTTGCAGTTTCTGCTCATGCAAGCAAGTTTAAGGTGTTTTCTTTTTACTAATTTTTTTCTGATTTGAGCATATTAAAGTAAAATATTTCCACACTTGTTGAACACTAACCAGATGCTGTTATCCTGATTCACTCATGGGATACAGGTCTGTGTTCTAATGAGTTCCCAGCAGCACTGGGACAAAAGCATTACTTAAGTGTGGGTATCAAAATCCAGTCTGCAAGTGTCCTTAATCTCTTTTTCTTTGTTCTTTTCTGATTTTGACACTTAAGAGAAAATCTATAAGCAAACCATTCATTCAAGTTATACTAAAAGTAACATGTTATCTCCAAAAGGGAGAGATGGAAGAGTTAAAATGGTTCTGTACAGAGAAGCTTATTCAAAACAGAATTTTAAAAGCCTCCTGGTCTCAGAATAATAAATTTAAGTAATCTTTATTTGTATCATTCTGTATGCAAAAAGGTATGTATCAAATTGCCTTGTGTTATGAGCTTCTTATGTGAAAATGATAGGAAGATACATCATAAACTAAAAGGAATATAGGCAGATGAGAAGACTTTTTAAATACTATTTTTTCCTGCAATGCCAATACATCGTGAACTTTAGCAACCAGCAGGTGTTTTCTTATCTTTCAAGGATAATCAGTAAATTGCTTGCATTGTGTATCTGTCAGCTTTGCCATGGCTCTTCCATGTCTGTTGATGGTTCATACACTCTGAGGGTCTTTAGTGCAGTTCAGTCTCCTGACAGCTATTACAGTCTTTTCTCATCAGCTCTACTTTAGCAGTTTTCAGAATCATGGAAGTCAGAGCTTTTATTTAAATTTCCCTTCAGGCAATTAAATATTTTTTTCTTAGGAAGTTTGAAAATTCACTGGAAAAGCTGAGTGCATCTTTTGGTTTGGGGTTTGTATGTATTTTTTTATGATGCAAAGCTATTATGACAATCTAACTAAAGATGTTTGTTTCTTCTAGCAAAAGAAATGACAGAAGGCTAGAAGCACAGCAGCTTGAAGTGCTGATGCATGTTGAGATGCTGAAAAGTAATGGAAGAATTACAGTCCCTTGCAGGGGAGAAGAGGCTTCCACGTAAATTCACATCTTTGCCTCAACAACAAGTCCAGGTTACAACTGCTCCATGTCATGGTTTAAACCCAGCTGGTAACCCAGAACCACACAGCCACTCACTCATTCCCACCCCTTCCTTCCCCTGATCCTTCTCAATTCCGAATTCTGAACTGAGGAATTATGAAACAGATTTTCTCTGCATACTCCAAATTGAAGCATAACTACATATTGAGAAGTCACATTGTGAGGTTAATTCCAAGATGAGTTTTCATTGAAAAAAAAAATCTTATGTTTTAATTTCTTTAACTCTTTTTCTGTCTTTATCACAGGAAAAAGAAAACTATCTACTTTAAAATATTATTTATGGTTTTATACAGTATTTTTTATAAAAGAATTATTACTAAAAACTACTTGTAATGACAAAGTGGCTTTATGAGATCTGGACTGAGGTTATTAATAACAATTATTATAATTACTATTATAATTATATAATATATTATATATATTATATGGTTATTATAATTATTATTATAGTTATAATATTATGTGTTAATTATATTAATTATAATAATATTATAATATATTATAATTGTGTTATAATATTGTTATAATTATTAATAACTATTCATAATCATATTTTTCAATAAAACTACTGAGCATATTATAGCAAACCAATGCAGGAAAGGAGAAATATTTTCAGAAAGGTTACCTCTCTTAATAAGTATTAATGTGCAACTTTCCAGCAACTCTTTCTATTGCTTCAAACAATCATACCACAAACAGAAATCTTCTAATTAACATCTAAATAATATAGCTGTACTGAATGCAGCACAAGGATGGCAAGGTTAGACTAAACATTCTTAATGCAAGTCATTCATCCTTATAACAGTTTATGTCTAATAATAAAATCTACATTGTCCACATACATGATTTGCAGGATTGCAGTAGCAAATAGTTGAGTGCATATTATTTGGGTAATAGAAGGGTTATTTCTGTTGTAAGTAACTTTCTGTCTGGTTTGGCCATAATGTATGCCATTACATTAAATAATGACAAAACCTAAAAATGAAAATAGTTTTAAGGTATGTCACATTATGAATACCTGATATCTGGTTATTGTTAAATTAAATTTTATTGGCTACAGAAGATTAATGGACATATCCAACAAAGCCATACCTTTTAATGCAGGAGACTTCTTTACAATCAGAAGACCTGCATTTGCCCAACAACAGAAAACAGAGTTGGGTGTGAAGTGACAACCAATTCTTTTGAAAACTGAGTTCCCATTCTGATAGCTGAGTAACTTCTTAAATGGAAGAAAAGCAATTTCACTTCCTTCTCCAGTCCATTTCCAGCCATTTTCTTCATTTTCATTATGAACCACCCTATTCCTTCCTTTTAGCCTACTAACCCTAGTTCAGTTTTCACTCTTTAGTTTTGAACACCACCCTGACTCCACCTCCACTGCCTGCAGGGTCTGAGATGAAAGCCAGCAGAACAGGTACTCTGCCGTTTTTGCTGCAGAAACCACAGCAAAGACAGTTAAAGTTACCTGGGCATTAGCCTGCTTTACTACTAACTCTCTAAAGCCATATCAAAATGACAGAGCAAATGCACTTTCTGATTCCTCTGTCATCCTGGCAGGGTGGATGACTGAAGCAACTGTTCTAGCTTATCACTATTCTCTTCCAGCACTTTTCCTGGCTTTTATTTCCTATAGGAGAGACAGCAGGATGTAAGTGCAGTGAGAGTGTGGGGCTGTGCATCTGCGCCATGAGAGCAAGTGTGATGCTATGTATGATTCAATTTACATTGAATAATAGACATTCCCATTTCAAACTTCAACTTTTGCAAACACATGTGACTTCTGCAAGTGATTTTCATGCACATTGTTCTAATAAATTAAAATGAATTAGTAAATTATGATGGATTAACCAAAGTAATTTTAAATGTATCTTCATACACTTTTCTGTACATTCAAAAAAAGAAAATTGCACTGAAATGTTAATGATTTAGTGTACGATGTTTGCTGATAATTTTTCAGAACACGGTTCATCATCCTAAGATCGTGAAAACTTGTAAGTAGCTGCCTCCAAGCCCAGCATTCAGTATTTCCCTTCTGTAAATGAAAGGACTAATTAGGTTATGCATAGGGCTCAAAACATGGAAAGATATTATTTTGCACTTGATTCTCATTTGTGGTTTTAACAGTTCCACTGTGTTTCTCTCTGAGTTGTTTTACAGCTCTGTGTCCTCAACAAAGCAAAGATTTTGCTAATGCCACCAAATGTCACCAGTTTTTCAAATGTCACTCTTCATTTCTGACAAAAAAATTCTTCTTTTGATAAGTTCAGTATGCAGCTGGATGCAGTTATTACATTGATATTGTTTCTCATTTTGCTTCACTTATATAAACAAAACATTTTCATGACTATTTGAATAAAGTTCTAAACAAAATTTCTCACACTGAAACATTTTCCCAGTCTCTTGTCAGTCATCTGCGTATGTGTTGTAATATACTGGAATGCTCACCTTTCCTTTTAAAAGTATAGGACCAAAACATCTCAGGTTCTCATCAACGAAGTGATCAAATGTTTTTGAGATGACAAGCGGAGATCTCAGTGGAAAATAATTATAACCCACATATTTAAAAATATTAAAATATTACTTTAGATATTATTTAAAGTACTAGATAATTATTTTTCTTTCTAAGGCACCCTTTCTTTTTTGCTGAAACAAAAGCTAGCTGAAACTACAATGGTGCTGTAATTTACAACCATGGCTGGATCATTAAGCAAAAAGATTGCCTTGATGAATTCTTACAAGCAGTGAACTAGTCCCCAATTACTCCTAGACCCTGTTTTATTCCACCTAAATGAGCAGATCTGTTAAAAATTCTACTACCACTTTTTTTCCTGAACATTAAACATCTGGTTATGGAAGTGGTTGAGACATCAATGCCTTGCAAATGGTGCCAATTGGTCATCTGGAACACATTCAGGTGAGAGGTATCTATTACATATGCATGTGGAGATTAAAATCTTTGTCTACTACAGTTCAGATTGGGCATTTAATTTCACAATTGAAGCATGGACACAAAGATCATTTCTTACATAGACTACTTTTTAAAAGCCATAAAATGCTCAAAAGACCAAACTCACAACTGATGTAATTGCATTTTATTTGTTTTTCAGAGAATTATTTTAGAAAAAATCTGGTCTACTAAGAAGTTATATTAAGGTTTTATAGCAGATGAAGTGGATGTTCCCCTAATAATCCATTTTAATTCTATTGGACACTAATTTTTAAGTAAAAAACATCTCCTGAAACAAAAGGAGCAAAATTCATTAGCAAAATTGTTTTTCATTTCATAATAGGTTCAAACCCTCCATTATAGACTAATTTTTGTTATATCATGCAGGATTCTCTCGGAACAGAATTGTTGAATTAGGTCCAGTACGCTTGGGATAGCCTGCTAACTTTATGCAGCCATGAAATCATAAAGCCTTGTAAGACATGAGTAATAGGCATGCTCTCTTTCTGCACAAATACTTTTAGCTGAAGAAAAATTTACTTCTCTGTGTGACTTGACTCAATGCAAATAAATTGTACTCTGCTAAGATCTGAGTATGTGCTGTTCTCATGATTTATTCCTGTACTTGACTAGCATCCTTTTTTACACTTTAATATCTATTACAATAACTTAGACTTAGTTCATTCCCCTAAGAACTCCATATAAAAGGCTTTAGAGACCAGAAATGAACAGCCTTGGCAAGAGAAGCTGGTATATATCTTGATCCTCCAGCTCCTGCACAGGGAACTGTAAATACCCAAGAATGTGCATGTGACCAAAAACCAGCTGAGCAGGCCAGGAGGTAGCCTTGAAGTAAAGCAAGACTTGTAGCATCTCATGACCTATCTCATGGGAAAATAATATTGGTTTCTTTCCGTTTATGCCTTAATGTCTTTTTAAAACCATTTTAGATTTGAGGTCCTTGGATCAGCTGCTGTTACCAGTCAAGTAAAGTTCATCTGACACACTGCTCACAGAGCACAAGATGCTCAGTAGACAGAGAAAATGTGAAGTCAAAGAGCCATCACAGGGATGCCTTCCCGACAGCTTTCAGAGTTCTTGGAGGCAGTACATGCAATTGTTCTCCAGCAGAACCAACCTTTTACTTGCTAATGGAATGAAAGGGAGAAAAGCTTCCCAAGAAGAAATCTGCAGGGACAGCTCCCACTTTGCGTTGTTCTCTCAATTTTTCCTCACAACAGGAAAGATCTGTCCCCATGTTTCCCAAAGACCTCAAACATGAAAGAAGATACTAAAGTTGTTGGCACATTGTTTTTCCATTATGATAAGGGAAAATTCTAATGGTGCATGATGCATTCCAAGATATACAATTACAGCAAGTCTTCCTTCCTAATTCCATTACCTTCTTCAAAGTGCTGCTTAGCTCTTCTAAGGTGGATGAGTGTATTTAGTGATTTTATGTATATTCACTATGATTTTAAATAATGGAAATCTCACAATTGTAGTCAATTTTAAAACAGGAAAAATTAGGCCATGTATTTAATAAGGCTCTATATGTTTAGCTGCTTAGAAAAATCTACTGTGGAATTTAATTCACTGACATGCTGAGAAGAGTGGGAATAAATGACACGGCAGAGACAGAATATTTCAAAGCAGATGTTCATCAAGTATCTGTCTAGCTTTGGTTTTTGCCTTAATAATCAAGAATTCACAACCGGTATGCAGATTTTTCTATAACAGAATCCCACTTGTGCATAAAATAACTCTTTAGTTTTTACTCAACAACATTGTTATATATTGAAGGATAGATGAATCATCTCATTGCTGCTCCTTGTTTCCCATCATACTTTTGGTTATACTCCAAGTTGCGTGTCAGATAATATATCAAAAAACTTCTCATTCTAATATTCCTGCAAAGGCTGCATTAGGTTTTAGTCCAAACAAAATCAAATGGATTTACCTGGAGTACTTCCAGCAGTGCTTTTGGATTTGTCTGATCTTAAGCTAGTGCAAGAGCTAGACAAGTTAGCCTTTAATTTGCTTCAGATAATCATAGTCAATCATCCGTAAGTACTAGCAATCCCACAGGAGGTAGTTGTAATTCTTAAGACCTCAAAGAAGGGGATAAATGGAATATGAAAGTACTGTGTAATGCAACATGGAATGCTCCGGCTTATAACAAAACAAGAAGGAATCAAACTTCTCATTCGCAAAAAAATTTGCTCTAATGAGAAACCCTGTAATGTGAAATAAGGAACACCCACACACATTGGTATAACATACATTGGTATATAGTCAGTCCTAACGGGTTATGAAGACCCTCTGGAGCAAATAAAAGGGAGAGAATTACAGCCCAACAACTCAACAACCAGACCAGTACACTGACTCCCACTACTGAACAAATGCAGGCTAAAATAAGTGTGTTTTTATTAAGCTCTCTAAAGCAATGGTTCTTTAATAATCAATGATATCCTTTTAAATATTAGTAATGTAGGATTCAATCTCAAGATGGTCTATCAACAATGCAACAGTGCCATCTATCAGATTTCATTAGAATTATATTTTTCCCTATGGCAACACGAATATGTTGTTTCCTAATGCTAAACAATTGCAAAATTTGAACTACAGAAAGTGTACAAAGGATTAAACACTGATAATTCATATATTAAATTAATGTAAGCAGGGTTCTAGCTAATAATAAAGCTATCAGGATGGAGGGAGAAAAGAAAAAAAACAAGATTAGCTTATCTTTTAAAAAATGTTACATCTATTTATTACACAGCATCAGTTAAATTATTTTTCAGCAATTTCTCATATGACTGTCAAGTGATTTTCTGGAGTTAGAAATTTGAAATTCTCTCTGAAACTTACCATCTAGCACTCTTATGAGTACAGTCTATATCATCTAAAATAATGAAATAAGATGTAGTTCCATGAACACAATTATTTTTACAACACAGTATGAAAAATTATCATTAGCAGAGAATGTCTCTTCTCCTGAAGAGTCAACAGACAGGACAAGTAAAAGTTATCCTAGCTTAAAATTCAGAAAGTCACGTTGAGTTCTAACTGCAATTAGAAATTCAGAAGTACAAACAGCTGCTTGGTACTTAACTTTCAGTTTAACATGTAAGTTTTAGTATTCCTTCAATTAATGAAACTACATTGTGTAAACTCAAAGTAATGTAAATAAAGGAAATGTGCAGGTGAGTGAGCAATAGCCCTAACACAAAAGGCTCAGGCAGCAAAAGGTGGATGCCACCCGTACAATCAAATAAGGTTGTTTCTTCTTAAAATACATCAGGGAATGGTGCAATGATACTTTTCAGAATTCAAGTAGAACTGCTTTCTACTAACCCAGACTTGGAACTGACCCCTTGTCACTGTGTAGCAGTACACACAAAAGAGGGTAAAAATCACCCGTTTAATAAGTTTGTAAGTTCTACAATGCTCAAGGAGAAGTGGGTAGATCCCACTCTTCTTGACTATATCTACTCAATTGCAATTAGTGTCAGCTGTACAGTACTGTACAGTGACAGTTCTATCCCCAGCCCCGTAAGCAATATAGGTCTACCACACACAGACATGCAGATCTAAGTCCTTCTGTGATGAAGTTGGACTGAAAGTTAGATGGGTTTGGTCTTGAATTTATGGGATGAGCTCTATCACAGCCCATAGCTATCAGTATCAGATTAAATACCACTTTACAATTTCTATGAAATTCATTACATAAATTATTCAGTAATATTTTTCTGACTTTTGCCAAATTTATAGAGATAGTAGAACAATTAGTAAATTATTCAGATGAATCTCTCTTCTAGTCCATTGGCACTAAAAGATTCTAGATTGTATGCAGAATATTATATTCATTAGAAAAATATACAAAGTTATTTGTAAATTAAACTAACATCTGAAATTTTTGATGAATCATTTATTTTTAAATTGACAGTATTATAAAGCAGATTCATGCGACTCAAAATGTCAAGATTATCAGACCATAAATCTTTCTTCTACAATGAAAGATTAAATCTTTCATTAAATCTTCAATGATTAATTGTGTCTTCTGTTCTTTGTTGGACAATCATTAGGAAGATCTGTCTTGAGTAGTCTACTGGCTGGCCTTGCTTGGACATCTAATTTTTAGACATCTAATATTCAGTGAGACAAATTTCATCAGATTCTTTGGAATCACTGTGCTGCAGAAACCTATAGTTAAATCAATAGTCTTCATTATGAACAATCCAATAGTATCTTAAAAATCCATATAAAGTGAGATTTTCAAAAGCCCACAGCGATGCTCTAGCTCTGCCCCCATTAGCATCAATGGGAGTTTTACCACTGACTTACGAGAGCACTAAAGAAGCAGAAGGGGAGTAATTTGAAAGCATCTAATGTGGCAAAACTGGCAACATTAGCTCAGGACTGAGTACTTTTAAAAGTCTTATGCTGAACTTAAATATATTATTAGCTATTTCCATGAATTTACAAAGTATGAAAGTGAGTTGCATAGGTAAAACTACTTTGGATCCATGTTTATTTTGAGACATTTGAGATAGCTATAAGCTAAATAAAAAAGCAATGTTTCCCCAATAAGAATGCCTATTCAAGAAACTGATTTTTAGAACAAGACTTAAGATATCCTGCAACATTACACTGAACTATTTTAGCTGACACTAGAGCTTATATCCTGTAGACTAAATTCATGCAACATGTGTGCTTCGATGCTAGTTTAACACCACTGTGAGCCTGCATTCAGAGCAGAAAGGACTATACAAATTGCCTCTTGTGCAGATTATTCCAACCAGGGCAAGACTAATGTATCTAAGATGAAGGACAATGGGGTCACAGAAGCTATTGTTGGATCCAACAAATACAGTTTGATCAGAAACATTTTCTGCTTTAGCTTTAAATGTTCATGAATTCTACCATATATTCCTTTAATTTCTACCATATTCTGTCAAATGACATGTTCTATCATAATAAGCATGAATTCTGTCATTTTGGGGAGACTGCAACATGGGTATTCAAACTCTACCCTTAAAATTCCTCTATTCAAATTTAGCATAATAGGCAAGCATCTAGCCACAATATATAACCAGAAATGGACCTTCTGTGTTAGCCTGTCTTCAGGAAAAAAATACAGTTCTGCAGCAGCAATTGATAAAAGGACAGTACTCTCTTGTCTAAATGACAGATTCCTCTGCAAATGCAAATATGCAACAACTACAGCTCCAGCCCTATGTAGCAGTCCCCTGTTTATAACCAAACACACTGACATTCAATAAACAGTGCTGCATAAAATTTCATCTCCCTGTAGGGAAAATTTAAACTTACTCTATTATTCCATTAGAATATTTTAAATGAGAAAAAAATGAAGATAAACTGCAGTTGACCCTAGGCATTATAAATGCCATTAAAGCTCTCGCTCTGTTAGGCCCATCTGCTGCTTTTCAGGCCAGCTATTCATTAACCTTATTAGCACCAGCCCCTATAGCCTTGAGTTGACATTTCCCTGGTTAATTTGGAAGGCCCATTTCCTAGCACACATGAAGAGACAGATTAAAGAATTTGTATGAATTATCTAGTAGATGCAGTAGGATAGAGAAACAACTGATCTGTTTTTCCAAATTGATAAAATTCCTTTCTGTGGGCTTTGAGGGGACTGCAGTGGTCTTACATATCGATATGTACCTTTGCACTGCTACTGTCCTAATCAAATCAGCAGAAAATCAGTCTTCTTGGCATCAGTAATAATCTCTATCTGTTGCAGCAATAGAAATCCAACTGGTATCGTATCAGATTTTTGTATTAGATTTACTGATGAGCTGAAAAAACAGCATTCAACTGATATACCCAGCAGCTCAAAATGATGTGAATACATAAACTGTTTATCATTTTTAACCCATTCATAGGAAGTCACAGTAAGGTGGTATTTAAACCCAGTCCTTCTTCATACTGGGCCTTCATGAAATTTTTTTTACCCCCACAGAGAATATTGTGAGCAATTTAGTTTGCAGAATGAGTTTAGAGGAAGTGTTTTTGTCTCTCCATTTACATTAGGTATTGCAAGCATAAACAGAATTCCATATATTTCTAAACCTGCATGCAGTAAACCAAATGTTTCAGAAAGCAAACTATATGAATTCCATTCATATCATCGATTTGGTGGCAAAAGTTGATGTTATTTCACACACTAAAAAGAAATTATGAACTCTTTGCTTTTGTCAAGAGGTTGTTTTAATTTTTTTCTGAAAAGCCTAAAAGTGAATGCAAACAACCTAATGGGTTAAACTAGACAGGGACAGTTCAACAGCCTTTCTTGGCATCCCTTTTGGCACTTCTGATTGTTCTTATACCTGTGGCAATACAAGCCAATTTACAGATAATTTTTCCCATAAGTGGAATGTCAGGATAATTTATAGAGGTAACCCATTCTTCCTGACTGGTTTATTTAGTTAGGAGTAAGCCTTTTAAGGTTTTAAAGGCTAAAAATAAGACTGTACTTCCTAAAACACCCAATTCAGCAATTCAGCAATGTAATTAATTAAAAATAAAACCTGACCTACAGAAACAACTACAATTATTGTAGATAGAATGAACTGGAAAACATACAGTTGCCCAAATCAATCTTACTTCAAGAACCTATTCATCAACTATTCTACCTCTGTTGATCACTGTGTCTTTTCTTGTGAACTTATCTGTCTCTACCATACCTGCCCTAAGCCTGTGATAAGATAGAGACTCTTTTCACATTTGAGTCTTTCACAACTATCAACAGTGCAGCATTAATTGATATGGGGGAAAATAGGATAATAGTCATAAATGCTACAGAACTCAGTGAAATCAGTGGAAAGAGTTGTAGAAACATTGCATGGTTTTGAAGCATATGGAGACCATTCAGTATCTTTCATAAGGGCATGTGTCACTGACAATATTATCCATGTACACCTCCTCCTATTGTCATGTCTGGGACAATCTCTCTCAGCTCAGTGTCTTGACTTACACACACCTGAGGACTGAGCCTGCATGTTTATTCCCATGAAGAAATGCTGATATTTATAAGTGTTAAGTAACCAAAATGTCACATCAGAGTTGCAGTTTAAAAATGGAGCTTTAACACAAACAAAGCGGTTTGTATTGGAACTTCATACAATAATGGATAAGTCTTAAAGATGCAGTTCAAGTTTGATAAGCACCTCAAAATTTGGATGTCTATCTTAAAGTTACTGACTAAAAAATCTGAATGATTTGCATCTGCTCAGTTTAATTGAGAAGTTTAGGAAAGAATCTGTTTCTTGAGGCACAGCTAATAGATATAACTGACACTCAAAGATAATCATTAAGCTTAAGGTCTGAGAAAAAAAGAACTGAATTTCTTCCAGCCTCTAAAACATATTTACTTCAGATTTGATACAGGAAATATGTTAAGAAATGGACCAACTCATTTTGTTTACATCATCACTTTTAGTTGTTAATACTGGAAAAAAACCCTCTACAGAATGTTAGAATTGCTTAGCATTTCAGTGAGACACAGGAGACAAAAAACCAGCTTCTGTCTGTGCCTCTGCCTTCACTCCTCTGCAATGCGCTGAGCTGCAAGCTCAAGTTCTGTATTAGAAAAACTTTCCCAGTTCTGGTGCAACAGATGTTTTCATAAGTGCTTTGAGTCTCAGAAAAGCAAGGCTGGAGATAACTTTATCAGCACCCTCAACGGAACAGCACATTACTGAGCAATCACAAAACAGTCTTTATGTGAGATATTATACAAAAATACAAGGTTCCAAAAGAAGTTATTTCACACCTAAGAAACAGCTTTGTTGTTTGGGGTTTTTTTTATGTAATTCTTTCTTTTCTTTCTGAATATGCAGCTCTTCCAGTTTATGTGGCTGCGACAGTACATTATTAATTTACTGGCTGGAAGTCTGTGCTTTCCCTTAACTTGCATAATGCTTCCTCACAATTCAGTTCCCATTTCAAAATAAGATTTCTTCAGCAAAGGTCTGTACATACAGAAGAAAAGGCTCTGTGCCTTATCCTTTGTAACTGAACAAAATAAAATGTAGAAAGTGTGAGAAAAATAGACATTGCCATTTTTAGATGAAATTTCCTTCTTGTTCTTCTGCAGTCCTTTGTTCCCCACCAGTGAGGCCAACAACAAAATACTACCCAAGCAATTCTCGTTAGTGCTGTTAATACTTGCCTAGGTAAGTATTAAAGAAGACTATTGCATGTGGGAGAGGGAGGGTCCTAGACAATTAGAAGAAAAAGTAATCTGCTAATTTCTACCAGCAAATGAAAGACAAAAACAGAGATCATGGTTCCATTTCAAAACAATTGTTCACAGACTTTTGACAGTACTGGAATGTAGATATTTTCCTTGGGGTATTGGAAGTTCATCTCATACCCAGCAGAATCATGTATTTATTTCTCAAATAATCTATTTGAACGCATATTACTCAAATACCAGACTTATTTTATCTGGAAAAAGAGAAGGGCATGTCTCTAATATGAATTGAAGAGATAGACTATCAAGGCTTCAAATGTGCAGGGAGCAGGTGAGTTTGTCCTGCTGATAGCAAAAAGCAACCCAATAACAACTGTAAAGCCCTTCTTGTGAGCTAAGTTATG
The DNA here is from genome assembly GCF_028554395.1 of Pezoporus wallicus. Classification (NCBI taxonomy): domain Eukaryota; kingdom Metazoa; phylum Chordata; class Aves; order Psittaciformes; family Psittacidae; genus Pezoporus; species Pezoporus wallicus. Next base: position 487,350 of record NW_026639746.1, read on the forward strand.
TAAATTGAAGAATGCCCTTACTGTCAGCAGGTATATTATTTTGAAGAAGATAGACAACTGTGTTAATCTCCCTTCTGCTTAATCCCTGTCTCTCCACAAATCATCATGTCGACAGTTTAAACAGATTTAGATGTGACCAAAATCAGAAAGAGGAGTTAGTCTCAGGATGCTGGGGCTGATGCAGGCCTCCAAGAGGTAATTTTGTTTGTGGTACAGAGAGAGTGCGGGAGAGAGAGTAAATCTAACAAATCTAACAAAGCAGCCCTCTGGCCCAGCCCTGAGGATCAAATCCAATTCTACCAAGATACACATTAAGCCCTGTCTATCACAGCTTTGTCCTTGAAAAAACAAATAATGATGAGATTCACCCTGTCGTGCTTGTCTCTGGAGAGATGAGACAAAAGACATTTAAGGAACCTGCACTACTGCTCCTCTCGAATACCTTTTATTATTTAATTCTTATTACTTTAGAGCAGGGATTTAAAAAAACCCAGTTAATTCTGTTAGTTTAACCACTTGCTGTCCCTTAAGGAAGAAGTGATAACCACTAAAGTAATAGAAGCAGCCAGTAATAGAGAAAGTGGTGTGTTTCATGCATTACACATCTTGACCAAATTATTTGTTGCAAACTGCAGGTTTTGTACTTCTTTTAGGTGAAAAAGACCAATTTCTAATTGCTGCTGTACTGAAAATCATTGTGGATGTTCTCAAAAAACTGCTGTGAAGTGGAAAAAAAAAAAAACACCAAAACCAAAACAGTACAACTTCGAATATTTCATTATAGTAAGTATATAAGTATATATAAGTAAGAAGTATATATATAGGTATATATAAATATATACAAGTACGTATATATTTTCTAATAGTAAGGAAGTTAGATTCACTCATAGATTCATGCCTTCCATGCCTGGACTGTGTCAAAAACAGTCCTTTAGCACTATCTTTACTTAATAGTCAGGTTTTAGATGGAAGAAGTCCTTTTTCAATGAGGATTACTAGCATGCCACTCTTGAAGTTTTTAAAGCAGAAATCTTACCATTTAATCACTTCAGCTTTAACTCTTATGAACTCAAATTAGCATTTGCAAGACTACACCTAAAATAACAAAAAACAATCTTTGGAATAATCTTCAATGCCAAGAAAATTATAATTACCAAGGTGGTCTCCATGATCACAGCTTGCGATTCTGTGTCTGATGAGAAAACCAGAAAACTAATTAGTTACTGTTAGTGATACTCTTTGAAGATGAATAGCTATATGAAAGTGTTGAGAATTATTACAGTTATTAGATAGCACAATTAAGCACTACTCACAATTAAAAAAAGTGAAGTAATTTAACTGAAGGGGCTGTTTGCAATTCCTTAGACCAGCTCCCTGGGGTACAGCAGACAGATTGAGCAGACGGCAAAAGAAAATCTGGGCAGACCATGAGCAAACAAAACTGCAGGGCCGTTTGGGAATGACCAAAAGGGTGCAGACTTCTGCATCCAGGAGCAGCCAGAGCTATTCTTCAGCAAGAGAAAAAGCCTCCTTGCCCCCTTCTGCTGACAAGTACTATTTCCCTTACTGCTCCCCGTTGCAGGGTCTCTCCAGCTTGAAGAGAGGCAGATAGAGAGAAGAGGTGGGGACATCTCACACTACAGGAAATGGAGTTGTGTTTGTGTTCCCTTTGGAACATTTGTAGTCTCCTCTGAAACCTTCCTACTGAACTTTAGCTGGAATTATTTCTGAGAAAGACTTCTAGTTTTGACAAATTAGCTTTTTAATGTCAAAAGACTTTGTCAAAATGGCTCTGATCTATTCTGCATGCAGTAGGTCACTCCCTGCACCTTGAAGGTGCCTCTTTTGGCAGGCACTGTCTCTTTACAGTTATGCTGTATTTTTGCATTTTTATCTGTTTGTAGTGGTCCATTCACTGTGTCCTTTGGACTATGTTTTCATGTTATTCAAACATAGTACTATGTGGCACTGTCACCTAGAGATTTATTTTATGTGGATTAAATTGAGTTTATAACATCTGCTGTAGATTTCATTCCCAGCCAAGTTTTTTTTACATCATGAAATACAATTTTTAATTTCTTAAATACTTTTAGATCATAGAAATGAAAGAGATAAAGAAGTACGAGTTGTAATATTCAAATTACATGTCATAATGTTAGCATATACTTCAATGAGAAAAAATTGACAAATTTAGATTCCCCCTTCTGCACTGTGAGCCACCTTTCCTGGAACTATTCATTATTCAGACATATTAGAAGAGTCCTTAACTGTGGTGTTTTATGAACTGTTGAATATTCATAATTTAAACTATACATTTTCTTAAGATTGCTCAAAGGAGCTACACAGTGAAATTTCTGTTCACTGATTGCTTCATTGTTCATGAAGAATTGCCTGTGTTTGCAAAATCAGAAATGAGCTTTTAGTAGTACTATCTCATCACTTTTTTGAATTTGTTTCATAAAAACACATTGTTTGGCAAACTACGCTGACTGGATACCAGCAGTAATGCTCCAACATTATTGTGCAGGTGAAAAGCAATTTATGACAGCAAGTTGCTATTAAGCTAAATCTTTGTCAGGCCCACCTTGAACTTTTACTGATTATTTTGTGTAAATAATTAATAGGAGTTTATAGGTTTTGAATTGGATTTCTTTCCAAAAGCATGAAAGCTATGAATGACTTTGTATGTGTTCAGTGGTCCAGTGTTTCAGTCACTGCACACACAAAGGGCACTGAAAGTCAGCAACGAGCAAAGCTGCAGACTGCTTAAAATGAAAAAAAAGAAAATCACCCAGGCAAGGGGACTGAGGTTTGCAAACACCTTGAAAATACAGTGATAATTTAACACAGTAAGGGGCACAGTCTCAAAGTTAATTGTATAATTGGAAAACACAGAAGAAAGCTGTGACAGCCTTCTTGCACCGAGCTATTTTTCTGACACAGTAATTTCTGCAAAGATACCCGGTGCTCTGTACTGTGCTGGGGAAAGATTAAGAGTGGTGGCCGCCTTATATTGGCTGTGGTAAAGGCAACTTCTTTAGAGACTGAAGAACAGAGAGGCGGATGTCTGCAGTCACTGAGCCCTCAGAAGCATTAAAACACTGAACAGCTACACTGTATAATGGCAGCGCTGGACAAGAATGCCCTCTTAGGGTCATTAGCCATCTTTTTTCCCAGATGCTACATTTATAATTGTATGCCCGTGTGAAAAAGTTAATAAAGCATCTTTCCAAAAGCAAATAATAAAGGGGCTGTCTCTAGCTCAGGGCTGAGGTGCAAAAGCACAGCACTATCATGAAAGCTGATCAGCCACTTGTTCATGCTGCTTGTTCAGCCCTGAAAACTGGTCTCCATGAGAGCGAGCACAAGGGCTGTGACAAGGGGAAGGTGTGTACTCAGTATTAGCTTGTGGCACCGTCAGACCTATTCCACGTAGCAATAAGAGATTGTGAACTCTTCTGCTAACCTTCATGATAAGCTAAAAAAGCACTGCATTCACTGAAGAAGGAAATGGTCTGAAAGGTAAAAAAACGTTTTAAACAGCTTGATTAAATATTGATAATATTTACATGTCAGCTGGGTGTGATCACAACCAAATAACACACATCACAATCTTAATTTCATGACTGTGCATCATTAGATATTCCAGTGCAATTCTAGGCTAAGAGGTAAGAACAAAGAAAAGCAGTGGGCTGGATACTGCAGTATTAAGCCTTGCAGTCAAATTCCCTACTACCGCACTTGCCTAGCACTGACTTCTTAGGGCAGTTATATTTTATGTACTAAGTGGAACTATGTGCTAGCTTTTTTACGATGTTTCTGTTGTTCATTCTTGTTCTGGTTATGCAAATATCTTTATATTGTCAAATTTTAATGAAAGCAAGACTGTTTCCAGTATCTCTGTGAAATTTTCATGCTTTTATTCATTACACCACAGTGCCTGGGAGAAAAAGAAGACAATGCTATCGAGAAAGTCAAGTAGAGAATGCAACATGTATGCCACACTTTACTGTGTAGGGTTTTCTGGTTTTGACGAGTGACGCAACTAATTATCATCCTCTCCACTCCCATCAAAGTCCAGGTGCTCAACTTAATTCAAACTGCAGAGGTCAAAAATAAACTTCACAGAAGTCACTGCTGCTTTCAAGCTGCACAGACAAATATGACCAAACCATACATGTGCTCCAGGAAGATACTTGGTGTAGCATGTTCCTTTGGCATTTGCAGATCTAATCCTCCCAAGATTATGCACACAAAGCCTTATCCTGAGAAGTCAATTTATGTTACAGATGTGAAAAATTATGCCAACATGTTCCTATGCAATAACATTCCCCAGAAGAAACAGGACCTGAATGGAAGACAAATATGACTTATACTCTAAAAAGTGTTCAAAATACAAATTGTCAAGTTTCCTTTGCCTAATTCTTCCAGCAGTTCTCAAGCACTGCACTGAAAAATTTGCTCACTAGCATGCCACAGGTGGGAAAGGAAGCTGACATCCTGAGACTATCCCATTAACCCAGGTTTTCTGCACTAACCACACTACATAGCCTCAACAGCCCAGTTCAGCTTCACAGAGTTAATGAGATTAAGGAGAAAGGGCTCTTTCTCTTGTGTATGACAACAAAGACATAACAATATCTTTGGGATCACATTACAGCTGATTAGTGTTCTTGATATAATGTTCTTAGAGTACAGTAAGGCCTTTAACACATTTTGCTTACAAAATTAGAGCAACACAAAGCCAATATGAAACCTGTCACAGGATTAAAATTGGCTGATAGCTTCATAAATGGGTATGAGCTTCTCCCACCTTCAACGATCTACTTTACCTACTACTTGTTTGGTATCCTTGGTTCCTTCATTCCGACAGCCAGAAAGAAACTTCTTCAGAGGGCAAAAATAAAACTTGCATGCTCAGAAACAGCCTTGCAAGAATCCACTACCACAATCCTGTAATGAAGTCTGGGAGACAGGTAACTAAGGTAACTAAAGTTGCAATGCCCTAGACAGAAAAGGTAAAATAAATATCACCAACTTCATCTGCAGTTAGTTTTTGAACATGTGCATTTAGTATGGTCAAATGCAGCCAGGCTTACAGAACAGAACAAGCTATATCCTATTGCTTATCTGACATCATAGGTATTAAGAGGCCTACTCAACAAAACACAACCTCCAGACGAAACAGCATGGTCAAAACCAGTCACATAAACCCTGTCTGAATAAAAAGAACGTTTACTGGGAATAGATAAGATTATCTGTATTTCTGTAGTTAGCAGTGGTGCAAACAGGTACTGGGATATTGTATGTCCAGCTGCAAGGCGTGCAATGCTAGCAAGGGATTAATAATGTAGAAAATACTTCTAGAAGATCTATGGATCAGGAAATGCTTCTCACAATGCATGTCCTTCAGTAGCTTGTTCATTCAGTCTACCTTAACAAAGGGAAGGTTAGGGATTGCATGCTCAAAGTGTCTGTACAGACATGACAAACAGGCAACTCATAACAGAAGATTCATCAGTCCAGCAGGTAATGAGGTCATATGATCTTGATGAAGCAAGCCAAATTCAGAAAGAGTATAAAGCACTAAAGGCTAATAAAACATTAAAATTCTTTGCTGCTGATTATGGCAGATATCGCTGGAAACACTTTCAACAAGATTGGTTATTTTGCTAAATGGAACACTCTAGTTCATATGGGAATTAATTCAAAAATTTCCAATGCACTGTGTTATGAAGGAGGTCACAGTAAATGATCGCAATGGCTCCTTCTTGCTTTTATAACCTATGAATCTCTTAACTTGGTTCAATAAAGTGAGTACAGCTCCCTAGCTGCAGGCACACCAGATAATGGCCTAAGCTTTCTCCTCTTCCCACCATGCTTTCTCCTCTTCCCACCACTGATACGTAAACTCCCATTCAAAACTCCCATCAAACAGTCCACTAAAATAAATTAACAATCCTCTTGATACAGGTGACTGGTGTATTAATCTGAAAAACCTATGTTCACTGCTTTCTGTTTAGGCATCTTGAGCCAGAATTAAAAGAGGCAGTCTTGAGGTACAGGACACAACTCACCAATGACTGGTAGTTGGTTGTAAATCCAAAAAAGACACATAAACTCTCTCTATATTCAGATGAAAAGTGTAGGCACCCCAAGTGAAGTGACTTCAAATCCCAAACTAGGAGCTCAGGAGATCTGGGATTATTTGCTGCCTGATGGTGCCTTTTTCCCTTGCTGCCTATGGTGTACCATAAATGCCTTGCATAGAGTAAATACAACTTGCAGACAGGTAGGTGCCCTCAATGGCTGCCTAACACTGGTGTTCCAACTAAAAGTATGGGTATATATACCAGCCAGAAAATTAGAGATCACTGTGATAGAGGCATTTAAAAGACTGACAAATGTCTCTTCATTTCAAACTTCAAAACAACACTTAACTAGCTTGCTGCTCATTAACAATACACATTTTCAGTGGTTACTTGTTACTCCTATCAATCAATATCAGTACATAAGCAAAACATTCAGTCCTTAACAGGCATATCCTACATTAGTTGTGACTGCACAGTGCCACTGAGCTGACACAGTACAGTCAGCTGTAGGCCTTGAGAGATGCAGCATCTAGACTGGGATGACCAGGTCTTCAGTAAATAGCCCTTCAATAAACAGTATCTATTAGGATTTTAATACACATAAGGCTTAAGATCTAGCAAGGAGTACTAAATTGAAAGCACATGACCCAGAAATCGTGTAAAAAAAAAAAAAAAGTTACTTATTGTAATTTTAAGTTTTACTTTTGAAACAGTCAAAATATCCATTTGTGCAAAAATGAGATACCGCTCATAGGTGGAGCCAAAAATTTATACTTAGGCTAAATAAAACCGTAACAGGCTTTTATAACATGTTGATTGTGGTGACAGGGGCCCTTGCTCCTCAGCTGTACCATCTCTAGTTAAAGGGCCACAGGCTATTCCCTGAGCTGGGAGTGCAGGCATCGAGCTCGGCTGGGCTTGGTGTCTCTGTCCCCAGGCACAGAGGAAGCTGATCTGTAACCACACTGCCGTTCACAAGAGAAACCAGAAGCCCTCCAGAGGTTGAAAAATGAAACAACATTAATTTTACTGTAAACTTCCCTAAAACTGTGTCAGGAGGAACAAAAGTCTTGGCAGGTTCTTATTCTTGTAAAAGATGCGAAGTAGAGGAAGAAAAGGAGAAAGGAAATAGAACGCGGAAACGGGCTCACTGCCCCATAGTTCCAGCGACATCTTCTCCGTCAGCGAGTGAAATCCTTCCAGCTGTGGCCCTTGTGGTCAGTGTCTCTGCTGTGGTCCATGGTGGAGGGGTGCTCACCAACGCTGAAGGACGGTTTTGCCTGCTCTAGGACCAGGCACTCTTGGAGCCCTCTCGCAGGTCAGACCCATCCGCAGGGGATCTGCTGAGCCCCAGACCCGGTTCACGCTGTGCTCTGACAGGCGCCGCAGGGTCCGTCGGCGTCTCCGGGCAGTTTCTTGCCGGGGCAGTTGATCTTCACGGCCTCAGGGCGGACAGCACACGAAAGCATCTCCAGCCTTGATGGAGCATGAGAGAAGTGCCCTGCAAAGCAGCCATCATTTAAACAGAGAACAGCAGTTTTGTTCAGCGCCTGAGTCAGCACTGCTTTATACCATCTAGGCAGCTCCAGTCAGTTTGTTCTTCTCCCATGCATGTTTCTTGATTTGTAGATAAATTCATTTACAATGCAAATCTAAATTAAAGTACTGGGTTAAGGCCTATTAAAGTTATTAGGAGACTTTCTACTGATTCCGTTACCTTTGATTTACTCCTTAGGTATGTAACGACTCAATATACAAAGGACACCAAACCCAAGAGGTTGTTTAAGCAGATGTTCCAGCTTTCTGCAGTTACTACATGGCATTGCTTTATGTTGAACCAGATAAGAAAAATTTTCTGAATAGGTGGCTTGCATGTACAGTACAGGTGCTATCACCAATGCACTCCTGCTCACCTAAAGATCCGGCTGTAGGAATAAAATTCCTTTTAGATGCAGTTTGGATGTCAGCAATCACACAGCTCTCTGCTGAACAGCAAGGTGCCTCATTTCTGCAATACATGTAAGAGTCAGGGAAGATAAACTTTGGAGAGCAATGAAAGTTGTGGTGTACTGCACACCTTAAATTCAAAACCATAAACCTCAAGCCTATCCTGTACTTTCTGATGCGTCCCTGCAGCAATCAAATGAGAACTCAAGAATGGGTCTTTGAAGGTTATTGAAGGATGACAGTGTATGAGTACGGATGTGTGCTGCAACTTTTCTGCTGAGTTAGAAGATAGTTGTTCACTGGCATGATGAAAGAAAGCAGCCAGGTGAACTAGAGGAAAGGGAGAAATCCACTCAACATTTACTGTATCAACATCATAATGACAGCTGATGCTGATGGATACGTTGTCAAGATAAACAGGAAAACATCTAGTTATCACAAAAAAGAAAGCATAAGAAAAGGAGTGTGGTAAAGACGTATCCTCCCCCCAAAAATTATATACCTTAAGTGCTAATCTTGAGGCTCAATTTTGAGTACAAATAACCTGAGAAATCATAGAAACACTTTAGCAACTAGTGGATTAAAAATCTCTGGGCACTAATTCAAAATGTAAATGACATACTGGTTGGCCAAATCCTTTCAGTTCTGGTCACTATTCACAGACTTAGCTACAAAAGGATGAGAAAAAGTAAAAGCTGAAAACTGTGAAAAGTCTGTTGCTTTTACCTTACTATGAGAAACTGCTCTTAAACTGGATGAGTGAATGGGTGAGTGGATAGATGAATCGGTAGAAGGATGGAAAGAGAAAGAAAGATAATGTATGTTTGCATAAGTATGTGCACACAGAGAGCTTTCATGTACGTAGAGGGAGGTATGTGCATGTGTATACCAAAAAGTACATTCACTATAGACAAAGTCTTGTTTAGACAGACCCTCGGGGTTTTCAAGAAGAAAAAGGGGAAAAAAAAGTGCTCCAAGGAGAAAGCTTTTGAGCACCCTGTAGTTAGCTGACAAACCTCCATTTAAATAGATTTAAACACTGCAGCATGCAAGAATGGTAGACTGTTGAGAAAAACGAAGTAGACTGCATTAGTAAGAAAATCTGATGCTGTGCAGTAGCTAAGGTAACATTTTGGAATTTAAGAATCAAAACATAGAACTTAAAAAAACAGAAACGAAATAGATGCAGTACAGTATACACAGCTTATTAAGTCAGCCACAACATTGCCCTTTTATGCTCCTGTTTTAACCACAGACTTCTGATTTTTAAACAAAGCTCCTGATCCCATGCAGGGTTAGCCTAGATTTTAAATTCTGACAGAAGCCGTTTCGTATGTTAGAGAAACTTAATAGATGGAAAATACATTGTTTTTCTTCAGAGATTATTTTATTCCACAGATCACGGAGTTGCTAAAGGCAGTGGGACACTCCCCTGTGGTGCCTTTTACTTGGTATTTGTCAAGTGAGTTGCAGAATTGCTCATCCAGTACTAATAAACAATATCATTAATGCTGTCTGAACCCTGCTGCCTGCTCCGGCAAATCTGTCCAAACCTTCATAGACTAGTCACCTTTACTGCAACACACTCTCCCCCGTGTGTGCAGAGAGAACTCCTACTTTCTGCTGCATTCCTTATCTTCCTGATATCTCTTCGTAGTCCCAGTCATTAAATTAACGCAGAAAGAATGATGTAGAGAAACTAACACACCAATTTAACAGGTGTATATTGCTTTCACAAATTACAATACACTGAGCAATACAAAGTGTGTAATCCAGGGGACTGATAACGTTCATCCCTCTATTATTCATGGACCTTTTTTATTCATTGCAAACAGTCCATTAAAACTAGAGAGAAAGCTGTTTCACAAGTAAGGATTCAAATCCCACTTAAGGGCACCTCAGATTTCAGTCCTCTAAGAAAATCATATTAATTTGCTCTGCTAGAGCTTAGAGTCCCTCCAAAAGCAAATGAAGTCTCAGGACTCATTCCTATTGTCTGATTAGACACTCCTCAACCTGGTAAAATCTTGCCTATGTGGACTACATTTATGTGGTGGGTCCATAGGAATTTCTACTCCAGGTAGAAAAAAGGTGAAATAATGAATACTTTTCTGGAGAAGGTCCCTCAAGTACAGAAGCACTTATGGATTTTTTGTATCTCTAAATAAAGAGGTAGGTAGATAGTCAGTTCTGGTTTTTTAGGAGAAACCTTTTTACCTTGAGAGTTTAAAAACTTTAGATTGGCTTTTTCATATTTGGTTATTGGTTTTGTTGTATATAAAGTCTTTAGAGTATTTGTGCAGTAGGCTTACAGTTCAAAAAGATATTTATCTGAGTTATGAGAAGAGGAACCATTAATGACAAAATGACAAGCCAGACTACCTTTATAGGATAAGGTCTGCAGATGTAAAGGTATTGAAAAAGTATTCAGAGCACCTATACAATGCAAATATAAGTTCTGAAGGCTCTGAAGCCTCCAGAGTGAATAAACTCAGTGAAAGAAACATGAAAATAACAAGAGGTCATTACAGAGAATGTTTCTATACTGACAGAAATCTCAGCTCCTGTTTTGAGAGCTGACCTACACGCAAAACATGGAGGCAACAGATTTCTTTGGGATCAGGGGAAGGCATATGTCATATTATCCTTCTGCTTAGCCTATTTGGGTACTGAAATTTCAGGATCGTTCTAAAAATAGTGATGATAGATAGTCACTCCTTTCTGACTGAGCTGGAGTGAATTCACAAAAACTGATAGTTCTTTCTAAACGAATAGGAAAGTAACTGCTTAATGAGGACCTGCGTAGAATAGTTTTCCCTTCAAACCTTCCTGACAGCATTCAGGGCATCTGAATTTTTGCAGTCTTGCCCAGAATTATTCATGCACATCAAGAAATCTCATTTGTTTTATTCTTTGTAAAATATGCTTGACAATTTACTAATATCAAAAAGGGGAAAGGAAGATGAGTCTTTACCTTCTGCATTCAGATCTGCAAAGCAGAGATTTAAAAGTGGGCTGAGTTCCATTAATGCCATTTCATAAACTTTCCTCCTGAATTCTCATCTGAAACTCTGTATCCTGTTGTCCTGGGTTCAGCAGTAGCAGTCATTTTTCTCCTTCTTGGTAGCTGGTGCAGTGCAGTGTTTTGACTTTCAGCTTGGGAACAGAGCTGATAGAGATGTTTTGGTTTGGCCAAGGACCTTGTGAGCCTCACACTCTGCCAGGGAGGAGGGGAAGCTGGGAGGAAGCAGAGACAGGACACCTGACCCAAACTGACCAAAGAGGTATTCCATACCACAGCACGTCATGCCCAGGAGGTAACTGGGAGTTACCCGGAAGGGCTGGGAGACTGCAGGGTTGGAGGAGGTATCGATCAGTGCTTGGTCAGGCTTGGGGGGTGAGTTATTGGTTGGCTGGTGGTGAGGTGTTGTATTCTCTTCCCTTGTTATTTCCTTTATCGTTATTATTACTGGTGGTAGCAGCAGTGATTTGTGTTATACCTTAGTTACTAAACTGTTCTTCTCTCAACCCATGGGAGTTGCATTCGATTCTCCTCTCCATCCCTCTGGGAGTAGGGGGAGGGAAAGAAGGGGGGGAAGTGAGTGAACGAATTGCCTGACTGGGTTTAAACCACGACACCTGTTCAGCACAGCAAACCAAACAACTGGCACATGAGAGTGACACTTAGGGACTGCTGTGCCTAGATCCACAAGTCTGTGAAGCACATGATGAACCCCTGGAAAGCAATCCAATGCATCCCACGTTCCTAACTGAGTTAGATACTGCTGGTAGAATTTGGTGATCAGCTGACTACCTTTTTTGCTACACACATACATCACCAAATCATGGAACACAAGGACGATTGTACTATCTGCAAAACAAAAAATAAATATAACTTTCAAAAGTTTTCCTTGAAGCTGTTTCAATTGTCTCTATGTGCAAAACAGAACCTTACAGAAGAGATTAATAAAACACAGATCTGCATTTCGCTTTATAGAATTATTAGCCATCAAGATGAAATAATCCCAATGCATGATTATACTGAATAACCAGATAGTCAGATAAGCCATTTCAATAAAATCTAACCCGTAACACTCTATCAAAATGAGACAGAAATTAATAAACAGATCATCAAATAAAACCAATTTATTCCTCACACAGTATTCTTGTTATTGCCATTGTCCATTCTGTCTCTCAACGTTCCTGCTCATTTTGCAAAATCCAATTGTGTTTTATTTGATTTCTTCTCCTATTTTCATGTTTTGTCCTTTCTATTTATTCTCACCCTTTTTACAATATCATTCCTATTATCTCTTTTTTTTTTTTCTTTTTCCTTTGTAATTCCAGTCTAAAGGACTTCCTGTATTCTTCATCTCTTTTCCACTCAGTCTTGTATTCTGGACATGCACTTAAAGTATTTATTTTCCACCTTTGTTTTTAACTGAATTGTATTCACCCATGCCCTGTTATGCTGTTCTGCTTCCTAATTTTTAAATCCCAATAGGTATTAGCAATGTACCACAAATTTGTTGAGGTGTTAACAATTTCCTAACTAAAAAAGCAAAAAAAAACCCAAAAACATTCTCAGAGAAGGAAATCAGACATTTGATATGACTAATATTAATGTTTTCAGCATGACTGAGCAACTCAGGGAAGGATTCCAGACTTTCTTATTAAATATCAGCAGTATAGAAAAATACTGTATTCTTTACTTACACATATGTGCAACTGCTTGCGTTTCATTCAGTTCTGAATGTACACATACATGATCTGGATGACTTTTAAAGGTGCTGGTCTACACTGCAGATCAGAGCCCAACATGTAGAATTAAACATGGCTAGGGGTATTAAGGATAACAGGAAGGGATTCTACAGGTACATAGCAAATAAAAAACAGACTAGGGACAACATAGGCCCCCTCTGGAAGCTCTCAGGAGAACTGGCTACACAGGATTTGGAGGAGGCTGAGGTTCTGAATGACTTCTTTGCCTCGGTCTTCACTAGCAAAGGCTCTGACCAAACCACCCAGGTCTTGGAAGGCAGATGCAGGGACTGTGAGAATGAAGACCTTGGGCCCACTGTAGGAGAGAAACTGGTTCGAGACCATCTTAAAAATCTGAACGTGCACAAGTCCATGGGTCCTGATGAAATCCATCCCTGGGTCCTGAAGGAGCTGGGGAATGAAGTTTCTAAGCCGTTGGCCATCATATTTGAGAAATCCTGGCAGTCAGGTGAAGTTCCGATGAATGGAAAAAGGGAAATACAACCCCCATTTTCAAGAAAGGGAAAACGGATGACCCAGGGAATTAGAGACCAGTCAGTCTCACCTCTGTGCCTGGCAAAATCTTGGAGCAGATTCTCCTGGAAGGCATGCTGAGGCACATGAAAATAAACAAGGTGCTTGGTGACAGCCAGCATGGCTTCACTAAGGGGAAATCCTGCCTGACCAATTTGGTGGCCTTCTATGATGGGGCTACAGAACTGATGGACAGGGGTAGAGCAGTTGATGTCATCTACCTGGGCTTGTGCAAAACGTTCAACACTGTCCCACTCGACATCCTTGTCTCTATATTGGAGAGACATCAATTTGATGGATGGACCACTCGGTGGATAAAGAACTGGCTGGATGGCTGCACGCAAACAGTTGTGGTCAATGGCTCAATGTCCGGCTGGAGACCAGCAACGAGTGGTGTCCCTCAGGGATTGGTGTTGGGACCGGTCTTGTTTAACATCTTCATCGCTAACATGGACAGTGGGATTGAGTGCGCCCTCAGCAAGTTTGCAAATGACACCAAGCTGTGTGGTTCGGTTGATACGCCGGAGGGAAGGAATGCCATCCAGAGGGACCTCAACACACTTGTGAGGTGGGCTGATTCCAACCCCATGAAGTTTAACCATGCCAAGTGCAAGGTCCTACACCTGGGTTGGAGCAATCCCAGGCACAACTACAGGTTGGCAGAGAAGAGATTCAGAGCAGCCCTGTGGAGAAGGCCTTGGGGGTGTTGGTTGGAGAGAAACTGAACATGAGCCAGCTTCAGTGTGCACTTGCAGCCCAGAAAGCCAACCGTATCCTGGGCTGCATCAAAAGGGGCGTGACCAGCAGGTCGAAGGAGGTGATCCTGCCCCTCTGCTCTCCTGAGACCTCACCTGGAGTATTGTGTGTAGTTCTGGTGTCCTCAACATAAAAAGGACATGGAACTGTTGGAACAAGTCCAGAGGAGGGCCACGAGGATGATCAGGGGACTGGAGCACCTCCTGTATGAAGACAGGCTGAGGAAGTTGGGGCTGTTCAGCCTGAAGAAGAGAAGGCTGCGTGGAGACCTCATAGCAGCCTTCCAGTATCTGAAGGGAGCCTATAGGGATGCTGGAGAGGGACTCTTCATTAGAGACTGTAGTGATAGGACAAGGGGTAACGGGTTAAAACTTAAACAGGGGAAGTTTAGATTGGATATAAGGAGGAAATTCTTTCCTGTTAGGGTGGTGAGGCACTGGAATAGGTTGCCCAGGGAGGTTGTGAGTGCTCCATCCCTGGCAGTGTTCAAGACCAGGCTGGACGAGGCCTTGGGTGATATGATTTACAGTAAGGTGTCCCTGCCCATGGCAGGGGGGTTGGAACTAGATGATCTTAAGTTCCTTTCCAACCCTAACCAGTCTATGATTCTATGTAGCTCCCTGGGTGTGCAGTGACTGCCACATTTCAGTGAGGTGACATGCAGGCAAACCAGCTCAGCTCTGGAAGCAGTAAAATGACTTCTGGGCAGTGCTGCATCTGACTATATAAGCCCCATCTCCTGTGCGATGAGATATAGAGTAATACAGCACTTCACTTCTTCTGGGTGCCAGAATCCCATCCAATCTCTATTACACTTCTAGAAAGCTTACCTAAGCCAAGCGTCACTGTACCCATGAGGCAGTTGGGGTCTTCTAATAAGAAAGAACATCCATTCTTGTGCTCTTCTTTGGCAGTATGGCTGTTGGGCTTTTGTAACCTGAAAAGAAGCAAATTTGAGTCCATACCAATATCATTGCTGTAATTCTTCAATATTTTATTAATATTTAATTAGCTATGGAGTACATATATATACACATATATATGTATTTATATATGCACAACTCTGTAACATGAATTTCCAGGACCCTGAGAAATATGTGAACCCTAAAATAAGCATGTCTGTGTGATAAGGAACATATCAGAACTGTATTGAATTCCATCTGGAAAAGCATCACTAAGATGCCAACGCTTAAAAAATGTCTTAAAGAAACTGTATCTGAAGAAAATTCACTAAGTTATCCTGATAAATACCTAAAAAGCTTTATCTGCCTATGAAAGCTTATCTGCAGACAAGCAGCATATCACATTAATGCAAGCAAGAATCTTTGGTAGCAAAAACAACTAAGTGTTTTGACAGTATAGGTGAAATCACCTCAGAGTTGTATATTCAGGACTGCGGCAAACACTGCAGAGATGTGCAGAACCCCGTTTCTTCAAATGGTCTATGCAGAACTGATTAGTGTGATGTGCAGTACTGCACTGCTGCTTATGTTAAGTATTGCCTTACCATATAAATCTCATATTTTGGTCTCGACTGTTCAGTCAGTTGTAAAATTTTTATGCAGAAGACTGATCTCTTTCTGGATAATATTTAAAACTTCTGTGCCTCAGTGTCAAGACTCATCAACCCCATCCAAGGGAGGTAGTATAATTTGCAGCATCCTTCTACATCAGGAAGTTAATCTAGCACATCAAGCACAGGATTACCTCCCAGGCATGTGCTTACCACAGTGCTGACTCTTGTGTAGTACCTATCCAAGGATATCTCAAAATAGCACTCCCCCACAGGACAGGGGAATACCCCCCTAATTCAGTACTGACTCATGTGACAGCTGTCTCCTTATTCACAATGAAGAAGCGCAATTACAGAAACATGCCTGTGTGTGTAGGACAACATGCAGCCCAGATACACGGGTCTGATATGTATGTCTATGTGAATCCACCATTCCTGCAACTGCAGCACTTTTCAGCCTCTACTGTGTTGTTGTGCAGGGTTGACTTTGGCTGGCTGTCAGATGCCCACCCAGTCGCTCTCTCACTTCTCATCATTAACAGGGAACAGGGGGACAAAATAAGATGAAAAGCTCATGGGTTGAGATAAAGACAGGGAGATCACTTACAGTCAGTTATAGTCATGAGCAAAACAGACTTACCTTGGCAAAAACTAGTTTAATTTATTGCCAACTAAAATAGGTTTGGAAAATGGGAAACAAAGATTAAAATACTTCCTCTCTGCCCCCAGCACTTTTCCCCAGGCTCATCTTCACTGCTTTATTCTGAATTTTTCTACCCACTCCCAGCCCTCGCATGGTGGAGGTGGACATGGAATGAGGGTTGTGGTCCTTTCTGCTTCTCCTTCCTCCTCACACCTTTACTTGCTCCAGTGTGGGTCCTTCCATGGGCTGCATTCCTTCAGGATAAACCTGCTCACCATCAATCTCTGCTCTGGCACCTGGAGCACCTCCTTGGCTTCTGCTTCTGTGACCTTGGTGCTCACAGGGCTGTTTCTGACACTTTTTCCCTCACTTCTTACCACCATGCAGCATTTTGTCCTTCCTTTAACTGTTTTCTCAGAGAGATCTCCACCATGGCTGCTGGACTCAGCCGTGCCCTGTGGTGGCTCAGTTGGACCTGGCTGGAGTGTACTCTGTGCTAATATCCGATTTGAAAACAAAGACACAGGTTAAGTGAGTTGCCTCAGATCTCAACTTGAGTGTGTGAGAGAGCAGGTGATCATAGCTTGTTGTCAGGCAGAAACCTCTGCAGGGTCTCAGATGATGTCGTTTACACTGGCTGTGGCTGCAGACTGTGAGCATCAGCTGCGTTATCCACAAACATCACTGAGCCGAATTTTCTTAACATTTATTTAAGCATCTTTAGATGTTGGTGCCATTTTGCCCATGACCAGAGAGATACACTTATTACCTGAAATGTTGCATTTTTTATGTTTTCATTCCTTTGATTTGTTGAGTTTGCTACAAGGTCAGTAGCATGGTTTAGCTCAGTGCTGTTTCTTAGATCAAAAATATGCTAGGCATATTCTGAAAAATATACAACCCAAAATCTTGTCGCTTTCTTTACTTTAATATTCAAATGCCTTGCAGTAGTGATGGCATTTACACTATTTTATATTTTAACATAGGCCATATACCTTTATACACTTTTAACAGTGTTTTAGGGACTGTGTTATGTAGATTCAGGAAGAATTTGATCCGGAGGGGCCTCTAGTAGGCCCATGCATATCAATGCATTCTTCAACAGCTCTGACTTCAGTAAATGTTTTGCTTCAGGTGCTCCCATGAAGAATTAACATAATAAGTCAAAGGTAAAAAAAGAAAAAAAAAAAAGCCAAGAAATAAAAATAGTAATACATTTAGATGAGTTGAAGAGAAAATAAGGAGAGAAGAGACAAAATGCAAAAGAGCTGCTGACTGTGTTGGGATTTTATACAGAAGGGGAAGAAAATTGAAATGCCCACTTACCAAACCAGAAGAAAATCCTCAATTACAACGAAACCTGCTTCACATGTATTTTTTAAGAAGTCTCATTGTTTATATTTACATCTGTTGTGCATAGGTTTATGAGGTGGAAAGGTGAGTTAGGAGTGCAACAAGATCATCATAACTGCCCCTGGTCTTCACCAAAAAAGGTAGGACAAGTATGGCTTCAGACCACTGCAAGCCTTCTTCACCAATGGCTGACAGAAGGACACAGGGAAGTTAATACAGTGTAAAGCAACTTTACCCCTAATTTGCTCCAGCCCATCCTCTGGACTGTAGGACCTCCAGGGACTGGAAAGTACTGTACCTTCTCATACAGTTTCTTTGTACTCCATCAGATCACCTCTGCTACAGCAGACTCCTGGGTACTTACATAAGGAGCATCTTGTCCCTTTGAACTGCTCTGAGAAAAAAAATCAAAAGCTAATCTAGGCTATTAAAAAATGTCTGTTTGCTTGCCCTCTGAAACTAGCATCAGACACATAAGCGCAGAGAGGTATCTGCACAGTACTAGAATGGTTCAGAAATGTATTGTGGTTGAAGTAAGTCCTTGTGGTGGATCATAGTCCTTGTGATACGTATTCAAGGGTGAGATACCATAGCCCACTACATCTTCACTGGACTGCATTGATGCTAACAATGATTTTGAAAGTAGGAATTTTGTGCAGTTGCCTTTTCAAATATTTTAGTTTGTTTTCCTCATCTAAGATTTACAAAAAAAAAACAAATAGAATCCTAGAGCAGGTTTCCCACTGCTGAAGTTCTTTGACTAAACCTGAATATCAAATAAGTTGACATTCACTGCTAGAGGATCACAAAAGGTCTTCCCTGAACACAGCAACCTTCAAATGTCTGTGTAATGCTTAAACTGCCCTTAATTTAGTAGCTGGGCTGAACTAATTATTGTGAACATCAAAAGGTTTCCAGAAATACAGTCATTAAATATTTTTCCTTTCCCTACCATTAAAAAAAGCAGCTCCTGACTTTATTAGCACTTAGAGTTTTCTCTTTAATTGGGTGCTAATGATGGTGTTTTTTCAAGGATTTTCAGGCTAGCACCTTGGGGTAAGTAAGCATATAAATAGGTCTGGTAAGCTTTAGGGCTGAAATTTCAGGTTAACAGCATCATTAGAAAGAGGATATACAATTACAACATTAAGTATTTCCTTAAATTAGCTTTGTGGGTTTACATTTCAAAATGACTCATAACATGGCCAAAGTCACTAATATATGCCCAACCATTAAAAAAAAAATAGTGATTTTATATTGATATAAATTCTCTCATACTTTATAGTCTGCTTAAAATATTTAACGTTTTCTTCATTTAATGAAAAAATGAGGATTATTATTTTATTTCTTATCAAAAACTTCACTGAAATAAATAAGTTCATCTGAAGCATCAAAGAGAGATGAGGCTGTGAGAGATGACTGCTGTCTCTCAACACACCATTATTTGCTCAGAGGCAGGGGAGTACTCCATGTGGACATGGACTGAAATAAAGGCAGCCTTCATCAGAAAAAAAACAGAGTGAGAATCTCCTTGCACTGTCTTGTCTTGGCATTTCCAGAGGCCACTGCAGAGTATTTCCTCTGCTGTTGAATCACAGACATGGTATGCAAAATGATTTCCTGTCCCAAGCAGCCTTTTTCTTTTTCTACCCCATAAGCCATACAAATTTAGATTCGGAACAATTCTTGCAGGACATGTTCCTAACATTCTTGTGGAACTACTAACACTGGGAGGAGTACTACCTCCCAGTGCTGAAAATCTGCCCATTCTAAAGATTTTCTAAAGACAAAATAATTGCAAGTTCTAATAACTTTAATAAAAAAACCTCACATTGAGCTTTTGTTTGTTTTGTTGTTTTGGGGTTTTTTTTTGTGTTGAAACAAGGCAACATTTCATTGTGGCTGAAAAAAACCTACTTTAAACTAATTTCCCTCTGTCTTCTAATATGGTGTAACTACAATTTGATACATCAGACTGAGGCCTGCATCTTATTCTTTACCACCAAAAAGTTTGCTCACTGTGTCTTTGTGCTTTTAGCCGTATGAACAGATCACCTTCTTTAACAATGCCCCCTGGCTTTCTGCACTAGGCATCCAGCTCCAGACAGATGTGGGCTATATTAATAATGCCTGTGTTTTACCTCCCGCTGCCCTGACCTTCACTGGGGAAAGCGAAGATCTCAGAAACAGTGTATCTGAAAGAGCAGATTCATTTGGGGCCAAATCCCAAGCCAGAATCAATCTAAAGACTCTGCTGAAGCCAAGAGAAATACGTTACTGAAACCAGTTGAATACCTTTTGCCACAGCAGACTCTGCATCCCTCAGTAGAATTTTATTTTCAATTGGTTCTAGGTTGCCAGAAATATTACAAACACTAACGTGAGTATATCCATGTTATATGTAAATGGTACAACTCAGGTTCTTTAAGAGTCAAACTGTCATGATTGGCACCCTGCTAATTTATCTGAAATGATAATTAATTTCATTCTTGCAGGCTATTTCTCAGATACCTTTTCAGGCTATCATCTTAGAATTGATGGGAGGGTTTCAGCACCTCACTGGAACAATATTGTGACTATATGAAAATACCCAGTCTTGATTTCTGGATTTCAAGGAAGGTTCTAGCCTTTAGAGCTACAGCAAAAAAAAAAAAAAACCAACAAAAAAAAAAAACCCAAACAAAACAAAGCAACCAAAAAGCAAAAAACAAAACCAAGACCAAACCCAAAATATGTCTTTAGTACTTTAATGGTATCAAAAAATCTACATTAAAAAAAAAAATTGAAAAAATAACCCCAAACCTTTGAATATTGAAAGCAAGCTGGTAACATTCTGGAATGCTGTTCATCATATTTCAGCTTTTGAGAATGGCAATGCAGCTGGGAGTCCCATTTCACAAATGAAGAAATTGAAGTAGGGTTTTGGATTAATTGGGGTAAGCTCCTTTTGAAAATGTGCCAAATGTTAGGGTTCAGAGGCAGGAGGGAGCATTGAGGTTCCCAAAAGCCTCAGGTAAAAGCTCCGACCGCATTCATCTACCTGTTATTCTACCATCACATAATGAGCTAGTGCCTCAGAGAAAACTAATCAGTCATTATCCTTTCAGGGTGACCGTAGTGACAGGCTTCATTTTGGGAAGCCAGAGACCTTAGCCCGAAACCTTGGTGCAGTTCTCCAGGCCATGTAACCCAGCGCGATATCATAGCAACAGCTGATTAGCCAAATTTGTAGGAAAGTAATGCAATTTATTCCAGTTTAAAGTATGTAACAAATCTTCACAGATTATTTAACTAAGCATGATACTGGAAGTTGGCAAGAAGCCTTTTCTGACAGGAGAAAAATAAACCCTTTTAATTGGAAAGTGTATTAACAGCCCCTATTTTTACAAGGAATAAATGTCCATGAAACCTTCCATGTCAGTAATTCATAACTTCCTCCAAAAGCTGGCACAGCTAGGGCAGGAGCTGAAAAAGCTGGCCCACTGAGGAGCCTGAGCCTTGTTTTAAAGGAATAGCAGTGCTAATGACAGGAGGTCGATGAAACTCTGATGTGCAGTTTGGGAGAAGGGGCGCATGACTGACCAGCCATAGTCACTTCTCAAGATCAAGGAACATCTCCCATCTAGGACTAACTCATGCATTGGCATGAGCTAACATCCACCATCAGAGAGGCTTCTGGCATGCTAGGAGCCCATGGCCCAGGAGCAGCTCCCTTGTTGCTTGGGAGTAAAAGGAGTGCCAGCTTCTACCCTTGCTGTTTGATGAGACTCTGTCATCAGACCCTGACTCAGCTGTATCCTGTGAGGGAGCTTCTCCTCTGTTTCCATATGGTGAACACATCACATTTATACTCTCCAGGGTCTGCAGATTGTTAGAGGTAAGAATACCAAACCTGAGTAAGGTAACTCCTCAGCTCAGGTCTGCGGATTGAAGCAAATTGCAGGAAAGGTCTGAAAACCAGAACTACTGCAGACCCTCAGGGTCTATGTGTGGCTGTGGCTGCCACCATGGTGGCTGACAGCTCCCTAAGGGAAGTCTCTCTGAGGATGGCACAAGCTCAGGTTCCCTGTGGGCTCAGCCCCTATGCTGGCTGGGAGCCGCAGTGGAGGCACACATCAGTGACTGTGCAACACCCATCCGGCAAACAAATATGGGCCAGGCACCAAAGAGCCTTTTGGACACAACCTGCTTTTTTAATTAGTTCTACTTTGGGAAGACAGAGGCAAAAAGCTTTGAGAGAAGGGAAAAAACCTCCAAAACCCTATGACTAAATGTTTTCTTTCACCCTCCCCCACTTCCTCCTTGCCTTGAGAAACCTCCCACAGCTCAAGAGCAGGAACCAAGGCTCTGTAGGGAATGACTGCCAAGAGACACTTGGAGCAGCAGGGCAGGATGAACATCCAGCTGCATCCAACTCTGCTTCCCTCAAAAGAAAACAAAGTGGTATTACAGTTTGGGTTGAGAAGAACAAATGCTTTCCATGATGTTCTTACACAAATCTCAGTTTGCAATACAAATAGGCTTTTACACAGTAATTAATTTTTGAGAAGCTTAAAAAAATTATAATGTTTTCTATAATAGTTTTGTTGTGATCACCTACAAATCCAGACAGTCAGTTAGAATGTTCATGCCCTCTGAAGTAATTTCTCTTTTAATTTGTTTTAATTTTAAGGATAATTTATCTTTTGCTTCTTAGTGTATGCAAAAAATAAAAAGATAATATTGATCATGCATGTTTACTGCAAAGAAACATTCTCAATTTAATTATTCTGCAAATAATACAGCTTTAAATATAGAAATACAGACTAGCAGTGTACACAAGATAACCAGAAATGGAAAAGAAAGAAGAAACTCTGTTCATGTATGCACACTATAATGTTTCATCAGGCAGTTTGGAGTAAAGAGGGAGCTCCTGCTGGGACATTCAAAGAAGAAAAGCAATTAATACAAATAACTGTTGACTGCTCGCATTCTCAAGTCCTGATCTCTCTCTCATTAAAAGCAATTGAGAAACTCCCTAATATGTAACAAGACAGATGAGACCTTTTAACTTTTCTGCCACCTTCCTGCACTATGATGTAAATGTGGTGTTGTTTTGCTGGCATCAGAGATAAAATGAGAAATAAAATGGGTAGGTTTCCTTAGTGTTTAGATTACCTTTTTTATGAGCTTCATACATAGCTGTGAGGATCAGGTCTAACCTTCCTTACCAGCATCTCTGAATCAGATAGTTCCTTAATAAGCCTAATACTAAGGGAGAATTATGGTAGACTATTCTAAGTTAATTTCAAAATCAACTCTGTCAGTGGAAGACACTATAATTCAGAAATATTGTATTCTGGTAAGCTCCTTTTTTCCCAGAAATACTAGCTGAAATGTGCAAAATACAATTTTTCTTATATGTGCATAATCAAAATAATATTGCAGGTGATGAATAGAGGTGAGAGAGATTTATTAAAAC
The DNA here is from genome assembly GCF_028554395.1 of Pezoporus wallicus. Lineage (NCBI taxonomy): Eukaryota > Metazoa > Chordata > Aves > Psittaciformes > Psittacidae > Pezoporus > Pezoporus wallicus. The sequence goes on from NW_026639746.1 coordinate 510,410, forward strand.
ACTTTGTGTAATGTCTCATAAAACCTTAATATCTCCAGAATTAATTTCAATTGGAATAGTAATAAACAAAGTCGCACAAAGTGGAAACCCTCTGAATAGCCATAAATACACATCAGTGACAAATATCAGTTTTGATTTGTGGGCAAAGGTACTGAAGATCCAGTTTTGTTTAAAGTGTCCCTGACAGATCTGGAAAGTAGGAGGGAAACATGATGCTAAGAGAAGGAAGTTTGAGAAATAAACCAAAGGAATCTGGAGGAATTAGAAATGTGATATCAGAAGGCATTACACCTTGAGGAAGAACAGTCTTGTACCTCTGAGCAGGACTAACGCAGATCAAAACTTGAAAGGAGGAGAAACCACAAAAGCAGTTACATCAAAGCAAATTTCCTATAGCTATGAGACAGCATCTGCTCCTGCCAGGCTGCCTACACCACTATTTACTGGACAAAGCCAAGACTGTAGCTGCTCAGATGAGCTCTTGTCCATTTGCACAGAGAATGAACATAGGGTCAGAGGAACGCTTCAGCTAACGCAGTGCTCTATAGCTACCTTAGCTTTTGTCCCTTTTTCTAAAGGACATGGAAGAGCTGGATTGCTTCTTTATGGTTCCTACCAATGTGTATTCTTTTAACTAAGCCTGATGAGAAAGAAATCCTAATGTTCTCTGTATACCTTATGCTTTAAAGGTAGTAATACCTCATTTTGATCTTTAGAACCTTTCAGTATCTCAGAAAATATAACCGAAATCTAATGTAAGAAAAGAGAAAGTTGTTCATCTTATTTTTGATGTTTTTTTTTTTCCAGACAATTTCATATTTAATTCTGGAATTTTGTCATTTCAGGGACAATACATGGCTGTGGCACTTGTGCTCTACACAGCCTCCTCCAAACACCTTCTCAAGGCCTCCTGCTTCCCATTTGTATACCGATTTACAGGAAGGCTGAACTGTCCCTTAGGACTGTACTACCAACTATACTGTATTAAATAGCCTAATCTTAAAACTGGTATAATGCCTTTAAATCTTTGGGAGCTCCATGACATAGGGGCACCATCCTGTACATCCAGCTCCTTCTGGGGTGTACACCATGGTGATAATGCTGAATTCAGTGGAGCCACACTAGTTCACAAAGCTGAGAAGCTACAACTGCGGTGACTAGCTGACACCAATGGTCTCGTCAGTACAGCTCTACTGCAGACTTACAACTCTGGTTAGTCCAAAAGGGCATCCTAACTGAAGCTTAGGGGCAGTGACTCAGCAGGCGTTTCTTCCCTTGCTCCTTCTGAGAAACAAAAAGAGCTGTACATGGTGAAAGTCTGAAAAAACCCATCTCCATATGGGTGTCTGCTGAGAGGGAAAGACCATGTGTAAAGAGACGCAACAGTGCTAACCAAACCCATGAATTGCTGAGAGGATATGTATCTTTAAAAGATTTTCAGGGGGTTTAATGCTGTGGAAGGGATGGGGTCAGGTAACTGCAGATAATGTGCAGTATACAGCTGTGTTTGAGGCTTTTGTTTGCATTAAACCTACAGAAGCCATTAAGGGGTGTTCATACTGCCAAACAGCCTCGGTACTTTAAAACAGTTTGTTTCAGAACTGGCTGCTTGTATTGGAGTGAGCATCGCTGGACACGGGTTAGAGCAAAGGCGCAAGTTTGTGCCTTGCTGGAATTGCCACTTCGGCGGGTAGTGTGCCCTACCTGGGAAGTGCCGAGGGCAGCTGGCAGAGCAGCCCCAGCCGTGAGCACAGCAAGCTTCAGACCTGAGCCCGGAGCTGAGAACAGCCGTGATACTATTAACAGGGTAATTCGAAGAGGCACTCTCAGTCCAAGACTGCCATCCTGTGGGCTGTGCTTTCAGCAGGAAATGCTTAACATCCAGCATTAACAGCCTGCGATGAGTGATGGCAAACTTTGTCTCGTTTATTGCACACAAAAGAAATAAAGGATTATTTTTTGAAGACTCTCTCATGACTCTTTAAAAGCAAAGAAAGGAAGTTAAGTACTTCTGAAACAATCAGAGAGATAGCAGCTTACAAAACAATAATATCTAATAAATATTTCACAGCTGCAGTGTTTTACAATTTACAGGAATGGTTTTATTTGGAAGAGTTTTCAATATAATTTAATCCCAGTGTTGATACAGGCTGGGGCATAAGTGGGTTGAGAGCAGCCCTGTGGAGAAGGACTTGGGGTGTTGGTCAATGAGAAACTGAATATGAGCCGGCTTTAGTGTGCGCTTGCAGCCCAGAAAGCCAACCGTATCCTGGGCTGCATCAAAAGCAGCGTGACCAGCAGGTTGAAGGAGGTGATCCTGTCCCTCTACTCTGCTCTTGTGAGACCTCACTTGGAGTATTGTGTGCAGTTCTGGTGTCCTCAACATAAAAAGGACATGGAACTGTTGGAACAAGTCCAGAGGAGGGCCATGAGGATGATCAGGGGATTGGAGCACCTCCCGTATGAAGACAGGCTGAGGAAGTTGGGGCTGTTCAGCCTGGAGAAGAGAAGGATCAGGGGCCACTTCAGAGCATCCTTCCAGTACTTACAGGAGGCATGTAAGAAAGATGGGGACAGACTTTTTTAGTATGGCCTTCTGTGACAGGACAAGGATTAATGGTTTTAAACTAAAAAGAGTGGGTTCAGATCAGCTATAAGGAAGACATTTTTTAGGATAATAGTGGTGAAACACTGGCACAGGTTTCCGAGAGGGGTGGTAGATCCCCCATCCCTGGAAACATTCAAGGCCAGGTCGGACAGGGCTCTGAGCAACTGGTGTAGTCGAAGATGTCCCTGTTCATTGAAGGGGGGTTGGAACAAGATGAGCTTTAAGATCCCTTCCTACCCAAACCATTCAGTGATTCTGTAACTCTGTGAGTCTATGATTAATGGTTTATAAATTCAGACATAAAAATTTAATTAAATCTTTTAGCGGGAGAGTCATTTGGTAAAAAATCTGCTTTCCTAACAGATGTTAGCTAGGAAAGCAGCTTTAATGCAGGAAAACTGCTCTTCTATCGAGTTACACAGGCAAGTGTGGTTTCTTTAAAGAGCTTAATGGGCATAAAGTATGTTATTTAGTCAATATTTTGATCTAAGATATTTTAATATATCTGCATCCTAGTTACAGATATTTTAGAAAGTTGAAGGTGTTTTAAAAAATCATTCAGTGCTCAGGGAAAGACAGGTGTAATAAGGGAAAATATTAAGCACCATTATCTGGATCTGACAACATATATCCAATATACATATATGAAGCAGCACTGTGTGTATGATTTACTTGGTTTTAGCATTGCCACACTTTTTCTCACTGCTGGCTTTGTAAACACACTGTCCTCCTGGAGTATGATTGCTGAGCTTGGAAATCTCAGGCAATCAGATGCTCCCAACAGCAGGGCACATCTGGAGAACGCAGGTTCATTATGGGGAACGAAGAGCCCTGCTCCCTGCTCTGTCATTTGCTATCAAGGAGACTATTTCATTCAAAGATAAAAGCCAGGAGTATTGTTTTATGTTTTCCAAGACCCTGCAGTATGTGTAGCTCCTTCTTTGTATAGCTAATATGTAGCTTACAATGAGACCTCAAAATGTTGAAATAATTTAAGAACCCAATGTGTAAAAACAGCCCCTTGATCAATATTAACAATATATTTGGGATACATGAAAGAGAGGGCATCAAACTGGGACATTATTAAAGACATAATATTTTTCTTTTTACTGCTTCAGAGATAAAATGACAAACAATAACAAGTTTGAAATCTAATCACATAGTGGCAATCTACTAATCTGCTAATCAATTATTATCAGCCTCATTTGCATTTCATTTACAGGTTCATTTTCTTAAATGAAGCCTTTCTTTTAATATTTTCTACTGTATTGCAGTAATTTCAAACTATGTGCTAAATATATAATATCAGCTGGTTAACTGTAAGAGAGTTCTGGTGTAATATTCTATAATACTTTATATAATAATCACTCAGTTAACTTTGCTGTATTTACTCTGCAATTTACTTGGTGTAGCAACACACAGAAGAGATTCTAAGTTACCGCATACAACTTTGATCACAAAAGTTAAAAAAATGCAAATGTATTCAACCATTGGCATCCATAATAGATTAATTTGAACTGTGAGCATTCTTTTTGACTGTCCAAGTTGAATTTTTCATAACTGCCTTTCAGAAGCTGTTAACGTTCTTCTGTCTAAATTAAATGAATAGGAGTGTTGCTCTGCTTTTGAGAAAAAGAATCATGAATGTCTTGATGGACCATGCAAGAAAGTTTGTTTTGTTTGAAGACATACAACGTAACTCCTCAGTGAACATCAGTGCATGTCTAAAACGCTCAGGTCTATAATAAGGTGATTGTGGCACTGTCTAAAGCAAAGAACAGGGTAGAATATTTCAGTCCTTTAAAACAAGACAGACAAGCAACAGTCCAGCTCCCTTCCACCAGACACTAAGGCATGGATTTGGTTAACAAAAGGAACTCCCATGCTGCATGTTTGTATCTCTGATGAATAAAAATCACAGAGCTCCATTCAGTTGTTATGGAGGCTGTAAACACAGAACAGACATGGCATAATCAGAGATTAGACAAAACCAACATCCATCTCTTTCTGCTGTTTGTAGTAAGCTTGTCAGTTTTATTACTTTAGCTTTTGTTCAAATTCTGCAACTTTGCAACTTTTCACTATTATCAAATCTCTCATTTGAAGTATGTGAGAAGAAACAGATATTTTGAGTCACAACAAATATATATCTCCTCATGTGATACATTTTGACACGTTCACATTACCACCCTTCTGTTAAATCACAGTTTTGAAGAAAACATCAGGTGGGACACCAGACATCATAAAAAGGAAAATATAATTGTACCTATGGAGAATAACTGAATATGGGTAGCTGGAGTCCATCTATTCTTTAATGTCCCTGAATATGCCAGGTGACAAAATCAAAAATGTTGAAAGTGACTTCTAACACTGAAGACAGAAGCATTTAATCTGTTCTAGTGTTAATTACTACTGTAATACAAAATGTTTCTTTCAATGTGAACCATCAAGATACTTAAAGAATTATTTAATGCAGCACTGCTGCACATAGACCAGTGTTTCCACTGAAAAGAACATAAAGAAATAAATACAGTGACCTCCTGAAATATGGCTACTAACTTGTACCTCGTATTTTATGTTGTGGCCCAGAGAGACACACAGGACACAGAAAATTCCACACTACATGAAAATGGTGGCCCTTCTGCCTGCTGCTGCAAAGAGAAATGCATATGGAATCCTGCTGAGGACCACACCTGACAATTCCTCAATGAAATTAATAGGAGAATTAGGGCAGAATTATTGTTTGTGCGCGTGAAAAGTAACCTGCAAATGTCAGGATTTTAAACTGTTACCAGAAAACAACTTAGGTGGGATTTACTCCTTTGGAAAAATTCAATCTTCAATAGAAGTTATTTAGACATGTGTATCTAGGGCAGCAACAGCATACACCTATTTTACCTTTCAAGCACGGGCTAAATTTCTCCAGACTGAAATCAATAAGGTTAATGCTAAGGCTGTGCACATCAACAGTTACAGCTTTCTGGGGCCAACAGACTTTATTCATGCAAACTGACTTTTATTTTTTTTATGATTTTACCACAGAATATAGCCTGATGCTTGCTGGGACTCGTTTTCATCTACCAGAGCAACAGGGATTCCTTGGGAATTCCTGTATGCACATATTAATCATCTGCTGGCCCATATGCTTGCTGCAGCCATGTGCTGAAATTCACTTAGAAATTTCTATTGATTAAAAAAAGTCACAGCTGTTTCTCAGGAATCTACTTTTCTGGGAAGTCAAACTTGGTCTGCTTCACTTGGTTTAACAGAGCCTCCGCATTTACAAGGACACTGAACCCTACCTGTGCAGAAGCCAACAGAGCAAAATCTCTTTAAAAAACAATCTTTTCTGTTTTAGTGGGTTTAGAATAGGCTTGGAAAGAGACATTTCTATACCAGAATACAAGACTTAAAGACACAAAGGGGTCTTATGTATCCACACCTGCTATGAAGGAAAGTATTTTCAGTCTGTCTCGTGTCACGTTGAAAATTCAGCATAGACGTTTTTGTACCTACATTCTCTACGTGTGCAAGCAGATAATCTCAGTGGAAATACAAAGATAATATTAAACAGATGCCACGAAATGGGCCTTGCCATTATAACACACAGGTCTACCACATTATGGGAACTCTGCTTGACAATATATAGCCATATATATTATATATATAGACATTTCTATAACTCATTTGCTGGGTTTTTTTGGGGGGAACAAGATTCTGGGCTGCTCTTGATTGCTGTAAGCCACAGAGGAAAGAAGTTAAAGCTGTTATTTTCCGTCATCCTTTTCAGGTCAATAATATGAGTAAGCTGAGCAGAGTCCTAAGGCAAGTGAATTCTGTCTTAGCAATGGTATCAGCTGCGTTCCACAGAATTAACCAGCACAGGAGGTATTGTTCTGCTCCCAGAGACCCTGTTTCTGATGAAGGGACCAGCTGAAGGATGCGGACCTGCTACAGCACCTGTGAAAGACTGCATGAAAGAGCAAGGTGTGATTACGGCAAGACGTGTGCTGCTGCCAGACAAACAGGGCTGAGATGGAGGGACTCACTCTCCCTGCATCGGTGCTGCTGCAGAAGAGAGGTTTTGTCTGTGCTCTGTGCATGATGGATGCAGGTGCATGTTGTACACTGTTCCCAAACAGCGGCAACTTTGCCTCCAGAAAGGAGGCAAAACCACAGCATAATGTGATATCATCAAAATCTGCTGCTTTTGCCACAAACAGCGCAAGTTCTGTCCTCAGCACTTTGCATTTGCTTCTCCACAAAAAGAAAATTAATTTCAAAGCCCAAGTAAAGCACCTTTGAAAGGTGGGTAGTGATTTAGTGCAGAAAGAACACAGTTCCATCTTATCTTCATGTTTTCAACAAACATTTTCAGAGGTCTCTGAGAAGAGCTGACCATCTGTCATGAATAAGGAGAAATCCCTCCAGATCTTGTTTTGGACACGAGGCTGAGTTAACCACCTGTCTGTACATATGTCTATAGGGACATCAGGGACCAGCTCAGTATAACCTCTGTGTTCTTTTAGATTTATTTTAACAGGCAATATGTTATGTTAAAACAAAACTGTCCCTGTGGCATCATCCATCAAAGAGAATATCTGCAGCATAAAGAGCAGGCCTTCCGAGGGGAAAACACACGATTCTGTTCAAAGTTGTCAATATTTGTGAGTTTTATGCAAATAATAGTTGGAATTTTCTCTTGTTAAAAGTTGGGTAGAGTTAGAATGTCCATTAAAGGGATTAAAATGAGATCTGGATGTGAAGTTAGATCAAGACTGACACAGGAAGAAAACCTCAAATGACTACATTGCTTTCATTCCTGGTACCAGAGGAACCTACTAGTTTTAAGATATGGATGTTAAGATATAAGAAACTCACTATGAAGAAAATGGTTTGATAAGGTTTTGGTGACATCCAAACTAGATATGTAGGACATTTTGGCTCTCCTTTCTGTAAGCCTCCAAGATGCTTCTGGGCATATTTTTTATCATATTGATAGTAAACATTACAGTATCAAGTTAGAATGACAAGATTTACACCTCAACCACATACAGCTTTCCTGTTCAGAGCACTTTTGTGAGAGTTCAGATGATAGAAAACCAATAATGAAATAATTTTCTATTAAAATGATAATAAAGTGCACTACACAATGTCATTGCAGAACAATGATGTTCTGAAACTTTCAACTACTCTATTAATTTCAATATTGTTAACTCTAACACTGATAATGTTATTTTAAATGTCAGTGCTGTTAAGTATTTCACAATTAAAAGACTAAAAATGAGACTCATTGTAAATCCTTATATTGATATTATAAATATGGATAGCATCAGGCACAGGCAATAATTGTTCAAATTAAAACACATTTGTGAAACGTCTCGAGCATGAATTAGTGCAGTTTCAACAGACTAATTTAGCTTTGCTGTTCTCATTTTTTTAATACACAAAAGAACCCTAGCAAAAATAAGAAAATTACTTGAGTAATTCTCCCCAGATTACTGAAATCATCCATAAAATTATTTGTCTTTTGGTTTACAACAAAAATATTTGTGAACCCCTATAGATTGAAATTTCAGCCAGAAAATGTAAAACCTTTTGAACCATTTTTAACCTGTGCCGTTTCAGTTTTCCACTTGAAAGCATTTTACTTCAGAAACTGACAATGTTTATTTTTAACTCCCTGAAAGTGGGGAAAAAGTAAAAATTGTTTGCATGGGGTGTAAAAGTTTGAATCGCAATGAAATTTGCAGGAAAAGGGACTGAAATATTACTATACAAAAAGAAAAAAATACAGATTCATTCTGAAATAGTTCCTCTGTTAAAGCAGCAAATTGCAAAGATTCCACAAAATCCATCAGCCACTAAACCTGAGCTGTGAAATTGTTACTATTAGGGAGCTTTTTCCCTAATGTCAAAACTAAAGCATCTTGACTGCAATTAAAGCCCATTATTTCTTTTTCTACACAAAAGTTTTTGCCAAAAAAGGGTTCCTTTTTTTAAGCTACTTTCTACATGTTGAAGGCTCACTTTTCCCTTCTCAGGATTAACCACCACCAGCAGTAAGTGCTACCAGACAGTTCTCTTTCTCTTTCTCTTGAAAAGGAAATCTTTTCCGTTGTCTGAAAATAGATCCAGCTTCACAGTGCATGAAACCTTCCAAACGATGAAGATAGTGGGGTTTATGCCGCTTTGTCTGTGCCTGTTGTTGCTGTTAGGAGAACTAAGAGCAGGAAAGAAACAGGAAAGAACGGACTAGATGAGTAATATCAGGAAAAGAAATTAGTCTTTGGAGCCTCATGGATCAAAACAGAAGCCATCCCTGGCAGCCCCCCACTGCCAAAACTCTGCTATGCAAACCCAATACAGTGGGTTCATTAAAAGGTCTGTCTTGGACCCCACAATATTAATTTACAAAATCGGTGTTAAAATGTCTCTATTTCAGGGAAGCCTGAGGTTCAGCAAACTGATTCTATTTTGGTAAAATATACCAGGATTTAAGTCTGTTACACCCTATGGCTTCCCACGATCTTCTAGTTAACTTTCATAATGTAGTCTTTGAACATTATCAGCTTTCTCTGCCAAAGGCCACTTGACATTGCTATTATCTATATGACCCTTCAACATCGTTAGCAGTAAGTCCCCTCTGTGATTTCAGTTAAAGTTGAAGGGCACCGCAGACTGCCTCTCATTTCTGGACTGCATGAATTAAACCATGGCAAATAGTAATATATTGAAAGATCACTGATTTTACATATTATATTTTCATACAAGTGTTCCATAATCCAGGGAGAGGCGTTAATTTAATTTACCAAAACAAACTGAACATGAATCTGTTCTACTTTGCAGAACGCAGGCATATTTACTGAATAACGTTTTAATTACCTTTACATTATTTGTGTATATTTGTTCTGCTTGAATTGCTAGTTGTATCATATTGTCTGGAAGTCAGCATCTTTCTAGACTTGTATTTGTCTGTAGTATGTATGTATGGGTTTTAAAAAGTTAATACAACAAACTCAATCATACAGCTACTGATGCAGTTCTAAATGCTTCGGCATTACTCTTAAAACTCAAGACCACTTCCTTCAGGTGGCATGCTGGGGTGTACAGAGCAGGAGCTAGCTAAACTGTTTTGCACCTTCTTAATCTCTCATTGTGCAATGCAAAAGTCCCGTGCTGAAGATTTGCTCAGTTTGTTCACCTCCTTCAGAGTTAGCATTCTAATTCCCTCTCTCAAACTGGAGGAGAAAGAAAATCAACCAAGGAGAAACCTGAAAATGCCTGTTAAGAATGAATCTGGAGAATGAAGATAAGAGAAAATGGAAGGCAGGGACAAGTCTTCTTCATCTCTGCCTCCAGGCAATTACTTTTCAGTTCCACCCTTGAGAAAATTTGTCAGAAATTATAAGGGATTTGTCTTTTGTTGTAAAAAATTTTGGCCCATGGCTGTAATTTTTCAGTAATAATATATGAATTTTAGCCTAAATTTATATTTGGTCTAAATTCAGCCTGTGAATGTATTTATGTCTTATCTCTGAGGGAGAACTACTTAACTAAGTTATATTCATTTAGGGAAAATTAATCATGTTTGTGAAAGATATATAAGCTCTTTATAATTTTACTGTGTTATCACAATAAGCTGGTCTTGATAAGAAAAGTTTTCCACAAGAAAAATTATGCCTTCCATAGTTCTCCTACATCTTTCTAGTACATTTGTACTAAACAAGCGGCTCATTCATCAGAATGAAGTACTCAAATCCCGTAGAGATCATTTTGCTAATTTAGTGCTATCATGTGATTAATATTCAATGCTTCTTTTCCTAAATAAAGGATTTCACCTCTTCACACACCTTTTTATTGCTTAAACATACATTTCAGGAATCACAGTTGACAATATCATTATTTTGCCTAGGGATCTAGCAGCATAAAATGAACTTGCATAGAAAGTTAAAATATTCATATTTCAATGAGCACATAAAGAAATGGAAATATGGTTTCTAAATGAAGAAGCAGAGAGTGGTAAAGCCCCTTAACTTTAAACACAGTACATATCAATTTAAACACTTTAACTACTTGCACTAATTGTTTTGGTAGTCAACAAATACACTCCCAGGAGACACAGAAGAACTTCTATTTATTTCAATCCTTTTGTGGCATACCTGAATAGACTCTATACTGGGAACAGCTTGTACCAGCAGTCAATATAGCAATACATATATTAGGATCAATAAGTATCTGTCTTGTAAAAAATGTTTATACTGTGCCTCACATCTGCAGCACAGGAGTAGAGATACTCAAGATTTATGCGTAGGTAAGAGGGCAAGATAAATAACTGTTCTGATGAGAAAGTTGTCAATAAAATGACTGGTTTTGTAACAATTTTTATTTCTCATTGAGCACATTCATTTCAAGAAGGCTTGCTTTAGAAGGCTTCCTATTTACAGGGTGAATGGTTGGGGTAACAGGAGCCCAAGTTCACTGGTCACAGGGTGTAAATGGGACACAGAGGATTCACAGGCAGGTACCCAAGTTCAGAGTAGGGCCTTAAATCTGAGTCTCCCATATGCCATGAGATGGCTCCGACTACAGCATTATTGACTATTCTGACAAGAAGTTAGAGGAATTCTGCCTTAAAAATAAGCAAGATGAAATAAAACTGAAAACCTCCAACTTTTTGTACTGGGTTTGGCTGGAGTTAACTTTCTTGACAACAACCCGTACAGTGCTGTGTTACGGATTTGTGATAACACACCAGTGTTTTGGCTACTGCTGAGCAGTGATTCACAGAATCAAGGTCTTCTCACGTTTTCACTCGGCCCCTTCAAGTGAGTAAGCTGGGGCTAGGCAAGAGGCTGGGAGGGGGCACAGCCAAGACAGTTGACCTGAAGTAGCCAAAGGCATATTCTGTATTTACTTATTAAACTGTCTTTAGCTTAACCCACAGGTTTGCCCACTTTGACTCTTCCTGTGCCCTCCCCTATCCCACAGGGAGCAGGCTGTGCTGGTGCTTCACTGCTGGCTGGGGTCAGCCCACTACACTTCTTTTCCTAACAGAATTCACTGAGTGTCTGAGTCAAGAGTGACTAAATTTCTAATTCATCAGGTGATTAAAAAAGCAGCCTTAATTTGGCAGTTGAGGCAGAAGTGTGTTCAGTTCAGTCCTTGGAGAAGTCACTGAGTTTCTGCTTCACTCCCTTATCTGTTAGCCAGAGATAACACCACTTCCTATTACGTTCTGCTCCATCTAAAGTAGAGCAAAGCTCCCACAAGGGTGTGGGGCACATGGCAGTACCAGACCAAAAGCAAGCAGGAGATCAGAAGCCCAGGCAGCAGGGTAAGCAATACCATACAAAACTGAACACAAGCAGAGGAAGTGCATTTCCCTTTAACAATCATCAAAAGTACCTTCATATATTGAACAGAGCCTTAGGTGACATGGTTTAGTGTGAGGTGTCCCTACCCATGCCAGGGGGGTTGGAACTAGATGATTTTAAGGTCCTTTCCAATCCTAACTATTCTATGATTCTATGTACCTCCCCCCTATAAGTACCTTCAGATTACCAGGCACACACACATCTGTCTAGGCACACATCAAGTACACATGATAATCTATTGATTAGTTCTCCATGCCTCACTCAAGTATGGGACCACCCCAGCTAATGGTTTTTGTTGGAGACTTATATACCTGATGTAAAGGAGATTTCACCTGTACTGTCAGGTATGGGCAGCATCCATAGGTTGTTGTGCAGTTCTGTATGTGGCCAACAAGTGGCCATCTGATCCCAATTAGGAGACTTTTTTCTCCAAGATTTTTTTCTTATTGCACTTTAAGATACATGGCTTTTCTCAGTTTTTTAAACTAAAAGGTTTTCCACCCATCCCAGTTTAAACCCTGCCAGCAACTAGGTACTGATAATTAACTCTATCCCAACCAAAATCAGGACACAACCAACAAGAGGTTTCTACTTTTACCCAAGCTAACTTACGTCAGCTGCAGCAGCACTAAGCCATGTATTTAATGCCTTGTCTTGCTCTATAGCTGTTTTCCCTCCAGTTCGCATTCAAATTAATCAAAAAGAAGCCATCTAAAGTTAGAGCTATAGTGTCTGGATTAATTTTGTAGCAGACCCCATAAAGATCAGAAAAGACAGTGGTAACTCAAGTGCACTTGAGTGGACTGCACAGATGTCACACCATCTCTTGCTGCAAACAAGACAGCTAAGCAGGCTCATCTTCAGCTTTGTAACTTTTTGACTTTCCAAGGCTGATAGTGCTTTAGCTGGTTAACATTAAAGAGACAGCTGAATACAAGTCAATATGAACTTCAGACTTTTAGAAAGACAGGTAATAAAACAGACCTGTGTAGTTAGTTAACTATACCTAACCCTAGGACTGAATACATAGCTGTCAACTCTAGTAACCTCAACAGAAGATAGTGTCACAATAAGATTACTGAAAATACTGAATGTTAAATGCAAAACAAGACTGGAGTTTTCAGAGCCAAAATCTTTTATTACTGAGGTGTTAAAATGCTAGTGGTTTATTTTATGCAAGTAGCTTATATGAAGCATGGAATATTTGATAGACACTTTGAGCAATTGCAGTAATGAGACAGCAGCATGAGCAAGACCTCTGGCATACAAGGCTCTGGAGGAGGTGTCATGAGACTGTTTGCGGCTATTGTATTTGACCTTATTTTTTCTTATTATTCTGACTCTTTGAGAACTCGGCCCTTGTTTTCCATGCAGCCTCCACTTCCTTGCCTAGAGATCAGGACCTTTTAAATAACAACGTTTTACATCTGCTTAAAGGCAGTTTTGTTTGACTTTCTTGTATATCCTGGTTGACAAACAGCATGTGATAAATCAAGTAATTCAGTAACATCTTTAACTGCTAACAGTTCTCTGTTACTGCTTATATTGATGAGAAGTGTTTTTCACTCCATGGCAGAAGACCTTCTGAAAAATAGAAAAAAATACAATATCGGTTCATATATTTTATCTGAAATATCATTAATTTTAAGAAATCAGAGCTTTTATATATACCTCTTAATGATATTCCTTGTATAAACACCACCACAACTACCCTTGGAAGAATGCAAAATATTATGAAGTAATAAACAGAATGTTAGAGTAAGTAAACAAAAAGGAGAGTAAAAACCCCAGCATGCTTACTTTCCTCATCTTGGGAACCACTATTTCTGATTACTTATTCTGGCTTTATTTTAACCCATGAACTAGGGGGGGAAGGAGGAAAATCATTCATAGTAAAATTAGACTTATGAAAATTAGTATAAAAGACAAAACTAAGTCATGTTTGCCTGTCATGGGGCAGCTTAACAATTAGGAAATAGCCTCTACCTTTACTGCTTCAATGAGAAGCCTATTCCGATCCAGATTAATTTGCCAGCTGAGTAAGATCTGAGAACACTTATGAAGAAAGAAGTAGTCTGGGATGGATTAACTTAAAGAGATGCCTTTATGCATTGTGGAAGTATGAAAGTATTTGGTGAAAGTATTACTCTTTTCGTCAAAACAACCACAAAGAATTTGGGTGAAACCTATTGTGTACAGGAAGCCATGCACAGGGCTGCTCCCCACTTAGTATCAAACACTATAAACATTACCTATTAAAGACCATCTAAAACTGTAATTTATTTACATATACCTTAATATTTTTACAGCAGTTGAAGTATTAAATAACTACTGATAAAATACATTCAAGATAAACATAGGAATTTTAAAAGATCTTATACCATAAAGTAGCCTGTTTAAAGTTCTTTGATTGAAAAGAGATCAGTGGAAACTCAGAGAAAAAAGTACCTGTTTGTGAGTTTCTAGAACACAGCGAAAACTGGATAAGCACTTTTCTTCTTCCAGTTAGACGCTACCAAAATCCTTTTTCTACACTGCAGAAATCCCCTTTTAGAGCAACATTCTTGTTACACGTTAGGACTGCTTTCTAATGTAATCAGCAACACAACCAAGCCCCATATTTGTCTCAGCTGGAAACACCTGCTGACAAAAATTGTAGGAGACATTTCTGAAAAAAATAAACATCTGTGGAAAGGAGCAGACAATTATGCAACAAATCAGAGGAGCTTGCTTCTAAATAGTTGATGAAGCTGATTTGGAAAACTGATCTTCATGCTTCATCACCATCTTATTGGCATCTTGTATACATTCTCCTCACAATCATCACCTGGCAGAAGAGCAGAGGAGTAACTTCAATTTCATTTTTCTTCTAAACTATATAAATTAAGGACTACTCTGTTTCACCATCATAAATATGGAAATTACAGAAAAGACATATAATTTAGATTGATAGTTAAGTTCATGTATAACCTGACTGTAGTTTTACTTGCTTTCTGCTTATCTTGTAGAAGTCACTTTTCCTTTTGCAGTGGCGATTATTTCCACTGAAAAAAAAAAAAAAAAAAAGACACTTTTAATACAGATATTCACTCTCTGAAGGAAATGCTGCCCAAAACCATAATCTTGTCCTGGTTTGAACAAATTACATCTCCTTATTTCCAAGTTCCCACTGTGCTGGAGAAAAAAACACACCTATTGGTATTCAAGAACCAGTTTTTATGGCTACTACAGGGAGGTCTACAGGTCAGCCTATAAAGAAACTAATTTTGGGATGCCCATATCATAGAAAAGTCACACCAAGTAGGAAGCCAGTATGAGCCAAAGAACTACTGAAGCAAAATGCAAGTTCATTCAAATCACAGATTAAAAAAAAAACAATAAAAAATTCTAGACCAGAAGTTTAGGAGTTTTGAAGTGCTATTTAGCATGAAAATATTCAATACTATTCAGTAATGTGCAGCCCCAAAAGGTGGAGTAATGAAATTGTTCCTCCAGTTTCACATCAAACCCACTGACAATCAATCCTGTGAACTGCAGCAGTTTTCTCAAAACAACTGTGAAGAACAAAGCAATCAAACAAAACAACTCTAATCCCTCATCATCGTTGTACTATCTATTAGCAACTGTTTTGTCATGAAAATGAGGCATACATTTTCCTTTGTCCTCCTTGTATTTTCCATGCATTTAGATAAACTTTTTCTGTTTTATGCTACAAGAATGTGAAAATTCACATGCTTATAGAGCAAAGTGTGGAGAAGTGAAGGACATGATAACTGAACACAGATGAGGAAGATTATGTGAGCTCTCTTAATCCACCATCTTAGACTAAAACAAATGTTTGTTACTGGGGGCTGTTGGCAGGGAAGTCAAACAGAGAATATGTTTCTCAAAGTGAAGCCCTTCATACTGGAAAATGGCTCCAGACAGCTTAGGAAAGACCAAAAATATGCTAAAAAGTAGATTAATGGAAGAAATGGGAAGTAGGATCAATATTTATGCTCACTGTATAAAGAGGAGCAAAGACCAGACAAGGAACCTATTCACATTACCCCAGACCTCTCGTATACTCAGATATTAAATCAGGAAGCTGAGACTCCCGTTGTCTGCTGGCAGTACTGACCTGTTGCAGCAAAGACATCAAAACACATGAAAAAAAAAACCCGAGCTGAGCTTGGAGGAATGGTGAAACCAACCAACAGAGGCAGGAAAGCAGCAGTTTGACCAGAGGACTCTTTCCTAAGACACACACAGTATCACCAGGTTTAATGTTAGAATTTTATGGTTTAACTTTAAATTAAAAAGAAAAAAAAAAAACCCACCCCAAAACACCTTATCCTGTCCCCTCTCTCTGCATAGTACCAGCATAAGATAGAACAGAGTGACTGCTGTGTTAGATTTTTAACACTATGGAAACAATGGAAAAGGATCTTAAATAACCTTGCAGTTAGAAGTACAGCTGCTGGCATCTCACATTTTCCTCCCTGACCGGCAGAGATTTGACAGCAGCTTCTGTGCACAGGTAATAAAAGCAAGCTGGATAACCAGGCAGATAAAAATGTATTTACAGCCCCTTCCCATCAAATACCCATTTCCAAAAAGATTTAAACCAAGCTTATTTATCAACTTCACTGTATTTTGAAAGAGTATTTCATTAGACTGAATTTACTCTTTTCTAACTTGTAAGAATTTTAGAAGAAATAAATCTTTCAAGGAAGAACTGGCAAATAGGTAAGTCATAACTGAATCATGTTACACAGAAATGTAAATAAGCTGACCAAAGGTGGTGAGTAGAATGCGGATGGTAAATGCTTCCTCCATTTGCACTTCTCTTCTGTATTTGTGTTACAATCACATGTAAGTTTATTCAGTTCACCAAGTTTATTCAATTTCCTTGTGCTTGCTCTCAAGACATCCTTCCTTCACCAGCCTGCAGGGTAAGAAGCTGTCACATCTTAAATCCTCACCTCCAGACCTGAGTATTTTTGGTGGTAATTGCTGTGTGCTTTGATGTGCACCATGTTTCTAGCAGCAAGCAGCTCGGAGTCATTTTCTAATACTACCAAATGCAGCCACAGAATACACAACCTGTGGAAAGAAAATGAACAGCTAAATAAAACAGTGTAAAAACTTACCTGTCAGTAGAAATTAGATACAAAGCTGGAAAATCCAGAGGTGTTGTTCCAAGCATTAACTCCAGAGCTAAAAATTAAGTATCCCCCAAAGGGCCCACTTACAGATACAACATCAGAGAACGCTACTTTTGATTGATTACAAATACTAGATAAGACTGTTTGCCAGCAAAAAGTTTTAATAGCAGCACTTTGAAAAGAAAGTATGAAGTATTTATTTTGCGAATGTTGATGGTCTGTGTGTATTGCTCCCTCTAGTGTAAAAATACAAAATCACAATCAGTAAACATTCAAAAATAATGAAGTTTGGTAACAGATACAAACTTTTGCAGGTTTTGCTTTTCATTCTCTACCAACATTTTTTTCCTAAATATTTATAACATGATTTCTCACATTTTAATACAAGAGATTAGAGATTTTAACTTAAGTTTCAGCTTCTGATCCATGTCTCTGACACTTCATTAGCAGGAAATGCTTATACCAGAGTGGAATAGTGCATATGCAAATCTACACCCTGTAGTTACTGCTGTAACACTCCCCAAGAAATCAGCAAGGTACGATGCGGTGTTGCCCCCCCTTTTTTTTTTCCCTTCACTAAAATAGTAATTTCCACTCCATGATTGTTTTACAGTTATTACTGGTGTCATAGAAGAGCTTGGTCTAAAAACTGCAGTGAAGCACATTCTGCTATACATGTACTCATTCTACTTGTACCTGGTTAGGACCTAGAATTTGGAAATAAAGCAGTTTTGGAACTTGGATTTCCTTTCCCAAATAGGGAAGAAATCCCTTAAAAACACACAGGTCACACTGAAAACTGACAACTGCAAGAAATCATTTTAGACTTTACCTAATCTGAAGAGATTTGGTTTGAGACAGCATGACAACAGCCACAGCCACTGCTGCAAGCTCCTCTCAGACAGCATCTGGGAGGACTTCCCAGGACAGGTAATACCACATACATGAAAGAAAAACAACAGCTTTTCATGCCAGTTTCATCAAAAGAACATGCAGTCTGGTTTGTCAGGATGCTTAACAGATTCTTTTAATCAGTAAAGTTTTCCAGCTCAGAATTCTCTGAAGTGCACCTGTAAGATCAAGGCAGCAAATTCACCTTCTCTAAGAACTGATGGAGCTATCCCTAAAGATAAAAGCCAGAAAATGAAACTTGCAAGTTGGAGCAAAATTCAAATGAAAGCTTATCCCGAGACTTGACTAAACAACCTGCTACAGAATAATATAATTAATGCTCTGCTCTTGTTTTCAAAAAAGGAGATAGTTTTTCCCTCTCCTGTTGCTACCATGAGAAGCAGCTGAGAACTTGGGAAGCCATCTAAAGGATCATTTTGCAGTTGTGTATACACTCAACTGTGATTTTATACTTGAGAGGTATCAAAATTCTCATCATACAAGTACCAAATCGTCCAACTCCTACTGTAATTGCAATTTAAGCTTTGTGAGGCTTGACAGATCCAAAAAAAACCCCATTTTCTCTGCCTGCCAGAATGAGACTGTGAATCATTATTGTTTCACACACACCAAATTTGAGTATATTTGGTGGAGTAAGACTGAAATAAAATCTGATGCAGGCTATTTTTTTGAACTCTTAACAGGCAGTCCTAACAGATGACAAATGGTTCTACTGTCTCAATATTGCACAAATTAAGCTTTATTCCCTTCAAAGATGAGCGTGGTTATCTGGCAGATACTTCAAGTCATTACATAGATATTCTACTTCAGACAAACCACAAAACTCGTTTTATTTTTCTACCTGAGGTGGCTGTTGCTTCCATCACAGAAGTGTGCCCCAATGACAGTCCTTACAGGATACCTGCCATCACTACTCCCCTAAAGCTGTGCTTACTGTCCAGACTATTTGCTTGATCATTTCTGAAATGTATCCAACTAATCTCTGATACAACATCCTCTAATTATGAGGAGTCCATTATAGGGAACTGGTCTCAGGTAGTGCAGCTAGCTACAATACCTACCATGCAGAGGGCTCATCAAGGATGATACTGCATGCCACAGCAAGAAAACAATCAGGTTCTTGAACTAGTGCCTCTGTACCAGCTCAGTCACGGAGTAAGAAAATGGGCACTACAGCAAAATCTCAGGGGCTAAATTCAGGACAAAATTAACAGTTGAGAAAGAAATTTTATTTCAAGCTTCTAAGGGGGTATTACAAACAATAGAGAATAAAAACATTAAAAACTATTTAAAAAGTAATTGTCCCTTTAAAATAAAGATTCAAGCAGGTTTAACAATGAAGTATGCTATTCAATGAAGTTTTAAAAAAAGATTTAAAAAGTATTGGTTTTGCTGTATTTGCTAATCCTTTATAAAAAAGCTGGGCATAAATACTTCGTGCATTCATATGCATTATATTTGGTGTTTCATATTATATAACTTGGTACAGTATTTAAGATATCACTGCAAAAGAGTTCAAACACAGTGCATTTATAAATAATGGAGTCATTATAAATCACATTGCAAACATACCTTGCCATTTTCATTGTTACAAATTCAGTATCTCAGTGAAGGTAGGAATAAAGTAGCTACAACAATCAATATCTTGACTTTTTTTCTTTTTAATATAAAAATGCAGTTCTGGAAACCCACCCTCCTTCTTCCCCCTGCCCAAACATAATGCTTTACTTCTTAAAAATAAAAATAAAGTACTAATTCTATATACATCACATGTACCATACAAAAATGTATCCAAAGTTTCTATTGCTACCAAAGTGTTCTAAATTAAAAGTTACATAAATCCCCTCATTGGAAACAGAAGATTACAAGTTACCAAAAAAACCGAATTACACACAAACCATCGAGTTTTTTATACAATTTCCAATACATTTTTCTCCCAAACCAAGTTGTCTTCTCATGTGCCTGTATAAAAATGCATATCAATATATTTGTCAATTTTATTTTTCATTATAAAGCAAATTAATACATTTTCTACAATAAATAAAACACAGGGAGGCACAAATATAAACAAAATTAAACCAATGGGAGATAAATGGGATACGGCTTTGAAAGAAATAATGTGCTTGCAGGCTTTAAGCCAGGTTTGTTTAAAACAAAAACAATCAAGTTATTTTGGGCAACAATGGAGTGTTTTTGGTGATTTGCAAGTGATGTACATAGTATATTTTTTTTGATGCCTTTCTCACAAAGTACCCTCCAAAATAATGCAACTTCCTTTCTTAAAATACATATTTGTAATTGTAAATTTACATCAATCTTAAATATGTGGTACTTTGTGCAAAGAGCAACGATTTACACAAACATTCAGAAGTCTTTTTCAGAAGCTACAGACCAAGGAAGAAATGATACAAAGCAGCACCATATTGTATATGATTTAGGCAAACATATATTTGATGCCATTTTGATATTAGGCTTGAAGATTCACTAAACACCTTCAGCTGGAAGATGGCGCTTAGGTAACTTAACCTCATAAAGAAAGAAAGAAAAGTAAAAAGCACAGAAACAAAAACCAACTCCCTCCCAGCAAAATTAAAAAAGGAATTAAAAGAGCTACTTCTAAAATCAGAATAAGTTAAGTGTTGAATATACATTTATGTACAATTATGAACACTATGAACAAGACATTTTAACAGGTTTAGTGGAAAATCCTCCAAACTACAACATGGTAAAATCATTAATCAATATGGCAATGGTGATTTAGGAGATTTACTCAACTATTTCAAGTTTGCAGAACTCAGCCACTGAGCCAACAATTAAGGGGTTGTATCTTCAATACATTCTTTTAGAAAAGGGGGTCATTAGTAGAGTTCAAGTCTGTGTGGTATGTTTCACGCCTTCATAGAATCTGTTAGTCAATATCACTGAAGTCACTGACTGGTTCTCCATGGACTCTACTCAGGTGATTCATAGCACGATCAAAAGCAATTCTTACTGCCTTTCGTATACTTGAGTTACGTCCTTCCATCATTTTTAACTTGTCTATGGTCTCATCTATTCCAAGGGGAACCATTTTGGATTTGGGAAGCCACTGCCTGTAAGAAAAGGTAAAATCAGTGTGTTAAATATGGAGTAAAAGAAAAAAGTTTGTCCAGAAATGTCAGGGCTGCTATATTGCATTTTTCATATAACAGATCAGCTTTTACCATCTTCAATAAAGTTATAAAATTCCTTTTAAGATAGTACTTACTCAAGTATTTTAAGAACACGAGATATTAAGCCTCTTCCATAAAACAACTAATACACTGCAATTCAGTGATAGTTAACAATTGCTATTAAGGGTGAACTGAAAAAAAAATAGCATGAAATACTGATGCAGTTTAAGTACAGGCAGAAGGATGTAACAATGAACAAAGCACAAGACTAATTTGACACAGTATTATGTTCTGTCACTTCCATTATTACCAGGAATTTGCAATGATTAATTTTTGTCTTTTTGCCTTAAGACATCTTGATTTGGATTTATGATGAAAGCTAAACTGTCAAGGAAGTTCTGCTTAGTATGCTTTTACCCTGCATCATGAAATCCTACTAACTTTTAATTTAATTAGGAGTACTTTCCTGGTTTAAGCTCTGTGAGTATCACTAATTACTGGGCATAGAGAAGTGATAATGAAAAAATCTCTGCACTCCTTCTAGTTAAAGCTTTCTAAATGTTTAATCAAAAAGTATGAAGTAAATTTACTTCCATTTCCATAAAAATGTTTATTTTAACTCTATTTTCTTAAGTTACAGGTAAGGTAACTCAAGAAAAAAAAAAAAAAGGTAAACTAGTAAGTATCTATTAGAAGTATGTTATTGTAGCCTGCAACTGCAACCTTGCAAATGGCGTAAACTGTGTTTCTGTTCAAAAACTGCAGTCTGGGAGTCCATTTGGAGCCAAACTAACCGCAAATCAGACAGTAAAGGCTGATATAAAACATTTTTTCAAAGGTTGCTTATTTTTTACCCAATAAAACTGTCTCTTGAAATACTATTTTTTAGTAAAGCACTCTAAACTACAACCCTATTGTACTGAGCACACACACTGAAACCAAAATAACAGAGTCAGTACAAGGATACAGACAGAACAGTAAATAACAGTAACATCAGCATGGTAAGCAGCAGTCTAATCATTGTTAAGTTTTGCTACAGATCAGAGGGAAGTTTCAAAGAAGGTATTTTTAACAGAAAGCTTGGCAAATCCTTCAGATGCACGTGTCAAAGAAACAAATATGACTATTTGAAAAGGTAATCCACAGGTGATAGAAGCTGGTATCGTGGACTGAAGATGACTCTGCAAGTGAATGAAAATCATACACGTGGGTTCAGGAGTAGGAGAGGTAGAACAAGAGTTAAGAGTGATGAGTGCCAAAATGGCCAAAATAATGAGAATAAAAGAACCATTACCAAAAAAAAGTAGTGGGAGGGGAGGAGGTGAAAGGGGCTGGAAGAGTATTTAGCCTTTCCTGTCCATCTATGCTGAGTATCCATTAGAGACAGATCTGCATAGTATTTGCAAGATTTAGAACCACCTACATATGGCAATGAATCAGACAGGTTTAAGGTGCAGAGGACTCACAAGCTCAAGTAGCAAACACAGGAATCATTAAGAAAGTGGCTAGGGGAGAGCATGCATTACACTTGTGATACCAGCAAGAGAATAATGAGAAACAGAATACTAAGTATGTCTAAACTTGGATGATCTCCATGAACAAAAGCAGAAGAATGAAGAATTTCATGGAATCCTGCACAACTGAACAAGAAAGATCATTAAAAAGTACTAATAAAAAAAAATGAAGAATAAGCCAAAGAATACTGATTATGCCAAAGGACCTATGGGGACAGAAAAGCAAACCTCAGGCAAGAAATTATTTAGGTGTTAGAGTACTGGGGACAGAGAGAGTCAGGGAAACAGCAGCATTACTAGACATTTCATCAGCTGAAGAGGAAGATGGCATCTGAAGTTGTAAACAAATTCAAGAATAAAACTGAGATATAAAAAGATTTAAAGCTAGCTTAATCTGTGTGGAAACAGACTGAAGAGAGATTAAGAACACAGGAATGAAATATATAATTTGATGAAGGGAAGAAAAGAGAGTTGATGAAAAGCTTCCGTATCTGGAGGGGGAAAAACCTAAACCAACAAACCCAGACAAACACACACTCAAAAACGGAAACAGCAGCAACAAAAAAGGTAGCACAAGTGAAAGAATATTTTATTGTCTAAATTATCCCTTCAGGCCTCACACAGCATATTCCTGATACTGAAAGAAACTGAAGAAGGAAAGGTTTCAAGAAAAAAATTAAAAAGGGTCAAGAACTTCAAATGAGAGTGTTAATAAAGAACTTCAGAAGTTAAGAATTTAAAGAAAATGCACTTGAGCAGACTGGGGGGGAAAACTGGTGTCATTTGGGAAGCAGTGATGAGGGCTGATACAGATAAAATACTTTCACCTTTAAAAAAACTGTTTAGCCAAAGAAGCAATTTTATTGGGTCAGTACGTGAAAACAGCTTGTGTATCAAACCAAAAGACTATTTAACAACTTATATTTTCTTCCGAACTGACCATAAAAAGGTATCTTTCATTAACGATATACCTTGGTCAAAGAATAGACTCAAATATGAATTTTTTCCTTTACAGTTGATACTTCTGTAGGAAATATATCCATGGAACTATAATGTCTCAATTCTTTCGGGATAAAATTTTAAGTCACTACATCAAACAATACATTTCAATAACATACCAACTTCTTTTATTGTCAAAAAATAGCACTAAGAATAGTTTCTCATCAGATTTGGTCTGCATTTGTTCTCCGATTTTCAGTACATCCAGAGGTGGCACTGGTATAGTAACACCGTTGTGATGGCCAGCAACACGAGGCATCTTAGGGTCAATAATCTATGAAAGAGAATAAATGACAGTTCCTGATTTTTTTTAACTACATCATTTATTTTAAGGAGATATTACAAATAGTTAAGGGGAAAATAATCATAAACTGAGCAGCTACTGCATATAAATTGGCTTTGTTTTACACACATACCTTTTTGACATACACTGAACAGGTATATTTAACTGAAAAACCTGTCTCTACAGAAAATTTGGGGGTCTGAATTTCAGATACCTTAAAGAAACAAGCTTATCTTAAGATATAAGTATCTGTTTCTGCAAAGTACAAACCCCACACTCAAAAATGGAGCAGAACACCTTAAAAAAGGGACAGACAACCCCCCCCCCCCAAAAAAAAAGGTATCTGAAGTCATTTCCAAATATATTGCATATCCAATTTAATTACTCCATTTTTAGCAAAACATGGAGTTATAGTCACAAATTCTTTCTAAACAAAGGTTAGAGGAGGGTGGAAGATGCCACTAACATTGAACTAATAATCACGCTAATGGAAAAACTCCTTTGTAGGCAGATCACAGCATAATTAAGTGCTCAGCTTTCACCAAAGAGGAGCTATGTTACTCCGTGTTTGTTCCATCCACTTCCTACTCTCTAAACTTCCATTTTTTTTCTGTCATCCAAACTGGCACCAACCTTAAACCATGGTAAACTGATTACGGGAATTAAATCAACAGAAAGCTAACACTGTGGAGAGTTTGTAGAAATCAGGAGAACTTTCTTCTCTTGACTGACGTTTAATTCCCTGATCAACTCATCACACACAAGAGAAACACCAGTGCTGACACAAAGGAGTAGGCAGAAAAGGAGACCTTTAGTCATGATCAACTAAAATCTAATACTAAAGTGCTAACACCATTCAAGTGACAGCCAAATCATTAAATTTTCAGCATGACCCAAGAGTGTTTGAGTCACCCACTGAGAGCACTTAAGTGCTCTAAATCTCACCTCCACAGGTTTTAACCTGACCCTGTACAATTACATTTCCTGATGTTCCCAGCACTTCCTGATGTTCCCATCACACATTAGAAGTCGTAACTGTCCAGCCTATTAGAAAAATCAAGCCAGTGTATGCACTGTTTCTGTAACTCCAAACACCTGAAGCCAAACACTTTAACAATACTTTTCTGCAAGCTTTAATGTAAGTAGAACTCTCTATTTCTCCTAAAATAACACAGGCACAATAGCTTTCAGTTTCCAGCATGACATTCACAACTGGATACAATCATTCAATTTATTCCGAAGATAGCAAGCTTTCTGTTTCTTTAATGAACTGCTAAATCAGAGTATTTCTATACTCATTTTCCAACAGAAAATATCTTATAGCAACACCACCAACAAGATGTCTGTCAAATGCTTATTCAGTATATACTTTAGAACAGTAATACATACTGCAGAAATAAAGACTACCAAGACACACGTGCTGGTTTTGGCTGGAGTTAATTTTCTTCATAGTGGCTGGTATGGGTCTCTTGTTTTGGATCTGTGCTGTAAACAGTGTTAATAACATAGGGATGTTTTCGTCGCTGCTGAGCAGTGCCTACACAAAGCCAAGGCCTCTTCTGCTCCTCACACCAGCCCCCCCGGCGAGCAGGCTGGGGGTGCACAAGGAACTGGGAAGACACGCAGCCAGGACAGCTGACCCCAACTGACCAAAAGGATATCCCACACCATATGATGTCATGCTCAGCATATAAAGCTGGGGGAGCAAGAAGAAAGGATAGGACATTGGGAGTGATGGTGTTTGTCTTCCCAAGTAACCATTATGTGTGATAGAGCCCTGCTGTCCTGGAGATGGCTGAATACCTGCCTGCCATGGGAATTGGTGAATGAACGCCTTGTTTTGCTTTGCTTGTGCACACGGCTTTCGCCTCACCTGTTAAATTGTCTTTGTCTCAACACAGGAGTTTCCTCACTTCTACCCTTCCAATTCTCTCCACCATCCCAACGGGAGGGAGTGAACAAGCACCTGTGTGGGGCTTAGTTGCTGACTGGGGTTAAATCACAACAGGCATTACGCATCTCAGATGATGGGTACGGAAGTAATTATTGACTCAACATCTCATATTGCAATAATTTTACAAATGATGCACAGTTAAGAGGGCAGAACAATCTACCTTTATTCAACCTGAATGGGAATTTATCAACTGGCTTAAGTTCACACATAAGTGTTTCCAGACCAGAAACAGTATCACTAGTGTACTGATGAGAAGCAGCTTACTTACCAGAGCTGGGTAAGAGGGATATCCACTGCATTTGGCCCATACTACTTTGAGAGGCTCAAGAACAGATGTTGCAGCATCAGTTGAAATCCACATACTGCTATGCCCAACTTCTAAGAATAAATAATAATTAAATATAATATTAAAATGTTAAAGAATGAAACCTCTGACCAATCTTCTGCACTTGTCATCAATATCTCATGATCATTAGAATCCAAGTATCAACACCACTTTCCATGCACATATAAAATAGCAATAAAAAGCAGATACATTCAAAATATCTCTTTAGATGATACTAATACTTTAATCCAAGCCTAAAGATAACTAAGTTTTCAGACACTTCTGGAAACAGGCTATCTTAAACCACCTTAATTTTCAGAAAGCCAGTGTTCATCAACTTCTAATAATCCTTTCCCTTTGAAAAAAGCTCAAAAGAAAACAAAGTTACGGTACTTCAAACAACCAGTGTTTTTTGAAACTACCACAATCCTGTCAAAGCCGCGATGGTACTGAAGATTCAAGTTGCATGGTGTGTTTCCAAAGTGCTGGATACCATAATAGAACTAGCACCTAGTAACATACAATCCCTGCCTGGTATACCTTTCTACTCTTACACAGAAGTTCCATTCTGCATTTTAATTTTTATTCATTTATTTATATTTAATTGGCCTGTCTCTTTGCCCAGCCCTTTCCTGCAGCAAAGTCAGAAAGACAAACAGGGTGGCAAGGAATCAGCTGCTGGTTTCTTCCTTCTCAGGAGGCAACAGAAAACTGCGTTTATATTACTTATTGCTTCTACCAGAATCCTCCATTTTCTTCTCTGTTGTCACCACTGGACTGAAGCATGAGAGAGGTTAAAGACTTTCAGTCATCCAGAACTGCAATTGGCCCCTACACACAAAGTGATATGGTCAAGAGATTTGGTGGAAGACAGTGAGTTATCCCATCAAGATGTAACTGGGGTGGAAAAAGTAGGAAGAAGGCACTGAAAGTTCACAGGCTGTAAAGATGAGATGGTACTTCTTGTATATGTGGTACCGAGATTCAGTTCAAAGGTGGCAGTCGCAGGGTTTTTTAGCAGTAAGGCAATACTTGATAGAAGTAACTCTCTACTTGCCAAAATATGATTTCTTCCTCAATTCTTCCCCATCTGCTCCCATTTAAAATGGGCAATGCTTATTTACGATGAAATGGGGCATGCAGGTATAAGTTCTACCTCAACATCACAAAAAAAAAGTACAGGAAAAAAAGGGGTTTGAGACCTTTTAAGAGCAGAAATAGCAAGGAAAAGGTGCTTTAGGTGATTACAAAAAAAAGGTCAGTCATTCTCCACAATATATTCTAGGGTAATTCTCAGCCATAGGCTAAATCAATTCAATTACAATTTATTTTTGATCTATAATCATGTGTTAGTTTTGTCTGGGATAACTTTCTTCACAGTAGCTAGTATGGGCCTGTGCTGTTAAGTATCATCTGCTCCTCCTTATAGGTGGCTATAGAATGTACCTGAGAACAGAATTAAAAGAGATCAAGAATTCTGAAAACAACAGGTATAGGAATTCTAAGTGGAAAGTGCTAAATGTAAGAATACTCAGGACAGAAAGTGGAAAAGGTAAACTCCTGTGTAAGAGATTACCACGCAGATAATAAAGATCCTAAACGTGAGAGTAATGAAGCAGCAGCTGAATACAGATTAGCTACAAGAAAGAAAAACAAAACTGATCATCTGGGGTCAAACGAACAGACTAAGGCAAACGAAGAGTCAGACAAGACCACCAGAAACACACAGAAGAGTCCTTGAACAAGGAACACCCAGCATGAGGGGTGAAGAGTTGTAAGGTCAGAAACTAAAGACAGGCCTGCTGCATGGCTAGACGCTACAAGGCCGACGCCTAACTTCAGCATGGGACTACTGCATTACACAAAGACAGTTCTACTTACGGAAGAGACTACCTACTTAAATCCTATCATGCAATTAAAATACTGAAACAGGTGGAAAACGTATCAACAGAATGTAGTTATTTCCTAAAACGTGGTAACTTACTATCCTCTACATCACTAGAAATTTACGCTTCTTTCCAATTTCAAATTTTTCCTGAATCAAAGCAGACTATGTCTTACCTGTCTGCCAACATGTTTATGCAGAACAGTATCTGAAGACTAAACTCTACACCAAACATTCCAATGAAGAAAATTATTGAGAGAACCACAAACAGTATTTTAGGTAAAATTTTGCTTGTATTACTAAAGGAGCTTGATCACTTTAAATGCCACTTCTTAATAATAATAAAAATAATAAAGGATCAGGTACTATTTTCTCTTCAAAATCTTTAAAGAGTCAAAAGCAGAAACCAGTAATTTCTGCAATGCTATCAACACCACTTTCAGAATGCTCAAGGTATTTCACCAGCAAAAATCAGAATGTTGGAATCTGTCAAATAAATGGACAGAATTATTATTATAAAATACTACAAAGAATACAGTTATTTATAGTTACCAGCTGCAATTCTTGCTGCTTTGGCATAGTTTCCATTTTCAATGCATGATATTAATTCACTTCGGTCTTCCAGTGTGTGCCTTCGTATAAGTGCAGGTTTACCTTTACCACACTTTGGTAGGCTGAAACTACAAAAGTATTATTAAAATCATTACTTGGTAATTAACATGGTTCACTATAACTCAAGACTTTGAAGAAGCATTTAAAATTCATCAGTACACAGTAAAATCAGAGCAGCAAGCTAACAAATTTTATGTAACAAAAAACAACATAAAAGCCACAATCCCAGATTATTTTCATGCACAGAACTGCCTGGTTAACAGCAAAAGACAGTATGAAAATGCACCTCAGCTGCTGTACAGGTTGTACATGCACAAGTAAGATAAGCTGTTTTCTCTCCAGTGTTAAGAGTGGATACTGGCCAAATGAAAACATGCTCCCTTTGCTCAGAGGAAACAGTTCCACTATATAGGAAACATGACTATTTTCTCTTTCATTTTTCACTACAAATTCATGTCTTTCAATTGTGCAGTGTCTATACATGAAACAGGAAATGTTATCTGCAGACTTGAGTTTTCTCTAAGGCACCACAGAATCTGAACAGAAATCAAATCTACTAGATCAAATCCTCAAAATACCACATTTATGAGAGATACAATATTAAACTGTCTTTGTTTCTGAAAGCCTGCTTAACGTGAGTGAGCTAACACCCTTAAACAATTCAATGCCAATCTTGAACACATGAATAAAACCTTCCTTTGCCCCCCTGCCTAACAGATTGACCCTGTACTCCTGTTACGTCCCATCCTCATAGTCTAGGACTAGAGATTGTTACTACCTTTCATGCACAGATCAGAGTGCTTTTGGAAGATACGGATATCACCATTGGTGTGGAGAAAAATTTCAATGGTGGCAGAGGTGACCATTTTGACAGTTCTGTCTTTACCAACAGACTTCACAGAGACAGTCAATAGCTGGTATACAGCTACTATCATCACTGCAGTAAACAGCCAGTATTCCAAACCAGAGACTGATAAACTGCAGTTTCACAGCTACTGAATTTACATTCCCTTTGTACAAGGCTCTGCTTTGCAAACTGCTTCTCCCCTCTCCTCACTGAAATAAACACATTATTTTCAGTGATTGGGATTAGGAAGGTAAAACAAGACACTATATGCACAAACGTGTATGTATCTATACAGAGCAAGAGAAGCACAGTCAAGTATAAAGTGTAGCTGCCTAAATCTGCAGTAAGGGCCCTGGGTTCAACAGAAGAATCCAGCAAACCTGAAAGGTGTCTCTGATTTGACACACAACTGAGAAAATGGACATGTACTCCTTTTTCTCAAATTTATGCAATCCTCCAATGTGGGTCCACAAGCAGTACAGAAAACTGGCATTTTCAGTCTCAAATTGTATTTCAGGTTTACAGCTTTACCTTGAGTTACACAAAAGACTGTTACTAGATGAAATACTAGATTCTGATGCACAGCGGCGACGAGGTTCAACTTTTCTTCCAGGAGTATCATCTAATGCTCTCTCTTTACTTCCATCTCCAAAACCATTTGACAGACCTACAGTGTAACACAAAAATAAACTACATCAAACTTGAAACCACACCATTTTCACTAAAACTTTTCTGTATTCACACATTGCATCATTACTGTTCTGTACTTCAAGAATTTTGATGTGAAGAAATAACATAAGCATTCACCAAACATTTCGTTTCAGAACACAGTATTATAAATAGGAGGTTCCTGTAATCCAGATTTTAAAGACAGGATGAAAATAGGTAACATTAAAAAAAAGTGAAGATCATATGTGAAATGCCAAATTGAATATCACATCAGTGTCTGTATGTCATGTTTCCAACTACTGAGACAGGCTGCAGAAGCTGAGTAGAAAAAACCCTCAAAACCAAAGGGAGAAAAAAAAAAAAGTTACAAACCAGTCAGATTTACCAAGTCAAGACAAGACTGCTTTGAATACAATGCTACAACCATAAGTCAAGAAATACTGAAAATCCATTTCAAACACTGGAAGAGTGGTACGGATTCCCTCCTGATGTTATCTACTTCTTCCGGGAAGTCCTTCCAGTTTTGCAAATTCAAACTGACATTATGTTTTTTTTCTGTGATTAACAGCCAATAATATGTACATTACTATTTTTTATTATCCTTCCCCTGGCACAAGCTTAAGTACATCCAAGGCTACTGTATTTTAGTTTCATAGTTGCAATGAAAATGTAAAAATAAGGCTTTTATGATTACAAGATACTGATTTCATGGGCTGCCACCAATCCTGCTCTGGGTTTGCTAATTCACAAACAGTACAGTTCTTAAGCCATTTCCGTATCTGGTTAAAGAGACATATTAAGAGGTTTAAGATCACATTCTGAAGACTTTCCCAAGGAGGAGGGGAAGAGGTGTGGACATCAGAACTGAAAAAAAAAAAGGAAGAATCCAACACAGACTTGAGAGTATTAAGAGAAATGAACTGGGATAAAGGCAATGGCAGTAGCCTGCAACCAGCTACTGCAAGCTGTAGACTGCAAAGAAAACAAAATTTTAAGATGAATTCTCAGCACATTTGTTTCCTTACAACAAATAAAAGTTTTTACTTAAGGCTATGACCAGCAGCATGCTTCTAATACTGGAAGAAAGAGCAACCCATCCCAGATATCCTATTATCAGAGTCTTAAAGGTCATCATGATCATTGTTCATTCAGACACAGTCAAGCAAGCATATGTAACTTCATGTGTCTTTCTGTAGGGCATTATACTATAATTATGGCAGAACTCCCTTTATTAAGTTCTAATTCTTCCAGTCTGTTTGCTGGGAAGACCTCTGCAAAGAACACTGACAACTAAGGAACTTGAGCTTAGCAAGTTACTTTGTATGATCTAGTCATATTTCAGGGCATTTACCATACAGTGATTCAAGGGATTTCCCACTAATGCCTAGGAGATCTTCCATTTGGATTATGAACACAGTATTAGATTTTTAAGAGAAAAGGGAGAAGCTATACAACAGTCTGAAAGATTTATAGAGAAGCATTCTCTTTTACTGTCAATTAGCTGACACTGAAAATATACATTTGTCTATTTTGTAACTCTTGTATATATTTGTAACTCCTGTATATATTTGTAACTCCTGTAACTCCTATGAAAGAAAGAAAATTATAAATCTAGCATTGTCTTGAGCATTCAAACCTCAAACTACATGGTATTGATTAATCTTGTTCTCATTCTCAGCAAGCCAGTACAAATAACCGTAAATTGAGGAGTTCAGTCCTAGACTATGCTGAAGGACCTGTCAGAACAGATTTTGCTTTATGAGAAAGCTTAAATTTGCCTACAAACTATCGCAGTACACTTCATAACGCATCTGAAATGAAAAGCTGAAAAAACATTCTGCTAATACAAAAAGAAACCTTCTGCGTCTCTGCAAAAAACTATTTCTTATTCTCAGATATCCTGTCAGACCTATTTTTCAAGTGAGGTGTAGAAACTGCTCTGTTTTCAGCCTGCCACAAGCCAGAGACATGTTACTCAAGTTTCCATTCAGGCCCTTAGATAATATAAATCAGCTATCAGCAGAAACAACTTAGATCAGAGATTAAGTTTTAAAGAGAGATCAAACAATTACTGCTACCAGAACAAGAACACAGTGCACATTCCCAAAGGACTGAGGAAGTAGAAATACCTGTTCATTCTTTTAAGATGATGTATAAAAAGCCATAGGTATGCCAAATATGACATAGCTACATGTCTCTATGTACACTGTTCGGTATGTATATTCAGAGGAAAATAAATAAGTAAATAAAATTAAGGACTAGCTTCACATTTTGATTGGTTCCATCAGTTTGACTGTGCTGCTGCTGAAATGGACATTCTGGCACTCTCAAACCCCTGCCAATGGTTTCTTCTCGTCCTCACCATGTCAGTACCAAGAAATATGTATTCATGGTAATGAACTAGTTTTCAGCAATGCACTGGGAAAAGCAACCATGTGGTTGCTTTGATTGCTGATGTTGAGGAACAAGCAATGCAACAGAAACATGCAACTAGAGCAATGGAGACACTACTCTCCAGTGGTAGTCCAATCTTATATTAGTTTAAACATAACTTATGAGTGTCATTATTTCACTAATGTAGGATTTTAACATTACAGTAGGCAAAGTTTTTTTCAGTCTGTAGAATGGTTACTAACAGTGGTGTCCTGGTTTAGGCTGGGATAGTTAATTTTCCTTCTAGTAGCTACTGCAGTGCCATGTTTTGGATTTAGTATAGAAATAATGTTGATTTCACACCGATGTTTTAGTTGTTACTAAGTAGTGCTTATCCTAAATTAAGACTTTTGAATCTCTCATGCTCTGCCAGTAAGGAGGAGCACAAGAAGCCAGGAGGGAGAGGAGACAGGCCACCTGACTCCAGGTAGTCAAAGGGGCTTCCCATACCACAGCACATCATGCTGAGTGTATAAACTGCTGAGAGTTAGCTGGGAGCCATGGATAGCTACCTGGGGTCAGGCTGGGCATCAGTCAATGGGTGGTAGACAATTGTACTGTGCATCACTTGTCTTTCTTGGGTTTTATTCCTCTCTGTTATCTCCCCTTTCACACAATTATTATTACATTTTACTTAATTTCAACTATTAAACTGTTCTTACCTCAACCCACAGGTTTTACCTTTTTCTGATTCTCCTTCATATCCCACAGGGGGAGAAAAGTGAGCCAGTGGCTGCATGGTACTTAAGTTGTCAGCTAGAGTTAAACCATGATAAATGGGGTTAAAAAAAACCCAACTTTTTTGACAAATAAGGAATATTAAAACAAAAAAGGATCTAGAGCTGCTCAGACACATCTCTCTCTTGCTTGTGGAAGCATGAAAAACAAAGAACATGCAGGCTTATTAGCAGGAGTAATTTTTGTCAACAGCAAGCCCTGAATAACATGAGCTTATGCAATCCACGTGACTCAAGTTTATACAGTCCACTTTTCATAAATTATAAGCAACAGGCATTATTTTAAGAAAGAAAGATCTCAATGCTTATTTTAAGCAAAACACACTCATATCTATTCACAGATGCAGCAGCTCCCAAGCAACCACACAATGAAAAATGTAAGTGCTTTATGTTATCACCAGTGTGCAAAAAAAGAAAACCCCCAATATACTACATTTATACGCTAGAACTGGAAATCTGTTTTTTGGTTTTTAGATCATTAAAAACCTCTTCCCATGAATCATGAAACACCAAATCTCCTGTAGCTACTAGAATAAATGAGGTTAAAGAAGATTCCCATTTGCTTTACGGAATTTGCGTTTTATTGTCTCAACAGTTATTACTATTAAGGTCAAACAAAAATCTGTACTAGAACTAACTCATCCTGTTTTTGCAGACAAGTAGCCTGGGTAAACTTGCAACAAACCTCTATGAGCAATATCCATTTTCCAAAAGCTCATGATTTTTAGATCTAATGAGCTTTCATTGCAATTGTGAGAGAAACTTTATTAGGCCAAGTACTGAATTTTTTACACATACCCAACACCCCTGATTGAGAACAACTTCCCTCGAAAAACAACCCCAAACATCAAACTTTTTCGTTATTTCAAACAGCAAAGTCTGCTATCTATCTTCAGTGCAGGGTTACTGCCATTTCCAATCTTCGGCTCTAGACTGCAATTTACAAAGCAAGTTTCCTGCCGTATCAATCATGGAACATAACACACATGCCCATTTTAAAAATAAAGAAACACTAACAAATCAATGTAAACTTACGAAAAAAAAGTACACCAAAGACGATCAGCTTGATGTCTTTTCACAGGTTTCTCACTGCCCTGAAAACGGTATTTACTGGGGAAAGTTTCAACTTTTTCTCAACAGAAACAGTTTGTTCTTAAACTGCAATCAGAACTTTCACCGACTACATACCAAGCCAGTTAGAATCTTGTAGCCTACAACGAATTAAAGGAAACGGGAAATGGAAGAAAGACAGCAGAAGTTTGGAAAAAAAAATGACTGAAGAACAAAACTCATGACAGTCCAAGAAGCAGAGTGCCCCATGAAAACATAAAATGCTGCCACAGAACACAGAACTGTGCGCTGCAGACTGTAACTGTATCTTGCAGTTCTGCTGAAACAAAAATAAAGCAGAACTGTGTAAAATTATTCTAAAACAATTCAAACTTTATTATGTGTGGCTTGATGTAAAACTAAGTATTTCCAAATGTCAGATGAAGTGCCATATTAAAACCACAGCTGAAGAGCTGAGAAGTAATGAAAACCCCTAAATAATTTCAACCACTAGAAAAGTGGGAGCATTCAAAAATAACTGCACACAGTGCACCAGCACTCACATAACACTGTTTAGGCTTATTTTCCCAAGCAAGGACTAATCAAGTCTGACTTCTGCACTTACCCAGCACCAGTGACATTAGTCTTCATTAAAATATATATATATGCATATATAAAAAAATAAAATTTATTAAAACTTCATAAATGCATAAAAATAGGTGAAACATTTTTGGTACGCTTTACTTCTCCAAGGAAGATTAAACTGCTTTTTGGGGAAAGGAAGAGGATGTAGATCAAACATTCTTGACTAATTTGCTCTCACAGAACAAGTTCTGGGAGTAAGAACACTGGGACTGGTAAAAATCTGCGACCAATTTGTCACATACACTACAATATGTATAACTTCATAACTTACGGAAATGGGGCAATATATTGAATGAAGAGCATAGTTTCATATATGTCAAAGACTTCCTCCAACAGTGTTCATATTTTTTTGTTTTGTTTTAAGGATGGCTGGTGTCTCCAACATGATCCAAAATAATTACTTCAAATGTAATTGTCTTTCTGCGCTCCAAAATGATCATTTAATTGAATTCCACTCCATGTTGAGGATAACAGAAAATAATTAGGATCCAAAGAGATAAATACCAGCATGATATTAGTTAATATGAGAACCTGGAAGACAGTGAAAAAGCCATTAAGTCTCTCTGAAAGGAAACAGAGATTTCAAATCAATAAGCCATCCTTACAGCATTGTCCAGAGACAGTAAGAACGACACAAGTGTTCCATGTATTCTAACAGTAGTACTCAGGAAAAGGTTTAAAAGGGGCAAAAGCCGATTAAAAGTTTCACTTTGATTCAGCCCTCTTTCTTGAATAGGAAAATAAATGCAAGTCACTGAAAGTACAGAACACAACCTCCATGGGCATGATATGCAACAAGAACATGGTTTTGAAATGTATCTGAAAATCCCTCCAGTAAGAGTAAGTAGGAGGATGACCCTAATTTAAGAGGATTTGTATATACAGGTACGTACAGACAGGATAAAGGAATACTTTAAGGTAATGAATAATCAGAAGTAAATGCATTCTTAAATATGCAAACGTTTGAATGGGCATACTGCAGCAACAGAAAGGCACCTGCAAAGCTTTTAGAAAGTCAACCTTGGCGTAGCCCTATAAATGTCTACTTCCAACAGTAAATTCTGAAGTGCAGTAAGAATATTAGACACAAACCTTTTCAGAATACACAGATGAATATCTGAGCACATCCAAGTTTACAATTCTTAAAACAGTCTTCAATACGCAGACAAAACAGGAGGAAGTTAGTCACAAAAACATAAAAGTTTGGTGTGAAGAGTTCCCTTGGAAATAAAGCTTTTAAAGTCTGCTCAAAATGTGGTCATGGAAAAAGATAGCAAAGAAAACAGTGTGAGCCCACGACGTGGCACCTACACACTAAACAGCATCAGCTTTCAAGATATGAAAAGCTTCATCTTTGTTGGTTGAAGTAACACATACTGAATACAGTCTGGTGGCTCACCAAATAGTCAGCTTGACATATTTCAACAGAATGCCTAAGAATTCACACTGTAACTGTTAATTGTCCGTAAAATCTGGGAATAAGAAGTGTCTCTGGCTAATGAGAAGAGTATTAAAACACCTGAATCTGAATTGTACAACAGAAAGGAAAACCAATCAACTTGAAATAGCTACAGCTTCCACAAGATAAGGATAGTCCATTGCTCTGTGCACTCCAAAAAGAGGATCACTGTATTGCAGGACAACTGTTTCAAGACATTTTAAAATATACAAGTGGGAGGCAACACCAGTGGAGGAGTTTGAAAATATTCCAGAAATATCTGAAGGGAAAAAAAGTGCATACAAGCAGAAATATTTCTCAAAAAATCCCCACAACTTCTTCCAGAGAGCACCAGCTGTTCCAGTGGTACAGAAAAAAAACTGATTACCACAGCAGAATAGAAGAAAATACCATTAAAAAGTGCAAGAACAAAACTCGAGGAATCCAAAAACTAGCTTTACAAACTGAATTCTTCAGTCAGCTCTAGTTTATATGATTTATGACATGTAAACCACACACAGGTGATTGTAAAATACAAGACTCACATGCCTGCATCGCACACAGATCAGTGGTGTCATTGAGGATCCAAGGAATATAATTACTATAGAATGTCAGTAATACTTAGGACCATTTATTTCTAATTCTCTTGTCAAAGACTACCGTTTTCCCAAAACATTTTTCCTAAACCATGCAGTGACACAAGCAGTGAAGATCCTTTAGAAAAATACTTTTACATTTTTCATTTGAAGATGTCTATTTTCTCACCCATCAAAACCTAATATAAATTAAAGAAAATGAGTTATTAAAAACTTAAATCAGTAAAGACTGTTTTTGCTCTCAACTTACATAATGAAAAAGCATGATAATTATCTATTATTGCATCAAAACCCTAGTGCCAAGCAGTCTTTCAGAGCAGCCCAGCAAGCCCTATAAAGGCAGGCTACTCCATTTCCTAAATAGAACTAACTTCTTTTTCTTAGTTCTCCTGTATTTGTGAGAACACACATACGGGGCATGGTATCTGAAAGAAAAGGAAACAGATGGAAAGGTAAACTTCATAGCTCTTTCATATAAACATATTCATCAATCCTACTCTCTGAAAAAGGAAACAATTTACCATTTGCCTTTTACAGCTATTTAGAAAAATTGTTTTCTTATTTGTACCTCATTCTAGGGCAGAGAACAGAAATGGAAACTGAAGTTGCCAGCTAGAAAGAAAGATTAAGGAGATCTGCCACTGTTGAGATGACATTCAGGACAACACAGTAAAGTGCAAGTCCTTGAATTAGCAAGGACTGTAAATACAACTGCATTTTTGACCGAATTTTCCAGACCCTTCATACCCTGAGAGGTGTTTCGTATGGGAGATGAAAACTTCAAATAATTCAGTATAAAAGATCCAGTTCTTACTACAGCCATGGAACAGCCTCCTTCTATGACATCTTGCACTGTACTTAAGGAAGTGCACGATCTGACTCCTTTTAGTGACTGTAACATCACACTAAATATTCATACCAGCCTAGCAAAAATTAACAGTGCTTACAGTCTTAAGACTGTCTTCCTGGATTCAATGAAAAGAATTGCAAAGACAAAACAAGATGTTTCACTGCTCATGCAGTCAACCTGCCAGTGCTTGAAGTGTTTCCAAATGAAGATAATCAAGTGCTATTAAACACCAGCCTGGCTTTGCTACTTTTAGACAGCACTGAACACAGTTAAAATAAGGCTGACTTTCACTTGGCTAATCAGATGAATCTGTAGAGAGGGTTTGGTTTGTTTTTTGTTTTTTTTTTTCCCCTTCAGAACTCAGATATTTATATCTTCAACAGAAAAAAAAATAAAAAATTAGTCCTTAGAATCTGCTTTTGTCTCCATTTTTTTCCAATTACATGCTGTTAGAAAATAATTTCTGAGTAAGAGCTGTATTATTATAGCTTGGAAGGCAGGGGAAAAGGGAAAAGAAAAGGAAGAAAAAAGAAACAAAAAGGAGGAAAGGAAAATGAAAGCAAGGTTAGGATAGCATGGCCTGATAGTCCATGTGGCAGCATGACCAACAAACATTGTTTAGGTGGCAACAAAATAAAAGCAACTTTTTTCAAGTATTTTACCTATTCTTGGGACATATGGGACACCTTCTTAATGTGCATATTTCCTCTATGCAAACTGAAGAAACTATGTCTGGGTACTATGAAGGAAAACACAGAAGAAAGCTATTAGATGTCCCAAAATACTGGACTACATGTATGATATAGTAAAAGAACACATACTACCATAGTTATTCTTTACGAAGGACCTCCCTTGAAGCATGTAACTACATAATCTATTCTCATCTTCTCGTAGCAGAATAAGCCCTACGTCACCTGTACTTTTGATTGTCAGGTTCAGTGCCTGAAGTTAGCATTGGAGTCACTGGATCATTTTTATGATCATTCATCTCTTAAATCAGATTCGTGGGTGATTATGTGGGGGTTGTACTAGATGACCCTTAAAAGTCCATTCCAACCAAAACTCTTCTATGATTCCATGATATTGCAAACAGGGCAAACATACGGGTGATCTGATCAACCCTGGTTCCTTACTTACTGCATACAAGGGTCTTCATGACAGCCAAGCCTGTGAACTCGAAGGTAGGTCATCTACACTCGGTCCCAACACCACAACAAGTGTGTTCTTAATTTATAAGCATAGTGTGGATCTCCTAATTCATTGCTTTTTTTAATACACTCAATAAATCCCACAATTCTGTTTACCATATGTACTACAAAGAAAAATTAGTGATAAATGTCACAGATGAAACAAACAGGGGACTCTGACATTTTATATTTTAGAAAGCCAAACCTGAGCCAGGAAATCAGCTAAGCATTCAAAAAAATGAAATGCCAATGAAATGCCAGTAAAAGACTCCACAATTCCTACAGATCAAGAAAAATAGAAGGGCATCTAGAAATATAATGTTACTATTACAGAAAATTGAGTTGTACTGATCTTAGAACAAACAGCAACTGTAAGTTGGGTGTTAATAATTAAATACCTTAAAACCAGCCCAAAAGATAGTACTTCCAATGGAAGGAACAGGTTTAATACCCAGCAAAACTTTGTACAATACTGACACATACTAAAACTTATGCATGCACATACTTCACAAGCCTTGAAAAAGGACAAACCCATTTATCTAGTGCTTCACCAAGCTCCACCATTTTCAACTATGTTGCTCAAAACTCCTTCTATACTAATAATATAAACCAAGAAACATGTGAAGGATTTTAATGGTGAGGAAATTAAGATTCTTTAGAATCTTTAGATAAATCTTTACAAGTTCTTTAGATAAATAAAACCAAAAGGAAACTTCATTCTCTCAGATGCCATTGCAACTGCTGACTGGTATAAAAAAGTTTCCTTCCCCCTCTTTCTGCCTTTCACACTGATTTCACACAACTGACAGAGGCAAAATTTTAGATGGTTGATATGATCTACCTTTTATCCATTAATAAGTTTTATTTTTCTCAGATGTAGTAATTGCGCTGACTACTTTCCTGACAAAAAGAATTAATTTCTGTAACAAAAGAGCAGGGGAAGTATACAATGGGTATTTTGAAAAGGTCATTGAACTTGTCACAGTTAAGATCTGGCATGCCTGAACTTAGCATCATAGAATAGTTAGGGTTGGATAGTACCTTAAGATCATCCAGTTTCAACCCCCCTGCCATGGGCAGGGACACCTCACACTAAGCCATGTCACCCAAGGCTCTGTCCAACCTGGCCCTGAACACCACCAGGGATGGAGCATTCACAGCTTCCTTGGGCAACCCATTCCAGTGCCTCACCATCCTTACAGAAACGAATTTCTTCCTTATATTCAATCTAAACTTCACTTATTTAAGTTTGAACCCGTTACCCCTTGCCCTATCACTACAGTCCCTAATGAAGAGCCCCTCCTCAGCATCCTTATAAGCCCCCCTTCAGATACTGGAAGGCTGCTAGGTTGTCTCCACGCAGCCTTCTCTTCTTCAGGCTGAACAGCCCCAACTTTCTCAGCCTGTCTTCACACAGGAGCCGCTCCAGTTCCCTGATCATCCGCATGGCCCTCCTCTGGACTTGTTCCATGCCCTTTTTATGCTGAGGACACCAGAACTGTACACAATACTCCAGGAGAGGTCTTACAAGAGCAGAGGAGAGGGGAAGGATCACCTCCTTGGACCTGCTGGTCATGCTCCTTTTGATGCAACCCAGGATACGGTTGGCTTTCTTGGCTGCGAGCACACACTGAAGCCAACTCATGTTCAGCTTCTCACTGATCAACACCCCTAAGTCCTTCTCCACAGGGCTGCTCTGAATCTCTTCTCTGCCCAACCTGTAGCTGTGCTGGGACTGCTCCGACCCAGGTGTAGGACCTTGCACTTGGCATGGTTAAACTTCATGAGGTTGGCATCAGCCCACCTCACAAGCGTGTCAAGGTCCCTCTGGATGGCATTCCTTCCCTCCAGCATTATTAACCGAACCACACAGCTTGGTGTCATCGGCAAACTTGCTGAGGGCGCACTCAATCCCACTGTCCATGTCAGCAACAAAGACGCTGAACAAGACCAGTCCTAACACCGATCCCTGAGGGACACCACTCATTACTGGCCTCCAGCTGGACACTGAGTCATTGACCACAACTCTCAGCGTGCACCCATGAGCCAGTTCTTCAAGAATCATACATCAATCTCTGATGTGACCAAAATTTCCTCAGTAAAAACAACCTGTCTTCTTTTTGTAATTCCTAGATACCATATGATGCAAAAGTAAAGATGTGTTATATATGTGATAATGTAGCAGAACACTATGAAATTATATTTCAAGGTTACATTACACTACTGCTTCATATGTTTTAAGCAAAGATTCATATATAAAGGGAGGTCAGAGTATTAAAGTGAACTGCTTTCTGTCCTCCAGAAGGTTAAAGTCATGTTTTGGCACAGTCCCCTCTTTGGAAAAAAAAAAAACACACCCCCACCCGCCACTCCAAAAAAAAAAAAAAAAACATACCCCCCTCAAAAAAAACCTCCAAAAATCAACCAACAAAACAGAAAAGCCGACCAACCAAAAAAAACCAAAAAAACAACCAACCCCCCATACTCCAAAACCAAACCCTAGTATTTTAATAACCAGTACCATATGGGATACCATACCTACTAAGTAGTATGCCAATGGATCACATATGTGTATTTCTCAAAGCTTAACTGGTGAGCACATGAACCTCAAATGTAATTCAAGAGAGTATAATAAAAGGCAGTCTATAAGAAAAATGAAGTATCGACAAACTAGGTATGGTTTTACTTCCATAGGTAAGCTTCAGTCTTTCTTTGAATTTCTTCAGATAATCTGTACGAGTGACATGAAAGGGGGAATCACTGAGAAGACTGAGTAAGGTGAGGGACAAATCAACCAGGCATCCTTGAGTAACGGCAAAACCCCCACACTGGTTATGAACAGGTAAGGAAATAAAAAAGATGTGAGAGAGCAGCTCTTAATCACTTTAAAATTTCAGTGCTTTGTCTGTTAAGCAAAGTTCTTATTATTTTTTCCTATTCCATTAGAATTGATAATACTTACTATTCATACAAGTCAAAGAAAACTGCAATAATTCATTGTCAACTTCAGTGATTGCTCATAAAGTTGCTAACTCTAAGAAGGCTGAAGCATGCCTCTTCCATCATGGAACTGTTTAGGAGGGAAAAGTGCATGTCTGCTGAATTATTCTGAATAAAACCATTTCTTTTACCAGCAGAATGAAAATTTTCTGAAAATAACCAAATGGGGAAAAAATGTATTACTGTATACATAATTTGATTTATTTTTCTCACAATACAGACGTCTGCATGAACTGACACCGGCTTGCATATGCAAAACCAAAACACTTCAACTGGTTTTAAATCTTGGAAAGCGCCTGACGTTTCTGCTGATTTCCTGCTGAATAGTAGCTCAAAATAGCTGCCAACTGCAAACTGCTTGAGCTCAAATTGCTTGAACAAGTCCGAAAATAACACGCAGAATAAAATCTCCAATGTGAAGCAAAATGTCTGGTAGCAAACGGAAAAAGAACCATGGGAATAAGCCTGATAAGGTGACAAATCTGTATAAATCATATATGCCTAAACCCCCACGTATTATCAAAGAATAACTAGAACACTTTCAGATGAATTTAATTTAGCCAAAATGTTTCAATTCACATACAGAGTCTCTTCTGAACAGACAAATACAACACCCCCTAAGTATTACTTCTATATAAAATTAATTCTGTGCTAATCCTAAACTGGCCTCAGGAAGAGGCGACAGAATTTTAATTAAAACAAATTCTTTCAACTTATTGGATTTTATTCCTACGTAACAGAAAAACACACACACACAAAAGGAAAGCCTAGAAATTCTAAAATGGGAAAATTCTAAAATTAGAAGAAACATGGATCCATAATAGTTTGGTTTTTCTGTTGTTTTTCTGAAGATAATAAAAAACATATTTGACCCACATACACCAATCCCAGAGACAGAAAAAGAACAAAATGATAGATTTTAAACGTATTCAGAAAACTGCTGGGTTTTCTGGGTTTTGGCAAAAGTCAATTTTCCTGTACAGTAAAATACTTTTTCCTCAAAGAAACAATTCACACTGCTTAAGATAAAAATTTCTAGCAATTAGTACCAATTCCTGGTGTGATCTAACACAAAATGGTTCACACTGTGTGTGATAAAATGCAACCTGTATAAAAGTACAGAATGAAATCATCTAGGTAAAGACTCACAAATTGGAATTCCAAAGCTTTTTATATCATTAATGAAGATTAACCCTTTTCTATCATCACACTACATTCACATGATTCCTACTTCAGACCTGAAGTACCAGACTGAATCCACGTGCTCCTTCCAAGCTGTTAGGAAAAGGAATGGAAACTGGGGCTTTCCAATGAGGCGAAAGAAACAAAACAAAGTAATCAGCAAACTTGCTGAGGGTGCACTCAATCCCACTGTTTATATCACTTACAAAGATGTTGAAAAGGATCAGTCCCAACATTGACCATGCCCATGGCAGGGAGTTTGGAACTAGATGAACTTAAAGGTCCTTTCCAACCTGAACCATTCTATGATAAACAAGAAGCTGCCCCCACCGCCCCAATCTTACTTATCTTTTCTTATGCTACGATACCAGCATTAGAATAATCTACCTTCTCACATGATCATTAAAAAAAACCAACCAAGCAAACAAAAAATAAACCTAACAAAAAACCCCAACCAAACAAAATAAGCCTAAACCAACCACCCCACCACCTTCTCACTCAAACCACAAAACCCAGCACAAACACCACAAA
Organism: Pezoporus wallicus; assembly: GCF_028554395.1. Classification (NCBI taxonomy): domain Eukaryota; kingdom Metazoa; phylum Chordata; class Aves; order Psittaciformes; family Psittacidae; genus Pezoporus; species Pezoporus wallicus. The sequence continues at coordinate 554,343 of NW_026639746.1, forward strand.
CAGCTTTTGGAGCACATGTTCACAATTTAAATTTATCTTTCATTCAAAGACATAAAACCCCACACACTCTTTTCACACCTGCAGATGGGTTATCAACACGACAGTGAAACAGAGTATTTATTTCAAAGATAATATAAAAGTCATAGCAATGGCCATGGATAACATTAAGGAAATATACTTTAGTAATTTCCTTATGCTGCTGTTTCTCCTCAAAGAGGGTTTTATTCAAACTTCTCCAATAAACAGAACTATGGTTCACTAACAAAAGGTATAATTAATGTCTTCAGCTGGACTACAGCAATGTACCAAGATAACCTTTTTTTTGGTTTTTTTTTTTTTTAGAGAAGTCTCATTAAGAGCATAATCTCACACTTATATAATTCAACTTTATTTAAAATGCACAGACTAAAAAACAAAAGAAATGCAGGAAATGTTGTTATACTCTTGGAATTTAACACTTCCATAAAATACATGGGTATATAAAGCACCTTGTACACAGTCACCAATTTCGTAACAAGCAAATACGCTTGGAGTAACACTACAGCAAAATGAAGTCAGGCACGGAACAAGTTATTTTCCATGTTCCTCCTTACAAGAGTTCTAGTTTTGGCAACATATATGAAGTTTCCATGTAACTTCACCGGGCATTTCCAAAAAGCAGCTGATTCACCTTTCCTACTGGTTTCAACAAAAGGAAACAGAAAGCAGTTTAAGAAAAAAATCACCTACCCATATATATAAATGGAAGATTTCACAGTTTAAGTGTAAACTATGAAAAAGCACAACTTGGTTCACTAGATCTAATTGTACAGGGCCAACAAAAATGAATCAGTAATTTTCTGAACTGTAACTACTCAACTATGAGGAAAAGCTGTTCAGGTGCTAGAATCTGAAGATTTACAATGATGTCAAAATATTAACAGGTATCTTAAATTTTGAGAGGCATCCATTCAAGTAAGTTTTGTAACATTTACCTGTATCCAAGCGCTTTACAGGGGACTCATCATCAACCTCAGAATCTCCACATGCACTCCTTGATCTTTTCCTTGGGTGCAGAAGTGTCTCCAACCTTGGAAGGACTACAGACAAAAAGGTTTTGGTCCCTAGCTGTGGAGAAGTTGGCTGGGTTTCAGTGTTCTTTGCAGACTTTTGGGGGCTTATACTTTTCGATTTGCAGAAGAGAATGGATGTACGTCTGTTTACATCAGTTGATGACTCAGCTACAGCAGAAACAGTCGACTCATTGAGATTACTGTCAAGTAAGTGTTCTGGAGTGTGTCCATTTATTTCTTTCTGAATGGAAGTGCTATATAATTCATTATCAAATTTTACTCTTTTGTAAAGCTTACTCTGCTCTGGATTGAGTTCTACTGGTTTGAGGGTTGGTGGTTCTGAATTAGTCTCCAAGTTTGAAGGAAGAGGTAATGCATCTGATGGTTCAAGTTTAGGGGGAGATTTATCTCCTGAAAAAATTATAAATAGAGTGTGATTTTTGAAAACCTGTAGTTATAAAGTCTATTATAAAACTCACTACAAATGTGCAGCCCACCAAATAAATTGTTGTTTGGAAACAAAGCATAACATTTTAAAAACAAACCTTGTCTAGCAACAATCTGTCCTAGTTAGTAGTTTCTACTTTTATGCTGGGAATGTAACAGGGATAGAAAAGTAGGTGTTTATAGCTGATGTTAAAGAGTTTACACCTAGAAAAATACTTTTTTACTTCTCATGCAGTTATGTTAGTTTCATTAACTAAAAACTAAGAAATCTCTTCTTTTAACTAGAAAGCTGGGGTTGTGGATGGTTATCTGTTAAATGCAATTATACTGCCATTCAAGTACATTTTAATATACACCTTTATTTCACCTTAACAATATTCACTTTACCTGCCTAAGACACATTTTTATCAGATAAGCATAAACTCCACACCATATCTGTAACCTGATCTACGAGAATGAGCTAAAATGCATCATAAAATCTCCAGAAAGTCAAGACTTGAAAAGCTTTTCTACAGTTGTGGCTAGACGTTTTATCTATCAAAAAGAGGGAGAAAAAAGGGGAGGAAAAACCCCACCACCTCCAAAGTCCTGCAGCTTCACTAGCCACTAGCTGGCAACTTGACAATGCAGACTTGATAGAAGAAGTCAGAAAAACCACCCTCTACCATTATTTCTCCTTCCCTCTCCCCCTCTTTTTTTAACATGACCATTGCCTGGTCAATTCCAGGATTTCAGTGCTGGGAAAAGACAATGGAGATATAACTGAGTGTAAAAATCTCGTTTCAGTTTTCCATCAAAAGCGATGGGAGGACAAATACACATTCTACTGTTGTAGCAGTCCCAAATACAAGTTAAAGGGCTTCCTAACCCATAATTTCCAACTTAAAAAGATGTTACAACCTTCTTTCTAGCTTCCAAAAGAACCTTCTAAAATATAACTTAAGAAAGAAGATGCTTATTCTAAAGTAATTTTCTGAGACCAATGTAATATTTATGCCATCACATAAGATTTTAAAATTTAGCTAATTTTTCTATGCCACATGAAAGAAAAAGGTTTAAAAACCCCAAGGGCTTAAGCCCTGTATCTGTAGTGGATTAAATACTATCTCTGTACTGCTTTGGGTCTGGCTCAGCAACGCTTACTTGAAATCAATGACTAAGTGCAGAAAAGTCTCTGCCCCACTGCTTAAGGTCTAATCAAACAAGAGCACAGTTCCTATTAAAAAGGATATTGTTAAAATGAAGTATTAACCATGCTCACATCTTTTGAAGGAACGTAAGTATTAGAATTGGTAAATAATATTTCAGGAAGGCACTCAGAATGAAATTTACAGTCAGATAAACAAATTTAAATACCACAAATTAAAAAAGCATGTAGTTTAGAATGTCCTAGGTGACTCTTCATTGTGAAGAAATTCTAATTTTCTTTAAATTATTTAGGAAATAGTCACAAAAATATTTAGGCATTCAAGCACTAATTTGAGATTAAACCCTAAATTTCATAGAATCATAGAATAGTTAGGGTTGGAAAGGACCTTCAGATCATCCAGTTCCAACTCCCCTGCCATGGGCAGGGACACCTCACACTAAACCATGTCACCCAAGGCTTCATCCAGCCATTCATGGGGTTATTCGGGTACCAAATTTTTCACAGAATCACAACTGAAAACATAATCGCTAGAGGGAAATTCACGGCTCTTCTAAAGTCAGCTCCTGTAGAGATCTTGGGCACAGGAATCTACTTCTTTCCTCATCTTTCTTTTTGGCAAAGTGTTTTCTTTACTCCTTTAAGTACCTTCCACTTTCCAATCAGGATATGAACTAATGACTGTTACTCTTCACTAGATCAGAACTGTAACAGCAATGCCAATCAACTCTGGATCATGCTCTTCTGTTTTAAAAAGCATACTGTCAATATAAGAAAACAGCTACTGCTCAATTTTGGACTGTATCTTGTACAACAGCTGCAGTGAAAGCCTGTGTCACAGAAAAGCTAGAAGTAAAAACTTCAGTTATCTGCCTGAAACTACATTCCTAAAGAACTATATTCAGTAGCATCATCACTTGAAGATTAAAAATAAAATAAAATATAAATTTAAAAAATCATTAAATGTTTTAAGAATAGTTAGCGGCCTCAAGAACAAGGTAAATGTGTTGATTCACATACACTTCTACTGTTGTCATTCAAATCTCAAGCAACTTACACGTTTGAAAAGCATTCTCTTAGTTGCACTAAGAATTAAAATCCAAGTTGCTGTTCGAATGGCAGTTAAGGACTGTCATTTTATTGATTTGGCCTTTCAGAAATTTTGGGAACATCAAGCTCTACCAGAACAGACTGTTTTATTTATTACCATGCTTCCATTTTCCCTTGAGCTCTTTTGTCCTGCCATTCAAAGCACTTGAAATTCAATGCAAAATGAAACATATCTCTAACTCTCCTAAAGAAAAATCAATTAGCTTTTTAGAGGCGAGCTGATCATGCAACAGACTCAAAAGAACTTTTTTTTTTTTTGAGACTAGATTTTCTTGGCAACATTTAAAAATTAGCAATAAAGATCTCTGTAACTGATTTAAAACCTAAAAATACAAATATAATATTCAACTGAACTATAAAGTTAGGTCTTTCTAGTATACTGCTCTCATTGAAATAAATGGGAATTAGCCAAGAGTTGGTGCAGCTTCGAGACCAGTATTTTAAGGAGGAAGAAAAGCGTAAGGGGAAGGACTGGTTAGATATGGCTGACTTGGTTCTACAACATTAAGTCTGTTAAGTCCTAACAATAGCTAGATTAAAAAAAACAACAAACAACCCAACAAAAAACACCCCCACCAAAAAAAACCAAACCCAAACAAACTAAATTAACAACCCAAACCTACCCTCCACTGTCCCCAAAGTATGAAGCAGAGAGTAAGAACAGCTACAAAAGACAGTAAAATGGTCAGAGTTTTCAGCATCACTGACCTAGGTTCACATGATCCCCAAAACATATTTAGTTATTTAAGTGGATTTCTTAAAGTACAAAGATACTTTCCACTTGGGCATTTCCAATTTCTTCTTGTATGCGACTGTCTGTATTTTTGTTAACACCTAAATTTTTAAAAAGCCTTGCTACTTTGAAATATAATGTAGGGAGATTTTGATTAAAAAAATATCATTCTCATACTCTTCAAATATTTGTTGCGATTCAGTGGCTATTTGTCCATTGAAAAATTAAATATAATATTAATTTACTACACCTTAATAAACACTATTAAAGCACCTGACTGAAGAAGTTCAGAACAGTACTAGGTTAAACATGGTTTAAATTCTTACCTTCCTCTTCTCCATCTTGTTCTAATGCTGGACCTTCTTCTTCAAAACTTCCAATACCTGATTCTATTTGAGGAGCTTGGTTGTGTTGCTGACTAAGTTTGTTGCGAATAATGCTGATTTCTTTCTTTAACAGCTTTGCTCTTTTGCTCCTCGACCCACTGGATTTCATTGCACAGGTCAGATCAAGTTTTTCTAGCAACTCTCTCAACTGTTCTTCCAAGGACATATGCGCTCTGTTTGCAGGATTCAGTAACCTATCCACTAAAGTGAAAATACATATGATTGAAAATATGTTAGTGCTTTCCAGAATGTTTCCCAGAAAAGTAATCCTAAAAGGAGGAAAAAATAAAATTCACTTGCCAGAACTAAAAACATCATAAAAAGCTACTCAGATTACAGTCTTAGTAGCTTCACCATCACCAGTGATGTTGAAATGAATTCCTACTACATAATTACCATTCTTCTTGATCAGCATTTTGCTCAAGAAAGCTAAATAGCAGAGCAAAGAATCAAAAGGTCAGAAGGAAGACATAATTAATCCTTCTCACCCTAACAGATTATTTTCTAATTGTCAAAGAGAAGGGCAAGATTATGGTCATAAAAGAAACGTGTTAATTATTCTCCTTTATTGCCAAAACCTCAGAAAACTAATGTGCATGTCAAAAGAAGCTATTTTAATTCCTAGTATTACAAGCACATTTGATTTTTTAATTCAGTAGTTTATTTAAGAATGTGCTTAAATGTGTGTGTGTACTGGTAGTTGTTTTTCATGACTTACAAGCACATACAATCATGTGAAAGAAAGAACTCAATTTAAAAACCTTTTTCATGCATCTTGTTAAATTAGCCTCTTGCATTATCAAAATCAGAAACTGGACAATGCTTTTTAATAACAGATCTAGTAGAATAGAAACACTTGTATCTTTCAGGACATTTTTTAACTGGGAGGGAAGGGAGAAACCTACTCAGCAAACGGAACATTAACAATCTTAAATCATCTGTATGGAATGTACACACTGTGTGTAATGGAAAATGCAACTTTTAAAGATAATCCAAAAACATCTTACCATCTTCCCAAGAGAAAGGCTGGGGTGACTCAAGTTTAGGCCGTTCAGGTAAGTGCATTCCAGTTTCATTATTATAACCAATGCTTTCAGCATCTCGCCTAGCTTGCCTGAGAACTACACCTCCTTGATCTCGTAACCGCACTGCCGCTCTATAAAATATTGTATCTTTTGCATTGTATTTCATACAGTTATCTATGATAAGATTGAAGTCTTCTTCAAACTCACTGAGGTTTTTATAGCCTTGAGCCTCTAACCGTTTTCGCATGGTAGAGAAATCCATAGGATGTTTAATATGATCCAAATAGTCTGGAACCTTTAAATAAACATTTAAAACACAAATGGGTAAAATTATCTTACTACAGACAAAATAACATTAGCTATTAAAAGATCCACATTTTAAAACATATTTTGTAACACCTCTAATAAAGAGCTTTGAAGTGTAGCTTATAAATGCACATCTTGATACTGTAATCATTCACATACCAGCAAAAGTTTACATACTACAAGATTCTGCATCTTAGGTAACAAGTCAGAGCTCTAGTAACAGGTACTGAATTTACATGATTTTGTAATTCTATGGTTGTGTGTATACTATGCATGTATTTATGCATATACACATACTTACAAATGCATGCATACATATAATATACAGCTGTACATAGCATATGCACACATACATACACAAAATAAACAGACATGTATACATGTCTACATGTTATTTATGCACACGTATAGAAGTATTGTATATGTATGCATACACACACCTACATTCTATCTAGTTTCCCAGGGAATGAAATTTCACCTGAAAATAAGAACGCAGTATCTACATTTCTATTCTATCAACCTTATCACAAAAGATCAATATGAACCACATTATTCTATACATGTATGTCCTAGAAATTATTTTGGTATATGAGCATAAATATAACTTCCTGTTATGAAAGTCTAAGTCATAATGCAAATTAATCAGAATAGAGATTAAAAGGTATCCTGGGTTCAGCTTGTTTTTCTCCTTCCTAGTAGCTGGTGCAGTGCTGTGTTTTCAGCTTTAGTCTGAAAATGACACTGATAACACACCAACGTTTTCAGTCATTGCTAAGTAATGTTTACTCTGATCAAGGACTTTTTAGTCTCATGCTCTGCCAGGGAGGAAGGGCACAAGAAGCCGGGAGGAGGCAGAGACAGGACACCTGACCCAAACTAGCCAAAGGGGTATGCCATACAACAGCACATCATGCCCAGTATATAAACTGGGGGAGTTATCTGGAAGGCCCATATCGCTGCTCAAGTCAGGCTGGGTATTGGTCAGTGGGTGATGAGCAACTGTATCGTGCATCACTTGCGTTTATTGTTTTCTTTTCCTTTTCTCCTTTTAGTTTTATACTCTCTCCCCTTGTTATTTCCCTTAACATCATTATTACTGATGGTAGCAGTAGTGATTTGTGTTATGCCTTAGTTACTGGACTGTTCTTATCTCAACCCATGGGATTTAGATTCTTCTGATTCTCCTCCCCATCCCTAAGGGGAAGCAGGGGGAAGATGAGGGAGAGGAATGAGCGAGCAGCTGCGTGGTTCTGAGTTACGAGCTGGGCTTAAACCACAAAAGGCAATGCTGCTTCCACCTCTGTGTGCAGTGATTTGCTTCTTGTATTTAAGTGTCACCAAGTCCTACATAAACACAAGGAAATACATCTTAAAACATACCTCCTTAAGGTTCACTGGCTGAGCAAATATCCGAGCAGAATCCTTTTCCTGCAGCTGATCCAGAACTGATCGCAAAAGTACAGTAAACGGAGTAAGCTGAAGTTCCAGAGCAACCTGCTCAATCTTGACCTATAGAAGTAGTAATTATCCAATTAAGCATTATTCCTTAAGATACCATTTTAAAGTTGCTTTGCAGCAATACTACAGTACTTCAGATATGAAACACCACAGATATATTTAACTGAATGAGTTCAATGCTATTTTTAATATCATCAGTTCACATTTGTCTGACACGTATTTTCAGCTAATGACTTTGTAGGAAAACAAATATTCTCATCCCTTCATTGTAGACTCAACCAGCTTCTCAGAACTGAAATTTGTATTTCACCTATAAATCTATTTTGTTGCCGTTTTTAACAGTATTTCTTTTGTTTGAAAAGATGTTACACAAGAACAGCTTCCTATTTCATCAACAATGCCAAGAATAACAATTGTAATACAGCTGTAATAACAAGAATTTAAAGGTAACATTAAATTTCAGTTGCAGTGCCATGTTCAAAATGTAAAAAGAGAATTTGCTGAACATCTGTTAAGTTACACCAGACCAAAACAAAGAGTAATTTCAAAGATGACGTGTTATATAAATTCCAAGAAAAAAATTTAGATAAACAGAATCAACATCTTCAAATACTTGCTCATCCTTCAGAACATTTGTTATTTTTTACAATATTACAACTCCTCTCCAGTTTTATTTTCAGCCTATTTAAAGTTATCAACATTGAAACAGTTTTGTTATAGCAAAAGTAAACTCTTAATGACACATTAACAGTGTGTGTACACATAATAGAAACATTAAACAAAGTATACACATACAAACACATGCATAAAATACATGTTTATAAATAACAACACGTAATACATATGTATTGCAAGTGATATGTGAATGTTTAAGAATGATGCATGGAATTCCAGAAAGCACTCAAGAGTTACAAACTACATTAGCTTGCAATGAACGTGTACAGCTTGCAAACAGTAAAAATGGAATGGTGTTTTTATAAGGACAATTAAAGACTTGTAAGTGTTAACATCTTGCTTTCATAGTTTTCATATAAAATACTATCTTTCTGAACCACCACTTCCTCAAGTCTCTTCTCCCAGCAATGTTAACTCAAGAATGTTGCTGGACAGAGATGCACGTTTAGGGATTAATTTTTTTTTCCATTGTTTTAGTGACAGAAGAATAAAAGTGCTACTCAGTACAGGCACAAGTATTAGGAAAACATAAAGAGATGAAATTTCCTATACTTCTTCAGGAACCAATCATATTTGCAAGTCTAACAGAATGCCTGTTAAACAATTTCTCTGCACAAATGCACACAGCACAGGCAACAAGCAACAAGCTGGATGCCACTGTGATGCTAGAAAGCTATGACCTAGCTGTCACTACTGAAAAATGCTGGGATGAATCCCGCAGCTGGAGTGTGACTATCAATGGCTATAGGCTGTTCACAAGGGACACTGCCCTGTTGCGTAGTGACGGGGTCAACAATGCAAGGGTCGAATAATAAGAAGGGTTTCTACAGGTCTGTCAACCAGAAAAAGAAAAGTCAAAGAAAGCATACCCCCCAGGAATGTGACTGGCAAACTGGTAACAACGGATGAAGAGAAGGCTGAGGTAACCCACCAACTTTTTTGCCTCAGTCTTTACAGGCGCTCTCTCTTCCCACACCTCTCAAGTAGATGGACCTCGAGGAAAGGACTGGGAAAGTGAAGTCCCTCCCACTGTAAGAGATCTGGCTCATGACCATTTGAGGAACCTGAATATGTGTAAGCCTATAGGAGCTGATGAGATGCATCTGAGAGTCCTGAGGGAACTGGCTGATGTGGTTGCCAAGGCACTCTAAGATATGAGAGTCATGGTGGTCAGGTGCAATCCTCAGAGACTGGAAAAGGGAAACACTGAACACATTTTTAAAAAGGGGAGAAAGGAGGACCCTGGGAACTACTGACCTGTCAGCCTCTCCTCTGTACCTGGGCAAAAATAGGAACAGATCCTCCTAGAAGCCGTATTAAGGCCCTGCAGAGGATGAACTGGTGGATGAAAAACTGGACACAGGCTGGCAGTGTGTGCCCATTCCTGAAAGGCCAACTATAGACCCGGCTGCTTTCAAAGAAGCATAACCAGCAGGTCAAGCGAGGTGATTCTGCCTCTCTACTCTGCTCTCATGACACTCAACTTGAAGTACTGTGTACAGTTTTAGGGCCTCCAACACAGAAAAGACATGGACCTGTTGGAGAGGGTCCAGAGGAGGACCAGAAAAATGATCAGAGGGTTGGAACACCTCTTCTACAAAGAAAACTAGGGTTGCTCAGGCTGGAGAAGAGAAGGCTTCAAGGAAACCTTACTGCACCTTTCAATACTTAATGGGGGTTTACTAAAAAATATGGGGACAAACTTTTTAGTACAGCCTTTTGTAACAGGACAAAAGATAATGGTTGTAAACTAAACCAGGGTAGGTTTACGATACATGTAAGTGAGAAATTTTTTACGGTAATGGTGGTGAAACACTGGAGCAGGTTGGCCAGAGAAATGACAGATGCCGCATCCCTGGAAACATTCAAGGTCAGGTTGGACAGAACTCTGAACAACATGATCTAGTTGAAGATGTCCTTGTTGACTGCAGGGGCATTGGACCAGGAAGGTCCCTTCCAACCCAAACCATTCTGTGATTCTATGATAATTTTATGTATCTTAAACAGGTTGCATGAATGCGTGCATGCACTTTTCTTGATCCTATGTGAGGATTAGAAGAGAAACACTGCAATCTTTCTATTGCAAAAACTGTGTGTTAGAATACTTAAACTATCTTTTCTTCAGAAAAGTTTCACCAAATTAAAAATTCCCTTTACCTGTTCTCTTTTTAATTTTTCACGCTTACGTATAAGTTCAATCAACAAACGTGCTCTTTCAAGATCATGGCGCAGCCTTTGCCAGTACTTCAATTTTTCTTTTAAGGCTTGCATTTCTTCATCATCTTCTCTCTAAGAAAAGAACCAAAAGGTTTTCATGACATAAGGAAAACTAACCTGTTTTTATAAGCTATGCTTTATGTAATTACAGAATGTATTTCCAGAAAAAGAGAAACTACTGTCTAATAGCTATGGTACTTGATCATAAGCTTCATGCTGCAACAAAAGAAAACCTCCGATCAGAATATCTTCTAGAGTTTCTCAGCCATCTAGCTGAAAACAAAACCTGTGAAAACCAGGAAGCAATCCTATGGTAAAGGCTATTTACATCAGAAAAAACAATACAGCAAATAGCAACGCAGCAATATAACAAGCTACAAAATAAGATTTTGTATTTTTACATTAAAATCCAAACCACGTGAAGATCATCAGCTTCTTCAGAAGCTCAAGCCTGTTAGAAACAAATTCTTCTTGTGCTCAACACAGTCCACCTCCCCCACACCCAGAATTAGAGCACACTTGTAACAGAACAAAATCACTATAACTTCTGAGGACAGGAAATAAAAAGCAGTTTATAGTAACTTTATGTGGTACAGCAAATGGGTAATGCAGTAAACACAACCTTCCAGTGAACTGATGAAACAATTCATGTATTTTTAGGAAGAAGTATTTGAATACTTGCAATATTTAGTTTGATTTGTACATACAGAAAACAGAGCCTTTCTTTTTTTTAATATTCTTCGTAAGGAAAAGGAGGATATTGGAATACTACCTATAGTATTCAAACAGTATTGGTAATTCACGAGAAACAAGGCCATAACAAAGTAGGAGTCCTCATATTAGTACCACGTACACGAAAGAAATATCTGTTCCGGAAAACAGGTACGTTTAAAATTAATATTTTATAAAAGAATCTCAGAGAGAGATCTAAAAATTTGTATGCTTGCCTGTAACTAGCATAATGGAATATCCACTTGATAAGTAATCATCAGATATTTTTTAAAACTAAAGCAAACAAATAAAAGATTCTCCAAGTTATAAGAAATAGAAAAGAATAAAGATGTCTGAGCACATGAACAAAACCCAGCATTACAAATTGTTACACTCTAAGGAGAAACCTCCTTAACAGAAGGATAATTTAGAAATATTATAGGCACATTAAAGGAAACTTGTGCAATTTTTCAGATGAAAGTTTCCCAAAAATAGAATCGCAAAAATTGGCAGTTAAAAAAAGAATACCGAATAGCTTTGTAAGCGCTGTGAGTCTATGATCTGCATCATATTTTATTGCTTTATACACTTTGTAAAATAAAGGCAAGTATCCATGGAACCTATGTTAGTTTTACACAAATCTCTGACTTTAGTGAAGGTGAAAATCCTTAACTATCAACTATCTCTGTATTATAATACAGCAACCTGGAAACAGCAGTTTGTTCCTCTTTTAAAAAAGTTTGAAAAATTGTAGCTAGAAAATTCTAGTTCCCTTTTCTAATGACAATTACTACTGACAGTTATAATTTCTCTTAAGGGGTTAAGTTTTGACTTAGACACAAAATTTAACTGTTGATGCTCAGAACAGTTCAAAGTTCTGACAAAAAATAATACCCATATTTTCAATTCCTTAACATTCTCAGACTGACTGAATTAGAAAGTCTACAGTGCCACTAATTGCTGTTCTCCTACATCCCTTCGGTTCTGAGTACAACTCCCATGTGTGGAAAAGCAACCTGTTAACTGACATTGCTATACAATTTTTCCATAGCTTTATTTTTTTTTCAGGACCAGAATTAAGTTGTGGTTATTACTAAAAGTGGAAGACTTGCCCTTTGCTTGCAGCCAGTCAGAGTCCACTCTTTTGCCCTATGTAATTGCACAGTTCATGAAACTTGGGAATTGACCCTGCTCAAAGCTAAGTCAACAAAACCATGCTAGTTTTAGGGTGGGTCAAGAAACCTAAATAAGCAAGGAAAAAAAAAGAACAGTTACTTTGTTACAGCAAGCCTTGGCGTAGTTCACTTGAGACTTCAGGATTTGACTACATTTGAAGGTATAATTGTCTTAAAAAAAAAAAAAATCATTCCTTCAGTTGAACCGGTTGTTTAACCAATTTCATTCCATAAAATAGGCAGGCAGGTGCCAATCTGCAGATGTGACTACTAAGAGCACCTTGCTTGCTTTTTGTGTGCACATACACTCCCATCTTAAATGTCATTCCAGCTTGGAGGTTAATAGTAAGCCTCCAATTTTCTGATACTTTTATGCAAATTAGTGTTGGCAGACACAGTTACAATTGCTGAGGTAAACCCTCTTCACCCTAACTTATTTATTATATATAGTTTAGTTGGAGTAGAAGATCCAGGCAAACTGAAGAGAGCATGATGAACTGGTTTCCAATATCTAACTAGTAAAAACTTGGATAAAAATAGTTCCTTTTAAATTTTTTTTAGTTTTCATAAGCTTTTTGGCAAGGAAAGTTCCTATTAACTTTCCTGGTAAAGAAATCTGTCTATAACAAAGCCAGGAAGTTTCTTCTGGCAGACAACACAGAAAAATTTAGAAAGAAACTTTGTGGTGTTTTCTGATGGACTCAGTTCTTTCTGAACACCAAGTATTACCTAGGAAAAAAAGCTAAAACTGACACATTTATTAATACTGAGGGAAGAGGAAAATACTTCTATATCTACACAGAGAACATGGATCAACTGAGAACCGGTCTTCAGCTTCAGCTCCCCCGATGAGTATGCTACCAGCCTCTGCCTACTAGTAGGAATACTGTCAGTGCACCAACAGACCATCCCTTCCCCCTAGATGTGAGTACTTAGGGACAGTCTCACCCCCTACATGGACTGTAACTGGTATCAGCCAAACAAAACTATAATTGGAAACTCTATTTCCAACAGTGATGAAATTAGATCTTGATCAATACAATTAATTTTATGAAGACCCTCTGCTGGCACCTCTATGCCAGTCAAAACCATCTAGCAGCTGCAACTTGTGTTCTTACTGAAATCTTCAGTGCTGATATGACCCTAATCACCAGCACCTTCTACTCTGTTTCTCTCACAGCAGTTTATTATAAACTATAGTAACAGCAGCTTTAAAATCAATCTCACCACAGCAGTAACAAGCTACTATACTTAGATTGCATGTCTTACTTTTAGTCAACCATTCTTTAATTACAGAAAAAAAGGAATATAAATTTATTAGCGTATTTCCAATAGCCTTCCTGAATTTGTAGGTGGGGAGAGAAGTGACAATATAAACCATTCTTTCAGATGGTTCCTTTTTCCTGCAGATGGTGGGGTAGAATATAAGCCAAGATCTTCTTCCCTGGTTTAGAACTTTTAGTTGATAAAACATCACCTCGAAAAGCATATCACAATTAAGATCTGAAAGACGTTCATCAGGAAGCAACCATAAATCATGAACCCTTCTCCCCCTGCCAAATTCGTTCTAGTAAACGATATTTAGAGAGGGATCAAAGTCAACCTCCACTAAGCATCCTGAAACCATTTTCAGGGTTTTGGTTCCTCATAGTAATATTTCTTTTCAGTTTAAATAAATAAAATAAAAATAAAATTAATAGAAATCTTCTCTGAATCTGTATTACATCAGTGCTTATGTTCCCCTGACTGACTGAAAACCTATTCAGGTTTCTTGATGTTTTGACCTCTCACATAAAATGAGGTCAACAGAATTTCCCCATCTAGACTGAAATGAATTACCATCTATATTTCAAAAATTTTGACGCATTCTCAAAACAGCCATGGCACTGCTGTTTATTAAAGTCTTCATTCTGGTTTGGTTTATAGTTGGAATAATGAAGATGACTAATGCATCAAATGCTTTACAGTTATGACTACTTTAATAGGCATTCCAAATACTTACTGAAGATGGTATGGGCAATGTCATACAATCCTGCCATGACACAGCATACTCACTACTCACTGAAAAGCACTACCACCTACATGTTTTTCATCAATAGAATCATTTACTACTCAGCTCTGCTTGAAGATTGCGTTTTCTTTACAAAAGATAAAGTTAATGTAAGTTTTTACAAATAAAGTTTCAGAACTACCCGCATTTTTAATAAACCAGTATAAATAGTTTCCAATTAATTTAGAAAATATTTTCTAAGGAATAGTTCATAGCTCTGAAAAGAAATAAACAGTGTTTGTACAGGAGTGCAAAAAAGGCAAACAGATTCTGAACAGCTCCTAATAGAATCATAGAATCATAATCCAACTTCAATTTTTTATTTTGGTAGCTACTATTTAAATATTTAGAAATGTCAGTCTCATTAGGCCATCTCAATATGAAAAGTACTTCCCAGCTACCAACCTTAAGTGCATTTTTTTCAGACACTAACTATAGCCTAGGTCTATACTGCCACATAACCCTCAAACTTTGGTGCTTGATTTTATTATTTTTAAGGACTCAAGCTCATTTAAAAAAAAAACAACCCAGCAGTCTACTATATGAATAAAATAATTTCTGCTATTATTAGCTAACTGCCAGACACAACTCTTCAGAACAGAATCTTCTCATAAAGGATTATGAGAAAGTTGCAGCTGTTCAGCCTGGAGAAGAGAAGGCTGCGTGGAGACCTCCTAGCAGCCTTCCAGTATCTGAAGGGGGGCTATAGGGATGCTGAGGAGGGACAAGGGGTAACGAGTTAAAACTTAAACAGGGGAAGATTAGATTGGATATAAGGAGGAAATTCTTTCCTGTTAGGGTGGTGAGGCACTGGAATAGGTTGTCCAGGGAGACTGTGAATGCTCCATCCCTGGCAGTGTTCCAGACCAGGTTGGACGAGGCCTTGGGTGATATGATTTACAGTAAGGTGTCCCTGGCCATAGCAGGGGGGTTGAAACTAGATGATCTTAAGGTCTTTTCCCACCCTAACTATTCTATGATTCTATGATTAAAATATTAGAAATTTAAAGTAGAATACAAAATATTTTACAGAAGCTACAGCACCCCAAAATAGTATTAAAATGGAGTAATACAGAAGCAATGAAAGAAAGATGAACAAGTGGCCAATTTATATTCAAACTTAATGTCATCTAAAAGGAATCCACCTAAATTCCATGAAAAGGAAGTTGAGCATCTCAGCTCTGAGAAAATACTGAGAGAGATGGGACTGTTCAGCCTGGAAAAGAGGAAGCTCAGGGGGATCTCACCAATGTATATAAGGGAGGGTGCAAAGAGGATGGAGTCAGGCTCTTTTCTGCCTGTGACAGGACCAGAGGCAGCACAAAGTGAAAAACAACAGGATCTCTCCAAACATCAGAAAGCACCAAGTGCGACCAAACACTGGCACAGGTTGCTCAGGGAGGCTGTGGAGTCTGCACCCTTGAAGATACTCCAAAGCTGTCTGGATATAGTTCTGGGCAACCTAAGTAGCCCTGCTTGAAGGCCTCCAGAGGTCCCTTCCAACCTCAATTATTTTGGGAATTATTAATTAGGGTTTTTTTGTTGTTTTTTTTTTTTCCCCATGAAAAGCTAAGAAAAGAAACACACACAATGACAGATCAAATAATTAGCAGTACTGACCATGATGTTCTTATGACTACATCAATTAATGATTTAATCAGCAAATAGCAATGCAACTCAAGCAAAAATAATTTTTCAGCTTTAAAAGGGATGGGGTGGGGAGCTCAATTTAATACAAGTAAATGATTATAAAATGCATTAAGTTCTAGAGGCTATTTAACAGGAACAGTTCCACTGGAAGTTAAACACCTGGAGAATGAAAAGAACCAAAGCAATAAAAGATCAACCAAAATCTCTAATGTCACTGAAGAACTGCTCGTATTACAAAAACAGGAAGCAGAGGTGTATCACTTTCTGCAAGACACACATCTGGAGTGCCTGTTTCACTGTTTTTCAGCAATTCTGACTGATAAATCCATACAACTTTAACCAGCCTAGATGTATTTTAGCTAGGATGTTTTACCTGAACAAAATACCAGCATAAATTTACACTTGTCTATAATTCCACTTAACTACGTCAAAACTAAGAGTGGAAACTGGTCTTCGAACTTCGTCGACAACTGGCTCTTTATCCTGTTACTACTGAACAAGGTGGGTAATAAGGATCTGAATTTGAAGACTGTAAACTACAATGCCTAACCTCTACTCTGCAAAAATCCCTGGTTTTCTGAGCTATAACTGTCAAAGATGACATTCACTTTGCACTTTTTAACGTATTTAATGTATTTAATACTAGATTTTTATCTTAATAACTCACAGCACATTGATAAGTGAGTTACAAAAAACTACAATACTAATCAATGAACACTGATATCAGGATAGTTTCAGTGATCGTGTTTTTGTGAAACATTAAGCAAAACCCAACACACACACACACACACACACAAAAAAAACAACAAAAAAAAACCAAAACTCTGCAGAAATATTTTTCTTTTCACATCTCAAATTAAAAAGGATTAGATAATGCCCCATTTCCAATATGGGACATATTACTTAAAAATAATGTGAAGAATTTACTCAGTCCTGAATAAGAGAAAGTCTTCATTCTGCTATGTTTCCTGGTTAGTTCTTTTACTCTTTAGAATAAAGATTTTCTGATTTCTTCTTATTAGTAAAAAGTGTGTCACATACCTGTTGTGTGTTTCTTTGTGACTGTAAACTGGACTGCAGCCTTCTCAACAGAGGAACACCATTCCTAGACAGTCTTTTAAGCAACCAGTAACTGTGCACTCGTTCAACAAATTGCTTCTTCCGCTGAATGGCCACCTGATTCATAATCTTATTTAATCTAAAATATGGAAAAACTGATATTGTATTTTACACAGCAAAGCATAAAATGTATTTGTCTGTGGAAATTAAACATCAGATATAACATGAACGCATAACATCAGTGATCACCGTATTGTTCATTTCTTTCAACGACACCCCTTTCAGTACAACTGTTTCTGAGCAGTCAATTACAATCAAATGCATCTGCTCAACACTGCAATTTCTACTATGTACATTACTTTATAAAGCTGAAGTGTATTTTTTCATTATCATTATCCAAGAGCAGTCCCAGATTAGGGCTGAGAATAAAGCTTCATGTAAGTTTCACAATAGTTTTCCTATTAAAATCAGAAATAAAACTAAATCCCTACGAAAGTTTTCAGATCATTCCTTGCTATCTTCACACAGAATTAGTAGTTTATCTTAAAGACAATGTACCTTTAAACATTTTACAAAAAAGCATGCAACAAAAAGCTTGTATTATTCATTTACAAATATTAATTTTTTTGTAAAGTGAACAAAAAATGTAAACCAGAACACTTATTATTTTACTCCACATATACAAAGAAAATATCTACACAGAGAAGATGCAAGAGAGGATCATAGGAACAGTTAAGTACTGTGTACTGATTAAATAATCAGTATTTTCTCCAAAGTTATTTTTTAAAACATGCAACTATCGTTTACATATACTGTTTACAAATACTCTAGCGAAGTACTGTAAGAAATTCACAACAACCTTGACTCTTAAACAATGACACACTGAATGACTAAGTCACACACAACACTAACATCCCAAGACTTGCACTAAAAAATATGTTTATCTGAAACAGACCTTCAACCCCTGTGCCTGCAGTGTCTTGAAATGACATAAAATAATAATAATAAAAAAAAGTTAATGGCTGTAGAATGAAAAGGTTTTGTCTTTGTATGATATTGCAGGATTTGTCACTGTTGGCAGCCCTTGCAAAATTAACACAAGATGTCCTAAGGCACCTACCCCCTCTTATTGTCAGGGGAATTGTTCATTCATTTTGGGGCAGGGGCGAGCTGGAGAGAGAAAAGGATTTCTCTGAGCTGGACTCAGTAACAGTTACAGAAAGGATAATATCAACGAACAGAATCTGTTAGTTCTTCACTCAGTGTATTACTGCCCACAGCAAAACTCTACAATGGAAGGTATACTTATCAGAGATTCTCCAATAAGATTTAACACCGAAATAGGAAAACTTAAATTCAAGAAGTGTCTCATTTGCAGAGCACTACCACAAGGCATTTAAATAAAAATTACAAATATATACGCATATTAGTACTGTTGTGCTTTTTCCCTTTTAATATTAGGAATAATGTAGTTTCACATGTAAATGGTAGAAGCAAGTCAAACACCTTAATAGAATATAATGCTAGAAGTAAATCTTAGCTATAACATGTTGTACAAATACCTGAAAAACCTGAATAACATTTTTTTCAGACAGACACAAAAGCGAGTTCATCCCAAGTTCAAAGTTCACCTAGCCCTGGTTGGCTTTTTGGGGCTGCACGGAAGGTACAGTGCAATAGGTCTTCTCAGTGCTATGCTAACTAGCCACAGTGCTTTCAGCCATCACAGGGTAAAGGCAGAGCAAACACAGGTTTTCTTCGAAATACAGTGCCATTGTGTTCCTTGGTTCTTTAGTGGCATTATTTTTCAACTAGCAACTAAGCCAGTTAGGCATTTTACCTTAACTTAAAGCTTAGAAAGTCTGCAGATGAATTTAGGACTGTCTTGTAAGTCTTTCATTGAAGAGCACAGGCAGGCTCCGCAAAGACTTACTCAATGCAAAACAGACCTCGATGTGACCATATTAAACTTCAAACATGACAGAATTACAATTAATTAGAGAATGCAATCAAACTCAAATAATTAATTTCACATCTCTCTCTTGGAAACAGCAAAACCTACTGAACCGAGCCAAAAAAGCACAGCCAATATACACCTATTTGGAAAGACCAGAGAAACATAACTTGACATGAAGAAAGGTGCTTTGGCTTCATGCCCATCAGATGTGGCAAGACTAAACAAATATCTTTAATTACAGCTTTAAGTACATTTAAGTATATTTGCCCATTCACATTACAAACCATTCTATTCATAGATAATTATAATAGTAAAGTGCAAGAATAAGCTTAGCAAAGATATCCACAGCAGATATTTTCAGATTCTCAAAATACAAAGAAGGTAATTTGGAGTGCAGAAATGACCTTACAAGGGGTAGGAATCTACTGCTCCCTCTAAATAAAACCAAATATTGGCTGTTAATATTTCATTTGGAAATCAGACTTTGGTAGTGGCAATATAGCACTAATCACCCCTTAATTTCTCAAAATAGAGAGGTCAGAGGCTCTTCACAAGGCAAGCTATGTACAGAACCTCCAACACTACGATCTTAGTGATATAATAAGGATGTTGTATCTGTTGCTAGCCCCTGAGAATCCACTAACTACAGTGCAGTTCTTTGATCACCTTTTTACTTAGATACTCCCATGTCGACTTTTACTGTTTGAAAAGCTTGAAATTTTGACAGACAATACAACCATTTTGGAGAAATACAACATGATTAACCTGCTGCTGTAGGACCCTTGAGGCAGCACAGACAGGGTATTGATCTGAAGCTCCCACTTTTGATAGTGCTACTGCATTGGGAAAGTGGTTCTCACAAAGATTCACTCAGATGCAGGGAAGGCTGAACACAAGCATGAAATAAGGCACAAATGTATGCACCAGGCTCGAACAAACTCCCTTCTGCTTCCTTAGCTTGAACTAGATTTGTAAATGATGAAACTGAATTCCCTGAGGTCTTAGAAGAGTTTGCTGCACATTCCACTTCTTTTTTTCAAGAGATGTAATTAAAAAAAATATTGAACTGTAAAAAAAAAAGTGTATATTTATGTATTTGAGGCAGGTAATGCAGAGCTGTTCAAAAACTTTATAGTTTTGCAATCCAGGATCTGACTTGCACAAGACACAATTAACCACTACACTACACCACCAAATCCCCCACGCAGAGGCAAGGTTTACACAACCTTGATCACTTCCCAAACTACACAAAACACCTCAGCAAAGGTATTGTTTTGCTAAACTTTGTCCACCTTTCAACATTTGTTAAGACAAAATTCCCAAGAAGCATCCTCAAACAGACCATGTTAAGTGCTAAATGCTTTTCTCTCAAAGCATTTAAGCAATTAACACAATTAAGCTAAACCTGTAGCAGAACAGTTCTTATACTGTCAGGTACTGCAGCCTGAACCATTATTCTGAGGCCTTAAGATAGAGTTCAGCCTGTCTCACAGAATGCTGTTTTTCCCCCAACTTACCAGTTACCTAAAATAAACTGAAAGAAGAACTAAAAAATTCTTAAAAAGGTGGCCATGTTCCCACGAAATTCAGTAGCTGCTGTATGTATCTGGTCTCATGAAAGAAGCATTAGGCTTCGGGCTCATGATCACTGCACCCTTTTGATGTTTTGGCACCACCAGTCATGCTTCCTCTTGTTTTTCGGCTTTTTGGGGGCTACATTCCAAGACTACACAGATGTCAAAACATTTTTCATAACCATTTTATTTGTGCCACAGGCAAGCCTGTACTACCTCCCTTCCTCAGCTCTGCTGGTATCCAACTGTAAACCACTGTGACCCCCACTAAAAACACCATATGGAGGTACCATACAATTCCATGCTTGTATTTAAACAGGCAGAGATCCCTCTTCAGCTGAACCTTTCAAATAGCACCTGCAGCACCCAGCCTCAAACCTTAGCTCAGGCAAAAGTGTAGATTACAGCATTAAAACACTGCATTTACAAAAGCAACAGAAGGATGAGGAGAGGAAACTGGCTCTTTTTGAAAGGGTAAGATTCAAATAATTAAAATTAAAGTTAACATGCAACAGCTTTGGTAAGGAACTGTCAGCTGCTCTAAGCTAACCCTCTCAGAGACTTTTGATGGATAATCTACCCTACAAAGAGTAATACTCCCAATGCACTGGTTAAAGCATTGAGAAAAAGCCGAGTGTTATTCCCTCATCTTCAGAGAAATACATAAAATAATTTTCACCAACATGAAGAGATGTGTTCTTGTCATATTAGCAATCTGACAGCTTGTTGTTCCTCCTCACAACCCCCTTCCTCTCCCAATTTCAGTTACAAGTCACTGTGGCAACTACAGCAACTGGTTGCAAGAGAAGTGAAAGCACTATTTCTAGTGACTAAGCTATGCGGCAGTTTAACATCGGAAAGCCAGCAATATATAATCAGCCATTTTTCTATTAATCATCACTAACCACTCCACAAACCCCACGCGCTTTCTAACCCCACAGATACCATTTCAGTATTACACTGTATCAAGACTTCTACAGGACTTCTCCATTCACAGGTTCTTGAAATATAAACTGGAAAGAAAACTTCCTTAAGCAATTACATGATTCTGCCAGTATTACAGTAATTTAGGCAGAAGGAACTGAACATGAGCATTTTATAGTTTAAGCAAGACCAAACACCCACTAAATCAAATCAGTTTTTAAACATGAACCAAACATAGTTTAATTACTATACTTGTCCTGAGCTTCCACTTTCATCAATTTCTTATTTTGCATCTTCCTTTACCAATACAGCTGTATTAAAAGCACATGTAAAAGACTAGAAAAACTAAATTATACTCTGTAACATGGTATTTAGTATCACTGAAGTACCAGTTTCTCTTGACCTACAATAATACCCATGAACAACCAAATGATGTTCCACTTCACTGGGCAAATAAAATATCCTTATTTTCCCCACACAAAGACTGCAGGTTAAGTTTTTAAAACCTGTCAGAACAAAACAAAAAAAATCCAAATTGAACAAATTGTAACAAAGTACACTAAATTTAAGAACACTGTAATGTTCAAGCCTTGTTCAACAAAGTTCCACAGAACATAATGAGGTTCATAGGAAGCAAGAAAGACAGAAAGTACCTACAAACAATTATAGTAATTCCAATGAGACTAACTGGAAGAGAATAATTAGACAAAAACCAACCAACCAAACAAAAACCAACCAAAAACAACCAAAACCCCAAACCCTAAACAAACCAACCCAGAATAAAAAGCTATGGAAGTATCTATTTTGGGAAATGGAATTAATTTGGGGCCTTGCCAACTATTCCTCCTAGCTCCGTATTCAAAAACGTTAGCTTTCAAACATGAGAAAGCCTGCTCGGACAGATGAAACCCTACTCGTCCCACAGAGATCCTTTGGCAGCAGCTGCTTATCAAACAGTATGTGTAAAACTCACCTTTCAACACCGTTTGGTTTTTTTTTAAGCAGTGGACAGTTTTGTTGCTGTGCATGTTTTTGTTACTCCCTCCCTCAATAAAAATACTGTTTATGATTTGTTAACTAAAAAAAAAAAAAAAAAAAAAAAATCAAAAAAGCCCCAAACAAATCCTTTCCATCAGCTTTAAAGGCAACACCAGCAGATGAATAACTATATAAAACTGGAGTCCATTTGCATATCTTTAGTTCCTCTTCACAAAGGGTAATGGTAAGGTTTCTTTTATAACTAGCCAAAGTCAGTGGTGTACACAGCAGGGTACATATCAAGTACTGAAAAGGCTGACAGTGATTTCATTTAAACTCCTAAGCAACAGTCTGCAGAATCCTCATGTGACAAATACACACTTTCCTAATTGTAACTGCTTTCCAGATTTTGAAGATCTGAAAAAATAGGAATGTCCCATTATTGAATCCTTTCCCTCACTAGTCAAATGCAATGTTTAAACATCTTGCAGCTCCTCTTTTAAGTGGTATGTTTTAAAGTTCTAGCTGTTGAATTTGCTTTTCTCTGCTATGCTGAGAATCCAACAGTATATATTTTATCTACTGACACATCTTCTGAAGCCTAAAAGTCTCTCTAGGTCCCTGCTTTTTCTTCTGTATTTACTAGTATTGATAATTTGATTTTGACTGAACGTGTAGGACGTACTTTTTCTTGCTTCACGTGATTGTGACACCAGGCATGTATTTTTCACTGGATCAAGCAGCTTGTAAGATTTTTTTTGGATAGGAAAGTAGAACATTGAACTTCAGAGTTAAGAAAACGCTGTTATTTCAGTCAATTCTCCATTAGATATAATAAGTGACTTTGTTCCTATTTTAGCAACTGAGTTTGTGGTCTTCCAAAACTTTGGATAAGGAAAAAAATAAATCAAAATAAATGAATAAAAAAAGCAGAACAAAACCATTTTGTCACACTAGAAAACCTGCTTAGTCTTCTAAGAAAAGTCGCATGCATAGATTTACTTCTGCCACCTTCTACATATAATACTGAGTCATAACTTTTCTTTAAAATTACCTAAAAGATATCTCTGTGCTTTTTTTGTAGCAGTCATAGCCATACTGCATGCAATTTTGAAATGTCAGCTCAAAAGGCTAAATGCTCATCAGCAGAAGATAAAAGAAAGATTGCCTTTCTAATTTTTGTTCACTAATTTTTCTGCACTCTTAACTTGAATAAGAAACTACCAGGGACAGTTCTTCAGGCAAAGCATTCTGAAATGTTTTTTTTGGTATGACACAAGATGCAATACCCTCTAACTGACAAATCTAATGAAAGTTCACATAACTAGTGAAACTCAAAAGTACTGAGAATTAGAAACGTGAATTTTTATCTTCGTAACTGCATAATTTCATATAAAATCATTGTGGAATGAAACCCTAGAGTGCGCACAAAAATACTCATGATGTACCTTACAGAAGTAAGTACTAATTTCTGTTTTAAGCTTCTTTAACCTGTATATGCAAAATAAACAGCACACAGGGAGGAAAAAGAAAAACCACAAAAATGTACAGCATATTCCTATATCCATTTTGTAAAAAGGGCTTATTTAAATAAAAGACAGCACTTCCATCCTCTCTTTTTTCAGGGGTGGGGGGGCAGAGAGGGGATGAATCATCATCGGACATCCATCAACATGTGGCTTTTAATACCAGATATACAAACATCTTCCCCGTTATTTTTACTCAGAATCAAAATCTACTTTTACAACTTATAATCACACTTTCTCAAACACATTCTTATTAAATAAGCCAGCGTCAAGGCACACTAGCTTGAAAATAAAGCTCTGAAGCTACCCTTATTTTGAAAAAAAAATACCACTGAGGCAATGTTAGTTAACACTGTAGTGGCTCTTGTCTTGATTTAGGCAAAACTGCTTTTTTATTTAAGCAAATAGGGCAGGATGACAGTAGTAATTTCCACATGTAGCAGAAAGGTCTCAAAGTCAATCAATCTTACAAGAAACATCAGCAGACATTGACTGCTAGCATCCCCTTCCACTTTACCTAGATGATTCCACCATCTAATTATTAGGTACAGACATTAGGCATACCTACATTATGCTCTCCTGTAATTAAATGTATTTCCACATGATTTTGTAAAAGTATCCATACATTTATATTCAAGGATAAACAGCTAACAGACATGAGTCTGGATTTATTTAGCTTTCAATTTTCTTTGCAATACTGGCTCTTGTAGTATTTTTCAATGTTTTTTTAATGCTGAATTTTAAGCAGCATTTCTTAGTCTCTTCCCTGACTTAAAAATTTTCTGAAGGCATTAGGCATTCAAAAAAACTCAGTACCCTAAAAACCATTAAAATAAATTCCCAAAAGAAACACACGAACCACATACATAATTAAGAAGCATCATCCGTGAATGCATTCTGTAAGAGTCTCAAAGGCTTTATAAATACTCCTTTCCACTCATATTATGTTTCATCACTTTTCTGTTTATTTTTCTGATCCATACTTCATTTTAAATGCAATCAAGGTCCCTGTGTTGAGATAACAAGACTATATTTAATTATTTGGCAAGAAAGTTCAGGACAATTCAATTGGATAAGTGATGAAAAAAAAGGGAATACTGGTTCTGCCTTAAGGACATACAGTAACAGAAATCCAGTTTACTGCCAGGAGCAGTACACTTTCTAATAAAAAGATCAACACAGAAAAAACAGTTAATGTGCAACACATTTGATTTCTAAAGCAGCTGGAAATATTCCAAGAATCTCAGCAGTTTTTGCTCTCAGTTACCTACTCACTACTTACCTACTTTCATAAGAATCTTTAAATTCTCTTTCAATAATATGATGCAACACAATTGATGCATACAGCATGGTAAACAAGTGTAACACCACATTACTTATTTTGAAAGTGAAGCTTTACGTATTTTTTTTTGCTCTCTGTACAAGTATTGCATTTTAAATGCTTTTTTCATTTCAGACACTACAAATATACCATGCAGAAACCGAAAGTAAAGGTGAAAGCAAGTATTATATATTTGAGAGTATTATATATTGAGAATATTTGCTTCCACTTAACAGAGCTATACTTCCATGGATGGTATTTCAATAAAGCAGATTACACTATCTCAGTATAAATTTTGAAAATACTGAAAATTAAGTATTTTACACCACATTCAATTTACCCCAAGTATATAGCCACAGTAGCCTAGTTTCACACAATCTTTAAAGAACATGAATATTGACACTGGCTTTCTTGTCATCAAGCAAACACATTTTAAATGCCTCTTTTGACACAGAAGATGAAGAGATTACAGCAAAACCATACTATTTGTACTAAAGAATCAAATACAAGAAAACAGTTTCCACAGTTAACACTGCAATTCTTCTCCCGTGTGTATCCATCCTACTCAATGGATAAGGTAGCTGTTATAGAGGACAAGGATGAGCAGCAGCAGAGGGGAAAAAATAAATCCACAAGGAACAGATCACAGAGCCAGTATACGATACCTAACAGAGAAACTAGATTTAGCTTGTCAAGTCAGTCCTAAGAGCTGGAATTTCGTAACTTGGAAATTCTGGGCCTGCAATCTAAATAACACAGTTCTAGTTATTTTATTGGGGCAAAAAAAAAAAAAATTATATACTAGGCAAAATTCAACCATCACACACCAGCGGAGTATGAACACTGCAAGACCTAATGTACCACTGTCTTCAGAAAAACTAACTGGTGGCAGCAGGTCACTTTTTAGATGATCATTTGCCAAGATGTGCAAGTGCCATCTGTCCCTCCCACACAAAGGTACAGTTTGAGAGTGTCCTGTCCCAGTCACCCCCCCCAGCCTAACACTGGGGCTCTGGCACTTCCCAGAGACACAGAACTTTCAGTCTAAAACTCATTTATGCTTTAAAAAAAAAAGAGGGCAAGCTGATGGCTGATGAATGCAAGCAGTACTAATGTAAACTATCTTCAACAATTTTATATTTCAAGAAATATTAAGTCGAATTTCTTAGTAAAGAGGTAATGCACTATCTGATGCAAATCATACATACCTAAGCAGCTCCCCAGTGGTCCCCCATATTATCCTAAGTGCAAAGCGAGTTATTAAGAAGTCAGCACTGACAACACTGGAAACTGAAGTCACCCTAAGGCTGTAACATCACCTACTGCACCTCTGGAAGTGGATACTTAGGTACAGACTTTCTAAAAGATAGACAGGTGCCTGTCAAGGAAGGAAGGAAGGAAGGGAGGGAGGGAGGGAGGGAGGGAGGGAGGGAGGAAGGAAAAGAGACAGGAAGCAATCACCCATCTCCTATCATCGGTGGTTAACAACTTCTGATCCTACACTCTTGAATCAGTAATTCACAGATGACAGCCTGAGAAGCCATATAATTAGTTTACACATGACCTACAGAATGACAGTATCTATGTAGTTTAAGAGCAAAAAGCTTGGAGTGTAACATCTGTGTAAGAAACTCTGATAAGAGCTCTCAAAATCAGTGGTGTAGTGACCTGACCTACAGATACAGAAATCAAGGAGCTACAGAAGCTGCAATTAAGAAAGTAAACCAAATAACTCCACATATGCCTGTTTCCAGAGATGTTGAAACCACATTATTTTCAAATTCTCTAGGAAAACAGCACTAGTGTTTAAACACTGAGCATATATGTTTCTTCTCTGATAACTTAAATAGCTTAATTGCTCTTCTTTGAGATGTCCGGAAAGGCAAATCATGTTTCAACTCCAAGGGAAAAAACGCACTGAAAAACATTAAAGGGGTCATTTAAATGAAGACTGCTATGAAATGGTCCACATCACTCATTGTTAGTTTATGGGTATATGCATATTTAACTCACACATATGTGACTTCTGCTTATGCTAAAAAGAACACCCAAAGAAAATCAGACAACTGAGATTTGGGTCTGCAGCACAATCCCTTCTGTTCTGCTTTTAATTCAGGTATCAGTTTTCCAAGACTAAGCACATTCACATTACAAAGAGTAGTCCTTCTCAGCTAAAGACCACCAATTTATAATAAAGCCCAAGTTCAGAACAGTTTTAAACTGTGCCTATTTTTTTTTTTTTTTACACTTCTGACATAGAATACAGGAACTATACTTGTGTCCAACAAACAGGAAACTGAGCATAAACAGAAGCTGAATCTCTCTGTAGCCTTGAAAAGAAATCTAATCATTACTTAAAAAAAAAAAAAAAAAAAAGGAAAAAAGGTCTTTATATTTCTGTTCCTGGCATCTAATGACACTTTAAAAAAAAATAAAACCAATTACATTACCCTTTTAGGATTTGGGGTTTTTTATGAAAGTTACCAATGGAAAGAACATACATTCCAATCCTCAACTCTCACGTAGGTCATATTCTTTCTTATGTGGTCTTAAAAAAGCAAAAACAGAACAAAAACACACTACACCCACCAATCACGACTGTCTTAATTAAGACAACGCCAAATTCTTAAATGTCAATCCCCCCCTCCCAAAGACAACAGTACCTATTTAGAAAACACTATTAGTTGCTTACTATCAATGTCAGCTTTTATGCAGTGCACCACTAAACAAGAATACTATTTTACCAAGTAAATCATAACAGACAACAGTCAATCAATCTGGTGTTTGTAAACACCACGGAGAACTAAAGGCTGTTTGTCAACGTCAGTCAGTAAGTAGCTACTTACATTAACAAAACTTACTATGGGAAAGGACTGCAGTCTCAAGATACGCATTTATTTAGATTAATTTAACCAGCCTTAACTGTCCACAACCTGAGACTTAGAAGTCAGCTTTCAAAAAAGCATCGTTTGTGTTAAGAGCCCTCACTGTCTTAGCCTTCAGAGTCCTGTCAATCCAAACCATGAACCTGCAGATGGAAGCAGTTCCTGTTTTGAGAAACTTTCTAAACTACTGTTCTTAAATCAGTAGTTGAATTCAAGGGGTACACAAACATACTGATGTTTTAAATGCTACCAACTAAAAAAATACTCCATAAGGACAAACTTGGCTTTAATCCCAATAATCCAATTCTGCACATCTTAGCCCAGTATATTATGTCCCAAATGCTCAGCAAAGCCAAAACTGTATCTTTCTACCACAGAGCTTTCCATCGTTGCTAAAATCCCAGAAACACTGTTGAAATGCATCTCAGATTAACTGAAAGAAATCTGAAGAGATGCTACTGTTCCTTTAAATTAAGATACAGTTAAGATAATTGAAGTTCATGCTGAGCTTTTAAACTCCTGCAATAACGATATTAAGAATCTTCATTTTGCTCCAATTCTGTTATTACTTAGGAAAACATCACCTGAAACAGCACTGCTTTCTGATGTGCCACTTCACTAGCCTCACCAGATCTACAGCCATC
This sequence comes from Pezoporus wallicus, assembly GCF_028554395.1. NCBI lineage: Eukaryota > Metazoa > Chordata > Aves > Psittaciformes > Psittacidae > Pezoporus > Pezoporus wallicus. The sequence continues at coordinate 583,353 of NW_026639746.1, forward strand.
TACCAGTCCCCCAATCACCACTGTTAAAATACAGTAATATGGCATGTTACATGTAAAGAGCAATTTCAGTTCTGGTGCCCATGCTTTAAAATTGCACTCATGTAACAAAAGCTCCTGCAAGAACTGTGAAAGACACACTAATATAAAAATCATATTAAACAGAACTTCTTATAAAGTGTAACTCTTTGTAAGCAAATACAGATTAGGATTAAAACTCTTTGTCACATGCATTCATTTTGTTCTAATAACATTTGGTTATTGGGCAGATATTTGATAGCCCTGTAACTCTATTTCATTTGATTTATTTCAGGCTCTAACGTGACACTAAGCAACTAATTTACAATCACTTACTTGCTAACTTTAAAAAAAAAAAAATCTGCAAGGTACCAAATTCACCCAAGCCTTGGTCAGCACTACCGCATTTACAAAAGGGAAAATGCAGATTCAGAAAAAAACCTTCTAAGAAGTTTCTGTGCCTGACAAGAGCAATAGTTGCTGTAGCGATTTTTTATGCTACTTAAAGTTTATACCTAACTTAGGGGAGATTAACATGATTCGTATCTTACATATGCAAACTTAATTTCCAATTGGGGGCTCCTTTAAAAAAAAGGAGAAGTTCAGATGCCCGAATTCCGAATACAGATAACCTTGAGCTTGGCTGTTTTTTTGTTTTTTATCTGAAGTTCAACTCCACATGCCCTTATGAATTCACTGGTTAATTCTCAACATACAGTGATGACAACAACTGAACACACAACATGATTTGGTCTGACAAAAAATAAAATGGTTTCCAAGGAAATGACAGACCACTTGACCACTTACTGATTTCTCTGGGGATTATACTGCATTTTTAATGCAATTTCACAAAAGTAAAATGTATGCAACAAACATTAATCCTCTGAGTATGGCCTTTAAGCAAAGCATGTAAGTAACGCACAGAAACTTCAAATTGTTTTGTGAAAGCACTGGTTTAAAATTAAACAGGTAAATAAGTAAGGGTTTCTCTCAGATGGTTTGCTTACCTCTGGGGGGGGATATAAGGAGCAGATACCGTTGGCATAACTGTACAGGGTTCAACCACGGTTTTCTTGGCTTTTTTTGTCTTTTTTCTGACTTTTGATGTAGACCTAGCAGTTCTGACAGATCCCTCCTTTCTACAAACACCATTTTTTATTTCAGCTTCTCCATAAATATTTAGAGGTCTCCGTGTGCAACCTGGTGGAGTATGTACATCGCAATAGGCAGTCTTTTTTACAGAGAATGTTGTCCCACTGCCAGTTAGTTCTTTCACAGGTTCCATTTTCATATATAGACCGGCCTTTTGAGCACACGTCACATGGAATGCAGTATAGCAGTTTGCTTTGTGGCACTGGATGCAGGCACCAACACCTTTCTGTTTACAGAGGTAGCATGTTAACTTCCATCTGGCTGGGGGAATGTTCCTGACACCATCAATTGGTTCAATAAAAACTGTATTGGCAAATCCAACCTCTGGAATCCACAAAGCACACACCACGTGTCCCCAACGATCATCATCTGTCTTTTTAAAGGCACCTCCCTTGTTTGGGCACAGCACACAGTCTACAGGCCGAGAACGGGACTGCAGACAGTGTCTGCAGAGCCACTGGCCCTCAGGTATATATGGCACCCCATAGCATTCCTGATGTACTGCTAAATTACACATATCACAAAACAGGATTACATTGCTGTTCTGACATTCACCATCCATGCATATACAACACACCGCATCTTCATCAATTAAAGATTGATGATCACCCTGTTTTTGGTTCTCACAATAAGACTCTTTTTCAAACCTATCCATAAGGAATTCAAACATATTTTGTGAAACAACTGACACTCCATCACTTTTCCGCTTCTCATTTATTATTTCTAACCATGCATAATCTTCTTCATCCATGTCATACTCAACTTCATTATCAAGTTCTTCTGCTGACTTCTCAATGAATTTGTAATAAACTGGAGGTCTCCGTGGAGCTGAAGGGGGACTGTACTCAACAATCCGTACTTTTGGTTCTGGAAGAGGAGTTGCTGTAGCAGGTATACCGTGTGAGCTCGGGAGAGCTTCATTTTTCTTTTTCACTTTGTTATTTTTATGCCGTTTGCTTCTTAGACATACTGGTGGTCTTTCACTATTTTCTTTATTGCTGTTGCATTCACTCATCTCCTGGGCTGTAAGATCATCTTCTAATATAATCTCTAAAGGATCAAAGATACTGATCCTATGCAGGCGACCTTCAATTTCTATTTCAACCATTCTTTGAGCTTGAGCGTACGTCAAGGTTTCTCGCGTGGGGGAGTGCTTAATACTGCATGGGGAAGAAGAATGCCTTGCTGCTGATACCCGATGACATCTTCCTTTTCTCCTCATTTGGTAATGTTTACCTAAAATTAGAGCAGCAGTTAATATTATGAACTCTAAACAATCATATTAAAATACTATTTTTTTTATAGCAACGAAAAAAAACTTTGGTTCTATAGCCCTCAGCCTATTTACTCATTAAAAATAAAAATGCTGTTACCCTTACTTAATAGGGCTGCTCACACTGGTTTGTTCAAATTTAACCTAATGATAAACAGTTCTCCCTAATAACATCTTCTGTAAGTAAACACAACTATACAAAACCCTTCATACCGATAGGTCTCCTGTAGGAGTCTTGTAAGGCCTCTGCACAAGAAAAAACATTTCAGAAGTGCCACACAAAAAAGTCCACATTAGGTACACTGTAAGAAAAACTTAAATATAATCATTCCTAATACCTTAAGTGCGTCTGCAGTCTGATTTTTTTTCCCCAACAGCAATAGATTACTTTCTCCAGATGCCCCCCCAAAACAAGTAACATAATTGTGAAAAGAAAAACAAGTCTTCCCCTAATTTTTTTTCTAGCACAATCTGAAACAGTCACATTAACAACTCAATTCCTACAGTGACACTTAAAGCTAAAAAAAATGGGCATACTTCCAAATTTGGCAAGTACGCAGTTTGACAGCTCTTTACTTTTTCACTTTTCTCCATTCTTAGCCAGCCTATCATTCATTACAAAATGACAAGAACACAATTAACATGCAGTGCACCGTAACTGCAACAAGGAAATATCCCACCTCTAAAACAGACTGGACTTACAGCAAAAACACACTCCTACACGTCAGTGTGTGTGAACATGCACCTTTCTCCTTTTAAGAAATTCTTCAAGAGTTCTGCTTCTCAGAGGAACTGGGGCAGATAAAAACTTCCCTGTCTTTAAATCCAACCCCAAGCTCTTTAATGTAATTTTAAAGTTTATCACCTACTGGAAAAAGATCATTCCACTACCATGCAAAAAGACAGCTCCCACCCCCAAAGTAACATGACTAGGACAAGTATGCATTTGGATCACAAAATCTTCCATACTTATGTCTTTTGGCATTTTAAAGTTGTTTGTTGGTTTGTTTCTTCCTATGAAGGCTGAAGATATTGTAAAACCAATACCAACTGATAAGGTCAAGTTTACAAGTTCTATTCCTTTCCTTCTTTCTTCCTAATAAATCATTAATAAACAGCAAAATTCAGTGTCAGCCACAGAACAAACTCTTGATATTTAATCACGGGTCTAAAGTATTATTAGGGCTTCACCGTTTCAATCCTACACTTCCAAGTCAGTGTCATGCATTATTAGAATAATGCAACTAGTGTTAGCATGTACTACCAAAATAGCAGAGAACTAGAGATCAAAACACAACTACTGTTGAAGACTAGGGTATCTGTTTCAAGAAGAAATAGCAAGGACTGGAACAATTATACATAAACTACTCCATGTAGCCTGCCTTTTGTTTAGTCTGTGATGCCAGTTTCTAAAGGTGCACCTTCAAAGCGCTGAAGGAACTCCTTTTACAGGAAGACTAAATAATTTAGGCAGCTAGTGTAAAGACTAATTCTCGAGAGGGTCCTATCTACTTGCTCCCACAAACTGATCTTGTTTTCCCAATCTAAAATGTTTTTATTATTCATGTGAGAACTGTGTTGCTCACAGATCTGACTTTTACACCCTTAACTCTTATTACTTGTTTTTATGGCACAAGCACAGACAACAGTCGGTGTTTAATCATGACAGACCTCTGATCTGTTCCATATAAACAACAGATGAATAAAAAAGGCTCCACTTCTTCAAACAAGTTTGACAGAAATATTTAATAATTTAATCCTGTAAAACAACATACTCATTTCTTAACTGCAGAGAAACTTTAAAGCACTAACACTGCTACAGAAGGTCCAATAACTAGAAAAAAGGCATACTAATCGTTTAACTGAAATTAAAAGTTAGTTCTCAGTTTCACAACACATTTTATAATTCAGAGACCAAAGATCACACAATGGCCCCGATTTCTGTTTATTGTTGTGAACAAATAATGAGGGCACAGATGAGAGATAACCTTCAGAAATCAAAAAAACACGTGCAACTTGTCTCCACTTCGCTATTGAACTTAACCCAGTACCACAAAAACACACACTAATGCTAGGTTTCCAACCCCTTCATCCCTCCTCTGCTCAAGAGATTCTCAAGCATGGCTGCAAGCAGGCAATGAAAAGAGGAAGAAAATATTCAAAAACACAAGTGTTCTTGCTTAAGGACTTAGGGCTACTATTGTAAAAGTCAAACTGTTCGATCAAGAATGATAAAAAATGATGAACTAACATCTAAGCATCTCCCCTATAACACTTACCCGTTAATAAAGCTAAATTAGGAAGCAATTTACAGTCACAGTTAAGCGCAGAACGGATACCCTACAAATATGATGCAATGCACAGAGTTATGACTGGTAGCACTCTGACCAAATTTCTTAGAAACTGAGTGCAAATACCTTAAATGCCTGGAAAGCTAAAGTACTGTTTTGTTTTCTTTCTGCAAAATTCTTCTGTTTGCAAACGTCCTATAAATATTCTGGGTGAAGACAGGATTTCCGCATAACAAATTCATGACTGGCAATTGGTTTGCTTTTCCCAGTTAATGACCAAGAATCTTTCTTCCCTTCCCCCTGCAGTACCTTGCAGATCGACAGGAATGAAGACCACGGATCCACATTCGGAAAAGAGTAAACTGAGATAATTTCCATTCAGCATGAAAAAAGATACCACACTGACACAAAACGAAATTACTTTAATGTATTTTTCTGCCTCTTACAACAACTCAAAAGGCTGCAGGAGATAAACTGGGAAAGTTATCCACAGCTTTCCTCTAGGAATTACATCAGCTGCTCGGGAAAAGTCACCAGCACATGCTTCCCCTCACAACAGAAATACACCAAAACTGCTGCTTGTCAGGAATACACGGCATGAGGCAAAAAATACTTTGTACCAAGGAGTAGGGAAGCTAAAACGAACAGGAAAAGTGACACAACGTGTACTTTTGATTACAAACTCCTTTCACAAACTGTCCTAGTTACCTTCCTCCTCCTCAAATAAACTGCCTTTGGTCCCTGGATCCCCTGCTCAATGGAAAAGGAAATTCCATTCTCAATGGACACTTTCATGCAAACCATTAAAAAGATAAAGACACTGGAATGCTCTTTAGCCCCAAACAATGACGGGGGTGAGCAAACAGGGCTTACAAGCATACAGGGCAGACACCACCCACAACTTCAGCCGCGGGTCAGCATAAATCCCCTCAGGGCAACACCAGGAGCTGGGGCGCACGCAGCATCACCTGAGCCGAGTCGGGCCGAGCCCCTCCCGCTACCGGCACGGCCCCCGCCCAGCGCGGAGCCCGCCCGCGGCCTCGGGCCCGCCCTCTCCGGTCCTGCGCGAGCACTTCCTGCCCACGCCCAGGGAGCCTCCAGCGCGCTCACACCCCTCCGCGCCAATGGTTCCTGCCCGGCCCCGGCGTTCCCCCCTGCCGGCCCCCCGGAAGATGGTTCCTGCCCGGGCCCATCATCTCCAGCCCTTCCCAGCAGCCACCTCCCTCCCCTCCGCGAAAATACTCGGCCCACAATATGGCGGCTGACAAAACACCTCGAGCGGCGCCCTGCCCCCGACTGCCGCGCTCCGCTCCCCCCCGCGCAGCCTCCGCGCCCGCCTGCCTCGCCCCTCGGCCGCCTCTCCCCCACCGCCGCCGTGCCCAGTTCTCCCTCCCCTTCCCTCCGCCGGTCTCCCGTCTCCTCGCGACGGGACCTACCGGCTCCCAGCCCCGCAGCCCCCACCCGCCCGCCGGCCCCCGCCGCCCGCCTGGCTTCACTCACGCTGTGGGAGCCGCCGAAGCGCGGCTGACAGACCTCCCTCTCCGCCGCTGCGGCCGACGCTGCGGCCGGTTTAATGGCGGAGGTCCCGCCGGCACTGCCGCCTGCTCCCGCGTCCGGCAGCCGCGGGCGGCCGAGCGGGCGCTGAGGGAACCGCGCTGCCGGCGGCTACCCGGCGCTGGGTGCAGGGCTGCTGCTGCAGCCGGGCGCGGCGCATTCGTGAGGCGCGGCGCAGGTCGCGGTCCGGCTGCGGGCTCGGCGCTCAGCTCCCGGGGCTGAGAAGCTCCCCTCCCCCCTCGGCACAAACAATGCGGCTTCACCACAGCGCTGCGCCGACGGGGGGGAGGGAGGGTAGAGAGAGAGAGGGAGGGAGGGAGGGAGGAGAGAAGGGAGCGAAGGGACGTGAGGGCGCCAGGCACCGCCCAGCCCCGCCGCCACCGCGGGGCGGGACCTGCGCACAGCCGCTCCTCCGGCCCCGAATGGCGGATCGCCGCACGGGCGCTGCGGCGGTGCGAGCCGGGCCTTACCTCGGGGGACAAGGCGAGAACGCGGCGGGCAGAGAGGCGCGTTCCCGCCCAGCGAGAACGCTGAAACGGCCGAGCGCGGGAAGCGGCGCGGGGAGGGGCGGCAGGGCGGGACGCGGCTGGTTACAAAACCACGGCTCAGAACTACAAGCGAGTGGTATTTATTATTTCTTTGGGGGAAGTCCAAGCTCGAGGTTCGCACACAGAAAATCTGATTGAAAGTTAGCTCTTGCGCGCCCTCGGGGTCAGGCGGCTGCTAGTAAACTCACCGGTAATAGCCGTACGTTTTGCCAAAAGCAAGACAAGTTATTTCTGTCTCTCCCTGAAAAGGACACCCTTTGTTATGTATTATTTTTAGACAGCCATTACGGCCGTACTCGAGATGTAGAGGATTTTGCTGCAATATATTGCGAGGCAGCTGCACCCACATGCTTAAAAGCAACTCTCAGCCAGCCCAGCCCAAGACAAACACTTGCCTTTGCCAATTATGCAGAACAAGTCCTGGGTGCAGTAAGCAGCAAAGTGTCAGGAGCAGGTATGATTCTCTTTGCCCATCTGTAATAGCTGTAGACTAAGTGAAGCCTTCTTCAGAACAGCTTACCAATTAATTTTTACATTTTCTCTAGTACTACTGTGCTGCTTGCCTCAAACAGCAGTTGGTCCTACAAAAAAATGTAGGACTAGGAAATAAGAAATAGATACACCTGTCATTACTTGTGAAGAGTGAGTGAAGGTCCATAAAACTTCAGTAACTTTGCTAATGAAATCCTGTAGAATGGGCACTTCCCAACTCCTTTTTCCCCGTCAGGGACTATCCAGCACACTGACCTCTTAACAAACCAGAAGCTATTAAAACCTGAGTGCAGTGCACTCAGTGTAGAAACAGACCTTTAGGATCAGATAGGCCCAGTAACTTCAAATTCCAATATAAAAAAAGACTATATGAACTGCAGAGGCCATCTGGTTATTTGTGTAGTTGCCTGTGAGGAATTGCTCTCCGACAGTATCACTTAAGTGATCCTACCACCAGTCTCAGAAGTCCGATTTAAGTTACCAGTGTTGCTCTGGAATTCAGCTCTATGGCAGAAAGTATTAAAGATAGAGCAGCATGCTAAATCATATACCTTTAGTTCACAAAGTATAAAAATGACTAAAAATTACGAATGTTGTCAAGAAGCTAATAGTATCTATGATAGCAAACATGTTATCTTTTAAGTGATAATCCATGTGTGTATCTGCCCTGCAGCTGTACAAATGCTTTAGAACTAGAGACAGGTTTTCCACAGGGCACTTGACGGTGTCCATACTCTCACATATCTGATGCGCAACTAAGTCTGGTGCCTTTCCAGTTCCTTTTTTCTGTCAGGTGGACTACAGGACTCTCTTCTGAGCTGGACATCCCTCTGATAATACAGTGTTCCTTATTGGTATTTGCATTATTTAATCATCTTTATGTAGTTTAAATTCATTTTTTATTCTCTCTAGTAAGCTCTACTTACATGACTTTTTCTTGAGATTCACCTTCCAGCTCTGCCTGCCGTGAACACAGGGCACATCTGGCAAAAGCACTCCATCCATAAGGTATAAGGTCTTGACCTTCATGCCGATAAAACCAGGAAGCGGCAGTTCCAAAATTATTTCATTAAAAAGACAGTGGCTGCATCAGATTCCCACAACCTGTTGACCAAGGACTCATAGCACAGCCTTAGCAATCACAGCAGCATGGTACAGTGCCAGAACTTGACCTCCTAACAGATTTGAGATAAAAAGTTTCTGATCCACATAGGCCTCCCTGCTCCTCAGATTTCTACAGAGCTTCGAAGAACTGCTGAGCTTCATTTCCTGGTTCCCATACTGAAGATGATGTCTCCACCTCAGATTATTAACATGCACGCACGGTTCATCAGTGTTCTAGATCCTCTCAATTATTCTCAGTAAGAAGGAGAGGAGTTTTTGCTACAGATGGTTCAGGCTCTGGCACAGAATAGGTGTTAGGCCTTGATACGGAACTTCAGACCAATGGCACAAAGATCAGGGCAGGCTCAACACATAGTTCTGTATCAGGAGCCTTACGCTTTCAAATCATTTCTCATTGACCTTATGACAGGCTACCAGATTAGGATCCTCAACCTCTCCTCATTAAATATTAGTATGTTAGTCTGAATTATTTCAAAATTTCAGAACATAGCAGCATCTGGGGCATTTTACCAGTCCTCAGCACACGCTTCTATAATCTGAAGGATACTTTTCCTTTGCCTTCTCCATCTCACAGGTAAGACATGGTGCCTCGAAATAGAGTTCTTTCTACTTTTGGTTAAGGAAGAAATAATTCTATTGGGATACCATACAATTTCAAGAAAAAAAAAAATAACTGTCCCTCTGAACCACAGTTTGCTGGCAGCAGGACCCTCACTACCTTTTGTGGCACTAGCTCAACATGAGCATGTGGCTTCAGGCCCTGTCCATAAGAATCTTCTCACCCCTACTTGGCAGAGTCAAGTTTTCATTCAAACTGCCACTGCTGATTCACCCTGCATGGAAGACTTCTACAGAAGGAGAATCTTCTGCCTACCAGCTTTCACTTGCACTAGTTACCAAATTCTCAAAAGAAATGCTTCAAGAAGTACAGATCATTTAAAAAAAACCAAACACTATTTAACTGCTTCAGCATCCTCCTCTTTCCTTGCAGTATTAAACTTCACACACATTTCTAAAGTGTATCACCTACGTATTATCACCTTTGTTTTACAGATTAGTAAAGATCAACTGAGTCTTGTTGCAGCACTTAAACATGGGCAGTGGTGTTTATCTTCCTTGAATGGAACTCTGTATCCCTCTCCTGGTCAGAACAGCTGGCTGGTGAAGGAACAAGCAAGTGGCAGAGCCCACTCCACATATGCTTTAGAACCTGCAAGAAACTTTCCATTTCAAGACAGGTTCTAGACTGCCACAACATACGTGTGTGGGTCTTCTTCCTATCGCAATGACAGATCTGCCTAACCTTGCTAAGTCATATGATGCCTCAAGCCAATCTATTTTCAAGTCACTGAACATTTTACACCTTGAAACTCCTCTATGCATGATTTATATTCCCCTCCAAAATACTGTCTCATGATATAGAACATTACCATGGTCCTTTCATCCTGCAAGGGGATGCTTTTCGATCTCACCTCATCAATTGTGATATATGGCACTGGTGAAATACTCACAGGTATGACTCTGCAAGGCTGGTTGTTCTCAAAGGAAGGGCTGTTCCCAAACCTCACAGAAGCCAGGACAGCATGCACTGTGGAAAAGATGCTGCAACCCTGTCAAAAGACACATAAGAGCAGTATGTTGACAAAAAAAATCACAGCTGTTTATCTGCACTCTGTCAGGTGGTGTAGTGTCTCTCCACCTCTTCTGGCTCATCTTTGTGAACTGCTGTATATAAAGACAAATCCATGTATCACTGATCAATCTCCTAGTCATCGTGGGTGCTTTGGCAGAAAGGCTGACTTCTTTTTTTGTACTAGACTGAGTGGGATATATGGTCCAAATTCCTAGATGACAATTCCAGAACAGGGATCAACATTTTGGCTTCTAATATGGAAGAAAAGTGTTAGCGCTTTTTACCCTTACACATTTACTAAATATTTCCCTTGTTCTCTGGTTAGAAAGAATAGTCTGCATTTTCCTGTTCATTCCTCTGATCCTGGACCTTTAGCCGTATTATGACAAAAGGGTGATTATCAGTGTTCATCCATGTTCACCAGCTGGTAATGAATCAAAGATCCTTGCCTCATAGCCTCACTCTTACTTCCTACACGTGCCATCTTTCTCATCCTCAGAATCAAAGTGTTTCTATAAGATGACCTTTTAGATCTCCAAAACCAGCTTGTGTTAATTCAAACAAAGGGTCTTCACTGAAAGAGGAGTTTTAAAATAGACTGCAGGCTGTGTCAATGCCTTTTATGGTACTGATAAAGACAGGGCCTTTTTATCATCAGAGCTCCACAAGAACTCAAGCAACATCAGTGTGCTTGCTAAGAAATACCTCTGTGAGTTGCATCTGCTAAGCAGTCCTATGGAATGTTATCTGTAGATAATACTTAAAGATCATTTGACAGAGTGGTCTTCAAGTTGTACAGCTGCTACTCAAAGCCCTCACCCCATTTCCATATAAGCATTTGTGGCAATTACTTCCTAGAGTCACCTACTGCAAGAAGAGGTATGCAGATTGTCACTTGCAGACAGAAAGGTACATTAAGCACATCACTGAGATACACAGTTGACAGGAAACTTACTTCCTGCCTTATTTACCCTTCCACTATCTAGCTTGAATCCTTTTAGCATCATGTACCTTTGGGATTTTGCAGTTACAAGATGCTCTCAACCAGATATGCTCCTAAATGTTGCAGAATGCAAGGCTTGAGCTGCTTGGACACTGCAAAGATTTAAAAAAAATAAATAAACAATGAAAACCTTCAGTATTAGGATATACATGAAAGCATATGTAAACTACAGTTCAACACAACAATGCCCAAATTACAAAATGCTGCAACAAAAGCACAAAACTTGCCCATGTACTCACCTGCAGATCTTCCAAATAGCAAAACTGCTATCTACTGGAGATTATTTTATCACACACAAACCCTTGGAGCAGAGTTATTTGCACTCTTATGTGTAATAACGCTGTTTACAGAAGAGCAGAAAGCCATAAACAAGGGAACAGTATTCCCCTTTTCTCCTGTCATTGCCTCTTTGGCATTAATGATTCAATTCCTAGTGTTTACAGTTTGGCACCTTTATTGTGTTCTGCGTAGTAACTCCACCTGCAAAGGTCTTTATGGGAGGCTATTCCTGCCAAATGGTATCTGCCATCAGCATAACCCTTCATTAACAAGTCACCAAGCTTCTGTTTAGCTCCCAGAACTGCCTCCCTGTACAATCAGATGGAAACGACTGCCAGCACCAGGGAGGCATCAGGAAAATAAATCCAGGGTTTGAGAGTGCCCTTTCAGCATCCCTAGTTATTCACCATCATTAGTTTAGCTGACAGAAGAAGCTGCATGTTCAGAACTGGTATGTCTGTCAATTTACATAGCATAACTAACTGAGACAAGTTATGGGCAAAGACAAAATGTCAGGGGTAATGGGTAGGAATCAAGAAGCAGAACAGTAATTGTTATGTGAAAAGCTCTAAAAATATCATACTTGCCTACCAAAGAATTACAAAACACTGCGTCTAAACAATTTACATTGGATTTTGACAAAACCTTAGCAGCAGATAAAGACTGAATTTATAAAAAGTTTATGCAACATATAAAAGCAGCTATGTGAATTGAAAATTTTTGCCAAAGGCAGCCACAGCGAGCGGAAACCAAAGTGCTCTCTATACAAATATCACAATATATTTCTCAAATCAAACATCCATTTCAGTATTTGTACTTCCAGTTTCTCCCTTTGGTTATCCTCATCAGGTATGGACTCATTTAGTACAAACACAGGTAACTTCTTAAACCAGCATAACCCATGAAAACAACATTACTGCAAATGCATTATTACTCTTTCAGATAATCCTTTTCTATTCCCTGATCCTTTCCTCTTCACTGGAAAAGATCCCCTACACAGCCTTCATCCAATCCAAGAAAAGTTACCACCTTCATGAAGTTGAACAATAGATAAGCCTTATTTTACTTATTAAATCTCTTTGAGAGATTTCTCTATTCTCAATTCCTTGCTGTCGATATCAAAACTTGCAAGTGTAATATGATGAAGTATAAACTGAGAGTGAAGTTGTTTTTCTAGTTAGGTCACTCAAAAGTATGTATCTCCAAGAAACGATCTCCAGTGTTTACCATGAGTTAATACTTCAGCCTTAGTATAATTAAGTTAAAATTCAATCAGCAATGAGACACAAATCCAGTCTTAATTACTTTACTACCTCATCCTCATTCATTCTAGAGGACAAACCTGGTCTGCAGATGATTAAGGCGGTATGCAACAGAGGAAGCTTTGCTGTTAGAATCCCTAGTCATTTACTGCAAAAGAAATCCCAAAATAGATGGGCCCATTCAGAACTAAAACCTCATTTACATGGGGAAGGACTACATAGCAAGGTGACATCAAAATCAGGGGGGGAAGAACAGAGTGAAAAAGTAAGTCAGAAGCAAGACACAATACACGACATCCACAAAAAAACCCGAAACAAGAGAACTGGACACAGCTTGTAGCTTCCTCTGTTCAGAGGCCCAACTCATATGTATCATTTAACAAACAGTAATGAGCTCAACATGTTTTCTTTGCTTTGTCTCAGACATGTCTACCACCTCAGTCAGTGCCTGATGCTGGCTTAAAAAAAAAAAAGAGATCTTCCAAGCTCACACATAAGTAGATCAGTTCCGATATATAATCTGGCTTCATAATGCAGACAGAATCTCAACAGGCTCAAAAAATGCTAGAATAGGAACTTCAAACTGAGCATTCCTGAAAGACATATTCCTGCACCATACTTGCTCCACATGAAGGGTGAGTAAGTCCTGTGAACATGCTATCATATGCTCAATTCCAAGTCAAAAACCAACAATGTACACCTCTGATGGGCTATAAATCCAGGACTATAAAGAGATTAGACACAATTGTGTTTGTAACAAATGAAATAATTATGTAAAAGTACAAAGGCATCATGGCTTTGGCAGTGAATGCTGCTTAAAGTTGCTCATAACTACTGTGTAATTGCTTGTTCTTTATTCGAGCACCCAACTTGACACCTTGGATCTGATAAGCAGAGCCAAGTGCCTGCTGAAGTTCATAGGGTATGTATGCTAAATATGTAACCACTCGCCTTTGTTAAGTGTTCTTAGAAATCATACCACTCTGATACTGAATTCAACATCCAAATTTAGTACTTCTGATCTCTATTTTAAGGTTTTGATCATTAAGTTGGCTGTGTCTAGATAGGGTCCTGGAAAAGGCTGGAGTCTATACAAGGAGGAAAAGAGATCATTTTAACTATATTACCTCAGCTTATATAAAAGGCAGCAACTCTTTGTGCTTAAGAACTATTACTTCTTGATATAGTTTTTGTCTTCATGATTTCATATAGAAAATGCACCACTGATGCTGAAGTCGCTAGAGGTGAAGCCAAAGGTTTGAGTGATTCAGTAAGGAAAATAAGCTTATCAGAGCAGGTCTGAAGATAAAGAGCAGCAAAATGGTTAGTACTGGTAGTATCAATATGCCATTGTAACATTTAATGTTTCCAAAGGTATATAAATTCAGAAAGACAGAACTACATTGATTTATTAATGCAATATCTGTGTTACCTTTACTATCAAGAAAGAAATGGATGGAAGGAAGCAAAAAAATCAGATTAAAATGTGACTCAGTGGCTGAAGAGACTCTGGGACCTCAGAACACAAAGCTGTGTCTGCATCAGCTAAACATCTACAATAATCACATAATATTGACAGAGAAATAGGTATATTTAAGGCACATTTTAAGTTCTGTCACACTAGGAAGGGATACAAGAATTTAACCTAGTTTCCAACTGGTTTTAAGCTCTCGTTATACCCTCCCTGGGAGCCTTCCGAGTTTAGTGCACACACCAATACTGAGAATGACAGAAAGTTGGATACTTACGGTTATTGCAGTGACGTTTCCTTCTTCTCTGAGCCTGTAACACCTATTCTTCAGAGAACTGTTTCTTTAGGAGCATGCTCTCTTAGCTTTACAATAATCTACAAAACATAACGGGCTGTAGGGTGAGGTATCCCTGCCCATGGCATGGGACTGGAACTGGATGATCTTAAGGTTCCTTTCCAATGCTAACTATTCTATGATTCTATGACCCATGTACTGGAAGTTTGCTCCAGAGACTGGAGTGAGAAGTCACTTTGTTATATTCATTTAATGTCATATCACTTCTAATTCATACCAGTTTCAGTTAAACGTGCAAATAAAGATCTTATCCGTTTCAGATATTGTGAATAAACAAGTTTATAAAGGCGTAAATGGGAAAAAACACAGAAAAAAAATTACTCTTCTGAAGTTAAATAAAAACCATTTTTCTTTCTTTCTGTCAAGATACCTTGCACAAACTTTACTAGTATTTATCTTGCCAAATGACCATGTACTTTCACATGTGTACACTTCAGACTGCATGCTTTATGGAGAATCTGTATCTTTAGACCATTCCTACACCAGAGTTGCTACATTCACCACAAGCCGGCAGTCTGGAGCCTTCTCTAGGAATTGCTGTTACTGTTTTCATTGCCTGTCACCAGATCAACATCAGCTCTAAGTTTATTCTTCATATTACTTGGTTGTGAGAAGACTTTCTGGTCCCAGATTTACTCAGATTTTTAAGACCTAGTTTCTACGTTTCCAGTGTATTTTTGCAAAATAAAAAAGTTCCACCTATTTCATTAAACTGTGATATAAAGCTACAGATTATACACCGAATCACTGATTGTTTTTCAACCCACTTAGAAGATCACTTAAAGAAACATTCAACTTTCATTAATCTCAAATATCAGTAACCATTAGGGAAATTTTCAGAATAAGATGTATGAAAAAATGAAGAGGTACAGACAGGTGCATACAGAGTGAACAACATGCAGTGGGAAAGCACAAAGTGAATTTCCAGGCTTTTTTAATTTCCTGTAAAATTTTCAACTGCAAATTGGGCAACTCTACCAAGGCACAGCTGTTAAAAAAGGGCAGTTAATAGAGCTATGTATTCTAATATTATCAGGTTTCTGTGGTGTGGTAAGTGTAACCATGCCGTTCCAGGTAAAAGTCAACATAATTGCTACAATTTTATAGTTCTCTAAAACATGCTTTATGAGATTATATATTTCTATTTATTATTATATTATTGGACGTTAAATAAGCACCATAATTTCCTGTCGTCAGACTGGTGATAGAGGTTTCTTAAGTAAGCTATCACAGCTCTATTAGAGTCCAAACTTCGTTTTGAGGTAGTTGTAATCATATAAATGCACTTTCTAACAGTGGAAACTGATCAAGTCATAGAATCATGGAATGATTTGGGTTGGAAGGGACCTTAAAGATCATCCAGTTCCAAACCCCCTGCCATGGGCAGAGACACCTCACACTGGACAAAGTTGCTCAAACATCCAGCCTGGCCTTCAACACTGCCAGGGACGGGGCAGTCACAGCTTCTCTGGGCAACCTGCGCCAGTGCCTCAGTAGTATGCTCAGGGAAAAAAAAAAACAACCAAAACTCAACCACTTGACATGAGATTTTCAAAGGAAGCATTAACTATAATAGATCACTTACTTTATGGTAACTGGCACCACCCATGTGGAAGACCACACCAGTACTACAGAAGTACAAACATACAAATACTGTAGAAGAATGTTCAAGAGCTCCATTAATCAAAACCAATCAACTGACTTCTTCATGTACTGCCATATATCAATTAAATTTGTTCAGTTAAAAAAAATCAATTAACTGATGAAAACAATTCAGATCAAAACCCAAGTATACTTACTTCAGCTCTATTTCTCTCTTTAAACACTGTCCTAGTCTAAAGCTTAGCATTGCTTCCAAACCAGTGCTGTTGTAAAATGCAAGTTAGTATGACCAGCAGCTGCCACTGGGAATTATACGTGTCAGTCTCACCAGATCACATCTTTACACAGCTTTCTGTAGAAATTACACATATTAAAAAAAAAAAAAATCCTCCCCCCCCCCCCCCCCAAAATCCACCCTACTTCACCCCCAACACCCAAAAAGCCTGACAACCATGACTAATCTTTCTCAAGGGAAATTACCAACCCATCACTGAGCACCAAAACTGGAGGAGCCTTATCCAGAAATATTACAAGATCTCAAGCATACAGTGAGTCACTGTTTTTCTGAACTGACACAGCGCACATCCTTCACCCCCAAACGACCTTCCCTGCAATGGCTATTCAGATCAGATCGAAGAGTCCCACGAAGCACCCGTTCCAAAGCAGATGGTGGCTGCAAATACAGCAAAATAGCGCCCAGAACCAAACCTAGCGTGCAGCAGACCGCAAATACATAGCAAGGTGGATGCTTCAAAACCAAATACGCATAATGGAGGCTAAATTTCTGAGACGGTGAGGGCTCTGCTCGGAGCAGGGGAATGCCCACGCCCCAGAACCTATGAAGGCCTCTCCTGTGGGACTCGGCCGGGGGAGGCTGCGGCACCTCCTGAAGCGAAGGCCCCGCCACCCGCCATCCCCCAGCTCCCGGCACTGCCCGCCCGCTCCCGCTGCGAAGACGGGCACGGCCGCTCCTCTCGCAGCCTCCCTATGAAGGCAGTGCCGCCCATATAGATGGCCCGGGAGGCCCTCGGGGCCTGGGGTGTCGCAGGAACCCTCAGGACGACGGCGTCGCCGCCTCTCTCAGCCGCCCCAGGAACGAAGCGGGCGGAGCAAGCAACCACCATGTCGCGCCTCTGCAGAGAAAGCTCGCGTCTCACCCCGGCCCCGCCAGCGGGCGGCGCAGCAGGGCAGCAGGACACCCGGCCACCCCCGGCCACCTGCGGCCATCCGCGACCGCCCCGGTCCGGGCACGGAACCGCCCCGCCACCACCTGCGCTTCGCGATCCGGAGGCAGCCATTTTGCGGGCTGCTATCGGATGACATGTTGTGCGTCGTGCGTGCGGCCGCTCATTAGCGCCTCCCCCCGCGCCTGGCGCTTGCGCAGGACGCCGCGCGTTGGACCGAGCCGGGGCAGCCCGCTCAGCGCCGCGGCGACGGAGGCGGCTGCAGACAAAGCGCCCGGCTAATGAATGGGACGGTCTTGCTCGGCCTTTCCTTTTAACTCCTTCGGGCCCGGCCGGGCGGTGGCGATCTCTGGCTTCCCTTGCAGCGGCTGCCTGGGGAGGTGAGTGGTATCGTTCCGGCACCGGGAAGGGGCCGGGCAGGGCGGTCTGGCTCTCTCTCCTCCGATCCCCGCCGACCCCTTCTTACCTGCCGCCGCTGGGTTCTACCTCAGTGGTGCCGGTTGCTTGCGCGGTCGTGGCCCTGGGCCCGGTGGTGTCCTGTCCCGCCCGGGAGCGCCCGCGGGACAGCGCCGCCAGGCCGGGGAGGGGGCGTGTGGCGGTGGGGCGGTGCAGGAAGCCGGGGACTAGGCCCATGGTGCTGGCTCTATTGTCTGCGAGGCCCCGGGAGGGGACCCGGCTGGCCCGACGGGCGGGGGTCGCCGGTCCCTGGGGCCTCGGCGCTGATTCGGACCGCCCGGCAGGGGTGGCCGCCAAGCCACCGGCCGCGCCCCGAGCCCGCCCGGCATTGTGCGCGGCGCGGGCCCGGGCCGGCGGGACCCGCCGGGCTCCGTGCCCGCGTCCACCTGGCGGGAGCAGTAACCATGTGGCCACTGCCATCCCGAGCAGAGGTGGCCCGGACAGCCCCGGGTTCGGGGAGGGCCCGCCGCCCCACGCAGCGGGCTGCCAAGGCTCCGCGGAGGGGACACGGTGCGGGCCGAGGTGCGTGGGGACCGGCGGGCGGGAGGGTTCCCTGGGCACAGGCTGGCTAGTCGAGCACCGGTGCTGAAAAGCCAAGGGAAGTCTAAAAAGCGTTTCCTCCCGAAAACGCGGGACACGAGAGGAGCAGGCGGCTAACACTGCATCCGTTATTGCGTGGGGTGAAGTGCTTAGCCCCGTCCCTCTTGAGCTGAGGCGCTCAGAAAAGTTGCTTATGGAAAAACTGCGGAGTTTAACATTTGTGGATTGTTTTTCTTGGTTCCTGCTTGGAATTCGGTATTTTGCTTAAAAACGTCTTCTGCAATTTCTAGATCCCTACTGAGACAGCTGCTGATGATAGAGGCTGGCTGCGTTAAAATGTTGGATTTTAGAGTGTCCACTACGGTTAAAGTTGTCTGCTGCACATACGGTCTGCTATGTATAAAAACATGTATTAATGCATTGAAAGGTAAAAGGCCTCTTGCATTAGTGGTGACTCCACTTACACTACTAAGTCTAGAAACGTTTGTCTTTGAAGTGTATAAAGAAGTCCTCTTTCCCTAATCTTTCTCCCTAGTGCTCATGTGTTAGAAGCAGCCACGTCTTGTTTCTGGGAGGTATCTTTGAGAGATTTCACTAACTCAGCGTAAGTTGTCACACTATGCCTGTAAATACCAAGTAGAGAAAGTTTTTCAAGCCCGCATAACATAAGCATACCTCTCAGTGTTGTCTCTATGGCCCACTACATATGTGCATGCCCTCTGCTTTTCAAGAGGGTGAGCGCAGTTATTTTCTTCCAAAGGTTATCTTCAGTAATGCAGCGTTTCGCTTTAAGTCATGAATGTGCACCCCTGGGATGATGTTCTTGGAGTACACACTGGGGGTAGTGAAGTGTGGAAGACCTATCAAGTATCCCCAGGATATGCTGCAGCTGGAAAGCCTGTATTTGTGCAAGTGCTGGGTAGGGGCATCCTGGTTATTACTTAGTGTAGAGATGGGTAGAGGAAAAAAATCCTGCATTTTTTCACTGTATATTAAAAGCAGCAGAAATTCTTTTGTGCGCACTAGTAATTTGCTGTCTGCTGTCTTTAAGACCAACAGGCAATGTGCAGAAAGCTTTTATTTGGTTGGATGTCTCTACTTTCGTACTTGTGTTGCTAGTATGAACTTGAACAGCTGTTTTGAAATATATTCTGTAGAAATCCTCCAGAGTGGGCAAATGTAAGAATATTGACTGAGGGTAAGTAAAATGAAAGAGCCAAACTGAGCATCTTGGAGAAGTTTTCCAAACATTGGTACTTTTGAATAACCATAACTCTTATAGTGTTACTCTATATACAGTAAAACTGTGACAGTACAGCATCCTTAATGATAATGTAAAAGGCAAAGTATATAATAGTGGAAGGCTAGGCAGGTGATGCTTTTACAGTAATGCTTATTTTCTTCTTGTTACCTTGTCTCCTCTGGTTGGTGTTTCCACCTGTCCTGGCCATTTTAAACCTAGACTGCAAACATCCCGAGCAAGAAGTGTTTTTGCAAAACAGTTTGTCTCGCAGGGTCTTGGATGGTCATTGCAGAGGGCATCTGCTTCTGTACACATAAGACATCACTAAGGCTTATAACAGATCCTTTGGAAACACAGGAGGGCAACTGAGTTTCACATGTTTGTTTAAAATTGTCTATACACATGAAGCAGAGTATCTTCTGTCAGTGATATGTAAGAACTAGCTATTACAGATGGAAGTCCTGGAAAACTTTAAGTCATAGGAGATAGCTACCTGTTTGTGTGGCTTTTGAGCTTATTGTATCTTCTACTTCTCCCCTTTTTCTTGGAATTTATTCTCTTCTGATTTTTAGAACCCTAAATACAATAATTTCTTAAAGATTTCTTTTATGGCTCAGAAAGTTTGAGCTAAAGAATGCAGATTTATCTCCCAACACCTTGCTGTATTTTACCGCCATTAGCGGTGAAGACTGTATGAGAGAATTTTGTAAATTCTGTCTTTTGAATGCTCATTTTCAATTTGTAGGAGTTCTCATCTTCAAAATGAGCATATTATGCTGTGGGGTTGCTGCTGTAATGTACAGTTAAAATAATTGTCTCTCTGTTGTTAGGTGTGATGATAAATGTATATTAGCTTACATGGAGATAGAAAGCAGTATTACAGAAAGTTTAGTTGGAGGTTTTGCACAATGTAGATCGTCACTCATTAGCATGACTGGTGCCTTTTTTTTATTAAGTAGGGGAAATTATGTATTTTAGTAGTATAGACATAAATTAATGTCATTTACTGTCATCTGTTCAAGTGTACACTTTCAGAACAGGTTGCACAGAAAGCTGTTCTCTTGCATGTGGCAGATGTGCATTGTTTTCTGTACAATTTCAGCTGTTTGTTTTGCACTTGCTACTGGCATCATCAATACCTGTCCATTCACAACTACACGATTGTTTGATTTCAACCAAATATGAAAAAAATGAGTAGTTTCTGTGGCCTAAAGATAGTTTTCATGTGAAATTTAGGGTTTAAAAGCACATGCTAAAAGTAAGAACAACTAAAGCTTTTACTGTTTACCCCCCACAGCGGAGGAACTTTTATCCTATGTTAGTGTGATACATAGTTTAACCATGTAGGATTGTTGAGGGGTTTCTCTGGAGGGGGGGGGGGGGGGCGGGGTAGTTTTTTTGGTGAGACAAAGCATAATGTGATGGTCTGTGAAAGCAACAGGGAAATATTTTAAAGCTCTTATTTTCATTCAGGTGTGACAGAACAAATTGTTAATTTTCTTACATTGAACAACATACTGGAAGGTGAAGTATCCGTCTTTCCCTGTGTAAGACTGGTTTTCCATGGATATTGGCGTAAGAAATATTACGATACTACCATAATCTTTATTTAAACTTGCAACCTGTGTGCTCTGTTTAGTTATTACTGCACACTTGCCTCCCTTCCCTTTCTCACCTCTTTCCCTTCCTCTTTGCTTTGTAATGACATGTAAGTTTGGACAATCCCTAGGGTTTGTTAGGGTTATAGGGTTACTAGTGCATTGTTATAGCTGCCCGAGAGCTTGTTGGGTTTTATTTTTCTCTTTCCTTTTGAGTGTGCTGGTTTACATTCATGAGGGTCATACAGATTTATTTCCCCTTGGTGTGTTAGAGTAATTTTTTTTCACTGAGTGCTCAGATTCTCTCTATGTTTAATAGAGAAGGTGATTCTGGAGTTCAGAAGTCAATAGCTTGAAAATTATGCCTGAAAATAGGCTTGGTTTAACAGCTGTGACATATTTTAGCACTACTCTCTTGCAATTCTTCACAAAATGTATGGAAAAAGGAATTTAAGATTAATAATGTATTTGTCTCATATGACAGTGATCAAAGAATTCGTTTGTTTTGCCCCAGATACATTCAAGTAGCATTTCAGTAATTATACTGTTTACCTGTTGCTGTAATTTTGTATGCTGTTTTTTGAATCAAGATTTCCCTCTAAAGAAAATTAGCTCAGATCCAGCTAAAATGACTTCTTCTTTGTTACTCTTCTCACTAAAACAGTCAAGAAAATACAAACATTAATTTGAATTGAATGAAATGTTTGGCCCAGCTTGAAGCTATTTTACAGTCAACTTTAACAAATGACAGAATGGTAAAATGGGAATGGCAGGGTTCTGGGGTTTTGAGGCTGTTTTTTTTAAAAGGCTTTGGGGAGGATAAATGCATTGTTTGTACTCTATTTTGACTGTAGTCTGGTGGCTCTGGCGCTTGTAAGGAATGTGGGAGAGCCAGGTTCACTTCCCTGCTTTGCCCGAGGAGCTGAATCCAGATCTCGGGAGAGTTCCTTAACTGCTCCTGCTGACAACCCTGTATCGGGTGGGTCTCCGTCTCCTTTGCTGATACCTTCCTTTTTGTATACATTATTTAAATGTTCGGTGCAGAAGGGATGGCTGAAATGTCTCATCTTAACAGTCAAAGCAGCCAGCTGCACAGCTCTGGAGATGTTTTCACTTGCTTAAGAGAGAGTATGGAAGTATTTTTAAATGAAATGTCAGTAAAAGAAGCATATAATTCATTCCATAATGCACAGTAAGCTAGTAGTCAGGACTTTCCACCCTCTGAGAGGTGCTTTCTTTCTCAAGGAAAAAAAGCGTGTATATGTATGTCTGCATCTTTTATCAGTCACCATCTTGCAATCCAAGAGCAATAAGCACTGACTTGGTGGGGAGAATGCTTTGCTGATTTAATCTCTGTTGATGTTTGAGCTATATGAAGTTTAGAAAAGAGGCCAAAGCAGCATCCTGACCACAAAGCACTGCAGTCCAGTGTTTTCTGCATTTAGATTTGGAGTTAAAGTTCACTTTCCAGATATTCTAAGATGGCAAAAAGATTTTCTGGTTGCTTGGGGTTGTTTTTAGTATACTGGCGCAGTGAGACAGCTGGTGCCTCTGCACAATGACACTCGTGTCTGTGTAATGGTCAGTGGGACTGAAAATGTGAAACTCCAGAAGTATGTCCTGTGATAGACTGTTTTGGTCTGTTTTGTTGCTAAGTCAATTTATCTAACCTAATATGCTCCACTTGCAATCGTTATGTTCTCATATGTGGAGAATGATAATCTTGTGTTGCTCCAATGCTGTTGCATGTTGATTAATACACGTGCTAGGTGCAGTGTGTAAGCAGTACGCTGAGCTAATAAAGAGGTGTAACAAGCTGCCAGATGAATCCTGTGGTGCATTGAAAGGTGTTGGCAAGCGCCTTTGAGATCTCGTATGTAGTATAGGCTTGGTTTAATTCATCATGAGAGGTGGTCATCCCTAAGCATAAAAAAATGAAGCAGCATCAAGACTTTGACTTTTACTTTGAAATCCTCACAGTACTCACTGGGGGGATGAGGGGGCCTGTGTTTAGAATTTTTTTTCTCTGGAGTGCTAGGATTTTACATGTCCGTTTTTTCTTGAATATGTCAGTTATGAGGGCTAGGGTGTTTGAAGAAGGTGAGAGCTAGTCATGCAAGTGCAACTGCTGGAGCTGTCATCTAAAGAGAAACTTGAGACATCCCATGACTTGCCACTGTGACAATTAACAAGACTAAAAAATATATTAAAAGGAATTACTTTCTTCTTTTCCTTAGATACAATCATCATCACTAAGTTTGAGTAGCAAGTATTTAACCTCAAATGAAGCCGCCTGCATGCAGTGGATCAGATGTGTAAGTTTTTTTTGTTTGGGGTTTTATTTTGTTTTGTTTTTCTCAATAAACTAGTGGGCAGCTTGTTTGTTTTGGATCTTGGATTGTTGTTATTAATTTAGAATAAGACAATAGATAAAGGTAATGAATAGTTGTATGCCTGTGTGTTGAGTTGAAGGGAGCTTAATAATTTAGGAGGAGGTTATTGTGAGTACCTGAGACTTAAAAATTAAGTTTGGAAGCTTGGGTATCTTTACAGTGTTATGGTAATGATAACCAGTTTATGATTTATGGGGCACTTCTTACTCTCTGCTAACAGCTGACATATATCTCTCCTTACCCTGCAGTTTACCCCTTAAAAAGGGGGAAGTAGTTTACATGCTACTTTCATCCTATACTCAGATTACACTCATCTTACTCAGATTTTAATGTCACTGATGAAGCAAATTTTAATATTTTCTTCTAGGGTTTTGTCTAAAACTTTTTTTTTTTTATTTTATGTATTCAGTATGAGCTGTTGAGTGTAGGTATTTTGGAAGCCTGAGATTTCCAACTAAGGTGCAATAGAAAAAAATTGTTCATATGCAGATCAGCATTTACATGTAGATTTACAATAAATGTTGTGTGTGTATAGTGTTTCAGAAGTTTCTGTTTATTTTTTCTTCCCTCCCTGAAACGGTTTATTTTTGAGATGCCTGGGTTATTGCTTAACATGCATGTTGGCAACAGATGGACAAAATGTTTAGGATAAATAAAATGTTGAGCTAGGAAGTCTTAGTTGAGTGATAGAATCATAGAATAGTTTGGGTTGTAAGGAACCTTCAATGCTCATCTAGTCCAGCCCCGCCCTGAAATGAGCAGGGACATCTTCAACTAGACCAGGTTGCTCAGAACCACATCCAGCCTGGCCTTGAATGTCTCCAGGGATGACACATCCACCACTCTCTGGGCAACTTGTTCCCGTGTTTCATCACCGTCATTGTAAAGAATTTTCTCCTCACATCCGTCTTGTGTCTCCCCTCTTCTAGTTCAAAACCATTACCCCATGTCTTATCACAATAGGCCATACTAAAAAGTTTTCCTCCCATCTTTCTTATAAGCCCCTTTTAAGTACTGAAAGGACCCAATAAGGTCTGCCTGTAGCCTTCTCTTCTTCAGGCTGAACAGCCCCAGCTCTCTTAAGCCTTTCCTTATAAGACTGGCCTCCATAGGAAAATAAGAATAAAAATACAATTCAGATTCATTTCTTGAAGTTAAGTTTTCCTAGGTGACACATACAGAAGGTGTGGGGGATTTTATTACATACCAAATCTGCTTGTGGATTGTTCTTCATCAGAGTCTAAGCAAAAATAAACTGCTCATTCTTTCCAAGTATGTAGCATAGCCAAAGAGCAGGAAAGAGTAATTGTCATTTGCAGCAGTCTTTTGAGTCACTTCTAGACCACTGTAAAGAAATCTGATAAAAGGGAAAATGTTGCTTTTGCTTCAAGATCCAAAAGCTCATTTTCATGTGTTTAATGCTGAATGCACTCTGGAATAGAACTTAGATTATTTTAGCCAGCCTAGAAAATGCATTCATAGAACATATTTCTAATTCCTTGTGCCTTGGTTGTTTTTTTTTTTTTTGTTAACTTTTGTTAAGATTTCATAGAACACCGTCACTTTTACGTGTTTCTTTTGGGAAATATGAAATGTGAGGAATATATAAAATACATAATCTTTTAAGTGATCTCATACTGTTTCTTGGTGCCTTTTTCCTTCATGGCATGGTAGTTAAAGGCTGACTTTGTTTTTCCCCTGTGTTACAGTGTATCAATATATACGTGATGCATTTACATACAGGTTGAATCATGCAGTGTAGAAGTTACAGAATCATAGAATAGTTTGGATTAGAAGGGACCTTCAGAG
Organism: Pezoporus wallicus; assembly: GCF_028554395.1. Taxonomy (NCBI): domain Eukaryota; kingdom Metazoa; phylum Chordata; class Aves; order Psittaciformes; family Psittacidae; genus Pezoporus; species Pezoporus wallicus. The sequence goes on from NW_026639746.1 coordinate 608,631, forward strand.
CTCATCTAGTCCAGCCCCCTGCAATGAGCAGGGACATACTCACCTATATCAGGTTGCTCAGAACCATGTCCAGCCTGTCTTTGAATGTCTCCATTATTGCATACTAACTCCTGGAGTCCAAGTACTGCAGTCCAGAGAGCTGGCATTTTGCAAATGTTCCTTCTGTCCATAGTGCTTTCTTCATTTGTGATTAAGAAGGCACTCTTTTGAGAATGGGTACCCTAAGAATGGGTACCTGTATGAGGCTGAGAACAACGATGGGAATATACTGCTGTCCAGATTCTGTTATCTTCTCTTTTAAAATTTTAAGTTTTGGTAGGTAAGAAATATACAGACCTACATCCTTTAGCATCCACTGTAAGAATTAATGTGCATATGGTGTGCAGTAGCTTTTATGTGCAGTTTAGATGGTTGAAGAAAATCTAGTTCCTGATTAAAGGAATCTGATAGTGTTAGATATGCCATGAGGAGGTGGAAGAGGAAAGAGTAGTGTGGAAACTGCTTTCTGTTTATAACTCCCACCCAACTACTGGCTCCCAACTCATGTGAGCTTTCCTTATTTAGGATTTGGGACCACAAATCCTTGCTAAAATGGCATAGAAAATATGATATGGCTGCCATTATCTATTTTTACTCTGTGGTTCCCCTTCTTTCTTTTGCATTAAAGGTGGGAATGTGATATGCTTATAACTGTGGGAGCGTATCTACAGATAGGAGGGAGGGGGGAACCGCCAGAAGACAGCAGGTAGTACCCATTAGATGAGAGGTTTTCACTTGTAACTTGGATTGGTAGCTGCTGAAGCAGTAGGAAGAGTGGGTCACCTTCCAGAGAGCCAGGGTGCAGATCATGCTGGTGGCAGCATCTTTGCTTTTGACACTGGGAAACAGGAGGAATGGAGTTCTGTTCTTTTAATTTCCTGGTGATGTTGATTTGTCTTCTGTGGCATACTGTGCTGTGGGGAGATGATAATCTGTTTGTGAGAGGAAATTCAGTGATGCTTGTAAAGAACAGGGAGATTCCTGATCCTTCTTTTTTCTCTAAATATTTTTATTTATTTCCCTTTTTTTATACCTGTCAAAGTATTGGGTTAATTAAAATAAATATTTTGGCTTATGTAAAATAATAGAAATCAAGCAAATGGAAACAGCAAGGGCTATCCTTTTCTTTACCTTGTACTAAAAATATTGTGGATTCTGCTCTGAATAAAATGCCTGTGTAACCTTATTCTGTAAAATGTATTTAAGTTACGCGTTATGTTACATGAATTAAATCTCATGAACTGCACTGGTTAGAATAGGTACTACAAAAAGCTTTATTCTTAATTAAAATTCTTGATGTATTTTTAGTTAGCTCCTTGAGCAAAACCTTATTTGCTCAAATTAAAATCTGTGTCTATGGCAGCAGGATGCTTCTCTTTTAAACCATTTCTTTTGTGGGAAGGTGACCTAGCTATTTGTTTGTTAGGGACAGGAGTATATCTTTGTACCTCCTGCTAATGTTTAGTGGGGTGCTAGTGGAAACAATGTCATCTTTCCTGTGTCAGGTGGGTCTTTGCTTCCGAGTCTCGCCTTGCCTTGAAGGCAAAGAGAATGTGTCTCTAAAAGAGGTTGAGAGGGAGAAGACCCCTTGTCATGGAGGCTGGGGACAGGCTTCTTGACAAGTGAATGGGGAGATCCATACACTCGCTTATACCTCTTCTGAGTAGGAATGCTTGTTTTGAGAGGGACAGAGTTGAGGTCATTGTTTTGTAGACTGAGATATTGGGTGAAAATGTCAGATGAACATACAATTAACTTTGAAAATACCAAGTGTCAAAAAAAATGCTAGAAGGGGGCACAAGAACTTCACTTCTACCATGGGCATGATTGATTATTCCTCTGTGCATGATATGGAAACTTGGCTTTAAAGTTACCAAGCTACCTGGTTGTTTTTGTTGTAGTTCTTGTGCTTGTTGTCAAGATAAACCGGAGTATTTCTGAAGTCCGTAAAAAGAATTTTGGATGGTATTGTTAATATTACTTTCTGTTATATTTAATATACTTAGTAAAAAGATGGTCTTTTCCTTGCTTCAAGTAAAATCTAGCCCTACTTCTTCAAATGAGGAAGAAAGAATACCTGGTACAGAGAAGAAACTGACTTACTTGGAGAATCATTTGCAGTTGAGTGTATCTTCTGTCTTCAGTATTTGTGACAAAAGAACAATTAAGCTTCACTGTAAAAAGTCACTTTGAAGCAGATAAACTACTGTTTATCCTCTTATATGTTTTTTGGTCTTTTCAGGGGCTACGAACTCCATTTTCTTTCTAACCTACCTTTTTGTGCACAAGCATTACAGTATACATAAGCATAGTACTATGTCATTTCACATGTATATGACTATGATATATGCAAATCATAGGAAACCTCTCCATAGCACAAGTGAAACTGAGAACGTGTAACTAACTGGCATCAATGTGAACACAGATTCGGATTAATGGGTATCTATAAAGGGCTTTTAAAATAGACCTCTTCAGACTTGATGTTATTAGTGACAAAATAGATATCGGTATATGATAGTCTTGGCAGCTCAACAGGTATCATTCAATTTTTCTTTTTTTCTTTATTTTAGAAAAATTATAGCTGAAACAGGTCAGCATAATACTTCATTCTATAAAGGACCCTATTTATATTTTGTGAGATTTTTGTTCTCTTCATGCTTACGTTGGTGTTTTCATTAAGAGTTCCAGCACAACTTACTGTACACAAGACATGATGTGCCTCCCCAACTGCATTTTCATTCTTTGTCATCCTACCTATTCAGCTTTGTAACCCTCAGCTTTCTCCTTTATAGGTGTCTAATTTTTAACTGTTTAAAATCATCCTGAAAGTCCTTAAGTTTCCACTCCTACTGAGTTTAAAGACAGACATTTAAAATAAAAACCAAACAAAGCCAAACCCACAAAAGCATATGTTGTCTAATATTTCACAAGCTAAGAAGGTGGACTCATCAAGGGAAGAATAAGAATCTTCATGTCTTTAATCCTGTCCCCATTTACATTACTCAGCTGTAAACTGGAAGAGTAGTGGGCTAGGGAGAGCTGGGACAGAAATGATGAGTGGCATTGTTTGGGCTGAGGTGTTCTTTCTGTTGTTGTTTTAGCTTTGCATTTTTATTCTACTACTAGGATAAATGCTGTTTGTGTGGAATGGAGATTTCTTTGCTATGGATTTTATAATGTATAACAGTGCTGCTTAAGCCTAGGTGGTGGAGGATGATGTTTCAAATAGATACGTGCTTAATAAATTGTCAAATAAATTGTGAAGACTGATTTCTCCAGAAATAAGCTTGAATTTTGACTCCTACTCTGTATCAGACACCTGCTTTACTCTATATCAGATACCTGGTTTATTCTTAAACATGCTGAGCCATCAGCCTGTATCATTGGGGTCTGATGAAATGTTTGTGCACTGGGCATGTTCAGCAAATCTGGTTGGACACTAAATAGGGATGGCAGAACTAAATGTCAGCCAGATGTGAATAATCCACATGCTAGCAAAATGTCTTTATTTATAGCAGATTTCAACAATAATAAATGTATGTATTTTAAAAGTATTATCTCAATCTTTTAAGGAAGTTTTATGGTTGAGTTTTACTGGTGTAAAAGCTGAATTAAGAAGCAGATCCTCTTTAAAAAAAAAAAAAAAAGCAAAACCTCTCCCAAAACCCCAAACCATGAGTTTTTAAAATGAAATCTTACTTTATTTCTACTTTGTGTGTATTTTAAAGTATTTTTAATGATGCTAATCCATAAATCTTGCTGTTTCTCAGCAGTTTTGTCATTTTTACAAATTATTTTCACTCCTTTTACACATCAGTTTAAGAGCCAGTGTAGTTTTGTGGGGGGGACCTGGTGCACATGCTTTCTTCCATGCACTGTGATGCAGATGATTTAGTGTTTGAGACAGAGGTATTTGCACAAAGCCAAGGCTTCCAGTTCTTGAATCTTTCCTGAGGTTTCAGGCATTATCTGAAAATGGTCAATAAACAGAGACTTTTTAATGTTTACAGTAGCAAGAGGAGAAAATAGATGTACAAAATAGCCCAGCTTTTAAGAGGCCAAGTTTAAGTTTGAGGAGTTTGAGTTTCTGCGGTGCTAGGTGTTTTCTGTGTGCTGGTTAGATTTTAACTGGACACTGTCCCTTTAACAGTAGTCTAAACCTGCCTCTTCCGAGCTGTGCTGTTGATTGTTATCTTCCTGCATCATTGTTAAATTAGTGGTGGTGGTGAACCTAGAAGACACAAAAATCCAGAGACCCCTAAATCAAGGAAATATAATTTGGCACTAGCAGGTCTGTTTTACTGCCTGGTATGAAATAGCCCGTGTTCACAGTAAAATTATTTGATGTTTTGAGGAACAGGAGGCAAGAAAGGGGGAGATATTTACATTTAGCTGGTAGTGTTTTTAACTTTTCAGGCTCTACTGTAGCTAAATTCCTGCATTTGCAATTAGGGTTGAGTAGCCAGAGTAATGATAGTTATGGCTATAATACTTATCTCTCCACACCTTGATTTTTTTTCTGTCTGGAATGACTGATTTAGGCCCCAGCTCACACCACACACAGGTTTTCAGCAACATGAAGAGGCATGAATGATCTTTGTACTTGGATAAATCGGAGGTGTCTGTGTCATGTCCTGGCAGGTCGTGTGAGCTCACTGGGGAGCTCACAATACCTTTCTTGGGGGGCTCTCATTATTCCTGCTTTGTCTCCCAAGCCTCTGAGCATGTACCTTTGTCCCATCACTTTCCAAAGCACGTTTTCCTTCCTTCCTTATGTGTTGCTCTGGATATGTTATGTTCTCTTTGGAATTTTTCCTGGCTTCTCTGCAGGGATGAGGGAGTTCAGGGCATCGCCTAAGCCCTGCCAGGATGCTGCTACATTTCTTAAGCAGCTGAAGCCAAGCAGTTGTGGTACCCTTGAGAGCTGTCTGGTTCCTGCCTCCAGCTTGTCACAGGTCCCGCATGTGGCATCCTGCTTGTCTGGCCACACATCTGTGAAATGCTCCAGCCTTGGAGAAAATAATCTCCCCCATTTTTCTTTCCTTCCCACCACCAGCCCTAGTCCGAGAGCTTTTTGTTTATTTTTTTCATGTTTACATGAACATAAAATGTGTTCATAGATGTTTCCTGTTTGTAAACCAGGATTTTTCTAAATGTTTGTCTTACTCCAAAATGAAATTTAAAAAGTAATTACAGAAGCATTTTTTTCATTCTGCAAGTGTTTCAGAAGCCCTTAGGAGCCTTAGTGAGGGCAAGACCTTGGATAAGCTACATAGTGAAATGACCCTGCAGAACTAATGGCAGAATAGATAGAACAAAACCAAAAGATGAAAGATAAAATATTGCAACTCTCCTAATTGGGAGTGGGTCATGGAGGGTGAAATCTAGACTTCTGCAAGACCAGTAGCTTGTGACAGAAGAGCTAACATAGATACTGTTTCTCAGCCAGCATTAAAAAAGGTTGTATTTCTGTTACTTCTGTATGTTGCTTTTTTGAAGCTAGAAGTAGGGGAAAAAGCATACTAAATAATTGAAATTTTAAATAAAAATACTTTGTTTCTAACATCAGGACTTTTTTCTGCAGTAAAAGAGAGTACTTATAAAAATAATAGTCTTTTTTTTTTCTCCTGTCTATATGTGCTTTTACATATTTTCTGTGAAGTACACAAATCTCTATAAACTTCAACTCTTTCATATAAAATTAATAAAAATGTCTAATATTACTTGTCCTAATTGTTACATCATTCTCTTCCAGTATTCAGTTAGGGTGAAGACTATTCCCGTCATCGAGGAGCAGTGTACAGTATTGTTGGTGCTGCTTCCACACTTTACTTTTTGGGGATTTTGGTTTTATTTTTTCTTTTTTTGTCCAGATAGATCATTTGTGTGTGTACATGAGAGGGTATTTTTCAAGTTGGAGAGAGCACCTTTGTAAAACTACAGCAGTTAGTGGTTAATGTAAGATCTGCCTTCTAGGTGACTGGAAAAGTAATGGAATAGTAAAGGTGGCTTTACCTTCCTCCTCTCTCCTGTTGGTCCTCTGCATGCACTGGGTCATGCTTACACATCTGTGCAGAGTCCTGTGAGCTTCAGTGAAACTCAAGCGTAGGACCCACCTCATGTCAGAGTGTGACTAACATTATAAATGTGCAGACTCTTCTAATACCATGTTTTAATGCTCAGTATCTTGCAAATATATGTTGTTTTTATGGGTGAACTGATACTTTGTTATAGGAAATTTCTATAGAGAGAAATATGTGACTGTTCTTAGTTTGCCTTCTTAGAAGGATTTATAACTCTGAAGAGGTGAAGTTTATCTAGGCTGTTGGGTTGGGTTTTTTTTTAAGCAAATATTCCTCAGTTAGCACAGTACCTGCCATTGAAATAGAAGCTAATAATAATTTCTCAGAATGTCTCCTCCTTATTCCTTGTACTTCTTATTTTTAGGGATTTTTCTTTTTCCTTTATGTTTTTAATGACGCCTGTACATTTCAAAAAATAAAAAAACATAGCACTAGTTATCCTATAACTGACATCTGCTTGTGCAAATTGCTTTTAATGTGCTTTCACGTACCTCCTGCATTCAGATTCTATCACTACTCTTATTTTTTTTTTCTTTTTCAAGGTAGGCAATAGTTTTGCTTTCACTTTGTCTCCGCATTTTGCATCCTACTTAAAACAAGTACTCTTGCATTTTGCAGATGTATTTGTATTTACACTGTATGCACTTGTATAATAAAGTTCTCGCTGTTTTGTTTTTTCTTTTCTTTCTTTTTTGTGGTTTAAACTACTTTTTCTAGACCATTACTGGCCCTAAGATTCTGTAGTATAATCAAGTTCAATATTGTTATTACCTGGCTATTCAACCTAAAATTGTTTAAAGCTTACCAGCCACTATCTTCTTTACAAACAAATAATCTCTTTGTGGCTCAGTGTTCTTGCATACTTTTAGAATCATAGAATAGAATCATAGAATAGTTAGGGTTGCAAAGGATCTTAAGATCATCTAGTTCCAACCCCCCTGCCATGGGCAGGGACACTTTACGCTAAATCGCATCACCCAAGGCTTTGTCCAACCTGGCCTTGAACACTGTCAGGGATGGAGCACTCACAACCTCCCTGGGCAACCCATTCCAGTGCCTCACCACCCTAACAGGAAAGAATTTTTTCCTTATATCCAATCTAAACATCCCCCGTTTGTTTGAGCCCGTTACCCCTTGTCCTATCACTACAGTCCCTAATGAAGAGTCCCTCCCCAGCATCCCTATAGGCCCCCTTCAGATACTGGAAGGCTGCTATGAGGTCTCCACACAGCCTTCTCTTCTCCAGGCTGAACAGCCCCAATTTTCTCAGGCTGTCTTCATACAGGAGGTGCTCCAGTCCCCTGTTCATCCTTGTGGCCCTCCTCTGGACTGGTTCCAACAGTTCCGTGTCCTTTTTTATGTTGAGGACACTAGAACTGCACACAATACTCCAAGTGAGGTCTCACGAGAGCAGAGTAGAGGGGCAGGATCACCTCCTTCGACCATCCTTTTGATGCAGCCCAGGATACAGTTGGCTTTCTGGGCTGCAAGTGCACACTGAAGCCGGCTCATGTTCGGTTTCTCATCAGCCAACAGCCCCAAGTCCTTCTCCGCAGGGCTGCTCTGAATCTCTTCTCTGCCCAGCCTGTAGCTGTGCCTGGGATTGCTCCGACCCAGGTGTAGGACCTTGCACTTGTCATGGTTAAACTTCATGAGGTTGGCATCAGCCCACTTCACAAGCGTGTCAAGGTCCCTCTGGATGGCATTCCTTCCCTCCAGGGTATCAACCGAACCACACAGCTTGGTGTCATTGGCAAACTTGCTGAGGGTGCACTCAATCCCACTGTCCATGTCAGCGATGAAGATGTTGAACAAGACCGGTCCCAACACCGATCCCTGAGGGACACTACTCATTACTGGTCTCCAGCCAGACATTGAGCCATTGACCACAACTCTTTGTGTGCGGCCATCCAGCCAGTTCTTTATCCACCGAGTGGTCCATCTACCAAATTGATGTCTCTTAAATTTAGCATCAAGGGTGTTGTGTGGGACAGTGTTGAACGCTTTGCGCAAGTCCAGGTAGATGACATCAACTGCTCTACCCCTGTCCATCAGTTCTGTAGCCCCATCATAGAAGGCCAGCAGATTGGTCAGGCAGGATTTCCCCTTAGTGAAGCCATGCTGGCTGTCACCAAGCACCTTGTTGATTTTCATGTGCCTTAGCATGCCTTCCAGGAGAATCTGCTCCAAGATTTTGCCAGGCACAGAGGTCTGTAATTCCCCGGGTCATCCGTTTTCCCCTTCTTGAAAATGGGGGTTATATTTCCCTTTTTCCAGTCGTCAGGAACTTCACCTGACTGCCATGATTTTTCAGATATGATGGACAGTGACTTAGCAACTTCATTTGCCAGCTCCTTCAGGACCCATGGATGGATTTCATCAGGTCCCATGCACTTGTGCACGTTCAGGTTTTTAAGATGGTCTCAAACCAGATCCTCTCCTACAGTGGGCCCAAGGTCTTCATTCTCACAACATTTCATACTTCTCTGTTTTTATATCTGTCTCTGCACAAGACACCAGTGTTTTCTCTATTTTACCCCCTTCCTTCAGCAGTGATTTCTCCTGGTCATGGCAGTCAGCTGTGCCACTCTTTGCATCAGTAACATTCTCCTGACATCTCTTGTCAACCACCATACACTTTCAGTAATCCCGTTTTGAATGGAAAATCCTAAAAAATGTTTCTGCAGGTTTATTTACCAGAGCAAATCACTGGCTGTCTGCAGCCCCTCAGAAGCTAATATAGTAGTATGTTTAGGTAGATAATTGTTCTGTAGTTCCATTTATTTTCTTTGAATATTTTTATTGCAAGGTGACTCTTCATTCTCTTTGTTTCACTGCTTGTCTGTTCCTGGGGAGATTCCAAAGGCATAAATTTGGTTTTGAGCTGACTGCCTGTAGCCTTTTGTACTTTTGAAGACACTTCCCATCTCATTGAATAGCATGTTCGTGTAGCATTAGTCTTTATCTTTGAGTAGCTTGTGTCCCAGGGTAAGTAAGTTATGTAAAGGTGGTCATAACCAAATTCATGCTTTGTTCTAGATTACTGTAAAAGTTTAAAATAGGATGGGCTGTTCTGGTTTTCTGTTGTGTTTGTCTGTTTTAAACAGATTGACTTACATAGAGTTGGTGTGGGAGAAGGTGATGAAAAACCTATCTGTTTTTCAAGCCCTGAGCGCTTCAGGGACTGTATTCTAAAAAAAAAAAAAAAAATCTGTTTTGAACCCCCAGAGGTGTTTGAAGGGAGGGAGTTTGCCTTAATTTTACAGTATAATGTAGTAACAACACTCAAAGCAGGAGAGATCATGCTTAGAAGTTTGGAGGGGGGATGACAGGACAGAGCACATAGGAAAACCATCTGCAAAACCTTGTAAGAGGCATCCAACTTTGGGGATTTCCCAGGAAGTGATCTGTCAGCCCTCACAAGTCTTCTCTGAGAATCTCAGTTATTCTGCATTACTAGAAGGCAGCAACAATGCCCAGAAAAATAGGTACTGTGTAGCCAGTGACCTGTTACAGCCATAAAGTGGACAAGATATAGTTAACGTTTTCTTGTCTTAAACTCAGTTGTGAGTTACACATGAAGTAGTGTAACTGGCCACAGGATATATTCTTAATGATCAGAGGGGTGGAATGCCTCTCCTATGAGGGAAGGCTAAGAGAGCTGGGGTTGTTCAGCCTGGAGAGAAGACTCTGGGGAGACCTCATTACAGCCTTTCTGAACTTAAAAGGGGCCTGTAAGCAAGATGGTGAGGGACTTTTAACAAGGCCTGTTGCAATTGGATGAGGGGTAATGGTTTTGAACTAAAAGAGGGGAGATTGGGGCTGGATGTGACAAAAAATTCTTTACAATGAAGGTGATGAAATACTGGAACAGACTGCCCAGGGAAGTGGTGAATGTGCCATCCCTGGAGGCATTCAAGGCCAGGCTGGGTCTGGTTCTGAGCAACCTGATCCACTTGATGTCCCTGCACATTGCAGGGGTTTGAACTTGATGAGCTTTGAAGGTCCCTTCTACTCCAAAGTATTTATGATCAATTTCTATGATGCCATAAGCACTTTGTAACACTGCTAATAGCTTAACCCTCCTAACAGCACAGAAGAATTTTATGTCACAGCTAAGAGCAGGTATAGAAAATAAGACATAGCTGCAAATCTAGACTATATTTAATTGCACAAATAGGGGACAGAGAAATATATGAATCAATTAAAGTATTAAAATCTGCAAGCAAAACAAAGGATGCAGAAAAGCAGGAAAGATTTCTGGTGGAACAAGAACAGTTAATGGTCTTAAAAAAAAAAAGTAGATAATGTCAGGAGCAGATGAGGTTGCTTCCCACACCCTTTTTCAGTGGAGGAGATAATGAGCATTGAAACCGCACAACAGCATCAAGGACAAGCAGGGAAGAAAGAAGTCTACCTCCGAGTTTCCTGCTTCGGAGCCCAAACAGCTGCCTCACCTTTTCACCTCAGCTTCAGCAACTAAGACCATCAAGGACCATAGCCATCAGTATTTAAACTAGTGGCATCAGCTCAGTGTTATTGTGTGCTCAATGCTAATCTAGGAAAAGATGATTAGGGCATAACTGTTTGAATATGTACTGATAATGGCTGATAATGATTAGGAACTTAACCATTATCAATGTGTACTGTTAATGAATGTCAATCTACTTAAGTGTTGTTAAGAACTTTGCAACTGGTCTCATTTATCAGGTTTCCAAATCTTCCCATCGCAGCTACCTTATGCTTAGCTGTGTTAAGCAGTAACTGCTTATCAGGACAGGGACAAGTGAAGCATCTCCATGGATTTTTGTTAAGAGCCTAGAACTGTTTCTGCATAGAAGAAATTACAGGAATTGCAGGCTAGAGATGTGATTACCCGTTTTGAGGAAAAGAAATAGTGCACAACTTTATCCAAACCTAATGGGAGTGGGTGCATGCATGTATTTTGTGTGAATCTAGCTAGGAATCCGTAATGTGCTTACTGTAACTAGGCACGTGCAGAATTTATGTACTGTAAACTCTGAATGGAGTCACTTGCTTGTGAGTCTTTCTGTTCTGTGATCCTAAATCACAACAGCTTATTATATGTTCTTGTTTTTCCTGTTTGCAGTACAAGCTCCAAAATCACAGAGTAGATCAAAATAAAGATGAAAAAAAAAAATCTATTGAAAATGTTAATTAACTTACACTTTCTTGCTTGTCCCAGAGGCACACACTTCCATTTCAGTACGTGTGTGATCACTAAGTTGTGATCACTCTGCTGCCAGAGGTCTTAGGTGTGATTTCACAAACCCGTGGAAAGTACAGCCTAGTGGTTAAATTTCTTTTCCTTTTCTTCAAGCCTCTCCCTTCATTACAACTGATGTTCTTATGCTCAAACCTCTTGTCCTTTTGTGTCTGAAAATGCCTTTTTTTTTTTTTTTTCCTAAGAGGGAGAAAGGCAGAGCACAAATACTAAAACTTCCACAGAAAGAGATCCAGAGTTACTGCCCTCCTCTTAGCGAGTTCTGACTTAAAATAGTTGCAATAAGCTGGTTGCATCTCCTTCCCCTGCACTGGAAAAGGAAGTTATTGCCATGATAGGCTTTCCAGAAACCTGAAATCCACAGGAAATAAGTGTTTCTGGTCACCTTTGCAAACAGATCCCAGAGAAATATCAAATAAAATAGGTTTTAGTGGTAATATGGCATTGATCCTGAAACAGGGGAAAAGGCTGTGTGCGTACAATTTAGACTTTTGTGTGTGTGTCGTCTAGCTAATTTCACCTTTTGCCTGCTGAAATTCTTCTTTTCGAGTAGCAGGAAAATTGTGTGAAAAGTTATTAAAAAAATTGTTTCAAGTTTGTGTTTTATCTTCAGCTAGAGAGAAAGCCATAAAAGCCAGTGTGCACAAATTGGAGTGCACAGTCTAGCATCACCTGTGTGATCAAAACATGTTTGTTGTCTTGAATGAAAGTACCAATAACTACATGAATGACACAAGAGAATAAGTCAGAAGGGGGTTGGCAAAATTTAGAATTCTGATAGAACTGTGGTAAAAAAAGTGGCTGACAAATGCAGACAGCTTCTTCTGGGGGAGGAGGTGTCTGATTTTGAGCCTGTTGTTGCCTGTGATGTATATGCAACCATAATTAAAAAACTCTTTGTATTGAAATTGTTTATGGGAGAAATCTTTACCCATGAGGGAAATGAGCTATCTCAGTGTAAATGGACTTCCTACCATAACCCTTGGGTAGGTGAGAAGCTTGAGCTGGCAGTGCTGCACTATGCACCAGCATACGCAGCTGTATGTATATTTACTTCAAGTGATGTTGTTGTGCTTTTGGGAGACCTCAGTGCATATATGGCTATATACATAGCCCAGTTAGCCTAGATTAAGCATTTCAGGGCTTAATCTTCAAACTCCAAAAGTAGCTTTTTTTTCTATAGCATGCTGTTGCCTGGGAAGAATATGGCATGAATATAACCATGGTCAGAGGAAGAGAGGTTAGTGTGACAACACTGGACACCCTTACAGTGGTTTCTTGTAAAATGCTGTAGTTTTAAGTGTACAGGAGTATAATTTAACATTTTTATGTATTTCTACGTATTTTTGCGTATAATTTAACTATTTCATGTATTTCTGTGGTAACATGATTAAATACCTGCTTGTCTTCATATACATCTGTAGATAGATACCTATGTAGTACACATTTGTGTATGAGTATATACATATGTAGGATTATCCAGTTGTTGAATTGAGTTGTAGGATGAGGCATAGGTATGTCCAAGCAAATACAAAAGTGATTCTCAGACTCTAGATTTTGTCAAATCTGAACCAGAGCTGTGTGTGTAGAAATGTATTTACCCACAATAAATCTATTGAGTAGAAGTGGGGATCTTCATCTTTTCAGTAGTACATTGGATTATTTATATATATAAAAAAAACCACCCTACAGAATATTTAGTGCATGGTTTTAGTTCACCTTTACTGTAGTTATTTAAAGTGTATTAATCAACTTTTTTTTATTTCTAGATGGTGCAAAAGAATTGCACTTGCTCAGTCAAGATGAACAGAATGGCTTCCTTCAACAAGAAAATAGAACATTCATTTTTTAGGATTATGTCTACAACATGAAGCATCTAACAGTAGCTGTCTTTGAGAACATTCATCTATGACCTGAAATGCCCTGATCCTGGGAAAAAAAAAAAAAAAAAAGAAAAGATATTCCATTAATTAAGTCTATAATTTTAAAATGCAATTTTATGTCTAATCATATTTGCTTACGCACGGCACAGATACAGAATTCACAAACCAGAGATTTTAAAGCATACACACATTTGTGTTTTGCGTTCAGTATACAAGATACATCGTTTAAATCAAATTTTAAATAATCTTTTAAGTTATACATATTTATTGCTAAATGAAGACTTGGCAAGAAGAATTTGTCATTCACAGACAAGAGTAAAGCAGGTTTCCCTAGAATGGATGGTAATTTTGTATTGGGTAAAATCAATACTTTAAAAGTAGAGCAAGAAGAAGATGGCATTAACTGTACTTTAGAAAGAATGGATATAAAGGCAGAACAAGATGATTTCAAACATGTGGACAGCAGTGATGAACAGGAGGACAAAGAAAAGAACTTCATAACCAACAACCCTGGCAAATATTTATCTACAGAAAATGAAGATGACTACGGATCTCTTTTTTCTCAGTATAGTAGTACGCTGTATGATGTAGCAATGGAAGCTGTGACACAAAGCCTCCTTTCTAGCAGAAACATAAACTCCAGGAAAAAATCACCTGCTTGGAACCATTTTTTCATATCTCCTAGAGATAGCACTAAAGCAATATGTATGTACTGTATGAAAGAATTTAGCAGGGGTAAGAATGAAAAGGACCTGAGTACAAGCTGTCTTATGAGGCATGTGAGGAGAGCCCATCCCACTGTCCTAATTCAGGAGAATGGAAGTATGCCAGGTATCTCCTCCTTTTCTTCATCTACGTTATTACTGGCACCTCAGCCTGCAGATGTTGGAGATCTGAGTTCTATATTATCCCCCATAAAACTGGTCAAGAAAATGGCTTCTAAAATACCATCTCCAGATCGAATAATTGAGGAATCTGTTTCTATTGTTTCCACTGAGGAAATACCAGACCTTTCTGTTTCTGAGAAGTGCAGCAAAGAAGAAGTCATGGTTGGGTCATCTCCACAACTGCCCAACAACCAGTATGATGACACTGTAGAGAATGTAGCAGAAAAAGCTGTTGTAATTCCAAAGAGCACATCAGGTTCCAGGAGGAGATCTGCTGTCTGGAAACACTTCTATTTGTCACCTCTAGATAATTCTAAAGCTGTTTGCATCCACTGCATGAATGAGTTCAGTAGAGGAAAAAATGGAAAAGACCTAGGAACGAGTTGTTTAATAAGACATATGTGGAGAGCGCATCGTTCCATTGTCCTGCAAGAGAACGGAGGTGGTACCAGCATACCACCTCTCTACACCGCACCTCCAACTCTGTTGCCTTCTTTACTGCCCTCGGATAGTGATCTGAATTCTATGTCATCTTCTCCTGGGAAGCTAATGAAAGAATCAACTTCTGTTTCCTCTTCTCCAGACAGAATCTCTGAGGAGATCCATACTACTCTCTCTTCTGGAGATGCCCTAGTGGAAGACTCAGTACTGTCATCATCTGATGATATAGGTGAAGTCTCCTTTGTTTCCTCTCCTGAGAAACAGTGTGAGGGACTAGGTCCATTAATATTTGAACCTACTGCTGTATTTCAGCAAAATAAAAGGATAATGAAAAGACTTAAATCAGAAGTTTGGCACCACTTTTCACTATCGCCTGCAGACAGTCTGAAAGCAGTATGTAGATACTGCAGTTGTATGATAAGTCGTGGTAAGAAGGGAGATGTGGGCACAAGCTGCTTGATGAGACATCTATATAGACGCCATCCCGATGTAATTAGAAACCAAAAGAGCTTTCTCGATGTGAGCTTGGCAAATTCTCCTTATGCCACTTTGGCTTCTGCAGAATGTTCATCCTCAAAGTTGGCTGACTTGCCTACAATGGTTACACACGATAATCAAATTATATTTCCTGTTAACAGTAAGAAGACCTCAAAACTGTGGAATCACTTTTCAATTTGTTCTGCAGATTCAACAAAAGTAGTATGCATGCACTGTGGACGTACAATAAGTAGGGGGAAAAAGCCAACAAATCTAGGCACGAGTTGCCTTCTAAGACATTTGCAGCGGTTTCATAACAATGTTTTGAAAACTGATGTCTCAGAGACAGTATTGTCCTCATCGACGGATAATCACATGCCACTGAGCACTGAATTATTAGGGTCTTCAAATTTTGATGAAACCAATGACAAGTTTTGTGACTCTCACCCAGTTGCCAAAAAAATCACAAGTCTTGTAGCTGAAATGATTGCACTTGACCTTCAGCCATATTCTTTTGTAGACAACATTGGCTTTAACAGGCTGCTTGAATATTTGCAACCTCAGTATTCTTTACCTTCTCCATCTTACTTTTCTAGGACAGCAATTCCAGATATGTATGATAATGTAAAACAAATAATTATTTCTCATCTTAAAGAAGCTGAAAGTGGAGTGATCCATTTTACATCTGGAATATGGATGAGCAACCAAACACGAGAATATCTGACTTTGACAGCTCACTGGGTAACATTTGAGTCTTCATTTCGACCACAGTGTGAGGATTACCATTGTTCAGCCCTATTAAATGTATCACAGATCGATTGTGATTACAATGGAATCAGTATTCAAAAGCAGTTAGAGTACTGGTGGGAAACATGGATTACTTCCATTGGCCTGCAGATTGGGATTACTGTCACTGATAATCAGAGCATAGAGAAAACTTTAAATGAAGGTGATCATTCAAGTGTACAATGTTTTAGTCACACTGTTAATGTCATTGTAAATGAGGCTATTAAAAGCCAGAGAATGGTTCAGAATTTGCTTAGTATTGCAAGAAAGATCTGTGAACGTGTCCATCGGTCAGCAAAAGCAAAGGAGAAGTTAGCTGAGTTGCAAAAAGAGTATGAGTTGCCTCAGCATCAGCTAATACAAGATGTCCCATCTAAGTGGAATACATCATTTCATATGCTTGAACGTCTTATTGAACAGAAAAGAGCAATTGATGAAATGTCAATAGAGTGCAGCTTTCGGGAGCTGATAAGTTGTGATCAGTGGGAAGTCATGCAGTCGGTGTGTCATGCTCTCAAACCTTTTGAAGCCGCAAGCAGGGAGATGAGTACACACATGTCTACTCTAAGCCAAGTGATTCCAATGATTCATATACTTAACAGGAAAATAGAAATGCTATTTGAGGAAACAATGGGCATAGATACTATGTTAAAATCCTTGAAAGAAGCTATGGTGAGTAGGTTGTCCTCCACACTTCACGATCCAAGGTACATTTTTGCTACACTTCTGGATCCCCGGTATAAAACATCCTTATTCACAGAGGAGGAGGCTGAACAATATAAACAAGACTTAATCAGGGAGCTGGAAATAATGAGTTCTACCTCAGATGATGATAAACCTGTTTCCAATGGATGCGATTCAGGTTCACCATCTACAAATGCATATGGGGAAGATAATCTTTGGTCACTCATGGGTGACATGAAGAAAACAAAAGACCCGAAAGGAAGAACGAAGTTACCAGAGGAAATGGTGCTTTCTTACTTGGAGGAAGAAGTGCTTGAGCATAACTGTGATCCTCTAACTTACTGGAACTTTAAGAAGTCATCTTGGCCAGTACTGTCAAAATTGGCTGTCAGGTTCTTGGGTTGTCCACCAAGCATTGTTCCTTCAGAGAGATTGTTCAGTACATCCAATGAAAGCAACAACTTTAGTCAGTCAAGGTTAATGATTGAACACTTTGAAAAGCTTATCTTTTTGAAAGTGAATCTTCCTTTAATATACTTTCAGTATTGAAACTAATGAACAAACTGCTAGACTAAATCTTGTTGCTCACTGGATATTAACTATCTATAACTCAGATTTCTAAATTGCTCCAGTGGGGCCATGTATGACATCTAATCAGTGACTGTAATTCCAAATTTTAGTTTCATTTTTTTCAGCTTTCAATATGTCTACATGTGCCTTATTCATAGTACTTCAGGCCAGGTATTGTATATATGTTTTTTTAAAAATTCACACTAGAGATAGCCTGTCTTGTCAAATTATACAAAATTATGTAGGTTTTAATCCATAATTGTAAATGAACTTTAAAAAAACTCAGTCATTTGTTTTAATAGAATGGCAAAAAAAAAAAACAGAAAAGGAAAAAAAAAAGATGTACACAGTTCTATTCTGTAGTTTTTTATTCAATTATTATGTAAAAAACATAAACCAGGTACTGTATTTTAGTTGAACATTGCTTTAATTGCAAAGAAACAGCTTTTGTAGTTGTCAGAAGAAAGCTGTACACGAAAGATGGGGTTCAAGCTGTCTTTTTATCATGTGGTGTTTCTAACTGCAAGCCCTAAAGTACTTAAGGGATTAAGAAGATCTGTTGAGGAAGATGTGTTTACAGGAGACTTTTGACTTAATATCTGAAAATAAATCTTAAATTTGAGCTTATATGGAATGCCAGTTTTACAGGAATCGGTAGTAAAACTTCCCGTTCTGGGTTCTCCTGTTCAGGTTTTACATTTTAACTGAACTACAGAAATACTCTGCATATTTATAAAAGTCCTTTGGAAGTCTTATCAGAGTTTGTGAATTATGCTTGTTATTTAATGCCATGTACAAAGAAAAAAAGGCAGGAAACTTACCATGAAGACTCTAGTGTCATTCTAAAGCCTTTTCTAATCTTTAGTGCGTCGAAATTATAAGGTTCCCTATTGTAAAAATTGAGCCCTTACTCCTAATGTAATTTCAGTTGTGTAGAACAGCCTGTCCTAAAGCTCCTAGTACAGAAATAAAGGATCTTCTGGTTTTCAGTAATAGCCTTATGGATATGGTGCACTGCTTAGAATTTTATGTAGTAGGGTTGATTCTTAACTGTTGGTGTCCATCAGGCAAATGGGATACAGAGTTCAAGATGGGAAAAAAAAAAAAAAAAATAGCCAGCATTTTAATTTGAAAGGACCGTTCTCCATGATTTAACTCTAGAAAGATTAATCTTCTCATTTCAGTTTTCATTCAGTATGTTTTGGGAAACAAGTCATCATTTGCCTATGACCTTTTAGAAAAGTTGTAGCTTTGTTAAAATACTGTACCTATGCCTAATCTAATTTTGCATTTACTATGTTTTAGTGTATTTATAAATGGTGAACTCGGTTTCTGAAATTAAACAATTTATTTGCAATTTTCTAGTGGTAGTCAACACTGCCTTTTATTTCCAGATGGATATAAGACAACACTTGAATAAAAGTTAATTGATACGATTGTAATTGTCATAAATGTACCACATAACTTGCTGTGTGACAAGACTGGTTTTCCTCTTTGGACTTAAGCCTGGATTCTGGTGCTTTCCTTTTCACTCAAGCTGTTCAACCTCAGGGAGATGTGTTGAATTCTGTCCCACATGGCTTTAGTTTCCACATGCCATTTCTATAAACATGTTACGGCTTCAGGTATTTCAGTTGTTCCATGAGTTATGTTTACACCTGTACTATTTAAGTAAATTATTATTCAGTGTACTTGGGAAAAACTAATACAGCATTTTGTCTCCAGTATTTTAAAAGGTAACTTTCAATTCTATCAACAGTCAACATTTCTGTGTTCTTATGGGGTTAAATGAGAACAGCATGTGTGGGGTTTTTTTCTGCAGTAATAAAACAATTTGTTCTAGTTTATGTATAGTTGGAAGTAGGTGAGTTTGAAGCAGCTTATTGGGAAACATGTTTAAGTGGTTACTGGTTAATTATTATCTCAATTTTTTCCCTACATTTTAACTGTGAATATATAACCTTGACCTCTGTAAAGGAGATGTTTGATCCCCCCAAACCGGTAGGGGGGAGATGATGAAGAATGTTTTTCTTTTTGAACAAGTGATACAATTTTTCCTCAAGGCTGGAATGTAAATATGGCCTTTGGCTTAAAGCATTGCAGAGCCACAGCATCCCAGCAGGAATGCTGGCAGCCAACCAGCTTACCTGAGAATCCCAGTTCTCCAGAAACAAGCCTCTTGGCTCTTCTGAAGGCTGCCTTTGCTGTAGCTCCTGTGAAAAGCTGAAGAGATGGCACTTTGTAGCCCCCAGTTTGCATCTTATTCATATGGGTACATAATTGCATGGTCATGCTTTTCATCAAAACTTTTCCTGAGAGCACAAGAACTAGTCACGAGTTCTAGAAGTAAAATTTTATCAGTTTGTCTGCTTTTATTTGTACCTGCAGTTTGATTTTGGTTTTGAAAGGCTCAGTTCTTAAGGCCACACTGTTTCAGTGTCAGCTTGGGTAAGAACTAGTAATAGGCTTGCATTAGAATATTTTAAAGATGAAGCCCAAAAAGGCTTTAAAGTAGAAACACACAATTCTGAAATAAAAATAGGAGAGGAGAGACTAAAAGCATGAAGTTGATGGTTTCAGTTGTAAGCCTTGATCCTTCTATAGGAGTTACAGAAGCATCTCCACCTCCAGGTCAGGCACTGCTGCCTTTGAGGAAACAGTGACTTCCAAAGGAGGACTGAAAGCTTTCAGTGAAGTATTGACATAAGTCATTGAGTGGCTGGGGTTTGTGTTGGGTTTACTTTATTGTTTTTAATATAAATCTTAGGGATTGCTAAAAGTCTTGGTTCTTCCAACCCTCCTCATATCTGTAATGCCAAGGAAACTCCTGTGTTCTCGCATTACTCTCTCTGACTGCAATAAAGCACAAGCTATTAACAGTGGGGGTTTTCATCATGTTGTTTGTGCTGCACCAGCCCCTGCAGCAGCAGACGGCTCCCTAATGCATAGTGATGTGGTCCTGCAACAGTGATACTTACTCCATTTAAACCGTTCATTTCAGCACATTACAACCTTAGGAATAAATTTAGTAAGCAGACATTCTCCCTCTTAGCATAGATGACACTAAAGATGGTACTTGGTGTCCCCATAAGGATTTGCAGATTTTGTTTCTAAGAGTAAGCAGGTGTAACTAATTACACACTGTAAAGAAGAGAGATACTGTAGTTCTAAAGGTAGGAAGGGGAAGAAGTAGAGATCTGCAACAGCCTCTTCAACAAGCTTAAGTCTTGTGAAGAGAGTATTAGGGAAGGTATCCTCTGGGAGTTGTGTTAGACTCTGGTAACCTGTGATAATGCTCCTCTGGCATTGCCCCTTTCCATTTGGCCTCCTTCCCTACTCACGAAGTAAAGGAAACCTGCTGGACTACATTAACTAGGAATGCTCCAGGCTTCTCCTTGCTCCCCAGGTGTTGCTTTTGAATTTGCAAAACCTGAAAACAAACATGTAGAGCATCTTATATTCCAGCACAAGGATGTGATTGATTAAATGTCTACCATCTAGATGACAAGCTCAAAGTAATTGCTTATAGTTGGTGAGATCTGTGCCATAAAGTAACATATTTCTTTTGCCACTATACAGAGATGACTGTAACAAACTTGCATTTAGTTATCTCCAAACACCCATATAATTAGCAAATAACAATAAATTATTACAGATTAATAATTACAGATTATTTAGCTTTTATAAACTAAGCATTTTAGTCTTCCACAAATATATTCATCCTTTGCTTTAGTCTTGGTGACAAGAAAGTTTTAAAGAAAAAGATGGGTTCTATTTCAGAAGCATTTTTACCTTACACTTGACATATCTGAACACAGATCAAGCCTTGGTACAGTACCAAGGGCAGCTGCAGCTGCAATAAAGTAGAACTGGTGAAAGACTGCCCCTGACAGTAAGATGTAGAATTTCAGAAGGAACACGGGCCTTGCTGTCACAAAGGTCTGAAACAGCCAACCAAAAGTGGTTGTAGTTGCTCATGTTTAAAGAACTGATCTAAAATAAGCAGTTGCATATAAAATGGATTAATTATGTTTAAGAATCACACCTATTTAAACAAAAACTGAAGAAAACCTTCCCGGAGGTGTTGTCATTTAACTTCAGGAATTTCTACTGCCACCACCCTTTTGATCACCTGTGTGGAGTGTTAAGCAGAAAGATCCATTTCATTGAGATGCTAAATAGCTGAGAAGGCTGTGGATGAACAGTCCTGCTTGTATCAGTGACTAACTCAGCTTGTGGTGGTGGTCTTTCCTCACAAAGTGAAGTCATTTATACAAGGCAGACTCAATGCTAAGTTACAAGGAAAGCCCTGAGGGGAGAAGGGACTCTAAGCATGAGCACAGGTAGCAAAATGAAGAAAGCAAGAGCAGCACTAGACTTGTGTATAATTGTTATTTATAGGAAAAAGGCTCTGGGGTGCAAGGGAACACACAATCCTGCATTGAAATCGAGATACAGTGAACAAGTGCTTCAATCTTGTATTAATTACCTTGCAAGCTCCTGAGTGTTATGGAGAGAATGAGGAGTAGTCGGGTAGATGGGAATGGTCCTAGAACAGTTGTAACCAAGCTGGGAGAGGCAGCATAATCACAACCTTGTTTGCCTGAATGTGTAACCTGTCTCACTAAGGGGATGTGTGCAAGGGGAAGGAACAGAGAAGAAGGGGTGTATCGGTGTTTCAGTGTTTATAACCTTCTTACATTGCATTGAGGCTGTGTTCAGATGGCTAAAGTGAAAGGGAGGGCAAAGAGAAGACCCTCAGACAAGTTCTGGCTTTTCCCAGTGTTAAAGATTTTTTATGTTGGATATTTTATGTTTGTTTATAATTAGTCAAAAGAATTTTCTTTTAATAACTTCAGTAGTCATCAGAAATGTAGTACTTTAACCTCACTTCAGAAATTCCAAGTTTTCAGTGTCTCTCTTACCTGCACCCATCAGCTATGTGTCTGACATGCAGGAAGATTAAACTCCTCAAATGCCTAATGGTCACATACTTCATGCCACTCCACGCATTAGCTCTAGCTGACAGTGTTACAAGCATAATAGCCCTAAGTTCCCTCTGTGTTTGGAGAGGGTTTCTGACAACTCAGGATTTGGAAAGCTGGAGTAACTATACACCTAACTGCAGCAGTGCAGGTATCTGTCTACGCTTGGGCAGGCTAAATTTTAGTGTAGGTTCTTGAGTTACGGATTACAGTGTGGGAAAGTCACATAAAGATAATGATTAAATTTAACATAAGGGCCTACATCCTTATTTAAAAGTTTCCTTTTGTTTCATTCCAAATTCTCAGCTATTTGCACAT
Organism: Pezoporus wallicus; assembly: GCF_028554395.1. Lineage (NCBI taxonomy): Eukaryota > Metazoa > Chordata > Aves > Psittaciformes > Psittacidae > Pezoporus > Pezoporus wallicus. Next base: position 631,029 of record NW_026639746.1, read on the forward strand.
GTACTTCCTTCTGTCTCGTGAATTGTTTGATGTTCATACTGGTTGTGAAGGAAGCTGAGTTTCCTTCCAAAGGCAAGTCAAATAGATAATACTCGAGTGATTTCAGTTTCTAGAGCAGCCAGAGACTGGACCAACAAGTTCTGCAGGTTTGCCTTTGCCACATCTGCTCCACTTGAGGAAGCCTGCACAACAGCTACAGCCACTCACAGGGGAGGCAGGCTCCACCCCACAGATCCCATCCTCTGCTACATCATCTAGAGGATAAAAGGAACACATGGTTCTAAGAAATGAAATGTACAAACAGGTAAAGGTAATTCCTGAATGAACCCACTTTATTCAATAATTTTTTTTTATTCAGTTTTTAAGCCAGCAAGGAATAGTTTCCTGCCTATGTTTATTTCAGCAATACTGATTTTTACACAAATGGAGCTCCCGTCATATTACAGCCAGCCCTAACCAAAATTGCAACTTTTTATCCTTAGTTTACCCCTTAGCAAACATTCTTAACAAAAACATCTAATAGAGAAGATACTACAGAGCATGCTATTTTATTCTAGCTTACAGAATGCAACACACAGCACATAAGATTATGCCTTTCCAAAGGGACTACTTAATTAAAAAAAGGAGTACATATCTTCTAAAAGTGTATTCAAGTGAGTACTTTCATAGGTAAATTCTTGCACTGCAAATTAAGATATCATTGCAGCAAAAGAGGGAAGCTTCAGTTTTAGTTCTTTTTCCTGTGAAAACCAAGTTGCTGCTTCTTTATGAGCTCTTAGAATAAAGATAACCATCCTCAAATCTGTTATGAGACGGTGCTTGTTAAAAGGTCCAACTGCATTTTAAGTCAATCCTTCACTTTGTTTGGTAGCCTACAGGGCACAATGAGGTATTGTGATGAAGCTACAATGAATATGGCTTTCCTATGTTGATAGCATCATAAGTTTCACACAGGCAATCTGACAATGAGGGGGTTACAATCCTGCAGATACATCACGTAATATATCTTTGCACACATAGATTACATATCAAATTATTGCCATAGCACAAACCTGTGCCATTATGTATCTTATCTAGGACAATTAGGACATACCTGTGCTACATTATGAAACAGGCAGCTACCCAAACCAAGTAGACAGGTTTTACTTAATACTACTAAACTTGTAGGTAGCATCTCTCAAACATACCTAACAATACAACTCAGTATTTGAGTATATACTGACTAGATATGCACTGTAATGTTCATGTAAGAAACAGGACGGAGCTAAATACCAACTGGTACAATGATTTTTCTGTGCCTTTCCACAGAAGCTGAACTGCAGTGCTGGAATGACAATTTGCTGCATCTTAAGATTATTCAGTCATCAGCAAAATTACATCAAAAAACTTACTTAAAATTCACAGTCAAGATGATAGAGGAAGTTTTTCCAACAGTACTAATTTTGGTTTCAAGTTTAAAGTAAAAGGAGGTAGTGCAGTAAAGTTCAACCCAATTTTACTGATGCCAGGTATATTTGCCAGTGGCCTGTGGGTTGTCTTGTAATGTGATATTTGAAGAGGGTTTGTTTCCATTAGTATGTGTGTGTAAGAAAACATCAGCTGGTCTCCTGGTTTCACATCTTCTCTTTTGTCATACCTGTAAAGAATAGAGATGGCTTATTTACATTCCTCTCTTTACATATTAAACATCTCAATTATTACAAGGCATGTAGCATCATCCAAGATGAAACACAAAAGCAAATGTAACATTCTCAGCTATATCTCTTGATTCAATTAACTTGCATTGGAGGGGGAAATAGAGTTTAGGGAGCCAGTCATTCCATGCAAGCCTTTCTGCTGTTACTGTGATATGAATCAGGATTCCTAGTAAATTTCTCACTAGTCCTCTATCTGAGTTCTGTGAAGAAAGGATACCAGAAACCTTCCATGCCTGGCAGTCATATATTAAAGTTAGAAGCCTCAGAGAATCACATAGAAAAGACCTCCTTGAACACTGTAGAAAAGAATAGCCTGGCAATTACAGCATTAACTTGGCACTTTTTATGGGTTCAGTTCCATGATCTATATGTTTGGGTAGGTCACTTTGGGTCACCTTCATAGAACTGTTTAGGTATCTAAATATATCTAAATTATTTATCTAAAATATATATAAAGTAATTAATGAGTTCCAAAACTGTTTAACACCTACAGTTATAGTTATTTCTTAAAAGGAATTACATTCAATCTACCTGCAACGGAAATTTACAGGATGAGAAAACAAGTAACTTCAGCATTTGGCAGGGATGTGAAAGATCTAGACTCAGCCATTCTCCATCTGATCTAAGCCCAGAACTGGTTCATTGCCACACAGAGCTGTATGAACCTCTCTAATTTTCTAGAGGTTGAGACAGATCTCTCTTGCTGTCTCATGAAAGCAGTTGTACTTCACAATAGTTACTTATTCATTCACTGAAGATAGTCAGGTGCAATCTATAGCCCAAGGGTTAGGATGCTTAATTTGGATATGGCAGCCTGATTAAGTCCTCAATCCAACAACTTCAAGGGGGAAGAATAAGATCAATCCACCCCAAAACACCCTGTAGACCACTGTGAAGTGTGCTTCCAAAAGTGGGAGAGCTGGATTCAAATCTTTGCTCTGTATTCCAGAAGAATGCTCTACACTAATGCTGGGTTAACAGTCCAGAAAACAGAGGTTAAGATGAAGGTTAGTTCCTTTAATTTGTTTATGACAAGACAGTCTCAGGTATCTAACTATAAAGGAGTCAATGCTCTGTAACCCAAGTGAAGAAAGAGCATTCAACCCCTTCTGTTGCCCTTCTCTGTGAACTGCCTTCTACCAGCCTTCTACTCCTGTTCTTAGGCACCTTATTCCTCCCACGGATTTCACAAGCAACTTACTCAAGGCTGTGGCTTTTCTTGCAGGCATAGACACTGGAAGGGAAATGCAATCCCAAGCCTTCATACTCTTAAATGAAGCTAGGAGCAAATCCAGGCTGCACCTTCACCATGTCTGTCTTTGCAGGCCTGGCCTCATGTGCCACAATTCTCTGTGAAAAACTGGAAACCATCTCTATTTGTATTTTCACAACACTCCCTGACATAGCAGTCATTAACATTTAAGATATTTTAAACAAGGACTTTACAGCAAACTAGAGGGTTTGTGTGGATTGTTAACTAAATTTTGTTAACATGAGAGAAGAGACCCCAGGCTGACAGAATCCAGGGGTGTCAATAAATACATCATATAATGCAGAATTAGACTTTGCACACAAACAAGTGCTTTCTTCCCCTCAAAACAATAATAATGATAAAAAAAAATTACATGGCAATTTCATCTAGTATTTCCAGAAAGATCACAGTACCACTTAGGACGGTACGTCCATCCAACAGGCAGAAGGAACAGCATACTTTGTAACAACTCTACCAACTATTAATTTTGCACTTTCTTCATCAGCACATAAAGGGCCTTTCATCTGGCTGCAAGCATGTCTGAATTTTATTATTTTTAAATACTTGAAGCTTACACAGCACATTTATTCCTGGTTCAAAGAGATGGCACTAATTGAAGACGAGATTGTAACACCTGTCCTGTGTCAGAATCTGCATTGAGCTTCTTTCAGTCACCCTTTGAAGAAAAATAATGGATCACTTGCATTTTTCTTGAGGCAAATAGATCTAATCTGAGCATGCCACTGAAAGCTGTTAACTTTAAGACACTTTTATTTATGGATCATAGTTATGCTGATGAATCATCAGCCTTCATAGCAACTCCATCCTTAAATCTGCTTTCACCTGTTGTACAGAGTCTATGAAGACAGTGAGTTAGTTTTCATCACTTCCTTGGATAAAGGAAAATGGATAGCTGGTGCCACTAAACTTTGCACTATTGCACTGTCAGAAAAAGTGACAGTCCTGTGTATGATGCTCAGCTGTGGATTTTGCCCAATTTTTTTAATGTGAAGCTCTATGATGAGCCAGCCCTCTCTTGCAGCTTTATTATGAAAAGTAAAGATGAAAAACTGCTCTGTAGCAGCAACACTATGAAACATCATCCATCAGTGACAGGGATGTAATTTGTTCCCAATCCCACCACACTACAGCCCTGCAAGGCCAAAACAATCCAAAACCCACCAGCTCAAAGAAGCTCACTGAAATTAAACATTGTATTTAGAGAGTAGAGTTCTATTTAGAGTAGCATGTGTACTTAAGTGTGTTCAAAAAACAAAGATTTGAACATTTTAGCTATCACTAATAATAACTATACCGTGTTCTATCACTTTTAGTTTAGTATCTCCTCCTGAGTGCTTATGGCTTAAGACTTTCTCTAGATTGAACATGCAAAAACCAGTTTGAAACAAACACTGGATTGCTAACTGTGAAGGTAATTCAGCTTCAAACTGTCCGTACCATCACAATGTTATCAGAGAGCACAAAAATAAAATAAGCCATAGCAAGGGCAGTGATTTTTGTAATTTCCCAAAAGCATGCTTTTACCTTCCCCTCTTGACTTCCAAAATACTTTTATATCTAAACATTAAAAAAAATTACATTTGTTCATCTGATCCTGAAGGCTGTAGATGGAGTTAAAAAACAAACAACTCCACGCTCAGATTACTTTTTAAACCAAAATCAGCTTGTATTGCTTTTGTTTTGTGTAAGTATGAAGTGAGGCTTTGTGTCACTTTCTGCTGAATGATTTCCATTAAGATGACATTTTGAATGGGAAACCTGCAGTTCAGCTGAAGAGGAAAGCCTAAGAAACAGAAAGGTGCCTTTTTTGGTCTGCATCCTGCAAAGCAACCAAAGCCATCCCACAAACATCTCTCCTACTATTCATTTCAATATTCGTGTTTGTAGCTCACTGTTGGTCAAGGTAACAAAGCACTCAACTGCTTTCTCTCAGAGCTAAAGGACATGACTGACAGCCCAACCACAGCAGCTTCAATGCCATCTACGTGAAGGATGTTCCACATAAAAGCAGACATTAAAACACACATAAGCTTCACATTGCTACGTATCATTCAAAAGCAAACAAACCCCCACAATTATATACTGCTCTGCCAAGAACAGGCAAGTGTTCACCTACAGCTCTCTTACAAAATGTAGTGAGGTATCAGATGTAGCTTTACTAAAGACACTGGTGTTTTAGTAAGCTTATGATTTGTTGCGCGGTTTCTGACTTCTTTAAAAGATTCTATACTACTCAGGCAAACCAGAACCAACTTACCCAATTAAACAATGCTGCTGTGTTCTATTTCTGAAGTGGCAGCGCTACATACAGCAAAATTTTCTGAAGATTCACATTATTCTTCACCTGGCTTAATAAATATGCTGTACCAAACCCTGTATCTGTGATGCTTGCCCCTGTGCATATACAAAAAGAAAAAAGCAGGCTCCTGTCTTCAGATCAAAATAACCTTGTTCATAACATACCTCCAATCTGAATTGATTTCTAGAAACCGAGAAACTCCTGTTTGTGCTGCAGCCACATCAATATGGACTGAGACGTCTACGTAAATAAAGAAAATAAAATAGTTTCAATATTGGTTTACGAACACTCTGATCAATAAACTAACAAACAGTAACAGAAAAGGTGCATGTAAATAGTGCGAAGAAGTAATACCCAATCAAAAGAAAAGAAAGATACACTAGCAAAAAAAACCCTGCAATTAAAATTAGGTGGACATACCTCAAGCCATCTTTACATACCTGCTGTTGAAGGCACCAACTCATGCAACTTCTGAATTGCAACGCCTCCAGGGTAATTAAAATGTGAAACATATAAAGATGTTCCTGAATAAGCAGCATTAACTAGGAGATGCATAACAACAAAGAAAGATCCAAGTTTGTACAGCCAGGACTTCCGGTAGTTATTCAGACTGTCGAGGAAGGAAAGAATGAGTAAGAATAAACTGTTACTTTTCTTTCATACTGGTCACTGGCTACTGTGATGGAACTCATATGAAAACTCCACTGCTAAGTAATGAAAACTAATGCAAATGTTATTACAATCATGTGTATGGAGTGCATTTATGATCCATTCCTAAAAGACTAGCTTCTAGTGACATTTAAATTAGAATAATCTCATTAATAAAGCTAATACAAGCTCATAAATAAAGCTAAGTATGTGTGTTTAAAACCTTTAGCTATGAATGTAGTCTCTTTCAAATAAGTTCAGAGTTCAATTTGTTTACTCAATATACCCAAGCTTAACTATTTAACACAAACTCATGGTTCAGGAGCCCCACCTATTTATTAAACTACCTCCTAATGTAAGTTATGTTAACACCACAGTAGTACACTTGAATATATCTTTCTCTGGTGGATAAAATAAACTGAACTGTAACAGCATAACAGTAAAATCAGGGCTCTGTTCTTGACTCTATCCCAAACTTGCCAAATCATCCTACCAAATTACTTGTCTCCATTTCCCTCGTTAGTCAAATGGGTAAAATGATACAGACCTCCTTTCTAAAGGATATGAAGATTTCAAGATAATTCAGATTCCAAGATGGAAAGAAGTACGTAAAACCAGTAATAAGTGTTGCTTTTTTTTTTTGCATTTTTAGAGGGAGGAAAACCCCAACAACAACAAAAAAATAAACAAAAAAAAACCATAGAATTTTGAACTTACATTCGTGAGCACATTTTAGCAGCCACTATGTTGAAGACAGGGAAAGTATATATGATAAAACGCAGCTCTTTGTGTGGGAGAAATGAATACAAGAAAATAAAGCCCAGTGCTGGCAAGAGTAATATCCGAGTTCTCTTTTCTGCTACACCTAAAGGTACAAATATAATGCTGCATCCCAAAGCACGAGGCAGGGCTGAATAGAAATACCACAAGAAGGGAGAGGTCTTCAAGGTGAGAGTTAAGGATGCTTTCACTGCTAATGTGTAAAGTAACTATTCTTTACAGCAGTACACACACATTTTGCAAATACGCAGTATGCTTTTTGTATATCACATTCTTCCAGGCATTTGGTTTCTTGCCTTATCCTTTGAGAAATAAAAGCAGTTGCCTACTATATTCACATCACCCAAAAGAGGCACATCAAAAGGTTCTAATGATGGGCAACATGAAAAACCAAGGGAAGAAATCTGGCTTTACACTGGTGGAACATAACAAAGCAAGAAGGAACAGTCAGAAGATGAGAATTAAAATGTATAGATCTAAGAAACAGACATTGTCTCATAAGCTTCAAATACTGACATACTAAATGAAAAACAGAATTTAACACCATAACTGAGTCTCAGGAATAGGTCACATCAAGTCTCTGCTTTGGCTAGTATTGTTCAATGTATCTTTTTTTCCAGGATGTTTCAAAGGATACTCCCCAGTTGGAACTTTTGTTTAAAACTGTGTTATACCAGAGCACTTTCCCCTCAGGCCACACAAGTTGTCTCCAAAATAGAGAATCCACAGCAACCGTTAGCCCTAAAAGAAGAAATATAAATCTGCATGAATTAAAAACTAGGGAAAAGCAAACTAACACACCCAAATTGCACATTTACTGATGAGATCAATGTAAACTGAAACATGCATTGTAAGCCTCACCCAAAGCCACAGAGAAGGTTGAATCTATCTTGCACTGGAAATGCAGGGGAGGGAGGCACTTCTTAATAGAAGTCTTAGCAGAAGCATGTTAGACAGGAAAATGATTGTGAGAGTCGCCCCACTCTAACCCCAGGAGCGAAAAGCAGTGGTTTCACTGAAGTTCATTTTGAAAGAATATTAGAGCATTAAATGCAGTGGATGGTAAGAAAGCCAGGTTAACTTCAAATGGTACTAAATGTATGTTTATTGTCAAGCTGGTAAATTAAGAAAAATTAATCTCTAGAAGTTTGCTACTATTTATTAGATGGGAGGGAAGAAAGAATAAGGGATGAAAGGCAAAAAGACAGGAAGAGCAGCAAATCCATCAACCCCATCTCCTTTACCCAGCTCTTTGAAAACTGCTCTGGTATTTATGAAGTTAGCCCAGAGAGGGAATGGGAGTACCAGTGACTAATTCCCATTGGACCCCCAAATATGCTGCGAGATGCCTCCAAATGCACGTCATGATTTTCTACTGTCTCTATTGCCCATGCTGTGGAAGGGACAGCATACCACCACAGGTCACTATCAGGCATCTGAAAACAGCATTTTTAATTAGGTAGGCTGGCAGAGAAGCCCTCCCAACCCAAACTATTCTACGATTCTATGTGCATATGCATAAGCCTTCCATGGATGAGCAGAGACATGGGGATTTTTCAAACTCTCTAGAATGGATAATCACTTAAGCTATTAAAATTGATGTAATAAAGAAACAGCTGAACTGTGACTGCCCACAACCCTCTCTCTTGATATCCCTGTCTGCCACACTGTTGTATCCTGGGATTCAGCTTACGGTCATGGCAATAGATACTACAACTGATAATGCATGTGTAGCTACAGCCATGTACTAATTTTACAAAAGTCCATTTGCATATCTAAGCCTTTCTAAGATCAGGACATTGAACTGTAAGCATCTAAAGGCAGGGGTCACAGTATCTTTCTACTGCTCTGTGCACACCTATTTCCTCACATGGAAATTTCCAAAGAAATAAACAACCATGTCACAGCACTGGCATACAGAGGGGCAAAAAAAAAAAAAAAAAAAAAATGGCAAAAAGGAAAAAAAAAAAAAAAAAAAGCCCCAAGGGCCACGTGACCAGAGAAGTCAGTCAAATCTCCAGACTTCTGCTGAATTTAACACACAGCATTTGTTTTTTCCAAGCAAACACTTACCCAGACAAAAAATTCCAGCAGGAACAGCATGGGAAAGAACTTTGAAAATGGAGATTCGCTTAGTTAATAATGTCACCAAGAGCATGAGGCCTAAGAATATGCAGAGCTCTGATCTGAAGACTATAATTGCCAAAGCCGAGAACCAAATGAATGGCCTTTGCTTTTGCTGTATCCAAAACGTCAATGCCAAGAGCACTGCAAAAAGGAATAAAACACACTGTCCAACATGGCAAACTGTTCTTTTTCTAAACAGCAACACTTTTCTCAATGCTAGCGTCTTGTTCCTCTAACTTCCCACCAACCCTCTCTTGGTCTTCCTACTGTTTCTAGTCCAGAAATTCTTCATCTGTTAGAGAAATGTAATTTGGGGTAGCAGCACCTTTCTGCTGCTGAGGCTTAAAGTGTAACCACAGAAGGAACACGCAGGAACTCTTCCTAGACAGTATATTTAATAGCTTTCTGGGGGGATGGGCAGGGAGGGAAAAAAGGAAAAAGTAAAAGCAAAGTTTAGAGGAGTACTAAAAGCCTTTCAAACTATGATTCATAATTCTTATTGCTCAGTTTAGCTGAGGAGTTTATTCTCTTGGCTGAGTATATCCTGTATTCATGATAACAGCAACCCATCTCAAATACAAAAACAAGACTACAGACTACCTCTTGGGAAGAAAGAACTATAAATCCATTTGCATGGTTAGCTGAAGACACATCTCTACAGATTTTTTCACAGTTAAAATCACATTATAACACTATCTAGTAAAGTGGTCATGATTCTAAGGAAAATGTGAAATACTAATAGTACAAAACCATGAAACAACTTTATTTTTAATTAATACCAGCATAAATTATTTGAGAAGTTTGTTACTACACAATGTTTATCTGACAATTCAACCACTTTTTGTTTTTCAGTTCTGAACTATACAGGTTCTTACACCAACCTCATGATTTTATTAGTTGAACAACTTGCACTGAAGCATTAAGTGACCCAGCTAATATGGTTAATCTTCCCTTTCGTCCACTCTGGGGAAAAACTGTATGTGTAGATGTGCAGAGTAAGATTTTGACTTTGACTTTTTTTCAAAACCTGCTATATTTGTAGATAACTTCAGAAGAGGAAGGTGAGCTGTTGCGGTGGAGTTTGTTCCACAGTCTCATGAGAAAGCTGTTTCCTGTGTAGACTAAGTTAACACAGGTTGGGTGAGTTTTTTTATACTGCCTTTTCAACAGCTCTGTTTTATGCATCAGGTATGTGTACCCAAACCTCTAGTTAATCAAAACCAACTGACAAACTCCACACATACTCAGATTCAATAAAACTGGATTCAGTCATTGAAAGCACATACAGATAAAAAAAAACAACAAACCAACAAACCAAAAAAAGACCAAGAAATAACAACTGCTTCATTAATTCTAGTCTTCTTATACAATTTAATCAAGTGCATAAACCCATTTGGTCTGATCACACATTTTCTGTGCTTTAACACACTGATATATTTGAGGATTTTTATATTTTAGAATTATTCCTAGGTAAATACTTACCAAAAGGAAGTGCAAACACATTAGGGAGGGTTCGTGTACAGTAAAACATCAAATGAAACTGAGTAACAGTGATGAGACAAAAGATTGTTGATGTAGTTGCTCCAAACTGCTTTCTAACTTCTTTCTGCAACTTCCATAACGCGTAAATCACACTGAGCCCCAAGCTTCCTCGGACTATTAGAAGAATAAAAATGTGAAATAAGAGTAGTAATTGATGGATCACTGTCAAACAACCATATGGCATAACAGAACAGGAAGATGTTATGAAGAATAATACTGAAGATAAAACAATATAACCCACTTTGAAGAAAAAAAAACCAACCCAAACCAACAACCCAAAGCTTCCCCATTGGTTTACCTATTTTAATCCATCTTTAACTTGTCTGACACTTTTGCACAAAGGTCAATGCTTCTATGCCCAAGCTGAACAGTATTTTCTGAGGTGTACATGGAAGTACATATGGGAGTGTTTTCACTGAAGACACTTGCTTTTTCTACACTGTCTGACATTTATTACCACAGACTTTGTGCTGTTAGTTACCCCAAAGAGGGGGTGTAATTACCGTGCTAGCTCCAACTACCTACAGTTTGCAAAATCCCTCAGTAAGGAAAAGAATATACTATTTTAAGCATTGATCCAAACACTGAATGTTACAATAGTGTCACAGACATCACCCATTAGTCCAGTAGTAAAAACATCTCTATTCTGAGGATTTAAAAGATCTCATACCTATCAGCTGGGAGTAAAACTTTGACATTCTTAGCACAGAGAGTATATATATAGCTGGGCTGGAAAGAGCAGCAATAAAAATTGGTCCAAGAAAGGTTCTTGGGACAACTCCAGGAAATTCATGATGGTCATACTGCAAAAAGGAAAATCTAAGTAAGATAGACACATCAGAGACAAAGCAAAATGGGAATTAATCATATTCACATTGCACTTATCCTGCTCATATAGCAAGGAATCATAATCTTTAACAGTATCCAAGAAAGAATACCTTTTTTCCAATTTACCTTATCCAAGTCCAGCTGGTGGTACACCACATCATGGATAGCTTGTAGGTTAAAGCTTTCCTCCACTTTTGTAAAAGGACAGACAGTTAAATGAACAAAGGCCACAACAATAATTAGCAGCAGCAATGGGAATGGCCGCCCACTAGAGCTCCTCCTCTGACCCATCCTGGGTTTGAATTTCACATATATTCTACTATTATTAAAAAGAAAAACAGAAGAAAATACATTAATAACATGGCAAGAAGTGTACAGAGAGATTGGTAATACTAGGAAAACATTCTACAGTAACAGAAAAGTTTAAACAAAAACTAATAAATAATCCATCTGTTTGTTTTTTTTTACTATATAGTCAGTGCATTGAGTAGACAGCCAAAACCATTAGTAGACAGCAGGCACCATTTCAGGGTTTATACCACCTTCTCTAAATTTTCAAATATAACAGCCTCAGACAACACAGACCCTACTTAAGAAAGCATTTCCCTTTGCATTCCATAGTGCCATGACTGCTGAGAGTGCCACCTCAACTATGTCTGCATTTTGTGGGTGAGACAGCTTTGTAGTATACTCTTATTTTAATCACACACACTGGATTTACGTATGATCGGGCAGGGGGGTTGGAACTTCATGATCTTAAGGTCCTTTCCAACCCTAACTATTCTATGATTTGTCTAGGACTCAGAAACTAGTGGGAGAGGAACCACGAGGATGAGAAATTGCTCTGAACCGTGTGCTCTGATCTTCTGAGTTTACCAACTTGCCAGTGGCTAGATCTGGACTCGGCTAGTGAAGGATGAATCCCCTTTGACACCATGCCTTACTACAGCATGAGATGGTCTGACTCCCATTCTTTGCGCTCCTGCCCAGAAACGAAGGTCCTAGTGCTTAGTTTCACAGCATTACTGAGTCATTCTTATAGTGCTACTTATGATGTATTTTACCATCATGTATCTAGGTGATGCCAGAACAAGTAAGAATAAGCAATATCATGGGTAAACAGTTCATCTTTTTCTGGTTTCAGATTATAAAGCGGGGGGAGAGGCGGGAGAGGGGAGAAGGGGAATTATTTTCCATCACCATTTCCAGTTAAACCATGGTAATCTTTTTAAAGTTCCCACTTTTTGCAAGTTTACAACTTAATAAAAGAAATTTTGATTACTGTTACTCTTGTTCTGTTCTCACAGAAACAGAACTTTAAAAATAGCACCTTTAAGGTGCAACTGAGGCTTTGGTTAGAGATGTTTTCTCCCATGTTTCGGTCTAAACATGCCCATCAAACAGATTACAATAGTTGGCAGATTTCTAGGATCATTTAGCAACTGCCTCCTAGAATTGATGTCTGTCCTGCTCATTAGCAAAAATAGAGTTAATGTTATTTTCACAGCCAACACCAATAAATCCCTAAAATTTGTGTACTTCTTGAAAATAGCATGTATCTGCCTATCTCTCTGACTGCATCTCTTTCTCATGATTGCTGGTTACAGACTGCAACTTAAGCTCCAACCCTGGGCTCAAAGACAGAGTTCTGTGGTAGGTCCTTAAGATTTTTGGCTTGTTTTGCAATGTGAAGAGCCTAAATAAACACAACACCCCAAGAAGTGGGAAGAAGTCTTTTTAACCTGTGCTTAGTATCACTTCTTTACAAGGATGGATAATGTGCTATGCTATGACAGAATCCTCTTCCACAGCTGTAGTAAAAGAGGTACAGGACTGACACCCAGGGCATTTCAAGAAGTATTTAGCAGGAATTAAGCCTCTGCAGGGGGCAATTTATCTTGTACAAATTCTTCTTTCTAGAAAGCTCTCTTGATGAACTCTTCCAGTAAACACAAAGGCATCACATTTCTGGCCAAACTTACCCAAGTTAAAAAGGGACACTGAAGGATCACTCCACCATTGCATATAGCAACATGGGCATTGAGTAGCTTGTACTACTCTGTCTGTGTGTAATGCATCAGCAAGACAGGTGTTCCTCACTCCTAACTCACAGCTTCTTAATGTTTCAGATATTTTAGGACCCGATGAATCCTTGTGAAAGGATCCAAATGCGAAGAAGCTCTTATGTTTTCCGTCTTGACTTTGTCAGTAGTGTAATAAAGAGATGTTACCTTCACCTACAAATGCTTCATTCATTAGACTCTTATCACTCTACAATATAGCCTGCTTCCACTATCTTTAACTGATCACCACATAAGTAATCAGTCCTCAGCCTCCTAAATCATCAGAATGACAGTGAAGCTACACATTCCATACACAGTTTACCACAAGACGTTCTTTTAAACTTCTTGACTCCAATCCCTCTGTTTGCCTGAAGAACATAAACTTGCCAGCATATTCATAGATTTGGAAGATAATTACATGCATTATACATAGTGGGATTCCCTCAAGGGAAACATGCTAGGAGATAAAAACCCAAAGCATGAAGACAACACCTAGGTTTCTGAGATAAAACCTAATAAATTCAGTGGTCTTGTCAAGACCCAAGATAACTTGCTCTGTTGAAAATTGATTCTGGCAAATCTCAAAGTTCAAGTGGAATACTTGCAATTACAGATTTTATTTTTAAATGCCAAACCCACAGAAACAGATTTTCACTGAATAAAAACATTTTAATAATGAAGGTAAGAGGAACATCATAAGCAAATACAAATACTTTTATCCATCATTAACATTCCAACAACTTTAGAAGAATCTTCCTCAAACCTGTACAACATAGCCACACTGACTCCCCCCCCCCCAGGCTCTACATTAAGACTGAATCATAGAAGAGCAGAATTTTTCAACACAAAGATCTCATCTCTTCCTAGGATGAAACTGGGTGAAAATACACTGTTTTTGTACATTGAAAAAAAGCTGAAACACTTAAAAATGGCTTATTCTTTTTTTCTATTGAAGTGTCATTAATTCAAATAATGGACTTCTGACTCTTTCCATGGAAAATCCACCATACTTAGCTCACATTTTTCAGATATGCTTCAGTATAAATATGTTACAGTTTGGCAGCCAAAACATGTTGAATATGTCTACAGAGGCTGCATTTCACTTCATCACATGCTCTGTATGGAGGCATCTAAGCCCAACTGCCATGAGCATCTCACCGTGAGGTCCTCCCTCTTTGGCTTGGCCAACCTTTGGTAAAACCTATGCTGTGTTATCTTCAATTTTCATGGTTTGTTTTCCTATGCTTTAATAGCCCTTCCAACTTTGCTTTAAAGCTAACTTAAGCTAAGTCAGGTTTAAAGCTTGCAGTTACTGGGACTGCTTTACCTTTTTTTCTAAGAAGGAACATGACAGTTGCTATTCTTTTATCATAGACTGGTTTGGGTTGGAAGGGACCTTAAAGCTCATCTAATTCCAAGCCCCCTGCCACAGGCATGGACACCTCTCACTAGACTCGGTTGCTCAAAGCCCCGTCCAACCTGGCCTTGAACACTGACAGGGATAGGGCAGCTGCAGCTTGCCTGGGCACCCTGTGCTAGGGCCTCGCCACCCTCAGAGAATTATTTCATCCAAATGTCTTATCTAAACCTACGCTCTTTCAGTTTAAAGCCATTATCCCTTCTCCTATATACATGTCGCCAGGAATCAAAAAAGAAAAGGGAAAGCTTTAGCAGATGAAGCCTGGGACATCACCAGGTAGTAAGATACAATGAAGCTACGTAACGTATTACAGTTTGGGTTAGAAACATACAGAATGCTCTCGTTAAAAAAAAAAAAAACAAATCTAAACAATCCAACACCCCAAACATGCCCTCTCCTTCTGCCCTCCGCCACCCCAGCACACCTACACCCGGCGCGCTCGACATGGGGGTGAAGTTTCTCCCCCTCAGGTCGCTCCGGTGCGGCCCTGAGGGGGGGGGGGGGGGGGGGGGGGCCCGGCTCATGACGAGACCACAACACCGCCCACCGCTCCTGAGGGCACGGCACCGCACCCCGCCCGCACAGCACCCCGCGGCGGACACCCAGCCGCGACAGACGCCGCGCGGCCCCTCAGGAAGCGCCTGCCCTGCCCCGCCCTGCCCTGCCCTCTCCCTCCCGCCGCGCCGCAGCTACCGTGCCCACGGGTGGGGGCCGCCTGGTAGCGCCTCCGCGGGGGATGGGGTTCCGGAGCCGCCCTCCGGCCGAACTGCAGCAGGGCTGCGGCGAAAGAACGGGCCCTTCCCGCTGCCCCTCACACGACCGCTACTTCCCACCGCTCGCCGCCTCCTTTCCCCGCAGCGCCCTCCGACCGACCCGCACTCACCGCCCGCGCTTCCACGTGGCCACCCCGCGGAGGGCGCCGGCAGGAGGGGACGGGAGGGGGAAAACAGCCCCGTGGCCACGTGACCCCTCTTCGGCCAGCCATGTTAGCTGAGGGCAGAGCGCTGCCCCTGCAACGAGAGGGCTCCGAGGAGGGCGCCAGGCAAAAATGGCGGGTGGAGCTGAAGCCCTGGCGGAGCTCGTGCCTGCCCGGTCTCATCATGGCGGCGACGCGCGAGGCCGGTACGCATTGCTTCCTCAGACGGCTCCCTACCTCCCCCGATAACGTTCCGAGAACGCGGGGGTTTCCGATTGGTCCGGAGCGTGGCGGGCGCTGATTGGACCACGTTCTTCCGCTCCCCTGCCTCCGCCAACGAGTGCCTGCGGCCGGAGCGTGCGTGAAGCTGTCGCGAAAATCTGAATGGAGCTCGCGGGCCGGTTGCTACGGGGGTCGGGGCGGAGCGAGCGCTGTGTGCGCGGCCGGCGCTGAGGCGGGTTCGGTGCCGCGGCTGGCGCGGCCCCGCTCCCTCTCCCCGGGGCTCCCCGCGCCCTCGCCATGAGGCCTGGCCCCGCGGCTCGCCCGGCTCCGGCGCCGCTGGCCGTAGCTGTCTGCGTTACCCTGCTGATGCTGCCGCCCGGCCTGTGCGCCGGGGAGCGGCGGCGCCTGGCGTGCTCCACCTGCCGGGGTATCGTGGACAGGTTCAACCAGGTGGGCGGTGGGGCTGGGGGCCGGCGGGCGGAGACTCCCCTGTGAGGAGCCGGCCGCGGGTCTTCCGGGCTGATTGAGGTGCAGCGGCACGGGGCAGCGTCCGGTCTGTGGCGGAGGGTAGCCGGCCCGGCGGAAGGCCGGCGCGGTGCGGCGCTGCGGCCCGGAGGCTGCTCTGCTCTCTGTCCTGCAGCTCCTGCTGCCCCTCGGCCAGGCTCCGGGAGCGTTCCCGCGGGTGTTCCGGTATTGACAGCGTCTGTCCAAGCCGGCACACGGCAGCCTCCTGCTCCTGGCTGTGGCTCCCTGCTGCAAAGGAGTTGTACTCCTTTTGGTCGGCAGGTTACATAGTTCCTCGAGCTTTGCTACCAAAAACGTTTTGGTGCTTCAGTGCAGCTTTCATTTGCTCTACTGGCCATACCACACTTGGCTCCATGAGGAGCCCCTAAATCTCCTAAAATTCTGTCTCTCGCCACTTTCAGCAGGCCTACATCACGGCACAGTAAATTCAGTGCAGACAGTGAGGGGCTGCTTCAGCTTGTGGCAGATACTTAGAGTCATAGAATGGTTTGGATTGGAAGGGACCTTAAAGTTCATATAGTTCCAGCACCCCTGTCACAGGCAGGGACACCTCCCACTAGATCAGGTTGCTCTAAGCCCTGTCCAGCCTGGCCCTGAACCCTGCCAGGGATGGGTCATACTCTTTGTATGTATATTTGCTGTTGTAGATCACTTTAACTATGGAGGTTTAGTGTAAAGTATGATTTGGTAGGCACTGGCCTAGTGACTTGGAGAAGTTGTGGTGATCATGATTAGTTACCCTGTTGTATGATTGTGTGTTTAAGTTACAACGTGGTCAAGTTGGTCCAAGTTGCTATATAAATCAAATGAAGTAGAGGCCCTGTTCAGTGATTAAAGGACAAAGGTATAAACTTTCATACTTGTATGTTTTTGATGTAGATGAAGACTGTAACAAGCCCTTGTTAATGCATTATGAAAATTGAGTCATGTTATGCTATCACTTACATTTTCTCACATTTCATATTGTCACTAGCTGTTTCTCTCACTTAGCAATTTTACCAGCAGCTTCTAAACTTCACTGAGGTTTCTGCACGGCACTTTTTGCAGCTTTCATACAAGCATTTACTATTGCCCTTAATTTTTGTTAGAAATAAACTCTTCTGTAACTTGCATTCTTTTGGTGCTGTTTATTTGTAGGGATTAGCAGATACAGCTAAAAAAAACTTTGGTGGTGGGAACACTGCTTGGGAAGAAAAAACACTGTCAAAGTATGAGTCCAGGTAAGCTGTCTCAGTACTTCTGCTTTGGCTATGTTTCATATCCACTATGTGTAACAAACTGCAATGGTGTTTGCCTGGAACTTAAAGTTGTACGTTGCAGCTAAAGCTTCACATGTCCGAGCCTTAAATTCTGACTGATTAACATGTGACATTGCTTTGTAATGTAAAGGTTACAGTAAAGACTGAAACCCCTTATTAATGTCTTTATTTGCCTGGTTTCAACTAAAAAAAAAAAAAGTTAATGCTGTCATTTATCATGATAGGTTTTTTCCTATTATTAAAGTTGTAAAATAAGGATCTTAAATAATGGTCACTAGTCATAGAAGGTGTGGAGTACTGCAGTACTCTTGTTTTGGAATTAAAGGAGTATTTCCTCCCTAGAGCTGTCACTATTTCAGTGCCAAACACAAAACTAGAAGAGGTGCAAATTACTGTTCCCTTTTCATAAATAGGTTTGGTTACTGAGCAAAATGTTTGGGTATTTTTCTTCCAAATTTCAAATTCACTTTTTAATCATAGTTGGAGCATTGAGATGTAAGGGTGGGGTTCCTGAACCTCAGTTGCTGTGAGCTTTGTGGGCTTGTAACAGGTATTAACCATGCATGAAACTTAATGTTTAATTTAGGAGAAAAATACTGCACTCAACATTTTCTGGAAAGCTGAAAATTGATCAAACCTATAATCTGCAGACATAATAAGTGCAAGCAAGCCAACGTGGTTCTTGTGGTCATCCTTCTAGTTTGTAATGTTCATTAGTTCTTTATTCTGGTATTTGCTTTGTTTTGGAAGTAATTCAGAACACACTATAAACTGATAAAGTATTCTAGGCTAAAGTCTAGCTTCTCTGCCATATCTTGAGTGGTGTCAAATGTTTAAACTTATTTAATTTGTGTTTAATTTAAACTTAAGGTTTTCCTTCTCTGCTTGTAGCGAAATCCGTCTTGTAGAGATCATAGAGAAACTGTGTGACAGTAGTAACTTTGAATGTAACAACATGGTAGAAGAGCATGAAGAGCACATAGAGAAATGGTGGTTCAAACTGTAAGTTTTTGTTTGTGTTTCTTTTTTTTATGGAGATATCTTTGTGGATAAATGATCTAAGAAGTTGAACAACTGATGTTAAATCTTGTGCCTGAACTGTAGCAGTACAGGGAATTCTTAATTATCCTTCAAGAGTTACCATTGTTTTCAGGCTGACTATTAATAGCATGTGCTGCTGTACTGTGTTCTTTTTATATTCAGTTCCAGAAGTGTTGCACCAAAACAGTCTCGCTTCTCATTCACTGTCTACTTAGTTACCAGTGGGGTGTTGAGGCAAACTAACATAGGAAAACTTCAAGGTATTACTTCTTTTGTTTTCCTTTGTCATAAAACTGCTTTCGTCTCAAGTTGAAGGACTTCTAGAAATTTGTTCCTGGAATAAGGTTGTCTTTAGAACAGAATATAAAGGTTCCTAATCTGTCACTTGCAATAGGTTTCTATACTGCATTGTTCAGGTTCAGTTGTGTGAGTTGGCTTTTAAATAATCATTATTCTTTTTCTGATAAATAAATGTCTTTCATATACAGAAAGAAGAAGTATCCTGATTTGTTTAAGTGGTTTTGTATAGAAACAATAGAAGTTTGCTGCCCTGCTGGAACATATGGACCAGATTGCCTTGGTAATTTTTCTTTTGAAAAATACAGTGGCAGATTACCTTCTTTTTATGGGTTTTATCTTTCATGACATGGAAAAATATGTGAAGTAGAATATTTTGTGTGAGACACCAGCTGCTGTGTAGTATGTACCTGCCTGCTACCTTGTAGTTACGTGGCTGCATTGTGAGCATCCTGCTTGAAAAAAAGTCTTCTGAGCATGAAGTAACATACAAAACTGTCAAGGGTACTTAAATGTGCAGAATTAATCTGATCTGATGCTCACATCCACACTCCCTGTGGCATCGAGTCTGGTTTTAGGTGGCCTTTCTGAAACTATGTAGACAACAGTTCTTGACCAGTTTGAAGGGTAATATAGCCAAAACACAGGGATTAAATTAAAAAAATCGCAACTGAGGATTAGTTAAAAAGGCAATGGGAGAAATTGGACAAAAATAGGTGGGAGACAACTGGATGAAAGTAAGGTCTTCAATGCAAAAGTGATGTAAAGGATGTATTTTAGCCCCTGAAGCTTGTTTAATTTACAAATCTCTAAAACCTTGCACGTGGTTAGAGGTCAGCATTGGCCTCTTATGTCGTTAAAAGTTGTGGTGATTCCCAGTAATCTAAATGATTGCTTAGGTTTTTCCAGCTGCAGTGTGAACATTCTCAGAAGTCCAGAATAAATAAGGATATGAACTTTAGCCAGGAAGTGAGGAAAATAGATAGAATCCTAAGTCATGGTCTTTTACCCAAAATCAAATTTATAGCTGAACTTTCCTGGAGATTGTTTTCCTTTAGCATCTGATTTAAAAGTATTTTTGATCATTTTTAGCTTGTCGTGGTGGATCAGAAAGACCTTGCCATGGGAATGGACGCTGTGATGGTGATGGTACCCGAGGTGGAGATGGCACATGTAGCTGTAACAAGGAATATACAGGAGACTTTTGTTTGGACTGTTCTAATGGTTACTACAATACCTTGAGAAATGAGACACATTCTGTTTGTACAGGTAACAGAGTCTTTGACATGTGCTTAAATTTTTTTGTCTTCTTCGGTTTTTGTAAAGAAAACTAGAAACAGTTTAAACTGATAAATATAAAAAAAAAATAATTACAGTTTGGTCACTCAGCTTTAACCATAAATGACAAATGACATATCAGTCAGTTGGGTGGAAGCAGAATTCATCAAGGTCATGAGGGAGGTGGGAGGGAAGAGCAAGCTTTGCTGCCCCCCCCCAGTAGTGTGCAAAAATCTTGAGCTGAAATTGCTGCAGAGTGGACTACTTTGAAAGCTGGGTTTTCCTCCTTTCTCAGATAAGCTTTACTGGAGTAAATGGGCATGGAAGCAGCTGATCTGTACTGTAGACCACATTGATTCCAGTTAAGTGTGTCTGAACTTAATGTTGAAATAAAGTAATCTGATTTTACATCTTGAAGAAGATTTCTGCAGCAACTAAACCCTGACTATGGGTCTAATAAGATTGTTTTCAACATGAACGATGTTGTGTTTTTTTTTTTTAATCTGGCTGTGTAGTAATTCTTCTGTATGATTTGTTTTATTTTACAGTATAACATGCATATGTTATATTGTGTTAGATATGCATTCAATATATAGAAAATGCATATGCAACTGGATTTCAAGTGTGCTTCTTTCTGAAGTTCTTCAGACTAGTATCACTTCATAAATTGCTCTCAAAGCTAGTTGCAAGCAAAGTAGTCTGAGCATTCATTAGGTGAGAGTGCTGAGTCTTGTGTTTAAAATCTCGTCCCAGTCCCAAGAGACTGAGCAAAATTTACATTCTTGATCTCCCCAGATATTTTTGGAAATTGGACCCTGTCACTTCTAGTCACTAGACTTTCATGGCACTGTTTTAAGTGGTGTATGTGACTGCAATAACTAGGTTTGGCTGCCTAGGGTTTTTTGGTGTTTTTTGGAGGGATGTTTTTGTAGGGTAGAGCTGCATTATTGTAAGTAATATCACCATAAAGTCAAGATTTAATCTTGTGAATGGGAGGGTCAAGCTACTAAAATATCATACTTTCCAGTGAATCCTAAATAAGGGTTTTTTTGAGAATTTGCATGCCCAGACTTGCCTTGGAATCTCTCAACAGAGCTCAGATTGTAGTTTTCTTTTATCTCAGCCTGCCACGTTGCCTGTAAAACTTGTACTGGTTCAAGTAACAAGGACTGCCAAGACTGTAAAGAAGGCTGGATTAAAAATGAAGAAGCAGCTTGTGTGGGTGAGTAATGCTTGGTAGGCTTCAAACAGGTCTTGTAGTAATGTCTGCTGATGAGATTAGATGATGTCACATCGAGTTTTATTGGTTTTTATGGAAGTGTTTTGTCAGTTTAGATTTTCTATACTTTGTAGTCTCTTTCTTCCTAACTTGTTTCATGTTGCAAGAAAGTAGTATTTCCTCCCCATTGATCTCCAGGTGATTATGGTTGTCTTTATCAAACCGTTCACTGTGTATCTTTCTACTTTAGTGGAATACAGATAGCAGCAAGTGGGGTGTTCCTTTCAAGACACGGGTTTTGTGTTTATTTGAATGATAAAGAGTGCCCCGCTCTCAATTGAAACTATTTTGTCAACTACTGCAAGATTCCCATCAGCTTATCTACGTATTTTATAGTAGTTGTGCAATTGTCTTAACATTACTGCATGTTTATAAATGCTCAGCCCTAATAGAGTTCAGACATTTCACTAAAAGCCAGGGCATACTATTCCTGTTGTTGCAGAGAAATACTAGGGCACAACAAGCTCAGTGCTTCCATTAATCTCCTGCCTATTTCTCTTGGTTTATGAGGAGATATGTATAAAACACTTAAGGAGAATTCCAAATGCTAAAAATACTCCCAGTGCAGGAATGCACAAGAGGCAGAGTAATGCATTCCCTGTAACTGGTTGAGTTTGACCCTTAACATGATGTTTGGAAACAGTATCTTAGAAATTATGTGAACTCTGCTTCTTTTAAAAAGTGCTAATGAGAACTAGAACTTGAATTGCAGCTTCTGCAGTACCTGCTTAGGTAACTGTTGAATGCTCCAAGAACATTTTCAAGATGCTCCAGTATTGTCTTTTGTACAGCTGTTTTTTCCAATATACCATTGCAACTGATAAAGTATAAATTGAGTAATGAATATTAATGATGTCTGCAGCAACATGATGAGATAAGCAGCATGGGATAGAAATAATCTGTTTCTGTGTGAATTTTTTTGCTGTGAGTACTGGTGTGCCCTTTGCTTGAAATAACATGACTGGCATGTTTTAACTTCCCGAGTAGAGCTGGTTTTCAGCTTGACTGGTCCTAACCATAACTTGGCTTTCTCCAATTTGCTGTATGTAAAAAAAAAAATAAAAAATAAGCAGTGTATTTGTATGCATATGTGTAACTTAAAAAGTTCCATAGCTTGGCAGTATAGGGGTAGAGAAATCAACAGTATTCCAGAGAAGTAGTCTGTCTGCCTATTTGTTATGCTGTTTGCATAAAAAGCATAAATGCACGCAAAACACAGACTTGAAAATAGCAAGGATGGCAGGTGTTCTGGAATTCTTATTCAATTTGAGCTCTTGAATTTCTGAATGTTGGTTACTGTCATCACAAAACATCTTCTGAGGATCAGTTTTGATTTGTTAATGTTAAGCTGAACAAAACAGTGTATGTTAGCGTGTTACTTTTACATCTGACACGTTGCATATCTGATCCTGAACTCATTGTTAACAGTACTCTCAATGCAGTTTATAGCTTCTGTGGGCCAGTTCTTACAAGATCTCAAAGCATAGCACTTAAGTATTAATCTGGCTATTTTAAATCATTACTATTTTAGGTAACGACACTTTTTATCTTTCAGATATAGATGAGTGTGCTGCTTCTCCTTGCAAAGATCACCAATATTGTTTGAACACAGATGGATCTTTCTCATGCAAAGGTTTCTTTTTAATCTGTTGTTGCACCTTATCATCTTGTAACATAATGTAATGCCAGATGTAATGCTAGAAAGGGCATGGTACCAGCAGGCATTTAATACAATGTCGTCTAGGGCTGCCTGGGCATGGGGAGGATGAAGCACGCAAGAGATTTCTGTTATTTCTACTCTGGTTTTGTGAGACCCCACCTGGAGTACTGCATCCAGCTCTGGGGCCCCTAAACTAACAATGACATTGACCTGTTGGATTGAGTCCAGAGGAAGGCTACAAATATGATCAGGGGTCTGGAGCACCTCTTCTTTGAAGACAGGCTGAGAGAGTTGTGGCTATTCAGCCTGGAGAAGAGAAGGCTCCAGGAAAGCCTCAAGGGCAGCCTTCCAGTACCTAAAGGGGGCCTACTAGGAATCTGGAGAGGGACTTTTTGCAAGTGCTTGGAGTGATAGGACAAGGGAGAATGGCTTTAAACTGAAAGAAGGCAGATTTAGGTTAGATATTAGGAAAACTTTACTGTGAGAGTGGTGAGACACTGAACAGGTTGCCCAGAGAGGTTGTGGATTCGCCATCCCTGGCAGTGTTTAAAGGTGGGTGGTTTGACAGGGTGGTTTGATGGCATGTTGGATGGGGCTTTGAGCAACCTGGTCTAGTGGAACCACCCGTGGCAGGTGGCTGGAGCTAGGTGTTCTTAAACTCCTTTCCAATCCTAACCGTTTTGTGGTTCAATGACTTCTTGTGTTGGGAAGCTGACTTTAAGGGTAGCACTTTAAAACTCAGATGTCTGAATTCTGTGCTTAAAATATTTCATCTTTAGCATGTGATGCCAGCTGCATAGGTTGCACAGGGGAAGGTTCTGACAAGTGTAAGACCTGCGCATCTGGGTACACGAAGGAAGATGAAAGATGTACAGGTTGGTGGATTAAGCAGTTTGCGGTTAGCTCACTCTTGGTTAGCCACACTGAGGAGCTGTGAACTGCATTCGTGTTTGTCTGCTTCAGTTTTCAAGCCTGTCAAAATGAACCCACTTATTGTGGTATTAGCGATAAAGACTGTCTTTATAACTTCCCTTATATTGTTGAGCTAATATGCATGGCAAAGATTAAAGGTGGACTATTCCTAGAAAAGTAATAAAGTATTTTATAGTGTCTAAAGGAAACAAATACATGAGTCTCTTGTCAATTAACTACCACTCTGCTGGATGTGTGCATCTGTATTTGTTTTGTAACAGAAAAGAAGCAGCAAAATGGGGGTTCTGTTGGCTTTCTGTTAATCAATTTATGTTCAAGTTCAAATGATATTAATTCATAGTGAATTATAACATGCAAGATGATAGTAAAAAGAGTGAAATTAGAGTTTCTCTGTGGGGAAGAGCAAAAGGCACGCATGATCTTAAGGAGATGTTAAGTATAGTGACATAGTATTTACATGCGTCCTTCCCTTTAGTTGTACTTTGATGTCATCAATAGGAAGTGACTATGGGAAACTTCAGTAGGTTGAGTGGCGTTGCTTATTTCTTCACATAAGGGCCTGCAAAACATAAAAAGCCCCAGTAATCTTTGGATAAATTTGAAACTCAAGCTAAATAATGAAGAACTATAACAGATTATTTTAACAGAAGTTAAATCTGTTGCAACAGCATTCTGCTCATCAGTGTTCCTTGTATTTGAAATGAATTTTATGTGATTGAGCCACAAATAAGTTTTATAACAAAATAACAGCAGTGGACTATTTCTTTCCTTATCCTATCTCTAGATATAGATGAATGTAACCTTCCCGAAAAGGTCTGTGTGAAAGAGAATCAAGATTGTGTTAATACTTCAGGTAGTTACAAGTGTGTATGTTCAGAAGGGTTTGAAGAGAAGGATGGAACATGTCTTCAAATGGTAAAACCAGGCAAGTGGCTTTTTAATGACAGATTTTTTTTTAAATATGCTGTATCAACAGCTTGGAGCTATATTTCTGTCTGAGGGTATAGTCACTTGTAAACTCTTCTGTATAACTTCTCATCTTCCTACAGCTGTGGTCTGTGTCAGGTAGTTTGTGGTGTAGGCTATATTCTGGCATGCATGTTTTCTTGCTTAAAGACAGTGGATTATTTTAACATCCTGTTCTTGTGCCGATTTTTTTTTTTTTTTTTTTTTTTTGCTTATCTCGGGGTTGTATTTGTGGATCACATTTAAGTGTCTGTATTCATTACATAAAGTGAAGTAGGAAATTACTGCTATAATAGACAGGAGGTCTTCCTCTTCTCCACTTTTTTCCTTTATTATTAATTACAATGACTTAAGGATTTATCTGGTTGCATGCAAGCTGCTTCAACTAACTGAAATCTCATAAAATTGGTTGAGTGAGCTGAATTTGTTTATTTTGTGATCACAAAAGTGCCAGAAGTAATGTGAAGGTGAATATGGAGAAGACATCCATCTTTAAGTAGCAGAGAACTGGTTAGCTTGACTTAAACTATACCTTTAGTCAAGAAATGCAAGTGTGATTTGCTCTGTGATGACACATAATGAACAGAACTACGTTCATTAGTGTTTCATTATTCCACCTAGGCTTTTTTGCAATTCCAAAGTGAAATACAGGATTCTTTTGCAATGAAGATTGTAGGAGAGTAGATGAGAGACAATTTTGTAACTTTATTTTCTTTCTACTTCTTAGCTGTTTGTTTTTGCCCCACTGTTGACTGCTTTTTCATCCTGTACTAAGTTGTAAAGATCTATGTAGTATTGCTACTTGGGGCCATTCAGTTCAGACCTTATATTCTCAGTACTCACTGTTGTTAGTCCTTTAAAATCAGTGATGTACATTTCCTGTGCAGATAACTTAGCAGTTACTATGATTTTTAATGTGGCCTGACATTTTATAAGAGCAAAGGCAGAGTGAAAAGTTGACAAGTTGGTTAGCTCCTTTCTCAGATTAATGCTTTTACCAATATATAAAAATAAAATTCTCTGCCTTTTTTTTTAGGCTGTTTTAACATCTTAACTGAGCAAATTTGCTGTATAGAAAACAGTTCTGAGTAATACTTGCTTTTTGTTTACAAATACCGGAATTTCTTCTGACAGGTTATATGGAAAGGAGAAAGTTCACTGTCAATTGCTGAAAAAATAAGGTTAGAATAGAAATAGCTATGCTGCTTTTTAATTCTACTGACAATATCTTATCAGCTTCTTTGAAAAGCTTTGTTGCATATAGAAAAACAATATGATAAGCTTAGACTAGGAAGATGGTGCAATTAGTTTTTCTGTATGGCTTTATTGTTTCTTTCATCTTGATAAATATGTTGATTTGGGTTTCTCTTTAAAACATTCTTAATGTCAAAAAACTATAACACACTTGTATTCTAATTATGATACCTAACTTCACAGGAGACAAAGTAGAAAGTGAAACAACTCAGCCTTCACCTATTGGACATGATGACTTATGATCTGCATTCAAAACCAAAAGACATTCCTGCCTAAAGTTTTAAATTATTGGACTAAGCCTCTGCAAGATGACATACTGTGGAAATGGTATTAAATATGCAGGTTGCTGGTTTTTTTGATGTTGATAAATTTCTCTTTAAGCTGCATTTCTTTATTCTTAAATGACACTTTTTATATAATTCTTCAGTCTGGGTTTTAGTATAAAATTTCAATTAACATTGTACCCAGTCATTGTAAACCACTTGCAGGCTTCTCATTCTAGTGCCTCCTGAAAACTGTCATCATTTGGAAGAACTTAGTTGCACTGTAATTCAAGAAGAATTTAGACTGAAGTTTGGTGTTTCTTGAGAAATATTTCTGTAACTGAAATACAGCTTTTAGAAATTGTCAAAGGGAATCTGTTTGGGCGGGGAAGCACTGTTCCCACAAATTAGAATGCCTAATACTGCATTCAATAAAAGTTTATTTTGTTGGAATGTGCCTTAAA
Source organism: Pezoporus wallicus (assembly GCF_028554395.1). NCBI lineage: Eukaryota > Metazoa > Chordata > Aves > Psittaciformes > Psittacidae > Pezoporus > Pezoporus wallicus. The sequence goes on from NW_026639746.1 coordinate 658,063, forward strand.
CATTTTTCAGATGTGAATACCTTGCTGTCTTGTCAAGTATGTTTTTCATTTAGACAATGAAAAAAGGAAAACAAAGCAAACCAAAACCCACCCCACCAAAAAAAAACCAACCAACCAACAAAACCAGCCAAACAAAAACCCCCACAACCACCCAAATCCAGAGCCTTCTAAGCACTTGGTTGTGCTGGAATGTATGGGGAGGGAGATGATGTGGGGACCAACAACAAAATAAACAAAAAACCAACCACCAACAGAAACACAACAACAACCCCCAAGCCAATAAAAATGGCACCCACCAACTGTCCTCTGTAGGTAGAATTACATCAAACAAGTTGTCAAATGTAGGTAGACAAGTCTTTCTTCCATATACCTGCATTAGGTATGTAAGCTTGTTTATACAGTGATGAAAATTAAGTTTGGCTAGCACCTGCATGCAGTGCCCCCACAGTTATATGACCACTCTCCAGAATTGAAGAATACATGACTTTCTCTACAGTCTACTGCTGCATGTAATGCCTTCCAGTCCTTCAGAGCAAGCATTCTACAATCAATTTTATTCCCTCTTATGCCATTTCAGAGGGAAAGCTAATAAGTTTAGCCTAGATGCAGCCTTTCTACATGCTGTCCCTAAGCTTCAAGGCAAGTATAAGAGTTAAAATAGGTACATTCTGCAGGACCTTCACAGTCACAAGTAAGCTAAGGACCATTCAGGTACAGTATTTGAAGCTGATGGAAGCAAGCAAACAAAGCAAGGAATACATTGTGGTGGTGGTTAAAGGGAGCAGAAAGAGGATTACAGAATACAGCTAAAAAGAGCATAGGCTTGCACAGTTCTGTTTAGAAACTACCATCAACTCATACTCAGTGGAATTCTCCAGTATGTATTTTTTCTTGTAGTATAAGGTAGCCTACATATTATGCATTTGTTTTAGGGTTTCTTGTTTTGTTTGTTTTTCTACATTAAAAAAGGCTGCCCAGAAAAGGGATATGTGAATAAGCTAATCATTATTCTAAAAAGAGAGACTTTGTGGGTCATCTTATTCTTCCCTTGCCACCGTGCAATTATTCTCTCTGTGCCTTTTGGAAATGCAGTACCTGATGACAGAATTGCTGAGGTAGTATCTTTTCCATCATTTCCTATTATTTTATCTACTGGAATGTATTGTCAGGTGCTCATTTGCTAGTAATTCTTTTTAATGACTAGCAGTTTTAATGACTAACACTCCTATGTGCAGCTGTGATCATGGTGCTTGTGGTAATGCAGAGACACAAAAGATGGTCCTTTGTGCGATCTTCGCCTTGCAAAAAGTGCAAGAGGAACAGTCGTGGAACTGAGATTCATCACTGACATTTAACAAAAACAATATGCAGGTTTTCAGTTCGCTTTTAAATTGAAAAGAGGCAATGTCATGTTTTCAAGCGCTGAAGCAAAGAAGGACAGAAAGTACCTTTTAAAAAAGCATTACAACAGCTGACATTTTCATATGAAATGCATTTAGGTAAATAGCTAATCGTAACTCTCAGCGGCAATGTAGTTGCTGTAGTTTTAAACAGGTAGTTTCAGTACCAAGATCAACTTTAACTTGTTCTGAGGGAAATTCAGAAGTTTTGCTGTATGAGTGGGTCCCCTCCGTGACTTTGTAAGGTGCTGTAAGAAAGTTACTGTCTCGTTTATTCATCAAGTAACAGCACGGTTAGCTGTGGCTGCTCAGCTTTGGCAAGTAGGGTAACAGGCCACTGGGAATGGAGAAAAGGGAATGTAAGAAGTCATTAGGTGTATGAAGCAGCCACCAGAAAGGGGTGATGTGATATCCACCATCAATGGCTGCCTCTCAGAGCTCTTTAATATCTTTGTCCAAGAGCCTGGACTGAAGCAGCAGCTTCTCCTTGGTAATAAAGTTAAGAAATAAAGCATTGTGGCTCATCTGCATTTTTGCATTTAGTCATCTAGATATCTAAATGCTTATGTTTATAAAGAAATGCATTCACAGATAGAGACCTGTGTGCCATAATACACATAAACAAAGACCTTTCAAATTAAGTACTTCATAATTTTGTATCTTTTTTATATTATAATATATGCAGTGATTAAAATAAATTTTTTGTACCTGATGTCAACTCTGCAACAAGGAGTTTCATTGCAGCATGAGCTGTAGAAGCTGGATAAACTCTTCCCATGAACTCACAAGAGAGGAAGATGAGTCATTAACACACAAGCTGTGCTGTCTTTAAGGACATAATTCTGTTATCAATTCATTGCACACTGTTCATGTTCAAAACAAACAGAGTGTCCCCAGAATAAGTTTTCTTTTATGTTAAAGCTCTTCACACAGATGGCGTTTGACAGGCTATTTGACAAGACAGGCATCCTAATGGGACTTCATCTCTGGAATTCCAGTTGTTTGGGAAAGAGCTCTATGGCAGGTGTGGTGCGATGTTGCTCCAGGCATTCCCTTTGTAGATGATAAATGTTACTGCACAGCTGTTTGCTCCATGCAGAGATGCACAGCTGTGCTGTGCTGGGAAAGCAGTCCATCTCTGATGCTGTTTCAGGAGGTTGTGCTGCAGTATTTCGCAACTGCCACGTTATGCCAGCAGAGGGTACTCTTAAGCTTCCAAGAAGAAGTTACATTGGCTGCTTCAGGAGACCACTACAGTGTTGAGAGAAGGGGAAAAAAAAAGTGATCTCTTTAATTATATGGCACTGATTGCACTTAAGATGATAGTTAATAGGTGATATACTTAATTGAATAAATCTACACTGCATTTTTTTCCAAAAGCACAAACTACTGCTATCTTCTGAGTCATATAAAGCAACATGATCTTAAAAACAGGAAAATTCATGTTGGAAGAGACTTCAGGATGTCTCCTCCAGCCATCTGTTGAAGCAGGGACAGCCATGAGTTTTGAATAGCTGCCTTACTCACTCTTGAAAACCTCTAAGGATGGAGACCACACAACCTTTTGGCGACTGTCCTCACAGTCATAAGGTTTACCCATTTGTTTTGGCTGAACCTGTCTTGTTCCAACCGATACCTGCTGTCTCTTGCCCTCCTTCTATGTACTGCTGTGAATCCTTGACCTGGCTATGCTCCTGCTGATGCAGCCGGGAGGCTGATGGCTCACTCTGCTGCCAGGGCAGATGCTCATCTCGCTGCCCATCAGGACTCCCAGGGCTTTTTCCACAGAGCTGCCCTCCAGCTGACAATCCCCAGCCTGTATCACTTCAAGGTGCTGTTTCTTCCCAAGTGCAGGAGTTTGGGTTTGTTATTGCTGTGTTTCATAAAGTTCCTGTTAGGCCATTCTTCCAGCTTGGATAGATCCCAATTTTCTGTGAGTTCTTGTATTTACACTTCATTGTCATTCAAATCAGCAGTTCCACTGTCTTCAATAGAATGGATTACATGTATAAAGCCTAGCTGTTTGTAGGCCTGTGGATTACAGATTTATACATAAAGTTGCTACAAGCAAAACCACAAAATTAGGTTATGGATTTCTAACCTATTCAGCAAATAACAGAGGAACAGAGTTTTATGTTTTCTTTGAAAAATCATACTTCATGAAGAAAAATAGTCTTTTTTACATAGCTTACATATCTTGTGTGATGTGATAGGTAAAGTACAAGGCAAAAATGCACAGTGAACTATGACTGACAAGATGATGTAAACCTCATTATAAGTAGGACCTTTATTTTCAAAGGCTCATAGTCTTTCTCTAAACTCCATATATATTTATGTCATTGCTCATCTGTACAAATAGAGTTTCTTTAAAGCACGATTGTTGCTCCCTCATGTTTTCAGTCTTTCCTTCTGCAGGTCAGCTCTATCACCAGTTGTTCTTATTGCCTACAGCAGTATGTTTTCTGCAGATTAGAAGCTGAGCAGTGCGGCAGCCAGAAACACCTGGAACCCCTTCAGGACTCTTGCTGGCACATCTGGCGCTCCCAGGATCATCAGAGCACTGAGACTAATGGAACTACTTTTATGATCAGTTTGCAACTTGGCACCATCTCGACCAGATGAGTTTTAATGAAGGTTTATGACTCATTTAGGCACAGTACAGCAATGTTTTGTACAAGACCCTTGACTTGACACTACAGCCAATTAAATTCTACCTCTTTCTTTCCAAAACCTTGTGGAAACATACTGAGGCAGTAAAAATGTATAGTTTTGAGAAGGACACAGTCTGTTGTCCTTGCCCTTTTGTTAATTTTTTTGATGGCTTGAAAGTTAGAAAAAGTAGGAGACAGACAAGGAGGGAATTATGTACTGGACTAAACATAGACCAGACAGCTAGCATTCTTATTTCCTGAAGAAAGGTGAGGTCAGTCTTCTGCTCCTTAGAGCTCTTTTATTTTTGCAACCATCATCACTTTAATTCTTCTTTGTCACTACTATGAAGACCATAGAAACAGTGTGATGGAAACATCACATATATTGATTAGAAATGTCATTTCAGTTTGGCATGAGGAATACACATTGCTTCAAATGTAAAATCCTGGTGTTTATATTTTTAATCTGCACATGTGGTTTTTATTTCACCTGGTTTGGACACTCTTCAGAAGAAAGCAAATCCATGCAAATAGACACATGTACATCCTTATGCAGGAAAGCGTGTAAAGCTTAAGTAGAGAGCCAAACATATACATAGTCCTCTAACTGTAAAGTTAGTGGGATTTAAGCAGAAGTTTAACCAATTTGCTGAATCAAGTAGATCAGCATGGATATGTGCTTAATGCTCTTAAAACAATAACATACACACTTCATCTTAAGGTTATGAGTAATCTCACTGTCTGTGACTGGTGCAATTAAGATTTAATACACATGTGAGAGAATTCATCACTGGCCTGGAAGATTCCACCAGTACATTGTGCTGTTGAAGAGAGATAGATGCCCGACAGCTGGAATGTTTCAACCAGTGGCAAGGGTCAACAACATATGGCATGAGTGCCAAAGGCTGGGGAGAGGTAGATCCTGAATGTCACTCAGGTATAAAAATCAGAGGCTACTGAGCCCTGACAAGACATTGCTCTCCTGATTCTGAGTTCAGGGTTTAGATGTCCCTACCTCACAAAGAGTTGAAACAAATCAGCTGCATCATCCTTTTCAGAGGCCATATTTCCTAGCTCCCACTGAGCTCCTTCCAGTGCACTTAGCTTCTTGCCTGGGGAAGAAAAAGTAGTCTGGCACACTGCACTTGAGAAGATGCTAACCCCTGCTCTACGTCTCACACTTTCATGAGAAACATCCATGGTTGTTGAATTTAGCTACATCAGAGCATGTGTTCCAAATCCTGTGAATTATGTGTCTATTAACAGCAATTTAAAACCTGCTGGTTTTGATAGTATTCTGTAAACAATAATACGTAGTACTTCTGAAGAGTTACCTGCTATTATTCTGAAACAGTATGATATTTACCAGGGAAGTTGTCATCAGCAGTAGCACAAGTTGCCTATTGGCTTGCATTCTTTATTGTAATAATATTTGGGCTTCCCATAACATGAAGTAAGAACATGGTGTCTACATGAGTTAGAAGCACAGTACTGGAAAGAAGCATCTATATGAGTTAATGTTCTCTGAATAGCAGTTGAATAAACTTCCATGGGAAATTTGTTTATTTCTGAACTTAAAATGGTTCCAGGAAATATTTGTGCTGTGACAAGTTTCACTATTCTCTCGGGCAGAGAGGGATTTTATCATGGGATCATGGCCTTCTGAGTTTGCCAGTAAGGGAATGGATGTGCTTTACTTCTTATTCTGAATTCTCATGTTTACAAATATAAAGAAAGAGAAAAGAAAATAAAACCATAATTCTGCAAACTGTGCTTGGCAGTTGTATTTGAGGTCCCAGGAAAACCTCATAAACCTTACAATTCCCAGGAGCTAGTTGAGGGAGAAGGTGGTGGGGATTTGTAAAAATAAGCAGTTTCGGAAGCCGATCCCTGCTGAGCTTTGTCACTGCAAACGTTGCTTCTTCTAATGCTGTTGTCCTCTATAATTAAGCAGTATGCATAAGATTTTTACCACATCATCCAAACTGTAGGAAAGCTTCACAGCTGCATTTAATAAAAAAAAACAGTGGGACTGTAGTTAAAAATAGATGTGATAGCACGTAGAGCAAAACATAGAACCTTCCAAAAACTAGAATAACCCTGGATGTATGGTGAAGATGATGCTAGTGAAATGAAACAAGCAGACCCTATTCATAGGAGTTGTCTTAACATCACACTGACATTTTGCCTTGGTTCTTCCACAGGAGGAGCTGTGGAACACGTCTCCAAAGCTTTTTGACTTACAGCTGTCAGCAAGGGCAGATGACTGATGAATTAAGATGTGTATACTGGTAACACACCAAGGTGTTGGTTGGTTTCATCCTGCAAGATAACAACAAAGATTGCTCTGGATTTTTCCAGGGACACCTTTGAGGTACCTTTTAGAAAGCACGGGAGGTTCAGATAGCACGTCCGTAAACAAATCCATGGCGAAGGACAGCCTGGTGGAGTTCAAACAGGGATGAGATTTCCAAGTTCTAGGTCTAGCCTTGCTGCAAACTCCCATCTGTTTTTTGGATCATTTGCTTTATTGAGCTTTATTTTTGGACAGGGCTGTACTTGATAGGCTGGCTTGAGGATTGTTATCACAGGGAGAGGTAGGAAGGAATTTCTCTTAATACAGAGAGTAAAACAACTCCAGTGCCTCCCACTGAATTTTAGAGGCCAGGCTCAGGAATTTAAAGTTTTGACCTTAATGAGGAAACTTAGTGGGCTCAGTGGCTACCCACAGTCACCATTACTCAGAGCATACTCATGGTTTCTTGACTTGCTTTGGAGAACCTGACAGTTCAGTGGCAGCCTGGACTTTGGATGAACCCAGTGGCATCTGGTCATCCTAGTGAACATAGGGATCAAAGTGATTTTGTGTTTTCTAGCGCTTTTGTGAAATTCGTATCACCACAGAAGTGGGAGAAGCACTCGATACCCTGATGAGAAGTGTCTGAAATGATGAAGTAACTGCAGCTTTGGATTGTGGAGCTTATCTCATACCAGTTCAAACGAAACTGAGAACTAATATAGATTTTGTGAGGACAGGCAGCTGCACTTTTGGCAAGAACTCAAGCAAAATACAAGCAGGGAGAAAACGTTGGTTTGGTTGTATAGTCGTAACTGGAATTTACACAGCCTCTTGTTCAGGGAATCAGCACTTTGCTGCATTCCCACAGCAATAATAAAATGGATGTACCAAGAAAATGATAAAATGCAACATAGTGAATAAACACTGTCCCAAATCCTTCCCTTTTCCAAATGGAAATTTCTCAATTTTTCATTTTTTTTCCCTAAAAGGTAACAGTTCTAATAAAAGCAAAGCTTATTAGAGGGTGGCATTAGTAGCAGGACAGAATATTCTTTCTTCTTAGCAACTTTTCTTTTGAGGACATGTGTCAAGAAATACTGAACTTTGTGAAACTCCTTTAACCTCTCATTCTTTCATAGCAAGTGATGTATCTCCTGGTGACAAATGATGAATGATTCTGTAGAATACTTGTTTCTGCTAGCAGGAGGCACAAACATATTTTCCAGGATAAAAGCTCTTAGATACAGTGATTCTTATTTAAAGTACAAACTGATTTTCCGAATCTATACTGTAGAGAAAATCCCTGACACCTGACAACTTTTCCAGTTGCAAATGCGGCTTAAGTTATTTTACTTGGATTATCTTTTCCAGCTCCGAACAAACATATAGCTAACTGGTAAAGTCAGGCATGCAGGCAGGCAGGCAGGAGAGAGGTTGAAGAATGCTTTCCAACACCAATCAAATTTTGGAGATGACTGGTGATACTGATTAAGTGATGCTGAGGATCATATTTTCTGGCTAACTCCTTGTCTTTCTCCACCCCTCCCTTCCCTACCTGCTGCATTCCTCCCCACTCCCTCCTTGCTTTTATCTGCAGTCTCTCCTTCCTCAGACCACAGCTGCCCAAAGGCCTCTACTTGATGCTTACATTTTTTTCCACTCACAGACTCAGCTTACCTCACTTCTGTTCACATATATCTGCTGCTTTTTCTCACCAGTAAAATCCCAGATGATCCCCAGGGATTCAACACTGCAGAAGAGATGGGAGTATTCAGCATGTAACTAGCCTGAATTGTGCAGCCAGCCCTGTCTTTCTAGGGTATCACTGCAAGTAAGGTGTGACCACTGCTGTCATCAGGGGAGGTTTGCCCACAGCTTTTAGCTGGACCAGGACTGAGACCTTAGAGCACTGAAAATGAGTGAGAAAACCCAGAAACCTTTCTGTAAATGTTTGAAAGAGGTGTGTTGCAAGGAAAATACCCTGGTCATTGGGAACTCTGCAGTATTAGAGCAAATGATCTTTCAGAAAGGAATAAATACTCAAAATCGAAGAAAAATAGCCCTCACACGTGATGTTCTTGCAGATAAGGACAGAGCGTGACTGGCAGCAGGAGTTTGGATGCTGTTGGTAACTGCATCTCTGGGCCTGCAGGTGCCAAATGCCTCTGGAAAACAGTCTTCTCCCAAAGTGCTGGGCTGGGTTGGCTGAAGATCTCTTGGTCCGGTGCCAGTCCACATTAGGTGCTTCACAGAGATATTACAAGTTGTTTATTATGACTGTAGACTTTTTCTATGTGAGTTAAGCAATACTGAGCAGGGCTGGCAACCTGTTTATACACCTTAATGAAAGCCTGGCAGTCTGCTGAGTAAAATTGCTAATAAAAATATTTATGAAAACAGTTGTCCAAGTAAAACAAAGATAATATTTTTGAACACAAAGGCTCTTACCCATCAGTGAATAAAATGCTGCTATCATGATGATGATTTCTTGTTTTGGATGTGTCAGTGGCTTAATGTAAAGTCATTCGTCTCCAATGAAGCTGAGAAAACAGAGTTAAGTAACACTGAGCAAATAAAAGCAGTCCCTCCTGTTTTAGAAATTTATAGTCTTTTGTCTCTCGAGGAGACTTATTTGGCTTGAATTAGCAGAAATGTTATTGTAATGGGTATGCAGTGATGGAAATCAAGTCTGGTTGTGGAGTACTGGACTACTTTGAATGCAGGTTGTCACAGAGTAAGGGTACAAATGAGGCTTGATTACAAAGGCACTAAGACTTCAGAATCAGCAACTGTTTTTCAGGATAGATCTGCATTGCAGTTTCACCATGGAAAAGAACAGAAAAATGTGTCCTCCTTTACTGGAAATAGTTCTTCTGGCAGACTAAACATTCCTCAGTCAACAGACATATTTTATAAACTCTATTTTATCACATTGGTAAGAATTTATGTTTGCAGAAGTGTTATGAGATAGAGCAATGATAATTAATCCCAAATCCCATCAGTTGCATAGTAGTTTTAGTGCTATGCTGCCACTAATAAATTTCATGCCATTTCTCTAGGGTGAGGCTTCTTATGCAAGGAGTATCTATATTCAGTGTAAGATTCTATTGTTATGCTGGTTGAGTATGCCTATCAATTCAGTAAATTATATTTCTCAACCTAATTTTCCATTATTTTTAATGATATAATTTGCCATTCAATTATCATTGGCAATAATTGTCTGTGAAAGTCTGCTTTCTGTACCAATTTTATAGTTTCTTGAAAGAGGTCAAAAAATGTAATTACGGGGGATGTCAAAAAATGTCATTATGGGGGACAGTTTATGATAAGTCATCAGATGCATTAGGTACTAATCAGGACCAGACCTATTTGTTACCATTAAATTATTTGGTATTTGTGATAACAAATCTTCCAAGTCTTCCAAAAGAAAGCATGGATTTGCTATGTGTCCAGCTTTGTGTATATGAAATTTGTGCTGTCCGGCAGTGGTAGCTTTTAGAGCTACTCAGGAATTCTCTGCTCCTCTATCAAGTCTCTCAAAAAAACCTTCCAAGTGTTATTATCATAAATATATTCTCATATATACATTACTCTACAGTATCTAGGCTGCCTTGTGTGATAACTTGTCCAGGTGGAGCTAGCCTTACTGCCAGGGCTACTTTAAGGAGTCAAGAGATGCTGGGCATAATGTGCTCAGGGACTCCTCGGTGTAGATGCATTGACCCTGGATCAGTGCTCATGTCTGGCACGGACCCACCCACACGCTGGCTGTAGGCTCACTTCAGAGCAGGAGCACGGAGATCCCAAGTCAGCTTTGTCTGTGGGCAGCAGCTGAGCTTGAGAAATCGTCATCTGGGTATTCAATAACCTGATCCAAAAACAAAGCCTTCAGATTCCGAAGCTGTACTAGGCAGTTCCCATTGTCTAGGTCGCACTTAGCTCCAGGCTAAGTGGGTGTTGATTTACCATCAGGGCATTCCCTTGGAACAGAAGCCACCAAAATGGATTTAATACAGTGTATCAGCAGGAGAAATTTGTTCCATAATTGAAGACATAACTTTTTGTGAACAGATCCCAGCCTGCTAAGTTTGAAGCAACCTATATGCTGTTATACACTTTTGTAGGAGTCACTTTGGCCTCTTGTTGGGCTGAAGATGATGGAGACAGAAACGTACATTACTATTTCCTAAACACTCCCCACTGTGGCAAGACTACCCACTCATTAAAGCTGAACCTTTCCTCGTGAAGACCCTGGTGCTCAATGTGTCAGTCAAAAACCATAAATGGCCCCTGCCATTGCCTGCATGAGCATCTTCAGTCAGAAATAGACCTCTATATTACATAGGTAGGGATAGAAATAATTCAAGTAATAAAAGCCATCTGTGAGATGTTAGAGACTCATTCCTTATACAAAATTGCTTATACCCAATTATTTTCTTAGGATATAGTCTTTTCCTGGATTTACAGCTAGGCAAAACTATGGCATGAGGTGCCTGCTCAGTGAGACAAGAACTTGGTGAAATACAGGAGAAAAGCTGATTCTTAGTTTTCTTAAACTTCAGAGTAATTAAAGTATACTGGAAAAATGCTGCCTGTATTCATGTCATCCAGTACTTGCCGATTGTTCATTGAAGAAAAGGGAAACAGAATGAAAAGCATACAGAAGACTGTTGGATTCTTGCAGAATATAGTAATTCATCAAACATAACCCACAAAAGTAACTGAAACCACCTGTTTCCACTTCCTTCCTAAAAATATGAGTGCCACAATATAGAGCAGAGCACTGAATGCACTAAGTCCTGAATTGCATCCTGGAGATGAATTGTGGCAAACACAGCCTCACAGAACTTGTTCAGCAGGGAAATGGCATATCCCTTCTTTTTCACTTCAAACCCAAGCATTTGTAGTCACTATCTTTTTACAGCTTTATTCTACTAGAGAATAAACCTCACATCCTGGAAACCTGGTCTCAGATTATCTGCGCTGTAGAACTCTGTTAAATGTTGGTGCTGTTTACAGGCTTTATATTAATTGAGTTGTGTTTAGTCTGGAATCTAATGATGAAAACAGTCATGGTTTCTCACTGAAGAGCACAAAGTACACTTTATCCTCACTCCAGCTGAGGAGGTAATGAAAGCTGTCATTACAAAAGCTTCAGTTTCTTGTGGTCTCCTGCTTAGGTACAAACTTAATACCAATGTGAAGTGGTGCTTTACCCTGTGAGTTGCCTGTCAGTTCATGTTGACTTCATCTGTATACTCACTGAGTAATTTGTACCTCTGGCCAGCAGATGATGCATTCATTCTGTGTGGTCTCCCGATACTGAACTCTTTCGAAACTTTACTCCTCACATCTTTTAAAACACTATAAAGAACATTTTCAGGTATTGAATAGATACCTGTCATTGTTGCTGCTGCTTTTACCGAGACAATTCAAACACTTGTTTTCAGAAATGCCAGGTGCTGTTGTTTCACATCATACACAGCCTTTGCCTTATGTACAATAGATGTTTCTACTAGTATGCTCCTAAAACTTCAGCTGATTACACTAATATTTGAAGCCACTATGTCTCCAAATAAAAAGTCTTCATTACTTAGACCCTTTATGTTTTGTTATTTTAATTAACTTAATGGAATGAAATAAGATAAATTAAAGCAGAAAAATCGTTGCAATTTCATTAATTAAATCCTTGTAAAATTTCATTGTAATTGGCCAGATCCTTGTCTGGCAAATCTTCAGCAAAGTTGCACCAGTTTACGGGGTGAGGTCTTCAGATGCAGGACAAATTACCTCTGAGAAGGCTGTATGATTTATATATTATGTGTATAATGGTCTGCTGTACAACACCTGCTAACTAATCATTAAAAAAACAGTGTTAGCAATTCAGATATCGTGAAGTATGTTATACATTTGCACTTTCTGATCTTTCACATGCACTTATGACATCATTTGATTAACATTTATGTTCTCAAAATTTACTCTGCAGTGTGCATACTTAAATAAGCATTAACATTACAAAACCTGGTTCTAATATCTGCTTGGAAACCACAGTTATCCAGCCTGCTTTGTTACTGTAGTACTGGCCTGTAGCAGAGATGCGGGAGTTTGATGTACTAGAGGAAAGAATGAATTTGTGAGTTGATTCCCCAGAGCTGGTTTCACTTCAGTCCTCCTGTAACATGCAGATGTTTCAACAGTGTTGGTAGCCAGTGCAGCCATGAACAGTGTGTTTGTTTGGTGTCTGTTTGCAGGTCTGTTCAGGTTTCCCTGGGGAGACAAAGCAGCTCAGGAACAATAGTGAAATGACACATACTTGAACTAGGAGCACAAGGCATCTGTAAAACTTCCATCCTTAATGGCTTGGCAGTGGGTCATTTGGGAATTAGGGATGAAAGCAACAGATGTTATGCATTCAAGCACCTGGATAAAGAAATGAAAACCTGAAAACTACATATATTATTTGGACAAAGCAAAACGATGAAACTTGCATTTGTCTGTGATGTCCTATCCTATTCAGATAAGGTGCTATTTGTTTTTAAATGGAAATATGGCTTGGCATAACATGACAAAACCATAAAGGCCCTTGTGGCCATGTTACAGCTAGGTCAGATGCATTTGATGTTCTTACTTTGATCTCCTGTGTAGTCAGTGTGTTTTCAGCTTAGATCTTGAATCCACGTCTCTTGTAAACAAGAACAATTCCCAGACCTTTTGATCTGGAAAATGACTCATTCTTCCACAGCTCTACTCCAGGACAGCAGAGAAGTGACTCCTGTTTCCAGGGATTTCTTTGGCATGCTCCTCCAATACATACGAAGCTCTATCCCAAAAAATCTTAAAGGAGTTAAACAAGGTCTCTACTGGATCTCTTGGAGCTTTTTCTTTGATATTCTTCCCATGGCTTCCCTTGGGACTTTAAAAACTTGAATAAAGTTTAAATCCAGTCCAATGATGACTGGATTCATTGACTGCATTGCCTGGGTCTTGTTGATAAGAAAACTGGGACTGTAAAGAAAGGAAATAATGGGTATTTTAGGGGCTGATAGACTGTGAAGGAAACAAAGAAACTGTGGACAAAGACTGGGATAGTGCAATATAAGGTTGGACAGAGGGTGAACAGAGACTGCAGAGACAGCAAGGAACTGGTGAAAGGAGGAGCTTTGAGATGGGCTGGGCAAGGTCATGAGGACAAGGGGCTGAGGCACCCAGGACAAGGGCAAGGAAGGAGAAATTAGAAATGTGAACTTGTGGGATCAAGACCTGTGGGTAGGGAGAAGTGATGGGAGGTGAGTGAGAGGGGAGCCAGGCTCTGTGCGCGGTCCAGGGCAGGTGGAGTGGGCCTGGCCTGAACAGGAGCAAGTCTTGGAGGCAGGGATGTGGAAAAGACTGAAGGCAGCCCAGAGGGAGAGGGAGGCCTTGCAGAGCTGGGTGAGAAGTGGTGACCACTAAAAACCTCTTCTCCATGTGACCATACTCCTGAACGTCACCGTTTATTCACACTTGCCACTTGTTATGGTACAAACTGGCAAAAATGTGCTGCTCCTTTCAGAGACGGTGAAAATCTTTCACTCTCTTCTATGAATTTAAAGGCTTAGGTTTTATATTAATATCCCCCCCTCCCCTGTTAGCCTTATTATAAGTATAAGGATTCATTTCGGCTCAAAAAGATTTTTTTCTTTGAAAACTTACAACCATTTTGGAAAAATATTTTTTCCCACCTGTCTCTATCCCATTCAACATAAGAGTACTAAATAAAACATGAATCTTGCTAAAAATAGGATGAGAACATGTGAGGAAAGACAATGCCAGTGCATTTACAGAAGTCTGAGTTGCAATAATCCTTTTCGCTTTTTGACTTTTCAAGTCACCTCTCATAAAACTGTTTTAAAACACACTTCTCCATTTCTAGATAGAAACATTTTTACCTGATATACTGAGGTATTACGCACGATTTCTATTTCTGTCTGCTTCCTCTATTGTGCTTTTTTTGTGTGATATACTCAGAATGTGGGCAGTAGCTGTGAGCTATTTTTGGTATGTAATACTATAGATGTGAGCAATGGATCACATATTAGAATGAAGGAAGATTCTGCAGAAGCTGTCTCATTAGCTGCTATTAAAAGTATGTAGCTCACAAATAATGTGAAATGCAGCAGCCTCCCAGGACAGGAAAGACACGAAACCCATTTGTGAGTCAGTGAACAGAAACAGAAAGCAGTGGTGTATTTTATCCACTGATGGGTGCCGTCCACCTTCTAAACTTCTTATTTTGACACATTGTCACTGGCACAGGCACAAATCTTATCCTTCACCTTGGTTTCCCAGTTAAATTTCTTTCTGGTTCTTGTCTTTTCTCAGCTAGGGGGAAGGTAAGTGTCCTTATCTCATTCTTTACATGTTTCTACCTGAGCAGCACCTAACTAAGACCTGTGTGCAAAGCTTGCTGCAAGGTGTTATCCTCGAGTGTTTCAGTGCTGCGGATCTGGGATCTGTTGCACCTGGGGGAGTCACAGAAATCCAGGCTTATGAGTTTCCCTGGCATAGCTTTCACATTGTGCAGAAACACATGCTTAAAATACACTGTGTGGGCCATGTCCAGGCACCCCCGTTGCCCTTTCGCTTCCCGAAGTTGCTGCTGGCTCATCGGGTCATTTTTAGCCTTTGGCTGGAAAGCTGATGGAGTTTACTGAGAGGTGCTGGGAGTTCCCTGGTGTTTTCCGTTGGAGAAACCTACATCCTGTTACTGGGGCACTTCCTTTTTCCCTTCACTAAGTGAAAGAGCTCCGGGAATGCTATGTTTATGTGTTCTGAACTCTTTCTGGCTCATGTCTGTCTGCGAACACCAAGTACCTAAACCAAAAAGGAAAAGCCATACAGTAGGGTGCTGATTTAAAAACCAACAAAGAGAGAACATCAGTAAGAAATGTATATGTACATTTAAGTATGTACATGTAAGTATATACATGCGTAGAAATGTATTCAACACTGTGCAATTGACCCTAAAAAGCCCATCCTTCAGGCCTAAATAATTTACTTTAAATTCCTTGCGTGTGCCTGTCTGTACCTATTTCTATACAGCATGTATGTGAGTGTGTATCTGTTCATGTCGCTGTGTTACAAAGACTCACCTGGACCCGACCTTTAGTCTTTGTGAAGCGCCGGTGGGGTTTGGAGGGTGTCAGCAGCCGCTAGAGGGGACTGCGGCTCCGCAGAGGAGCCTGGACCGAGGGGCTTTAAAGGAGCGCGGCTTTCTGTTGCTAGCACGTGTTTGGTGTTCTGTTGCCAGGCCTGGCCTGTGTCTGTGTAAGGCAGGAGGCAGGTTGCGCCTGGGGCTTTGCCTTTCACCCAGCTGGACCGCGGAGGGCGAGGGACCGTGCTTCTGGCAGCGGATCGGCGGGGTAGAGGCTGGGTGCGGAGAGAGGCTGCTGCCCTGGGGATAATGTCTGCCCGCACCATAGGAGGTCAAAGAGACCCCCGCTGCCCACGGGTGTTTTATTCTAGAGACTTACAGTGCCCAAGCGATGTGTTTGACGTGGGACTGCTGGATGCACAGGGAAACCTGTAGATGAAATCTGACCAGGCAAAAGTTTAATCCATACACATTCCCAACCCCCATTTCCACAATGCCAAGACAGAAGTATATGCATGCTTGGCTGCACAAGAAACCCATTCAGTGATACTTCGTTAAAAGATTGCTATTTAGGTTTCTATGGAAAGGAGAAAGCTCCAAATATGCATGCATTATGTGGATATATTTGGAATAAAGAAATCCTTTATTCAGTTATGATACTTATTCAGACACAGTCAGTGGATAAAGTAAGCCTGGACAATAAGCATCCTGATAGAGTTGAGACAACTGGTTCATGACCCCTGTTATTTCCATGTCCCATTAAGTTTATTACAGTGACATGTCACAGTGTACAGGAGTAAACCCATGTTGATGAAATCCTCTGCTTCAACTGAGGCAAAGAGAAGGTCTCTAAGATCAGAGATATGGTAGCAACAATATTAATACCTTTTCCATTTCTTTTCAGGCTAAATACTACCACCTTCTCTTTTTGTGGGAATTCCTATTACAGCTGAATACTGTGCTAAGTTCCTGGCACATAGTCCAAATATGCCAGAAGCCTTCTCACCTTTCCTATTCCTCCCAGCTTGCTTTACTGCACTTTAATGATAGCTTGTTCCCTTAAAGCTTTACAGAACTCTCAAATGCCTTGAAGAGTAGTAGTCTGGCTTGAAGATCAGTGAAGCCAATTAGGATGTTTCACTGACTTCAGATAATTTGGATAAACCTTCCATCCCTCTCTAAAACTTATCATCTTTGTCTTATGTTTTTCAAGCATTTGTGAGATGGAGAAGTGTGCTGATAGCTTTAATTTATGTAACTACCTGAGCATGGTATGGTTGACTCTCAAAGCCCCAGTTGAACAGCAAAGCCAAGATCTAGGCTCTCAGAGCATGCTCCATGCTCCCAGAGCATCCTGGAGACTTGTTTGTTTATAAAAATCAGCCTGAGTTTGATCCATGTGATTCATGAGGTGTATGACTGTGAAGCTTTCAAAGGGCCTGACATAACTATGGGAGCATACGGCATACAGTGGCACTAGGCTGGAGATTCCCACCTGGGAGCTGGCTAAGCTGATATGAAGGAGCCTCTCAGCTTGGCAAAGGGACCCATAAGCAGGGGCACTAATTCTCTCTGGTTTGTGCGTCTCTGCTCCGAGATATATTCAGAGGACCAAAGGTACTGGAGAAATCTGCAAGGTCATTCAGTAGCTTCTCAGAAACCAGATGATCAGAAACCAGAAAATCAGCTGGAAATCCCTTTTCTTAAAAAATAACAATAATTTAAAAAAAAAAGCAGGCAATTGCAGGTCAAAAGTGCAGAGTCATTAGAGAGCAGCAAGTCCAGGAAGGGGAAAGTGAGGACAGCCTGGAAACAGCTCTTTTAAAAGCACGAGGAGAGGGAATCCCCTGAGCTCCAATTTATATAAGGAAATGTCAGGAGGCAGGAAACAAGCACTGTGGTTCAACCACAGTGAGAAATAAGGCTTTTGTGTCTTTCTGTGGTCACCCAGGGTCTCTGTGAGGTGACTTGATATTTTGAACACTGATGGTGATTGAGGTGAATCACCACAGGTAAAAAGAGAACAAAACCTCCACAGTCATGTGGACCCTGGCCTCCTGAATCCAGCTGGAAATCTGCTACTCCTTGCACTTCCAGGCAGTCCCAGATACTCTTTCTGTTTCCTGACAGCCCCCAGAGGCATCATCAGGTGCGGTGGTAGCTTTAAGCTTTCACCAACCGCACTACAAAACAACTTCTGTGTAACCAGGATATAGTAGAAAAGTCTCAACCCCTGTCTTTGAGCAGGTGATTAAGTGCTTTATAGCCTGCGCTGTGCACACCAGACCCCCTACTACTCATAGCCACACTAAACAACATGCACCATTTCCCTTTTTTTCACTTATTTATCTTTGCAAGTTTTTATTGGGGTGTTTTCTCTGCTGCTTGGTTACAGATTTGTGTTGGACTGTGAGTAACTGCTTTGGTTGTTTTTTTTCTCGTTTGGCCTAACTGGTCTCATTGATTTAAAATAAAATAACAATAAAGAAATCCAAATGCATAGAAGAAAGCACCAAAGCGACTGCAGAGCAGGTTGTTTTTAATGTCCTCATTTTCACTTGCTGTTTGACTTTGGTCTGCTGTGAAGGACCAGCCGTCAGTGTTTGTATCTGCACAAGCACACGTACACAGGCACAGATAGAATGAGCTCTTTCATAGTCAGGCTTTACCAGTAAATGGAGAGTAATGTTGAGTGCCTGCTGTTCTCGTGTTCATATAATTAGTTTGGATTTGATCATACATGCTTTTCAATGCTGCCTGTAAGGGGCTTTGTGGCCTCAGATGTCATACAACATCCCTCTCCCATCTACAGTTAAGTACCAAGCTGCTACAGCATCTCCATGTGAAGTGGATTTCAGACTCTCTGAAAAAGATACTTTTTATTCAAAAATTCCTTGTATGTGTGCTCCAGTAAACCCTTTGATTTAGACAAGGGTATGAAAGGCTTCACTTAACAGTATTACTGGAGTCATGTAGCAGTGAGAAATGTAGAGTCCAAGAATTTGTTTATAGCAGCTTTTTTAGCAGGTTGAAATTAAAAAGTATAAAAAAACAGTGCATATAAATGCTTACACATTTTACAGTGCAAAAGTTCAAGAAAGATAAAATTAAATACAAATTTTATTCTGTAGATGTTATCAATTTATGAGCAAAGCTGTAGCCAAGTTGTATCACTGTGGAAAGACAGGGGCTCTCTTGCTTACCATGTCTCTCCAAATTACCTGCAATGAGTTGTGCAGACATGTATAAACAAATCCCCAACTAACAGTTTTCTCAGTACATTGCAAAGCCCAATTTTTATATCTGATAATCACAAAGGGCTTTGGAGTGAGAAACATACAGGGTTAGTTGAGGTCATAAATGTCAGGCACACTATCATGCTAGTGAAATGTGTGTATGGAGTAGAATGATTTGAAATGCATATTTTGATACTGTTTATTTTCTACTTCCCTAAAGCACCACGGATAGACACATCATATCAACCGTACCTCATAAAATTGACTCCTACCTTGCACTGGCATGCTACAAAACATGTATTTTAAATCCTAGCAGCAGTCTCCCTTCTGCTTGGTAAGTATAATGCCAGCTGCTGCTGGTCAGCCTGATCTTGCACACTTACAGAGCGGTCACTAAGCAGGAGAAAGGCTGTGCTGCTGAGCAGCAGCTGGGGTAAGCATGTGCCCAGCCCGGAGCCAAGATGACATTTCTGTGAAGTTTTCAAAGTGTACAGCCTGATCTGGAGACTTGGACATGCACCTCCTGTTCATTTAAGGCACATACCGACTGTGTGTATTTAATGCCTGTGAATCTAATGGCTGTAATCTTGCACTCTGCCTGGCCATTTGGGAACAGGAGATCACTGGTAGTTAAAAATATATGTGCAATGAGTGTAAAGTGATAAGAAAATGCTGAGGAAATATATTAATTACATGGACAAATATGGTTAGAACAAAGTTCATCTTACAGAAGTTGCTCAAAAAGTCATTTAAATCTATGGCATCAAAGTTCAAGTTTTTTTCAGCCTAGATTAGACTCATGCATCTGGATTCAGTTATCTAAATACAGATCCTGTGTGATTTTAAATGCTTGTGAGACACCCCACCTGCTGTTCCAACAAACTTCAAATCGCGTGCAAATTCAGTGTCATATGGCAGCCCTGTGAGGATGCCTCGAATGGCTCAGAGTACTTAGGTACTCTAGAGTAGCACAAAACACTTACAGGTATTCCTTGAATACTTTAAGCGGTTTTGACACCAAAACCTATTTGTCTTAATTCAGTGCTAAATCCCACTCCTAAAATTCAGTGACATCAGTTCCAATAAACAGACTTCAAAACTTCAGCTTGGCAAATGTCCGTCAATATGCTTGTACTAATAACTAGATGATCAGTATCACACTGATTTAGTAATGATGAAGGCTTTGGGCAGAAGTCACAAGCTTAAACTAAGATGAAAAACAGAGGATCTAATTATTATTCGTTGATAATATAAAGGAGTTAGATTTTTGCTTCCTTAAATGTCTTGGGGACAAAACAGCCTCACAACTCTTCAAATTTGGAAACTAAAAAATATTGCTTTATGAATAATGATGAAGGGAACAACACTCAGTATTCTCACACTTAATAAGCTGTCATCAGTTACTGAATCCAATTTGGAAGCTGGAGATGTTCCTGTGGTCCTTTCTGGAACCTGTGTTATTTATGTAATGCAACATTTCATCCAGCCATGCTGCAAGGTCCCCTTGAGCCTCAAATTTGTTCTGAAATATGGCAGTTCGTGATTGTTAGCAAGATGAAGGTTGAGATTTCCCCCCTGGGAATGGTACCATCTGATGATATGATCTCATAGGTAATGGCCTCTTCCATGAAGGAGTAAAGCCTTGCCTGCATGAGAGGTCCTCTCCTCCACAGCCACGTGGTAGGCACATCACAGTAAGGCACACTAGTGCAGATGCAGTGTGTTCTGAAGGGAAATTATTTTTTAAGGGGAACTTCATGCTTTTGTTCAGAACAGTGCACCCCTTCTGTGTCTCCTCTCCTTTGGTGTGGCACTTGACTACGTGCAGAGTTTAGTATGGTCTAGAAACTGGGATTTCACTGCACAGTTACTTATTTCCTTGGTGAAGTTACTAGGTAAAACTAGTTACTGTGTCCACACCTGGGGATACTCCAGTTTTTTCTCCATCCTGTAAATGACACTTCAACCCTATTTTAGCTTTTAGGAAGTTTTTCTGTACTGCTGATCATGTTATTACATATTTGTTGCTTCTGACTTTAATGGTCACATTTCCTTGGCAAGCACTATCTCTTGATGCCGTGCGAATGGCATGTAGCACAGGCCAACAAAACCCAGGCAGTCCCAATATCCTTTTTCATATTGCTGTCAGATGGTCAGCTCCCACTAAAGGATTTTTAATGCTGTGTTATAAAACTTTAATATTCTACAGGACTACCCAGACACAGGTCTCTGGGACACAGACATGGACTTTGTTTTCATTAGAACATACAAAGCAGAAAAGCACCTCAAAACCTTCTTTTCCCCAGTGTGCACATGAATATGGCTGCTGGAATTCACCTCATTACTTTGTGATGACTATGGTGATTTCTAGCTTGATCTGAATATTATCTATGTAATTTAATTTGTCAATAAATGTGTTACTACTTCTCAACCTCTGTATCACCACTGAATATCACAGCGTCTGTTTTGTATGCTACGTAGACCTGCACACGGAGTATGCCTCATGGTGTCAGTTAAGCCATAACTTTTGCTTCTACTGCATTATTTGATCACTGATAACTCAAAGTCTTTGACATGAGAGGAGTCTTCTGCCTTGATCACTCATCCTTTTGTTGTCTTGGGTTTTATCTGGATAATGTCAGGTAACTAATTATAGTTTCAGTACAATGGCTGTTTTCTTGGGATGGGCCCCATTTGTATACAAAAGCAGCCACCCAGCCTCAGTGGAACAGACCTATCACCTGGGAGCAGCCAAGCTTTAACAAAGCTCATTATCAGCTACTCCAATCAGACACACACTGAAAGAGTATTTCACACCCGGTTTTAGATTTAGAGAACACCTCGTTGTTTGATGTTACCATTTTAGTTTAGACCATTTAGTCTGTAATAACTGATATGATTGGTTATATGGAATTAAACATTTAACTTAAAAAATGTGTTTTCAGCTAAGAAGTATAGGGTATGTATTTTTATTCTGCTTTGTGTGTTTTGTAGGAGGCAGTCTGTCTCTTCCTCTCAAGTGTTCCTGATTTATTGTCATGGAAAAACTACACCTCTAATTCTATAAAATGGAGGATTTTTTATTTCATTTTTTTTTACCTTGACAGAACTTAGGGATGGATGGAACAAGTCACCAAAGTGTCTTCAAAAATATTTCACTTTGGGACACAAAATAGAAAGGGAAGATTTAGCCTATTACAAAATGTGGGGATTTTAATCCCTGTATAACTGTGTGCCTATATAGGCATAGTAATCAAAAAGCAGTATTCCCTAAGAAATCACAAGTGGTTTATATGCTTTCTAGCAATGCATCTGAGGTAGCTGCATGCCTCATTATCCAAATATCTGCAAGCTTCACATTATATAATGTTTTCTCTTGCAACATTCCTACTAAGGAGAGAATGCCTGTCCTCCTTTAGCAGAGAACCAGGAGGCAGCTCAGAGCATTGCCTTAAAAAGACCTCTGCACTGAACTTGAACATCTGAACTTGTTTCTGAACTTGTTCCAGTACACAAACTGTTGTGGCTCAAACCAGTGTGCTGTGCTTAACCTTCCTGCTGCAGGGAAAGGAAATGTCCAGGAAGGAATGCATCTGTATATCACCCTCAGCAGTCATACAGAGAGGTATAGCTATGCAGCTGTATGGCTCTAATAATGCAGGCCTCAGTCCTGGCTAGTGCAAAACAATGCCAGTTGGTCCAGAAATACCATAGGGACTGCAGAAGTTGAGCCAGGTTGTCCAGACCATGTCTGGTGACATGCTCTGGTGACAGTGTTGTGCTTTGCACCACCGCCCTCCTTGCACTTGCAGAGGTGGTCAAGGCTCTGTGGCTAGCGTGTCAAGGCATTGGCTGCCATAGCTAGCAGAGCTTTCTGGCATCTATCTTAAATCTAAGCCAATCTGGGAGCAAATTAGATCCATCTATCTCATACTCTGGGTGTTGAGTTCAGTGCAGAGTAAAGCAGTCTTTTCCAAACAGCTAAAGAAGACAGTACTGTAAGACTAGAGATGTTAATCAAGAAGCAGGAGATCTGGTTTAATATTCCTCTCATCCTGATGAGATTTAGATTGTCCTTCCCTGGAGTCTGCACTCTTTGACACTCTACTGACAAGCCTGTGGTGATGGTCATTTACTCTACAAGCAAATAAGAGACTGACAGGAGCACAGAAAGCAGAAAAGAGTCTGATTCTGTGGGCTACTATTTCTAGCTGTATCCTTGGCAAGGAGAAAACTTTGATTCTGCTTCCTGCTTCCATGTTGGTCCCTGTGTTTGATCCAATGACCTTTACTGAGGTAAATCAATACAACATTGCAAAGGTTTTATGTTGTTTGAGGCAGTCATGGCAAAGTGTAGACTGCAGCAATGTTAATCAATAGTCACCTCAACTGGTAAATTTTTTCTCTCAATCAGTGCTGAGATTGCTGCTAAATTATTGCCAGTAATCCCTTCTCCCATGGAAAGCGGCAGGGGGTGGGGAGAAGAAGTTTTAAGGCATAAGAATGGGATGAGGTCAATAGGTTAGAAAATTGCCTGGCACGAAAACAGGTGCTGAGAGTTCTGGAAGACAGCTACTGCTGGTGGTGGCAGCGGCACAGGACAAATAGGAACTGAGAGCCAAGAAGGAGCTGTGTCGTGCAGGGTGTTTGTAGAGAGTCTGGGCTGTGCCAAAGTGAGGAACAGCATAATGGGGAATTCGTGTCATCATTCCCAGTTTCTGTAAGTGAAAAATGGCAACAATGATCTTTGCAGTTGTCTGAAGAGACATGTAATCTTTCTTTTATGCAGTGGATATGTACATTTAATTGAGAGCTGCATGCCTCCGCAAAAAAAAAAGGAAGGATCTGGCTTCGAGGCTGCTATAGCTTTCTAGTGGTTTCCTGGCATTCAGGATCTCACTGCCAAGGCTGTTGCCACAGTTTCTGTCTTTGTACACCCAGACACTCTGAAAATATGGGAGGAGCTTCATTCGTGTGCCAAGGACATGCGGGTGATTGGCACTGCCACAGGGCAGTGGGGTGGCCAGGCGAGCATCACCTGAGTGATTTTCAGCATGTAAAGCTGGATACTATGTAGGGCTGCATGAACTCAAAGAAGTTTTCATTTCCAGGTAGAGGGATTTTTCTTGGGCTTGTCCACATTTTAGCATATATCAAAGTCCTTCAAAACAGATGGTAATCTTGAAAATATTTGAAGAGATTTCAGCAATTATAGCATGTGACGTTTAAGGCTGTTTTCATACCAAGCCATGCTTATGGTGCTAGTTGTCTTCTATTCCATGGGGCTTTGTTAAGAAAGTGGGGGGTGTCAGGGGTATAATATGAACTTGTTGAGTTTCCTATTTGTTTTTCTTCAGGTTTGTTTCTCTTCTTCACTGGGACAGGAGAGGTATTCTTCAGTTTTAGATTTTCATTCTTAGTTCTTTAAAGTCAGATTTCAAAGCTGCAGAAATCCAGGTCAATCTTTACAACTCTAGGCTAGCAAAGAACAGAATGTTTGAGGCACGAAAGCAAGCAAATCAGTCAATCAGTCAATGAAGCAGTTAGTGTCCTTCTGTGGTAGGCAAATAATCGATAAAACATCATGTCAAATGCTATAAATGAATGGTCTCTCTTTAGTTCAGGGGACAGTGCAGGGTGTGCTGGAGTTTCTCTTTATACCAGGTAATATTGCTTGCCAGAATAGGAGACTTTGATGAAGAATTTTGGCAGTGTCTTGAGTTATAGTCACCTGTCATTTATTATCTATGATTATAGCAGCATGACAAGTCTTTCTTGGCACTTTAGACACTTTCAGAGGACATTAGAAAGATATTGAAGTTGGGTGAGAGATATAGTACCAAACAAGGACAGGATTTTGAAATTTAGGGATTAAGAGATGTATATGATGACTAGAAAGCTCCTATCTCCAAAGTGTCAGTGATTGGTTAAACAAAATGTAAACCACTGTTTTCCTGGTTGGTGGTCACTGAAGCCTGCTACAACATGATAATGGGTCATCCTGCCACTTATTCAGAATGGTGCTACATAAAAAGTGTAAAGCTGAAGTGTTATGAAGCACTTTTCAATGGCCAACATTTACATAAAGAATAAACAGGGTTGTTGGTGTAGGAAAGCTTATATAAACAATATTTTCCCTTACCACCACCCTTGGAACCATTTACAATACTTCTGTTAAAACATGTCAGATCAATCATCTTGAATTGCTGAGTTACAGGATACATTGATTGGTATTCATTGTGTCAGGTAGCATCCTATGCCTGTTTCTTTGTATTTCGTTTCTTAAATAGTCCATTATATAACTTAATTATGCTTCACAGTTTGCAAAGAATTTAATACAAAGAAACACTAAATTTACTTCAGGAATGTTACCTCAGTTGTCAAAGCTTACTAGGAAACTGGATTGCAGTATGTACTTTTCCCCCTCTCTATAAAAACTGTGTCTAACTGCAGAAAAAATCCTGTGGAAATAAAGCAAGTAGCTGTATAGTAGATCTGGTAGTGACCAGTGAACAGGTGAAACAGTAAGTTAGATATCAACAAAGTCAACATTTAATTTTTGATTCTTGAGCTTTAGCCTGCCCCCACTAAGGCAAGACTAAATTCTGTCATTGTGCATGCTCGAGAGCCCTAACCTAGCCCTGAGTGAAATCTGTGTCTACAGCTGCACTACATAGAGATATTGGCTTGGTCCTGCCAACAGTCTATTGCTGTGAACACTGCTTGCCTCTAGCTTGGGTTCAGGGCTGCAAAACCATCACTGCCCTAGTGCACTCCTGGCTGCAAGGATCAGCTACAGAGCAGCTCTGCACTGAGTGTCCTGATGCACTGCTAGCATGCCCTGGGTGTTCTGCTGGCCTCAGATCTTGCTTCTGCAGGTCTGCACAGCTCCACTTACCTCGGCTGTGGGCCAAAGAGAGATTTGCTGGGCTCTGTTTTGTTTTGTTGACAATGCTTTTTGACGGTTTTGTAGACAATTCAGCCACAGCTTATGGTGAACAGTGGTGAAGGACATCTCCATGACTCACTGGCTGTGTGTTGGTACCTGACCTCCCTATATAGCTCTGCAGTGGACCCTCATTAGCACACTAGCTGTTCTCTCTTGCCTTACAATTTGGCTAGTCAGAGATTTTTAAAAATAGATCATCTTCATAACCATGGTACATCAGAGGAGAGAAACAGCCTTCCTTCTTTCAACTTTGAATGAATCATGGACTTAATCATAGACACTTAGAAAGCTGTATTTTCAAATATCAGGCAGCTATTTAAAACCTGTGATCAGCTGTCATTGTGTCCTGATGGAGGTTGGATGGCTCTGAAATGTTGACAAATGCACTATTTGAAAATAAAAGCAAGTTATAACATACCGGACTGCAAGCGTCTGTACTGTGAAAGCTGGATGAAAAGCTTAGAAAGGAATGTGGAGTGGGATTGCACACTGACAGTTTTCAGGCATTCTTATTCAAATGCTTCATTTAGGATGATTTAAGACCTCCATGAGCAATGCCAACAAAATAAATATATAAATGCAGACAGGCTACGAGCGTGAAGCTATCATGGGAGAAAGACAAATAAAAACCCACATATGCTCTAATGGGGTCCCAGCTTGTCCACCGTCCTGGTTCTGTGGGTTTCTGAAATGGTACCAAAGCCATGCACCGACTCCCGATGGTGTACAGATGTGACATCCCTAAACACTTGCAGGTGTGTGCCTGTGTGCACACATGCAGGCGTGCTCATTCGCATGCCTCTGTAATTCTGTTTGTGAGGACAACACCTTAACAGGAGAATAAACAGCATGGGAAACCGCCTTGAGAGCTGAGGTGGCAGGGAAGGGAGAAAGCACAAGACATAGCTGTTATCTGCTTCCTTCTCCCTTGTCTCCTGCCCCAGGAGCCCCCTTTGGTTGTACTCTGTGCCCAATTACCTTCCAGTGAGGTCAAGGTCAGCTTTATAGTAATGAAGAGAACCACAGAGCCCCTCCTTTCTGCCCTTCAGAGCACAGCTTCGGCACCTTCCACTGATGACCCAAAGACTGTACTAGCCTTCTTTGCTGTAGACTGGTCTAAGACTCCATGGACCATTCAGCTGATCTCTAGTCACACTGGCCCTTCTCTAAGGGCACTTGAATGTCTTCATCTCACCTCAACAGAATCCCTTCATCTAGTTACTGTGTAATAGAAAGAAAAGGTATAGGAACAGGAAAATTTTTCAGTGATAAATTTCAGAGTATTCTTCCATCCATCCAGGGTTTCTGCAGGGTAGCCATACTGTCTTTTTCTTTATGAGCCCTTAATAGATTTTTGTTTCCTAAATTTCTCAAAATGATTTTTGATAATCATAATAATTTAATATCTACTATAACCTGAGGCAAAAATAAAAAAGAAATCAAACCCCTGGATCTTACGTCTGCTCTGGGGGAAGGCATAACTTCTTGTGTTTGTTTTACACTGCCTTTGCTAATGCTGTGCTCTTCAGACATGGATCTCCATGAGAAAGCCTCACCGGCTGAGAGCATGAGCAGCATTCGTTGTTTAGAGGGGTGTAACTTTGTACAGGTCTCTGTTAATATAGGTTCTGAAAGCAAATAAAGTGTTAAACAGCATCTAATAGTGGTATTATGGCACCTTTGAAAGATCCTGAGCCAAGAGTGGGGATGCACTATGCTACGTATTATACATACATATAAAAACATACGCAGACCTTTGGTACCGAGGGTGAGTCTTAGCTTTGGGCAGAGCTCTTCTGAAGGGCAGGCAAACCCAGAATATTTTAAAGCTAATAGCACTTTATATTTCTGTGTGGGTGTTTCCTTATATTTAGATGTTATACTAAGAAACCTTAGGAAAGGAAGATACAACATTAGAAATAAAGGTATTATCCACATTTTACAGGTGGAGAAAGTACAGAAGAGTGCAGGTACTGCCTGGGGCCACCCAGGAGATGTTTGTGCTTCTGCTGACCTGTGGCTGTTGATGTGATAAACGTTTGTCAAAACATTTTCAGCCTGGTAATCTCCTGAAAAGGTGTGTCAGAATGTCAGGGACTGTAGGAGAGCAGGCATTCACGACGGCAAACAAGCAGTCATGGCTTTCATACTGTCTGATGGGACTCATATCTTGAGAGAGAACATGAAGGCAGAGAACTTGCAAGTTTGTGCAGCTAGAGAAAACAGCTGAAACCTGAAGCTTGTACGTCCAACATAACAAAATCAAAAGAGAGTGGGCAGATGTGTGTCTCAGAAAATGCTTTAAGATGCTCATGACACATACCCCTCTTTCCCTTTCAGGGTCCCATGACATCCCTCTCCTTCTGTTTTAAACTGAATTTGTGTTCCCAAGATGTTAAACACTTACCAAATTTCATCAAAGTGGCTGCAACAATTCAACACTGATGAACTGATTTCTTTGTCTCAATCTTCATTTCATTTTATGTGTGAAAAGTGATGCAAGATCTGTTAAAGAGGGAGGTATAGGTTAGGAAAAATCAGGGGATTAATCCTCTAACAGTCATCTGTGTATGTAAGAAATTTCTTCTCGTCTCTCCTCGGAGAAGTTTGTAAACACACAATGCCACAGAAGCGAGTAAGAGAATCCCATGGCTTTATGCTTAGGGAAAAATCTCCTGGATGATCAAGATTTAAATATAAAGCACAGATTTGAACCTGCCATGACCTACGGATGTCCTAGTTGAGTATTATCGTTTAGCTTTTTGACAAACCTGCCATCATAGTATATTACGAATCTCAGCTATTCCATTTTTTCCCAACTGACAGTAATAAGCAATTCAACACAACCTGCAATATCTCCTGTCCTCAGATTAGCCACTGCCGTAGGAGGACATGCAGCACTAGTGTAAATAGAAAAACACAAGTAGGTTAGTAATTGTAAAGGATGGACTTTCAAGGTTTCAATTTCTTTAATGATTTCTTTCTTGCCATTATAATAACCGTTAGGTTGGTATTAATGTATACTACAGCATCTGGACCAAGCTAAGTAGTTGTCATTTATATTGCAAGCCCTTGTGATGCTCAGTTGTCATTACAGCTGAAACCAGGAGAGCAGCCCTTCTGAAATAGGATATGGGAGAGCAAGAGCTTTATTTGAGCTTATTAGCTCATCTTGTCTTATAGGTGAGTTAAAAACTCAAAAAAATTACATTTTTAGCTAGGAAAAATCCAAGCCTAATCTTTTATATTTCTTGTTATTATAATAAGCATGAGATTGGAGTATATCTGTGACTTGTTACTTTAGATTGTCAGCCTCTCTTCTTTGGCCTCTTCTTGTGTGTCCTGCTGCTCCAAACCCTAAAACCAGATGGAAACTTTCTGGGTCAGGAGCCACGTCTTCCTTTAAGAGTATAGCACGGTGGCCCCTATGAGACACACATCACAAAGCATAGCTGTAATAATAGTTGACACTCCAGAAACTCAGCAGGAG
The DNA here is from genome assembly GCF_028554395.1 of Pezoporus wallicus. Classification (NCBI taxonomy): domain Eukaryota; kingdom Metazoa; phylum Chordata; class Aves; order Psittaciformes; family Psittacidae; genus Pezoporus; species Pezoporus wallicus. Next base: position 687,218 of record NW_026639746.1, read on the forward strand.
TCAAACAGATTTACTTTTCCAGACATTTTCCTACTCTCCCAGCTTTTGCTTTTGAAGTGTTCGAGTTAATCCTTGACATAATGCAAAAAAAAAATCTTCTGGTTTGATAAGAGATTTCTGGATTTGTGAGAAAGTTGTGCAGTAATTTATAACAAATATTTTAGTAATGACCTCACCATACTTCTGCTCTTTGGCACTGTAAATATATAAGCTGTTTGTTTGCTTTACAGTAATCAGGGTTGCATGACTGTGATCATTTGGGTCAATACAGCTATAAGAGAAAAATACATCATTTGTCAGTCTCTGTCCCACTGTGAAAAGAGAGAGTTTTTCAGTCAACTTACTTATAAATTGATTTATATAATCTGGGACTTGCTCCTTTTTGTAAAAGCTTATCAATCTATCCCAGTGACTAAAATTAATATACATCAAATAAATTTCTTCAAGCAGCATATGAGAATTACATAGCTTTTAACTAAATCAGTTCAAAAGGTTTTTGTTAAGTTAGTGTAATCCCTTCACAGCCTTCGGTCACAGAGTTGATCTAGATGACTTTAATGAGAACTTTGGTTCATCTTTTATCTTTCCGCCAAGCCAGTAGGAATTAGTGGTTGCACTGTGAGGTGACTCAACAAAAATAGTACAGCATTAATCAGTGGGAGCAAAACTTCATTTGCATAAATGCAAACACATTTCTGAAATAAGGTAAACATAACATAAAGCTTCACTGGCCTCTTGCTCCTACAGCACCCAGTCTTCTGTCACCAGAAGTGACAGTCTTCCTGCTGACTTTTCATACATCTCTTTCTTCAAGAACATTCTGAAGACAAGGAAAAGAGAAGATGGTGTTAACACCTAGCCATAAGAAAACCCAAAAGTATCCGGGTCCCAAATTCATGCATGGAAACTCAGTATTAGACAGTGATTACCTATGTTAGCATGTGTACTGTAGCAGTATAGCTGAGTTAACTAACGTGGGCACCTGTCGTGGTTTAAACCCAGCCAGCAACCCAGGACAGCACCTCATGGCATTACACTGTTGTGCTGGAGAGTGTTGGCAGGTTTCTGATTTCAGGATACCCAATCCCAGTAAGACACAGCAGAATTCTTTAATCAGTACCTGTTAAAGAAAAAAACTGAGATTATACTGATCATCCCTTTTGACATGTTTCAGATTCTAGCTCCCAAATGCCAGGCACCTGAGGGAAGACAGGCAACAAAGGCAGGACTATTTCAGTTGTGGGAAGGTACATACTAGTGGAGGATTTTCCACAGCTAATCAGTGGCCTTTTATGACCACTTTCTCCTGAAAATGACTCACATGCCCCACACTAAAAAAGGTGTATGTATTTTAGATGACAAAGACAATGGAAAAACCAAAATAGACTTAGTGGAACTTCTTGTATTGACTTCAACTGTGTTCTGTGAGAGTACCCTAACTCCTGGGATAAGAGCCTGCTATTTATATTTGAACTTGTATTTGAAGTCACTATTGTATACACAGGAAATGAAGATAATAATAGCAAGGTTAGCAATAGAAATGATTTCAGCATGGTATCATATCAAGAGCCTTGGATGCTGGTGAGACTTTGATTTCCCATATTGTAAATACACTCACTAATTGAGCTTCAGAATATTTTGGTTTAAGTATTTAAAAGATGAGCTCAGATTTGGGTCCAGATTCTGTGTTTGAAGGTGGTATTACATCCAGCTGTGCGTTCCCACTTCCCTCCTCCTCATTTAAAGGTGGAGCAGGAGAGTGCAGGCTGCAACAGTTATCCCCTTGCTTGGCTGCAGGAGCAGCGTTTGGGAGAAGGAAAGAGTAGAAGACTTTATGTGATAAACAGCTTAACCCAGGGGCTTTGAGCACTACTTTTGTCCTAAGCTTAGATATTTAAACATGTAAGAACAGCACGTCAATGTGGTGGGTTGCCCCTGGCCAGGTACCCACCAAAAAGGCTCTGTCAGCCCTGTCCTCAGATCAACTGGGGAGAGAAAAAATATAATGAAAGGCTCATGGGTCAAGATAAGGACAGGAGAGACCACTCCCTAGTTACTGTCATGGGCAAAACAGACTCAGCTTGGGGAAATTAGTTTCATTTATTGCCAATCAAATCAGAGTAGGAAATGATAAAGAAAATGGAATCCTAAAACACTTTCCCCCACCTCTCCTTATTCATGGGCTTAACTTTACTCCTGATTTCTCTGCCTCCTCCCTCCAAGAGGCACAGGGGGATGGGGAATGGGGGTTGTGGACATCACACATTGTGTGCTGCTCCTTCTTCCTCACTCTCTTCCCCTGTTCCAATGTGGGGTACCTCTCACAAGATTCAGTCCTCCATGAACTTCTCTAATGTGAGTCCTTCCCATGGGCTGCAGTTCTTCTTGAACTTCTGCAGTGTGTGTCCCTTCCATGTGTTCAGTCCCTCAGGAACAGATTACTCCAGTGTGGGTGCCCTGCTGGGTCACAAGTCCTGCAGCAAACCTGCTCCAGTGTGGGCTCCTCTCTCCACAGGGTCACAGCTCCTGCAGGAGCTTGCATCACCATGGGCTGCCCACGGGGTCACAGCCTCCTTTGGGCATCCTCCTGCTCCAGTGTGGGGTCCTCCATGGACTGCAGGTGGAATCTGCTCCACCATGGGTCTCCACGGGCTGCAGGGGCACAGCTGCCTCACCATGGGCTGTACCATGAGCTGCAGGGGAATGTCTGCTCCGGTGCCTGGAGCATCCTGCCCTCCTTCTGCACTGACCTTGGTGTCTGCAGGGCTGCTGCTCTCACATGTTCTTACTCCTGTCTGACTGCAATTGCTCCTGGGCATTGACTTCTTCCCCTTCTTAACTATATTATCTCAGGTTCACTACCACTGCTGCTGATAGGCCATGCCTTGGCCAGCAGCACGTCCATCTTGGAGCTAGTGGCATTGGCTGGCTTCTCACTGTACCCCCCCCCCCCCAAAACCTCAGCATGCAAACACAATACAGTCAATAAAATGTAATATCCTGTAATGTGTGAGAGTACAAACAGAATAATCTATTTCTATAGAACAACGGAAGTTGCAAACTTTGACTGTTATAATTCAATGGCTTCTCATTCCCCAAAAATACATGTATCTTTGGAAGGGAAGTGATATGGTAGGGGGATGAAATACAGTTGGGAAGCAGAATTTTCATATAGTTCATAAATGAATCAGCCAGGTAGAAAAAAACCCAAAATCCAGCATGCATATCTCACTGAGGTAGATTCCTGAGCTGCTTCTGCCCCCCATGGAACCAGGCTAACTCTTGCATGGCTATATGAGCCCTGGACTCAGTGGTGAAGGAGATACATACCTCATGTGTTGTGCACAGCAGGCAAGGCTGGTGTGAATACAACTTAGTCAGAGACAGCCCTGTGAAGCAAGACAATGAAATGCTGGCCTGCCTGGCAGTTCCCGCTCTCTTGCATGAGGTCGACCTACCGAGAACTGAACTGACTTGATATGTGTCTGTTAGAGCATCCCTGCAATATGTCCAGCAACATGACTTTGAAGTGCCTGAGCAGATACCCTGAAGAGAAAGGCTTACTAGATATCATTCCCTGTCACCCAAAGCCACTTCTGGGCACCACCTGCCCCTGCGGCACAGGTTCTACTGGTGCAGTGCTGGGCTGGAGGGCTGGATGTGGGTGTCTGTGCATCATGGGCACCATTCACCCACCATGCACGGGGCTGAGCATGAACTCTGTCTCACCTTGCATTCTACTGGCATTGTTTCCTCAGAAGATTAAAGCTATCTGAAGTTAACTTGTGTAATGCCAAGTTGTCTGATTCAAAACTAAAAAGACAAAAATATGTCGAGTGTCATTCCACAAAGCCGTTGATGAAAATGCACCAGGTCCTTGCTCAGGATGGCCTGTGACTGTGTTAAGGCTGATATTTAGTTGAAGGAGATTTAAACTCACACTTAAGAGAGGTACATTCTTTAGTTGGCCCTAAAATGGAAGTACTTGTGTGGCTGTATACACATTATTAGTTATATCACATCCTAAATATGGCGTATGTTGAGAAGTGGTGAATTAAGTCAAATGAACTACAGGAAAAAGATATGCTTCCTATAATTAGACATAGACTGCAAAAACTTCCATCACACAAATAAAAAGTAAATGCTAAGTGGAACAATGTCATCAGGTTTGATGATTTATAACCTATTATTTTATACGTATCCTGTAACATTAAAACTACTACATATACTTAAAAACAAAAGAAGAAACAACTTACAAAAATATTGATCATTAAATGGCATAGACACAGTGTTGCTTTGGTGCCAGATCATTTAGATTTATTTTTGATAGTTTGTGTCTCTGGGTTTCACCACTGATTATTCTTGTTTTTATAGATAACCATGTATTTCAGCTCCAGCCTTGCAAAAAACAGACCTCAATGCAAAGAAAGACACATGGGAGTGCTTTAGAAGGGTTGTTTTATTTAGTACAGCAAGATTTAGGTAATATACTTTAGGCCATGTTAAAATTTTTGAATCTTCTTGATATAGTATTTTTTTATTCTATTCAACATTTAAATAAACCGTCATTTTATTTATCTCTATTACCCAAATATTCCCTTGATGAAACCAAAATTTTGCTGCGTAGAAGTTGTTAAGGGCAAAATCATAATTCTTCTGAAATCAGTGTTTATCCAAAATTTAAATGAAAATTGTTATTTCTGAAACTCTTGGGAGACAATCTTGTCTTGCAAGGAATGGAAATAATTTAAATAGACATAAGGAATGCCAGCCTCCATGCTGCCTCAAAAGCAGTTTAATGTTCTTCTAGTATTAATCTCTACTATGAAAAGTATAAAGTTTATCACTTCTTCCAGTGTGAAGCCAAAATAAAGCAGGCCAGACCCATTTATCCTTTCACTGGTGTTTTGAACTTCTGGCTTGCTGTGCTGAAGAAAAAAGGTACAGTTTTCTTTTAAACATGAAGCTTAATGTGATCTTTCATCTTTACACTTCAAAAAGTTTTTGCCTGGAACAGTCTTCCACAGATGAGTTATAAATCCCTGAAAACAGAAATTTATAATGGAAAAGCTGTCACCACATTAATTATGGTAGCAGAAATGTGGTGCCGCTTCTGTAGTTAGTCACTGCTTAAAAATAAAAACAAGGAAAAGAAGATGTTCTGACATGAAGTTTATCCTCACAGTGCTCACTGCCAAATGGTCAATATTTAGTCAACTGTGCTTTTAAAAAGTGATAGCTATAGTGCATTCCTTTGCATTTTTCTTTCTTTTGAGAACTTTAATCAGTTGGTGTAGAAAAGATTATATTTCCACTGACAGACAGGAATTAGAAAAGGGTGAAGATCACATATATAAAAAAGCTTTATTGCATGATGAAAAATATCTTGGATGTTTACTTAGGAAAGCCATTAACTAGCTTACTATTTTCTTTTTGACCCTGCAATCTTTGTCAGCAATTTGGATTCAAACGCTCTAAATTTAAAATTTCCTATCGATCTCTTGGTCTTGGTTTCCTTCTGATTGCTTCTGGATTTATACCATCTCTTTAGGTTTTAAATGAATTTGGAGGAGAGGAGTCACTTGAAATGTAAATGATCTAATATGGTAAACTTTGTAGGCATTTAATAGATTGTGTGTTTGTGCTTGGTTTAGACATGATACTGAGAGCGTATGTCCTAGTATATTAGTACGTATCTGTTTGGCACAGGAAAAAAGCATAAATCATGGAACAGTACAAATTTCATGATGATAATTTTCAGGGAATATCCAAAGGTAATTCTAAAGGAAAAATTGTCCAGTGATGCAGCATGCTGTGCTGAAAGGTGTTCTGGACTTCAAAAGACATACAAAAAGCATAACAAATAAAAAATGTTTATGAAATGGAAATAGATACCTTTTGTGCCAAAAAGTACTATTGTAAGGCTGACACTGCAATCCAAAGGTTTTGGCCTTGGTTGCAATTTTTGTGATCCACTGAATTTTAACTGTTTGTGCCATATGTATTTAACCTTTTGTATGGTTCAGAATGAGACAGAAGGATATCTTAATATAGTTGAAGGTAAACCGAAACAGAGCAGCCAGCTGTAGCAGTTCCATTGAGGAATCTGTTAAGATGCTGAGTGTAACACAGAAAGTGAAGTCTTCTGTGTCATTCTCTTTCTGCACAATTGTGTCGTAATCATCTTTTTATTTCAACTCTGTTTAAAAATACATTTCTTCCTAACAGAATGCCAAACATGAAACCTTCCATGGAAGGATGTTGATGCAATTGTAGGAATCCTGGGAGTGAGCATCCTTTCTTAGTACTGTCCCTGGGAGATGTTATGAGATCTGGCAGCACTGCAAAACATGTTCATCTTATACCACACATTGTTGGGCACAGAAAACCTCTTAGGTACATATCAAACTTAAAGTGTTTTCATCATTATTATCTCATTTATGCTACATTGTGACTGGTCTTCATTTTACCATTCTTATGTGATAACACACCGACCAGCCAAAAATAAATGTGACAAAAGGATGTTGGTAGTGACCCTGGTCACAAACCAGCATATGCAAAATGAGGTGCTCTTGTACTATTGCATGCAGAGCAGCAAAATACTAGTGTCTTCTGCAGAATTCCTTCTTTCTCCCCTGAGTACAAGAGGTCTGAGTGATATCTGTCATCCTGGGATCCTGTCTTGCTGTTGTCTCTGACAATGTGCAGTGTCCGGGTAGCACAACCAAATGAGAAGTGTTTTAGTACCCAGTCCTTTAATATTTCTGGGTTGTTTTGGTTTTTTTTTTGTTGTTTTGTTTTTTTTGAGGTTGGAACTAGGTTTTACTCAGACACTTGGGTATTTTCCTCACTAAAGAAAAAAGACACATGTAACTCAGAGCAATTAATGCATAATAATACTCCATCGAAGACAGGGCAGTTTATAGCCTTCAACTAAATTAAACATTAAGCTGAAGATCACAGAAAAGCTAAATGAATACTATTTTTTCTATGCCTCTGCTAGGATTTTTCCTTTAGTTAACTAATTCAAAATAAGAACACACCTTTTTTTATTTTTTTTTCCTTATTTCCCCCCCTCCCTTAGTGAAGGCAAGACCTTGCATCTGACATACCAATGCAAAAGAACATTTAATTCAGGATCCAGATTTTGCAGTTTGGGTCCATCTGTGATAAGAACAGAGTGTGAAGCCATGGAAATGCTTGTGTGAATTTTTAATAAATTCTCACTAGCCCATTATGATAGAAGCTAGAAAACTGCACATAAATACAGCAAGGAACTACCATACAGAAAAGAGGTGCTTCCCTATGAGAGTCCATCCCAGCCCAGTCCAGCGGTCTTCAGCAAGGTGTACAGAGTAACAACTCCCCATAGCAGCATTTGACTTCATTTCACAGAACTGCTGCAATGTTAATAATGGGGCATGGTCCCAAACACTAAGTTCCTCCAGGACAGGACACAGAACAAAGAACACCAGGAGAAGCATTTGTACTTAATCTAGTAACATGATTAAAACTAGTTACTTTATTTTCAGCAAAAATATAGCATGCTAACAAATGCAAACATTTGTAGTAAGTTAAATATAATAAAATAGCCATAAAGCCTAAAAAAAAAAACCAAACAAGCATTTAATTTCTTTTCCCAAGTGATTTGCACTCATTTATCTGTTTTTCCAAAGAAATGAGAAAAGAAAAGTTCATTTCAGGTCAAAGTGTTTTTCATTTCATTATTTGATCATTTTTTGGCAACAAACCATACAAAAAGATATTCACATAGCTCTGGTCTGTAGTTCTGGTGATGGCTCTTTTCCAAGATGTATTTGGGAAACAAGTTCATTTACTAGGAAGGAAAGTGTATTTGGGATTTTATAATTCTTTACTCTTGTACTCAGTTTTCAGGATTACAAGGAAGGAAAAAAATTAATGTCTTTTTGATTGGAACATGCAAATTTGAACCTAATACACAATGTGAAGAACGAAAATTCCTTTTCTGGGTAGAGTTTGAACACTCCGTTAGTAAAACTTGTAGACACACAGTAATAATCTGAATTATGTTAAGATATGCAAATAGTTTTCTATGGAAACTAGAAAAAGCTGCAAACTTTAAATCCCAGATGGAGTTCTTATTAAGGAAACCTCATACTTTTGAAAATCCTATTTCTCCATCTGGTTGTAACATCTTTCAAGTGTGTCTCTGTGTAATTGTAATGTCGATTTCTTTGGGTCACATTCTTTATTGTTTATTACATAATTCCACTCCTTCCCCAAAATCACAAATATTCACCTTATCAGTCATCAAGGACCAAATTCTATTTCTTTGCTGATCTGAGTGGAGGAAAGGGATATGGTTGTGGCATCTTGGAAAAAGCTCCACAAACAGAGTGTGGGGCTTGAAACTCTCTTCTTCCTCAAACCCTCTGCAGAGTTTTGTGTCGGGGCCCCTCTCCCACCCTTGCGGTCTGACTCATTCTGACTCACTGAGTTTGAGAAAACAGTCAGCTTTACTCCTTCTGGGAAAGCGCAAAGAAGGAGCAATCCTGCTCCAAGAAAATGCAAATAAGTAAGCTGCAAGCATCTGGGGAAAAGTAGTTAGAGAAGTGAGAAATTATTTCTTGTCATCCAGTATTCAGCAGAACTGTAATTTTGGTTACCTTATTTTTCTTTCCTGATCAAAATAAAATGAAGTTCATAGGTTGTGAATCCAAGCTCAGTACGCCACCTGAGTAAATAGGCCACATTTAACCTCCAAACTGTTGTTTGGAGGTGCTTATCCAGGCATTTCAGTCTAAGAATGCAAGAAATTTGACTTCCGTGCAGTGTTCAAGTACATTGGCTTGTCTTGGCCGATTTATGTTGCTTTCTCAGAGAACATTCTTGCCCCTCACCTTATTTACTTGCATGTTCCTGAGAAGATAATACAAAAGCTAGAGGTTCACCTTGCTGATATAAAAGAATCCAGATCAGTATTTACAATAAACTGCTCACGCTAGGTGACAGCTCTTAGTTGGGAACATCATAGATCTGTAGTAATAGAAATAACTGCACTGGCCCTGAGAGCAGCGATGGAAGGAGCGTTCCTGCCATTATGGAGCCCTCAGCTCTGTCAGCTTCCATAGGGCGCACACAGGTGGTGCTGGTTGCTCACAGGGGATCCCCCCACTTGGAACTGGAAGTCGAAATGCAGCGGTTGTGAATACAAAGGCAGTTTTTAACCAGCCTGCAAACTCGGTAGCAGCCAGACGGTGTCAGTCTTGTACCGACGCTTTGTCGTTACCCGCCCTGAGGCTCAAGGGAATATCATAAATTCTTCAGCTCACATTTCTTCCCTTCACCTGTACTTGCCTGACGGAAAAAGGAGTGACTCGCCAAAATCTGCTTCGAGCAGGTCACGCAGCCTGCCCTTGAATTGCAGTGAACTTCTGCAGACCAGAGTGCAGAATCTGCATTTCCTTAATGTCTAACAGCGCTGCTCTGAGAAATTGCCTGATCTGTCTGTCTTGATTTCATTGTCAGAATGACCGACTCTTGCAGACATGTTTCTTATCAGAGACACAGAAAATAGAGCGCCTGAAAGACTTGAAATAGGCTAAACCTGCCCAGAATTGGGAAAATCAGCAGCAGTGAGTGACAGACCATTTTAAGGCAGGCACCATTACCAATAAAAAGGAAATCTTGTAATAAGCAGAGCTGCAACACATCGCTAAAATGGTAATTGTTATATAATCCATTAGTTAATGCAAACATTGTGGGCTTCTGGATGAGCTGTAAAACCAAGTTCTTGGCTTCTCTTAACCTTCAGAAGTGCTTTGGCACTTTGGCCAAGAGCTGAGGTGTTAACACAAGGGCTCTGTCCAAGTTCCATTTGGGTAGCTATATTTGCCTAACTGACACTTGCATGTAATTTAGTTGGATACATTATTATCCCTTGCTTGTCTCACACTGTAGTACAGAGCTGCTGTATTAAGAGCTGCTGCTGCCAGAGGTTTCAATCCAGGGACCAGTATTCCTGCTAGTACCAGAACAAGGGTTGTGGTCAGTGTTTTGGGAGTTTGGAGTGAAAGTGCTCTATAAATAAATGTCCATAACCAAAGCTCTGTTTCAAATATCACAGATATGTTGGAAGTATACTGGCATTTGCTAGTAATGCTTAACTCCTGAGACTGCTGGCAATATTAAGGGAATTGGTTAGCATCCCTGCTGAGTCCTGAATGAATAAAACAAGAAACCTGGTAAAAGGGCTCAAGAAATATATGCTGTGTGTCTTTTTCTTAGTTGAATTTATTTGAACTGTTTATTTTCAAAACTCTCCGTTTATCAGCCTCTCCAAAGTGTGTACACTGCTCCAAACCTGAGCAGCTTCTGTGTCCAGAAGCAGACTTGACAGAGTCACTTGGCTGCTCTGTGGGGACTGGGTAGGGGTTGTGCTGTGACTGCACCATTGTTTTTCAGACAGGATGTTGTAGAGGGTGCCTTTAGGAAAATTGTCCCATCTCCACTGGAAGGTTACCACCTTGCTGGATTCTCTGGAGCAGGAATGTTTTGTCTTTCACCTACATCATCTTAAATACTGTGACCAAGACTGTTCTGGGGAAAAGCAATACTCATGGTAGCCAAGGCTCCTCAGAGCATGGTTGCGCGGGACTTTTGTTGGTACAGTCTGGTCTGCACTGAGGTGCTAAGACAGAGGAGGAGCTGCCCATTACAGCTAGCAGAGGGTGAGCCCAAGTCAGCGCAGTCACTGCAGAACACTGTAATCCATCCTGCCTTCACTGCCTTCTGAAAGGCCATGTGCATACCAATGTAATGACCACAGCCACCGTGAGGGTGCCCTCCTGTGACTGCCCGCAGTGTCTGTTAGCCCAGCCTATGGCATGTGACTGAGCCACCCAGCACCCTCCCAGATGGTACCTGGGCTTGTTTCTGGGGGGTATTGTGAGACTGGGGCTGTTATCCCTCTGAGACAGCAAAGATGGATCACTCTGATGTGGAGGGACAGAGAGCTAAGCTGAGCAGACATGACCACTCCAGAGCTGATTATGTCCATATTTTGGGAACAGAAAGGACTGGAAATGAAACCAACCTGTGAATACTGAATCTTTGTGGTTGAGTCCCATGGCTTAGGATTGTATTTGGTTCTGTTCATGGTAGATATTTCAGTCCTGGGCAACCAAGACAAGTGGGACAGGGGAAAACACAGCAAAATCTTTCCTGTTGCATGGATTACATACCTTGGTCTCCGTAGCATAGCTAGGGAGACTATGCTATACTAGAAACTACAGCAACCTGGCTGGTTTGTGCAGGAAAGCTGAGATCTGACAGCTCTGCATAATAGTCAGGGACTTTGGATCCTCTTCAGGACTAAGCAGACCATGGAGATGGAGAATCCTCTGATCACTGTGCTCTCACAAGTTACATTCACCACGGCAAAGGATGCCTCTGAAACCCTGCAGATGCTTTCCTCCTGTGTTGTGGTGAACCTTTCTGTTAGTTCAGATTGAGTTTGTTCATTTTATGCCTTTGGAAAAATGGTGGCACCTCTCTCTTCACAACCTGACATCACTGGGGACTTCTAGTCGCTGGCAATTCATAGGCAGCATTGCTGTGTGCAGCATGGGAGCCAGAGAAGAAGCTGCTGGTTTCCAATTCTTCTGTCCTTAAAAATATTATGCCAGGAGGCTTTGCATTGTTAATTAGTCTTCTGTCTCACTAAAAATATCATTAAACAAACAGTGAAAGCTGGTACTGTGTTGTATATAGAGAAAGAGTGATACTTCATAAATTCTATGATGCAGAGCATCACCTCCAGTGGGTAGCTCTCAGTTCATCATGCTTGTTGCTATGTAGGATGTGGGGAAATGCTAGCTCTCACACAGATGGGTTTACAATATATTTTACGTGTTATAAAGTCAAAAGCACAACTTGTTTCCAAGTGAAAATAAATACAAAGAAAACCTATTAAGCATAGTGAAAACTAGATGATTCCGATTTTCCCTTTTACTCTGTTGGAGTTTGATTTCTTCTCCCAAGAGAATATAACCCAAAAAGTTATAATCTGCTAGTACCCTATTTATGGTTTTGGTGGCTACTCAAGAGTTCTAAGAAACCTTTGTCTTTCTGGATTACTTTTTCCATTGACTTCATAAGCCTAAAAAAGGTCTTCCCAACCCATTTGTACTCTTGAGACCAAGAAGAATTTAAACAAAGAGGTATATTCTGTTTCTGCCTAACTGTGATGTAACTCCACAGGAATTCCCTTCTGTTCCAATGATTTTATCTGGATCTACATAAGTATAAAACAGACCAGAATGTGGCCACTAAAAATGCAGCTGATTTAGGAATTGGCTTAGCATGGCTGGCATTAATGATTTCACTGTATTTTTGAGATCCTGTCAATTCTCTTCCAACTTAATTTCCTTTTAGGTGTTTTTTTTTCATATCCCTTAGCAGGGATATGAATATAATATGGGTTGAGATGATGGACTGTCTTACCCAGCAATGCAGGACGTAGAGTGGCAGAAAACACTGAAACAGTGGGTGAGTGTTGGCGAGAGCTGATGGTAAAAGTGCCATCCACACCCTGCGGGTGCCTGAATCAGTGAAGACAAAGGACATTTTCCAAACATGAAGTACAAATTGGAACAGGCCTTTCACACCCTTGTTATTGCCAATGCTGGAGAGAAAGGAAATTAACAAATTGAAATGAAGGGCCCTTCCCAGAACAAGCTCTGCTTTATCACAGGACATGCCACACTTAGCCCTTGTTGCATCCCAGCACACTTTTGGCTTTCACAAGTCAGAATGAGCTTATCTGTGATTTTTTCATGTTTACTCAAGCTCTCAGCTTGATAGCAACGCACGCCTAATACTGGGGTGGTGCCACGTTCCAGGAGATTTGTTAAATATATGAGAGAGAGACCTTTAGTTATATGAAGTTAGAATCTGCAGGCAGCAACTTTAGCCCCATTCAGAGCCCGTTGTGCTCTGCCATCAGCAGCTAATGGGATTTTTTCTGGCTGCACATTGCCATTTGGCTACATCTTTTTTGCACAGAGAGGAAGATTTGCGTATATATTCTATAGGGGTCATGGTGGGGAACACTGGACATTCAGCATGGATTAGGCAGCCCTGAGACATTTCCAGATCACACCAGGGATAGGATCAGTATGAAACAAGCTCTTGAATGAGGAAGTTGTCTTTTGTTTTCATAAACTCTTTTGTTACAATGTGATTTTGAGAAACTTGGAATTGCCGGGTGAACCTCCAGGAAGACTATAGCTTTACAAAGGTATAATGATGATGTTTTTGTTTTGAAACAATGGACATGTTTTCATTCTGAATTTCTTTGATTAGTTTTGGAAGACAAGGTAAAGGACATGAATTTTGCTTGGTGTTTGCACAAAAGAAGAACGTCATCGCTTTATCAAGTATTTCCATGTAGAAGTGGTGCAAGACTTTTTTTTCCCCAGTTGTTTCCTGATATCTCCCCAACACATGTTTTTCCCACCTTCTAGGCATGTTTGAGCAAGGAGAATACAAAGCACTAGGTTTACTATTTTAGATTTATGAGATCTGAAAAAGACAGAAGAAATATCGTACTCTCCACCAAGTGATCCACTTATTACTTAGTCTAGCTGGTGAAGTCAGCACAGGAAAATTTTGCAGGAGAGGTCTCCTTTCTCATTCACGAGAGGGGAGACATATGCAAGGTAAATTCCCTTCATACAGTAATCCTGGAATTGTTTTCTTGTTGACCAAGAAACCTTTCTTTGCCCTATCCTATCACAGTGTTTCCAGTAGTTCACTAGGCACAAATATTTTGACACAATGTCTCTACAGAAGGTAATGTCTGGCATGCTTTCTGCTGCTTTGGAGCACATCAGCTGATGTACCAAATGATCCTAGGTGCAGTGACCTCCCCTGGCCATGGTTTCTCCCAGGCAGTGTGGATTCACACTGCCATATGAACCTCAGAGCACTCAGTCTTCTTATGCATAGCTCAGAATCTTGCTTTGTGGAACCTGCACCCATAGTATGATGTGGTTGTTCAAAAACTCCAAAGAAAACATGGCTATTTCATTTTTAATGTAACGCCTTCCTGACAAACACATCAGTATCCCCTACCATTGGGGTGGAAGGGAATGACAGATGTGCACAGAGTCCTATAGATTCATAACCGTAAGTACACAAACCCAGAATTTAGGCTCTGCCACCATGAGGTGATAGTCATTGATATTTTGTTGCAATGGGCCATGCTCTCTCTCCAGTACAGGCAATGATGCATGTTATCACCTCTAAAGATCAGCTGTGAAGCAGGGACTAGTTAGTTTACTATTTTGTAAATTTCCATGAGAAGTCAAATCACAACAGACTTGCTCATGAATAATTGCTGGGCTACAGGGGCTTGGGAATCTGGCCAGAGAGCAGTGCCAAACTACTTCTGGCCAAAAGCAGATGTATTGCCACTGCAGAACTCCTGATGGGAGAGAAAAGAGAAAAGAGGGAAAGGAAAGGAAAGGAAAGGAAAGGAAAGGAAAGGAAAGGAAAGGAAAGGAAAGGAAAGGAAAGGAAAGGAAAGGAAAGGAAAGGAAAGGAAAGGAAAGGAAAGGAAAGGAAAGGAAAGGAAAGGAAAGGAAAGGAAAGGAAATTAGCAGCCTACTAGCTTGTCATCCGTGTCTGGAGTTACAGCTCTACCTTCCAGTTGCATGGCTGGAGTGGATCACATGCCTTGTGGAGAAGCAGCATAAAATAGGATAGAATAATGCAAAGTATGTGGAAGGGCAGGAGAGTATGCTTATTTGAAACACGGATAATAATTCTGTATTACGGAGGAGAGATGTTTACTCTGGTAACTCGCCTAGCCAGTGGGAATGCTGAGTTCCCAATGATCCCTGTGAACATCCTAGGTCTCCGTCTCCCTAAAGAGCACCTGCCAATCCATTAGGCCAGATAAATAAAAGTAACTAAAGCACCTAACTGTTAAGTACTTAGCCTTCTGACAGGACACTGTTAGGCATTTAACTGCTGTGGATAGATGTTTAAGCCCACTAATATGCTGAGTGCACTGCTACTCAAAGCTGAGCACCAGATTGGATATAAGGAAGAAGTTCTTTACTGTTAGGGTGGTGAGGCACTGGAATGGATTGCCCAGGGAAGCTGTGAATGCTCCATCCCTGGCAGTGTTCAAGGCCAGGTAGGACAGAGCCTTGGGTGAGATGGTTTAGTGTGAGGTGTCCCTGCCCATGGCAGGAGGGTTGGAACTAGATGATCTTAAGGTCCTTTCCAACCCTAACTATCCTATGATTCTGTGATTTTATAATACTAAAGTGATATTATCCTGAAACAGAAGTTGGTTTGGCTAGTAAATTTAGATAATTTTAAAAGGAATATTATTTAACTAACTGCAAACTTGTAAAAAGTATTTCTGCTTTTTAGTTGTGTGTTGTCAATCACACTGAAACAGACCACATTTTAAAAGGTATGAATCAGTTTTTTAAAAAAATTATACAAACACTAATTTTGTCATTTGTGTTAATGTAAACAAAAATCTGTTTTAATTTTTTTTTGTCAGAAGCCCAGAAATAACTACTTGATTTTTATACACACATTTTCAAGGGTCTTATCTGACATTCATAAGTATCAATGGAAATTTAACTCTTTTGTAGGAAATTGCATAACATTGTATTCAAGTAATATTTTAAAATATGCCAAAGGCTGTTGGAGTGGATTTTAGGATTTTTTATCAGTTCTGTCAAAATAAAGAATGGAACCAGATTGGAGGCTGTTTTCAGCTACAAAAAAATGTTGTCACCTTGGTTCAGAATACTATGCAGAACAGCACGAACAACACTTTTCAAGTGGTTAATGAGTCTGCAGTTTCAGTAGGTACCAAGGTTCTGATTCAGATCCAAACTTTGTGATGCAGAATCAGCTTTGCCATAAATTTGAGTACACCAAGGTCCAAGAAAGTGCTAAATCCGAATATCAGAATAAAGACCCATCTTTAAATCTGAGAAAGCTCCTAAGGTCTGGTTGACATTTCACAGTGCTGTCAACAGAGAGTAACTTAATAAAATGCACTAATATGAAAAGTAAACTGAATAAGCTAATGTAAAATCAGTACAATGGCAAGAGAATTGGGTGGCGTTTTTTACATGAAGGTTTAAATAATTCATTTTCTTCCATTTTTGACATCTCATCCCAGCTCAGGCAAAAGTGTGGGCTGAGAAGACAGCTACACTAGGTAGGCAGCCAATTAACACAGCCTTTCATAAAAGAGTAGGATGATTTTTCAGGACAGGCATCGTTATTCTGTGAGCACCAATATAACTTCCTAAATGTCTCACAGATGCATTCTGAAAGAAATTGCATCCCTCTTCCAGTAAAAATATCTTAGCCATCTCAAAGAAGAGACCATCTGGAGGCTTACTCACTTTGGGGGATGCTGAGTTAATTGAGTGAAAGTCCAAATAACTCTTTAGTAAAGGCATGCTGAGGAATAGCAATAGACTCTAAAGTGATTTTAAGCAATGTATCTCCAAATAAATTTGCTTCAGTACTGCTATTATTTAATCAGTTGTATTATCACCATACTTGGGAAGCCTAGTCACAGATCAGAGCTCATTTTGAAGCACTGCAAGAAGGAATTTGCTGAGTGCTGTTATATGTATTTACACTAAAAAGTCAAAATCCAGTAATATTTTAATAATAATACAGATGGTTAAAATTTGCAATGGCAGCTCTGTTTTAAGACTAGTTTAAGGCAGCTTTCAGGTAGTTTAAGAAAAGTTTAAGCTTGTTCTCCCATGGTTTAAGAAAATGAGATTCATAAAAGCCAAAAGTTTCCAAACAAATTTCTGTATGATTCTTTGAAAAGCAAAGGGCAGTGGCTGAAGAGTGTTATAGATATTTATCCATGTGATTTTCATAAATTTTAATACAAATCATACAGATCAACAGAATGCTTCCAGGAGGGGCCAAAGGACGAAACATACATCAGGACAACTATTGGTCAACTTTCTGGCCAATAACTTTTATTCAATTCATTAACAATCTGGATGACGGGACAGGATGCACCCTCATGAAGTTTGCAGATGATACAGAACTAGGTGGAGTGGTTAATAGACCAGGTAAGTGTTCTGCCATCCGGAGGGATCTTGCCAGGCTAGAGAAGCAGGCCAGAGGGAACCTAAAGAAGTTCAAGAAGAGGGAAATGCCACATCCTGCATGTGGAAGGAAAAAACTTATGCATCAGCACAGATCAGGGCTGACCAACTAGAAAGTTGAGTGTCCTTATAGATACTCAGCTGATCGTGAGCCATGATCATGAGTGTCCTTGAGGCAGAGCAGGACCCGGCCTGCATTAGACAGAGTGGTGCCAGCAGGTCCAGAGATGATTGCCAGCTTTTCAAGTAGAGAAGCAGGAGCAAAAGAGATGTGCTCAATCTCTTGTTCAAAGAGATGACTCCATCTACCTGGAGGAGAGCCTGAGCTGTGACTGAAAGGTGCAGCACTACCCTCTGTCCAAGATACGTGGGAATACTATGGGATTACCAGCTCTATGATTCCTAGCTTTCCCGGCTGCTTTTCTCCTTGGTTTGCTGGTTGCTGTTGGGAATTTCCCTGCCTTTTCAGACTTGTCTATGTGTCCAGAGATGCCATTTGCCTGGTAAGTTTTGAGAGTTTTTCTACTTCAAAGTAAAGATATTGTTTTGAGGGGGTGCTGAGATCTTTCAGTTGACAAATCTCCAGTATCTGCAACTTGAAGGACAGGTATTTTTCTTCTTTGGGTTCACACAGAATTTATAAAACCTGTAACACTGGCCAATCACTCATAGAATAGGGAGGAAAGAAGAAGAAAGGAAGCCAGCAAAACATCCAAGAAAAACTAAATTTTAGAGCAACAAGAGCTAGAAATGGTAAGAGATGTAGGCACTTAGAAGAAGTAAACTGGAATGAAAGAATGAGAGCAGTGAGAGTGTCTTCCTCTCTGGAGACATTCAAAACCCACCTGCATGTGTCTCTGTCTAAACCTGCTCTAGGTGGCCCTGACTTGGAAGGGGGGTTGCAAGAGATGATGTCCAGAGTTCCCTTCCAGCCCTAATAATTCTGTGAAAAGACATCAGAGACGAAAAATGATACACAGAAGAGCAGGCAAAAGTGGAGGAAAGAGGAAATACAAAGGAGATTCTTGCAGAGAAGGAGAAAGGAAAGGCCAGAAGTAGGAGATGGAAAGGGACAGAGAGGGATAGTAAGGGTGCTGGGAGAGCAAAGGAGAAGAGGAAAATGGAGGAGAAAGGTGATCAAAGGGAAAGAAAGAAGAAATGCATGCTGAAGCCAGAACAGAAGAATGAGAGAATCTTGAATCAAGAGGATTTATGGAGAAAAAGAGGCAATTGTGGGAAAAGTAGGAGTGTAAATGAGAAAAATAAGCAATGGAAACATCAAGAGAGGAAGAATGAAGTTATCGTGAAGTAAGGCCTCTACATCAAGTGATGGACTTCCATATGTTGGAATTAAGGTAGATGAACCTCATTATAGCAGAAATATAAGTATTGTGTAGAAAAAGCAAAATGTCGTAATTTTTACATATGTTGAGCTATGCTACATATTGCTTTGCAAAAAATACCAAAGTAGAACAAACGACATCCAGCTGTTGTGTAGAATTAGAAAAAGAAAACAGAAGCCTGATGTTTTGTGACACATGCAGGAAAGAACAGTCTTGTGTATGCTATGAATTACAAATCTGTGGAAACTATTGTGATCAGTGTCCAGCCACCACTTTATACATTACTCAGTGTAAAGGATGATGTCACAGAAGAATTAGGTATAATCCTGGACAAGAAAGCCTTGTGATGACTCAGCAAGGAGCAGAAAAGAGGGAGTTAAATCAGCTTAAAGTCAGACTTTATGGGTTTGGATAGAATCAGCATTTTGCATGTGTGGTCATGCTTTGCACATAACAACACTCTTGATTCACGATGATACTATGTCTAGGACATTCCCATTTCTGCCTCCCATTTTAGCATGCTGCTGGCCCTAACAAAAACAGGAGACCATGATTCAGGATCGATACAAGGAAAATTTTAATCAAGAGCAGAGCTCCTTGCATCACATAAGTCTCACAGTGCATGTATCAGTGTAAATAGCCAACAGATCAGGGCAGGTATTCAGATGCTAGGCAGTAGAAAAGGTGGCTGCTGGTGAAACCAGCTTTAATCATCAAGTTCTGCTGGTGCAATTGAATCTTCTGCCTATGCACAGGCATAATTTTAAGTGACCAAATAAGTGACCTGCTAAATAGTTGGTGAACCACTTGCTTGTTCCTCCAGCTCCAGAGCTCTGCTCAACCTGTCTGAATGGCAGAAAGAGGACAGGTCTTTCTGGAGAGAATAGGTCTACAATTTGAGTAGAAGCTATTGATGGGCCATGGAACATCTTTGCAATAAGCTCTTTAAATCAGATCCTCACTGAATGAGAATGAGCTAGGCAGTAAGGTGCTCAGGGCACCACTGGATCAGGATTACCTGAATCAAAAACAAGAAAGTGAGGAATTTGAGTGTTATCTGAAGTGGGCACTCCAAAGCATGCCTATTCTCATGACTAGTACTAGAATAATTCTTTCTTGTATTGAAATGAAAGCAAACCATTCACCGAGATTTATAAAACATTTAATTTAACTTTTATTGGAAGAGCTCCAGAATCTTTTTTGGTGAGGTAACAAATGGAAAATTACTTTGCAGCTCATCATGGCCCTGATAGATATTTCCTTATTTATTTATATTGGAAAGCATTACAGACATGAGTGATAATTGTTGCAGAGATGATTTAGTTTCTGTTTCAGGGTGGTACCTTTTAATAGTTTTCTTTAGGTTTTAAGCAGATTAAGAAATGGGGACTCTGGTGATATATCCCGGTGTAATGTTCTTTACTCACACTGTTGCTTTTAGTCTCAGCAACAATTACCTCATTTGAAGGTGCTGTTTAGGCAAAACAGATTTTAAAAAGACTTTCAGCTTTATTTCAAAAGTTTGCTATAGGCAGTGTGTAGCTATAGGCTGCTGTAAAAGCTCTGTTTGTAACTGCCAATGTAAGATTTTGAATAGGAGGGCCAAATCTGCCCCAGATTTAGGTCCCTTTACGTGGATGTGATGGTTGTAAAGAATGTGGTCCATGATTAATGCTAGTTACTTGACTTTTAAATTACTACTGCAAGGCTTGGGGGTGCAAGAAAAAAATATAGGAAGGAGACATTAGCACCTGGCATAAAAATGAGAAAAATAAAGTTTTTCTTCTTAAGAAGTATAAAATTACAAGATATTTCACAGTTCAAATATTGTGCAAACTGGAAGAAAGGCAGATAAAGAACTCAGTGATAATTGTTATCTGACAGGTCTTCGTCACCCCTCATCTAACAGCTTTGACATTCCAGTCACTTCCCAGTGGACAGTTGTCAATCCAACTGTCAGAAACCACATCCCAGCTGGAATAGTTTTGCATAGAGACTACAGGTCTCAGCCTGAGGACAAGAGGGAATCCCAGCACCTTGGGCACAAGGAGAGAAAGTTGTCTTGTCCTCATGTGCTCCCCTGACAGAAGGTAATAGATGGAGTCAGTGACTTGTGATCATTTCCTCACTGTGGAAAAATGTTCTGGCAGAGGGCTTTCTTTTCACTCTTCCCAGGTTTTTCTTGCCTCATCATGAGTTTCTGGTTTTTGGGAGGAGACAGTGTGAATATTCATCCAGAACTGGTAAATTGCTGTGACAGCATCTCCTAATCCCTCTTACAAAGCCTTCTTATGTTATTGAACCACTGTCTCCCCTCCAAGTATGGAGAAAAAAAGGAGAAAACCACTTCAACACCGTGGGTTTTCGAGAGTGATCTGGAAGAGATTTCGGAACATTGAGAGTAAAAAATATTAAAAGTAAAATTAAAAATCGAAACAAGGGCAGATCTGCAAAAGGACTTGGGGTTGGCCCAATAATGAGCTAAGGAAGTGCTGGAGAAATATGGGTGTAGCTGAGTGTAATTATAATCCCCAAATTCTCTGCTCAGCTGCAGTGTACCCAATATAGATACCTTAAACTCACCAGGGTCCTTTTTGTTTGATGTTAAACATTACTATTATGAGAATTCAGTTCTGTGCATCTCAGATTGCCCCAGTATGAGAAGCTCAGCAGCTGGTACAACACTTGATCAGGTTTCAGAAATAGGAATTTTCCCCTAAGTCTCTCTTTAACTTGTAAAATATTCTCAGAACATTCCTAGCAAACATGAACAGTCTCCTACTGGAAAAACAGTTTGTTTTTTTTTTAAAGGAACCAGAAGGGAATTTTTCCCTTTCTTCATAATATGGTAAGATAGCATTTCTAGTACTTGCAAAAATGGTGAAATTTGGTCTTTAGGCCTTCCTTAACTAGACTGAGAAAGTTCAAAATCAGGTCTTTAACTTTTTTGACTAGGCATCATAACTCTTCAGATGAAGGTTGTTACTGCATCTTCTTGAGTTGAAGATGGAAGACTTCACAAGAAAAAAGAAAAGGACCAATGAAATCAAAAAGAGGGCAAAATAAGGGGCTCAATCCTGAAAACTGGGGGCTATAAAATAGACATCACAGGAAGGAGAAAGAGGAGTGGTTTTGGTAACCATTCCCAGGAATATTTGTTCACTTTATCTAGCAAATACTTAATATCAAAACAGGAGGAGAATTGGGTTCCCACTCGCTGAAGAGAAGAATGAAACAGCTTCATCTTTCCTGGTGGTAGTGATCATCCCCCACGTGCTGGAGAGAAGGAACTGCTGCTTCTGGTGCTCCCAGCTTACCTGGAGGTTGGTGCTGTACAATTGACCACAAATGTAGAAGCCTGCTCCTTTTGTCAGTTCTGGAAAAGACTCTTCAATTGGTTTCATGCTTTAATGCAAAGTAGTAAGTGTAATCTTGTAGCATTCATTTTACATGGTGTGCTCACACCCCCTGGATTTGGCTTCTAAACCGAGAGGGATAGAGAATATGCCCTTTAGGCAACCTGATCATGCTTATAAATTAGATTGACTTTGAATTGCTCAGTCCATGTCAGGTCTAGGGATACACAAAAGCTACAGTTTCTGCTGCCAGTGGAAACCAGGTTAAAAAAAAAATAAGCTGTATCAGACATTAATGTACGCTTCATTCTTGGACCAAAGTGTACATGCTTATGAACATCTGTTTCTGAGCTATTTCCCAGTTTCCAGACAGACATCATTAGTTCTAGAGTTATAGCATGACTGAAAACTTCTTAGATTCAGTTTTGTTTGTTATTGATAAGACAGGAGTTTCGGAATTGCAATGCATTTCATTCCAATATTTCTTTTCTTTTCTTGGTTAGTAGAATTTAAAGAAGATATAATCAAACACATAATTTTAACTGCCCTGTAGTTATTCTGACATAACAGCAAAAATCTTTACTGTATTATATGATTTTATTTGTAATTACAATTAAAATATAATTACTCTTGTGTAAATCAGAAATATATTTATTTTAATTGCAAGTTGCGAGTTTAAAATGAATCTGTTGGTGCTGAATGAGATACATACTTAAACAGTAATTCTGAATATTTCAGAGCAAAATAGAAACAGAGATGTAATCAAACAGTATATGGGCAAGTGTAGAGGCTCAAAAACTGTATAATAACAAAAATATGTAGTATTTGTTAGTTACATTCTGTGTTCCTTGAGGAATAACTAGTGACATTCTCTACTTTGAAAAGTATTTACTTTCATCCTTATGTTTTGCCTGTCCTTGTATTTATTCTTTATGAAAACTTTGGGATTACTTTTTTTTTTTTCTTATGTAAAGAAAATGAATTGAATGAACTTTCAGGTCATTGTTTAAAAATAATAGCAATAAAATACCAATTAAAAATTAAGCTTTTATATACAGCGCCGTAGTTGTATATCAAAAATGTAGTTCAACTATACTATACATATCTTCCTCTACTCTTAGAGTCCTGGTTAGGTTTGTTTATGATGAATGAATTCTGTGCGCAGGATCTGTAGATAGTTTCTCTGAGGATGATCTAAGTAAGCAGAGGGTTCAGTTGGAGACAGAGATCTATGAGAAGAGAAAACAGACTAGTGGCAGTCAACAGGGAGGTAACAAATAGGTTTTAAATGAACAGCACTGTTCTGGAGATGGGAAACAGAGTGGGAATACTGAGCTGAGGGTGTGGAGCTCAGGGGCTGCAGCAGAGGCAATGGGAATAGAGAGGGAATGTAAGGTCTGTGAAGATACTTGATAAAGGGTTTGGAGAAGAATGGTGGCAGAAGAGAAGTGAGGTATGGGGTAGAAAAAGGGTTAGGAAGGCTTTACATCTCTAATTTGGAAATTTGGGGGTTGCAAGGACTCGCTCTGGAGGAACAGGGAGATTGGGTTAGTGAAAGATATGGGAAAATAATTGTCAGAGGTGGAGTAAATCTAAGCCAGCAGAGCTAGGGAGGAAGATGACTGACTTTGGTATGGGAGGAAGGTGTTTTGGAACTACAAACCTTTGGAAAAGACAGCCTCAGAGGGAACCCTTAACGCAAAAGATGTTTGAGGAGTTTTACGCAGGAAGGACTGACAGATTTGAGACCTGGGACAGAAGGGATTGAAGACAGTAGGTGTGAGGAGAAGGTTAGGGTTACCAGTCTGGGTTGTATTTTTACCTGGGCCCTGCTGAATATTTTTATCTGGGTCCTGATGTTAGAGTACACACTGAGAACTGCCTCCCTGTCTTTGTGTCCTTTATGCTCGGTTCGTAGCAGTTGCAATAACCTTCCTTGGACTAATGCAGAGAATAGCCTTAAGTTCCTGAATTACATGAATTCTGAATGATATGGGGAATTATTGGGCCACATGAAAATTCTCTACATGACTGTTGATTTGAGAGACTGAAACTCAGTGTTTCTGAACTTGTTTCATACAGCAAGAGCACCTAATAAATCCAAGCTTAAAACAAGACACTCTTCTGTACAATGGCATACATGACTTTCATCTTGGCTGTTTCCTTAAATATCTCTGCTCAGCAGGCAACTGGTCTGAAATCCTTCTGTCAGATCCCAGGTCCTTCAGCGGATGGCCAGATAATCCTACTCTCCATATGCTACGAGCACTGAATTTGTGTAAGTTCATGTCAGCACACATTAGTGCTCTACTTTAGCTTTAGTCTGCTTTTCTTTTTGGATAGAGCAGCACTGAGATCACTTGAAATCCTGTCCATAATGCACACTTATTTACAAACCACTTGATACAGAAGTCACAGCACATATTTGTGTTGGCTGACAGTCTTTGTCAATGATGAATGAAGATCAGGTGTCTTTTCTGATTCTTTTGGATGTGTCAGCTGCCTTCAGTACTGTTGACCATGAACTGACCTGCACTCTGTCTGGAATCAAGGACGAATGGGATGAGTTATGGATCTCAGAGTTACGTGCAGCTTTGAGCCCTGAAAAATGTTAGTAGTGGATTGGGGCAGGGATCATTATTAACATCTCTTCTACCTTCAAAAAACAAACCAATTCTTCATTTCACAGCATTTTTGTTCATAAGTTTACCTATTAACATTTTGATAACACAGCTTTAACATTTATCTAGGTCTCTGCTTGCTTGTCTCATACATTTTAAATAATCCTGTAAGCTTATACAAAATGTTTTTTACAAAAATTTCCCTCGGCGGCCTTTTTCCTTTAGCTCATACTTCCTCTGACTGCTTCAAAAAATAGAAGAAAAAAGCTGTACTGCATATAGCATGCTCAGAAATGTCATCCACCTACCGCCTCACAAGCAGCCAAATAAGCTAATCTGTGTTGGACCTGGGGATAGGGGCAGGTTTTATAATCAAAGGTAAAAGCACTTCTAGATAGGTTCTCTTGTCCTTGTCTGCTCTACTGCTGGTGTCTCTGCTGTTCTCAGCTGTAAAGTGTTGCAGCATACTCATTTCCTCCTTTCAGTCAGAATTGGGTTATACACAGCTCCAAGGGACTCTTTCATGCTATGTATTCCAATTCAAGTGATGGGGGAGGAGGGAAAGGAAGCCTATACTTTTCTGCCTCCACTTCTCTATTCTGTGTGGGGCAGCAGAGACATAACCTCAAGTTGGCTCTAACTTGCAGACCCAAAATCAACAGTCTGAAGTCAGCTGGAAGTGGTTGCCAACCACTTAGACTTAGAGCACTGTCTGTGTGTACAGCTCTCTGTGTACAGCTCTCTGTGTACAACTCTGTGTGTACAGGAAGTCTGTGTGGGCCGTCAGATGGAGACACTAGTGATCATCTAGGGACAACTAGGAAATTTTGCATCTGAAGGTGAGAAAGGCATGGATGGCACCCATGACAGTCTGAAGGAAGCCAACTTTTTCATAGAGCCATAGGATAGTTTAAGTTGGAAGTGACCTCAAAGGTCATTTAGTCCAACTCCCCTGCAATGAACAGGGTTGCTCAGAACCACATCCAGCCTGGCCTTGAATGTCTCCAGGGATGGTGCATCCACCACCTCTCTGGGCAACCTGTTCCAGTATTTTCACCACTCTCACTGAAAAGAATGTTTACCTCACATCCAGCCTGAATGTCCCCTCTCTTAGTTTAGAACCACAACCCCTCGTTCTACTGCAACAGGCCCTGCTAAAAAGTCTTTTCTCATCTTTCTTGTAGGCCCCTTTTAAGTACTAAAAGGCCTCAATAAGGTCTTCCTGGATTCTTCTCTTCTCCAGGCTGAGCAACCCCAACTTCTTTAGCCTTCTTGATTCAATTACTATGGCAAAGCATGTTATGCCATGTCAGCTCAACCATGGGAGGAGTCCATGCTTAAACTACTAGTCAGGTGCAAATGAGACATCTTGGCTATACTGTGTAAAGACAGGAAGTTTTGCCTTTTACAGAGGGGTGTAGTAGAGGAATTTTTCTTTTAAAGATTCAGTTACATATTAGCATAGCTCTATGGTTAGAAATCCTACAACAGTAAGACAAAGTTAAATCTATGTCCAAGAGAAAGATGTTCCTTCATGACTTGCACACTTTATACTAACTTCTCTAATTCTTTGCTGAAGAGGTAAAAAAGAACAAATAATAAGGTGGTTGATTACACAATCTTGACATTTGTCCACTTGCTGTTGCTTTTTTTGGCCCTTCTTTAGCTAAGAAAGACATGAGCTTCAGGAAGCAGACGGATATCCCTGAGGGACCTGAACTAGTGCCGTGCCACAGCCAACAACTCCAGCCATTTGGAAAATGTGCTATGTTGTGTCTTCCAAAAACTGTTCCCAGGGCTTCATAATATTTGATGATTAGAGCAGGATTGTTTACTGTAGGGTGGCAGCTACACTCAGTACTGTTTCTTTATTATGCACTGACTCAATCTGTTTGTGCAACACTTTGCATGTGGTGATAAAGTCAGTAAAACATTGGCCGTAGTGTAGTGCTATTTACTAAACTACAAATGTCTCTGTTTTGCTCTTTCTGGAGTACTGAGGATAGATGGATTTCAACTGCTTTATAGTTTTATAAGAAAGAAAATTACTATGTGTGATTGATTATGGTGAGATTGGTCTATTATCAGGCCTCAAATCTGTCTTGTAATCTTACAATACTCCACCCCAGCCTTTGTTCATTGCCATCCTTGTCCTTCTTCTCCATCAGCTGTTAGTCAGCACCTCTATGCTTTTTCTCTAAGGAACCTATCCAAGCTGCCAGGGGCAGGTGCAGGAGACATGCACAGCTGCTCGTGATTGTTTTAACATCAATGCCGTGTTTTCCAGTTGTAAAGCATTTCCATAGTTTGTTTTTTTACTGATATGAAAACAACAAATCTGTTTGTGTTCCCATACACTAGTACCCAAATATTTTCAAACCTAATACTTACAGTTTTTATCATAAGGCTTAAGTTGACCGTGTTCCTTTGGTTTAGTTTTGTTTTTCATTATTCTATAATCCTCTGTGGCTTGAGACAACAGGGATTAAGTTTCATTTACGTAGAAAAGTTATACAAGGAACATTACCACAGCAACTAAGATTCTGATTTATAAGACAAAACATAGCTCCCCCCTCTATTCAGACAGGATTTACAGGTATTTTGCGAATCATGCATCCACAGTTCCTTTGATTTCCGAATGAAGTGCTGCCTATATTATTAATACTGCTGTCACCTCACTGGTGCACATTCACCCAGCTGTTTTATGTCTGTGAAAGGTTGGCTTTTCAATTTCAGGGTTTCCTGTTCTCATCTTCCTTTGCCCTGATCCAAAGCACTGCCCTAGATGTGATTACATTAAATTTGGTATTTGCTGAAAATCTCTCAATAGGGCAGGGTCAATATAATTGTCCCTTTGATTTTCTTCTCTGGGTAATAGCCAGGTAGTACTCTTCCTGAGAAAGGATTTTGTCAGTAAGGTTATAAGGATCTTGTTCTGTGATGAGTTTTTATCATCAATTTGCTGCAGTTTTTTATGTCTGAAGTATGGTATTCCATATTACTACACAGCCAAGGAGGAAGAAAATCCTCTCCAAAATACAAACATAAGCCTAGCATGACATGTTGAACCCCTGCTCAGCTTCATATTTTCTGTCATGCAGGTCAGTCCACATGATCTCTATCTTAGCCCCTGAACTGCAAAACTGATAATACTCCCCACCTTTGTAGCCCATGTTCTGGCTATGAAATGTTAAAATACCCTTCCCTTATATAACTGTGACAAGGGTAGGAGTGATACCAGTTCTTGTGTTGGAAGTTTGTGTTGATATCCCTATCACAGTAGGAAAAGTAGCCCCCCCACTCTGTCTTCACTAAGCGGTGTGCAGATCCAGGAGGTGTTGGACAGATTGAGTGGCATTTCTTGTTTAAGCAATTGTTACAATACCCTCCAGGGTAACAACTCTGTAGAGATTAGGAAAAAAAAAAACAGTTGCAAATGAATTGCACATACTATTTGCAATATAAGCAGAACAGAGCTGTAGCAAATATATAAATCCAGATAGTTTTTGAGACTGCACCAGCTGAGAACATGCAGGATGTCTAGGAGTAAGAGGGCCTTAGGGGTGAAGGATCTCTGCCCTTGAACTCACAGAAAATTGCATATTCTACATCTGTGGGAAAAAGAGATTGCATCATTCATGATCTCCCTTACCATCATGAGAGCACCCTGTTCCAGCTTGATTAATGATAGGTTCTGTCTTATGAGTATCCTATATAAACACAGGTGTGAACCTCATCAAGTCCAGACTTATCTCATGTGCAGGATGGTGAGCATAAGCTTGGCAAATGTGAGCACCAAGCATCTACAGACCTGCAGTGTACATAGGTCAGGGTACTGTGCCAGGCTGGCCATGATGGTACTGCCCACCTGCTGTTGTGCTGATGCCATGTAATGATGGAAACTTGATTGCTGGAACAAGAGTCCTAGGTCTTCTATCAAGCTTCTAATGAGCTTTTCTGGTCCTTGTGTGAAAGTTCCTATCTGTAGTCTGAGCCATGGGTATTTTACGGACATGCAGACTGCTCAGTGCAGTGTCTTGCTGATGGCCAGGGTAGTTAAAGTGGCTTTCTGGTATGAGAGTTGTAACACAGATTGATAAAACATGGGTGAACGTTTTCTGTGGATCAGCTACATTGCCTTTTAAAATAGAGATTGGACCTATCTGCAAAGCACATGAGCATGTAGAACGCCTTGTTCAGAATAAAGCTGTTTAAAAGGGACTAAGACTGATTTATTTTTTATTTTTTTTCAATTTATTTGTTTTGCTGTTTGAACTTTTATAGTCCCTTCTGGGTCTTCCTAAGCAACAAAAATCTTACAACATAAACAGTGTAGAAACAATAATATGGAGCCTAAGAAATTCAGCTGAAGCTATGCTTTGGTTTCATTAGCTGCAGCGAATAATCGTAAGAAAAGAAAGGACTAAAGTTGCCATCAAGGCTAAGAGTGTAATCATATAATACAAAAAGTTTTTGTTTGCTTGTTCATTAGTTGTTAACTAGCACATTGGTAATCCTCTGTTTGCTGACAGTTTAGACCATCATGTGAATTCACTTTAGGAACACTGCACTTCAGTTAAAGAACCTCCTAATGTCCAGCAACATAATATTTCCAAGAACCGATGAGTGTCTGTGTTAATTTACTATCCTCAGTCCATGGGGAATAGGCCAGTTGCTGATTAAACACACACCGAGGACTAATCAATAAACAGCCATAACTTTGATCTAGTTGGTGCTGTTTCTGATTACATAAGGTAATGCTCTTAATGAAACGTGGTTCTCCTGCCTTTTCAGTGTAAAATCCTGTGCTTCAAATGGGTGCTTATTAAAAACATTATGAAATAGCAACAAAAAGTTGCTCTTGTTTACTCTCTGCAATAGCAGCTTGCTCATGCTCTTCTTAACTGGTTTAAGGTTTTGTTTAGAGATTTTTACATGTGACCCAGAAGTCACGCTTTGATCTTTGTCAATAGCACATGGCACAATTTCCTAAAGGTACAGTTTACATCTATTTTGTAATGTTAAATAGGGCAAGTTGTGGCCCAGAGTCACAAGATACTATTGCTGAATTCTCTAGGGATGAGTCCTGGGTTTAGCTGATGTAGGAGGAAGCAAAGCAGGACCAGAACCGGACATCTATGTGCTCTCAGTCTGCTTTGACCCTACCTCATAGATATCTATTCTCCTTTCTTGTAGTACAGTCAAGCATACCTGCTCACTAGCTCTGAAGACCCTCTGATTTCAGCTAAATGATTTTTAAAAATAGCAAGGGATTGCCCTTTGTCACTGCACCATAGCTCTAAGTGCTCCCTCTATGACAACTATTTCAGTTATCTCTTTGTAGTCCTTTGCGAATACCAGCTGAAACAAATTAATCCTTCACTGGCTTTAAGCATTCTGCTGTAAAAGATGCTAAGGTGTCCCAGAGTCTCTGGGACAATGTCTGCCGAGTGAGCTGAAATGTCACTGAATTTCAGGATGGAAGTAGAAACTCACACTTCCTTGCCAGGATTAATTTTAGTTTGTGTTGACAGACTTTATACCCTTGCTAATCCTTTCCTTCTGGTGTTTCTGCCATTTGGGATGTTCTCCATTAAAAATAAAAGTTATAAGACCACTGTCAATACCTTTCTGTACTTCCCATTGCCCTCCTCTCCTGCTTGGCACATGCTCTAGACATGAACAGATTCTACAGTCTCTCGCTCACCTAGATTGTGGTCCTGGCTGCAACACACCATAACTCGTTAGCTTGTATGCCTACCAAAGAAAAATCAGCTATGGGTAAGGACAGGAGGAAGAAAGGGAGAGGAATTTGATTCTGGTTCCTGCTTTAATTACTGCCAATATGTATTTCCTTGTGACTCTCACGTGTAAGATGGTGCCAGAGGAGTTCTCAGGAAACTTAGAGAAGGTTTTCCCCCTCTCTCAGGTGGTACGTAACTTAGCTGTAGCAAGAAGAACAGTTGGAACAGTTTAGCAGAGAGGTCTCTGAAATGTGCTTACTGGTACTGCAGGCACGCTCTGCTACCTGTGGAGGATATACTCCTGAAGGGTATAATGGTTAGCAAGTCATGGAAGGTACACAAGTTAAATACAGAGTGTATGCTATGGGGAGGATAGAGAGGCAGAGGTGAGATCCCTAGGGTGATTAATCATCTGGAAGAGGAGCTGACTTCTCAGCAGCCAAGTTTCTGACAGCTGAGGGTGTTGATTAAAATGCCGATTTGCATTTTAAAGTACAGCTCAAGATATGATCTATGTACTGGCCTGTGATTTTGATTGGTACCTCACTTTACAAGGTAAGACAAACTTGTGGTGCGCTGTTGCACCTTCCAGTCCTTCTTGCAGTGGGCCACCATTCTGGAAATTCTCATCAATTCAAAAAGATTGGATGCTTGACACAAATCTTCCAGTGAATGTGTTCTTGGTGCCACTTTGTGAGCTGTTGTATTTTCATCCTAGTCATCATCAATTATCTTCTCATCAAGGCCTATTGAATGAATGAAAGGTAAAGGACAGAGAAGTGGGATAATGGCAACAGTTAGCAGGGCAAATTGGCAAGTAACCACTAAACGCTTTACAGCTAAAACTCCAAAATGGTGGGTAAGGTAGCAATAGATTTTTGGTACATGAAAACAGTCACTGTGTTTTATAGTATAATAGCATGGTGTTATTACAGAACCAGGGCAACTGTTTGGTCCCCAGACCAAAACATTTCTGGGCATTCACAGGAACTTCTGGGAATAGGTCCATGGGTACTTTGTGTTCTGATTTGAATGTCATAATTGATTGTAGTTTTTTTTCTGGGGTTTTCTGGTACTTGTGAATAAATCTTCCAAAACTTAATCATTGTCATTCTGTCAAAATTGAGCTGGGATCTCAGACCTTCTTCAGCAGGGGCAAATCTTACAAGTACCTCTTTCTAATTAGTAAGTTAAAAACCTTCTTTTGTTCCCCTTAAGAGTTCTTCTTATGTTTTCATTTATAGGATCTGGTTCATTTCATAATCATCAAGGTTAGTTAAATCAGGACCTGAAACTGCTAGAACCTGAAAGATAAACTTATGTTCAAAATAAAGCTAGTAAATTCTACTTTCTTAAATTAGTCTAAATAATAGGAAAGCACAGGGGTATCCTACCCATAAGAACCCACAAAGAAAGCAAAACAATATTTTCATTGGAGGTCTGCTCAACAAATAAAGGTAAAGTTGACATTTGTATAGAGATGATCATATTATATACAAATGTTTACAAAACTGCATGTAATAAAAGTGGCCCAGGTTGTAATGTATTCATATTGAAAAAATAGTTTTATACTGAAATCAAGCAGAAAGCCTGCATATCAATGAGAAGAATTAAGTAACGTGACAAGTGCATTCCTCAGAGTATTTCTAAAGAATGATGGTCAATGCATTGGGCTCTAGGTATCTATAGTGATGAAAAGATTAAAATAAACAGCATAATTGTAACTGTAAATGTACTATAACCCAATCTCTTTCTCAAGAATGTAATCAGTATTTTTAAATTATAAAAAAATCCTATTTTCAGTTCTATGTTGTATAGTCTTTCATAAAAATTTACATACTTTTCTTTGATTTACTTGTTTATAAGTCACTGTTAGAAGTGTATTATCGGATACACAAGCAAAAAGAATATGAAAGGGAATCTTCTAATACCTTTTATTGACTGTGTGTCAAACAGTTTAACTATCTTCATATTGTACTGTATATTTTTGCTTGTTGACCTCTTAAATATCAGATGCAAATACTTATTCTTCATAGTGGAGTTTACTGACTATCACATTCTTTTATGGCTCAGCACTTTAGACAAGATAAAAACCTTTAAAAAAATTATTCAAGAAGTGGCAGGCAGAACTTCCATGGTTACACTAAGACATTTTCTTCCAGTCAGACAATGTTCCTTGTTCTTCATATATTCTATTTGCCTATGAACAGACATGCAACCATAAAAGGAAAGAGGTCAGAAGTAATCTCAAAATTACCTTTATTTATGACCTGAGTACTAAGGGAATCAGATTATAGGTGTATGTGGGACCACTTTTCTGCTGAATGCACTTGTTGTCCTGAGCACCAGTTATTTCTGGTGGGTAGTAAATGAACCCTTAAAAAAAATGAACTCTTAAAAAAAAATCTTTCTGTGTTAGGATCTGCAGTCAAGCCAGTGCACTCTTATTCAAAGATATATATCTAAGGGATTAGTATTGAATCCTGTGTGAAGTTCTGGTTCTACTGAGGTCAAGAGAAAAATCCCACTGATCTCAGTGAGGAAAGATTTCATTGCTTATCTTTACTCATTATTAACAAGAGTAAATTTCAGACACTTCTCATGAAAATAACCTGATGTTATATCACATAGAAAGGTTCTCTTACCACGTGAAATAAATGACTGCAATAGAAAAGCAACAGAAAAGGCAGAAGTAATAGGACAGTGAACAGGGATAGAAGATTGCAAATATTAAGTTGTTTGGTTTTGTTGGTTTTGGTTTTTTTTTTTTTAACAAGATTATAATATTAGTGCCACCCTTAGAGATATTAATGATCCCCAGCTTTAGGACTCTAATAACCCATTTTCTATCCTTGCATTTTTTTCCACAATTAAGTTAAAATTTCCAATACCGAAGAGATCAAGATTTATCTATATAACAATTTATAAAGCCTTCATTTACCAGCAGCAGTGTCCTATTTTGCTCTCAGATATTCATACAACATCTGAATGCCTTGCAAATATTAATGAATTTATGCCATAACCTCCTAGAGAATTAGAGGAGAAAAATTATCTCTATTTTGCAGCTGGAGAATGGAGAAAGAAAGACATTGTCATGTGCCTGAAGTCTCTCACTGGATTTTGCAAACCCCAAGTTTAAACTACAAGATTTCTTAGCCTCTGATTATGTTTGCTTTGGGAATTCTACCTTATTTAAATTCTGTTCTCTTGAACACTTTTCTCTAGGCCAGATCTATGCAAAAATGATTCTTAACATCAACAAATATCTGGAAAAGCCCTTGACAGGAAGAAAGCTGGAGTTTTTCTTGCACGTTCACTGGCTGATTTAGCTTGCAAGGCAATGAGAACAGAAAACAGACCCTGAAGGATCTCCAAACTTCTTTGAAAATATATGCATAGAGGTTCAGATTTAATAGATTTTCTCTTGTTAATTGTGCCTTAGATAGATATACTACAAGCTCTTCCAAGTGAACTTAAGTTATGTCATTGTTTCTACTGCTAAAATTATTAGAATTTTGTGACTTTTTTCCAGAGACCTCTCCTTCATAATTAACCTGAGTTTTATATGGGCTGCTTTCATATGTAACTTTCATTTTATGAGGGCTGGATTGCATTGTCATGATGCCTTTCCCTCAGCATTGAATCTACATACATCATAAATCCATCTTGGTTTAAACACTGAAGAACAACACAACTGACTGGTTTGTCTACAGTCAATTTTGTAAGGACAAGAGCAGCCAGCTTTTCTGTGCTACTGAAAGGAATTAATATCTGGTAAGCTGCATTATGCAGTACTCCATGCTGCTGATGTAAGACTGCTTCCAGCTCCCAGCAGTCTTGCTAAGGATTATACAAGTGTGCTATACTTACACATAACTATCATTTAGTAACTGCTGTATTTGTTTTGAAATGAATTAAGGTTTTTTTTACACTACAGATGTAATTATTCCTTACCATCTACTTTGTATAAACCTAGTACAATGAAGTTATACCTTTGTATTCAAAGGTAGTTTATTCTGTACAAATAGAACCCATGCATGAGAAAATCTGGGTATTGGGACCTCTATAGTATGGTAACCTGCATCCTGATAGAACTAGCTCACCTTATTCCTGAATACATTGTGAGCCAACACAGACATAAAACATCTGGCAGGCTTTGCAAGGTGAGGGATGGAATAAAACAAAGCAAGAAGAATTAAGTTATTGGGAAGTTTATTTTTTCAGGAAGGAGACAATATATGCTTTTGTGAGCCCCTTTCCACCACTCTTGGCTTGGAGAATCACACAGAGTGGAAACTTAGGGCAGAGCCTTGGGAGAGAAGGCTGATAGAAAAAAAACATGGAGCAGAAGTCTCCCTCCCACAAAATAGCTGCTGTAAGGAATATCTGGCTTTGATTTTCCTTTTACTTATACACATTTCACATTATGAAACTACTCCTGATTTACTGGATTTATTACTGACTTCCTCAAAAATAAAAAAAATATAGGTTTATTATATCTTGATATGAAGCAGTTGTCAGTGATAAGGCTGAAGGGCAGAGTTTAGGACTTCTAGAACTTGTCTTGTGGTTTTCCTAGTTTATTCAATATAAAGGATCTTGAACATTCAGAAAGTGGAAAATTCCAGACAACACCAGCATTGACTAGTGCTGTGCAATATCTGGCTTTGAGCAACCTGATCTGTCTTCAAAATAAGCCCTGTTTTGAGAAGGGGTTTGGACTAAATGGCTTCCAGATGTCCCTTCCAAACTGTATAGTTTGGTGACTCTCTGTTCCTTCTCCTTGCTCACTGTAAAGCTAGAATTCTGCAGAGCCATGCCCATGGCTTTCTACATGCCTGTATTTCACAGTGCTTTGAATTCCAGAACTATATGAAGCACCAGTTTCCAGGTGAGGCTATGAACTTGTCACATTCTACAACTGAGTTGATGTGCCCTGAGCAACATGGCATCAAAACTGATGTGTTCTTTTGCTTCCACCAGCAGTCAAAGCTGCTGCCATCCCTCAATGTACCACCAAATCCTTTAGCTCTCATACAAAGAGTAAGTTAATAAATCAAACCTCACCCTTAGTTACTCAGTCTGAAGGCCATTGGTTGTCTGCACATTGCTTTCTTACAGGTCCTAATTCTGGGAAAGGATTTCAAGGCTGCCTGTTTTTCATGAAGCCAAGTGAAGTCCTGGACAGATTATTAGTTCAGACAGGTTGTCATATAAAAACCATAACACTAATAACAGACCCAAGACAGTTGAGGAAGCAGCACAGCTGTGTTTTTATGATGCTGAGTCAGCCAGTGCTCACTGTACAGTTAATCTGCCCAAGAAGATGACTTCACAAAGAAGGTGTGCATCACAAAGAAATGGAAGTTTCAGGTGCACGCTGTTCAGTGACATTTGCAAGACTTGCAAATCCAGTGGCAGTTACTGGATGAAAATGAAGCAATTTGGTTTAATAACGCAGATGTCAAAATAGTAAAATGTTCAGGACAAATATATTGGGAAACCATCATAATCAATTTTATTTATTTTTGTTACTGTGGCATTGTTTGAACACTACATTTCCCACCACTGAGAAAGATGATAAACAGTATAACTGAGCTGAAGCTAAATCACTCACAAATCTGTCTTTCAACAAGGTGATGTGTCATTAATTCAGGCACCAGAACAAGTAACATCATTAAATATTATGGCACATTTCATCCAGCTCCTCCATAAAATAATTTTCTTAACGCTATGTTTATGAAGGAAATTAGTATCAATCAATCAAACATGGACATGCACCATTCTAACTATGTATTTTGCCCATAATAAACCCAGTATGTCTGGTGGCTTAGCAAGTATGTGTATGAAGTATAACAGAAATATTTTGTCTTCCTTATATAAGGATAAGATGGTCTCTTTCTTTTATGTACAACTCATTGCCCTAAAAGAGAGGAAGTCTGGGTAGAATAGACTCAGAGGTGGAGAGGTAAGCCAGGGAAAATGGAAGACACCATCCCACCAAGGGCTAGACCTGAAATCAACTGCTTCTTATGTTTCCTACCAGGCAGTGAGGTTCCAGACCACCACAGCATCAGCTGGGAATTGACACTAATCTGAAATTATTTTGATCTGATGCTAATGAAGATGTGCAGAGCTACAATTCAAGCTGGCAGTTATTGAAGCACATATACAATCCTGGCAGGTTCTTGAACTTGGTGAGGAGTAGAATTAGGGAGTAAATTACGGATAATGTAAGAACAAAAGGAAAATTCTACAGAATTCTCTACACAAAATATAGAGTCCCTTTCTACAGATAATTTTAGTGCATATTTTTATGACTAAGAATGTTTTAGTTGTTGATAAGTACTAATTATATTGTTATTACATATGAATGAAAGACGTATTTTAATTCAAAACGTAGAGAGCCCGGATGTTCCTAATGAGTACTGTGCTTTGTTTAATTATTCATTATTTGAAAAGAGCATGAACATATTTATTGATCCATCTATCTACTGGTTGGTCTGTTCATTGTTTTACCTAATTTCCCCCTTACTCTTTGAGTGGTAGCAAGGTGGTGGAGTTTGAGATCCTCGGGGCAGTGAGAAGGGCATGCAGCAGGCTCACTGCCCTGGACTTCAAGATAGCAGAATTTGGCCTATTCAGGAACCTGCTTAGTAAGGTTCCATGGGATAAAGTCCTGGAGGGCAGCGAGGTCCAAGATTGCTGGTTGATATTCAGTGATCACTTGCTACAAGCTCAGGAGTGTTGCATCCTGACTAGAAGGAAATGGGGCAAGAAGGCCAGAAGGCCTCCATGGATGGATAAGGAGCTGCTGAGAAAATTCAGAAGGAGAAAGGAAGCTTATAGAAGGTGGAAGCAAGAAGAGATTTAAAGCAGCCCTGTGGAGAAGGACTTGGGGGTGTTGATTAATGAGAAACTGAACATAAGCAGGCTTCAGTGTGCACTCGCAGCCCAGAAAGCCAACTGTATCCTGGGCTGCATCAAAAGGAGCGTGACCAGCAGGTCAAAGGAGGTGATCCTGCCCCTCTACTCTGCTCTCCTGAGACCTCACTTGGAGTATTGTGTGCAGTTCTGGTGTCCTCAACATAAAAAGGACATGGAACTGTTGGAACAAGTGCAGAGGAGGGCAACGAGGATGATCAAGGGGCTGGAGCACCTCCCATATGAAGATAGACTGAGAAAGTTGGGGCTGTTCAGGCTGGAGAAGAGAAGGCTGCGTGGAGACCTCATAGTAGTCTAATAATGGAAATAAATAAGCTCCATGCAAAATTTTTGTCCACTTGCACTACCCAGTAGCTATAGGATAGAATGTGTAGAGATCATACTTTGCATCTGTGAGGCCAAACATTTTAGGCAGGAAGCAAGTGATCCTAGCTGTATGCCATGAGCTGAGCTGCCCTATTTGCTCACAGCCTGGCAGTGCAGATCTCCCAGTGCATGCCTGGGCAGTGCACTGACTCAACCATGCTACTGAAGCAGAAGGTCAGATTAGAAGCTGCAAGGGTTAAACAGTAAGTGAGAGTGAATCAGGCAGATATCAACAATAAGGAAGAGCAAATGGACATGATCACAGCCAATCTTAGATGCTTCTGAATCAGTTGGGCACACTTCTCTGCCAGCTCAGGGATTGCAATTGGGTGTGGGATGGGATTGCATGAGCAAGCAGTCCTTGTTCTAGGCATGATAATGGAGTCTCTTTCCATGGACAGCTCCTGGTAGCTAGAAAGAGAGCTAGGAAGAGTCCTTAGATCCTGAAAGTGCTAGTAGCTATTGATCTGATCTCCCGATCTTTTATGATGAGGTGGCCTGCTTAGTGGATAAGGGAAAGGCTGTGGATGTTGTCTACCTAGAGTTTAGTAAAGCCTTTGACACTATTTCTGATAGCATTCTCCTGGAGAAACTGGCTGCTCATGGCTTGAATGGGTACAAGCTTCACTGGGTAAAAAACTGGCTGGATGTCCAGACTCAGAGAGTTGTTGTGAATGGAGTTAAATCCATTTGGTAGCCGGTCACAAGTGATGTTCCCCAGGGCTCAGTACTGGGGCCAGTTCTGTTTGATACCTTTATCAGTGATCTGGATGAGGGGATTGAGTGCACCCTCAATACATTTGCAGACAATACCAAACTGGGTGGGAGTGTTGATATGCTGGAGGGTAACAAAGCTCTGCAGAGGGATCTGGACAGGTTGGATGGATGGGATGAGGCCAATTATATGAGGTTCAACAAGGCAAAGTGCCAGGTCCCGCACCTGGATCACAACATCACCATGCAATGATACAGGCTTAGGGAAGAGTGGCTGGAAAGCTGCTTGGTGGAAAAGGACCTGGGGACGTTGGTCAACAGGTGGCTGAACATGAGCCAGCTTTTGTCCAGGTGGCCAGTGGCATCCTGGTCTGTATCAGAAATAGCGTGACCAGCAGGACTAGGGCAGTAATCATCCCCCCTGTACTGGGCACTGGTGAGGTCACACTTCAAATACTGTATTAAATTTTGGGCCCCTCAGTACAAGATATACATTGGGATATAATTGACATACAGGTGAACTTGATGGTCTTAAAGGTCTTTTCCAACCTAAATAATCCTATGATTCTTCTACAATTCTAAGAAAGATATTGAGGTAGTGGAATGGATCCAGAGAAGGGCAACAAAGCTGGTGAGGGGTCTGGAGCACAAGTCTTATGAGAAGTGGCTGAAGGAACTGGGGTTGTTTAATCTGGAGAAAGAGAGGCTGAGAGATGACCTTGTTGCTCTCTACAGCTACCTGGAAGGATGTTGTAGCCAGGTGGGTGTTGGTCTCTTCTCCCGAATAACAAGCAATAGGACAAGAGGTAACAGCCTCAATTTGCACCGGGGAGGTTTAGATTGGATATTAGGAAGAATTTCTTCAATGAAAGGGTTGTCAAGCACTGAAACAGGCTGCCCAGGGCAGTATTTGAGTCACTATCCCTGAAGATAGTTAAAGGACATGTAGATGTGGTTCTTACTTAGGGATGTAGTTTAGTGATGGCCTTGGCAGTGTTAGGTGTGTGGTTGGACTTGCTGATCTTAGAGGTCTTTTCCAACCTAAACAATTCCCTGATAATCCTGCCCTGGGTGTGATTTCCAAGACAACAACTCCCTGGCACCTCCTTTTAGTTCCCAGGAGAAGCAGCCATCTACCATCCCCTGCCTCACCCAGGGCTAACAGCACTCTTGTACTTCCTCTTTGTCCGACCCAAAATAGCTTTTAAGTTAAGGGGCTTGTTTGTTACCACATGTAAATTTAAAAAGAGTTAAGAATCAGTGTCATTTTTAATGCAAATAAAAGGTCTGCACATATCAAAACAAAGAGAGAAGATGACAAAAGGAAAAGCAAGCAGGACCTTGACTTCACTCACTGTAAAAAAACATCAAGAATAATTCTTCTTTTCACTTTTATCATATGAGAAAGTGGTCTCTCACTCTCAGTCTTTGTTTCTCATTTCCTGATGCTGTCAGAGACTTGTATCTTTAGTTAGTCATCCTTGCTGTAAATTACTTCAAACTGTAGTTGGGTACTCTTCCATATTCTGAAGGACCCCTTTGCCAGAGGAACTCCTGGGGACATAGCCGTTATTTATTGAAATTTAGGACTGCTGAATTAACAGAGGACTGACTACAGGTTTGATTCTTTCTTCATAGCAGAAATCCTGTTTTATCAGCAACTATTCTCAAAGAATCCTATTACAAAATATGTACAGTTGTACATTCATGTTCCTATATTTTACTTTTCATCAAAAAGACTCCAAGAGTATCATGATCTCTTTGTATGCGTCACATTGGGAATTTGGACCTTAGCCTGCTCACCTGCTAACCTCCTTCTAAAGGATCCCAAACATACAGGCACCATCTGAACCAGTTTCCCTCAAACAGTTTAATTTTTCACTCTCTCTGTGTACCTGTCTCCTAGTCACATGCAAAAGCCCCACATGCACCAGCCTGAAAAAATGGGTAAAGGTCTGTTTTATTGACAAGCAGAGGTGGCCTCTGTTACTCAACTTCTGCTGGCAGCCCACATTGGTCTGCAGCTTGTCCATCAGCTGGCCAGCCCTCAGAAGTCCTTTAATTTACAAACAAGTGTAGAGATGATAAGCAACAAGGTTGAGAAGATTAAGAGATGGGACCTACATGTTTTGGGGAGGAGAAAAGCTGCCTAGAAGTACTACCAGCTGTCCTTCAGAAAGCTGTGGTACTTGCACCTAAACTGTGTTTGGTTCTGTAACCCACTCCTCAAGATAAACCACAGCCCCTGCTGTGAACTCCAGGGACATGCTATGAGTGGCAGGAGAAGCAGTGTTACCCCACAGTGGTCATAGCCAAATTCAACCACTCCCTATAGTAAGGCAGCTACTGCAGGACAGTGAGGTCTGCACCACGTGGACGGGGCTAACCCTCATCCAGTGCACCTCACGACCTTGTTAATGGGATGGATTATTATTCTCTGGTGGGATGTCATGGTTGCTGGGTAATGTCTGATCTCTCTGGTGTTGTGACCTTCTATCTCAGGGCAAATTTTGGCCTCTGGGTTGACAAATCAAGACTGTTTTTTGAACTCTGTTTTATTACAGTAAAGTTACATCAGCTCATCCATACCAGCTTCTTGCACTATGCTAGGAAAAAGTTCAGTAAGAGTTGAAACTATCTCTCCGGCCTAGGTTTGAACCTTGTTTTAAATACAAATATCTCTCC
Organism: Pezoporus wallicus; assembly: GCF_028554395.1. Lineage (NCBI taxonomy): Eukaryota > Metazoa > Chordata > Aves > Psittaciformes > Psittacidae > Pezoporus > Pezoporus wallicus. The sequence goes on from NW_026639746.1 coordinate 728,151, forward strand.
TTTCCAGCATAGTCAGGAAAGATAGGGTCATCTTTATACCTGATATCTCAAGCAAAGCAGTGGGTAAATATCAAAGATGTTAAGGCAAGGCAAACATATCCCTTTTATGTTTGTGGGCAGCACTAATGGCACAGGGTGAAATTTATCCTCTTATCAAAGGTCAACACAAACCTAGGCACTATTTCAAAGGTGCATTGATCCTGTAACTGGCTCCTGGCACTGCACTGGATTTCACCAAAGTCCAAACCTGCTCAAACCCAATATATTTTATACATCTATGTAAAAAACAATAGTGTGTTCGGATACAAACTTAGAAGTCCATACCAGCTATCTTGATTTTGCTGGGACAATGCATTGTTTTTATCTTGTGTTCACATTTTTTTGGATGATTCTTCCTAGTCAGCTGTCCCTCCCTCCCGTTTAATCAGTCAAAACATCCATGCTTTTCTCAACTACACAATATTTACTCAAGCTCTGTGTCTACTGAGAAAAAGCTGACAGTCCAGTGACTGTTTTTAGTGCTGCAGATACTGCTTGGTTTAGAGGGGAAAGCAACTGTGAAGGCACTGTAAAAGCCATTCTTTCGGGTCATAGTGAGTAATAATGACAACTATCTAATGTTTCCTACTAGCATTTAGCCAGCTGGCATTCAACCAATGCTCTAAGATACCAAATAGGGCTTGCAGATGGGGAAAATGTGGAAGGCAAGGGACAGGGCAGCAGAGCCAATCGAAGAGCAAGCTAAAAAGTGGTGTCTTTTTATTAGTGGTCGCACACATAAATGTGTCACTGCAGAGAAGGCATAGGGGTTTTATACCAGTAGGTTCCTGGGTGTGAACATATACATTGTAAATACTGTAGGAGAAGATATGGCATCTACAGTGGGTGTTTTCTCTTTCTTTTGTGTTTTCTTTCTGTGGCTGTATTTGAGCAGGGTGTGCCAATATTTGCAGTCTGAGGAATAGCATCAGAGCATCTAGTATTCCTGTCTACAAGCAAAACTAAAGAAAACACTTCAGCTAATTCACTGCACCTTCGCGTGCATTAGTCACTGGTCCCTGCATGCTCTAATTATAGACTGCCCTGACGTTACAACTGTAGGGCATGAAGCAAAGACTTCACAAAAGTTGTTTTAGTATCTCTTTTTTCCTTGCTATGCTAATGGGAAGCTGCTTTAAATACAGATCTGTGCTCAAAGCTGTCCTGTCCTTGGAATGTTGTGCAGTTCATATGATTACAGTGTCAGCTGAGATGGATTAGAAGATGCTTTATTCAGGATAGGTAAACCTATCCTGATTATTTTTTTTATTATTATTTTTTCTCCATGAGAGTAAGACATAAAGAATCTTTACATAACTGAGCTGTATTTTTTAACCTGAGTTGCTCTAAATAGATAATGAAGAATAGCTAAATCCCATGTGCTATGGCTCACTGCACAAGTTACAATTTATTAAAATGTTATATTCAGGAGATTAAGTCAGAATTCCCATGTTCAGTCATGTACATGATTGTTTTGGGGGCTCCAATGGGTCAAACACTGACAGTGTCAAGCATAATTATCTCCTGAATATATTCACACCCCCTGCAAAAGCCAATGTTTGGTTTTGCGTTATTTAAGAGTATATTCATTAGTTTACGACCTCTTGTGAGGCTTTCTAAGCTTCAGCTGAATGAATAAAATCTGCAAGAAACACAGATCCCCTGAAGATTTTATTATGACATAAAACACATTGAAGGAAAATTTTGTATTTCCATAAAAAATTCAAGACATAATGTTTATTTTTGCACACTGATGCAGCTATCTGTATGTGTCGGGGCCCATGGTAGTAAACACAGAGTAATGCACAATAACTTGTTTTTCTGAGTTAGTGGGTTTGTATGTATATCATAAATTTATATTTTCCCACTTTATTTTTGAGCTTATAAAGTGTGATAGCTCTCCAACAGTGGACTGGAGTGACTATTCCAGGTACAGCAGATAGTATTGAGGTAGAAAGTTTGCACAGTGCAAATTTGAAATATCGAGAGCATAACTGAAGAATTAATAGCACAGTGAGACAACTGGACACACTGTGTTAACAAGCTGAAGGCCAGGGAGCACAGCTGAATACAATTGAGTTGTGGTAACCTAACAAGTTGTCACCTATCCGTTGAGTCAACCTAACTGACCCTATGCCTGGCCAGCTTTGAGGAAAAACATATTAAGGTAAAGCTCTTTGTCTGACTTCTTGCCTGCCAATTGAAGAAATACTGTTTCTCTCCCAAGTTTTTTTAATTAATTCTCTGCTGTTACAGTAAGCAAGTATCAATAACTAAATAACCAACATCTTTGTGTTGCAACAATTACTTGCTACCTATGTAGTAGCTTGATTCTGGCAGCTTGTGATCATTGTTCCTTTCAGTGATAGGAAAACTCAGCTCTGCTGAGGGAAGGAATCCTCAGAGCTTATGCTCCAGTTGATACTACACAACGTGTTATTTGTGAAAAACCATAGCAACTCCCCCTATTTATTTTGAGCAGAAGCTGTTGCACCAGTTCTGCTCAGTATTCTCTTCATTGTTAATTCTTTTATAAAAAGATTCTTTAAAATAATAGATTTTCCAAACCACAAATTCTGACAGCTAAATACCATGCAAGAAACTAAGTTTGTATACATTGTAATAAAAAAAAAAGGAAAAATGCTAATATAAAAAAATCACATAGAAGTTTTCAATAGAATAAAAATCCAGCACCATATGAAACACTTAAATGGCACCAGCATATGAAGAAATGTCAGTTACAAGAGTCATATATACTTATTTATTTCAGAATGCTATTAAACCACTAAATAAAATAGTTTGGAAAATATTTGACTTCTGAGTAGGGGTAAAAAGTAAAATGAACAATCCTCCCTCCCTCCTCCTGCTCCCAACATTACATGCAATCTTTTTTATTTATTTCAACAGAGATTTCTCAAAAACAGTGTTTACAGAGAGTTTTGGCTTGCTACTTGTCTGCCTGCCCAGAAAGTACTGCTCAGCCTCCTCTTCCTTTCCATAAGTGAAATTATTAGCCTTCAGTTAAGGTTACTAGCAGCTAAATGTGAAGTCTTTTTGCCCTTCTGCTCCTCTTTGCTGCTGCCCATTCAAGGAATTTTGTCAGCTTTGTGGCTTTCCCTTTAGCCTGAAATACAGGCAGCTATAACACAGGTAGCTGTAGCTCTTGTCTCAAGTAACAGAATAGAAAAATGAAAATAGCCACTAGAAAATTCAATTTTCTGTTTTAATGAAAATAACCTTGATGAAAAATTGCATGCTAGGTCACCCCTTAAGACTCCTCCAAATATGTTAGATATTCCATTTTAGATATTTACCTCTGATAGAATCATAGAACTGTTTAGGTTGCAAAAGACCTTTAAGATCATTGAGTTCCAACCATTAACCTAGCGCTGCCACAACAGGATAGAAGCTGACTCTATAAAGGTTTTACATTAAATTATGTATTTTAATTCTAGAATACCCCTTGGCTCACTAGCATAGAGATGATTCAAGAGCAGCAAATTATCATAAAGGTAATGTAGTAACATTTTGTGACATTTGTCAGTTTATCTTTGGTTACATCAAGAAGAGACAAGATGCCTGTGCTCTTCTGAGTAGTTATTTTTGAATTGCATCTGATGCTTCACTCATTAAGCTCTCAGCTTCCTGAGGTGACAGATCAAGAAGATTTTATGTTTTGTTCTGAATTAAATATGCTAGATATTCAGATGGTATATAGACACCTATTTGCACATGTATGTGTGTGCGCTTGTGTGGTATAGTTCCATATAAAAGAACTGCAAATCTTTCCACAGAGATTCCAGTCAATGAAATTCTTATAAAATATTTGACCTTTTTTCATTTTCTAAAACACCCTTTCTACAAATGCTGGAGTTAGGGTTTCAGAATAATTTCTTAAACCATACTCTCTTATAGGGGTAACGGGTAACAAGGGGTAACGGGTTAAAACTTAAACAGGGGAAGTTTAGGTTGGATATAAGAAGGAAATTCTTTCCTGTTAGGGTGGTGAGGCACTGGAATAGGTTGCCCAGGGAGGTTGTGAATGCTCCATCCCTGGCAGTGTTCAAGGCCAGGTTGGATGAGGCCTTGGGTGAGATGATTTAGCGTAAGGTGTCCCTGCCCAAGGCAGGGGGTTGGAACTTGATGGTTTTAAGGTCCTTTCCAACCCTAACGATTCTATGATTCTATGATTCTATGATTCTATATACATATTAACATTTTCACTCACAAAAATATGTTTTATTATAATGATATTCAAAGGTGCACCAGATATTTCCCTGAAAAAATATAGGAAAATAGAAAATAGAAGGTCATCTAAGACTTTAGGGGTTAGGCTTCAGGTATGAGATGACCAGCTGTTCATCAATATTGTCCATTTAATGCCATGATCATGATTACGGTATTTGAAATAGCTGTTCTCCCTACTATAGAGGGCTGGTCGATAGGACTATCTTACCCCTTCTTCATATCATATATAAAGCTTCTCCAAATGACATTACTTAGATTAGCATAAGAAATAAAAATGTCAAATAATGTGTCTTATATTTTCCTCTCCTCTATCTTCTCTTTGTTTCTCTAATTTTTGCACTGAGCTTACAAAGTCAATTTTAATAGGGAAAGTTTTCAGTCAAAAATTCTAGTCTGTTGTTTTTTTTTTTTTTTTGTTGGTTTTTTTTTTAAGAAAAGACAGAAATAATAGACTTTTCAGGAGCCAGGAGAGAAAATAGGCTGAAATGGAAATGGAAAAAGAATTAAGTAAGCAATTACAAACTAAGAAAGGCCATTGTATGGAAGGATAGTAGAGATTCACTCCCCTTTGGGAGAAGGGAGAGTCAGAAGAGAAAAACATGAACATGAACAGACCCATAGGAACCCATAAAGTAATTTGTGGTTAAAACAGGCTACGGCTCACAGCTGAAGTATCCAAAGGCTAAAATTAGTACCAGAGCAGAGACATGACTGTGAGAGTAGTGCCAGGAATGAACTACAGTGAGAAGAGCAACTGAGCCTCAGAAGTGCTGGGGAAGTATTTTACTTTGTTCTGGAGTGACAGAGCTTTCCTGTTTTGAGCAAAATCATCATCACAATGATTCATCAGCATAAACTAAATCAACCACATGAGAGAGATGGGAAACCAAGAGACAAGCAACTTGATACTTAAACAATAAAGAGTCTAATTCCTTCACTAAGCTTTCACTGTAGTATTCTATTTATCCCTGCTGTGGACTAGCTTCCTTAGTTCCATACTTTTGAGGAAGTGGTAGTGCTATTGTAGCCTTTAATTCAATGCCATTACATGTATATAATACATGCTGGGGAGCAACAGATCAATATTTTCAACATCCTCTCTTCCTTATTAGAAAATATTTTTGTCAGGAAGGTGGTGGTGCAATTAAAGGAACATATTTATTAAATCACAGACACATATGACTTAGATTTCTTTAAAAAACCCAGAACATCTGACTGCATGTGCAATGCAATCCACAAAGTCACAATCCACTGTGACTCGGCAAATGCACATGTCATCCTATGTTTTTGAACATAGCAGTAAAGATTTATGATTTAATTCTGTAAATCTATGTCAGACTGCTATAAATTTAGGAACAATTTGCTTTGATAACTAACTGGAAAAATAGCGTCATTCCTAACAAGAAAAAGCATGTTTATAACAGAAACATGCTGTGATAAAATGCTCTAAGAGCTAAATATCCTGGAAAGAATTTTAATTCTTATAAAGATAAGCTATTGAAGGAATGCTAATTCTCTCTTTACTAGGAATGATTAAGAATGACTGTGCACCACAGCTACATACTAAATGTCTTGAAGAGCCTGGTAGTATTTTTATAGGAAAGCTTATGAATCTTCTTTTTTTTTTGGATGTGTTAGTACACTTTGGTAAGTAAAGACACATAAGGAAAATGAATATTACATTGTGAAACGCGGCTCCACAATTCTATAATAAACTGTTATGAACACTGGAACCTGCCTAGCAGTGTTGGAGTCATTGCAGTCAAATCGCAGGCACACGAAGAACTCAACAAGAAGAAAAGGATGTCAATGATTTGGTGGTCAATAAATATTTTGAGAATTACAAATGGAAATACTTCAGTCTACAGTAATGATCTGAAAAGAGTGATAAAGCTGAAACATTTTGGAGGGATATAAACCAGTTGCACACTAATGACGTAGGAAAAAAACATTCTCTGCATTTCAGATAATTCCATAAGTTCATAGCAAGCAACTGGGTGAATGAAGGTGGAACAAAGCAGCTTCTCAGTAACTTCTATATTTTGCTGTCTTGCATTAAAGAAAAGACCATAACACAGGAGCTGTTAGGCTGAAAACTAAGAAAAAATGAAAATAGTCGCAGCTGGAAAACAGATGGGGTTAGATGACATTTCCAGGTATGCACCCCCTAGATGATAACTTTGTCATTTGTTTTTATACACAGTGGTCACTTTCATGATACCAGACACAATGTTTCTTAGTTTTTGAATAATCAGTATTTTTATTAAAAATGTAGTTTAATGTAAAAATGAATAGTTCAAGCGTGATTGTGCAAAAGATTGAAAGGTGAGTTCAGTAAATTTAGAATCTCTTTTCAGGGACTATTTTGTTTTATTTGAATATTAGATTGGCAAGCTTCAAAAGCTGATTTTATTTTCCTGATCACTATTCCAGTAGGCTATTAAACATAACTATATGTATTGTAATTTATTGTATTTTATTTTATCAAAGAAGCTTTCATTCTGGGGGGAATTTCCTGGAAAAGTGACACTCAGTTTTACAGAAATACAGGACCCCCCCCCCCCCCATTCCATTGTGTATTCCACTGGTGCATTCTATGAACCTGGGATAAACTTCTGGACATTTAAATATGATACAATTCTTCCAAATAAATTCATAAACATTTTTATAAACTATGGTTTGTCCCTAAATGATAATTGGCCATTAAGGGAACATACAATTTTCATGAAAGATTTGTTTTCTGTGTCACAGAAGTTGTTTTCCATGGTCATTTTCCTGACAAATCAGAAAAGAGACATGTACCAGTTCACTCACCCAGCACAAAATTACAGCATTAGCCACATCACTCAGCTGGGAGCTCTTTGGTCTGACAGTCTGTCCTGATGAGCTCTTGGGGCATTTTGAGCTCATATAGCCCATGGGGTGTGACATCCCTGAAGGCTGCAGCATATTCCACCTGCCAACGTGGCCACAATGAGGTAAGGAGTGTAGACCCCACGGGTGATGTTAGCTCTGCCTTCTTGCTCTTTGGGTAGTGATCAGGAACTGTGAAAGGGAAATATGCTGAAAATAACCCTAGTGTTTGCTTTGGTGTAAGCCTCTGAACATGCTGTTTGTGTGGTCAGGTGTAAAGGTGGAGTTGTCTGACAGTGAGATTACAGGAGGTGAGATGGATATGTAATTGATAATTTAAAAGTTGCTGTTCAATCAGTCAATGACTTCCCATCCTCAAGGACCCAACAAAAACCAGTGGGATGGAGCTGGAGACAACTGTTGATATATAGCCAGAATGGGAGAGAAGTGGTTAGTGCAATAAAGAAAAACACTCACTTTGGCAAAATAACCCCAGCTCCAGGCTTAGTAGGTTAAGTCAAAAGGCCGTCCCTCTTGGCTGGGGGCAATCAAACATCTTATGTGCAGAGGTCCCAGAGTTTTCAAGAGCAGATGGTGCCTTTCTGTATGAAACATTTAATGATGTGTGCTATTGAAGCTGTCATTTATGATGTTTTGGGACGTATGGGCCCTTTACAGGCTCCAGGTACACTCTGTGCTCTTTTATCTGGTAGAGCTCAGTGAATGAAAAGAAATAAAAGAACTGTTACTTTGCTTGAAGGGAAATTCACTGCAGCCAGGGTACCAAATGTCTACGTATATGTTAATCGACTCCAAATGTATCTGCAGAAGAAAATTGTTTAAACGAACTGCATAATTCAACATACCCACTCAACCCTCCTTAAGATTTTCTTCCTCCTGCAGTCATTTATTAATAGGAATGCATTATTTTGTCCCCAACTGCTTAACAATCACAACTGCCACTGATCTCTTTTGCAGTAAGAGATCTTCATGAAACCCTGGCTAGGTTAACTTCCCACATGCCTGCTGGTAGACCTTCAGACAGGGAGTGGAACATGAGTGACAATCTTTTCCAATGCTTTATATTAAAACAACTTGTACAAAATCATGTAAGGAAGCTGTGACTCAGGCAGGAATAGACCAGAGCTCTTCTATATGGCAATATCTACAGGAGCCACAAAACTGAGTTTATTCCTCCTGAAGAACCTTTCCAGCCTTCTGAAAGAATGTGCCAGGGAAACCTTCAGTCAGCAGCTATGGTCATCATGCCCTCAGCCATCCTCCTTTGCACTGTTCCACCTGTGCAGCTAAAGAACAGAGGCTCCTAAAAAGCACCATGCCATGTCATGAAGGAATGTCTTGGTTATAGGCGCAAGAGGACTGACATTAGATAAGTTAGATGATGTTAATTTTGTCCTTTTTCAACTGACAAATTTTTGACTTTGTAACCAGAGTAATAGTTATATTTTAATGTTGTTAGGTACATTGCCTATATTTCTTTCATAGGTTAAAAATAATTCTGCTGCAAGTAGATGTGGCAAAGTTATTGTTAAATGTTATCAAGTCCTGAGCATCCACAGGCTGAACTTCCAGTAACTGATGCAAATGGCAGGAGGAAGACTTTTGGGAGAGAAGGTATACTAGGGCCTTGTACTGCCTTTGTGTCATGGTTGGAGAATCCTGCTCTGTGTCTCTGCTTACACAGAGATTGTACTTTGTTCACGTTTCCTTCAGAGCTGAAGATGAGCCCCTGAAGCCATGCAACACATCTGAGAGAGAGAATCAGCATGGAAAAGAAGGTAGCTTAGGTCTCCCTTCCAGCAATCTTCTAAGGGAGGTTTTCTGGTCAGAGCTCCTGCTGTAGCAGGCATTGCTGGTTATTTAGTTGTGGTGTCCAAGAGTTTGAGTTCAGTTGTTATTCTGACATGGTATCATGGCTTTGCTGACAGATGGGCATGACACCAGACTTGTACCTGGGACATAGACAAATGGAACTTCATGGGAGACACTAGAGACATTTATCTTCCAAAGCTTTCTTTTTGCAGAATTTCAAGGGCCTTCTGTAAGCAATGAAAACATGGGAACATTAACGTAAAAAGTCAAAATAAGATTTGTTTCCATCTGATGAAAAATACTTGGCAAAACATAGTTTCTGCACTGAACATATACAGATATGAATATATGTAGTTTTAATGACAGATGCCTTTTTTATCTGTTAAAAAAAAAATAAGGTTTTTATAGTATTAGATTTATTTCCTCCCACACAGCATCTTTTACTGTTTTCAGTGAGCACCATACTAGAGAACCATGCTTTGTGCATGACATGGAATATGATGGAACTGAAAGGTTCCTCTCCTCAAGAATAAGGACAGTCACAACTTGGTAGATTAGGAATATTGAACAGATGGATGAATTTCTGGTTTAGATTTAAAATTACTATCTCTTTCTCAACAGTTTTTTTCTGGCTGCACATGGATCTGAACGTGGTTTCACATGCTAGAAAACACATGGGGAATTTTATGTTCGCATCAACTCCCAGTGGGATTTTGCGTATGCACAGATAATCAAATTATTCATTTATGTTGGACTGGGAGTAGAAGTGTAACCGTCCATGGAGTGAATGCAGGATGTTTAGAATATATCTCAAGCTTCTCTGCATATTTTCGTTCAGTATTGCAGTGTTCTGGGGAAGACGTGGAGTCACCTCAGCACACTTCTTTGGAATCCTAAAGCTGGAGAATTGCATTTAAACCAGAAAATTCTTAAGACTGTTTTTTGTTGTGAGCATTTCCTTTCAAAACAAACCATCCAACGCAAATAAATTGTAAAAGACATATTACGATCATCTTTCAGGTGGCGTAAAGTTGTAGATTTCTGTTCAATCATGTGAAACAGTAGTGACCATAAGGCTAACAGAAAAAAAGAAATAACACACTGAAGAAAATATCAGTACTCTTCTGAAAAGAGCTACTGTGCCTGTTTAGTACGGAGTTGTGGTGTCAAGTTTGTAATCTTCACCAGGTAACTAATACCTGCTCAAACGGCAACTAAATGTGTAAGTAGTTTACCCTGGAGTCACTGAGTCTCTTTCCACTGACTCATTGCTCCAGACAAATGTACCTATTCCATTCCCTCAGCTGGCTTTAAAAATATTTTGAACAGCCTGTCAGATTAAAATAGGTGCAAGTAGGCAATTTACACTGAAGTAAACCCCGTTAGCCTATGAGGAAATGATGAGAAATTTGTCATGGTTCTGTTTCAGATAATAAGAAAATGAAAAAGAAAGGGGAAAGAGAAAAAAACCCAACCCAACAAGCAAACAACAAAACCACCCAAAACCACAGAAAGTGACAAATACTGATATTAGATTTCAAAAGTATGCCTTTAACATTATACCCAAAAATGTAACAAAAAAAAAAAGACAAAAACCAAAAACCCACCAAAAAAATAAAGGTTCTTTACTTTCTGAATCAGAGCTTTTTTAATATTAATTTATGATTTACTGTTATAGTATTGCCTTCCCCCTCAAGACATTTTCTTCAACAAAACTTTGCATGTGATTTTTTTAACAGCTCTATATTGGGTGATTGCAGCTGTTGTTTTTTTTTAATTGAGTGAGACATAGTATTAACAATAAAAAAACAAAATTCCCCTATTTATTAATTAAATCGCACTGGATCTCATGAGGACTAATCATTAATAATGAAAATAAAATATGATTTACTAGTCACATCAGCGCAGTGGGCAGGGCTGATGTAACTTTTCCTGTCTGTTTTTGACTAAAGTGATCTGTAGATGTGAGAATTTCAAGAGGACCAGCCAAGGCTCGCAGAGCAGAGCCCACAGTTTTGTCATTTGACTGAGGTCTCAAACCTCTCAAAGACTTTGTGCTGGCTTGAAATCTTGCAGCACTGCTGATTAGAACAAGCACTGATAGATGCTGCATTGATTGGGGGCTGAACAACTGCATAAAACAGGATGACAAATTCAAAATTACTTTAGAGCAGGGATAGCATTCTTGTCCTTCATTTCAATTTTCTCCCAGGAGTAACAAAGTTTTCCTGAACATGGACCCAAATGGAAGGTATCACTTGCCCACTGTGGTCTCCTTCTCTTCACGAAGAAGGTAACATTCTAGGGAATAAATATCTGTATTTACGAGATCACGTTAGTATTATAGGAGCTGAGAAATTCCACTGATTTTGAAAAGTCCTTGGGTCAGGTTTCATGCTCGTCATCACATCCATAGAGCATCTAACACAACAGGATACAAGACTGTCTGGGGTCACTGGGTGATACTATAATATATAATTTAATCACAAACCTATTGCAAATTAGATTTTGAAAAGACTGCTTTCAGAAGCATCACTACAACCGAAAAACAATATAGTAGCCTGGAACACCCTGACAGGAGGAAAGAGCAGGTGTTTAGTTCTCTGCAAATTTCTAAAGGCTTTCTCAATAATGGGCAGTAATCAGCTCAGCAGAATGAAGGCAAGCAGAAGAACAAGTAACTGCATCAAGTTAAGTAGGGGCAAATGTTAACTGTCTGGATAGCCTCTATGACAGCAAAATCTACAAGTCTTTGGAGAATTTTCCCAAAGGAAATGGTGAAAGCCTCTCTGACTGACACACACAACTTTAAAAAAAATTGCTTAATGTATAATAGACAAAAATCACGCTTTCATGTAGAGGGATAGAATATTCTAACAGTTTTCACCAGCTGTGATTTAAAGTACTAAGACAATATACCCCAAAATAGAAATACTTATTTCCCCTCTTTACTATTTTCTGATTACTTTTCCTTTGAACAATCAACTAAAAAATCAGAGTATGCAAATAAAATATATAAAGCAAATATTTCATTAAAGCTGTACTGGCTGGTTATTGAACCTTCTCATGGATTCCTGAAAGAACCATAAACTATCTTTTGCCCTTCTTATGCTCCATCCGAATAGTAGTGTAGAGTAGCTTAATTATGACTAGCTTATTTAGCAAGTGATATAGCAAAGTTAAGACCTTGATCAGTTTGCAGATCAGAGTAATATTCTATTCAGTCATATGAAAGTGATAATCAGGGTATTTATCTGAGATTATTTTTTTTACCACAAGGTTCAGGCTATTACACATGAAAATACTGTGTACAAGTGGGTGCTCCTTGACAGCAAAACATTTTGCAATGTTATGTAGTGGTTCAGTATGTTTTTGTAGAAGGCGACCTCCATAATGTGCAATTGTAGGTTTAATATTTTGTTTCCTTTTAGACAGATGACTAAGGTCTCAGGTGGAATATTTTCAGGACTCAGTGGAGAAGAGAGGTTAATTAAAATGAAGAATATTTTTCCAGTTCTAGAAGTCTGCAATTATGGTGGGGTTTTTTTCCTATTTTTAATCTACTCTCAGACATACCGATTTTTGCTTATAGTCTGACAAACAAGATGACCTGACATCTCTTGCACTTGCAGACATTCTGGGGCTCATGGGCTGGTATCATTCTTCAGTAAAAGCTGGAGAATCTGATTGAAACATACTTTCTATAATGATAGTCTAGAAATGGATAACCACAGATTTCTGATGGGGTTGTTCAATGTATTCCAAATCACATCTACACATCTACTAGAGATTTCACCTCTAGTAAGGAGAAAAAAATATGCTTGTCTCCTTAACTGAGAAGGCAAAAAAAGTATTGTTTTCCCCTCCCCTGTGCACCATTTTAAATATGACTCTACCCCTTCTTTAATTCCATTCTGATGCACAGATATTTTATCTATTCAGGCATATGCTTGGGGGAAATAGTGAGTCCAATTTCAGTGATGGCAAGAGCTCTATAAAAATCACCAGGGCAATTCTATTAAGCTCAAGCTGCTGCTTTTTAATAGTAATGGTCTGGAAGTAAACTTAAATCAAACAAACCTAGAAACAGACATTTTTTAAGGTACAATCTACTGTTGCTGTCTACGTCTACCCAACAGGTCAGCCATGTATTTTACAAAGCCAGTTCTTGCAGCCCCTTTTAAAAAAAAACCAAAATGTTCTATCTGCAACTAAAAGACATGTCTGATACTAAGGATTAGATAGCATTACATTATCAGTTTTATCAGTAGGGTACGCATGATAAAAATCAAATGATATAATTAATGTATTTACAGGACATTTAAACAGCTTGAACTCCTAGTGAGACAGAACTATAAATATAAAATGATGTTGGCTTGATGATTTTTAAGTACTACATGTTGATAATCACACATGTTCTATTATATTAGGAAGTTCAGCATTCACTGAAAGAAAAGGCATAGGAAATGCAGTCTCCCTTGTGAGTGCTGAGGTAAGGCAAGCTGTCTTGGGAAAACCTAAGCTGTGCTGGCAGGAAAAAAGCCATATTTTCTTCATTAGCATTATGTTATGAAGACATTTCACTTCTTGGAGATAAAATTATGGGTTCACAGGAGGAAAGGCTGTAGTCTTCAGGAACTCTCAGTCTTATAAGACTTGACCTTGTTTTAGTGAGATGTTTCTGAGATGTCAGCCAGTCAGATCACTGAGTGATCTGGCTATGGCTGGTTGGTCTCCCCCTCAGTGGTGTGGTATGGTTGACAAGGGTCACAGTGAAAGAATTGAAATGGTGCACCTTACCCCACAGACAACTTACACTCACCTACGATTTCACCCTTATTCATAGTCTGGACCACTTCTGCTTCCATGTGCCTTAAGGAATCTACTGATTGATATTTGTCTAAATGTCCAATAAGGGAGATCCTCATCAATTTCCTTCAGGCAAGAAGCAGGGCCACCTACAGCCAGCTGCTCAGAACTGTGCCTAGAAGGTTTTCAACTATCTCTAAGGAGAGAGACTCCACAGCTTCCCAGCGCTTGGTCACCCTCAGAGTGAAAATGCGTCTCCTGATGCTTAGACAGAGCCTCCTGTGTTTCAGTTTCTGCTCATTGCCTTTGGTCCTGTCACTGGACACCATAGAGCCTGGCTCAGTCTTTTTTTGCTCTCTTATTTGTAGATACTGAGATACTCCTTCTAGACCGTCTCCAGACTAAACAGTCCTAGCTCTCTCAAACACTGCTCCTATGTGAGGTTCTCCACCACCCTGTGCACCAGGCTGTTCAGCCAGTTTTCAATCCACCTCATGGTGAGACCTCAGTTAAGACAAAGTTCAGAGAACTACTGAAATCACTGCTTCAGAAGGAAGGACTAACCATAGAAATAAGAAGTCATTCTTCACTGCAGCTTCTCGACATATATATTTGAGTAAGATACAAGACAAGGCAACCTTATAAGTCTTTAAGCTATGTTCTGCTGCTGTTGCTGCTGAACTATGTATGTGCTTTCATTGCTGATAGAGCAGCGAACACGCTCTGCAGTGGCAGGAAATTCATGTTAAGAAGTGGGCAGATTAGAAAATGAAAAGAACGGTCCAAATTTAAATAAAACAAAAGCTAGATTGCTGGTTCTGTAAGTACATGGATGTGAAATTCGTGAGAGTATGCTTTTAAATTCTGCTGAGAAAAATATATTGTGATGTCCTCTGGAAGGCTTGGTTTAGTTGCAGTTGAGTATGCTGTTGCTTCATTAGGTTACAGTCAAGCCTTTTGATTGACAGAAGTGATGTACAGTCTGAATGAGCTGAAGTGTAATACTGTCACTAAAAATCATGTGGCAGCTGATACAGAAGTGGGATGTGATTATACATTAAAAAGATTATTTTCAGGTTGCTTAACTGACTTAAGCCAGCTGAAGTACGGCTGAATAGGTGCCTTATGTTACTGCAAATATTTTACAGGACTACACCAACTGTTAAACTCTGATATGTAATGTGATTTTTTAATAAAAACATATTATGGTTAATTGCATAAAAAGTTGAAATAAACCACTACACTTTAATTTTATTCCATAAAAATGCTGGTTCCTGATTCTATCGGACACAAAAGCTGCATGCAGTCATAATACATGAAAACTTAGTTTGTGCAACACAGTGCATAAAAGACCTCAAAGAAAGCTGACCTCAATGGACCCTTAGGCATGGTTCTTTAAATGAGCATTTCTAGCAAACATCACAAGCAGCAGATTTAGGATGAAAATTGCCATGTGATAAGCACAAACTGGACAATAACATTTGTTTGGTGGTCCTTTTCTTTGTACTAATCAGGTGAACTTCTAGCTTTATATTCAGCATCTTGTTTTGAAATTAAATACGGATTCAACAGAGCAATGTGCACAAAAACCTCAGAAAAGTTAACTAGAACCAGATGTTGAGCAAGATGCCACACATGGAGAAACCCACTTTAAACAACCACCTTACTGTAGTTACTTGAGTCAGCTCAGTTTATGGAAAACAGAAAGGAGCTTTTCTTAGTTGCTATAAACTGGTGCACACACTTCAGCACGTGAAACCAACACCCCCTTAAAAGACACAGTGATTGGTTGTAGGATTTAGAGTTTTATAATTTGTATCCCTGGTGACCAACGCCGGATGATACAAAAGCACAAGCCTGGACAATCTTCTGGCTTCACATGACAAGAATTGTGGGTTTGTTTTTCTTTAATCTGAATGATTATGCCTTTCTTGTGTACATTCCAATTCAAAGTCTCTGATACTTCTAGGAAAAAAGGGGGAGATGCTGCCAGCTTCAAAGCCACACTTCAGCCTGAATTTTTTATCTGTAAAGCAAATTAGCCGAAAGAGATTTCAGGAGGAAAATATTTTTCCAGTTACCTTTACTTTGTTTTTTCTCCTTCTTTTTTTTTAAAAAAAAAAAAAGAAAGAAGTGTCTGGGTTTCTGAATCCAATGTTATTTCTACCTAATTTTTTGGCTGGATGTGCTTTGAAGAATCCATCAACTGTTGTCTTTAGAGAGGAAAACAGGAAAGACCTAAGGAAAGCTTGAAATCCAAAATAGGTAGGGCAGACAGTGGAATGGTTTAACAGAGCTGGAGGTCAGGAAGAACTGTCACAGTTGTTTGCTGATGCCCTCCATGCACTCAGCTGGGGAATGCCCTGTGCAGTGCAGTGCTGTCCTGCAGGCACATGGTTTATAGCTGTGAGTCTGCTGGGCCAAGCTCCCAGCACTGGTATAGGCTCCAGAGAGAAATAGTGTGTGTCAGATACATCTTGGTGCATGTTTCTGCTGCTCCCATGTGCCTTTTCTTTTACAGCCTTGCAAACCTAAACTATGGAAATTGGTGCCTGACCTGAAATATGGTGATTAGTTTGTTCTGGAGAGTTCAGTGAGGCTGTGGACCCAGACATCTGAGAGCGAATTTATTCTATATGACTCACAGCCCTTGTTACACCTTCTCCGGCTTCTGTAAGGCCAGTCACTGACCCTCCATGGGGTGGCAAAATCACAGTACATCTAGCTATTTAAGGAAACAGTTTGTCCAGGATCTTTAGGATCAGATGAGATGTAGGCATTTTCATACTATATGGCTTCAGGAATGATGAGAACATGAAAGGTAGTGCAGTTTCTGCGTTCTTCTAGCTCCTGAGAGGGACACATTGTTTACCACAATCAGGTGTTTCTAAGCCAGGCTGTCATGACCATCCTGCCCAAACATTTGAATTCCAGTCTTTAAGGATTTCCTGTAGAAACTATATGAAATCTATAAACTCAGTTAACCTCAAAGTGACCACTTAAAGATCTGGTGAGACCACCAGTTCCCATAACAAACTGGTTGCATATTTAATTAAAACACATTTTGCTCGTTTGTTGCATATGATTCAGATTGTTCTTTTACAGTGATGTGTTTCTCTAATTGCTTACAACCCATCAAATGTCATGTCTTATAAGAGGCAAGGAAAGGCAACTAATCCTTGGTTGTATCACTGATAAAACTGCACAGGGTCAAAACCCATTATCTGAGGGATTTTGCTAGAAGAAGTCCTACTCATCAGTGAGTTCATATTGACCGTGTTTTAAGATTTCTGTTAGCCAATGTTTTTAGTCTCTTGAACACCTTGCTAGAGCCATTTATTGCACTGTGGGTTTTTTTAAATCAAATATCCATGTAATAATTCAATTAACTCAGAAAAATCCAAGGATGCAATAGCAACACATTTTCTAACTAATATATAATGTTTCCAGAAAATATGACAAGATTGTCACATCAGACAAACGTTCTGCAAATAAATATACTGTTCTTGCTTATATTTATAACTTTAAATCCTTTGCTGAGTCTCTAATTACCATTTCGTAATTCCATGTAGAATCAATCCATAGGTAATAAATGTCCCCTATTCTTTTTAAATATTGGAAGATCATTAGGGATTTCTGAGAAGTTTTCCTGAATTTAAATTTCCTGGATTTAAAGTAGCTGTCTAAAGTAGCTGTCTAAAGTAGCTTCTCAGTCACTTTGTTAAAGATTTTGGTCAAAGTATAACTATACTGTTCCAAAATTCCTTTACCTTAGCAGAGTCATTTCATATCCTATTTTTTTTCAAAAGACAAGCTTTCTGTTCCACTGAGATGTTACTTTTGTATGAGTTCTTTTTTGTTCATGGTGGAAACAGCCTTCTATTTTATTTTTCTATTATTAATTTAATTTGGTTTCACTGTATATATTTAACAATTTAATTATTGTTCTGAGGCTTTTCTTTGTTATAGTTTACTTATAAAATACCTCCTTATTCTTACTAACTTCATAAAGTTTCCAAAGTGATAAGTAGTAGTCCTTCCTATTTACTTCTTTTTTTCCATTCTTATATATCAATTTTTGCTGTTTTAATGTTACTCCAGTGTCTCTGTGTAAGAAAGACATCTGTTGGCTTATGTCACCTTTATTCCTACTAGCACAATCAAGAATTTGGATGGGTAATTTTCCTTTAACAACTCATAGTCTTTTTAATGCAAATCAGTCTAGGTTTGCAGTTCCCTCACTAATTCCAACTATGTTTTAAGCTTGGAAAATTGATGCTGTTAATGTCCCATGTACATAAGAGACTGCATAATTCAGTAGAATATTGAACTTATATCATTAAGTGATAGCCACCTGTGCTTGGTCAGCCATGGTTTCTGAAGTTAATGAATAACTCTCCCTCATGCTGTAAAATGAGATGCAATGTTGTAGTGTTACCTGCTGCAGAATTTAAGACCCTTATAAAATTTATTCTGACCCTTATAAAATTTATTCTCTTGTTTTCAGAAGTAGTAGAGATTTTAATTTATTTTTCCCCACTGGTCATGTGAACTCTCAGGAAGTACCCACCACACTTTTCATTTTTGTGCATGTTACAGATAAGTGTACCTATTTAAAAGAGGGACTTAGAGCAAGAGGCAATAATGCAGGTATTATCTTAAAGAAAACTTGGAACACAGAGAAAAACATGTACAAATAAAGAAAAAGTTTGCATAGCAGTTAGGAATGGAGATCAGATAATGTGACTCCAGCATTTTTATTGACCCTAGGACTCTTCTACAGTATTTGGAGAAGAAAGAGGAAAAGAATGAAAAAACCTGTGATGGACTATAAAGTGCATTTCTTTTTAATCTCATTCATAGCAAAGTATTTGTATGCATGATACACACATGTACATGGTGATCTACACCAAATTTTGATATTTTTTATTAATTTATGCAGTGTCTGAAGAAAATCCACAAATCTATAACCCTAAAATTTAAAGCTGTGTAAGTTTCAGACAAGCAGAAACTGTTTACAAAATGTACTTCTCACTTTGAATTAATTTATTCTGTATTTTGCTTAAATAATACTTGACATGCCTGATTCTGAGGATTACTGTCAGCATTGCCCTAAGAATTATGTGGAAAA
Organism: Pezoporus wallicus; assembly: GCF_028554395.1. NCBI lineage: Eukaryota > Metazoa > Chordata > Aves > Psittaciformes > Psittacidae > Pezoporus > Pezoporus wallicus. The sequence continues at coordinate 747,064 of NW_026639746.1, forward strand.
ACTACTTCTGTTCATGCAGATTTTAGCATCACACACTTGCCTACATGTGCAATTTTGATAGTAACTTTTTAATCTATAATCTAGGTACTTCTGAGTGGCTGATTAAGAAACTGTAAGAAACTATGTTTAACTCTTCACTTTTAAAAGACATATCAAATAGGAAAAATTGCTTATGTATCAAATGGTGGCAGTCAGAACAAAAGTGGTTTGCTTAGTAGGGCAAAACTCTCTCTTACATTACTTTCTCTGTTTTCCAAAATCAGCATTCATCACCTACCATCTGTGCTTGCTTTCTGCGCAGATCTTCTTGATTTGATTGACGTTTTTTTCCAATGGCAGAAGTTTCAGTGCATGTTAAGTTACACAAGAGGACAAATTAAGCATTTCTTGTGTATAAATTAGCTAGAGAGTCTTAGAGATACACTGCTTATCTGATGGCTTAATTGAGCCCAAAGCTCGATTGTTGATCTTTTCCCAACCTGGTTGTCAAAAAAAAAAAAAAAAAGGTGAGGGAGGGAAATCACTTCATCAGAATTATTCAGAATTATAACTTTCTCAGCTTCTCACAGAATTGCATTACTTTTACAGAGAAACTAAGAAAAGTCAAAATGTAACAGTAAAGCTAGTAAATGTTAGAAAAATCTGTATTTGAAACTAATACTATGTTACCCATACTTCTCAAATTGCTTTAGTCTTTTTTTTTTCCAAATATTTTGGTTATGTAAACTAACATTTGTGACAAAACTATTGCTCCAATGTTAACTAAATGGTCAGCAGGACACTTCTAAGTGTATTCTGAGGCAAAAGGACAAAGAAATTTCCCAGGCTTGAAACAAGATTTGAAATACATCCACAGTAACTCTTGAGTGTATTCCAAGAAGATGAGACTGGCAATATATACCTGAAACAAGACGAACTGGTGATCATACGCCTTCCCCCTGCTACCCTGTCACATAATTCAGTACTTCTGAATGCTTTGCTTTGTCCATTGTAAATGGTTTGTCTTCCATATATTTTCATAATTTAAAACTGATCTAGTTGTCAGGATTCCTGATAATACTGGGGGGTTTATAGTTATTTCCAATGTCCTGAATTAGAGGATCATCCAGTAACAGATCTGCCATAAAACTGGTATGACCCAAGTTTCTTCTGAATGTGTTGTGCATACAAAAAAAAAAAAACACCATACCAAGCTTGTCTACAGTGCACCCTTTACCCAGTGGACAGGCTGGATAACAAGGGTATGATCCTTTTGTAGTAAGTTAAAAAATAAGTGATGAGACAGTGATGCTGCCACTCTGTAAATGTGGCTTATCCCACATGGTAGTAAGGGGGATGCTACATTTTCTGTGGGTTTGAAATTCTGTGGTACTCCCAGCTGTGTGACCACTCCACTCTGTCTACCAACCTGCACCACATTAACACTAAAAAATACACACACAAAGACACTAAAACACACACACAGATGGGGGCATTGAAACCTTACAAATTAAAGTATTTTGTCACCTCAAAAACACAGCAGCAAATGAGAAGATAGAAAATTTCAGACAAAACTATGAGACACATTGGACCTGTTAGCACTATGTGTATCAGAACGACATTTATCAGCAAAATTCCAGCACTTGATTTCTCTTACCCCATGCACCTACCCTCTAGATCTCAATTTTCCAAGCATTTTATGGGAAAAGAGTGGGATTACAGAAGTGGTTGACTCGGAGGTTACACATAATATATAGGACATATCTTGAGGGAATAACCTTTGCAGGTCACTGTAGAATTTATATTTAATGAATTATGGTGTCATTGCCCTTATGCATGTCATGTTTTAGGTAAATGTAAATCCTATTTTTTCTTATTTCAGTACACCTTCTTCTTTCTATTACAGCAGAAAAAATATATGAGAGCTATACATTCTATCTGTGGCTGGGTTATATACACAAAAACATCTCTGAACTCTGCTGTCTAGGTGCACCTACAGTTTTCAGCTATTGGAATATGAGAATCAATGCAGGAGATATCACCTACACAGTAGAAAAACTCCGCTGCATGGGAGTTGGCCCTGCACCAGGATAGGTGAGGGGAGAATTTATATGCGATCTGTAAATCTGTTAGTATTACAAGTTACAGACAGGTAAGGCTCTATCTCACAGAAGAATCCTGTGACAGAAGTTGTTGTTCCCAGCTTCCCTTCAATCTGTTTGTTAGACATTCCTAAAATGAGCTCGTCTCCACATCTCTCTGGCTTTGCCTGCGTCCCTCTATCTGAGGTCAACTGCTATTCCCCATGAAGATAGCAGTTAAGTCCTATGCTTTCCATTGACATTCATAACACTAAGCATGGCCAGATTTATGGTGTGTCATTGTACAGTTCTGGAAGAAAAAGAATTTTTCAGAAACCTTAATTTTCCATCATTCTTTAAAGAGGGCTGATAGCTGCATTCACTTCCCATCCACTCTTGGACATATTTGGAAATGGGGAAGAATGAAGAGAGGCTGTAGCAGATCCAGCCAGATATAGAGTGGGATGAGTATGTGCTACACCCATATGAAGTATGTTATGTGCATTTCCAAGAGGCCTGGGAAGAGTTCATCACTGCCCCTCCTGGAAAAACTAGTTTTTGTACAACCCTTTCCACCAGAGAGCCCAGACAATCTAGCTTTCACAAACAGGCATTCCCAGCTTAGACCATTTGATGCTACTAGCCAATAAATATTTTTATCATACCTGAATCTCCAGGTAGATTGTGAGAAAGGAATCGATTATCCAGAAAGACCCTGCTCATGCGAAACCTCAGCTACAGCTCATCTCCCCAGGGTACTTAAACACATTAACACCCTTCCTTAAAATCTTGATGCACTCTTGTTTGCACAAAACTAGCTCTGTTGAAGTCACCTGATCAGAATCAGGCCTGTGTAATTTGGACATATGGGCCTGATTTTGATGTCCCACGCTGTACCTGCAGCTAAGTACAATATGGGACATCAAAGTTAGACACAGAGTCACCTAGGCTCCTCAATAACTGATAGTGAGGGAGGCACTCTGCTCCAAAAGAAAGTGTTTGATCGTTTATATCACCTGGATCTCCATTGACTCATCCGTTACACCTGGTAGGGTGAATCCAGGAATAATTGGGCTCATTTTCAAAGCAGGTAGCTGCCAGATAGATATGTCATAAGGCATCTGTCTAGGTAGCTGATCATACAGAATATAGATCTGAGCAAGAATCATGAGCTGATCATGCTCTCTAGGACAGGGACTTTTGTACCCCACATTCATACAGGCATTTTTTTCTTTTTACAAGAGATACCAAACATGCCTGGCTTTCAATTTAACCGTTTTTTTTTTTTTAAAGATTTTGTTTGTTCTCGAACATATTTAAGAAACTAGGAAAAACTGGTAAATTGAGCAGGATGAAGAAATAAACCTGAAGTAGATACTCTCTGCAGGGCTCGCAGAACCTTCTTAAGCTGGTTGTGGATCTAGTTAGGGTCTTTTCTACAGGATGTTTTTCTGCCTTCATATTTCCATTAAAAAAAATATTGTTTATACCATTAAGTAAGGAAAAGACTTCCAGGAATGGGTATTCTTGCTTCTTCCCAGCATCTTTAACTGTAACTTACCAAAAGATTTCCACACTGTAATGTGATGAAGAGAGCAGTGCCTCAGGACTCTGGAGATGTGGGAGTCTGCTTTTGCCACTGATATTGCCAAATGCATTTCTTTGGGAGGTCACTTTGCCTTGGTGTGCTCCACTGTGCTACACTTCTAGGTGTAACAAGACTCAGTTTGCTGAGAAGATTATTATGAGTTGAATAGAGGTAGAAGTCCTGTGTAACAACAGATTCATATTCACCACTCACTGGGAATAGAATTACCCTTGTTATGCAAATTCGTAGTAAAAAGAGACATTTCCCTTACAGGTTTAAAAAGTAATCCAAATGACTCTTTCACTAAATGGCTCAGTTTCCTTGTAAACAGAAGAAGACTAACATTATATGTTTACCTGATAAAAAACAACATGCTCTTCCCAGCAACTAGCAAGGACCTGCTCCTACAGCAGCAGCATTATTGTGAATGACCTCATTCATTTACAGTCCTGATCCTATTCTGACAACAAATCCCATCTGTGTTTGTTTGTTTTCTGCAGAAAAGCATTACCCCAGTGTGAGGTGCTTGGATTGAAGCAGCTCACCGATATTCACTGGTGTTTTATTTATGGGAACAAAATTGTGGTACTTGATGACTCTATTGTTTGTTAGCTTGAGAGTGAGTTCATTACCTTCAGAACCCAAATGTTTACAACCAGTTGCTACTAGAAACTGTTTTGATTCTGTGTTGGAAACCACAATCACGTAGACAACTGTTAAGTAAGCTGCCCAGGGAGACCTGGACTTTCTCCTTCTCCTTTGCAATCCCCCTATTCACTCTGCTTCAGGCTGAGGGGTATGGGACTGTTTACTGCTTTAGCACTTCGAACCCCTCTTAATTTTTGCCCTTACCATGTAAAGGAGGTTAAGAAGTACTAATCGTTGCCAGAACTGAGGGATATTTTTCTCATATTAAGGGCTACTTTACAGGGACATGGTAGATTGCTTCAGCCTGGTTTGTTGCTGTGTGGGAGTGAGGCTTTCATCCATATATTTCTTCTGCTTCTGGGCAGCTTTCATCCCTGTCACTTATAGAGCACAGGGGAATGCATGGAATCACTTCTGTATGTTATTACCTATAATCTGTTTATCTTGGAGATACTAAAGCTGTTAAAAACTGCTGTAAACCTGGTGGTCTGAGGCCATGAAAGAGGATGAGCTTACCCTTAATATCCAACACTGAAGTAAGAGAAAAGCAGCCCAGGAGGCTCCTGCTAAAGCAGTGAATGCTCTGCCTGCATCTGCACCTGAGAAAGGGGAATTAATTGTATGGGCCAGGCTTCTGTTGCATGCCAGTTATGTAACAGTTTATGAATTTTCTGTTTAAAAATAAGCTGTGAAGTTTTACTGTTGAAGTAAATATAACGTTGGCATTCATGTTTGAAAGCAAACAGGTGAACATGCCCGGGGTGGGGGAGTCCCCCTGCCCGCTGCAGATGGCTTCTGGGAAAAGCAAGGAGAAAATGAAAAGATAAAAATGGGGAATGAAATTACATTTTACTGGGGTAGTGCTTCTCTTGCAGGCAGAGGGCTTTCTGATGGCCTCTAATTCCACCATGAACAACACCTGAAACCTTGGAAGAGTGGGTGCGAGATGTGACCAGCAGCTCAGGGTCTGAGCAGTTACCTGCAGGTGAGAGCACCAAAAGTCCTGAGCAGAGGGGCTGCGGTGGCTGCCACAGTACTGACACATGTCACTGAATTTGGGTCACTTCAGCTGAAATTACACATGGAGCCCAGCAAGATTAGTCATACCATGGGGGATCCTGCCGCCCTAGGAAATGAACTAAGTGTGAATTCAATGACAAGGGGAAGATAGCTGTGAGCTACCTTGGCTATGCAGAGAGGACTGGGAAATCGGGCCAGAAAATGGTAACCCTGCATGCTATCATTTAGTTCTTTCCCTGAGCTGCTCTGTTATTGTGTTTTCCTTTTGTTCCCAATAAACTGTTTTGGCTTAGACCACAGTGGTCCCACTGTTTAAACTCGGGGAAGTGTCAATTGCTGTATTGCTGCTATAAGACAGTTATTCAAGTTTCTAACTAGGAGTTCACAAGAGCACTGTTTAAATGTTTGTAGAAACCTTACAAATTGAACGCACCACCATGGCACAAGGTTTGCGCCAGCTTTTCCATTAAGAATGACTGACTCAGTCCCTTTCCTTTTTTTATTCAGGAGAGTTTGGCAACTCAGGACTGAAACTCACTCACTTTGAATGGTGTTTTTCTCCCTGACCCTCCGGACAAGTTTTGGGGTGACAAAAAGTATCTAAAAAAAAAAAAAAAAAGAGAAAAAGGTGGAAAAAAAAGAAGTACACTTGGAGGTAGAAGTACCATAAGCCATTAGTTGCATTTTGGATTGGATACTGATTTCCTAACAAAAAGTTCATTTTGCTGTTTCTAAGCAACATCATCACCCCAATTATAAAATGAATTGCTATACAACCACTTTAAGGACAGCACAAGTACCATATGCACCTTCTCCTTGATCATGCCAGCAAAGCCTGCCGTGTCAGTTCTGACTTCTCATCTGAAGAGCAGTGAAACTCGTCCTGCAAAATAATGGTTATACAGCCTGCTAGGGGAGGCCTGGCTGGCAGCTGCTTGTTCCACTAACTTATCTTCTTCTCCCCATACTGGGAGGGGGTATAACAGATTACCTTCATAATACTAATTTCACTAGTAAAGATTATGTTAAGGAGGATATGCATGCAGCCTAAAAAGAAGTTGGTTTTCAGACAATATTCTGGAGAAAAACCTTTTTTCTAGAACTTTTTGCAACATAAAACAACTACTAGGAAAATTAATATTATCTTTGCCTTGTAATTCTTCTATTATACAAAATTCTAATATGAGTGGGCACATATTCATTACTTTCCATCAATCTTGTGACCTGTATCAGTCATTTAATTTCCAGACTGAACTGTATGTTGTATTTGAACTTGCTATTGTTCCAGCTGCTGTTGAAACAAATCCTTTAGCTAAAGGTTTCCAAGGTTAAAAATGTCCATTTGAGGCCCAAAAAAGATGTAAGATGTAGCTCACACAAATTCTTGTTTGAAACTTGAACAGGCCAGAGAAATTATATTTTGCCATTGTAAGTGAAATAAATGTATTTTCTCTCACATTCTATCTTTGATCCTCAAAGTTTGCATATCCATAGGAAGAACCTGCAGGGTATACTGTTAAAAAATGTAGAGCTGGATTACTCTCTCTTATGGAAAAATACATTGGAGGAGAGAGACTTGTGTATTCAGATAGATTCCCAGTGTTTTCACACAGAGTGGAGTTTCCATATTTTTGTGGGAAATGAGTTTGCACACTCCCTGCCTTAGAATAAGCCTTGTGATCCAACCCACATGAAGCAAGTTTCCATCTTGAGGGAGCTGAGACCCAACACTGCTCCCTGGGTTCCTCAGAACACTGGTTTAATTGTAATCCCATTAATAAGGACACCAGAATCAGAGAAAGAAGGAGTGGGAGGTGAGCTCGGACTACCTGTGTGAATATTCGTTTTCTTGTTTCTGTTTTTTGAATATGCATTTGTCTTTTTTGAAGCTGTTAATTGCTGGTCCTCCATTTCTGTCCTACAGTTGCTTAGTCCGATTTGCTTGAATTTGACATAGTTTTCCTATTCCTATTTCAAATTTTATCTGTCCAATCTCCCTCACATCTCACTTCTCAGCTGAGTCCTGCTTTCCCACTGAGACACCGTATGAGCAAAGCATCTTGAACTTTAAAAAAGCCCTGTTGCCTACGTACTTGTTTACTTCTGAATCCTCCCTCTCCTTCCACGTGTGCCATTGGTTAACAGTGATGGCTGATGCCAATGCCACACTGAGTCATCCTAGCAGAGGACAAGAGGAGTGAAGGTCTGCTCAGGTTACGTGAGGTTACTACTGCCATTCCTGCTCTTGAAGTGCCATGGCCAAGCTGCTGAATGTTCTCATTTAGTTGTGCTATTTGCAAGTTGCGCCTGGCTGTGAGTAGATATTATCCCAGGTGGGACAAGGGCTTGGTTGGGATGCTATACAATTGGTAATGGTGAGAAAAAACAGGATGGAGTCAAATGTACCTGTACCTACAAGGCACATACACATGGTAGCAGCTGTAGTCTGTGAGCCTCTTTCATTAGAGGAGAAAGTTGTGTACGGTTTCCCAAGGTGATAAAACCCATAGAAACGGAAAATATGTATCTGTCCTTCCTGTTCTTTAAACTTGCTGCTTGAATTAAGCCCTTTGAGAGAAAGTATTTTGCTCTTGTCTTTCTTAGATTATAGTTCGTGTTGAACAAGACCTTCTTCTTGTGTTTGTGTAGGGCATAATGTGGTGGGATCCACTAGCCTTAGCTGGAATGCTATAGATACTGTTACAGTACTCCTCCTACTAATATCTTCAAAAGATTACCAGTCTGGGGGGCTAGGTAGGATGCTGCTAAAGCTTGTGCTTCAAGGCATCTGGGAGACATTGATGTGGGCTAAGAAGAATGTGTATTGACTCGATAAGGTTTTCTAAGCAGGTTTTTCTGCTCTTGATTCAATGGCTGGAAGAATGCCCACTCCAGAAAGTAAGGATAAAGCTTTTCTAAATGTTTTCTGGTAGCTGGCACACACTTTACATAGATAGAGCTTTTAACTTAATTAAATCAACCATTTAACCCCCTTCCTTTATTATGTGCTTTGGAGAATTTAGAAGAAAAATTACCCTAAGTAGAAAGTTAAAATGAACATCAGACAAATACCACCCCAAACAGGTAATCATATGAACACCCTGGTGCATACCTACTTTGTTCCATTTCAGAACAACATACTGTGACTATGCACTGTCTGATGCGAGAGCACCAAGGGCATTTTGTTCATCTGCCTGGGACTTGAGCACAATGATACTTTCTGAAGTAGAAATATTCACCTGGGACATCTTTGCACATAAGAGCAAACATTCATTTAGGCCACTATAATTGCAGTTGCAAAACAGTTTCCACTATGACCTCCTGCTTTCTCATGCTCAGAGCTTTCCAAAGCAAGAGAAATTTGGACTGATTTTTGCTATGATGAGTCCTTTCAGGACTAGAGTTTTTCTTGGGAAAGGCAACAAACTTAGACAACTTGCAAAGCCAAATAAATACATTTTTTTTTCTCCATGATGAACTGGTGTAAATTAAATCTATGTACCTGAAAACACAGGATGCCAGAAAACACTCATTTCAATAATCATGTTGGACATTCACCTTTTTCTTTTCGTATTCTGGTTATGAGTACCATTTTGCTATTTATCTGGAGACCTTTTTGCTTTCTCTGTATTTGTCCAGAATGTTATCATTATTATACTTAGAAGTAATACCTTTATCACTGAAGACTAATCTCAGAAAACAATATTTGAAGCGCATGTCAGAGGCTCCTTAGTCCTGATTAGGCCAGTATATTTTATTCCTTAATATTCTTGTATGACATTACCATCCTCTGTGGTTGCAGTGGGTTGACCTTGGCTAGTGGCCAAACACCTACCCAGCTACTTTCTTACTCCCCCTCTGCAACAGAACAAGAGGAGGAAGTAAGTCGAAAAGCTCACGGCTCATGGTAGGGAATAGAACATCAGTTGCCAATTACCATCATGGACAAAACAAACTCAGCCTGGGAAAAATTAATTTAATTTATTCCCAATTAAAATAAGATTGGATAGTCAGGAACAGAGTAAACCAACACCTTCCTCCCACTCCCCATATTTTCCCAGGCTCAGCTTCATTCCTTTGTTCTTGACTGCTCTTAAAGGGTAAAAAAACAGATCTCTTACTGTCTCATATTGTCCTGTGTTTGTCAGCTGTAGACAATCCAAGAGAGAGAAAAGTCTTAATTTACAACTATTTATCTAGCATTTGTCTTCACAGAGACGGTGCCCAGGCATTGGAACAGGCTACCCAGGGAAGTGGTGGAGTCACTGTCCCTGGGTTCAAAACTGTGGAGATGAGGCCCTCAGTGATAATTTAGTGGTGGTCCTGGCAGTCCTAGGTAATGGTTGGACTTGATGATAAAGGTCTATTCCAACCTACTTGATTCTATGATTCTGTAATGCCCTCTAGTCTGTGTTTCCATCAGCCACATTTACCACGTCAGAGGTACCATATCTGCATAGTCTTTTCTTTTAATGAATATATTCCATCTCATAAATCTAGATTTTTTAAAAAAATTGGAAACAGCAGAGCATGTCAGCTTCCAGTTACAGATGACGGAAAATCAAATGCTGAGTTTTAACTATAAACAAAGCCAACTCTGAAGGTAAGCATCTCTGAAGGTAAGCATCCATGGGTCCTGATGAGATCCATCCGTGGGTCCTGAAGGAGCTGGCAAATGAAGTTGAGAAGCCTCTGGCCCTCATGGCAGTCAGGTGAAGTTCCCTACGACTGGAAAAAGGGAAATATAACCCCCATTTTCAAGAAAGGGAAAATGGATGACCCGGGGAATTACAGACCAGTCAGTCTCACCTCTGTGCCTGGCAAAATCTTGGAGCAGATTCTCCTGGAAGGCATGCTGAGGCACATGAAAAACAAGGTGCTTGGTGACAGCCAGCATGGCTTCACTAAGGGGAAATCCTGCCTGAACAATTTGGTGGCCTTCTATGATGGCGCTACAGAACTGATGGACAGGGGTAGAGCAGCTGATGCTATCTACCTGGACTTGTGCAAAGCATTCGACACTGTCCCACACAACATCCTTGTCTCTAAATTGGAGAGACATCAGTTTGATGGATGGACCATTCGGTGGATAAAGAACTGGCTGGATGGCCACATGCAAAGAGTTGTGGTCAATGGCTCAATGTCCAGCTGGAGACCAGTAACAAGTGGCATCCCTCAGGGATTGGTGTTGGGACTGGTCTTGTTCAACATCTTTGTCGCTGACATGGACAGTGGGATTGAGTGCACCCTCAGCAAGTTTGCCAATGACACCAAGCTGTGTGGTTCGGTTGATACCCTGGAGGGAAGGAATGCCATCCAGAGGGACCTTGACACGCTTGTGAGGTGGGCTGATGCCAACCTCATGAAGTTTAACCATGCCAAGTGCCAGGTCCTCCACCTGGGTCAGAGCAATCCCAGGCACAGCTACAGGTTGGGCAGAGAAGAGATTCAGAGCAGCCCTGCAGAGAAGGACTTGGGGATGCTGGTCGATGAGAAAATCAACATGAGCCGGCTTCAGTGTGTGCTTGCAGCCCAGAAAGCCAACCGTATCCTGGGCTGCATCAAAAGGAGCATGACCAGCAGGTCAAAGGAGATGATCCTGCCCCTCTACTCTGCTCTCATGAGACCTCGAATGGAGTACTGCATACAGTTCTGGTGTCCTCAACATAAAAAGGACATGGAACTGTTGGAACAAGTCCAGAGAAGGGCCACGAAGATGATCAGGGCACTGGAGCACCTCCCGTATGAAGACAGGCTGAGAAAGTTGGGGCTGTTCAGGCTGGAGAAGAGAAGGCTGCGTGGAGACCTCACAGCAGCCTTCCAGTATCTGAAGGGGGCCTATAGGGATGCTGGAGAGGGACTCCTCATTAGAGACTGTAGTGATAGGACAAGGGGTAATGGGTTAAAACTTAAACAGGGGAAGTTTAAATTGGATATAAGAAGGAAATTCTTTACTGTGATGGTGATGAGGCACTGGAATGGGTTGCCCAGGGAGGTTTTGAATGCTTCATCCTTGGCAGTGTTCAAGACGAGGTTGGACGAGGCCTTGGGTGATATGATTTAGTGTAAGGTGTCCCTGCCCATGGCAGGGGGGTTGGAACTTGATGATCTTAAGGTCCTTTCCAACCCTAACTATTCTATGATTCTACGATCCTATGATCTTCTTGGATAAGGTATCTAAGTAAATATTTTGTATTCTAATGCTCGACACAGCCACTAAGAACAGTCATACTAGTGTTTTCTAATTCTGAATCATTTTCAACAAATGCATTTTTCACTTTGCTTTAAAATTGTTCATAAAATGTTGCATACATTTATCCCTATTTTATTACTGAAATTTTCCCATTCATTGATTTTTCTTAATTGGAAGGGTCATTTTATTCCTTTTCTAGCTATCTCAAGCTGTAAAATGTATTCCCCATTTCAGTCAAAATCTTTCTTATTAACTAAAGGACTGATTTTAATTTCAGTTTCCTCAGCATCTGCCTTTTTCTTTTTTTAAATCTTCCTGTCAATAGACTCTAAAAACTTTCAGGTATACAAAAATTTTTAGAAATAAATGTAATATTTTGTGTGTCCTAGCTCCCTATCTTCATTGTTTAAAATGTCACTTTTGAAGAGAGTTTTTTCCTCCAGTTTTTTTCTGTGACCACTGAGGTGCATAACTTGTCATTTCTATTTTGAAGGACATTCGACTTTTTAAACTTTGCATTTTGTACAACCTGACAGAACAAAGTAGCAAGGACCCATCTAGCCTATGATCAATACTCCATTTTCATAGCTGATCTTTTTGGAAAAGTTTTTAGCTCCTCGGTCCCTGGTGCTGGTGCAGGGAGCTACCTGGCAGCACCACCCTTGTTTGAGAGGAGAAGTGACGTAAGCAGCAGAGCAAACCTGACATGCATAAGGTGGACCAACACCGTCCATGTGCCCATGAAAGTATGTCATAGACACCCTTTCTAGTTTTATATTCTCTCCCATTGTTATTTCCCTTAATAGCATCCAGTATTATGCAGTATAAATAGTAGCATCAGTGATTTGTGTTATACCTTAGTTACTGGACTGTTCTTACCTCAGCCCGTGGGAGTTACATTCTTTCCATTCTCCTCCCCATCTCTCGGGGGGGGGGGGGGCAGCGGGAAGAGAGGAGAGGAGAAAGAGGAGGAAGTGAGCATCTTCATGGTGCTGAGTTACCAGCTGGGTTTAAACCATGACAGACAGTAAGACAGGATATATCCCCCACTATGTTTGAAACAGTCAGTTTCAACATGATAATGCAGCAGTGGCTGCTATTCTTGTGCAAAGATTAGTTCTCACAATGTCTGTGTACAATGTACTTTGACATTTGTTGTTAAAGTTTTGGTATTCTTGCTTTCATGAATTCTCAATAAATACTCCTTGTTCTTATTCCATATAGCCAATGATTTTGTTTCATCAGCATACCCTGGATAAAACAACTTCTTATCTCTAATTTCTCTGGGGGCTGAGGGAACACTCAGAGAGATTGATTTAGGTTTTTGCACTGAGCTGAATTCTCTCTCTGCTACACATTCCCAAATCAGCTTTTAAACAAATCCTTCTGGTACAGCAGTAGGTAAGAAATATCCAGGAAGACTTACTAAACCTGAATGATATTCAAGCCAAACTGTGGTAATAACAATGTAACTTGTATTCAGTCTCGTACTTCACGAACATGCCTTGCTCAAACTTGAGCTGTCCATCACACAGCACTGTTTTAATCCACCGGGTTGTCAGAGGGTGGCAATGTAAGAACACAAAATAAGCACACAGCCAACTAGCCAGAGCTTCTCCAGGCTGGGAGCAGCCGGCTTTCCTGACACAGCCACGGCCTTCTCTTTGTTTACTACCGTCACACTCCGGTTTTGTGAACGCTGTGCAAAACAAGGCACGGTGGTCCTGCAGGAGCACCGTGCTTCACATGGGACTGTCTCATACACAGAAAACCTTCCAGGCAGAAACAAACACACTCCTCTTATTGATAGCTCAGCCATGCTCATCCCAGCCTGAATTTCTTCCAGATCTGCCAGAGGAAGTAGAGCAGGGAGCCTCGTGATGTGCTGCCTGCTCCTCTGCGATGCCTTCCTGCATCCCGCAGGGCCTGCCTTGTTTGCAGCGGTAGGCTCTGCATGGATCCACACCGAGCTGCAGGACTCGCAAGGTGGATGTCTATTAGAGTTAAACAGGCCAGAAACTGGCCAAGAGTGCTGTCGATTGCTCTTGGTGTGACCTTTTCTTCCTCTGCTCATATCTAAAATCCTCTCTCTCTCTCCCATTTAACTAAGCATGCAGTCGTGTGACCACAGTACTCCCTGCCACCAGGTACTCCCAGGCAGTGGCTTCCTCCTGACCCTCACAGTGACAGTGGTTAGGTGCCTCATTACTTTTTACCAATAAAATGTCCCCTCAGTGAGCTATGTGACTGCTCGTGTGACAAGCACTGAAATACTTAATTTTGCACTAATTTGCCTTGAAAGATTAAAGTACAACTGACTTTACCACAACAAGAAACACCATGAATTCCAAGGACTTTCTCTTGTCCAAATATACAGGTATACAAGGTGCTAGCAGTGTACAGTTAGGACAGCCCAAACTACCATTTTTCCCAGTAAATCATTATTTGGCGTGCCATTCGGTGTAAAAATTATCTTTGCTTGTCCTGAACCCTGCTGCCAGTGTCAGTGGTGTCACCAACAGATGGTGCAGAGGTACTGGGGTGGCGTATGCAGGGAACACCTCCAGGCCTGGAACAGGTTTTCTGGTGCAGAGCAGAGGGAGGATGCTCCTCCACAGACTGAAGCAAAAGAAATGTTTGCTTGTGGTTTTGGAGTACCTGATTCAGAATTTTGCAAAAATGCTTCCTTCACATTATGACTGTCATCCTTCTCCCACTAGGACTGGGATTAATGCTGCAGTTCACTGCCTGCTGAGATGAGTCATTATTCATTTTAATATCTCTTTTGGTGGCTAAGAATAAATTTTGTTGTTAAATTGCTACAGTATCTTCTTCAGAACAAGCGCTGTTCTCTGCACTTACAAAAAAGCTGAGTTTGAAGAGGAATGGGCCTAGCCTCATTTTGAGCAGAGTCCCTTATCTTTTTTGATAAGGGTTTGAGTTGTATGTCTTGGACAAGCAAGATATAAATACAAAGGGAATTTGTCACAAAATCTTTCAATAAATTCATATATGAATATGTATTCCTTCTCCAATCATTTTACTGTCATCATTCCATGTGGCACGTCTAATTTATAGGGTGAGATCTCTTGGAACAGTGACTCATCTTTTCCTTATAAAGCACCATACACGCAGAACTGCATTAATAAAGGAATAATAATGGGATCTGCTTGTCTCTTAGAGACTGGGATAGCGATAACTGATTATGTTATAGATGCCAGTAAGGGGTAGTATAGTTTGTGTGTTATCTTGGATAAGGCTGAGAACTGATAATGCAAGGAGTATAAAGTACACAGGCCTATGGATGAAAGCTCAAAGCAATCAGCTCTTAAGAGAGAAATCAAGGGTCATGACCCTAAAGAAAATGCTCCATCAATGCAAAATAATCAATATGAATGGATTCCAGACAAACTAGTTCGCACGTTTTAATTCTCAAACAATATAATCCTTAGCAGATGACCTTAAGAGGGATATAGATGTAAAAATACAGTAAAAGAACATGCATGGATTTTGCTTATATTCACTTTCAGATCTACCACATTAATGTAATGATATGCTTAATTTAGGGTAAGCTTGACAAACTTCTTAATTTCTTCAGTTAATATCAGATATTTATAGCTTAAGCAAAATAGAAAATGACAGGAGAGTGGACAAGCTGTTTATATGAGCTAAAGAAATAATTATCAGATTATTCATTGCACTGTAAGGAGTAGGAATGATAAGCAGCCCAGCTATTATTATGTGACTGCTAAATGTTAGTTAAGCATTGTGAAGATAGAATTCTACAAAGGTTAAGCATTATTATCATCATTAATTCAGAGTGACGTAAGGCACAGTGAAACCTTTTACCATGTGCTGTAAAGCTTGCAGAAACTGAAATTTAGAGCTGAGAGATTTACAGATGGGATAAAGAGCATTACCAGCTGGTGAGCTCTTTCTGCTTGTTCCTTGCTGAGGTCTGAGTAGCTGGTCATTTGAAAAGATACCTCACAGACAGCAGCGGAGATTCAGAATACATTGCAGTAGCAGGGACTGATGTGGGTCAAGCTGTGTGCCAGGCTGCCTCCCTGCAGCTGCCCTGTGGGTCATCTACTACCATACAAGAAGCAGAAACCCTGAGAGCTGCAGGTTGCCATTTGCAGCACTTTGTGGGCCTGGCAGGCCTTTGACAATAATCCGTATGAGCACAACCATCCTGGAAATGTTAATTTTGGCTGCAGCCTTGTATTTCTGGGCATCTTGGTATTTATGCTATGGATTTTTGCCTTAAGCAAAATTTCTTGTATGCACTGCATAAAACAAAAGGTGCTTCCCTAGGATGGGATTCATTAACCAGAGAAATTCCACATCCTGAAGTCTTATGAATCTGGCATACCAGGCAGGATAAGCAAAGTTGAGGGAGATGAAGCCACAAAGGGAATTAAAAACAATAAAAAGAGGACTGCTGGAATGCTGTTTTACCACGCTGTGTTCAGAGCATTTTTCAGCTGCTGGTGAGTCTTACCACTTCAGGCCTTTTGGTTCATTGAGAGCTGACATTCAGAATAACAATATTATAATGGCTCTTAAAACAGCTGAGAGAAAATCTGAAGTGATTCAGAGGATGATTCATTTATATTGATAGAAAAATATCAGCAGTAGCTAAACATGACAGATATAGTGTGTACAAAGACAACCAAGCCAAGTCTAAATTGGAGTTTTGAGCATGCATTTGTGATTTAGTCATCTGGAGAACAGGCTATGAGCTGTGAGAAACCAATATTAACTGAAGAGCATTGCAGTATCTCCAGTGTGAATACTCCCAAAGGTATAAAAATTTGTCCCCTTAAAGCTGACTGTTGTCAATTCGTGGGCGTAAATCAGACTACTTATTTAAAAGATGACCACTGTCATTATTTTCCAGCAAATTTGTATTGTGAGAACTGAATTTAATTTAACTCAAGCTTCCTCAGTGCTACAGAATTTGGCAGCTGTACTTCTGCTGATTCATCATCCATGATGACAAAATTGAATTGCAAGACGGGTCAAAACAGATGTACCAGCACTTATGTCCCCACCATTTGCACTTCTGTTGGTACAAGACTATATAGGTCTTTTTGGCACTTTCTGATGCAGTACACTATGGGATGTAGAAATAATATATCACAAGAAAAACAGTTCACACCACAGGCAGTGGGTGGAGATTTCAACTTGTCCAGGTAGCACAAATGAGGAACAAGGGGAAAACTGTGGGAAAGAGACAATCTCCTTCCCACTGTGTCATTCTGACTCTTATCTCTGCCACACATGAGGGTCCGAGTACCTCCATTTTCTGCTGGTACCTGTTTCAAGGGGCATGCCACTAGCTTGAATTTCAAAGGGTCACACAGTAAAGCAGCATCTTTCCTGGTAGTGAGCTGTGCCAACAGTTTTCTAGCATGCCCTGCACCTGCAGGAATGAGAAGCTATGAAGAAAACTATGGATGAGGAGTTACCTGGCAAGAAGAGAGAAAGGGTGCTGCAACAAAGGTGTGGGACTTTGAAGTAATTTTTGAAGGTATTCATTTGCCACCTGAACATTATTAAATGATTTTGCTCGTCTGAGGAAGCTTGCATGTATTTGTGGGTTCAAGGCAAACAACAGAGGTTGCAAAACCTACATGTATGAAAGGCAACTTTTCTAAGTACTGACAAAATGATGAGAATACTGCAAGTGAGCCACCAGGTACATTCCCCTTTACAGAAACTGTGACTTTGAACAGTGGTTGCAATGGTGGTGGTGGGAAGGAAGAAGCAGGAGGCCAGCAGGTTCCTAAGCTACAGTGGGACAGTGGGAAGTGGCACGGTTGCCCACCAGCTTTGGGAAGCTCAGCACAGGACCATAAACAGAGTTAACTGTGGTGTTGGAGGGTGGTGGGGGGCAATCCAGTAAAGCATCAAGAACATGTTATTCCTGAGCCAGGATACAGAGACCCTGGTGTGTTGGGATGTCAAGGTTGAGTTCCTTGCATATTTGGTTGGACATGACATTTTAGTAATTCTACTGAAAGCAATTTATTTCTTAATTGAAAATTACATGGAAATATTCAAGAGTTCCACAAATTTTGACAGTCTGGAAAACCAAAACAATTATGTGGAACAAAACAGGGCAAAAAAAGAGAGTCTCCGACCTGTTAATAACATAGACTAGACTGTCATTGGCTACAGACTACCTTTTCTTATCAGCAGTATCCATCTATTCCAGTATGCAAACAGATCTTTATGGACCATGTCTGTCACTTAAGCTTCATAAGGCCACCCTCACAGGGGACAAGAGAGACAATCACTGAAGGCACATCTTTCTGATCTACTTTTTTTATTAATTTTATAGTTATATAATAATAATTAGTTTTAAACTGCTACTGAAATGAGGCAAAGGTCCATCTGCTTATGGGAGGAACTTGCTAGTGAATGTCTCTTGTACCATTGCCATGGCACATTAGGCATACTTCCTCATAACAATGCAGGAGAGAGCTTGGGGAGGGACTAAAGTATCCACAAAAGATCTGTGGAAGGAAAAACTACATGTATACCAGAAAATGATAAATTCTGGTGTTGCTCCTAGACTTTGCAGCCAACATGGCTCACAGCTATAACAATAAACAGACTAGGGTGGCCTCATCCAAACTTTACACTAGGAAAGACCCCTCTCATGCCAGGGGATCCTTCTGTTTGGCAAAAGTCCCATTCCATGGGCCATCCAAGCAGTGCAGTAGGATGCAAACGAGCGAGTTCCAATGCTTGAGAATGTTCTCTGACACTGTTTACTGTTTAATACCTCTGTTGTTCTATAAGGTTGGGCAAAGTTCCCCTTCCCACATACAGATTTTTTCCTGATTTAGTTTCTTTCCTACGGTCTTTCCCTCTCTTTGTTGTACTGAACCCTCAATAAAAATAACCCCTCTGCTACAAAGAAAGTTTTACTGTTCTTTGGTTTGGGTTTTTCCTTTTGCATGTGTGTGAAAATCCCCAGAGATAAACAGGGTTTCCATTCAAACACTGTCCATACACTTGTTAATGACATTTTTGCTTGTACTGTAACATTTTCCAGAAGGGTGGGGAGAGGTGTTGGAAAATCTCCTGATGGCTAGCTATGCATTGACATGTTTAACAATATAGCAATTTCCTAGCAAGAATCAGGTTTATTTAAATTACCTCATAGACAAATTCTCAAAAAAACCTAATCATAGAATCATGAAATGGTTTGTGTGGGGACTATAAAGACCATCTGTTTCCAACCCCCCTGCCACAGGGGGAATCGCCTCCCATTGGACCAAGTTGCTCAAAGCCCTGTCCAATCTGGCCTTGAACACTGACAGGGATGGAGCAGCTTCAGCTTCTCTGGGCAACCTGTGCCAGTGCCTCACCACCCTCACAGTAAAGAATTTCTTCCTAATATCTAATCTAAATCTCCTCCCTTTCAGTTTAAAGCCATTCCCCCTTGTCCTGTCACTACATGCCCTTGTAAAAAGCCCCTTTCCAGATTTCTTGGAGGTCCTCTTTAGGTACAGGAAGACTGCTCTAAGGTCTCCATGCAGCATTCTCCAGGCTGAGCAAGCCCAACTCTCTCAGCCTGTCTTTATTGGAGAGGTGCTCCAGCCCTCTAGTCATCATTGTGCCCCTCCTCTGGACTCCAGCAAGTCCAGGTCCTTCTTGTATTGGGGTCCCCAGAGCTTGACGCAGTAGTGCAGGTGGCGTCTAATAGGAGTGGTGTAGAGGGGGAGAATCATTTCCCTTGACCTGCTCCTCATGCTCCTGTTGATGCAGCCGAGAACATGGCTGGCTTTCAGGTCAGGCTTTTCACTTAAAAAAATGAAAGGATGAAAAGTCTCAAATGTCACATTAAGCTACCATAAACCTAAATCCTCTTCATCTTCTCTGAAAAAAAAAGAGTGGATAAAAGCAAAAGTATGGAATTTGGATCCTTGGGTGGAATTAAAATGAATGTGAAGACAGATCCTATGTCCCTTTCCATGCTGCTATCATTCAGACATATATCACTATTCTTATGAGACATGATGTCCCCTTAAAAAGTCCAGTTTGTATCCTTAGATTTTCTTTATGGCCTTGTAACTACACTGAACCTTGAAAACATGAGAGAAGCTGATTCATTTAGTTCCAAATTCAGAAAACAGAGGAAACCATGTAAAGAAATCCCTATTTTTTTCCCCACCAATACTGAGTGAATTCCACACTGTTCTTCAGCTCTCTTTGCTTTTAGCTCTCCTTTTGCTTTTTTTAGATCAAGAGTGCTTTTGCAGCAGCAGGATACAACTGTGATCCTCCGTGAGGTTTTGTGAGCTAGAGCCTCTGCTGTGCAGTATTACAAGTGCAGCGAGTTACCAGCATGGGGTCTACATACTCCAAAGCAAAAGCATATATGGAACTCCTTATATTGCTTACAGACGTTATATGTTGGATTAACCCATTATGTTGAATTAGTTGTCTTTAAGCACAGCAGTTTGTTTAAGGCCCTGGATGTTTTTTACCCCTCCTTGCAATTTTTATTTTTGAAATCATGGTTTTATGTTCAGTTTAAAAAATGCAATGGAAAAGAAAAATCACAATCTCTTTCCTACATAGCAGCTTAACAGGTTTTTTCCACTCTATGGAAGGAAAATAGTCTGAGTGATCATTTCCAGGAAGAAGGTGAATAATTTCTCGTCTCTTCTAATCCAATCTGCTTTTATTCTGTGCAAAGCATGGAATATGGTAAACAACAAAGGGTAGGAGGTTGAGACGTGGTTTTGCTTAACTCCAGGAAGAAGGGTCAATGATTACTGCAAAATATTTTCAGATGGTTCCGAGTGTCCTGCAGCAGTAGAGTCAGTGCTTCACAAGGTTTTGCTTGTTTCTAAAAAACAACAGTTTAAAAACCTCAGAAGGTCAGATCCTTAGCATGCAATTGGTGGATCTGTGCTCATGTAAGCTATCAAAGAATCTAGTTCCATTGTAAACCTGATTGAATTCACAAAGCACATTGTGGAGTATGTTTTCAGCCTCGGTAGTGGAGGGACAGGTAAAATAATGATATATTACCCAAGGATTTTATAGGATTGAAGATTAAATGAATAAATGGCAAGGTGAGTGAAAAGCCATACTAGTAAGGTAATAGACTGTAATGCTCATCTACAATTTTTCACAGTTAAGAAATTTGATATGGTCTTGTGAATTTCTGCATTTCTTAATTCCAAACTATCATCTCCCAAATCATTGCTTCTTATGAGCAATAATAATAATACTAAGATTAAGATTGAGGTATTGCAAAGGTGACAGTTATTGAGATGCTTCACAGATTCATATCATCTTCAGATCATTTTCTCCAGCACTTCAGAGAAGTAAAACAGAAGCCAAAATGCAGTGGCAAATAACAAATAACAGTAAGATTTGTACTTGCTGATCTGTTCTGCAATAGATCATATCCAGGCTTAACTTTATGCCATAAAATGGGAGATAAGAAAAATAAATAACATGAAACTTTATATGTAAAATCACAGCATCTAGGCACTGGCCTGCATGAGTTTACAGCTTCCCTTGAGAGCCTAAGCACTCTGCATCCTGCAATCTCCTCACACTTAAGCCTTCAGCAGGAAATATCCGTCCCCTCTTGTGGGCAGTATGGCCCACAGCTGTATTATATGGTGATCCATGGCTAGCAGGTTGTGAAAGTTGTTCCTTCTCTCATGGATAAAAACAGTTTCTTAAAAAGATTGTCGCTTCCTTGTGAGGACTGAAATATCCCAGAACACAGATCTTACATTGTTTGTTATAAAGCTTTTAAAGAAAACAGAGAAAGCCTTGAAAAGCTTAGCAAGGCTCTAGGGACACAAATTCAAACAATTTTTCTGGAATTCAAGGAGCAAAACCTCTGCGCTTTGTTTTGAAACTGTACTAGCAGTACAGATAATTTCCCATCTACAATATATGTGAATATATGTTAAATATGACTTAATTTCCTGCTTTGTTTTTTTTTTTTTTCATATAGTATTTTCCTCATTGATTTGACAGCAACTTAAGCAAGGAGTTCTCATAGTCTGTATATCAGTTAGCTCTGTAAATATGACATAATTTGCATTGAGGTGCTAAGATGAACTCACACACCTTAGAAGCAATATGGTCATGGTAGACTACTCCCTGTATGAAAAGCCTAACCCTCAAAGCTTTCTGCTGTGAGAAGAAATCACTGTGCTCAGAAAAATGATCAACAGTTGTAAGATTTCTAATAACTGCTGAAAAAAAGTCTGGTTTTGTAATCAGTTGTCTTTAACTGTGGGTGGCAGCAGTGTCCAGGCAGAGGGAATTTTTGGAAGCCTCCCCCAGGGCCCTGACCTCCTCTGAATGTTTCTGGAGGAGGCAGCATTAATTGCTGCCCCAAGACTGGGAGGCCGAGCTCACAATAGGAAAACACATTAGTTTGTAAATGAAGGATTAGTTCAGGAAACCTTACTAATAACCTAGTTCAGTAGGTCCATAATCACCACAGTATGATGGTGAGTAATTTGCAATGTTTGTAAGTGTGAGTTCAGTGGCCCTCTAATTGAATCAGTTTCCTATTCTGGATAGCTGTGCTGATACTTGGAATCATTCTGTAAGATCTTTAAATAATGTTCCATGTGTCACGGCACATGTGGCATTCCTGACTTCCACTTCTAGCTTTCCTCATTTGGACGATTTATGGGCTTGTGTAAAACATTCTTGAACATAAGTGAGTACCTGCTCTTTTGCTGATTCATACTCCCTCCATTGTAAGCAAAGTTATGGCCTCAGAAAGTCTCCATTATTCATAGTCTTTGTTTGCCTTGAATCTGAATTTGGTGGAAAGGGCATAGCTTTGAAGAGATTTCCAGCTCAAACTGATTTTTTCATATTTCATCTGCCTGAAAAGTGATGTGAACATTTTCTGAATAAGCAGGTGGACAAAGTATGACTTTGGGGGCAGAATCAGCATTCCCACTTTCCTCCTGGTAAATAATTGCAGGACAAATGGGGAAAGTTGAAATGAGCTGGAAGTGAGGATGTCTCTCACCCACTCCAAACACAATATATGCAAAAAGACTTGAGGGTCACCTCTAAAAATTCAAGTTCTGTTTAGCTATGCTTTCACATGGTGGTTTCCAGTAATGATTAAAACACACTGACAATGACATTTTCACAAGGGCATTATGAAAGGACAAGGCAGTATATGAAACAAGTATTTCATAGTGAACACCAAATTCCTGCACTTGTAATGAACACAGCATGCAATGAATGATCCACAAAGTACACTATGCTTTCCAGATAAAAAATGCAAATAGATTGTTTAAAAGTGTTTGAGATTTTGAAATGCAGTGAGGGGATTTCCCTCGTCAGCTTTGGAAATCTCAGCCAACCTGCTTGAATCAGGTAGTCTAAATCAACAGTCATGCTTCATAACGTTTCTCCCCAGACTTACAATGGAGCTGACTGTGACACAGGAGGATGAGATGGTTTAGTCTTGGTTTTTCATTGAATTAACTCCTCCTCTTAGTTGGAACTTTGACCTTTTACTTCTAAGACTTGCTGAAATCACCAGACCTTGCAACCTTCTCAAAAGAGCAAAAGAATGAATAATAGTGTAAAATCAGTTTAATGAACTTGAGTAGCAGGGCTAGTTTGCAAAAGCACTATTACCTAAAAATGAGAAACCTAAAGTCAACTGCAATCTAGATTGTCAAAGTTTCTTTCTTCCTCTGCTGAAAGCAGTTGAAGTGATCTGAACAGGGAAGAGGAACAAACTAAACTGGACTTACTACTCCTCACGCATGGAGGGCTGGGATTTTTTTGTAAGTGCACTATATGACTCATAATCTTCTCATGCAGAGTTCAATGTAAAATGCCCACTGACAGCAGTGGGAACAGTGTGAAATTCTACCCTACAATTTATTGATATGATCTCCCTGCAAAGAACAGAACAAAACCCCAGCTCCCACGCTAGAGAATTCACAGCCTCGACACAGCAAATGGAGGGTGAGAGTTGCAAAAGAGAATGATAAAAGGCAGGGCAAAGACTGTAGTAATAAAATATTATAGTGTCTCACTTGTGGCATATTCTCGCCTTGAGAGTTTTCAACTGTTCTGATTTTAGTTTCATTTTATATGTTTGCCCTAATCAATGGATGGATACAGTTGTGCATTATCATTTTGAGAAGGACTATAGTTTCTACACAGTGAAATAATTTCAAATCATATTTGGTTAATGAGAAATTCAGCTCTGGATTGACAGCAGTCCTCAAATCCCACATCCTTCCTAGAAACTTATCCTGTGGAAGAGTAAATTTTGAACCCTTGTGCCTACACTCCATAATTTATCCAGAAATCCTGGCTAAAGGCTTGCAAATTGAAAGTGAATCGCGTAGTATTTCTTATCAGAGACAAAAAGCTAATAAAAAGTTTAAGCTGTCAAAGGACACAGAAATGCTTCAGATCCCTTCCTATTTATATTGAACACTAGAATATTAAAGGAGGCACCGGGAAGTGTCAGGAACATTATATGAAGGTATCTGGCACTTGGGAGTCAGTCATTGAACATAAAACACCCCCCAAAAGGAGATGCTGAAACTTAGGACATCCTATCCTATCCTATCCTATCCTATCCTATCCTATCCTATCCTGTCCTGTCCTGTCCTGTCCTGTCCTGTCCTGTCCTGTCCTGCCCTGCCCTGTCCTGTCCTGTCCTACCCTATCCTATCCTACTCTAATCCACCCTATCCTACTCTACCCTATCCTATCCTATCTATACCAGGCCAGATGCCACTTTAAGGTAGACTCTTTGAATATGCAGAACTGTCTGTGAACATCTGTTTTAGCTCATTTACAAGTGATTTAGGTCAGCTCTTCAGCTGTGCTCTTTAAGGGTCAAATGTTTAATTGTGTATAGAGAGCTAGCTTCATTCATTTTCATGAACGTAAGGTGACTTGCATTAATTGAGAAATGGGCCTGACCATAGTGCTCCAAACTATCTCTTAACTTCCTGGGATGGTTGGTAGTAGTAAAAGCCTTACAAGAAAATGCTTAACGTCAATGCTATTGTCAAAACTACTAGTGATAGCAGGTTTAGGTTTGTCATGGAGAGACAATTTAAGTCTCGACAATGGAGTCCCTCCAGTAAACAGATTTGGAGGATTTATAATATTATTTTGCTCCTAACTTCCTTTGAAGACAGCTGTTTTCACCCATATCCAGAAAAATCTGATAGATTACAAGTTAAGATGGCATTTTTCTATCAGTTATGAAGACATATAGATTATTCTTAACTAATCCAACTCAAAACTTACAAATGCATGATGGAAAAAAATATGCACTTTTTTTTTTTTTGGTTTGCTTTAAGAGATTTGTAATACCTATGGTGATTTAAGACATTTGTAATATCTTGTAATATCACCTATGGTGATAGAAGGCCAGAGAAGAAAAGGCTGTTTAATTAATAGTTTTGTTACTGGGATAGTTAACATGCTAACCAGTGAGCCAAATGTGAGATAACTGGAAGAAGAACAATTCTGAAAAATATTTCTACCTTTTTGATTTATTTTTGAAATGACAAATGAAGAAAATAATTCCAAACTATACTTCTTTCTTCCTCTTTTTTTTCCTTATCACATTTATTTTTGTTATGGGTAATTCATGTGGGCATTTTAAGCAAACCTGCAGTTGTCATTTTTCATATGCCTAAATAGTGTAATGTGTAAAAATGGCTGTTTATTATGTGGTGCCTTTGGTCTGTGAAGGGTTACATGTCTGGGAGTGGAGTGTTTAAAGAGCTTGCCAACATCTCATCATTCCCAATTAGTCAGAAAAATTGGCATAACTGTGGCTTAATTAAATTTATGAACCAAAGAAACTTCCTCATGCCTTTGCTCATGTTCTTTGTGGAAGAAAAGTGCCCTTTTAAGAATAGCAAGTAAAACATGTTTGCAAAAAGTGGGGGGTTTATTTTCTATTTTGAATTTGTTTCATCACCTTTAAGTTAATCTCTGATCATAAGCATGTGGAAGAAGCTGTGCCCAGCAGTCAGCACCCATACCTAGAATCATCCAATACTGGTCATGGGGATGTGCCCACTTGATGGAGCAGATGACGCCTGACTCAGTGTGCCCAAAGAAGACAACAAAAATATTTAGATCTCTTCCAATATGCGGGGGAGGTGGGGAAGAATGCCTTTCTGACCACAGATTTGGCAATCAGTTCACTTTGTACGTGTGAGTAAAGAACTGCTATATTTGCAAGCGACCCATTTATAACCCAAGGTACTGTTTGTATCCTGGTAATTTTCCATGTCTGTTTTCACCTTTTTAATTAATTTTAGTGATTTGGTGCATTTATGTCTATGGGCAGGGAATCTGAAGACTTCACCTGGTCTCTAAGGACTTGATATCCTCAAGCACTCCTGTAGCAGGAGTTGCACCACAGGTGCGACTTGGTCACCTAAGCACAACCATTTAGGAAGTAAATCTTGTCCTCAACTCAGTTTATTGTCACTGGAGAAAGGCTAAGAAATATAAATGCAGACAAATCCAAGGGAAACTCGCTCCTTTCTAAGACATTATGAGATGCAGAACAACATGCCACTCTGAGATCCCTGTTTCTCATTTCTGTCTGTATTGCATTTACTTATTCAGGCTAGGTGCTTCATTTTTTGATGGCTGATGCTGACTGTCCCATCCTCTTTCTTTTTTCCTTGGTGCTGGGGTAGTCAATGTGCCTAATCAGAGTGACTGATGATCCTTCCTGACTGAACAGTGAGTTAGCATATTTACTCACTTCTTTCTTGTGCTGCACAAAAAGTATTAAGCATTCAAATGACAGTCTATGGAAAATGGGGCCCAATATTCAGGGGGTTCAGCAGCTGAATCAAAGATAAAACCTCTCTTTATGGAGCAAATTCTGCTCCTTAGCCACATTATGGTAAACCTGGAATAATTCCATTAACGGTCATGTAAACCAGAAAGGACTTTGGATCAATGTACTTTGCTGGTATTGTTTACATTGCCAGGAGCAACCATATTTTGCTGTTCTTTTTTGTTTGTTTGTCTTACAATAAAAATCATTACACCTCATAACTCAGTGTTTTCCAGTTTAGCTCAGCAAATGAGAGGGCTGGTTTCATTCAGGTGGATTGTAAGAAAAAAAGGCAAAAAAAGTCATCATTAACAATACAAAAAAAGAAATATGGCGTATTTCTCATTAATGATTTAAAGTACACTTTCACTAAGGAAGTGGGAGTATTTACTTCTGCCTAGAAATTTATAGTTCATTCCACATGTTAAAATTCTACTTGCATTAATGAAGCATAAAGTTCTGATCTTCTGTCACTATGTAACCTTCATTTCTTGTGTGTATTATTTTTAATGGGACTCACTGTGTTCTCAGGAAGTTATGTGTTAGGCTTTTTACCTTCCGTAAAAAACATAATTAAAAGTACCATCAACGTAAGAAAATACTTCCACCCTCATCTGAGCAGACTTAAATTGTGTTGCTGATGGTATTTACAAAATATCTGTGGCAAGTACAGTGTGTCTGTGCTAAAGTCAATGAAGCATACAATGAACAGGACATAGTCACATGAGGCTTGAATTCATTCCAGTTTGTACTCTGGAAATATTTTTTTTTAACTCAGATGATTGCAGTGACCAACATGTGATTCAGAGCGAGGATCACTCGGGTCAGGCCTGCAGAAGCTAGTGGCAGAATGACTGGAAGCAGTTCAGACCAGGAATGTTTGTGTGTGGTGGTTCAGAGCGCGTCACATGCGGATAGATACGATTTTTGAAAGAGTGCCAGTGAAGCTGGGGCTGTTTCATGCTGACATACTAACAAGGTGTTCTGTTAAATGGCAAGCACTCCTGAGATAACAGCTGAAATCTGGATACCCCTTGACACCAAAGAGAGGGTAGCTGTTCCTTTCTCTCAGTTGTCTCCAGAGGTTTGCTCCCAGGTGGGGTCTCTCCTGTTCACCTCTCAGGGCAGAGATCGGTTTCGCAGACATTGACTGGTCTCAACCTGCGAAGAATTTCCTTGTACTACTAAATACATTTCATATGTACCTATGTTATACTAATACTAATGTCCATAACTATCTAAATAAACAGCATATTTAAAGGCACAATGATGTATGAATTATGACAAGAGGGGTCCTTAGGAGCAATGCTGTACATGCATTAGACCACACCTAAGTCTAAGCTGAGTGCCATGTGTGTACGAATTGCATGTTAGCCCAGGTTTTGTGCACCACTGCTTATCCACTGTCATTTTATTCTCTGCGTTGCACAGACTGCTGTGCAACATATCCTTCCAGGGAAGAATGCTGAAGTGTTTATCAGAGAGAAGCCGCCGGTCATGTCCCTGGATACATAGCAAGTGCAGAAACAGTAACACAGTAACCTGGGAACAGCTTTGGTGTTTGGATGCCCCAAGCTGAATTTGCAATAGAGATGTTCTAAACCTCGTCTCTCTTTCTGCTAATCCAAACTATTCTGGGTGTTTCCTGAAAATAGGAATTGAAGCCATTGAAACCATTTCTCTAGCAACAGTGGCTTTTTTTTTTTCCTTTCAGAGGCAGACTCTGCTGTCCCATCAAATGTCAAGGGTGAAAAATCTTCACCCACATATATGATAGAAAGAGCACTCAAGTCTAGCGTTTAATATAATTATTTAATAGCTCTGCCACATTAGTCAGAACTTGGATTTAGAAAGATTGTTAGTATTTAAAATTAAGTTGCAGCGTCCTTGTCATTATATTGTCCTTCTGAAGGACACCACACTGTAGGTATGGAACATATAAATAAACACCACTTATGCTGGAATATTTAGGGAAGTAGAACTAAAGCACAGATGTACTGACGCCTTCACCTTTCTGACAACCGGTTGTGAAAAAGAAATACTCATAGGCAAAACCCACAATGATATGGAGGTAAAGAAAGATCCTCAAGCCACGCAACAGTGTTAAGTACAGTAACACTGTGTGCCAGATGGCAAACAGGCAGATTCCCTGTGAGATGGGCTGTCTGCTCCTGATGAGGTATCTGAGAGGACAGAGCCATGACACTGATAGGTAGCAGTGTAAGCAGATGAACGCTGGCTCCTGCTACTCATATGCAACTAAATTTATAGAAAACTAAAATCATTAGGAAAGTAATGGCAGAGGGTGGCAGCCTGCCTTTGTGACAGAAGTGCCTCACACAGGGCACTCTACTTAAGTCATTGCTTATAATGAACCTTACTTACAGTGCTATTCCTTCTCCTTCATTTAACTCATTCAAGTAACTTATGTGCTGCATTACCTTGTGACTAAGAGTGAAATAATTTTATTTAGAGGATAGTTCATTTTTGAAAGACTGTCAGAAGTTTTTTTCTTCAATACTGTCCTGCGTCTTTTCTCCCCAACCCTCTCTTTCAGCACATACAAAAGAAAGGGGTTGAACTGCATAAGGTGTACTCAGATTCCATGGAAATATCAAGGATTGGGATGCCTCACCTTAAAGCACAAGATGGGAATGGAACATTTTGTTCTAGGAGAAATTCATTATCATAATTCCCTGTTGTTATCTAGTTAACCAGAGCATTCTTTATGAAGAAACAAGAACAACTCTATTTTTTCATTAAATCCTGAAGCATATGAGGCTTGAAAGAAGCTGAACAAAAAAGGTAAAAAGAAAAGGGATGACACTAGATCTGTTCAGCAGTGTGGCATGGCAGCTCTATGATGCTATTGCTGGACTCTGCATTTGGTAGCAATGAAGAAGCCAACTGACAATACACTACTGTAACCATGTTTGTATTATATTCACAGGGTTGTGTTCACTCTAGTGGCTAATTTACTAGAACAGCTGTTTTTTATGAAGAATCTGGTGTAATTTGTCAGCTAGTGTTATTGAGCCAAGCTTTTCCACCACTTTGTCCACCATTTAAGCACTGTCCATGAAAGAGTACAACAGCACAGAAATGGGACAACATGAGGAAATACTGAGTGTTTGTTGGTAACAAAAGTCTTTTTGTCACTGTTTTAAAAAAATGGTTTTCTAGACTTCATAAGCAGGAAGTTCTAATTGATAGGAGCTGTTGCTGCAACATTTTAGTCGATTCTGTGGATAGTCAATAACTAAAATCTGCTGGCTTGAGTTAGTTTATATTTTTGTCAGACATCCATCAGTATCATCTGGCATGTAGAACGTAAAGAAAATTTAAACTCAAAATATCTGAGATTTATAATCACTCTGCTTTACTGGTTATATTTACCTGGATATTTATCCTAGTTTTGCAAAGATGTTAAAGAACTCCATATGGAAATGAAGTGTTCACTGGAAGGGGTGAAGAAAATAAGGTTGTTCCTGAAGTTTTTTATTACTAATGCTGGAAGAGATGTTAGTACTGTCCATTTAACACTTCACACTGTTGTCTTCAATTAAACTATGATACTACCACTATGGATAATGAGATCTGGTCCTTCACAGAGTATTATATTCATTTTTACTTGTATGTTTAGATTTCTTTACAGCAATCCATGAATCTACAAAATCACTTTAACAGGATGCTGGGGAAAAAAATGCTGTGTGTTCATGGCAAACAAGTTCATACATCTGATTTAGCCAGCCACCTGGAAACTTTTGCCAGGTATCTTTCAGACACCACTGGAGACACAGTCTACAGATATCTGTCCCAGTGCCAGAGTGCTCCAAGGTAAATGGAAATATCATTAGTCAAAGCCTGAAGTTTTCTGTGATGATGTTCTTATTTTGATAGATGTCTAGGCAGGTGTGAATCAGGATATTATGTTGCAACAAAAGGTGCTGGGAATAGTTTAGGCTGAATTCTGGCAAGTTGAAATGAAGATTTTATGACTATTTCATCTAACATCTTTGTTGTGAGTAAATGCAAGACTTCAAACACTTGCCACGTAGACGGCTGTATTTAAACTACAAACCTGGACTCTCTTTAATAGCCATAAGTCTGCGGTTCTGGAGCCCTATTAAACTTATCTCAAATTAGACGTCTAAACACATCAAATAAGCTATACTTTAGAAATGCCACTTAGAGTCCATTTGGTACAAAAGGGGTCTGGATCACCAACTCAGATTTTGACATTAATACAGAAAACATTAAATACTGGTAAGATGACCCTAATTCCCCTTGATGTGTGATGCCCCAGACAGACCATTTAGACATCCAGAAGCTCTGCATCAGTATTTTGAGGAAAGCTATTTGAAGAATATTTATTTATTCATGTTCTGAACACGTGTATGAAGTTCTGAAAGTCACAACATACAATCCTGTGACAGAAATAATTTAAGACTTGAGATAAAGTGTTTTAAAAAACACAAAAGAAAAAAAAGAAAAAGAGAATTAGACTGTTAAAGCACAGGTTGGATGAGGCTTCAAGCAACCTGATTTAGTGGAAGGTGTCCCACTGTGGCAGAGGGCTTGGAGCTAGTTGATCTTTAAGATCCAGTTCAACACAATTATATGATTTTATTATGGTTTTAAAGTAGAATTTCCCTCTGAAGCAGGAACATCTACAAGCTGAAATCTCAAAAGAGAATAAGGAATTGCAGTTCAGCTCTGGGAAAGGACAGAACCTTTCTTTTCTTATGAAAACTATAGAGAAAAAAAAAAAAAGTACATAACATTGCAGCTATTTTTCTCCACTATATCCACTGATCTAATAGGATATGTTACCTTTTCCCAGGAACATGGTGTTACAAGAACTACAGTCAAATTAAGTTATTTCTCCAGTTTTAAAAACATCAATATTGAGGAGGACAAGTGGATACTCTATCTGGCTGAGCATTTTGCCAATTATCTATTGATGGAAATGAGACTGCGGGGAAAATACACACTTAGCATGATTTGGCCGTGAAACAGCAGGAAGAGCCAACAACTGGGACATGACACAGCCAACACAACTCTTTCCAAAGAAAGCAGTGTATTAATGGCATACCTTTCATGGAAGGTTTTCAAAGTGCTTTCAAAAAATTCATTAACTGAGCCACTCACCACCTAACATGATTGGGTTAGACTGAGCCAATTTCTTCAACACTGGAATATAACTGCTATGCTGATAGCATGGGGGAAATGCATGAGGCCTTAATCCTGTTTCAGTAGTGATGATGGGAATTTGCAGTTGTGTTCTTCTGGAAATGGCTCAGATATAGAGACTGCCTGTAACCTTCCCTGTAACCTGGGCCCCAGTTCTCAGAGGCTGCTCTCAGCTGTACGAAAAGAGGATAAGGCTTACTGAGTTGGCACTTTTCCAGAAATGAAGATAGTTTTCATTTCTTCTGGGGAAAAGAAATAAAAGTGCCTAGACATTGACTGCAACTAGTCACAGCCTCCTGTAGACTGCTGTCAAGAATTAGCACTTCTGTGTCTCCTACAAACACAAAGCCTATAAAGCTTCTGCTGGGAACTGCTACCAGTAAGTTCCTCCTTGGGAAGTACCAAAAAACACTGACCTAATCCAGACCTTATCTGAGCTGATAGGATCACAACAGAAGTTGCCATATTTGCAAGTTTGCAAACTTACAAGTAAAATCTTGCTATCATAAGTAATCCTGACTTTTTTTCCTGAATAAAAGTAATGAAGATGCACAGAAAAACTGCTGTAGTTTTCTGAAGGTCAAGGAAGATTTGCTAAAATGTATGAATTGTTGCTTTTGCTGTACAAGCTGATCAACAGCAAAATTCTGGTCAAAATGCCTACATGCCAGCTCTGATATGTATTATCCTGAAGGCAAAGCAGGGCTGGATAAATTTTTGTTCCAGGAAGAGAGTTGTCTCATTTGGTTGATTTCAATTAGCAACTTACTTGAAACATTGTTGACCTTTCTGGCATAGTATACTTTTAAGTAAAAGGTAGGATACCGGTCTAATCCACTCAGCTCCAGAACAGTTTAACCAATATCCGTAGGGCACGCATCCTGTGACTTCATTTAATCTTATGATCAGGGGAGTGTCACTTGATGTGTTAGGCACTGAAGACTTAGAAGGCCCTTGACCTTTTTCACAACTATAAGACTTCCTTTTTCTCAGAACAAAAAGAGTGATGACAAGAAGTGATTTTTTTTGTGGCATTGTTTTTCATGGCATTTTTTTCATCCAATGAACACAAAGCAGATGAGAACTAGCCATAATTGCACTCTTAGAAACACATTCTAAAATTAAGGATTTTAAGAAATCTCAAAATGATTTGATGATGCTCCAGAAGCAAACTGTTATTGATCACTGCTGTATTTCATTCAGATAACCACTGCTGCTTAGTGAGCTGAGCATTTACACAACTGGTAGAGTATTGTTGCTATTTGTCACAATTTCTGCTATTCAAAGTACCTAAGTGCTCTTCAGGAGTAGTGTTTTCTTTGATGTTACTTCAAATTGTAATATTTATAGAGAAATTATATATGTGTGTATATATATACACATACATATAATAGCTATTTGTATCATTCAGCCATTGTAACTGGTGAATTTCTTGCAAATTTCTAAGCCTTTAATTTAAGATATCTGGTAACATAAAAATAATATGACCTTTGTAGTGATTAACTAGACAGCTCTCACCATCTATGTGATTCTGTAAAGCATTGTATTAAGCACAAATATGCATATTCTCTGCACAGAGGTACTTTCATATAAACGAAATGTTTCAGCCATTGTTCAGAAACTGAGCCTAAATCCAGGAACAATACATGCCATTGAGTTCCCTCGACATAACACTTGCTCTGTCATCTAGAAATTTTAGAGCTATTGGGAAAACAAACAAAATGAAAAAGTTGCTTCTTCTTGTGTGTCTTGTTTTCTAACTCTAAAATTCAAAGTACATGCCCAAATAAGCACTACAGTATGGGCCATCCCTTAAGTCAGTGAATGTCTCGGAAAACGTAGACATTCGCCTGGGTTCCAGAGTAGCTGGGACACAAAGACCTTCTGAGTGTCAGAAACAGAGACTGAGGTTTAGGGCCCTTCCTGCCCTCAAACCTTTATAAAGACTAAGAATGTATGTATACATTTTAAATCTGTCTCAGTCCCAATAGTTGCAATGAGTGGTGCATTTTTAGCCTGAGAAATTAGGTTTATGGATTTACACCATAAATGAGTCTATTGACCACTTTCAACTAATTTTAAGAGTTAAGTCATGTCTCAAAGACCTCAATAGCTGTTACAGGCTTAAGCAATGAATGACCCATGGCAAGGGCACAGATGGAACAAAGGCGAAGGAACTCATCCAGAACATTTGAGTTGCACAATTCCGGTATGGCAAAGTAAGAGGTAAAATCTGAATTACCTATTTTATTTTAACATTTAGACTTTTAACTACGATGCTGACATCTTTAAATATCTGTCAAACCTTTAATTTTGATTAAATGATTTAAAATACATTGTAAGGGTCATGGTTTTGTGTTTTTTTTCCTTACATTTATTTAAAGATGCTATTTCACTGCTGATAAAAACACAGTGATCTGACTCTCCTAATTAATCTTAAACATAAAAGTAAATATTCTTGTAAAAAGCTTCCTGTAAAAGACTGTCTGTACAGCTGCTTTTTCATTTTAGTGGTAATCAATCAGGTACATAAGAAATCTCAGACTGTTTCCAGGCTTCATCATAACACTGAGTCTAGTCGTAATAGACCCTGTAATGATTTACTCACTCACTCATTCACTCATTCATTCATTCATTTGTCCATTCATCTGCTGAGACGACAGTAGTCATGTGGCTTAGACCACACTTGTTCTAGCAGCAGCATATAATCAAACCAATTAAAGAAAGTTATTCAGCATTTTTATGCATCATTTGGGAAGTCTTTCAATTTCTGTATTATTTTGAGATCTTTATCTGCAATCTAGATTCCTATTGATGTTAGGAGACATTCAGCATTCTGAAAGAGATTGTATTGTATGCTGTGTTTTCTTTTATATATCCTCAAAAGGTCCAATCTTATTTCTCCCAAAGGCCAATTTAAAATTTTGCATGGTTTGACCTAAGAAATATCAATCTTTTCTATAGACATAAAGAGGTATTACATTTGAAAGGCCAAGGTATAGCTCTGTTCTACATTGCTATGCTTACCTTTGTCTGCTAATACGAGCCTCATACTTCAGTTTTCATGTTATTTTTGGCTATGTCTAGCTATGTCTGGTCAGTGCCATGTAGAGACTTGACACAAGAGTGAATCCTAGAGGACCTTCATTGGCATAATTTTATGGCCAGCAGAGCATTTTTGCTGGTACAGCTATATCAATTCCAATATGAGACTTAGCTTGTGTGGCACTATCTGGGCTATCTGATGTCCCAGCATAATGCAATGTAAATACAACCCTTTCATATCTGTAGGCTCAGCACAGACACATTACCTAAAAAAAATCTTACTAAGGAGAAAATTATTAAAAATGTCCCATTCAGAAAGCAGAATTTAAGGTACAATTACATGCCAGAATTTAACTTGCTCATGAAATCGCTTGGCAAGTATGAATGATGCTTTGTATTTCATTAAGCAATCACCATCATTTCATATGGTCTTTGCCCCAGTTGCTTTATGACAGACAGATACTTGGGGAATTTGAGGGGACAGAGAATGCACATTGTAAGCAATGTGCATTGTAAGCAAAGTATTCTGCTGTTAGATTTCAAGACTCCATTGAATAGAGATCTTGTAATAACACAGTACAGATTACATAGGGTTGGCAGTTTATTAGACAGGAAAGGGTATGCTTTTGCAAATAAGATCATACCATTGTTAGGACTCTGTTCAGAGGCATGGCCTTTCAGAAAGAGGTTTAAGCAGACATTTTTCATTTTCTCTTTTTTTTTTTTTTTTTTGGTTTTTGCAATGGCTGAACTATATCAGCTGAAATGAAAAAAAATAGTCTAAGGAGAAAACTTTTTCCTATTAGTTTGGGAAAACAATAAAAAATCACCCCTTGATAGCTTAGGGTATAAACTTTTGGAAAATCTTCTTACCTAAACAACCAATGTGATGAAATTGCGACTATTTGATCACATATAGGTAGTATTCTTGTTTTTTAAAAATGCTATCGGAACTGGCTTAACTATACCATTCAAAAATATTCAAGTTATATGTCAGGTTGTGAAGAAATCCTCACAGTTTGTTACATTTTCTGGTATGTTTTATGTAATAACACTTTTTGTTCCATTAATAGTTTTACAGGAACAAGTTGTTTTATGTGGTGGTTTCTTAGTTGTTTCCTCAAATGCTAGGCACATCACCCTTCTGAGTCCCCACTGAGTATCTGCTTGCTGCTATTGCAGCATTGTAACAAAACCGAGTTGCAACAGTTGGATTTGACTTTTAACACACATCTGCTTCCAGAGACATGCATTCAATGCTTTTTTATTATTATTATTTTCTTTTTTTGTTGTTGTTTTTCTTCTTTTTCTTCATTTCTGGCAAAACCAGTGTTTGACCTTTAGAGTAGGAACTCACAAACCTGTGCTGGCCAGAGGCCAGAGCTCTTGATCCAACATAGAGGGCAGCTGCCAGGCTGCTGGGGAAAAGGAAATGACATGATCACACTGCCACCTGTTTCCAAAGAGCTGTGCTGGCTTCTTCACCAGGTCACATTGCTGTCGCAGGGCCAAATCATACTGGGTGCTGAGCTGACTAGCTTTCCAGCACCCTGGGTGCCTTAGGCAGAGCCTGCCTCGAGCTGGCCAAACAATTCACACTGCTTGTAGGAAGTATGATGCAATCTGTTAAGAATAGTAATTTGGAAATGTCAGGAACTGGTTTTTATATGTAGATGTCAACAACGACAAAGGGAAAGAGGTCAGTGATGACAAAGAGAGTTTCAAATAGTTGTCCTAAACCACAAACCAATTTCAACAAGCTTCATAGTTTTTGCTCATACAACAACAAGTTTTAAGACTGGGATTTATTGTGCGAGCTCAGAACAACTTTGTATCGTGAGTGTGCTGAAATGAAACCATGCACAGGTGATGTGCACTTTCTACATCCATGTCTGATGCATCTGACTGGCTGATCAGGAATGAAATAAGAACATCAGGCTTCATTTGCCAGACCAACAGCATTTCCTATGAGCTCCTTTCCATGAGGCTAGGAACAAGCTGTGGCTTTTGCAGCCACCTCTTGTGACAGTTTTATCAGAAAAGTAGTTGATGAAGAAAGAATGGGCCCTAGTTGGTGGTTTTAATGTTAAAACTGTCTAGCTAACATAAAGCAGAAAAAATACTTTTTAAGTGGCCTGCACAAAGTTGGTATTCTGGAGTTATGCTTGCTCAGAAGTAGCTGCATCTAGAGCTGCATAGAGCAAGGTAAAAGTAATGTAAGAGAAGGATAAGATGGGATGTGCAGGGGTTCTCCTACTTCATGGTTTGGACCACTCATTGCACCACACAGTTCCAAAGTGGGAAAGTCTGAAGGTCTATAGATAAATCTGTCTTTGGTCTCATCTACATTGGAAACACGAGGAATTCCCCAAAAATGCTGCACTAACACGTCTGCAATGTGCAGCGCTGGCAGGAAGTAGCTGGTGGAACAGAAGAGCTATTGCTGCACTGCCAGCTGCAGTTTGCACCTTTTCTAACCCTGCATAGAAGCTCAGCTATCAAGATTCTTCTTGCAATGCCAGTAGCTGGTCTTGTTTGCAATGTACAGGCACAGACACCTTTGCTGCTACTGTTTGGCCAGCACCACATAAGCAGTAGAACTCCCCCAGACTGTCAGAAATAAGGCCATTTGACTTGAAGGCTTCCCTTCAAATGAAACATTTAATGCTAAAGCAGAATGAAATAACATTGCTTGCACATTGCTGGCTTGCACCTTCCACAGCATACACACATACACTTTTTGACTCCACAACCGTGCTGACGAAGATCCATTATCTGTGCAGCTCTAGAATTTAGACTGATACCCACAAAGGACTCGGGGTACACCCATGCATGCACTGCAGGCAGACACAAGCAACCTCTGTCCACACTCTAAGCTCAAAAAGAGCCCCTGTGACTATAGCTTAGTGAGTCGCTGAACCTCAGCAAACATGCTCTGCTGAGATGAGCAAACATGGATTCTAACTGCAGGGCAAAACATTTAAAAACATGTTTACTGCTGTCACATTTCTTGGTATACAAACAAGTATTTTTCAGTACCATTTTCTGTAGCATCTATAGATCCCTGGCTCCTGCTCTGTTAAGTAGAAAACAAAGATATGAAAAAGATGGTCTCTACCCATTAGAGTTTGTGATCTAGCAAAAGGCAGACACAGCCAGCAGGTAGAAGAAACAAAATAAGCTGTTATATTACACCAAGGTCACCTTTGGTTTGAGCAAAATGGTCCAATTATTTTCCTGCACTTGCTTGGGGATGATGCAAAAGAAGTCTTTTCAGGATTTAAAATCATATATAAAAACATTGATGTGGCTAGGCAAAGCATTAAAAGCAACACTCCCTTTTTTGCCTTGGTAATTGAAACTTATTCCTACTCATTTTAACATAGCTTTAGTGGAATTAGAAAGTAAAATTTAATGTGTATGTGCACTTCCAAGACAGTAGAGCAGATTGTGGAAACTGCACCATCAAAAGTTTTCTGAAGCAGAACTAGCCTTTCCCCTTTATGCCTTGGTCTCTCATTACACATATGTTATGTTACATATTAACTGGAGTTGTGGGTGATTATGGAAAGCTGCTATCCTCTGGGTCAAAAGAGTGGTTGTTTGTGGGAGATGATGCCTGAAGCTACTCATAGAGGGCATTACAACCCAGTGACATTAATTTTTATTTTCTTTTCAAATCAGTGAATATTCTTATTCTTACAAGCTAAATTCTCTCTGGAAAAAGTGAACAGTGGTTTAGGTTGTATAACTCTCAGCAACTAGAAGGGCTGGGTAGTTCCAAATGGCCAGTGCTCAATACTTTCTCAAAATGGTCTTCAGTGAGATCCTTGAAAAGCCACAGACAATCAAATCACAAGTTAATTAAAAAGAAACCAACAAAAACACTCCACCTAACTGAACATGGATTGTATTACATCCTTTAAAATAAAGGTAGAAGTAAATGACCATATGCTCCTAAGTTGCTTGGATATTGCAGGGTTAAACTCCTGAATACTTATCACCAACACTTACTTCTCCAGTGCCCTCTAATCCTGAGCAGACATCTGCTTTATTGCTCTCCTTTTATTGCTCATGGCAGCATGGCATAACTGCTCTGCTTGCCTTCCAGGCAGATTGATACTAGTTGTTTTGGGAAGTTGTCAGTGGGGGAAGCATTCCTGAGTAATGGCTTCAGGACTGAGTCAGAGAAAAATCTTTGCTGAGAAGTAAATCTGAGATAGTCTTAAGTTCGGTACCTAATAGTTGTTATTTATCCCTTGATATCAAGTATTACATTCCTTTTAGCTGCTTTGGGATTAAGCTGTATAGATTTGCAGGAGCAGCAAATAGAGCTGGTTTGAAATTAAGGTTTTGTTTTGCTTTTGTTTTATGGAGGCGGCCAGTGAAGGAGCTCTTTTAATTATTTTGAAATGGAAATTTCACACTGAGAGTCATCATGCACTGGAACGCATCATCTGGGAGGGCAGTTCCATCTCCATCCTTGAGCGTTCTTTAAAAACCCACTGGACATAGCTCTGAACAACCTGTTTGAAGCTCTGAAAATATCTTTGCTTTGAGCAGGCTGGGACTCTTCCCAAAAAAATTATTCAGCGAACTTGTGGCACTAACATTTGGCCCATTAACTTTTTGTAAATCTTCAGGCATGTTTGCACGTTGCTATGAATATGGATCACGGATCTAAAACTAAACCTAAACCCACCCTTTTCCATTAAGAAAAATCTCCAGTTTGAAAGATGAAACTCAGAGTAGCCATGAAGCTCAAGGATAGCCACATGGTACCAGTTTTAGGAAAGGATGCTTGATAACAGAGTTACAAAGAGTGATCAAAAGTGTAGGTTTTGGTTCCAACTTATTGTGAACAACACTGCTTTTAAACAAGACACTTCGTGCTAACAGTACCTATTAGGGGTAATATAAGATGTTATAAAGCTACTGGCTGAGGCATGAAGTGAGATTTGGAGAGATAAAAGCTTTGTCCTGAAAATTCTTCCCAATGTCTAAAGAAGCAAACACCTCTTACAATTTCCAGTCAATTCTCATGTAGGCACATCTTGGGTGAAGATGCTAGGCATGCCCCCTGAGAGCTGAGCTTGGAGAGCTCCAAGGGCCCATCAATATTCAGTTGGGCTCTGCTTAAACCAATAAGAACTGAAGGCACTCAGCACTTTTTGATACCTCATAGTGTTGAGCCCTGTGTTACATCATGTATTACACTACCTTGCTGTTAGGAAGCACTTAAATTCCTGCTGATTTCAAGGATTATGTATTTATAACCAGTAAACAGAGATACAGCAGTAATTTGAATCAGCTGTTTCCCACAATCAAGAAAAGATCTTACAATATAGTTTTTTAAAGAATGCTACCTACTCACCAC
Source organism: Pezoporus wallicus (assembly GCF_028554395.1). Lineage (NCBI taxonomy): Eukaryota > Metazoa > Chordata > Aves > Psittaciformes > Psittacidae > Pezoporus > Pezoporus wallicus. The sequence continues at coordinate 787,060 of NW_026639746.1, forward strand.
ATGTATTTGCCATTAGTATTTGAAGATTATTTTACACATAATATACAAAGAGCTTTTGTTTAATGGATTTTTATAGGAACTGAGCAACATCAGCTACATTGTGTTGGTTTTAGCTAGGCTATAGCTCTAGCAGTTGACTAGTACGAGAAACAGAATTCTTCCCACCTAACTTTTGCATCCAGAAGTTAGGCATCTCACCTGAGTTACTCACTGCGACTTCCTTGACAGTGTGTTCATAGAAGGTATCTGAACTGTGCAGAATAAATATTTGCCTGCAAGTACCTGATTCTCTCCATTGACTACAGAGAAAGAGTTGACTGTCTGAGACCAGTATCTGACGTTTAATTCAGTGGAAATTCACTGAAGTTTGTATGTGTATTATCTGAGTGTCCTCAGATGCAAAAATACACAAAATAAGCTGAAGACGATTTGGATATGTAAAGGGATTTATTTTTCAGTTTATTAAAATACTGAACTCTTTACATTAATCTGAGTTGAACAGCTATACTTTTGTCAATACACAGTGGAAAATAGCACTGCAGTTTCTAGAGTTATTGCTATTTTAGGAGACAGCAAGAGATGAGTGTCCTCAATAATTCTCAGGATAAGCCCTTTAAAGTAGTTATTTAAGACATAAGGTTTGGGAGGTTTCTATGGAGATGGCTCTTTTTGTGTAGGTGTATCAAAATAAGCATTTGCATCAAAGGAGGGCTCTGAAAAATGGTTGCTGCAAATTCTTTTTCAATCCATAGCTTGTCATATAGTATGATATAATATGCCTGGTCTAAATATTGAAGCCAAAAGGAGTAGCAGGATTTTACCACCTATGCAAATCAGATCGTGCAGATTGAATGCAATCCTATGAAATCCTGACTTTTAACATAAACACCTTCATTCTGCTTATATCCCAGATGTCAGTCCAAAACACAACTGCTGTTTGCTCCTCTCTACACTGATGTTAGGTCCTTTCTTCTCACCTTCCACATCTTCCCTTAGCGGGTACCATACAACACTCCAGCTTGCTCAGAACAGTGCTGCGCGGTGGGACATGTGGTCATGCTCTGTGCAAATGCTGTGACAATTTTGGTAAATTCTCTAAATCCTGCCTTACCTGGAAAGCTTCCCAGGGTCACTGGGGCTTTGTAACTGGGCCAGGCTTCTGATGCTGTCCCTCACCTCCACACCCACTTAGTGGACTGAGAGCATGGTCACCCCTCGGTAACACCTGCAGCCTGCAGCATCTCAGACCTGCAGAATCTGTTTCCCTGACACAAGCTCCAGTTATGAAAATGCAGGGTGGCTCCCTTGGTCAGATGTCTTGTCCTGCTGATGCATAGGTAGGATAACTGCAAAGGGAACTGCTAATGAGGGTACAGTGCCTGATGGCAACTACTGTGTCCATGTGCCCTCCAGCACCAGGCATGGGTGGGGATGGAGCTCTGAGAGACACCCTCTTCTCCCACTAGTGATGAGGTCAAATGTTGCTTTCTCCCTGTCTGTCACAGAGGTATCCTCTGCACATTTTCCTGACTGCATCTTTGGCTTTTTTGCATTTTTTTCTCAAAGATTCTCTGCCCCTTTCCCCACTTTGGATCTCTCATCTCTGCAAAAGTGTAACTCAAAATTGTCCTACACTTCTGAGCCCTTGCAGATGTCTTTCTTTGGGATGGTGTGACACAGATAGGAGCACACTTGGGACTGAGGTACCTACTGGTTAAGCTCTCTGAGTCCATTCAGAAACTTAAATATTTGAACAACTATCTTAACGAAGGGCAAGGGGCAACACCCTTCTGTTTTTCAGGAAAGAAAATGTTTTCAGGCTGCAGTGTTTTTCTAAACCCTGTTAACCATACTTCCTAGTGAAGTTAAGATAGCCTGCAGACTAAAGTTCAAGAAAGGGTATTTGCTGAACCGATGAATATATGAACATACCCTAAGGTATTGATTTACTGTCATCAGGTACTGAAAACCAGAAAAGCATTTTACTTTAAAAAAACAGGGGTCTAATAACTTGCTATGTCTTTAGACCTCCTCCCCGAGTTAAACATTAACCACTGTAGTTAACAAATATTTATCAGCTAGCAGCAAGTTCACTTTGCTGATTCTCCAAATATTCAAATAGAACTGACAGCAATTTCAGCTCACGTGATTACTGACACCTACCAGATCAGATAGGTTCAACTTTCACTGTTCACTGCCACTACTCTAAGATTTACCCTTGACCCACATTTTTCAGCTGCTCAAATAGAAAAGAAATGGGATAGAGTATAGCAGAAATTCAAAACAGCGCTATGCACCTATAGTATAACGCATACATAATAAGACTTTGCAGCAGAAAAAAAAGGTGGAAAATCTATATATCAGGTCCAGCATATGAAGAGTTTAAAACAAAGCTGTAAATATTTTACATATATATAGATGCCATGGTAAATATACTCCAAAGAGTACTAAGGTAACCAGTTAATGAAATGTTCAATAGGAACATCTTGTACATTTTCCTGGAAGAACACTACATTGTCTGGAAGAACAATTTGAAGGAATGATTAATGCTATCACTGTCTTCTGTGAAGAACAATTGCAGGAGTCTAATTTTATTAACCTAAAATGGCATACACTATATCTAGACTGCATGAAAGATAATTTACAGAAAAGAATGTTGTATATATATGCAGAAAAAAAGGAAGCATTAATTACCAGTAAAACTATATATTATAATAAATAAGAAGCACTTGAAATGCGTAATTTTTTTTAATAGCAAAGGTTTTCTGAATTTCACAGTAATCATTAAATGAATTTACACAGCAATAGATGGAATACCTGTTTCTTTCATATACAAAACCAGAGCTGTAGAGATTACTGCAATAACTATAACATATTTTCCAGTGTGAAATAAATAAGTCTTAAGAGTCCCATTATTTCATCTCTCTATGTGGGGATTTATGCACATCCTTCCCAGCACCATTAACAGTAATAAGACTTACATATGCGAATCCTGAGACAGCACATGGAGAACAGACTGGTAAATTCTGCAGAATAGCTATTAGCCTGAAATTATAAGGAAAATGAAAAAACGAACACTTCTGTAAGAAATTAAGTATTCTGGGCTTGATCTTTATGCCCAGAGCATGGCAGATGGAAAAAAAGTATAAATTGTAAGATTAAGATGTAAAATAGTACAATAGAGAATGTTTCTCCCTCTGTTCCTGTCATGGACAGGCAGTGCTAGAGTGCATTGTGGATATTAACTGAAAGCATGTTAATCTGAAGGTGTGCTAAGAGTGGGAACAAAGGGCTATATTCAAATGATGTGCCCTAGGTACCCAATTTAGGAGCTGGAATTGCTCTGGGCTTTAAGGTCAGGAGGGTGATGAGTGAACCAAGCTCAGGTGCTCAGGGCTGGCATACCCTGGTTTGCTGCAGAAGCAATGGGGAAGTACAAGCACACTAACATCACGTAGCCCAGTTCCTCCTTATATATTGCAGGATATAGCTGAAGTCTATGGAAAGCAATGTCACGGAAAAATCTGAGAGGAATACAGATAAATGTTTAAAGTACCCTTGTCTTTGCAGAGCTTATTCCACAGAGCAGTTCATGAAACTCAGGACTCCCAGTATCACCCTGGATTTGGGGCCACATGTTACTCCACTTGTGCAGTCCCTACCACTGCTGGGCTTTGCCACCCCTGATTTATGGGTAATGAGTCAGCAGAGCCTTTCTATACCTCTTCTTTCTTTTTGTTTTAATTTCCCTCTGGGGTTGGGCAGTGGATGAGATCCTTTATCTTATTTTTACTTTTAGGGTAGCTTTACATTCAAGATCTCACCTTGCCTGTGACCGAAACCGTGCATAATATATCTTTTGTGTGGGACTTAGGTGTTTTTCAAGACTCGATGTGACACTATTCATTCACCTGCAACTATACACAGCTGTGCAGATATTGCACGTGTCTTTCTGGATGACAAGATAGTAGCTGATGACAGAAAGCATCTCTGCAACCTTCTTTATTAATTATGGGTTTATGTAATTAAGGTAAATGATGTTAATTTTATAGATCATGTAATTACAGTACATTGTTAATCATACCATCTGGAGATCTATTGAATATGAAAAACATATGGTGACTTTGTTTTCCTGATCAACCAAATAATTTTAAACAATAGATAATGTTTATTCAACCTGTGATTTAGGGAGGGTGGGAATGTTGTTGGGGTCATTGAAGTTCCTGTTTTGCTGTGAAAATGAAACCGACTAGCTTTTCTATCATTATGTTAGTAAAGGAATCAATCCTGCAATAGATTGTAAAGCCCATCAACAGCTACTAGAGCTCAGTTGTACTGGGAATGGTACAAAAAAGTGAAAAAAGGAAAGACTTTTTCCTTGAAAACCTAAATGAATTTTCTGATATGCAACACAGCTAAGCAGAGCAGTTGCTATTTTCAGCAGCTCTTCATCCCTCTAGTATATAACATTAATTAATATTTATTTTAAAAGTAGTAATTTTATTTGGCAAGTCACAATGGCCTTTCCAATATTCCTTTAGCAAGAATAATTTCCAAGTTCAGATAATATCTGCTTCCCTACTGCTTGTGCTAATGGAGAATGCTCCTTCTGTCGTTTTGAGCTATGAAATTTAATTGCCCAGAGTGGCTGATACTTATTTTCAACAGCTGCTGAACAAACTCTTTAAAATGCTATAATTGCATATACAAGAATCCTTAATTTAATGTACGCCCTGTGGCATTAGAAATGTAAGTGTATGTGAGGGAGATAAAAAGCTCACAGGCCTTCTGAAGCATGTTCATTTGTGGAGGGGCATCTTGGGCTTTATTCTTCTCTCACGTTATAGACAGAAGTCTCCATTTACCCGGACTTCTCCTCCTCTGCTTAGGTAGCAGTGAAAGGTGGTTCAAACTCCTGTCATGGACTGCTTTTTCAACGAACTTGTACACATAAATGCCACACCTCATCTTCAGTAGTCACTGTGTGGTGCTTGTTTGTGTGACAAAAACAATATACTTCCTCTCTGGAAATATTTTCATCTCATTATTTTTAGTTTAATATACAAACAAACTTTTTCCTCTGAAAGTAAATGTGTGAGGGGTAAATGAATATAGACTTAGGTAAATATAGAATTAGAAAGATAGTCTTTATTGCATAGTGCTCCAGATAAAGAATTTTTGCTAAGCCAGAAACCAGACACTTCAATTCCTAGATCTTCCATTGCCACCTGCAAATGTATTTGTGTCTTTCACAACTACTTCTGCTTAATTGAGAACTCTTATCCTACATGAAGGAAAAGATTGTTATATACCTGTGTCATAATTAAGAGAACTGAGAATTTGCAAAAGGCATCCTGTCAAAACTGGGAAGAGATCCATCAGCGCTGGTTTGCTTTGCAGTGGACTGAGGAGCGTGCCCACATTCAGCTGGCTCAACTCCACGTGAAGATGGGGAAGGTATCTCCTCAAATAACAGTAACTGGGTTGCTTGCTGTCATGTAAGCATTCCTTCACAGAGGTCCTGGACTTTAATAAATTCATTAGCTTTGAGTGTTGCTAAATTATCTGAAGGAACACAGGAAGCTTTTGTGCCAGCATCTGATATGTCAGCTCCTCTAAGCAACTATGATCTCAAGTGCTTCTACTCACACTGGGAACAAACACATTTCCACTATAATTTGGCATCTTCTCAGAGCGTCTTATATTAATCTGCAGACATCCCTAGAAAGCTCTTTTCCTTAATTAGAAAAGGAAACAGCATTTCAGTGCCACTGAACATGCTTAGCTTATACTGACTTGTGGTAGAGAAGGTATTAGAAAGTGCTTTTTATCGTTTAAAATTGGACCAATTTTCATGCAATTCTTTCAGATTTTGGGTTTCTAAGACTTTTTTTTTTTTTTTTCTTTAATTTTCCCTGCCTTTATTAACTGCTGCTTAAACATGATTATCCTTACCTCAAACTTGAAAGGTCAAGGTACCTTTCAGGTGGATGTGACAGAATAAGGGTGAATGAGAACTGCAATATAGTTGAACCAAAATGCTACTTATGATATAAAACTTCAAAGACTTTGTCAACTTGAAATTCAGGTATTGTTCCAGATCATATTTAGTAAACCACCTCTAGCAACAGAAGGGGCCAAGCCAACCTCCACTTTAGCAGGAAATCTTCCAGGGAAAAGGGAATCTCCTTTCTTCTGTTGTGGAACCAGTAGCTCCATCTGTCTGCACTGACATAGGCAAATCTCTCTGAAAGTACAAATATAATGCTAATTCCTACAGTGTTACAAAAGCCAAACCCCTTGGCATTATTCATTGCCTGCATGATAGCTGAGGGAGTGAACAGGGGGAGAGGGAAGATGCAGCACAAGGTGCGCGTGAGTATCAGCAGTGCCCTAGCTGCGAGGGCAGCTCAGGTGCCATGGCCGGTAAATTGCTGCTGTCTTTAGCTCCAAGGAGACCAGGTTTGTGCGGTGGCAGTAGCTGTCTTGTAGGATTTCCGCCTGCTCGCAGGCAGCTTGCTTTGAGCGAGGTCCCCGGCAGCCATCAGATGGCAGCAGCTTTCAGTTGTCACTCTGGCCTAGTTTGTGTTCCAAACACTGGGCAAAAAGAGAGGTTAAAGACGGCGCAGCCTTTCAGATCCTAGCATAAATCCGGTTTTGCAATAAAACTAAGACCGTCGCATAAAAGATAAGTTGGAGTTATTCAAGTTGTATGGCGTGAGCCCGAGGTCTCCTCCAGGGGCTCATTCCAGGCTCTGAGTGCTGGGCAGCCGGTTTTGTTGTGTAACTGTGTCATCATCAGCTGAGTTTTGGTATTTTGTTTTCCAGAACTACTAGTGCAATAATAATGAGCCCAGTAGTAATCTTTGCAAAATCCCTTCTCATTGCGTACTATATTGAAGTAGAATGAAAACAAATTGGCAGCAGGCATCTCGAAAATTAGATATTAACTTTCAAAAGTGCATGCTAGTTTGCCCTGTAATAGCTGGGAAGCAAGAACATTATGTTTCAGCGCTGAACCTTTCTGTGGAATCAAAATATTCTCTCACTGTAGCCTGGTTCACATCTGCTGTGGGCCTTAATGTTGATAACAATACTTGTGATTGCAGTAATAGAAATGTAGTCAGGGAAAAGAAAGGGGGAAAACCTCTTATTTGTATTCAGAACTCTAACTCTAACAATGCAGTTAATCCTGCTGCAATTACTGGGGAAAAAAAGAAAGGAACAAATCTAAGAAAAGAAAATTAATGTGAAAAAAACCCACTCCTCTGCATTTAATTAATGTTAAGGATGTGAAATAAACCCACATAATCAAAGCAGTGCGCAACCGTGACAGAAAATTTGGATCAAAATTTGGATCTTGATAAAGACTGTTATTACAGGAATAATGTAGTTGACCACAGAGACAGCCAAAGGAAAAATATACTCCCTTTCACTATAAGGATGTTTAGAGCAAACCAGATTGCTAAGGCTGTTATTAAAGTGACCATGGGATACAGGTTAGAGGTAGCAGCATTACTGGAAGGGAAGTTGCTTAATATCAGAGTTGCTGCTCTGCCCTGTGCCTGTGAGTTCACATATTTCACCAGGCAGTGCTGACAGGGCAGAGGTGCTCCGGCCTCTTTGCTTTCTCCTTCCCAATAAACCTGACAGAGGAGCATAAATCATTTCCCTGCAAGTGGAGAAGGCATGCCCACTCTCCCTGGTTTTAGCAAAGGGACACCTGTCCATTTTATCCCATACTTGCCATTTCCCCTTTTCCTTTGAGCATTTTGATAGGCTCTTCATTTCCTCTCTTTCACTGTTGCCTGATGTGAAACTTTATTGGCCATTTTCTGCTTGTGGCATTTGTGGCTTGAGCTCCTGTCTGTCAGCTTCTTAGGAACTTCAACATGAACTTTCTTTCCTGGATTTGCTCCTTCCTGTAACTTGCTGTCACATGAAGATCTGCCCATGCTACTTTCTGTAGTCTCTTATTACTCATTATATCCGTTTTTTTTTACTTTCATCTACTAGTGCCACCAGCCTTCCGGAATGGATTTCATTTCCCTTCAGTTACTTACACGTTGGATGTCGGAACCCGAAATTCTCACCCAGGCTCCCTTTGGCAGCTATTCACAGTAACAGACACTCACACTGTGACTCATGCAACTCATTTTAGATCTTTTCATCAGGATGAAATGCATTCTGGAAATGCCCATATATCTTACTGAAAATAATAGGGAGTTACACAAATAGGTCAGGTGAAGTCGTGGACACTGTAGCTGTGTAAAATGAGGTTAGATGAAAACCTGTGGTATGTTTCTTTGAAAGGCAGGATAGAAAAAAAATATAGCAAAAATTTATTACAGACTTCTTATAAGTAAATCTTAAGTCAATTTCTTAGAATTATTAGAGAACCCAAATAAATTTTAGATAGTACCTGATTTATATTACAAACATACATGTATTGTTATTAGAATGTTAAATAAAGTTAAGAATGGTTCAGAAGCATCTGTTTTCCTTATGTATTGGTTTGTTTCATGCTGCCCATAAAATACATACTTCTAATCTTATGACTGATGAAAGTTGTGGTTTAGCAGAAGCATCATGATATATTGTTAAAAGAAGACAAAAGAATTTGTGGATGTAGGAACTTAATCCATATATATTATGAAACTATCTCCAGTCCTGTGCTGTAGGATACTGAAATAAAGAGCTATCTAGAAACTACCTTAGGGTGTTCTTTTTTATATATATGAGTATTTTACAACACGTCTTTTTTGATTGTTGAATTACATTCTTTTATAATAAAACAGTTTTGGTTTTTAAGTTAGTCTCCTTGATCAGATATGTCATACCATTGGGTTATGTCATTGCTCCCTACAAGTCAGAGCATACAAAAATGCATTTTACATAACTTAATGAAGTTTTACAGTTTCTAAAATTGCCTGGACTATAACACCATTTATTTAGTTACGTTGGTCATCTGAGTATTGGCTGGTTCTGTAAACACTAAGCTGCACAGTTAATATATTAGAAATGTATCTTCCTGCCTCTCATAATGAACCACCACACTGTCACTGTGGGCTCTTCAGCCCTGCTCACTAGTGAGGCCAGTGCTGAGATCTTTCTACTTTACTTTGACTGAAAAGTTCATTGTGATCTCTCTGGCTCATCCCTTTGACTCAACTCCCTTTTATTTCTCCCACTGGCTTATGCTTCACTGGTGCATCTAATCAGTGCCTTGCCTTGAGGTCTCTGCAGAGTTCATCCCTTTCCTATATGACCATTCTTTTCTTCTGCTCAGTATTTTATCCCTGTTGCTGCACCAGTGATTCCGTATCCAGTTTTCTCTTCATTAATTTTTCTGTCCTCCTTTTGCACTGTCTCCTAAGCAAATCACTTCACCTGGGATTCCTCTCCTAATGTGTCTTGCAGCTCCCTTCTCCTGCAAAATTGGTTCTCAATTCAAACTTACCAATATGGCTACAAAAGTCAAACAATTAAAAATTGCTTTCTAGAAGTGCAGGTTAGGGCATATCGTAAATTCACAATGTGGAACAAAATAAAATGAACAAAATATGAAATATGTCATGCATAATTTTGCCTTTGTTCCCATTCTATGTTTATTTTCTGTAGCAATAAATATTCACATAATGTATTTTTAAAGCCTAACACAACTTATGTGTTACTAAAATATTGAAGATTAGCAGAGTTGTAGAGCTACAATTTAGAAGCATTAATGCTGAGTATGGTACAGCATTTGGTACAGCACCATATGCACAAACCAGATGCTTTTGAAAGGTTTTATCTTTTTATCTTGAGTGCTCCTATGAACTCTGTTATTGTTGCATCCCCCAATTATATCTCATAATTTATAGTATGTTCATCTTCCTAATACCAATATGTGTTATTTGTCTTATTTAACAGATGGAGAACTAAAGAACAGGGAAACCAAGATCCAATAAACACTGACATCCAAGCAGAGCGCAGTTGAGATCTCTAGATTATTAAAAACAAACTCAAAGTCACATGGGATAGACTTTACTCATTATGAACCACATTGCAAGTGACTGCACATTGCAATTCTCAGTCAGAAAAACTCAAAATAAGGATTACTTCTAGATTTACATCTCAGGATTTAATGCAGAGTATCTGAATAAAGGTAACAGAAACCCAAGAGCCACAATGCAACAATGGACACAGAATACTAAAATTTCACATTCTTGGAAGTGTGAAAAAACTCACAATACATTGCTCACAGTAATGAACAAACATACCTGTAAAAGGACAATGCTCTACAATTTTTTCTTCCTTAAACTAGGGATTGAGCAACAGAGGACAGGGGAAGTTAAAAAAAACCAAACACAACAACAAAACGATACTTTGTAAAAATGGAATAAAGCTTTTCCCAAAAAGAAAAAAAAAAGTGGGTGGTGGTATTTCAAACATTTTGTCACTAAAGTCACTAAAGGCAGGGTTTATTGGTGATTAGAACTGTGGCAAATAAAGATGTTATTAAAAGTATCACAGGCCTATAGATGGTGTTTTTATTAAGCCTATAGATTTTGTTTTTCTTTTTTTTCATTGTTAATCATCATAGGAAAGATTAAGGAGCTGCCTATATTGCAGATTTTCTTTATAGGCAATAAACTCTAGGACCATGTCAGTGTGAGCTGGCAAAAGAAGGGACTAATACCTGGCAATTTGATGCCAAATTGATGGAAAGTGGCAAATGGTCAATCAGGTGTTAAAAAGGGCTCTTCCTTGTTCATGCAGATCAGTAAGTCTGACATGTTTATCAATCAGGAAAATTGCTAGAAATTATAACAACAAATAATTAGTAGGCAGAAGGGTAAAGATGATTGGACAAGAATCAGAGAAGCTTCTGTAGAAGAAAACAAAACTATGGGAGTTCTCTGAAGGAACCAAGGTTTATTTGGATAATGTTGATTCAAAGTTATTAACTTGAATTTTCAAAAACAGATAAACAATTCAGTAATGAAACTGAATTGTCACAGAGTAGAAGGGTAAACCCTCTTCCAGATTGCTTGGTGAAAGATAGGAAACGAAGAGTAGGGTGAATTATAATTTTTCACAGCAAGGAATCATGAGGACTCCAGGGATACAGGTTCATAAATGCTGTGGAAAGGTGGTGAGCTGAGGGGTGATATTTTCTGTTGTGATAAAGAATTAATCAGGATAGTAAAAGCATAAGCTGGATGAGAGGAGTGACAGAATAGTCTCATGATATTGAGCAATGAAATAACAGATGAAATCAATGTCAATAAATGGAAAGTCATGCACTGAGGAAAAAATAACCTTCACTGTTCATATACAATAATGGACTCTAAATTAGCTGTTACCACTCCTGAAAGCAACCTTAAATTGCCTGAAAACATCAGTACAATGTTTGGTTGTTGCGTCTTCTGCAACTAAAAAGTGACAATTAAAGTAGGAATTATTAAGGAAAGAATAAGGAATTAAAAAAATCAGATGGATGTGCAAATCCATTGTACACCCTTATCTGAACAATTAATGTGGTTCTAGATAATACATTTCTAAAAGGCTGCAATGGAACTAGAGAGCACAGAGAAGGGGAACAATGATAAACTGTGCTATGGAACAACTTTTATACAAGCAGAGAGTAAATAGGCAAGACTGAAAAAGATGATTGAGGGAAAATCATAGAATCATAGAATAGTTAGGGTTGGAAAGGACCTTAAAATCATCCAGTTCCAGATGAAGCCTGTAAAAAAAAAATAAAAAAAAAAAAGTTTGGAAAAAAAAGAGCAAAAAAGCAATTATTCACTGTTTCTTACAGCATAAGAATTAAGAAGGCAACCAATGCATTTATTAGGTACCAGACTTGAAACAAATAAAAATAATCACATTGGAGAAGAGTTCATCTTCATTTATTAAATTGTGGCTACATCTTCTGGCTCAGGAAGTGCCACGGGTTCTGGACTGCAGAAGCTAGGATGCTATATCATAAAAAAGGATTGTTTGACTTCGTCTATTTCCTATACTCTTCCCTTAACAATCTATTAGACGACATAGAATCATAGAATCGTTAGGGTTGGAAAGGACCTTAAGATCATCTAGTTCCAACCCCCCTGACGTGGGCAGGGACACCTTATGCTAAATCATATCACCCAAGGCCTCGTCCAACCAAAACAGAGACCCAAGTCCAGGGAACTTAGCTGTTCTCAGAAGCTGCGATGTGCCAATTGTCCACAGGGCTAAAAAAAACATGCCCTGTCTTTTTTTATTCACTGTTAGAGGTATGGCCTCAGTGGACATAGTGAGAGTGGTAGGCAGGGTAGCTCTTTGGCCCCAGTAGAGCATTTATTGACTTCTAACATTGACCTCCTTTTCTTTGCCTTACAAAGTTCCTTTAAACTTCTTGGGGCTAGTTAGATCCCTTATATCTTTTAAATCCATTGACTATTCAACCGCATCATGCATAAGTGTTTTGTTCAAAGTGCGAGATTATTTTCCCTTCTGCAGACATATGTATTTTTAAATAAAGATTAGTTATATCTCTAACTGAAATCAGATGATTTCACACATTCTTAATAGTTCTGAAAAAACAGGACATGACATAAAGATTTCACCTTTAACTATGTGCTTATTTGAAGTGCATTTATTTTCTGAAAAGATTGTAAAGATGCTGCTGATGCAAATTATTTTGTCAATACCTGTTCATATGTTTTCAGAGAATAATGAGGAAGATATAGAGCAATGATAAATGAAACAATTATCAAAAGTGAGACTATCATTGTGAATATTTAGATGATTGTGTAGAAATATATGACTGAATTAATTCTGAGAGCGGTCATCTAAGTGCGTGTTGAACTGAGCAAGAACATTCCCTTTAAAAAATTGTTAAAAGGCTTTAACTGTAACATAAATAACAATGTGGTACAAAGTGTTTGGATATGCTTTTAATAGGAGATAAGAAAGGAATTGGAAGAATTTTGTTTAAGGACAAGAAGTATTATTCTCAGACCCTAATGTTATATATACATGTGATTAGAGCTGCTTTGTTAAAATAACATGAAGAGTTTTGGTAAGTCTACATTGTGCTATTGCTGTTACAAATATTGTAGCCATGGCACCAGGTAAACCTAGGAATTTGACCTTGACACATAAAACAATTCTGATCCATTAATCTGATTAATACTAGTGACTAGTCTCCAGCTATGTACCTTGTGGCAGCTGTCACTCCCTGCGTAGGTCATTTCAATTGCTTTGGTTGACAAAACCACAGACACCTCAGCGACAGTGCATCATTACTGTTATAAACTCCAGTTGGAAACTGCATAGACAAGTGCTCACTAGCTCCCCTCCACTTATCTTGAAAACCAGAGAAAATATGTTCATGGCATATTCCCTAAAAGAACTCTTAAAGGCTTGTCTATACCAAGCTCTATCTGAAACCAGAAACAGTGTGAGAACAGTGGGAGAGTCAAGAGGAAAGTGGCAGTGATGACCAGGTTACTGACTAAAATAATTTGTCATAAGAGTTGAAGCACCTGATGATGCTTAATCTGGAAAAACTGTTAGGAAATTGTCATCTTCAAGTATATAAAAAAACTGCTATAGAAAATCAAGGAGTAAACTGGGAAATAAATATTGCCAAGTCTGCCATGTTTATGACAAGAAATAATTGGCTTGAGTTGAAGCAATGTTTTGGATATTAGGAACAGTTAAATGGTGTAGTAGATTTCTCAGGGAAATTATGGGAAGTCCATCACTGGAGACTTTTAGGAACAGACTAGAAAAATACATGTCTCGAATTATTTGGACAGAGATGATTCTGCCTTTGGGCTCAGAGAGGAGCTGGATGACTTCTTGAGGTCCTTTCTGGGCTTATTTTCCATGATTTTATGACTAGGGCAGTCTGCCCAGACTGATGCATTTGGGTGCAAGATCTTTCTAACATGACTGTTCTGCATTTCAGGGCTGAAATATTCCTTTCACTGAATTAATGAACCCACTTAGTGTTAGCTTAGGGTCCCTCTACCAGACTCCAATGTGGCCTGCAGATCTGCTGTTTTGAATCAAATAGCCACCCTAGGCATTCAAAATATACACTTTGAAAAGCAGTCCAGGCACAGCATCTATTGAGATCACCTTTGTGCTCAGGGGTCAGCTAGGGAGACGGCTCCGTTAACTGCTGTCAAACACCATCTGTGAGGGAGTCACACAAAGTGGCACTTCTCCGTTCCAGGCATCACACATTCTTTCCATGGTCCAGGGCATGTGATTCTTGGTTTGGTTTTCAAGAGCCAACATTGCAGGGGGTGCAGGCAGCTGCTATAATCTCTCCTCAGACTCTCTTTTTAGCTCCTTCTTTTAGGGCCTGTGTTTTAGGGGTTGTACACCTATGTGTTGAGTGCTGGTGACACGTGCTCTGCTTGCAGACCACAATCTGTTGTTCTCTGTTATAGGGGTCAGCTTTCCAACCTCACCAGTTTTCCTGTGATAAGCAGCTAGCATTGCTGTGCTATTTCTGGTATACAGGGAATTCCTAGGGAATACTGCAAATACTGTGGCCATATTGTCTAGTGTCAGCTGAAGTGTGTGAGAGGTTGCCAGGGAAAGAAAATTGGATCATATTAAACCTAGTAGGTATCTCAGCCATTCTTCATTTGGCATAATTGCAGAAAGTGATTGATCTCTGTTAGAGAAAAGACAGCCAAAACACAGGCTACATGTACAGCTAGTTTCAAGCAAAAAGCCATGGGTGCAGGGGCTGCCTGAGGTTCTCAAACCATAAGGCTGGGGAATAGAATGGGCTGCAGGGCTCCCTCTTTCTCAAATTCCCACTACAAAAGCATCCTTTGACTTCACAATGCACACCAGCTCTGGATAGCAATAGTCATCTGTGATACGTAGTGGCTGGACTCTAAGTGTCCCTCTGGCTCTCAAACTACGTACTTGCGAGCTGCAGTTTCTATGCCCAGGGTAGGTGGAGCAGCCAGCAGGGCGGATGTCCTTGCCCAAGGACAGTTAGACTTTTTAAATCCCCAATGTTAGAAGCCAGTGAAGTCTTGTGCTACAGCAAAGATCACATTTTCTTGAAATCCAGGAGCAGAGCTAGTGCTCTGCAGTGCATGGACCTGGACAAGAATTTAGGAGAAATATACTTGATTTGTGTTATTATGATAACTTTTCTAACTTGTCCCAAGAGGAATTGTGGGCAAGAGAGAAATTCAGCATCAGGATTTCAAAGCACTATATGATGCAGAATCTAGAGGACTGTTCCTGTAAGGAGAGGTTGTAAGAGTAATGCTGGTGTTCATCTGATAATACAAGGGATTTTTAATCATTAGATATTTTGAATCTCTTAAGAAAACAAGAAGACCCACGTGTGAGTCTCATAAGCCTTTCAACAGAAATGGAATAGTGTGCTAGTGAAAAAACATTCAGGTGTTATGATGAATTTCACAAGGTGAAGCTTTTGTCTTCTGTCTGTAGTTCATTTTCAGGTCCTGAATTGTGACTTTTACAGGGACTGGCTGGTCTTAACTGTTAAAGGGACTAAAAGTGACACATGAGCTTCTTCCTACTGGAATTGAATTAACCTGAGCTCAGCATTTTAAGATCACATGTTCTCATTCTGGTTCTCAAGTTATTTTTGTTTTCAAAACAAGCTCCCTAAGTAAATTGACAAATGCCAATTCAGGTTTTCATGGCATAGCATCTGCTGCTACTTTCTCTGATTAACAGTTTCCAATGTTTCTTACAGATCCTGATACACATTCATGTATGAACACAAACATAAACCCGTGTATGTGTCTGTGTGAAATCGTTGAGAAAAATGCAAAATAACATGAAATCTGAAAAGTGGAAACAGATTAAGATGCTCTTAAAATGTGCTTTGTACTGACAGAATTATGGAATCATAGAATAATTAGGGTTGGAAAGGACCTTAAGATCAGAAGTTTTCACTTTGTGAGAGTACTATGGTTAAAAGCACACTTTTTGGTAAAAAATCAGGAGTATTAATTTGTCACTGTACAATAACTTCAACCTTGAACACTCCTCAAAGAGAAATAAAAAGATCATCATAATGCAAATCTCAGCTCAGAGTACTGGGGATGGAAGGACACATAGGCTGCATTCTCCTCGGAACAGGGGATGGGCACACTGCTGTTTCCCTACTTCTCCTTGGTTATTATGGTCTAAAACGAAGCTGTAACACTTTTCCACCATGTTTCTCTGGGATGATAGAGTTCTGTGAGTGGCCACTGACTGTTGCTGAACAGTCCCCCGGTCATCCACCCCATTAGCAGGTAGAAGGAGAAGGACTTCAAACTGCTGCTACTCCTTGGCCAGGGCACAGTCTGACACTTATAATGGTCTTGTCAAAGTTGGCAGATGTGATTTAAATGAGATTTGAACTCATATTTAGTTTCTGCCTTCAGTTACTAAACCACTTTGCTCCAAAATATATTACTTCACTCCTGGATGCTGTTTTTCTAGGATGCTCAGCTGGCCTATCTTAATGATAATGAGATGGACTGACTGTAACCTCTTGCTGGTATCAACCAGATAGCAAGTCTGCATATCAGTGCACTTTCCTAAAGGGCTGCAGTGATCTCTAGAAGGACTTTGTATATTTGGTTCTGGCTTTTACTAATACGTTGGTCACTGTGAAATGTCCTCACTCTTCAAGTATTTTTTTTTCTTTGAGGTTTTAATAAGATCTTTATACTGCCTTCTATTAGCAGATTATCCTCACAGAGTAGCTTCTATTTAATACATTTGCAAAACTGATGATCTTTTGATCTCTAATGAAAACAAGCATAATTTCCTTTTATCTTTTAAAGCTCATCTACTGCATCAGAGGGTCACCTGACATGTTCAATTCCTTTTATTTTACTGTGATCTTTATTGCAAGATACACATCGTTTTGTGTATAGACAAACAGGCTGACTAGCCTTATATCTGAGCAGCTACACCGCTGACAAGTACAGCTGATAAACACAGAAGCATTTTGCTCAGTCTTGTATTTAGACAATATAGTGGTCACAACAGACAACACCTACCCAGAATGTCAACAAGCTCCAAGTCCATGTGATCAGTTTTTGGGTTTGTCTTTGGTCAGACTTTGGTTTAAGAGAAAACAAAAGCACAGGCTAAACTCCCCCCGGTTTAAACTGGTGTAGCTCCATTGGTTTACATCAGCTGAGAACATAGTCTTGTGTTTGTTCACTGGAAGCTAGCTCAAATATCTTATCCAGGCTAAGTGTTAAAATGATTGCATCTATTCTGATCCGAACAGCTGAAGGTGTCGCTTTTGGCTACAGAAGGTTTTGTCTAAATAATGAGGCAGTGTCTCTCCCAGAGGTCCCAGTTCACACCTGGGGGTGCTGCGGGATGGCTGTAACTTGTTCATTACTGTATTAGCAATGGGTCTAAACCTTGGGATGACTGCAGTACAATCTAGGAAGCTTTGTTTCCATTGTTTGAATGCTGAACAAAACTGGAGTAACTTTCATTTCATTACCCTGCTACTAAGTGTGAATCTATTCCACCTGAAAAATAGTTCCTGTAGCATAATTAAAGAGTGCACATTAAAAAGAAGGCCAAACTTTGCCTGATGTTAAGCCTGCCTGCCTATATTCACTGGATCTGAATATCGGGAAATAGAAAAACTCCTTAAAACCTACAGTATTAAAGAGTTTCATATGGAAACAAAAGACAAGGGAGAGAATTTGCCTGAAACAGGTTTTAAAATAAAAATAAATTTTTATTTATTTTCATAATTTTTCAGTTTTGCCAGGCAAGGATCAATACAATTCCTGTATATTACATGTACCAACTGTAACAGGCTTGGAAGTGAGCTTGGGTGCAGTAATAGTCAGAGAAGTTCCTGAATATCGCCTGTGGCACTAATCTCCAATGCCACTTACTAGTGTTATGAAATCTGTTTGGTGGTTGGAATCAGCATTTTCCCTGAACATCAAAATTTTCTTACACAGAGACAGAACTGAGTTACATATGAGAAAGTTTTTCTGCCGCTTTACAACCAGATGTCTTTGCGCTTTCTGGCTGGACACAGGGTTCTTCCAAAGTGGATCTTTCTTTTGTTGGAGTACCTGGGTGGAGAGCAAGGTAGAGGAAAGGTGACAGCATGGTTGAGGGGCAGCCATCCTAGTTTCAGGGGGAGCAGCCAAAGGCTCTCTTTAGGTTCTAGACTGTAGGAAAACTTGCACTGGGTTTCCACACCACAAAGACTAGAATATCTCTAAATAGATTTAATTGGTTATTGTTACATTTAGATGATCAGCCTGCAATCCCTTCTGGACAATCAACGAATAAATGTCTTGCCAAATATATTACCAGTACCTGTCATAATACAAAACACTTTGAATGTAACTTCTTACTAATTTAAAACAATTTTCATCAGCAGAAGAGCTGACATTAGATATAATTTCATGTTCTCTTGTTTTGCTGAAGACTTCTTGCACATCCTTCATAAGGTGGAGGCAGCCTTTAAAACACTTTTGGTGGATATCCTTGTGATCTTCATCCAGAGAGAAAATCAGGTTAATGATAATTTGTTCACTGGAATCTATGAATGACTTTGTAAATGGATTGTTGCTTGGCTATGCTTTTATTGCTGCTTTTTACTAATAAGAAAGTAAAAGGTTGTAAAGAAAAGGTAAAACTTTGCATTTTTAAAGACTGTCTATGTTAGGTCAGATTAAAGGCTTCTTTGTCTTTGGCATAGTAAAAAGTAAAAGACCAAAATGTAAGCTTTTATGCTAAAATTGGAGGAAAATAAACATCTCTGATACCCCAGGTTACACAAGCCCCTTAATATTATTGGTTGTTTTGTGAGAGCACTACACTTAGTATAGGATAGTAAATTGGTAAATGGTTTACTCACTATATTCCAATTTACTTTCATCATGTAAATTTTTTCCAAGTGGCTGTACTCCACTGGGTACCCCTGCTTTAGCTTATTTGTCTATTACGTAACTCATGGACTCCTGCCAGCCCACTGGAACCAGTCATGTTTGCTAATGCTGGGCTTTTGGTTGTTTACAACCCCTTTAGCTTTGTTTTGTTTGGAAATTCAGCATGAACTGACCTCCTATTCTCAATCAGCAAAGGAAACAGGAACAAATTTGACACTTCCCTTAAGAAAAAAAACCACCAAAACACAAGAAAACCAAAACCCGACTACTAGATACTATTTTGTTATGTAATATGTTACAATTATATATATATGAACCTCAAAATTTGGCATTTCTATTAGTTATTACTTTATAGTGTGTATAGTCTCATTCATCACATTAGGACCATGCTGGAGTATAAGCAGTGTTATAAAAGCTCAGTCTGATTGCTTGCTGCCAAAAGTTACAGAAGCACGATTGAATACTGAAAAGATAACCCCTCTAAGACTCTAGCATTCTACTTGCTGTATTGTTTAAGTCACACACATAGGAAAAACAATTCAGACTCTCAATGGGTATGTGGTTACTCTGCAACAGAGCAAATGCAGAGAAGCCTGTGTTGACAGAGACGTGTCTGAAAAAGGATCTGCCCTTACAGAAGGTGTTTTAGCACAGGTATGTTGTTTCATCGGTACATGTTACATGTTTCCAAACTATACTGTTTTACATTGCAGAACGTCAGCAACTATATTAAATTTTATATAAACATCATAAACTACAGACCTTCCCCGGATAATTTTCAGTTCATAATAGTAAATGCAGTCGGAAAAAAAACTTAATTCTCCCATCTGAGTAAGTTCTTTGAGAGATTTTTGTATTCCAAGATGTCTTTTCCATCCAAATTGCCATTTGCTTTTCTCTCTTTCCTTTTATCTCCAAATCGCTGTCCTCGCTATCCTCATACCATGCATGGGACACAATATTCATCTTGCCCCTCTCTGCCACAGTTGCTGCTGCCTGTATTTGTCATTCCTAATCGTTCTTGATAGCAGCACCTTCATTTCTTGCCTTGCTTCTGCCTGGCAACAGACCCTCACCTTTACCACTGTTGATCTAATTACTTCTTCTAGATTGGCATGGTGCGGAAATATTCATGTCTTTAGCAGGCTCAATTAACAGCACCCCTCATAGAGCAGTGTTACTGCTGAAGGGGAGAACAATTAGCAGTTTATATAAATGGACAACTTCTGAGTGATTAAAGTGATCTGTAAAACTGTCACACTAAGTGAATGCTCTAAAAGGCCTTTGTTCCTCAAAAAACCCCAAAGTCACAAAGGAAAGTACTGTAGTTAGCAAAACTGATATTGAAATTCAAGAACCAGGCAGATTTCCTATGCTGTAGTGACTATGCATTGCTTAATTCTTCTCTTTTGGCTAAGCTCTTATTTATAAAATCAAAGGATTAGGATGCCCTTTTCACAATGACTTGGAGGTGGACAATTCAGAGGAAATCCCCAAATGAAACAATTAATCAGTGATGACTCAGTGAGGACTTGTCCCCTGAAGTCAGCATTAGACCAGTGCTGGGCAGAAGTCAGTGCTGCTGTTTTGTGTGGTAAAAGCCAAGCTGCAGACCCAAATATTTCAAGCAATTAGAGAAGCCAAAACAATTTTTTGTAAGAACAAGGGATTTACTATGCTCCAGCCATGTTTTGTCACTGTCATGCTTTAATGTTTTTCCAGGATTTTCAATTCAATAAATCATAGTTTTTTGTGAAAGACAAAATTTTTAAATGGCGGTTTTTAAATGGTGGTTTCATCTAAACTGGATGCAAGCAGCTGAAAAGTGTGGTGAGAGTTGGTTGCTGACCTAGATATGTAGTGCTCTCATTTGGGCTCTGGTTCCACTGACTATAAGGAGACATCCATGGGTGAAACAGCAGCAATCCAGTACATTAGAGAGGATCTGCATATAGAGACTATAACAGCAAAATACATCAGTCCCTGTGACGGGAATCACATTGAGGAAATGAGGCATTTGTATGGAGAAAATAGGTCACTGCAGTGTGCTTTGATCAAAAATCTCATAGTTTGTACAACAAAGTCTGCACAGTTTCCAGTAAGTAAGAAAAGGAAGTCCTTCTTCCTCCATTAACCTAGAAAACCCAGTGTGGTATTCGCAGCATGAAACTGTCCCTAGGAAGAAAACTCATTGTTCAGAAGAAATATATGTGCTTATTTCTTGTGAGCCAGATTCATCACAGATCGTTTAATGTCTGCTTCAGGGGTGCAAGAGACAGAATTTTCTAGTATCTTGTCCCTGAAATAATTAGATATTTTGCATCTGGCGTTCTGTGATAGGAAAGCAGTCATATATATGGTATGTGAAGAAGTCATATTCAGACCAGTGGGCAGATAATTAAACAGCATCAATAACCTATGTCCTGTCTTTTATCTCCTCTCCCGATTGGAGAAATATTTTGAATGCACATGTGCATAGCCAAGAAGAAATTTAAGCCAGAAACTCGGGTGCGCTCTACCCTTAGTTAAAATACCTAAAGTTGTGTATGAAGTTTTGGCCAGATCTTGCAAAACCTTTACCACACTGCTAAACCATGGGACTTTCATGCACCGGGTTATATTTTCTGAAGTTGCTACTAGCTCAGACAAAGCTGGAATGAGAGAGCAGAAGTTATGAGATATCAGTAAATGTCAATGTTAATGTTACCCAGTGAGCCAGCTACTTCTGGCCTGATCCAGTGCTTGTTCAAACAGTCAGCTGATCTATACTTTTGCCATGTACTTGTGGTAGGAACAGCCTGATCTTTTGAGGAAGAGATAGCCGGAATAGGCAATCCTGGTATGCCTTGTATGGTTGAGTAAACATTTAAGTTTTCCTTTGCAGGAACTGTGCTTTCATCTGACAATTTAAGAGAAAACAAACTCTTAGCAATATGAAAAAAGCATCTCTCAGAAGAACAACAAATTCCGACCAGTCTTGGCAAATTATGTCAATAATCAAATTTATGAAATAAATGTTATTCCATAAAAATCCATAAGATTTTTTTTTTTTTCATGTACATAAGTGTCCAGATTCTAGACCCAAGTGCTTGCTAAATGTTGATCAAGAGGTGCTTCCAAGGGATTTTTAAAGGTTGTCATTCCCCACTCTTCATGCTGCTCCCAGATTCACTGTCTTGACAGCACAGCCTCCTGCCACTGTGATTTATTCTGATTTATTCTGGAGGACTTGAAGTGGAAGTCAAGGTGAATGTGCCATAAGAGCACCAAAGCAACTTGAAACTACTAATGAGCACTTGCCTGGATCCATAGGAGCCTTACTATGGGAGCAGTTATCCACAGGCTAATTGCAGTGACCTTGGGGCTGTGAAATGCTGGCCTAACTTCTCTTTTATACACCAGTTTAAACGTATGCTGGACTGAGATCCAGAACACAGAGGGGTTTTATAGGATTGTTATCTTGTTTGTCTCTCCATGTGCCTGGTGCATCTTGTTGTAAATCAAGATGTTAACTTTTATGGGATAAGAATTTTATTTCTATTTTGTGGTTATAAGAAATCTAGTATGGAAACAATGTTCCTTATACAGCTTTACATAATAGTATGACATATGCTTTTCAATAATTGGAGTAATTTAATTCCTTTCCTGAGACCCAGGTCAAACCTGTGTCATTGAAGTTTCCATTTCCACAATTTCATATAATAGTGCTTTATTTCCTGCAGAGCTAGAATGTAGCTTATAAAAACATAAGGGATTTGCTGAATTGGTTACAAGCAAGATAGACAGATGGAGAAAAGAAAGCAAAATCCATGGATTGATTGTGATTTACCTTTCTATTCTCATGCTTGATGTTTCTCTGTGAGTGTTCATGGAGAAAATAGTTATACGGCAGTTTAAAGTGAAATAGACAACAATTTTTAATTTAAATATTGAAGACCAGAGAAAGGCTTCCTATGAAAAGGAATCTTCAGTCCCATGTTTGATACACTTCCAAGTTCCAAACCCAACTACTGTACACACAATTTTTTTGCTATTGATTATAGTATATTACAGTATAGTGCTGCTACTTACCACAGTATATAACCAGAGCCTTAGAAGCTCTCTGTAGCTGCCTGTTTATATTCTCCAGGGTATGTCTGCAGTGGAGTTCAAAGGGATGGCCTCAGTTTGTGTAGACATACTGAAGTCGATTTTGAATGGTCTAAGTAGAGCTTAGAGAGCAGTATAAATGACCTAGGTAAACGAGAAGGTAAGACAGCCTGTTCTGAGCTGCTGTTGGGAAGCTACTCTCAGCATCTGATCTACATAGCGTAGTACAGAGGTAGAGAAATTTTCCTTGCAAAGGACTGAGTTGGCTTTCTAAACAACTTTTATGCACTGTAAGATAGTATGTATCTTAAAATCAGGAGGTCATAGCTTATACAAAGTGAAATCCCAGACTTTATTCAGTTTCCACCCAGAAAGTCCCCTGCAGCTTGGAAGCTTCTGGCTTAAAAATACCTTCTTATTAAAAGCTTGACTCAATGTATATAAATACTACAGACCAATATCAACAGCTCCTCAAAAGACAAAGTCTAGAAGGAAAAACAAAACCCACAAAGAAGTGATATATACAATATCACTGATTTAAACTTGTTAACAAAGTCAAGCACTAAATCCAGGTATTCTGAATCTTAAACCTGAAGTCTGTGCTTGCAGAAAGGCAGTTTAATGATATCCAGGAGTGATTTCTCATGAATGTTTTATGAATGGAATTTGAGATAAGCACCCCAAGGTATAGCTTTATTTCTTCTGAGCTGAAAAGAAAGCTACTGAACAGACACAGCATGACTGGAGAAAGTTTGTAATTAAAGATCTGGAGCCAAAGTTATATCTCAGCCTCCGAAAGATTTATTGGGTTATCTTGACAAGTTGCAGTTGTGTGACTTTGCTGGTACATATGCACGACTGTCCATGAGCATGCACATGGAGCATTTCTGAAATACATCATGGTGTCTGCAAAATGTGGCTGTTAGCTCAGCAGTCTCCACATACTTCCCTGAAGCAGATGTATATTGGCACCTGTTTGCCTTCCCTGTTCATTCCCATCACCGCTTCAAAGGATCTTGCACTTCGCAAGTGAGTGGCCTCTTTGCTGCATAGACTGTGTCCTTGTGCAACTTCCAGTGAGTGCCGTGGCACAGGGCTACCGACTGCTTCCTCTGACATGGCTTAAAGGGCTTGAGATGTAAAAGCAGGCTATGTCACTACAGGGACACTGACACTGCCATGGAGGGGTAGGTTTCACCATGATAAGGAGCTTAACTCTCATGGTAACTCATCACTCCTATCAGCAGACTTTGTGACACTACTGTCTCTTTCTTTGCTCAGTTCTCTCACAGGTGAGCTTCCTTCTTGTGTATTGTAACTTGGTTCTTGCAAACAGGAGTTATTCATGATGAGAACATGAAACCTATGCAGCACAAATCCCAGGATCCTCTTTGCTTGACTGATAGCCTGATACTTCAGAAGGAAGAGAGTAAGCAAATGTGTTAGCAGAGAGAAAGACCCCCCAAGGAAATGAAAATACAAGCTGTTAGGATGACACAATATGAGATAAAGTTGATCAACTGAACTGACTTGACATACTGACTAGTTCCTGTCAAAGTAGCATAGCATCACCCAAAAGCATACAGCTACCAGGCAGGAATTTGTAAGTACAGGAGCAATTTTTCATCTTCAGAATAGGCACGGCTTTTACTTCCTAAGTTTAGTAATTTGGCTTCCTAAGAAGCGCCTTTTTAAGAGAGCAAACAAGCTTTTGTTAAAACATGGCAATGTTGATGAAATTTGATTTTAAAAAAAAAATAATAGAGCATTGTAAGTCTACGTGCCTTCTAACCCTTTTTCCTTCAGAGATTGATTGCTATTATAGTCTTAAGAGGTATAAAACATTACTCACAAGAGGTAAGCAAAATGCTTTTGATTTATGCTTAGGTCAAATGACCCATAATGAAGACTTTTCAAAATTTAATTTTCTTAAATAGTTCTAAATGATGTCTTTCCAGTTCCCATTTTGACTTTTTAGCTGCCAATGTTTTTTTTAAGGAAATCCATTTCTATGATGAACTTTACTATCATTTTTTTATTTTTTCTTCATTTTGGGTCCAAGAAGTGGCTGAGCAACACCCACAGAAATTGTTTTTTTACCTGGATGTTGACTACTAGGTGATTTTTCAACTACTCTTGCATGCATGACAAAATAAAACCAGATAAAAAAAAAATAAAGGAATATCTGATGCTTCAACTTTTAATCAGCGCACCTTACATTACTACTTTGGGTCATTTATTGCTGCTTTAGTAGGACAAAACAGGCAGGGAATGGGGAGAGCCAGCCAATCATCTCTTTTTTCGTGACCTGTCCTAAAGCAACAACTTTCAGACTTTTCCCTTGTGCTCCTCCCTCATATTGCCTCCCCAGCAAACTCCTGGCCTTTGTTTTCATAAAGTGCTATGAGAAGGGGCTGACAGTGAGGAGGAGGATGGCACCTCAAGGGAAAATTATAATGCACACCCCAGCTTGAATTTATGATGGTGGGCAAAGGAAGCCTGTGTCTACAAGTGCCTGCCATACTGCCACTTCCATTCCCGGCGATTCTGTGGCCATGCAGCTCCACTCAAAAATCCCTGAATTTTCTTTGAGGCTTCTTCCAAAGGTCATGGACTGCTGACTTGAGCTGAGGTGATGAGAAAAGGGGTTTTCACAAGTGGTTTACATGTAGGTGATTGATTAGTGAGAGAATAGAAATTTTGCAAGATGTGCATTGCTGAAATTAAATATAACTGTTCATGAAGACATGTTCTGCCTAAAAGAAATGTATGCCATGAAAGAATACAGACATAGGCATAAATTCTATATTGTATCCTATATTCAAGGTATACTTGCTAGCACACACACACATACGCAGAGTGTGTATATATGCATATATGTGCATATCATCAGAAGCTATTTCTCAGTTGTGCCTATCAAAATGGTGTCTGTGGTGGAAGCGAACCATCTGCTTCACAACACTTCTTTTTTTTAAGATCTGCAGTATGGCAGTTTAACACATACAATGTCACTTCAAGCCCTCCTCCCCCAGATGAACTCAAATATGTCACTGGGTCGTCCCATCAGCTCTACGTTGTCTCTGTAAACAGAAACCCTATCTCCCTGCAGTCTGAGTCAGCAGCTGTACTGGAGCAGGACCTATCTTTAAGACTCACAGAATGTGTAATCTGATGTTGAAAAACCCACAGAAGGGTATTTGCCACCTGACTCTGGAATGAACAGCAACCCTTTAATAGGAGTTTCTACAAATCTGTCTTCACACACAGATGAAACCTCTGTGTCATTGGCTTGACTCTTTCAAGGCTGGAGGAAATCCCTCCACTTTAAACTATTTCTCTGGGAGTTCTGACTCTGAAGTTATTACCTGCCTGTGTGACATTTTAGGACTGATGCAATGTGCTTATCAGTTTTGCATATCATATATTTAATGTGCATATTGTATTTACTTCCAATTTTGGGATTTAGACATAAATCCCCTTCGGGTATCAAGGAAATTAATATAGCAATTCAAATTTGACTGAAAAGCCTTGGTGATGCACAAATAGCTGACAGGAGCATGAACAGACCTAGAGAAACATTATGAAACAACATGTTGACATACAGCTGCTTTCATTCTGCATCCCATTAGAACTTCTGCACACGTTTTAGTGCCCTCCTGCCAGCACAGCTTGTATGAATTCCCCTCTAGCATTATCATTAAATGTACTCAAGAAATAGGCCACACATAATTATTTTTGCTGACACTGCGGGAGGGCAAAGATGCTTGTGCTAGAAACTGCTACAAGTATTTTCCAGTTGTGGGACACATAATTAATATACTTGGGTGGACAGATTCCTTTTTCCTGTTGCATTTTGATAAATGAGGTACACGTCAGCTTCCACCACAAACCCTGGTGGAATTGAAATACAGTTATTGAGATCCTGGGGCTGATGATATGGCATTATTGACACTGCTCTCTCCTTTATTCATAATAAGGCAGCACAGATTTATCAGTATGTTTTGTCTTTTATTACTTATACACTCCCACCACCAAGTGACTTCCCCAGAAAAAAAAACAGAAAACCACCACAATACTTTGTTGCAAGTTATGTTGTGTGGGAAACTAGGCTAAATAGAATTAACAACATTCTCCACATCAACAGCGCACAGCATGATCTTGTTGAAGAATTATACTGCCTCATAATCCTCAAACAAATAACATTATGCTATAATGGATTGTTTTTTACTTTCTAAGCAGAAGATGGTAGGTTTGTTTTTTCCTATTAAACTTAATTTTCATTTCAGACACTTTTCTTGAAGTTCATAGCTGGGAAAAGGAAACTTCTTTTGTGAATCTGTTGGTGTAAACAAAGCTTACTCTCCTGTTTTATAATTTATCATTTATTTCTTTTCTGCTGCTTTGAATCTGAGCATTGATGGAAGAAACTGTTGGTTAATCAAATGCACTTGCCATTCTCGATAGCAAACAAGAATGAATTGTTAAACAGACCATTTATTTCATCTCATTTTCACAAATGGGAAAAAAATATTCCTAAATTAAAATAATAATGATTAAAAACTCCCCACTTCTTGCTTTCCTGCAGCCCTCCAGCAACAAGAATGACTCTGAAAGAGCATCACGATTGAAGCTTAGTCCCTTACCCTCCAGAACCTCTCCTTAATGTATAATTGATAATAGTGATGTGAGCATAGTTTCAGGTCAATTAAATTTTTTATATAATTTTATTATTTTTCCCTTTTTGTTCAATGCTTCAGTCTCTAAATGAAATATTTCCAAATAAAACAGAAATGTATTTTTCAAAAAAAAATTGAAAGAAATCATTCTAGCTTTAAAAGGAACATTTTTTATAAACCAAGATTATTTAATAGATGTTAAAACATACTTCTAAATAATGTTGATCTACTTCAGAATATATTACTTACATATAAAATTAAAAGTCTGAAAATTATTATGCCAAGTACTTAAAAATCTTTAGACACTTTTGGCCCCTGGCTATTAATCACTAATAACTGCTTTTCTGCACTGGATTGAGAAGGGAGTCATCTCCCTGCAAATTAAAAAGCCTTGAAGGCAAATACAAATATATAAGAGCTCATTCTACTCCTGATTTTCCTGGGCTTATCCCATCTTGTTGCCACATTCCCTGTTTTTTTTTTTTGTCATTACATTGTTTTCTGCCAAACTGAAAAAAGAAAATAGCAACTGCGTAGTTGCAAGAATCTTGTCATGCTCATTTTTCTTTTGTGTTTATCCTGTCTGTATGGTCACTCAGTAAAATATGACCTTCCCAAACACTGCCATCAGCAACTACTTTGGAACAAAGCTCAGTCTCAAAAACATTAAACATAAAAAACTCCACTATACCCACAAAATTTGAAAGATGGTTGTATCTTCCATTATGGATTCCACTTTGACATTTTTAGTGAATTACATTATGTGTACCAGGGGTATGCCACACAGTTTCCTGTTGCTTTTACCTTTACACCATGTTTCAAGGTAGTCTAGTCCATTGCAATAGACTATACTGTTATTCTTTCCTGAGAGGTGATGAAGACAGGGACCCACTGCCACCAGGAAAGACCATTGTACTTCAAAGAACACCAAAGTGTTGCTGAATTTAGCTCTTCCTCTTAAAAGCCCTCTGCTGAAGATGATCAACTTCACAGGCTATTAAAATATAGAATTATGGATGTTTTTCAGAAGATGCATAGGCTGAGAAAGTTAGGGCTGTTCAGCCTGGAGAAGAGAAGGCTGTGTGGAGACCTCATAGCAGCCTTCCAGTATCTGAAGGGGGCCTATAGGGATGCTGGGGAGGGACTCTTCATTAGGGACTGTAGTGATAGGACAAGGAGTAATGGGTTAAAACCTGAACAGGGGAAGTTTAGACTGGATATAAGGAGGAAATTCTTTCCTGTTAGGGTGGTGAGGCACTGGAATGGGTTGCCCAGGGAAGTTGTGAATGCGCCATCCCTGGCAGTGTTCAAGGCCAGGTTAGACAGAGCCTTGGGTAAGATGGTTTAGTGTGAGGTGTCCCTGCCATGGCAGGGGGGTTGGAACTAGATGATCTTAAGGTCCTTTCCAACCCTAACTATTCTATGATTCTATGATTCTATGACCATCAAGGCAGGAGAACTTGTGTTTACACCCACTCACACCTGGTAAAAAAGGCCAGATTCTGACTGTATCACTCCTTTTCCTTAAAAAAGAAATCTCCATCAAATTTCCACATGGATCAGGTAGATGATGGCTCTGAATACCCTAATTAATCCATTAGTTTGCAGGCTCAACTCTATCCATGAGCAAGCAGTGTGTAAAGCCTCCTCCTCACTTCTGTATCTCCAGCATACCTTCATGGCTGAGCAGGCCTGACTCATGGTGAAGAGACAACTGCCACAGATGATGCTGCCATAATCCAGTACTGAGATACCAATAGGAGGGGGGATGATGTATATAAAAAAAACACATGCCTCACAGGAATTCTGCAATATATTTACCTAAACAACCTAAACATTTCCCAGACACTGGGATGGTATAAATAGATCAGTAACAAACTATCAGGAGAAACAAGTTTTTTGCAACAAAAGTAGTGGAGGTAAAGGAGATAAGTTAAAGACAGCTAAAAAATCAACACAACAAAATAAGTATTAAAATGTTTATATAAAATGAAGGGTGTATTTGCAGACAAGAATTAATTAACCCTCACTCTAAGACATCTCTCAAAAAATCACTCTGGCTGCTCACAGGAGCTGGAAAGATGCATTCATTGTGAAGTTGTGGATTTCCCTACCAAAGGGGAAAATCCAGTTTAATAAGACACAGCTTACCAATAGACATGTTTCTTCTTCTAACTTCCTGGGTGTTTTGGCTTGTAGATGAGGGGAATCCACCCATTATCTTCTGCTGCCACCTGCACACTCGCTTCTAAGTGACTGATAGATGTCAACAATGCTCACAGCAACTTGAAGACTGGTGAAGCCAAAGCCAGTGCAGAGCTGTGTTACTGTCCTACTGTTTTTTCTTAGTGTTCCTAGTGACCATTTCCTAGTGTTCTCTGCAAGGTTAAACCTAATGAAAGACCTGCCTGCATTGACCTTGGGCATTAAGGTAACTGGTATTTTAGTAGTCAGGCCAAGAAATGACACAGACCCAGCTAAGGGCACCGAGATTCTCGACTAAATGCAGAAGTCAAGGTAGGCACCTCAGAATAAAGTTCATTCTAAGGTGGAATTTTGACATAGCTAGAAAATAGAGAAAGCTGATCCCTCCTCAGAAACTGAGTGCCTCATCTGGAGATGTAGGAAGTCATTACTGTCTCCTCCTATCACATTCTTTCCATAGAGTAGGCATCAAGACACCTGTTATTTCTAAGAACTGGGAAAGAATTGCACTTATAAAGAGATACAGCTGATGGAAACTGCTCTTTTTCAAGTGCTCCAAGGTAGGAGCGCTCATTCAGGACTGTAAGACATCAACCAGGACTAGACTACAAAGCAAAGTAGAATATGGGACTGTTACCTGTCTCTGAGACCAACTTGCACAGGCCGATCATGTCCAAATAACATATCACTTGGCTCTGCATCTCTGTTTGAGTATGGTATTCCTAAAGCCCTGCATGGAATCTTTTCTTTGGAAGTTTATTTTTTCCTCACTAGAAGTGCCTGAATAAATGGAGGATTAGTGGTGCAAACCAGGATGTCTTTATGGCATAAGACTGAGGATGTGTGTGAATGTGGTCTTGTCTAAACTGCATAGAAGGTGAGCCAGGCTATGTTATCAGGCAAGTAGTGAGGATGACTAGCAGTGCCATGCTTGAGGTTTGTTTTGTGGGATGGTGTGACCTCAGCTTGGTATTCTAGGTGTTCCTACACTTCCTTTCTCCCAGGACAACCTCAACCATGAACAAAACCTGAGGGAGGATAGTCTCCACCTCTCAGGTGGGAGTGCAGGACTTATTGTTAAGAGCACAAGACTGGCTGGATCTAAGTGTCTACGCTGAAGGAAAGGTGCCCAGGGTCCCTGCCACTCCCAAAAGCTCATGTATCTTAGAGTGAACTGCCTTGGGTAAAATGCAGAACTGCATGACTAGCTTCCTGCCTGCCTGAGGAAACAATTGAACTTACATCTGCTAGCAAATCTCCATTCAATTGGCAGACTTACAGAAAAAAGAAATAGGTAGCCTGTCCACATGGGCATATGTATGGGTGGGTGTGTTTTGGGGGAAAGGGGGGGGGGGGGCTGTCCCAATGCCCACTCTTTTAAAGAGAAGCTTAATTCTGTCAATATGGATATGTTTAAAATCCATTTACTGGGTTGACACCCTTCACTCCAAAAAAACTTTAGGCAAAGTAATGACTAGTAGTTTAACTATATATGTTATAACTATAGTAGTTATATTCCAGCAGTGCTTTAGAGAGCATTGGTGACTGAGCTGCTCTGGCTGGAGCAGTCTGCACATCTCTACAAGCACAAAGAGCCCTTGGCAATCAAGGAGTTTAAAAGTCAAACACAGAGGCTTTTAGAGAGCAAAAGTCTTCAAGGCTGAGAAGGAGAATGATTTTTTTTATTACTGTTTTTTCCTCAGTTTTATCTCTGATCTGTTCCATGTCTTTTATTAGCTGTATTTCTGACTTGCCCTGATGGGACATGTTGGTGCTGAGACAGGGTAGCCTTGGGTCTAAAAGACATGAAAGAGGAAAATTACTTTCTCCACTCATCAGATATAGAACCTGGAACTGATTTTTCAGTTCTCTGCTCTAATTACTGCCTACTGCACCCTTTCTGGGAGTGGTGTGTTTTAGGATTATTGGAACACTGACCTTTGACTATAGACCCCTCTGACTCCTTTCCTCTGTGGATTAATTTGGTTATGTCAATATTTATGTTATAATCTCGGGAATCTGTATTTGTGTTTGGGAACTTATCCAGAATTTGACTGTCTGGGAAAAAAAAAATAGTCTGTTTTGTGTATGTAAAAGCTTTTTCAGGTCAGGCAGAAAAGAAGTAGGTCAAACCTTATATCCTCAAATTTTGATCTAAGGTATGGGAAAACAAAAATAAAAAGGCTTCACATGGCTTAATGCTTATGCTTTGAGACTCTTTTTCTACTAGAGTTACTCTGAGGACACTCATACAACTGTATGCATAGATACTAGGGCAGTGACTAGTAAAGATCACTTTTGTGAAATAGGGCACTTTAAAGTTCATTAACATCTGTATGATCCAGGTACTCATTTTTTTCTCTCTTTCCTTTGTTTGCCTTGGAACTTCAGTACAGTCAAGGACAGTAAAAGGCAGAAAAGTGAGTTTGAAATATATTCAGCTGATATTGTGTGGAGCTGCTATCTGCATGCAGAAGAATAAACTCTATTAATTTCATTACTATGTCTTATCAGTCCTAGGTCAAGCAGTGTATCTGCTGTCATTTTTTTAAATGGTCAATTATAGCTTTAATTAAATTAAGCTAAGGCTTTAATGACAAAATTGTGTAGCTGAAGCCTTTCAGATCCTTCTCTCTTTATCAGTTACAGTTCTGAAATAAGATTGTGCAGTGACACCATTTTCAGGTAAGTTTTTTAACAGTAACAACAGAGGAAATGATATCCTGGATCTTTAACTACCAGGTGTCTGTAAAACAGCTATTCTCTGGGGAGCTGAAAGGAATGCAAAGGGAAGAAATAGCTGTTTTGGCTGGCAGCCTAACCTGCACTGGCTTTGCCTGTACTGTGGGAAAACTTACTGCAGTGTCACAGCCCTGCTACTATCAATTAGTGTCAATATGCACAAAGAACACCAGATATAAGGCCAATGTTCTGGAAATACAACAAGCAAAATGATGTTTTGCAGCAAAGCTGAACTTCCACTTTGTATGTGAAAGAGGATCCAGAAAAGGAAAAACAAAAGCAGATTAGTCATACATCTAAATTTAGTTTTTTTCCACATATGCTATGTTTCAGATAGGTCATGGAAAATAATGAAGTCAGTGTTCTGAGATGAAAGGAATCCCACTGTGGCCTGATATGAACTCATGGAAGCCTGATAGGAGGATTTGACAGGGAATGTTGAAGACCTTTTTTTATTATCCTTTTAACAGCAACTCCTATCATGTTGTCAGCTGAGCAAACAAAATTGGCCCACTTCTCAGGCCTCCTCTCCAATATGTTCTATAATCAGAGAGCTGACTTAATTTTCTGACTCTACTTAAAAGTTGCATGTGATTTTTCCTAGAGGAAAATGGGATCTGTTGACCAGCAGAAGTGTTGCCCCACAGAGAGCATACAGACTTCCTTCTCAAACAGCTAGATAGGACATGGCACACAAGACACCTGCTTGCAGTGTAGGCATCCTACTCTTTGCTGGTCACTGTGGACAAAGTTTAGAAGTAAGGACTGGTAACCAGTGTTTATTCATTTATCTTTGTAACCTACCCTGTGCATTTTGCTGTGTTGCTCAGTTCTGCAGTAGTGCAGTAAATGAAGTAAACATAACAGAATACAGAAACTGAACATTATGCATGCAACTATTCTAATTTACATGTTTTACACTGCTAACTGCCTCCCATGGGTTACAAGACAACACTGACATATTCCTACTGTCAGTATGTATTTACCAAGATCAGAAAGAGAGCTTGGAAATTGGGGCACAATTTGGTTAATATCATTAATAGTGATTAATAGACAATTGGTTAATATCATAATAATTGTGATCAATTTCCTAGTGTCTAAATTAATCAACATGACTGTAACAGGTGAAGCCTGGCTTAAAATCCATCACAGGCTATCAGTACTTTGAGTCTTTTGCCCTGATATACTGCTGTATTTGTTCGCTTATATTTCTTTAATTAATTTATTTATGTGGAAAGGACCTTGTTATGTGGTTTTAGTGAGTTTTAGAATTGAATTTTTGCCTCATCTAAGGACATACTGCTCAGGTGTTCAGTGTGTGAAAATCAGAATCAGTCTATTATTAATCATAGTTTTGTAGGCCTTCTTGGAAAATAACAATGTTGACAGCAAAATTTATTACTGTTTTCCTGTGCACTCTTCTAGATTATACTCAGCTCAGAGAACACATGTTGAGCTCTCCCCCTCTTAGGAAAGGGTAATGGGCATGACTCCTTGCTAGTGGTAGAAATAATGCAGTATAGTCACAATTACCTGAGCCAACACTGAACAATCCATCTTCAATACTGGGAGCAACCAAAGTTAGTACAGAGTTCCAACTGGCTTTAAATTATGGCTCATAAAATTGCTGACACCTGAATGAATTCAGTTAGAGTCATCGTATGACACTGCATTGCACCATCTAGACAAACTTCGAGGCCCAGGGACTTCAGTCATTGCTGGGCAGCAATCATACGGATTTTGAGAACCTGGTGTTTGAGGTTAGCTCTGTGGTTAAGTAAGTGTTCAAAAACAGTGTGATAGCCCCTGTTTAAAAACTTGGCTGCATGATATGCTGATGGTGTAAACTGGTGATGATCCTTTCCAAGGGTTATGAAGCTATTGGTTTTGGTACATGCATCCTTGAAAGCAATAAAAGAAATCCTGGCTGATTCAGACAGAATTCCTTCTGGTGACACCAGTTGCAATATTGTCCCCTTTGCAACCCTTCAGTTTACTTATAATAGAATCATAAAATCAGATCGGTTGGAAAAGATCTTTAAGACCATTAAGTCCAACCATTACCCCAGGACTGCCCAGACCACCACTAAACCATGTTACTGTGGGCCTCATCTACATGAAAAAAACATGTAGATGGAACACTTCCAGGATCAGTGATACTATCACTTCCCTGGGCAGCCTGTTCCAATACCTGATTACCCTGTCTGTAAAAAAAATTTTCCAATCTAAACCTCCCATGGTACAGCTTAAGGCCATTTCCTCTAGTCCTATTGCTTGTTACTTGGGAGAAGAGACTGACCCGCACCTCACTACAGTACTTATATATTTGGCAGAAAACTTGCCCTTGAATGGTGATTATGCAAAACAAAGCCTGAAAAAGCAGTTCAGAAAAATCACTCTCTAGTAAGACCTAAATATCTTTTATAGAAGTATTCTCCTAATCTGAATATAGCCATAATAATTGCCTATAAACCATCAGATCTTTTTTTTTTTTTTTCAGGTATTCTGCTACATAATACAAATGGGTATAATAAAGTGGGATATAGGCATAGCTCTTTTGCCTATCTCACATTGGTGCATGGAACATGATTGGACAGCAAGAAGGCAGAGATGAAGCCTTGGATTCAGCAACATGAACGGCTACATAACCAAGCCAGAATAGTCCTACACATAACTGACATAACTGAGCTAGAAAACACCTCAAAAAGCCACTCACTCTGTCTTCATGCCCAAGAGAGAATCAGCTCTATCTATGGTACTCCTGACAGTTCATCTAATTTATTCTGAAAGACCTTAGAAACTGGAGATTTCACGGTCATACCACACAATCTATTGCAGCATTTCACAACTTTTATTGTTAGGAGGCTCTTGACACCTCATATAAAGACCTCTTGTTGAAATTTAAAACCACTGTGTTTGGTTGTAACAGCATGCACCTGGAATGTGGTCTGAGCAGGCAGATTTTAAAGTATTTGAAGACTACTTTTTCCCCTCTCTTCCCTTATTTGGGCTGAAGGGCCCTAGTTCTTCCCATTTTTCCTTGTAATCCCGTATAACATGTTCTTGTTCTTACAGGGATGATATTTTTTTCTCCAGGTCATTTCATCAAATAATCAAAATTATTTTGAATTTTGGTCCTAAAATCAAAAGTGTGTTCAGGCCTTTCCAGTCAGATTTCCTCTCAAGATCTGAAAAGCTTACTCTTTTTTTATCTATAATTCAGGATTTTTTGGGGAAAATACCAAGCATAATGCCAAAGAAACACATCTGATGAGCTTCAATATAAATATAATTGTAGTTAAAAGTGAACATGAGAGAGCAATATGCAGTAACTGGTAAATTCAGCCAATTTACTTCTCATAGAATCATAGAATCATAGAATAGTTAGGGTTGGAAAGGACCTTAGGATCATCTAGTTCCAACCCGCCTGCCATGGGCAGGGACACCTCACACTAAACCATGCCACCCAAGGCTCTGTCCTACCTGGTCTTGAACACTGCCAGGGATGAGGCATTCACACCTTCCTTGCGCAACTCATTCTGGTGCCTCACCACCATCACAGTAAAGAACTTTCTCCTTATATCTAACCTGAACTTCCCCTGTTTAAGTTTTCTTCCGTTACCCCTTGCGTTACAGCTGCAACTTCCTCAGCCTGTCTTCATACGGGAGGTGCTCCAGTCCCTTGATCATCCTCGTGGCCCTTCTCTGCACTTGTTCCAACAGTTCCATGTCCTTTTTATGTTGAGGACACCAGAACTGTATGCAGTGCTCCAACTGAGGTCTCACGAGAGCAGAGTAGAGGGGCAGGATCACCTCCTTTGACCTGCTGGTCACGCTCCTTTTGATGCAGCCCAGGATATGGTTGGCTTTCCGGGCTGCAAGCGCACACTGAAGCTGGCTCATGTTGATTTTCTCATCAACCAGCAGCCCCAAGTCCTTCTCCGCAGGGCTGCTCTGGATCTCTTCTCTGCCCAACCTGTAACTGTGCCTGGGATTGCTTCAACCCAGGTGTAGGACCTTGCACTCGGCATGGTTAAACTTCATGAGGTTAGCATCTGCCCACCTCACAAGTGTGTCAAGGTCCCTCTGGATGGCATTCCTTCCCTCCAGCATATCAACCGACCCACACAGCTTGGTGTCATCAGCAAACTTGCTGGAGGCACACTCAATCCCACTGGCCATGTCAGCAACAAAGATGTTGAACAAGACTGGTCCCAACACCGATCCCTGAAGCACACCACTCGTTACAGTTTTCTGGCTGAATACTGATCCGTTGACCACAACTCTGCGTGCGGCCATCCAGCCAGTTCTTTATCCTGCAAGTGGTCCATCTATCAAAGTGATGTCTCTCCAATTTAGAGACAAGGATTTCTTCTGTGACAGTGTCTAACACTTTGCACAAGTCCAGGTAGATGACATCAGCTGCTCTACACCTGTCCATCAGCTCCTTCACCCTATAATAGGAGGCCACCAAATTGGTCAGGCAGGATTTCTCCCTAGTGAAGCCATGCTAGCTGTCACCCAGCATCTTGTTGTTTTTCATGTGCCTCAGCATGCCTTCCAGGAGAATCTGCTCCAAGATTTTGCCAGGCACAGAGGTGAGACTGACTGGTCTGTATTTCCCTGGGTCATCCATTTTCCCCTTCTTGAAAATGGGGTTATATTTCCCTTTTTCCAGTTGTCAGGAACTTCACCTGACTGCCAGGATTTCTCAAATATGATGGCCAGTGGCTTAGCAACTTCATTCCCCAGCTCCTTCAGGACCTGCAGATGGATTTCATCAGGTCCCATGGACTTGTGCATGTTCAGGTTGTTATGATGGTTTTGAACCAGTTCCTCTTCTACAGTGTGCCCAAGGTCTTCATTCTCACAGTCCCTGCATTTGCCTTCTAAGTTTTGGGTGGTGTGGTCAGAGCCTTTGCCAGTGAAGACTGAGGCAAAGAAGTCATTCAGAACCTCAGCCTTCTCCAAATCCAGGGTAGCCAGTTCCCTCATAGCTTCTGGAGAGGGCCCACGTGTTCCCTAGTCTGTCTTTTATTTGCAATGTACCTACAGAATCCCTTCCTGTTATCTTTCACATCCCTAGCCAAGTTTAATTCTAACTGGGCCTTAGCTTTCTCAACTTGGTCTCTAGCTTCCTGGAAAACATCCCTGTATTCCTCCCAGGCCGCCTGTCCTTGCTTCCACCTTTTATAAGGCTCTTTTTTCCTTCTAAGTTTCCTCAGCAGCTCTTTATCCATCCAAGGAGGTCTCCTGGCCCTCCTGATGCACTTTCTTCTAGTTGGGATGCAACACTCCTGAGCTTGTAGCAGGTGATCCTTGAATATCAACCAACAGTCTTGGGCCCCCCTGCCCTCTAGGGCAATATCCCATGGAACCTTACTCCCTAAACAACAAGACAACCAGTGATCAGACTATGACTCAGGTGCAGCTTGGCTTTTCAGTCAAATCAGTGTGATCATCTACTATGCTAGATGTGTAATGGAGTGCAGAGTAAATATTTCACAGAAGGAGCAAATTGTATTCATTGGGATTTCAAGTAGAACTTGTGATACAGAATCAAGGAAGATGAAGAAATCAACACTAGAAATTTAAATGAAAGACATAAAGGGCATCCCAAGATTAAGTGTGTGTAAGGGGGAGATTTCTAAATGAAATTTGGAGCAATCCTTACTTCAGACTGGAATTAAAATAAGAATATATACTGAAAGTTGGACAGAAGTCCAACCCTGCATGTTGGACAGATGTCAGACACATCAGGGAAATCAGAAGGACCAGAAAGTGAGCTGTGAAAGGGATTGTGGTGTTCTCTTCCATGCGGCAAAAGGGAGCAAAGATTCATTCAGTTTTAGCCTAAGGAAGAAAGGCTAAAGAAAGTGAGGATATGTCTGAACAATGGAAATTTGCAGAAAACTGGACAGAAAGAAGTCAAAGTTTGGTGGACTGCAGAGCAGTTGGAAAAGATAACAATGAGAGATGTCATGTTTCAAGGAGTGATTATCCAATGAAGTGGTTTACCTACATAAAAAATATTTATTTTGTGAATAAAAAAAGAAGTAATAAGCAGTTGTTTAATCCTCCTGAAACTTGATACAGACCCACTGAAATTAATGGAAAAGCTGCACTGACTTCATGTAGTTTGGAGCAAATCCCTTAGAGTGTGCCATTGAAACATTACAGGATAAATTAATCTCTAGTGAAATTTTATTAAAATTAATTGAATTTATCCTAAGTGTCTGTTTTGTCAAATATGCATACATTCTTTCATTTACTCTTTCTTCCTTTCATTCAGTCAAATGGGATCTCACTGTACTGAAAACAGTGTGCATACTGGAAAAGACAGGAAATGTGCTCTGTGAAGAACATTAGCTAACGAGAAATATGGTTTCAAAAAGGATTTGTTCCAGCACATATTTTTAAATACCTTTCATAATTATGAAATGGGGGAAAAAAAAAACAAAACCCACAAACCTGAAAAAAGTCCCCTGTGTACCAGGGGGACACTCCTCATATTCCATTAGATCTGTGGTTCCTATCTGATGGAAACAGCACTGAGCTGGAACAAACAATGCGTCAAGGATGATTATGTAACATGAGATGAAGAAATATTTCTCAACCCAGTGCCAGGAAAGCTACAGGCAATTCTGGAAGTCACATGCTCTCTGGTAGGATTTTTTTTTTTTTGCATTTCTGTTTTTTTGTCTCGTACAAAAGGGTTAGCCCTATTTCGGAAGTCAAGTTACAGGAGGAAACAGCCAATAGAGAGGATCTTTTCTGTGTTTGTGAATTCCGGTTGAACCACAATGAGCACATTCTTCCCTCTCTCTTTTGTGTGTGTGTTTGGAGTTTTGTTCTTGTAGTAGTGAAAGTTAAACGGATAGAAAATGTTCAATGGGGGCATTGTTGAACTGACCTCTGGTGACCATCTGAAAACAAGTGAGAGCTGGTAGATGGACACTTCCCTAGCTAGACATATCTGCAGTGCATGGTATATATTTACAGATGAATTATTGTATACTGGATTCTGTACTGTTATGTTTTGCTCACGGTGTCATTAAAGACTAAATGCCAGTGTGAGACCAAACACTGTATCCTGAGAAAACAGCAGATAAATATCTGAGAAAAAATAAACCAAAACAAAGCAGAACAAACAGGGGGTTTTGCATAGTAGCTTATAATGTCTGAAAAACAATGATAAAATGATAATTAGAGCTATGAAAACTTTAAATACAATTCAAAGCAGATTGTTGTGAACACTGTGACAGTTTCAATTGTCCCAAGCTGGCAATAACATATCTGCATGAGGGTGGCAGGGGCTAAACAAATCCTAAACCTCAGTACAAAATTCAGTCAGCTCATGGGTGGGTCAGTAACGCAAGGCTGGCAGAAGTATCAAACTGGCAGTTCTGTCTAACCTCATAGTCTGCAGCTAGTCCCATGCTTCAGGAATGTAAGATGTTAGAGGAAAATTTATAAAAATTGCTGTCAAAAATAGGATATTTTTATAGGCAGCTGAACCACTAAATTTTATTTTTTGGAATTTCCAAATCTTGCACAAGTGGCAAAAGTGTCACTTCAGTTATAGAATCATAGAATCATACTATAGTTACATTTGGAAAGGACCTTAAGATCATCTAGTTCCAACCACCCTTGCCATGGGCAGGGACACCTCACACTAAACCATGCCACCCAAGGTTCTGTCCAAACTGGCCTTCAATACTGCCAGGGATGGAGCATTCACAACCTCCCTGGCCAACTCATTCCAGTGCCTCATCACCATCACAGTAAAGAACTTTCTCCTTATATCTTATGTGAACTTCCCCTGTTTAAGTTTTAACCCGTTACCCCTTGTCCTATCACTACAGTCCCTAATGAAGAGGCCATCCCCAGCGCCCTTATAGTCCTCGTTCAGAAGGCTGCTATGAGGTCTCCAGGCAGCCTTCTCTTCTCCAGGCTGAACAGCTGCAACTTCCTCAGCCTGTCTTCATACAGGAGGTGCTCCAGTCCCCTGATCATCCTCGTGGCCCTCCTCTGCACTTGTTCCAACAGTTCCATGTCCTTTTTATGTTGAGGACACCAGAACTGTATGCAGTTCTCCAACCGAGGTCTCATGAGAGCAGAGTAGAGGGGCAGGATCATCTCCTTTGACCTGCTGGTCACGCTCCTTTTGATGCAGCCCAGGATATGGTTGGCTTTCTGGGCTGTGAGCACACACTGAAGCTGGCTCATGTTGATTTTCTCATCAACCAGCACCATCAAGTCCTTCTCCGCAGGGCTGCTCTGGATCTCTTCTCTGCCCAACCTGTAACTGTGCTCGGGACTGCTCCCACCCAGGTGTAGGACCTTGCACTCGGCATGGTTAAACTTCATGAGGTTGGCATCAGCCCACCTCACAAGCGTGTAGAGGTCCTTCTGGATGGCATTCCTTCCCTCCAGCATTATCAACCGAACCACACAGCTTGGTGTCGTCAGCAAACTTGCTGGAGGCACACTCAATCCCACTGGCCATGTCAGCAACAAAGATGTTGAACAAGACTGGTCCCAACACCAGTCCCGGAAGGACACCACTCGTTACAGTTTTCTGGCTGAATACTGATCCGTTGACCACAACTCTGCGTGCGGCCATCCAGCCAGTTCTTTATCCTGCAAGTGGTCCATCTATCAAAGTGATGTCTCTCCAATTTAGAGACAAGGATGTTGTGCAGAACAGTGTCAAACGCTTTCACACATAAATTTTCATCCCAACTTCAGCACGTCAGCACGGCTCAGATTGCTCTCAAGCTGATTGTGGGATAGTGCCATTGAAGTGGTCCTGGCCCTGTGGAATTGGCCAGCCAGCGCAGCAGTCAACCAGTTTATTGTCTATTTAAGCCCAAGAGCGTATTTCAGTCATCTCAAGATGTAAAGTTAGGATTGCCTCATGTTCCCCATGAAGCTGCAGCCCCTTCAGGGCTCGTCCTCATCCCCTGCTGCACAGCCGTTCCGGAAGTCCGCTGTCATGGAGCTCTGATGTCGCAGTCCATGTTCCACCAGCAACTGCCCATTACCAGTGAGACACACAACAGAGAGACCTTCGTACCTGCCCCTGCTCTTGTCCTGTCCTCCCTCTGACCCTTCCAGGACCCTTTCTGCCCTGCTCTCAGCCCTTCTAACCTACTGCCTGTCCTAGTCTCCTGTTCCCTGATCCACGGTCCTATCCTGGTACCCCCCATGCAGCCCCCTAGGAAGACCACCCTTGTCCTGCTGGCAGCCCAGCCCAGCCCTTGCAGGAGCGTGGAGACCAAGACCTGCATCCACAGAGTAAGGAGCCCGTGAGTGCCGAGGCAGGCTCAGGGCTAGCTCTGTGCCTGGCTCCCGCAGGCAGGGAGCACGGTTGCTCACCCCTGTCCTCTCTGCTGCGCAGGTCCTCAAGCCCTTACCGCCCCACAAGGTGCTTAAGTGCAGCAGGCGCAGGCTCCTCCAGCTGCAAGTGCCGGCCTGTCAGAGCTGGTGGGTGCTGCTGGACAAGGAGCTCCCGGCCTCCTGCCAGCTCCTGCTGGGGTCTTGCCCGGGGCCCCACTGCCCACGGCTCTGTCTGGGCAGCGAGAGGGGCTCGGGTGCCCAGACCCTCATCCCACAGCTCTGCTCCGCTGCCCAGGGCAGTACCAATGCCCTCTTCGGCTTGCCTTTTGCCTTAGGCTGTTCCAACACATGTGAGAGCTGGAGGAGGAGGCTGCCAGCAGGACCCAAGGGGGGCTGCAGCAGCAGGAAGACATGGAAGTTGAGGTGGAGATGGAGGTGGGTGAGGCAATGGAGGTCGATGAGCAGTTGGAGGAGATGGAGGAAATGGAGGTGGACTGAGGAGTGGTAAGGCAGCACGTGCCCCCATCCACTGCCAGCAGTGAGGTTGGTTCTGCTGCTGCCGTGCTGGGGCTGGGGCTGTGTGCGACAGCCCCTCTGCAGGGACACGGTGCCGGTGGTCTCATCCTGGCAGCACGAGTGCCACCACTGCGCTGCCCTGCGCTGCCTTGGGGTCATGTAAGCCAAGTCTGATCACACGGAGCCCGGCTCCCAGCCCCAGCCAGGACTGAGCCCCGCGGCAGAATCCCGCTCTCCCCAGAGTGTCCCAGGGCTGTGGCAAACACAGTGACCCATCTGGAGCCTCACTGAAATGACCTGGTGCTGCTTGTTTCCAGGGATGACCCAGGTGGAGGTTTTGCGGTATTGGAAGATTTTGATAGAAGAGTTGTTGTTTTCGCAGAAGATTGTAGTTTTTCGCAGAAGATTTTTGTTTTTTCATAGAATAGTTGTAGTTTTCAGTAGAAGTGTTGTAGTTTTACATAGAATAGTTGTAGTTTTAAGTAGAAGAGTTGTGATGTGTTGTTTGTTTTGTCGGGTTGCTTGTTGTTCTGAAAATACATTTCTCAATGCTTTCTTGATCCAGTCTCTCTTTGTATTTGCTGTGAGCACACGCGGCACTGGCAGACAAGTGGTTTCCACTTGCTCCAGGTTCCCAGAGCTGGAGGGGTCAGGGGGTGCTGGTGCTGGGTGCTGGGGCCCCCCACCTGTCCTCTCATGGGCTCCCTCCCTGGCAGAGCAGCTCTTTCAGGCTCCCTGCAGCTTTGGGCAGGGCTGGGCCCTCCCTCAAGGTTCATATACTGCTAGGATTTCTCATGTTATAGTTTAGCTACCAAAGCATCAAACCCCTTAGAAGTAGCTAACTATTGTGTTGAAATTAGAATTACAGTGAGGAAAAACTTTGGGTGAATTAATACTTGAAACAAGCCTATTCTAATCTATTTTTCTTTCTGGAACTACTTAGATTCTACAAAATAGACACTAAAATTAAGTGTCAGAAAGCTATTTCAAATTTGCACCTTAACCCATGTTCATTTGCCAAGTAGGTAAATAAGATCATTGATTGGAGGATTATGTTTTGTGTTATGGAAAAAAAATTAAAAAATGAAAAATATGTCTAATCATGTGAATCATTGGTAATATCTAGCAAGAGCCTTTACTAGTTCCTGTGGGTAAATCAGGTGATAGGGAGAAACAAAGACTACTAAGGGACAGGCAGAGGAGGAGCTTCCTGTCTCCTGAATCAGGAATCTGTTATGGGTACTGTAACAGTGTTTTGTCTCCTTATTCCCCATAAAGACACTTTCCCTTCTCAGAAAAGAAGTAACCAAAGTTCGGCTACTTTATGTTTTAGAGAACATCTTTCCTGTCATTGTTCTATGTTCTCTTCGATGGAATGAGCCTGGATGGCAAAAACAAATCGCAAGACTAAAGTGATCCTTTTATTATCTTTTATTGAACTTCAGACCAGAGGGTGCTTTTTAGCTCAGGCTATAATCTGCATATAACAAGCAGTAAAATTTTTATAGAAAATCCCAGGTAGTTTCCTCCCAGTTTTGCTCTCTTGGTGGGTCTGGCCATTCAGGATTGAGAATCCTGGGCACTGTGTTATCCCCACGCTCCAGT
This sequence comes from Pezoporus wallicus, assembly GCF_028554395.1. Classification (NCBI taxonomy): domain Eukaryota; kingdom Metazoa; phylum Chordata; class Aves; order Psittaciformes; family Psittacidae; genus Pezoporus; species Pezoporus wallicus. Next base: position 831,155 of record NW_026639746.1, read on the forward strand.
GCTGAAGGCGTCCTCTCCAAGTTACTTACCTCGGCAAATGATCTTCCTCTTTTTGTTAACTCTCCTTTACTTATCATTAATGAGGAAACTGATATAAAAGAGACATGCATTGTCATTGTCTTTTATCACCATAAATTTAAATATACACAACCACAGCCTGGCTGTAATCCCACAAACTACCCGAAAGATATGATTCAAATATATTACATATCTTTGTATTTTCAAACCCTTCAAACAGTTTTTATATTTCTTTTCTTTTTCTCCTTCAGCTAATGAACCAGTGGCTCAAGGAAGGGTGGCTGCCACACATCTGACAATGCCAACAAAAAGAATAATTGAAAAAACTAAAGCCAGAATGATGGGTTAAATATTCTTGATTGAGGAATGGATTAAGCTTTTTGTATGTGTGTGTGTGTGTGTTTTAATCTGAACATATTCCTGTTCTGAGGGCTTCAAGGCTACAAACATTGTCCCAAGAATCAGAAAAAGTGGGCAGATTATTCTCTTTATACTGTTATACTGGGCATCTGTATCGAGTTTAATAGATTTACAGGCATATGTAACTGCGACAGAACCTCCACCATAGAATATTAAAAGCCTAGATTAAAAGCTCTTAATATATTTTGAGTGCCTATGCAGATTAACAAATAAAATATTCATTTAATGTTTTCTTTCATTATCTATTTCAAGTGTACCATTTGGTACTTGGTATAATAAACTAGGTTTGAGCAAGGAAAAGTACTCATACCTCCCTAACAGGAATAATCTTCAAAAGTAATCCCTTCTTTTCTTGAGCTTTATGGTGGTTTAGCCAGCAATGAACTTCTTTTATGGGAAGAAAAAAGAACAGAGAGGAAATATAGCCTAAATTTGTGCTGTATATTTGCTACTGTTTGAACCTTTCACACAAAAGGTGAGTCAGATCAGTTGCATGCCTAAAAGGCATCACAGTGGAGTACTGAGTGTCGAACCAACCTATATAGAAACATAAAATCATAGAATAATTAGGGTAGGAAAGGACCTTAAGATCATCAAGTTCCAAACCCTATGCCATGGGGTTTAGTTGCCACTAAACCGTATCAGCCAAGGCCACGTCCAACCTGGTCTTGAACATTGCCAGAGATGGAGCATTCATAACTTCCCTGGGCAACCCATTCCAGTGCCTCACCACCTTCACAGGAAAGAATTTCCTCCTTATATCCAATCTAAACTTTCCCTGTTTAAGTTTTAACCCGTTACCCCTTGTCCTATCACTAGAGTCCCTAAAAAGAGTCCCTCCCCAGCATCCCTATAGGCCCCCTTCAGATACTGGAAGGCTGCTATGAGGTCTCCATGCAGCCTTCTCTTCTCCAGGCTGAACAGCCCCAACTTTCTCAGCCTAAAACAGCCCCAACTTCCTCAGCCCTTTGGTCAGTTTGGGTCAGGTGCCCTGTCTCTGCTTCCTCCCGGCTTCCCCTCCTCCCTGGCAGAGCATGAGGCTTACAAAGTCCTTGGCCAGACCAAACGTTTGAGCAGTAAATAAAAACATTGGTGCTATCAGCACTGTTCCCAGGCAGAAAGTCAAAAACAGAGCGCTGCACCAGCTACTAAGAAGGAATAAAAAATGACTGCTAGTGCTGAACCCAGGACAGAACTTCAGGACATAACTGCTATTTTAAGTGACCAAATCTCTTCACGGGTCAGACCCCAGTGGAAGAAGTTCAAGAGTATTAGAGCAAAGCAAATAAAGTACACTACCGTACTTGTACCAAAATTTTGTACTTGTACCAAAATCTAGTTTGGTTTCTAGCAGCTGCATTAGAAACTTGTCTGAGCTCTGGCAACCCAACCAAGGAACTGAAATTACACAAATGAATGTGACTAATCAAAATTAAAACATTCAGTGTAAGAAGTTAGCCAGCGGGAGTAAATAAAATTCAGAGCAGCGTTTTGAGACCAAAGTACTGATTCATTCAAATAAATAAACTAGGAATCAGAAAGGTAAATTGTTAAGTGTCAAACGCTTTCTTCTGCTCTTCGAAGCTTTAATATTCCTTTGCTCAGGTGGCGAACTTTGAATAGTAATGACTTGACAGAAGCTGAAAATCATTGACAAGGTCAGAATTAGCATTTGGGACTTCTGACCTCTGATCTCATGCTCAATACATCACGTGTTGCATTTCCAATGCTACCTGTAATTGACTCTGGTAGAAGGGATTAAGAACAAATGGAAGGTGACTACTATTTTCAGACTTCAGATCCGATTCTTTCCAGATTTTGACAGAGGTGCTTTTGGTTATTTTTTTCCTTGAGAAATGTAGAAGCAGAAGAGAGAGGTAGCTTTTCATGGAGCTTTAGAATGTATCAACTTGCTTTTCATGAATAACTATCAAAATAAGTAAGCTGGAAAGAAAAGGTTCTCTTGTTCAGATGCTGAAATATATTTACGTACTGTACTCATTCCTTAAAACAGAAGTGGAAAGAGAAGTCTGTGATACAAGCTGAGATATGAAAGAGAAAGCTTCATCCTAGCAGCAAAAACAAACTTTGTATGTGGGTGAAGTTTTGAGTATCAGCTGCTGAAAGATTCTAAATACCATCATTTTGAGTTACTACATCTGTGTCCTTTTTCCTGCAGACTGCCCAAAGTTTGTCAGCTAGGGGAAGTGAACAATACTGTGAGTTTTTCCAACTGAAATGGCAGAAATTACTTATTTATTTCAATATTCAATACTTAAATGAAAGAATTTTCAAGCACTTTGCTTTAATTGAAGCTGAGATGACTCCAGACTTCTGTTCTTCCCTTTACACTTTATGCATCCTCATGAAATCCCATATGGAGCAGGACCTTCTAAGCACATGATCTATCTTCATGGTTTCTATGGGTCAAAGCTAATTTTTAAGAAGAAATTAATGACTATTAGTTTTCCTTCTGCTTCATGCCATAATCAGATAATTTGAAACAACCTAAGTAAATATTAAGGTGTTTTACCCTGTGTCTTCAGAAAAATCTATTGAGCCAAACCAGCAGAGAGTTAACAAAAACACTGCAATTTATGTGCTGACATCGAGTGCAGTTCAGTCTCGTTCTAGGGATTTTATGTACATTTGGGGAAAAAAGTCTTGCTTTCCAGTCTCAACAGTTCAGGCCAACTGAAGTGAGAAATCATTGTTTCACAATGAGGAAACAAAGCATTTGCTGAGGAAACTTTTCACTGAAGCATCAATTAAGCCCAGACCGTAGCCTATATATATGAGGTGAATGACCTCAACAATTGTCATTTTCCAACTAGAAAAAATCAGTGTGCTGTCACAGAACACTCCCTGCACAGTGATATTTATTATGAACTAATAGTTCCTTTGAAGATAAATATGTGAAATTAACTTTTATTTTCTTAATGATGGCAATAGGAACTTTCTCTTTAGAAACTGCAGGATGTTTCAGGTAGAAGATATATATGATTTAGCCTACTGTACCTTTGCAAGTGTATTTGCTTTCTGCACTTCAATTCATCTCTCTCAAAGAGAATATTCCAGACTTGCAACAGATTAACACAGTTCTCCTATACTGTTTTTATTTAATGTGCAATACAGACAAGTGTTTCCTCTTCTGGGCCCAAATATGGAATTCCCCCAGAACTACCCTGGCGAAAACCAGCACACCCAAGATGAACAAAATTCAAATAAATGTCAATAAACATAATGATTTCATCACTGTAATTTCCTAGGTCCTAGGAATGGCCTATATTTTCTGAAAGGTCATTTAGATATGAGGTTTCAGGGTCAAGTACTCTTCAGTGCTTGCTTCCTAGTAGAATTTCCAACCTGGTTTTATGTTCACAGATGAGTGAAGAGAATTCAACACCTTAAAAGCTAGCAGTCTGGAAACGGCTTTGGTTTTGACTATTATTGCCTCACTTCCACAGTGTGGAAAACTATTAATTACAATTTTTCATTATCTCTTCCATATGTAGATAAATAAGAAATGTAAAAGCATAACTATTCAATGATTCTATGATATACAGTGACACAAGTTACATTGTATACCTGGAATTCTACTCTAATGCCTACTTTTATTTGCTCACAATTCTAAATAAAACAGTGGAATGGATAATTTCCTATATTATAAGTGAGCATACATCTCAGCTTGTGAATTTTAAATTCTAAGTATCATCCTAAAGTGATTCATATTTTATGTGAAATAAACAAAATTCCTCTAAGATTTAGATTTGATTTTTTTTTTTGGACTCTTAGACATGCCAGTATATCAAAACCAGAGATATACTGAAAGCCTTTTTCAGCTCCTCTATTGATCACCCAGAAGCAGGAAAAATGGAATTCAGACTTCTCCCTAAGGAAATACAGATACATTCAAAATCTCTCACTCCAGCTAATAGTTTGTTACACCAGAATAAAATCAGAAAACTGACTGAATTTATTTGCACTCTCAAGGACATGTTCCTGCACACAGCATGATATGTGACCTGCAGTAATTCAAGCATGCATAACTAGGAACTAACTTACTACTTTTGTATGCAGCCTTCCTTCAATTAAACAGTTGTACGGCTTATCTCAGTAAAGATTGCCCATCAACCAGCAGTTGCTATCCTTTTTTTTTAGCTAGAGACTCCCCCCTCTCTGCTCTCCCTCCCCTGTACAGTAAATTCATTTACTGTATTTTCCTAGGTAGAATACGTTTTTGCTTTATATTCTCCCTATTTGTTTCCTGGTTAATCTTCCTATTACTGCATTTCTTATGAAACAGAGCACATACTGGCTATTGAATGAAGCCAATCTGGAGGCTGGACTGAACACAAAGAATAAGGAATAATTAGGATAAAACAGACCCTGATCTTTTTCTCTCTTGATTTTGCACCAACCAGAACTAATACTGAAAGAAAGAGGCAGGAATACAGGACATGTTATTAAAGAGTGTTTTGATGCATATGTATATGGGGCAAAATTACGTTTGTGCAGGTACATGTGTTTCTTACCATTTTCTGCTTTCCAACATGAGCAGTCATTTAATGTTTCTTTGTTCTCTATAGACTTGAACAATGATATACTGCACTTCAAATCTCCAAAGCATGCCACAAAACATTATTCTGCAACTTCAGAAGACAATGGAGGGAAAGAAAAGAAAACTGCATCTAAATGTTGGCAAGGAGCAGAATTTGGGAAAAGAAAATAAAGGGAAGCTTTATCCAGGAATCTCAAGAGATATAAGTAAGTTGGGAAGATTCTTTACAAGTATTGCTTGCATGTTTGAAAGCCAGTACAGGCCAAATAGGACATTCAAATTCTTTTTTTATTTATGTAGTACTAGAATGTATGAACCCTGAATGTAGTATTTCAAGGCCAACAAAGCTTTCAGTGGTTTATGTTTGAATTTGGTATATGTATGGAAGAAAAAGTTTATTCCTTATACGAAAACATGTGAGAGGTTTCTCAGTGGGTTTCCTATGACCAGGGTACTCTTGGCCGCCATGGCATCATCTGTAAATGCCTGTACTGCAGATGCCTGCTTTAGTGGCACTCTGCAACATACCCTTTTTCATGAGCATTTTTGAAAAAACAAAATATTTACTCAGGTCCCAAAGGCAGCTATAAAAAATTATCTGAAAAAGGTGGAAAAAGACAGTGAAATCTTGTGAATGGAGTGAACACACAATGATAATATAATGAACAATAACAAACAAAATGAGATGGATTTCGCTCACTTGAATTTCCTCCTCAACATCTGTGAAAAAAAGACAATGTTTTTTACAACTTTCAGTAGTCCTGTTGAGTGACAAAAGGAGGTCAGACTTTGGCAGTGACAGAGCCCAGGTTAAAGGGATCCTTTTTCCACCATCTCTCCTCCCGGTGGCAACAGCAATTCAGAGCTTCTCCAGGCTGTTTTTGTTTTCTGCTCTTCCTCACACAAGCAAAGTTATTATTAGCTTCTAAGGACCATGCATGTGAAAGCGATGTGTCTGTCTCTCACACTGGTCCAGGGAACCAAGCTGCCTGTGTGTGTTACTTGGGCTGTGCTTAGTTCTTCTCCTTACCCCCTAGGAAAAGCAGGAGCATGAGATGACTGCCCCTGCAGCTGCAGGTTGCTAGCTGGCTGGGTTATACTTAATAGGGTAAAATTCATCTTAGTGCCTGGGAAACATTGCACAACTAAATAGAGCTGTAAGACTGAAGAAGCGAAAAGCAGATTGGAGATGAGGTGTTACGGCAAGTGTTAAAAAATTCTGGGTCATGTTCAGAGAAATTAATTTTAGAAAGGCTTGGCAATTGGAGAAAAGGGGGAAAGGCCTGCTCCTTTTCACTTTCTGCAGCAGTAGAGGGTGAGAGAGAAGTACGGTCAGGAGATGAGCTGGTGAAAGGGGTAAAGTTATTCCTTCAAACTCTGCTCTACAACTGACATCAGGCCCAAAACCTGTAAGAGTCCTTGTTTTTCTAGGTCTTGTCATCTTGCAGGCAGGTGAAGGGCAGTCAGAGCTACCACGTGTCACAAACAGCACATGGCACCTGAGCATCTATCTAGCCTACTCACATCCTGGGTAAAAGGTCACTTGCTGTACTCCTGGTGAGCACTATTTGTCTCACAGGAACGTGCTGCAGGCCAAAAGTCAAGCAATCACAGGTTCCAGGCTCAGTTGACTGTTGTTAATAATTCCTTGTAGTTCACAACCTTTGTAACAAGCCCAGGCTTCATTTCCCTAGGAAACTTGGGAGGCAGCTATCAGGAGATGTGCGAAAATAGAGATAAACCAAATGTATTATTAAAGGAATAGCCACAGGCTTAGGAAATGTAGACTTTTCAAGCTTTAAAGGGTACACATTCAGGCTCACATTACAATTCAGGACCTTGCGCAGTACTGAATGGTGTGATGGGTGCGCAGAGCGCAGTGTGCTAGCATCCCTCCACCCTCACCCAGAGCTCAGCAGTAACCAGCTGAGCTCAGGAAAAACAGCATAGCCAGGGTGGCTTCTCAGAATAACTGGATCTATACAGGTGAAGCAATCCTGAGAAGATACCCTCAGCCAGTGAAAATCCTAGAAAACCAGGAAAATGTTTACGGTACTAATCTGTGACCCACTGGCAAAGGGAAAGAAGATCAAATCTTTTGGGATTCATCCTAAAGGATACCATGAGGCTCCTTTCTTAAGAGATTGTCTTCTGCTGGGGGAAAGAAGGCTATAAACAATAAAAACCAAGTCACTCCCATGGGTCAGCTCGATTGCTATCTCTGCTCATTCCAGTGAAGTGTGCTGCAGCTCTAACCACTGAGCAATAGAAAAAAATGAATGTATTAATTGTTAAGCTGTATTAAGAGTTTAAGTAAACGATAAGTTTGGAATTTCCTTTAATAGCTTATTTACTATACTTACAGTAATGTTTTGAGCTATGTACTGAACTTTTAGATCTGTCATAAGACTTTTCTTACTTTGCCTGGAGACACATAACGTCAGCCTACTGCCATAAGCTGTTTTGCTGCGCAGTGTTGGGGATTTGTTCACTCTCAAGCAAATCAGCAGAGACAGGATTGCACTTATAGAACAATTTTGTTTTCAGTAAGCAAGAATGAAAGTTTCAGTTAGGAAACAAACTCAGGTTTCCTAGGGTGAGATGAGTTTTACCCTGTGAAATCTTTTTAAAGCAAATGGAAGGCTTAATTTTCCCATACCTTTAAAAGAACAAAGATGAATTATGAGATTTGCAGTAAGAGTTGCAATAGTACCTATGAAGTACCACCTGTGAAGACATAAGGGCAAGCGGTACAGAAAGCTGTTGTATTTAGAAAATATGGACAAGCTTTTAGATATTAAAACACCTCTTCAGTCAGAAGAACTTTCAGGAGTTTTATACTGAGATATATAGAGTATTGGGTGACATGGTTTAGTGTGAGGTGTCCCTGCTCATGGCAGGGGGGTTGGAACTAGATGATCTTAAAGTCCTTTCCAACCCTAACTGTTCTATGATTCTATGATTCTGTATTTGCTGAACTCTGATGCAGGAGTTACCATACAGAAAAATTCCTATGAAACCTACTGTGGACTGACAAGAATTATACTGTAAATGCCACTGTCTCAGTGGACTATCCAGTGGGAGTTTGACCATGGTGGGGATGAGGCAATGGATGTGTTACAGCATTTTTGAGCTCTAAATATTAGCTTTGACCCAGTGTAACTTGTACTTTTGCATGATGTTTTATAGCTTTGAGACTTCAGGAGAGGTTACAGAAGGGTTTAGTCAAATAGTAATGCAGGGGTGGCACAGCAACTTAAGCAATAACAGTTCATTAACTAACTGAAGTCACTCTGACCTCTTTGGTAACCAAACAGCTCTGGATAGTTTGAAAGCCTCACTCTACAGCTACACTGGTATAAACTAAATTGCCCCAAATAGTGTAATGCAAGTGAGCTAAGTCAAACTTTTCAGCTCTGTGAGTGGACATCATATATGACACAGAGCAACCTCAATTTATTATTGACAGACACATTACTTCATCCCAAAAACTACCTAATATGACTGTAAAATTAAAGTAACCAGAGAAAAGAGAAGTGACAAAACACCAAAAGAAAAGACCTCAGCAGAAGGACCTGTGTTGTTCCCTTATAAACTATTGTTGCCTCAACAAACTCCAAGTTGTTCCATTAAAATAAGGTCTGTTTCATTAAAAGACATGATGGCTAGTTAGGCTGAGTCTTCTAACCTAAATATAGATGTCTAACAGATGGATTTTTCCATCTGAGCTAGTCATTTTAGCTTTTCCTTATAGTCAAGCTAGCAACAAAGTGATTCATGTGACCTGTCTTTCAATCACTATCTGAACATGAGGCAAATCTGTCTCTGCCTATTTCTCCTTGTTAACTATGAAGAGAGTTTAGGGTTGTGAATGCTTCATCCCTGGCAGTGCTCAAGACCAGGTTGGACAAGGCCTTGGGTGATATGATTTAGCGTAAGGTGTCCCTGCCCACGGCAGGGGGGGTGGAACTTGATGATCTTAAGGTCCTTTCCAACCCTAATGATTCTATGATTCTATGATTCTATAATTAATATTTCAGGCTTAGATGTTTAAGATATTTAAGTTTTAGATATATAAATCATGGTAGACTAAACCTTATCATTCTATCTTCCTTCCAATATTATTTCTTTCATTACATTTTCTTTTGTACTCACTTTGTCTCAGCATTAAAACTTCCTCAACCTATTTTAGGAATTGATTCCATGACATGGCAGATCAGGAGTTACGTACTCTGATATTCAGTAATATCAAATTACTTCCAGAGATTATCTCAGAAGCAAATGTCTTAAAACAGTCATCTCTCCCTGACTTTCCCTGCTTCTGTTCTTTTCTATCTTTGTTAATGTCTTTTCCTCTGTAACTATTGTGTAAATTCTAAAAGTTTAAATTATCAATCCATGCATATAATGATTTGAAAATATATAATGGCTACAAAGATTTCAGTAATGCAACAAATGCAGTAAGTAATTTGTTGATTTTTTTCACCTCCTTCAGACTTGGCTTTAGTATGTGCTTGTACTAGGGATGAAAGAAAGCTCGGTTCTCTTGCTTGTTGAATTTTTATTTTTTTCATATTTTTTTAAATACATTTTATTTTAACAAAAAGCTGGGGGAGGGGGCACTTTGGAAGCACTTAAATAGTTGAAAACATAAGCAAGAGAGCATAACAAATGAAATTATTTCTTTTCACGCAATCCATGTGTATCTAGTAAATCATTACTAGTGACATTTGTTGAAAAAATTCCCACTAACAATACTTACTACACTGCCTGACTTCTGGCCTTATTTTACAAATCAAGGCAACATAAAACAGTACAGAGCAAGAAATTTCATCAAGCATATTTTTCCCTCTGTTTTTACTGCTACCTTAATGCAAGAGCTCAAAATACATAGTCAGAAATGTAAACAGCATTCTTCAGTTTCACCACATTTGCTTTTGGCAATTATGTTAATTTATTATATGTGAAACATATTGTATTTATTATATGTGTGTACTGTGTAACTTGCCACATTTCTGAACAGCATGTGTTACTGCAAGATTTGTTAATGACACAGTAATTGTGGGGTTTTTCTGAGCTGGATTGTCATAACCTGTCTGAGCTCTACAAAGACAGGCTAGTATGAGCTCCCACTGGGAAAACAAACAGAAAGAAAGACAAAAGAAAAAAAAAGAAGCCCTCAAAAACCCACCCCCCCGAAAAACCCCAACCTTGTAACAATAGAAAATTATGTGATTAAATGTAGGAAGCTGAGGATATGACACAGACTGAAGAGCTTTGTGGTATATTCCCACCATCTTCTGTGCTGGATGGAAGAAGATGGTTCTGCTTCACAGCAACTTTTGAGCTTTGGAATTTTCAGGGTTGAAACAAAATCTTTAGAGCACATTTTCAGAATGCAGTTGTACTGAAACATAGGTCAAAAGCTTTTTATCCAGAAATCTCATTGAAAGCATTTTCAAAATCTCTTCAGCCTCATTAATGATTCAGCTTAAATAAAAAAAAACACCTTTCAAAAAAACCACATTTTGTCAAACACAGCCTGACCAACTCTGCCCTGCATTTAGAGAGGCCATTTAAAAATAGGTTTAAAGGCATTCTTAGAATTTCAAATTAGGGAAAATCTATTTACTTGAGAAGTGTAAATCCATAAATAATGCTGAACTTCTATCTTCATCTAGCAACAACTGGTATTTCTGACAAGTTGCAATTACTTTTCAAGGACAAAAGCTGCTTGTGACTTTTCAGGACAAACCCTTCAATTCCTGCTCAGAACTCAGCAACTTTTCTGCTACTGACCTCTGCTATACAGCTATCTGCCTTTTCTTTCTTTTTTTTTTTTTTCAGCTACCTGACCTTTTGCAGAAAAAAAATCATACTCCTGACAAACAAGAAATGTACTATAAACAGAGTAGCTTTTAGATCTGACCATAAAGAAGCTCTCTGCTATCAGTTTGTGTCTCTGCTGTTTACTTGTAATTACCCTGTTCTCCTCTGACTACCATCATCCATGATACTTATGCTGTGTTATGTTTGCAGAAAAAATCTCCTCTGGACAATATCTTTGGTTTTTTATATATCTGAAAACTGTCTTTCTCAGAGTTGGGCCATTAACAACAGAGAGGATTTAACATATTCACTGGGATTTCAAGCTGCCCTTCAGAGAAATAGGACTTGTCTCTGAGGTAAATTTACAGAGTGAAAAAATGTAAAAATTTCAGAGTTAATTTTGATTCTTTTGTGAGATCCTTGTTCTCAAAAAAAAGCGATTGCAGAGTGAAGAGAAATACACATTTCTGTCTAACAGTACTAACCAGGTTACTCTAGTTTATACATTGTGTTTATTAGGTCACTTGAAAAAGGCATGATCACAAAAACCTCTAATCACATTGTAAATTTTTCATACCAGGCTGTTCTCTCACAGTTAAGGTAGTTCAGACCATCAAAATTACAGGTGGCTTTGCTAAACATAAGCAATCAGGATACGAAGCCACAGTGCTGAGAAATTCTCTCCAATGTCTTTGGGTCAAAAATGAGGAGATCATGTTAAGACTGAAGTTGTCCATTCTAAGAACCTTTCATCAAGATTTCAATCAATGCTTCTTAGCCACAACTGAATAAGACTACTGTCTTCTTTAGGTAAGAAGGTAAGTAAGCATGGCAAGTGCTTGTGAGAGATTGTGAAAAAGGTTGATTCCTAGAAATTCATTTTAGTGGATTAAATAGCTCCATCTGAAAACGATTCCAGATTCAGTATAATAGGAGTTGAGGAAGCTATATTCTCAGCCAGTGTAAGCTCGAATTTAGGAAGCCTAGAGCACTTTTTGCTATGCAATTATCAGACCTTGAAGTACTAAAATTATCAAAATCCTTCAGATGACTTTTCCCTGCTAAATGCTTTCTTATTCTGAGCTACCTGGAAACAGGTCTGGGTTTCAGCTCATTATCTGTTCAGCCCTCTGTGACAATCAGTCTGAAGTGGTGTTTTATGTGTTACAGTCTCCCTAGGAGAAATGAAGGCCAGGAGGAAAGCATGGCTGACAGATATCTGAAATTCATCTTAAGTCTATCCTCACAATCAAATCCCAGGAGACAGGAGCTTCCAGATACACAACATAACAGCCATCGGACTGCCATGGGATTGTTGGCACTTTGTACCCACGGCAACTGAGCAAAGAAAAAGTGATCAATAATCCAGGCAGTGGAAATTTGGAATCGTTGAAAAGTCTCACATACAAGGTACTTTGAATGTTTTGGACTTGACAAAGTAGAAGCCCCCCAAACTTTATTCTTTGGTAAATGTTCAGTATATTCTAATTAGAAAAGATATATTGCTAGGTGACAACTCAAAAATATTAAGGGAAGGACACAGTGCTTGAACTGGATTGATTAGTTCAATTGACAACACAGAAGTAATTTAAAAAAAATAAATCTGCTTTTTCTGACAGGAAAGTTCCTACTCTCAAGTCGATTTTACGTGCAGCTACACAGATGATTGCAGAAGAAAGGTGGGTTTTTTGTGCTATCATTGGATGTAATTCTCTGAGAGAGGTATGCAAATGTAAAGAAGAAAAATCTATATTACAGATAAGTGTACATGTCATATCTTTCTTTATTCCAGTCTGGGAATCTTTAAAAGCACTTTAGAGTGGTTAATTTTTTGCCTCCGCTGACCTCTGTTGAGCTCACTCAAGATTTATGATCAAATATAACATTTTTCAGAATCAATAGTTTGCTGGTCAAAAAGGATTTCCTCAAGCACGTACAGCTAGGAGGCTGCCTGAAGATGTTGAACACCTTCCTGCTCTGCAGCAAAAGGTCATGGGGGATTTTACCATAAGGTCAATTACTTAAGGGTGTATGGAGTTTTCAGGTCTTTTGCACAATTACTTTTGGTCATCATTTTCTGCAACCGGGAAGGAACAGGAAATCAAAATGTCTCAGTAAGCTTATTCAACTTTGGGGTCAAATTCCTATTATAAATTGTTGTAACTGCTTGCTTCAAGAAGGTGCTGTTGATTTACTTCAGCTGAGCATACACAGGTAGCTGAGTTTTCTGCCTCCTTGCTCTCACTTCTTGGATGTTGTAGAAAAGCATAGCATTTTGCATTATCTTTGGAATTTGTTTAGGGATTTCCCATTTCCGTTGAAGTCTTTACTGCTAGACTGTGCTGCTATTTCCTCATTGCTTTTCATTTGCCAAACAAGATTCAGACAGTGGTTGACACCACAGGGATGGTGTGCTCAGGAGGTCCATGGGTGGCAGAGGGGAGCAAGACAATGACAGCACAACATTGTGAGGCCTCCCTGTCCTCTAAATGCCAGTGCTGACCAGGAAGCAGCATGGCTGTAGCTGCCTCCTCTCAGCAATGGACTCGAAGGGGGAACCATGGTGAATAATCTCTTCTGCCCTCGCTCCAATGAAAGGCTTTTCTAGTAAGACATTAGCTTGGGCATCAGCTGTCTGCCAACTATCTAGTAATGCTTTCAGAGAGGAGTTTAAAAAGTTGTCAAGCACCTAATTTCTCTTAAAATCACGTTGTATGTTAGTGCTTTGTATAACATCTCATTCATTATGTCAGTAGATAACTCACTGTGGAAAGGACATTATCTCCCAAGAAGCCTTTGGGGATCCAGTACAGCTCTCTATACTATATGTACTATATTTCGTCATCCCTTCAGTACACAGCTATACTGAAGGGATGATGAAATAGCTACCAGAAGGAAATAAGCCATTAGAAGAAACAATAAAAGGGATGAGTAAAGCATAAATCCAGGGAAAGAGAAGATAAATTGAAATCCAGGCAATAAGAAAAAATATCACTTAATCATTTGATTAAATGAGAATTCAATGGGCAAATGAAGTTTTTATTGTTTCCTGAGATGGTATAGCACATGTCAAGTAGACCTCCTCAGAAGATAACGAAGTGCAGGCTCCATATTGATGGAGCTAAACATGCTAGTAACTGCCTACTTTCCCAGTCATAGATTCTAATACATTCACAAAGAGAAGCATTTCTCTGGCCATTTTCTAAGTGTACATATAGATGAAAGCATACAACATTAATGTCCACCAAAGACGTTAACAGAAAATTCAGATATGGGGCCTGTTTAGGATTCTCTGAATAAACATCTTACTGCAATCAGAAACCAGTGAGTGTTAGATAGTCTCTCTCTCCTGTATCAGAAGCATCAAAAGCAGAAGGAAGAAATAAATAGGTTCCTCCATCTAGCAACTCCCTGTGTTTGCCATTATCTTCTCCCATGTTTGTACTCTGGCCCTTTTTTCTCAGAATTCCTGACCTAATCACCGCTTTTAATTGATCTATTCTAAAGCTTAACCTTATTCCTTTATGGGAGACTGTATTATAGGACCATCCAAATTTAGTAGACAGATTTTTTGTTCTACCTTCACTGTACTAGATTAGATGCTGTACTGCCTTCTACTCCTTCCTACTTACTGCTTAGTTTTGAACATATAGTTAACCTTCACATAACTTTTAGTAACTGTCATTGATTTCATATTCTTTTTTAAAATTCTTTCCCACTTGCTATTTTTTCAGTACTCGGCTGGTCATACACATTCTCCATGAGCTGCTTTGTTATGTATGAATATATACTATGATATCTGCCTTAAACAAAAGGAGGATTTAATTTGCCTAATTTTTAATCATCTCATGTTTTCTTCAGTTTTGTCTTGCACACCCTGAATTCCAGCTACAACCAAATCTGGGGTATAATGAATGAAAGATTGGCCCTTTTTAATTATCTCTCAAATTGTTTTTTGTAGAGTAAACCACTGAATATTACTGAAATTAACAGTTCTACTCAGGATTAAAATTTACCAGATAATGAATACTTTCTAGTTTTCTTGAACTGCCTAAATCTCTAAATTGTGCTTCTATATGTAGGTCTATTATGCTGCATCTTGTATTTCTTGTTAGTCTGTGTTTTTATTTGTTGTTTAGTATGCTAATAAACCTTCCTTAGTACTTGCTTTCAGGGAAAGCCTTAGTGTTTATAAAAAGGAAAAGAAAGAGAGATGGAGAGCCTTCTGTGCAGGCCTGGGCATTGTTTTCCTCTCAGTGCTCTATGTTGTTTGCACTGGGGAGGTTCAGGTTTTCCCCTCACCAGATGGTCTCCTGCATCACATGGCATCTGCATTGCATTCACAGGTGCAGGCTGCATGTGCACCAAGTATCCAGGTAGCTGCCAGTTATATACAAAGGCTTTGAATGTTATTAGCAACTTTAATTAACAGCATGCGAATCATGTACTCACATGTCTTCTAATTATGACCAGTTAGCTGAAACCCTTAGCTATGTTACAAACTAATAGCACCTGAGAGAACACACTGTGCCAAAGCGTTTCTGATTTGTAAAAGAAGCAACCTTTACAGAGCTGTAATTAAATATTGGTGAGATATGTTTCCATTACCAACTAACAACTAGTGAACTGTCCATTCGATCAAAAAGGTACCCATTTAAATGAAAGTGCTGTACAGTTTATTTACATGGACACTGATACAGTTCAAAAGGGTGTTGAACTGAGCTCTTTTAAACTGCTTCATCTGAGCAAGCATGAACAGCTTTCCAGTAACACAGCTGAGGCATAGTGAGGTTATTTTCCTTAAAGGAAAAACAATTAATGACATCACTAAAATAAATATTTTCAGGAATTTCTGGCTGGAAGTGACTTTAGTGACCTATTGTATTATTTTATAGAGAGATTTTTTTCCCAAAACTTTTACTGAGATTAATAAAATAAACCTGACATCTGTGTGTTACAGATTCCCATAAATCTCTGAATACCCAGATGTATATTACCTTTCCTCGACTAAATTGCTTGGACTGTGTTAAAAGCAGATAATAGAGTAATTAAAGAAAATACAGATGATAAGGTAATGGAAATTCCCTTGTTACTTGAAATATCTGATTGGGGAACTGAAATATTCTAGAAAATGCTGGGTGTTGCCTCTGCTGATATATATGATTAAATGCCCTTCAATGGTGCATGAAAGTGAGCAGCTGATGATGTGAAGTCCTACAGCATCTCGTGCTTTTTCCTGGGAAGTTCTGTGAGGAGGGGTCAGGGAGCCTGGGGATTTAGGCTCTCTCCACTTTCTCATGTTGGCTCTTGCTGATGGGAAGAAGGTTCTCTAAGCCACCGGGTGGAGAATGGCTTCCCCAGGCCCTGCTGACCTGGCTGCTCCAGGGAAGGTTAAGCCCAAGTTGCGCAAAGGCTTTTCTCTGTGTTTGTCCTCTTTCTGGGCCTGATCCCAGAAATGCTGG
Source organism: Pezoporus wallicus (assembly GCF_028554395.1). Classification (NCBI taxonomy): domain Eukaryota; kingdom Metazoa; phylum Chordata; class Aves; order Psittaciformes; family Psittacidae; genus Pezoporus; species Pezoporus wallicus. The sequence goes on from NW_026639746.1 coordinate 847,445, forward strand.
GAAGACAAGAAATCACAGAATAGAGTTGTACTAATTATAGTAGGTTTGGGAACAGCTTCTGGGGAAATCAGACAGAACAAGCCCTCAAAATACCTAAAAAAAAAGATGATGAAGTCCTATTTCATATAGAATTGTGCAGGAATATTTACTATTACTGTAAATTATTTCAATAATGTTATGATTTAACTTTATATATTCTTATTTTTATGAGATATTTTAATAAAAGCATTTTCATTACTTCACTGTAAGATCTTTTAAATTTTTTTTGTGGAATTATATCTTTATGCTCCTACAAGAACTTCAGTAAAGAAAAGATCTCTTTAGCACTATGCTGCACTAGGATCAAAGCAATATATTTGTTTAGTATTTTCCTTCCCCAGTCTTTGGGTTTTCACTTTTCCTTGCAGAAATGAGTAATTCGATTCCCTGCGTATATCTCATGAGTTACTAATAACTCAAAAAGGAAAAATGTATCAAAGTGAACTCTTCAATAAGATGGTTTGTGTTGCAGTATAGATAAAGGGATTTTGGTAACTAAAAGTCACAACAATGATCTTCCAGTCTGTTCTTTTAAATCCACACATTCACACACGCATGGCTATGTATGTATTTTTTCAGATTTGTACCAAAAATGGTTTTATCATTTGTAGGTCACTTAAAATGACTTTTCTGTGTATGAGGATCTCACTGTCATTAAACTGGCCTGTAGAAACTGATTTTTCTTCTTGCTGTGGTTGTTATTCTCTTTCCCAAGGAAGGTGTGGCCAAACTTCTGCACCCGACAAGCCATGTACTTCAGTCTTCATCAAGTGAAGAGTTGTACCCCATGTTTTGACAAGGCAGAAGATGGCAGTGATTACCCATTAGTCCACTTTGTTGTGAAGGGCAGAGGAAGCAACCATCAGGATTTTGGATGGTTTGCACTGCCTGCCAAAGCTGATATTCCCAAACACAGTTACGCCTGTAGTGCAATAAAGCTGATTTTCTCCATCCACACATGAACCATCAAGAGAATTCATAATTAAGATCTCCTGAAAATCACACTGTCTACATGGTAGGAACTTCTTGTATTCCTTGGAGCTCATGAGTTCTAATGGTGGTGACCATGCAGTGAACTTGGATCCAGTTCATGGGTGAGAAGACGCCAAAATAGTTCTTTATTCAGTAGATTTTGGTGTAGAGAGCAGAGATAAAAGGTGATGCTTTCACAGTGACATCTGTTGCTGAGCAGATGGGCTGTTGTGTTCTGCACTAGTTGGAGCTGTTTCTGGGTGTGTAGTCTCTATTTCTATGCTTCAAAGCACTTCCATTATTATATTTGTCCATTAACTGAAACTGGAAGAAAAGAAATTATGTGTAAATGTCCAGTAAACACTGGAGAGTCTCCCTGCACCAGACCAATCCATTCTGGTGGAATACTTGCTCGCCAAGGTTTTATTCTCTGACAGTGGCAGATCTCACCTGGCTTTGCCGATGATACTGATCCCTCTGAAATGGAGGATCTGCCTCCATTTTTACAAAACACAAATATTATCTTTTTTTCCACCCTCCTTTTGTACTTCTTAATGAGCCAGAAATGGGGTCCCAGAAACAAGGAGAAAGGCCTTAGAATGTGGATTTGTGATTGTCTCTCCTTTTGACAGAAATGTTTAATCTTATAGTCACAAAGGCAGCTTCAAGCATAGGATGGATTAAAGTGGAGAGAAATGTGAGTAAGAGGATGTGGATATATGTGCAGACGAAAACTGTTCAGAGTCACTTCTGTGGCGCTTATCATTTCGTCCCCATTAACAAATTTATGCTCATAATACCCCACAGATTAAGAGGTATTCATCTATTTATGTAATAAACAAGAAGGAAAAATAATTAAAAAAAAAAGACAGAATCCTCAGGGAACTTAAGTCCTCAGAGTTACTTAAGCTATGTAATTTATGATCACCCATCCCATCAGAGAAAGGTGTACGTTCCTTATGATGTAGCAGAGCTCTGTGTTCACTGAGACTAACCCTGACTCCAAACTCACAAATCTATACCTTGCCTATAAATCATTCCTCCAAAATAAAAGTTATATATATTTCAGTATTTATTTGCTACAGATTAATGGAACTTATTGGGGAAGTAGATGCTATTTAAGATTGGACATAAAAGGAATAAACTTACTGAAACTGTGATCTGGTCTACTGCTTCATAAGGTAAAGAACTGTAACAAAAGTAGCAAACTTTATTTCTGTATTCAGAGCCATTTATTACTGAACAGCTGTTGCTTCTAGGTCAGGCTTTACCAAGAAAGCATATCAATTAAATGAAGACCTATACCTAGACCTTTGGGAGAGAAACTACCCTGAACTATTCTGATCATGTGGTTGTCATAAATTCTGCTGCAGTGACTGAACCCTACTCTGAACTTAATCACATTTGAAAGTGGTGTCGATGCCTGGTTGTCCAAGAGAACAGATCTGCCAAAGAAACAGGACTTGGCCAGAATATGCAGATTTCCCAAAATCCAATCACATCACGGAAAAATCCGATTTTGGATAAAAAGTGGAGAGGGGGAAGCTGAGGGCAGAGTTTTTGATCAGACTGGGAAGACCCACTCGAGAACTATGCTTGTTGGTACCTGTTTGGTCAGCAGGAGAGTGAGAAAACAGGCTTGAACGTTTCTCTCTTGCACTCTGGATAAATGCCTTTACCACATATACTTCCTTCCCTGAAATACTTTGAAATGTTTTGGTTTCATAATGACATAGAAATGGAACATTTCTGTAATCTCAAAATATTTCACAGGTCAGACAGTTCCTTCCCAGTTTAGCCCTGTAGTGTCTGTGTCTTAATCAAGCTCTCTGTCCATTAATATAATTCATCCCGGCAGGTAGAAAGAGCCAGCAAGCACAATCTGTAAAAAGGTAAACAAGCTAACCATCCTGTCAAGTGATCAGTTTATTCTTATGCTGAGTAGTGCATAAGTAAACCCTAATTTACCTATGTAATGCTTATATATGCCACCTTTTGTCTTTAGATACAAAGCATTTTGTAAGCAGTAAGCTTTAATTCAGGATACCCTTTAAGCACATGTTTAAATTGTTCTTCTGAAAAGGGCTTAACTGAAACACTTGTTTAAGTGTTCTCCTAATTAGAGGCTATTTAATGAAACCACCTGACTTTCCTGTGAAAGGGTATTTTTCAGATGGAAAAATGGAAGCCAGACGAGCTGTCTCGCCAAAAATTGCACGGGGGGTTACAGACAGAGCAAAGATCTGAGCACCTATCACCTCTCTCCAGACAGTTCTGTTTTCCCAAGATCTCATGCGTCTTATTTCAAGTATTTATACTGCGTACAGGGCTAACCGATAGAGCTACATCACAGACTTTGAAGTCAGGAAGTGTGGTAGACTGCAAGGATACAAGCTGACAACTTTTGAAACGTTCTCTAATGTCTCTTTATGGGTCAGGAGACAGCAGAATAAATGAGAACCTGGATACTGTTTTATTGACACCTTTTCTTTGCAATTCTCAGACCTTGTAAATCACTGAAAAAAAAATCCTCGTCTCTGCACATCAGACAAAGAGAAAGGGAGAAGCATTTTCTTTGACAGAGAAGGTCAAGGATGTTTTTCATTTTCATCTACAATTCTGGCAGCTAAGGGAAATCCAGATTCATGAACAAGAAAAATTATTCTTACGGTCGATTAATCTATGGCTTTAATTCCCTTCAGAGTGATTGTTGTGATCCCCAGGTCCTGAGCAGGGACTGCCTGTCTTAGCCTTTGATGGCAGCCTGACAAATTCCTTATGGACAGGTGCTCACTAATACAACATGTTAATGCATCGGATGCACAGCAAAATATTTGTTAGGTAAACTAAAAGCCTACATATTATTGGTGTGTAAGAGCTAATGCCATAATTCTGTAAATAGAGCTGGGTTGTTGTAGTTGTGTGTGAAGAAAATTATACTTTAAAAAAGTATTTTCTTATATATATAAAAAATATTTCACTTCAAGCTGTACTTCTGTCATTGACAGCAGCAGCTTTTCTGAGTAACACAGGGACTTCTGCAACAAATTTATAGGCACATTTATCAAAACCTAGCAACACCACAGTACTAATTTGGGATTCAGCACTTTACCAAATGTGTTAGAAAGTAGCAGCAGGAGATGTTCCCAATCTGTGAATGAATTCAGTGCTCAGGGAAGTGAATGAGCCAAGAATAGCCTGGGCGGAGGGAGGCCTGTGGTTCCTCACCCAGCTTTCTCTTCTCTCTATATGACAATTCCTTCTCAAATTTTGGACTCATGAATTTTGAGGGTTGGTTTCAGAAACCAGTAATTTTCTGAGCAAAAATATTTTACATGGAAACTAGAATCTGAAACGGTTCATCTCAAGGGAACATTTGTTTTAATCAAACTTATTTGATGAAATATTATCCAGCAGAATATCTATGTCCTAAAAACTCCTGAATCTGCCTTCTTACATGGTTTAGTGTAAGATTTTTGATTTTGTCCTTTTCCCATCAGAAACAGTAAACTAATGCTTTCCACTCACTGGCATAGTTTCTGGCTCTATTCTCTCCCAGCTGCTCACCAAGCTTCCTACCTCACCTTTATACTGCAGTAACATTTGTCTTCAGCTTTTTTTTACATTCCCACATCTTCTCCCACGTCCTCTTCTTCCTTTTCAAAGGGCAATTCCCTCTTCCACTGGTCTTATATTTTATTTTAAATCCATTTCTAAGTCTTCCCCAACCGCTTATTTTATATCAATACACAGAATAGGTAGGAATAGTGACATAATTAAAAAATAATTAAACCCAGCTTTTTTAAATTATATCTCTCATCTCTCATGTCAAGAGCTGTCTGAACACAGTTGTCAGCAGAGCCAACTCAGGCTTTCTGCTTTTCATTTGTATCTTGTTTTCCTTTTTTATTTCTTGTTTATTTATATTTATTTTTTTTATTACTCATTCTTACTTCAGCTCCAAAACAGATGGAAACACAAAGAATTAATACATACACATACATCTTTTAAAAATTAGGGGTTTTTTTTTTCCTTGAAAATGTCTCTATTTGTGCAGATATTTAGTTTATATTGAACCACAGATAGTAACCACAGAGTGACCATGTGCTTCCCTTCCTTCCCAGGAGTCCTGTTAGTCAGACCCTCAGCTGGCATTAACTGGTACAGCTCTGTTGACTCAAAGGCAATATGCTGATTTACCACAGCTGAAATACTACCAGATATCATCACCTTTTTTAGTTGTGTTCTTGGTCTCTCTAGTAGGCACATCACATCAACAAATTCACAAAATGAATTTCCATGCTATAAAATAGCATGGTATTATATCTATTTCACACCTGTGCACTGAAGTGTGGTTCTTCTGCAGTGTAGATGGGGCCAACATGTTTGTCATTGGCACCTACAGAAAAGCTATCGTGCTGACAGAGTAGTTATACCGCAATTCGTGGCTGAGAAATCTATCAAGAAAGAAGCACTGAGACGTTGTGCTCAGCAGCAATGTACATAAATACATGTGGTTTTGTACATTGTGTATGCTGCTGCATCACCACCTCATTTACTCTCTTGAAATTGCACATAGAATATGCATAAATTCTTAAGCAGGAACCCAACTTTGTACCTTTAATTTTCCCCACCTTTTTAGATCTGCTTCCCTCTCTCTTATAAGCAAATACATGAGAGGGTTTACCTCACTTATCTTTAGCCTTCTAGAAGTTAAGCATCTCTTCAAAGCTAGTTGATCACATCCCCTCCAAGGCTTTCGAGAAGAGTATCATTCCACCCAGAGGGTACTTAGCTCTCCATGTACATTTCCACAGCTTACATACATTCTAAATGGCTGAAACTGTGTGAGAACAATCTTATCATTTGTGACTGGATCTTATACAGCTCAGCAAATCTGTAGCTGCAGTAGAGAGTCAAGTATTTTAAGTATAAAAATGAAACATCATAAAGAAGAGCTAGGATGTTTATGCAATCCACAAATATGTAATAGCACACTTTTATGGATACTGTCATGTTGCTATATATGCACCTAAACCCCACAAGAATTAGTACAATCTATTAACCATTTAACTGAATTATACTTTCATTTTTATGACATGACTTCAGTTTAATGTTTCAACTTTCCCAGTGAATAGGGGACTTCCTCATCCCAGGTATTTCATGACTCCATTCAAATCTCATCTAAAGACTGAATTTGCAGCTCCATGGGTAGTAGGAAGCACAATCTGAAATCAGTGAATGAAAACTGATTGACGTTGGTTGATTTTTTTATTCTTTTCCTGAATACAAACTTCCGTATTTCTGGTTTTTAATGCAGTGGACTAGACGGAATTTGCTCATTTGTTTCATTTTACAGTATTTTCATTACTTTATACATATAGCAGTCATAATGATGGACATGTGTTTTTGCAAAAAAACAAAACAAAAAAAACAACAGTGTTAAGTCACATTTAAATACTCAACAGTTTATATGTACATAGGATTAATCTCCATTACAGTCTGAAGCCAGTTTGCAACACACAGCTACGAAAAGGCACATAGCTCCTTGTTCCTGTAGATACAGTCAGGTAGATACAACGCTGGCAGTCCCAGCAGTGACAAACCTGGTGTATCCTATCTGTTGGTAATGCTAAATGAGCAAGCACAGCAGGAACAACACAATGTAGGAGCACCAGACTCATGTATAAATCACCTTCATGTTGCAATACAAATAACATTTTTATATATTTTGAATGTCTATAAACTTGAACAGTTGAATATCCATAAGTCTAGGGAGTCCCTCACCAAAATTGTAAGATTACTTGCTATGGAAAGAATTACTGGTTGCTGTCAGCCTCTGCCATTGCACACCTCCTCTAACTTCTGCCTTCATTGCACCACCTACCATAGGCACAGTCTCACTGAACCCCACAAAATTCTTTTTTGGTTCTGTATGGAGGTACAAGCAGCAGGCTGCCTTGCAGTAGGTGCAAGCAGCAGTGCTGAGGATGTCAGGGGATATGCAATGAAGTATCTGGCATTTGCTGAGAACAAAGAATACGGTGTGCTTCTGTGGAATGATTATTATACAAGGTAAACTACTCTTGCAATTTTTTAGAAGCTATACCTAGAAAAAACACCCAACAAACTCTGTATCTGGCCTCAGTATTTTAAAGGCTTTTTGTTTTAGAGGCTACAGTTGAAAATGTGGCAAATATCTCTAATTAGGGAATACAAGAAAAAAAAAAGAAAATGAAAAAGAAAATGAAAAGAAATTTTGGGCTTGAATTTTTTTCTCTTGTTGATGTTTGTATTCCAACTAATCATTCCAGAGGTATGAATAAAACAACAGCATTTAACCTATCTGAAACTTATTCTTCACATGCAGACAAAAAAGAATTGATTTACAGCTTCTTTAAATGAGATATAATAAAACAAGGTATAGCTGGAAAAAAATGTAGCTTTGCTAGTAGATGACCTGACAAATATAATTGCTCACAGAGTAACATAAAGTATCTTTGAATCATTTTGAGTAATAACAAACACAAATTTATTCCTCATGACCTAGTACTTTTGTCCAGAAGCAGTACTATTGTACGGACACTGTACTAATTAAAACAGTGTTTGCATCTTTTAAATGATACAAAATCAGTACAGATGAGGGATTTGGGACATAGAGGTGGGAATATGCTTACAGGGAAACTTTTGTTAGAAGTAATAATTTCAATCATACAAACAATATAATCACACAGAAACATCGTGTATTATCAGAGCCTTTGAGCCCAGCCTTGTACCTCCTAAAACTACTGTTGACGCTAATGGAGACAAGATGTGGCTCTGTATATTTTAAAGCTCACAGCAGACCTTCTGTCATGGCTGTTTTCCGTGTACAGTAACACATGATCCTCTTCATCTATGTTTGCATAGCAAGCTGGCCTTCGCTGAGCATGTGCGATGCATTTGATGTTAGGAATGCTGGATGGATAAGAAACATGACTGCCAAGTCCTTAAAGAAGATTTGTCACATTGTATTTTAAGTTTTCTGAATAAACTCCCTTTATTCAGAAAAACAGTTAATACAATTAACAAAAATCCTCATTTTTAAAGCTGCTAATATTTTCCTAATAGCAAGTAGAAATAAGGAATTATATAAAACATATATGTTCACAGAACAAGAACATTGGTTGCTAATTAATCTGACTGGACCGAATGCGATGAACTTGTAAGGATCAGGGCAATTTCTACTAGTATTTTGAGAAGTATCTCAGATCTGGTTCAGTCATTGCAGACTCACTTATTCAGGTTCAAGGAAGATACATTGTCCCTGAGTGGAAGAAATTGGTATCATCTCATTTGCATGTGACACATAAATCCTTAATTCATGATGTTCTTCATTTCACTCCTCTTTCTTTTCTTAGAAAAATGGAAAATGTTACCATGAAGCTGGTGAACTGAAGGACCTAATTGCAATGAATCAGGAATAAATGCACTTAAAGTGCATGTCTCATCACTGGCTTGACGTGCAGCATTTAAAGAAGATGGGTATTCTACATTTCTTAGTAAAATGTTCTGCCATCCTACTTCTGCCATGCAGGACCTTCAGCACCAGCAGTGTGTGACGCACTACAGAGAAAGCAGGACAGCTGAAGCTACCCAGAAGAAAGCATTCAGCTGAAAAAGCTGAATTGACTTCTGCATCTTTCTTCAGGAAAATCACGCTGTGAATAGGCATTAGGAAGGTATAACTGGTCAGCTTAGGGCAGTTTTAGCTTTTGCTGTTTACAAAGTGTGCCATGGAGCAGCTAGGACTGCTTTTCACAGGCACAAGCCCAGTAATATCTTTTGCATTGTCCTCCTGCCAGTGTCTTGTATCTTTAAAGCCTGTCTGTTAGAAAGGGACAGCCATACTGCAGAGCTGTGCAATCCTTCCTGTGCAGAGACAGCTTATACAAGAACACGAGTTCCTTTGCCAGTACTGTTCTTTAGTTAAGCTGCATAGACAAAGCAACTGCTTACGTGTTTAATGGAATCTGTCTGGGTTTTCTTTGGTTTGTTTGTTTGTTGTTTGGGTTTGTTTGTTTCTTTTTTAAGCATATTTATGTTGGTTAAAGCCAGATTTCTCTACTCCTAAAATACTTAGTTATGCCTGCAGAGATTCAAAATGAAGGTCTACTTTGGGTATGTAATTCAATGGCTTAATTCAACAATAGCAAGAAAAGTTCTATGGGACTTTTCCTTAATGCCTAACACTTTTTAATGAAAATACCCTATCGTATTAACAAGGACTACCAGAAAAATTCCCGAATGAGTTATTCCTTGATTTTATGTGGCCTGCAGCCACACTTCTCTTTTTTTTCATGATGTTATTGAACAATGTTGTAGGTTGCGAAAGGTATATGAAAGGCTTTCTTGGCCCTCAGGATTGAAATGGCTTCTTTTACCTATTCTAGATAGCATAATTATGTCAACTATATGCACTATTAGAAACCTTTTACGTGACCTTTGAAAAGTCAGATAGGTTCAAAGGATTGATTTCAGGGGAAGTTAGATGCAGAATTGCTTTCAAGGGTAAGCCTTTGCTGTAGTTCCACAAACACCATAAATCTCCTCTGATGCACCCTGCACTCCCCCAGCTCAGCCATCTGCTCCTGCCCATAAGCCCTCTCTTCCCTTTTGGTTACTCTAGAGTTTCTGCAATTCTACAGCGAACTGGAGCAGGAAAGTCATCAGGGTAAAACTAACTTGCCACGAAAGTAGTTAATTTTAACCTGAATTAACTCCTGGACAGAGCTAGCTGTGTGGCTGCACAGCACAAGTGTGGCTGTGACAGGCAGGGAATAAGGCCCTGGTGAGACGGTTTCTTCTGGCAGAGGTGCTCACTTATGCTTGCCTGGTGGCTTGGGAGCTGCAGTGTAGGCATGTGCTTATGCCTCAGTTTCTCCTCTACAATATGGGGAAAATAGTTCTTTTGCACCTCTCACTGATGCTGTGAAGATAAGCTTTTGCAGGCTTTGTAATCTTCAGTTTTAACAGCTATCAATGTATATGTGTTCCATAGGTAAATCAAAGTGGTAACTCCAAAAAGAAATCTTCAGAAATACAACAAAAATTTCTTTCATTCAATTTAAGGTTCAAGAGTCACCCTGCTACCCTGTGCCTGATCCTGAACATAAACATCTCAGGATCCTCAGTGTGTGCAAAGCCCTGGGACCTAAATAGGAGAAGTCATGTTTTTATGCATTCATCAACTCCACTGGCAAAAAATGTTGATTGTGTCCGTTACTTCTCAGAATAACTCACAATTATGCTAAGAACATCCCAATATTGATTTTATGAGAAGAAAAACATGTCTTTTAGAACACTCTCTTTTCAGGGACACCTGAATCTTTGTGAAGTCTAATGTAAAATGCCCTTTGGGCAATCAGACAGTCACTGCTTATATATATCAATAACTGGCTTCTGTAGCTATGTCCTGTAAAGTAGGTCCTCTAAAACTGACATGGTAAAAAATGCTGCTATTTTAAAATTGTAATTGATTTTGGACTGGTTCTCAAGAGATGCTGTAAATATGCATTTCAGTTAAACATTGATCAGACCAATACTGAGTTGCTCGTAACTTAAATGTGTGATTATCAGAGAATGTACTGCTTTTATTAAGCACAGAGAGAGCACAGGCTTAAAACCAAAGGACTCAGTGGATCCTCTAAATTCTCTGGGGCTATCCCATCAGTAGTGAACATCAAATATTCCACCCTGCTAGTCAAGATCCCAGAGGGTCGGGCATGTTCTGCTTCATGCATTAGGGGTTTGAAGGAGCATTTAACAGCAGTTACCAAGCTGCTCAGGTTTTCAGATAACAGAATTATTGTTAAAAACTGCTTCATGACAGTCTTTCACAACCACTCAGTCAATAGGTAGTCAAAACTTTCTCAAACACATGTACCCATAGAATGCAAATTTTAGTGGCTTATTTTACTTGATGATCAAATATGTGAGATTGGCTTTGTTTTTAACAGCTGTGAAGGTTATTTGCAGTTTTGGAGAAGCAATAGTCATTATATCAGTTCTGATGGGAAAATTATAAAGAACTTGAAATATTTCAGTAATTGATGAAAATTTTTAAGTTCAGCACTGCATCGTAATTGTGCCTCTCTTCTTTGGGAGAAAACAATGGCCTGTTTTTAGCAAGCACACATCATATTTTGAATGACTAGATAGAGAGGGGAAAGTCTCTATTTCTCAGTACTAAGAAAAAGACTGAAAAGTTTTATGAAGGGAAGGAATTCAGGACTACTTTTTATGTAGGTCTAAATTCCTGGTCTATAATGATATTTTTTCCTCCTCAATTTCAGCCTGTGGTGGTGAGTCAGATTCATAGAGGTATCAAGCCCTTGTTTTTGTAAAATCAAGCCAGCTGAAGCCATACCAGTAGGAATTATTGAAAAAAAAGTCTTAATTTTAAAATACTGTCACACATCTGTACACTGATGAATTAGTTGCATTATAATGCAGACTCCATATTTTATGGATAACCTCAGAATCAACTAAAGCACTGGCATAACAGAAAGGGTGTTCACAGATGCCCTTTTCATCTCTTTATTAAAATAATGAAGAAATGCAGGTGTGAGTACATAGAATCATAGAATCATAGAATAGTTAGGGTTGGAAAGGACCTTAAGATCATCTAGTTCCAACCCACCTGCCATGGGCAGGGACACCTCACATTAAACCATCTCACCCAAGGCTCTGTCACACCTGGCCTTCAACACCGCCAGGGATGGAGCATTCACAGCTTCCCTGGGCAACCCATTCCAGTGCCTCACCACCCTTACAGCAAAGAACTTTTTCCTTATATCCAATCTAAACTTCCCTGTTTAAGTTTTAACCCTTTACTCCTTGTCCTATCACTACAGTCCCTAATGAAGAGTCCCTCTCCAGCATCCCTATAGGCCCCCTTCAGACACTGGAAGGCTGCTATGAGGTCTCCAGGCAGCCTTCTCTTCTCCAGGCTGAACATCCCCAACTTTCTCAGCCTATCTTCACACAGGAGGTGCTCCAGTCCCCTGATCATCCTCGTGGCCCTTCTCTAGACTTATTGCAACAGTTCCATGTCCTTTTTATGTTGAGGACACCAGAACTGCACACAATACTCCAAGTGAGGTCTCACGAGAGCAAAGTAGAGGGGCAGGATCACCTCCTTCAACCTGCTGGTCACGCTCCTTTTGATGTGGCCCAGGATACATCTGAGCAAACTTCTGGTTTATGTTGTTTGTAAGGCTTGGTTACATGCCAGCTGAAATCATTGGAAAGACTAACATTTACCTGAAAACCCTCTGGATAAGCCATCTGTGTTGCAGAATTCCCCTGTAATAGGGAATGGATTTATCATCTTACGCCAGAGGCGGTTGAACTAAACCAGGTAACAGATTTCCTTTCTGCAGGAAACACAGACATTCGGGTAAGGTTAGGTGGTGGAGAACTATCTAACCAGTATGAATTTTGTGTTCTTGAAGGAACATCTAACAAAAGGTGCTTGGCTGAGGATAGTGATGCAGTCATATAAATCACATAGATCATTATGCACCTGCCCATGGGCTTCCTGTTAGATATTCCCTTTTAGATTGCTTCTACTTTTTTTGTTAAGCCACCTTCCAAGCTGTGATAAGGAAGACCATCTTTTGAAGGAGCCATGGATAATCCAGAAACCTCCAGTGGTTATAGTGATAGTTTTGAATTGCTATATTCTTGATCCATTTGTTTGTACATGTGCAGACTGATTTTCACGTTTGGTAGTAGTCTTTGGAGGTGAAAACATAATATCTAAGTTAGTGATTATTGCTTGAGGAATTAACTGTACAAATATTGGATACATTTCCACATGTTGTTTCTTTTGAAATGTATTATAAAAATCTGATTTTGCAATGTTATTTAATAATCTGAGAAGGAACAGATTCTATTTCCATACTACTTTCATTACTAGTCCCATCGAAATAAACAGTATGGATATTGTAAGCTTGGAAATCAGAATCTAGTACTACAGTCTTATGTTGCTTAATTCAGAAATTAAAATGATAGTTCCTTTTTTTCTATTTTTATTTTTTTTTTTTTTTGGCAAGTAGCATTTTCACTATTTGTGTAACATGTATAATACAACTGCAAAACTCAGGGAACAGAAAAATTAAGCTTCCTAAAGAAGTCAAGACTTAGTTTTCTATTCACTGCTTCATGACACCTAATGTGTTTTTAATTTATCACCCAAAATTCATTTCAGAATTCAAACCCAACATTGAAATCACCAGCTGCTATATTAAGCATATCATGTCATATCGGTCCCTAGCTTCGTCCTGCTAAAACTCAGTATTAAATATTATTGAAGATCTTAGATACATATACATTAGCAAGCTTTGTGCTCGTTACTGAAATGGATTCTAGAGTGTTAAATGATGATGCATATTATATGATACATATTACAGCTCATCTTTCCAGAGACCAGCATCTGGTTATTTTTTTTCATTTTTATATTTGCTATCATTTTAATAAATATTGACTTTAATAAATGCTGCATTTAAATGATTTTTAACTTAATTGTTTTTTAAATAGCATATACATCTTTACAAGCAACCTGAATTTGATACATCTATTTCATTCCAACTGTTAGAGTAAAATGATCATTAGGATGTCTATGAGAAATTGACATCACTCCTAAAAGCTGAAAGTCCTGACTCCTGATTGTTTGATTAGAAAACACTAGTACATTCTCTCCCTCACTAAAACACATATTTTGTTGATCATAATGGACAATGAAGCTAATTATACAGTATCTCTTTGCATGCTGACTGAAACTGGTTTGCATGTTAATGTGGAGAAGAAACAGCATTAAGACTGTCAGTGCTGGACATGCTTCAATGTTGCCTTTTAATTAGAAGTTCAAATTTCTGAAAGAATAGCTGGAAAAGAATGTACCGGAATCTTACACAAGAGCTCGACTTACAAAACACAGCAGTCACATGGGTTTGTTTCCTGTCACACACTGTTAGCATCAATGACATTGCTGCTGCCAAGTTCACTTGATCTATGCATAAAAGAGATGCTTACTTTTCAAGAGTTATTTGCCCAGCAATAATGAAAACATCCCAAATTCCTTCATAGTTAACATGCCCCACCCCCAGCCAGTATTAATATGTGGCCATACAGTTCAAGGAAAAGAAAGTGTTGAGTTGCTGACCTCACAACTTTTCCTGTGGGGTGGGGGTTGCTTTGATTTGGGATGTTTTGCTATTTCTCATGAGAAGTGGAGTTTTCTTTTTATGGGTGTTGCATGAATGCACATTTTCTGTACTTACTGGCTTATGTGCAGCACTTTGCATGGATTTCTAGATTGAAGTTCCTCTCAATTAATGGAAATTGAGATAGTTGGCAGTTCTTTCAAAGCCAGATTTATGTCCTGAAAGTGCAACAGCCCAAGGAAACTAATGCCCCGAGTTTGTGATTTAAATCGTTCATTCCTAGCAGTGAGTGAATATCAACTTTTCAAAGATAACATGCCAAAGTTTCCCAGAGATATTCATTACAGTGGGTCACATCTGATTATCTGTTGCACTGGGGTAAATATGAAGACATTTTCCTTACACAAGTAAGTCTGCTCTGTCATCACACAATTCACCCACACTTTTTTCATCTTTGGAGCTTAATGGCCGAGCTCAGAATAGCAGTAGAATAATACTTGCATATTTGGTCCATTTTAGAATCAAATACCATTATTTAAATTATAATTGGAATCCTTTCTTTAGAAAAAGCAGCATAAACAATACAGATACGAATTAATCATTTTCCTTTATGAACTTTACAGTTCAATGGAGAAGATCATTTAGCCAATGCAGAACAACTACATTAATCAGCATAATACATCTAAAGTTGCATTAAACAAATGAAAAAGTGCCTTTCAGCAAGAAGTGTTTGGTCTTGGCTCAATCTTGCAATATTTTTTTCAACTTAAACTCTACCAGATTGTTCTTAAAGTAATTTTTTAAAGAAGAAAACATCAGGTCACATAAAAAGGCAGTCTAACACAATGTCCTGCCAATGACCATGTTGAAAGAGGATGCCTAGAGGAAAAAGAGAGGGTACACATGTATAATATTCATTCAACTTAGAGGAAAAAGAGAGGGTACACATGTATAATATTCATTCAACTTAGAGGAAAAAGAGAGGGTACACATGTATAATATTCATTCAACTTGCTTATTCTGTGTTCTTGCACTTGTGTTCTGTGATTTGGCTTTTCCAGTGAATATTGAAGGCACATGCTTCTGTTAGCCATTCAAAAATTTACTCCTTACATTTCTTACTTTGAATATGAATCTGCCTGCTTCTCCTTTTTTCCTTTTTCCCCAAAATGTCAAGATATTATTTTACCTTTTCCCTCTTTCTGAACTTCAGAACTAGTGTACACATTTTTGTTGTATAATGAATGTGTGACAGTATCAGCTGATCACATGAAAAAGAAGCATAAGCCAAAGTCACCTTTGGCCTGGTGACCTTTCTAAGATATTTTGCGTCTGAATTCCTCTCCAAGAACATTTCTTCTAGAGTATCCGAGCAGCCCAGAGGCCAGCTCCTCCTTATAAAAGTGTCTCCAAATGTTAGCATTTTATGTTGCTTCATTCTTGCTAGGTATCAAAAAAATGCACTAGTGAACTAACAAACAAAGCAGAAGAAAACTAAGTCTTCACAGGTGTACAGGCTTTGCTTTAAAGCCACTACACTGCACTTTATGCATCTGTCTCAACCACCTCGAGGCCTAACTGCCCTAGGCTTTTGATAAGTTCAGTTCATGGGGAGATGCCGTCCATGACTGCAGCTCAGACCTTAAATGATCCAAGGAGCAAAGCTCTCTATATCGACTGGTCAGATCAGCTGTTCCAGTTGTGGACTTATCTTGTTCAAGTGTCTAAAGTTGGATGATATAAATCCAAGCTGTACAGCAGAAAGACAAGTAGCATTAAACATTTTAACAAATATTTGATCATGAATATTATCAAGCTTTTTTTGGTGGGTGATATTTACTTTTTTCCAAATTCATTTCCTACAGAAGTTTCAATAAACTTGAGTTGTTGAAATGTATGTTTATGAAAAGCAAATTCCAAAACTTCATGCCCACAGATCACTGGAACGTATTCCACATATGCACGTGGAAGAGTCCTTGCCAGACACGTTCCCATGCCCAGCCAAACACCAGAGAGAGAAATGATCCCACTTGAGTGATCTGAGTAACCATAACTACAGAACACAGCTTGATTTTCAAGTGTCCATGAATGATTATGGAGTTAAATGATTCAAAAAAACAATTACTGAGAAAAGCTGGATGACTGACTTTTTTTTTATGGATCATCTAAATAGACATTCTGCAAACAATAAAGATGCTAAATTTCTCAAATAAAGCTTTTGTTGTGAGTTAGTCAGACCATGACAGCTACAAGCACCAAAAGAAATAAACACACATCAAGAATTGCTTTGTGAAATTTGTCACAATTGACAGCCTTCTGTTAAGGTCTCTGACAGAATGGAAATGGGGTCTGTATTATTTGAATAATGTAAGAAAGAGGAATATGTCAAGTCTGTTGAATTTATTCAGACTTCATCACTCCAGGGCCTTCAGCTATACTAAACCAGCTAAATGCTTCCTACAAACATTTTGCCAGAGACAGTGTTTTACTACTAGATAGAAAACAACAGTTAAAAAATCTTTAAAAATCTTTAAGATAATTTTAACTTTCTCCCATTCTGTTTGTTTTTAAACCACCAAAATAAAGATTAAAAGGTACACTTAAACTGTATTCAGAACATAGCAAAGGGAAATAAGCCAAAAAAAATCCTCCTTACCCAGCAACAGAAAAAATATTTGGCTTATATTATTTATTTATCTATTTATTCATGTTCTCACGTGTAAAATGTGCCAGAGAATTATTAATATATTTTGCAAATAAGTTATGATCTAAGACATCAGTCAGAGAAAGCACATATGCACGTGCCTGATCAGGAAAGTACTTAGCCATATGCCTAGTTTCAGTAGAACTTAAGCATATTGAATGGGATCCCTTCCAAAACCAGGGCCTCAGGCAGTGAGAGAGCTAGCTCAGGTACTGGAGAAGAATATTAGCACAAGTCATTTGAATTACCTTACCCTGCAGATGCAAGCTGACCCACAGTATTTTTTAAAGGGAACATCTCAATGATCTTATTTACAGCACAGGCCCCAAGGAGCTGTGATGGCATGACTGAGCTGGTGATACGCTATGAGAAAAGAGCAAGTGGTGAGAGAAGACTGGGAGCTCAGGGCTGGGGTTGAAGGATGAGCCACCACCATCACCTCTGCCACCACTTGGTTGGAGCCTTATACAGTGCCTCCAGGGTGTGAATGTAGTGGACTGCTCCCCAGAAGCTCCAGGTCCAGGCACTGTTAGCCTTGATTTGTTGCATAGCATTTCCATTATCATTCTTCAGTTTGCAGGGGTGTAGTTTTGGGTTGTTAGTTGTGACTCTCAATCCCACACTTACAATCTTAATTTTTGTTGATTTAAGGAATTTTACATACTCATGGTACTTTTACATATAGATGCTACTACTATCACATATGGAAGCACCAGACTTTATTAGACAAATGTTTGATTGCTCTAAACAAAACTTTTGGCTGATCAATCATAAAACAGTTCGGTTGAAATTAACTCCTCTCTTTAATGCAATAACATTTATGTGGATTCACCTTTCCTCCCCCTTTTCCTTGTCATGAAGGACTTTTTTGTGAGAGTTGCTTGTTACAATGGTTGCCTCTGAAGCCCATTTTTGCAGCTACTAAGCAAATTGGCTCTGTCGCTGATTTGTATTGAAAACAAGCCCAGAAAGCAATAAAATCAGTTGTAGAAAGAAAATTGCAAGATGTTTGAAACCTAAGGGCAAACTCAGTATCATCCTTGCAGCAGAATGTGTTTCATGGGGAAATAGTGTTTGGGATTCTTGGCTCTTTCCTTCTTCACTTGGCATATGCTGAAAACTGAAGAAGCACATTAACAGCCAGGCACTCACTATCCTCATGGGTCTTGTTCCTCAGGAATACTTAGTACATTTAGGCACCAAATGGAGAATTTTTTTGGTCCTCAAAGAAAAGTTCAGTAATTTAGGCATTTGAGAATGTGATGCTGACAAGTTTGAAAGTTAAACAGGGAAGCTGAGGATACAAAATCCTTCATTCTCTTTGAAATCTATCTGCAAATTCTTGTGAACAAGACAAACCTTCTGACTTCTTTGAATTCCCTAATATTTTTCTACAGTATGAGATGCTCCTTTGTGAAACTATAAAAGAAAAAGCTACTAAGTCTGTCATTTGAGCTATATTTATTTCAGCTATAATAGAGCACAAGCAACCCCTACTACTTCATGCCCCTGGTTACTCATTCTCACTCTTCCATCACTCCCTCATTTTGTCAGTACAACTATTTGCAGGGCTTTGCAGAGAACTTGAATAGATAAGTGACTTAGGTTAAAGATAAATCTTTCTTATTTATTCATTTATAGAGTTAGTTTTTAACCAGATCAACTCCTGATCCAGATGACCACATGAGCCCTTGTCTGATGTAGATAGGAGGTGGTGGGAGAAAAGCTTCAGGTGTCTGTCAGGGTAATTGGCACTGTGACTGGTTTAAACAAAATGTGAAATTGCACCAACTTATCTGCTTGCCTTCCCTATGGTTGTCAAACAAGGACCATTTTCTTTATACCCTTCAAAGGAACTATTTATTTAATTTGGTCAATTCTTCAGTCTGCTTCATGATGTTACAGCTGGAGAGGCTGAGATGGGACAGTATGTGGGCCTCTGTTTGGGGATAGGTGGCCAGGTACTATCACATATGATGGGACCCATTTCATGAGCCAGGGTGAGGAAACACCTGGACAAGCAGTACTGCATGAGAAATGAACAGTGCTGCTATAGGTGAAGAAACACAGAGAGATCTTCTACCTCTGGGACAGCATGGGGACTAACAATGAGGGTGGAAAGGAATAGTGATGGAAGGGGATAGCACAGCCTGGCACAGCTGGCAAAGAAATACACACCAACCCATTCTGTCTAACCTGTCTCAATTTTTGAGCTGACCGCTTTTTATACAAATGTCTGAAATCAGATTAAGGCAGCTAATTTTGGGTTGAATGTTCACACTGCAGTTTATTGCTTGCTGCAGTTTAGCTCTCTGAATCTAATTTAATGGATTTTAGTTAGCTTAAACTAGTTTTCATGAGAGAGAAAATTAAAGAAAACCCCAGGAGAAGCTGCGCGCTTGAGTCTTGCACACCCCATGTGACTTCAATACCAGGCTTGTGCTGGCAGCCTTAACTTGCGCATTGCTGTACTCTGTTTTGCCAGGCCACAGGCAGCCCTGCTCTGTCATCTGTGAACTGGATGCCACACAAATGGGTTGAGGAGCAGCAGAGACACTATGGTCTGCAGGCAGCCCCGGGCTGTGTGCTGCTGGGGAGGTTATCCAGAACAGAGCCACGAGGAGGCATGATGCCCAGCTGCAACCCTAAGACATGGAGGTGACAGCCTGTTCTCCAGGGTTCAGCCGAGGTACATTCTGCATGAGATGCATCACTCAAGTGTACTCCTCTCTGACCCTCCATCTCAGGTTTCACAGTGGAGGGTGAGAACACTTTAGTGCTGTGGGAGGTGCTGGTGGGTGAAGGAATCCAAACAATTAACAGTTACCCAGAAAAATATGTTGCTCATATTCAAAGAGGATTGAGCCATGAGGTCTCGAATTTCTATTAGAAATTCTCATTAGACATGGCAACCATTGTTTGAATTTACACTATTTTCATCAAGGATATTCACTCATCATTCCCTGACTTTTTTTTTTTCTCCCAGGACAGCATTTAGCAGCTAAGATTTCTTGGGATTTCTTCACATTTTAAGAATTATTTTCATTATTTTCAGTTTAATTCAATTAAGATTAATTTAATTCAGTGAAATAATAATTCAATTCAGGCTCAAGAGTTTTGAGCAATTTTTAAATAATCAGTCCATGAATTTGCTTACTATACAGGATTTTCAGAACTCTTAGGGTTCTAATTAAATCACACAGTCTGTTTGGACATGGTCATCATCAGTGTTAAATTAACTTCCTGAGAGCCATTAACTAGACCTGATAATGTCAGGGTTTTTTCTTGTTTTAAGTGACAGTAGAAATTCAGCTGCTCTGTGCTTGAGCTTAAAAAAACATTAAACTGAAATAAATTGCTGTTAAGGGTTCTTTTCTTTAACCTTTTGTTCGATAAAAACTCAGAACTGGTTAACTCAGCAGCTGAGAACACATTTAATCTTGATTGCTTCATTCTAGCATTACTTAATTTAATTTCTTTTATCTTTATCCCTAGCTTTGAAATCTTACTAGCTCTTTCCAAGACACTGTGATTGATAGTCATATTACTCTCATGTGAATTTGTAGTGAAGGTGATGTTTCTCTGCTTTGAAAGCAATGCCACAAATGAAATTGAAAACTATACTTTTAAAAGGAGAAAGAGTATCTGTGATTTGGATAAAAATATCAACCTTGGGACCAATACAAAAATTGAATTATAAGAGTAGGCTCATTTACTCATATCCTACATTTCATTTACATTTTATATCAACCCTTAAGTGCCAATTTTAATGCTAAATGAGCTGCTACTTTGGAAATATATTACCTGGTTTGATGGAGTGGCAGAAGCTTTGACATCTAGCTCAGCACAAGGGTAGTTGAAGCAAGCCATCTTAAATGTTACAGTTTTCAAGGACAATGGGAATGTATAGCTCTACTCAGAAAACTCTGCATGCTAGACACATACTGCTTATGGCTTATAAGGACTAAGAAGTGGTAAAGCACTCTACAAGAATTTATCTGATGTCTCCATTGCTCAGACACCTCTGAGAGTTGCCTGGGTTGCTTCTCCAGAAGCACCTGAAACCAATCCACAGTGGAGCTCCAAGTCCTTCCTCTGCCTGCCCAGATTCACCCCAGTTTGTATATCTGGGCAACTACCTTCCGGCTGAACAGTTTAGAGCGGGCTAGGGAAGTACCTAGGTGTCTCCTAACTTCTCTAGGCGATCCATCAGAGCGTGGCTGACACACTGGACTAGCAAAACCTAAAGGTTATTATTTTCATTCAAGAACAACCATTCACATCCTTGTAGGCCAACCAGTTGATCACCATCCTATCCTAGAAAGCCTCCATCTTGAGGGGTGTAAGCCTATAGCTCTTGCTGCCAAAGAAACTGGTATAATTACTACAGTGGACACCAACCATGGAACTGCATTCCACAGTGTCTAGGCTACTTCGCAGAGAAGAGTGAAGGATTTGTATTGCCACAGGGAAAACAAATGAAAAAGATGCATGTGTGTCTGCCAGCACAAGGGGTGTTTACCCACAAAGGAAGTCGGATTCTGTTTTGCTTCCACAGTTGCTTGTAGATTAATTCAGTGATTAACTTTTTGATGCAGCATTCCCAGATTAAGGGCTGCAAAGAAAATTAAACTTATTTGCATAATTTTGATTGCATTAACATCTACCTTGTCCCTTGTGTCTTTTGAGGCACAGGCCCTAACAGTTTACAATTGAGCAAAGAAAATACAGCAGTCAGGAAAGGACTGGAGGTTTATGATTTATATGAGTTTAGACCATTATGGGTCCTTTTCCCCTTGCGTGAACTTCACTTACATTTCAGTGGTTTCATCTCTGCCATTTTTATGGTGAACTGAAGGGCTCTGTACACATTGAAGCTTCAAAATATTTCTATTATCTGCCATTATGCAGGTATTACTTCTGGAAAGCATTAGAATGACTTTTGACATAATGAAACTACTCTTTATATCTATAAAAACAGACTCAGAATGAGCTGTGTAAACCACGCCATGTTACATTTTGCATTTGAAAGATTTACAGGTTTCTAAGCACCCAAACTATCCTAAATCTGCAAAGAGCAGTAAAATATCTGCCTCCACACTGAAAGCACTAATACTTGTGGGAGCTTAAATCTGATTAATAATGTCAGTCACTATAGATATTTGATACTCAGATTTTGACCTTAAACAAAGCATGAGCCACTGAAGAGCCAGCAGTCATCAGTTGTAATTTACGGCTGTGTCTTTTTCTGCTCTGTCTTTTTAATAGTCCTCTGAGCTTTGTCAGGATTAGGCCCAGTCACTTTTTTTGTATGAGGCTTTGTAAGAAGACTTATTTTGATAATTTTTCAAAATGAAATCAGTGCTGAAGCAATGATTTGTGGGGCTTGGAAGTGGTGGTCACAAAAGGAAAGATGTGGACTGAAGCCACCACTGTTCTGCTTCTAAAGGCAGGGGGGCATGTTTTCACATGAGTAGGCATGCTACCTAGGCCATGCAATCTATGCTAGTTTGAATTCACTCAAACTACATGAACTCAAATTAGTGTGCTGCATTCACTGCCCTCGAGATTCGTTCAGAATAAAATATTATGTATCAATCTATGCACCAGAGCTCTTTCGCATTCCTTCATTCTTTGTGTATACTACAAGCTGAGTAATAAGAGAAACCTTATCACAAGTAGGCAATCTGTCGCTCTGGTTGTCCCTCTCTGAATTCATTTCCAAGTATCAGTAAAACCAGGTTAAATTTTGCTATCAGTGATGCAAAGGTTCTCTGTATAATTAGGTTGCCTGAAATGCTCTCTCTCCCTCTGTCTCTTAGAGAAAATCATAAAGAAACTCAATAATTCAGCTAAAGCTCTTTCTGAGTGAACTGGAGAAATCGTGTTGGAATGGGAATATGTGGTAGGAGATATTAACTTAAACTTTTGTGGATACTGATGGGAAGTCACTGTAAGCGTGGTAAGTTTCCTGCTTTGTTTCAGTAGTTTTATATATCACTATCATTAAGCCCAGTTTCATGGCTGCACTGAATGTAGGAGAGCACAGAATGGGCTAAGATTTAAAAAAACAAAAGCATGAAGGTGGGAAAGGCAGGCTTGTGGAGTATTTGCCAGAAGAAATATGAAGAGAAGGATCCTGACGGGAGAGGAGGAGGTTGCTGAGTCACATCCCTGTCTCTCAGCCCCTGCCCTCACTCCTGATGCCCGTGCAGAGGGCTGCAGGGAACCATGGCCACTCCTCTGCCCTTGCATTACTCCTGCCCTTGCATTGCATCCCTCCACAGCCTGCTGCAGGGAAAAAGCCCTCTTTGTGCTGCTCCATCCACATCCTCCCTGCCTACACAAATGGCTCTCAAAGTAGAGGTAAGCAGAAATGTGCCATGGATATAGAGGGAAAGGCCAGGAGAAGGTAAAAAATAATTTCACCTGAGAAGATGAGGACTTACCCCATCTTTACAGTTTGCAGACTACTTGAATTCCTGACTGTAGCTCCCACAGAGCAAGCGAAATTACAGTGAACTATGACATAATTGAGGAAAAAGCCAGGATCTTGCATGATGATGACCATATACTTCTGTCTGCCAGTAAAATTACACTTTCACTGAAACCACTCATCCCACTTTTCTGCTGTTTTGTTTCCACAAGTTTAAAGAGTCCAAAATGGTACATTACTCTTATTTTTCCTTATCTAGCCAGATTTTCATACACATTTCAACACTGAACGTACAAAAGGACTGTTTTGACAATTATCTGCTGAAAATGTTGTTATAGTTTCTAGCTGTGAAACTGAACTTTCATTACCTCAACTGACCGGACCCTTAGCAGACTCTCAGATGGAATGTATGCATCACTCTTTGCCAATTCAGAGGTTATTTAATACGGTATGTCTGGAACTAGCCTTTTTGTTGAAATTGTTTTGGCTAAGAAACTATCCAGATGAGTCTACTGCAAAACTATGTGCTTTGACTGGGGTTTTCAAAGGCGGTCTGGAATCGCTCCACTCAAAAATGGGCTGTGTTAGAGATTATTTCTTTTGGAGAACAGCTCTTAAACCAAAGGTTTGGTTATGTTTGTTTGTTCATTTTTATTTTTTTATATACATAGGATCAGTACAACTCATGTATGCATGTATTATTATATGCAAAACAACTTTTTCTTTCTTCCTCAATTTTTTTTACTGTCTTAAAATTATGCAATGAAACATCAGCAGAGACGGGGTGATGAAGACAACGAAGAACTTTAATTTAGTCATTGGGATGGGAGCTATCATTTTGCAGTGTTCTCTTTAGCCATGCTTTATACTATTCAGAAATGGTTTTAGTTACTATGTTAATGGAAATAGCTGATGTATCGCAGTAAGTGCTGGCATTTTTCTGCTGTGATGGTTTTCTATTCACACTAATGAGCATTTTTCTTTTAAATTGGTTGCACTGTTTAATTCATTGTTATATTTGTTTGACACCCCAGAACAAATTCTGCCCTCAATTATACTAGTGTAAATCTAGGATAGGCTATCTGTTCTCATCAGTGTTAGACCTTGATTTGTCCACTGATTTAAACAAGACTTTAACCTTAAACACGTTTCCATCATACACTGATAATTAAGGAGACTCTGAAGTGTTGAGGTTTTTTTTCTTCCTTATGTTGGTGAAAGGAAGATAGCTTGAGCTTGTGTAGTTAATTTTACCATTTCATAGCTAAGTGTATAGCTATATATAGCATAGACTGTACTAAGTAATAGACACTGAACCATCCTTGAAAACAGCAATCGTGGTGAGTGAAATATTAAGCCCAAGTCAATAGGCATTGCTTAGACAGCAGAGCTTGTTAACCTGGGCATGACAACCCCACTGCTATTTGAAAGGTGACTGGAAAGCTACGTACTCTGGCATGAAGGCTGAAGAGAATTTAGTGAGGTCATGTACAACCTCACCCAGATACCTGCCCCACAGCTGGGCTTAGTGAGACCTGGCACCTGTGGAAGGGGCAGAAATGAGTATGCCAGCTCCTCCCTCAGCCTCTGGAGTTCACAGTCTGGCATATTAATTTGAGCTGCTTTCCTCTGCCAAGAGTTGTCTGGATGGTTTTTCAAGTCCTGCAAGGTAGATTGGATTCAATTTTTCATCCTACTCATCATTAAGTGAGTAATGGGCAGTTTCAGGCTTGTAATGAAACTAGGTCAAACAGTAGCCTGCTTGTGTAAGCTCCAAATGTCTGGTTCACTAGAGTCTGTTATATCTTAAATGGCAATAGATGGTATTTTGATGTACCTTACAGAGCAGAAAAGGATAGATGTATATTACTCGTGAATAGATTTTTCTTCTAAAATACGATGGAATTAATTATGTCCCAAGCCCAGCATTTCACTCCTCAGTCCTTTGGGATGTGGTCAGAAATGCAATTGCAATGTCCAAAATTCAATTTATGTGCTTTGAATCCTGGCAGCTGTCACTGCACTAGCTCTAATCTCAGAAAAGACACTTTGAAGTCCAGAATTTAAGTCTATGTGAGAATATAATGCAAAGTAGCACAAAATCTGTATATAGCCCCCCTCCTCACTCAGTCAGGGTTGGAAGTACTTTGTCTAGCTTGTGACACAATAGATAATACACCATGCAACTCTCTTTAGCAAAGCTAATGCAAAGATCCCCAAACCAAAACAGTTCCCAGTTCCCATTTTTGAAATTTCAAGCAGGTCAACCATGACACAGAAAAAGATAAGCTCAGAACTTACGATTTGTAAAGTTTGCAACTGCACATCTTTGTACAAGATTCATAACAAAGGAGGCAGAGGAAGGAAGAAATGAACGCTAGACACCAAAATATCAGACTGCAAGGCAGAGTCTCAGGGTTCTCCTGTGATCACTCCTGTTGAGCCCACAGCAAGCCACTGAGCCAGGCCCTACTATTTGTCTTCATGCCTTTTATTTCTTCTGAGCTTCTCTAGGGCAAAGCAGCCTTTTATTCTCTTCTTGTAAGAGTAGATGGTTTAGTCAGGAGCTAGATTATGAATTATGATAATGGTACCTGGCTATGATAGATAACAGCATATTCAGTCAGTGGAAAAGTGTGGAAACCATGTCAAGATTCACAGAGTGAAAATGAAGGCCTGGAAGAGTAACAGCAAAAGACACCAGGATATTTACAGTCTTGCAGGGAATTTGAATGAGTTATGTTTTCAGAAAGTGTTGAGGCCCCATCTCCAGGGACCTAGAGTCCTTCTATGTAACCCACACTGTGAACCCAAACTTACGTTACTAAAAATTAAGACATTTTAACTTTCTTGGATTATATCCCCATCAGCCTTAGTCTTGCTCCAGTGCCATAAGTTTAACTTTCCCTTCTGCTCAGCCTCCCATCTTCAGTGTCTCCAGGGCTAGGGGCAAGCCTTCATCTTGGGCTATTCCACAGCCTTGCAGAAAGAGCACCTTCTTAAAAATGGGATCTGTGGATTCAAAACTACCACCAGCCAAAACGAGTCAAAAGCATAAGTTTCTGTATTGTAAATGTTAGTCTATTCTGTTAGGCTATTGTGTGGAAGTCAGTGAGCATGTCTAATGGATCAGGCTTCTCCAAGGAGTTAGGGTAGATTTAGCTGCCTCGTGCCTTTTATCAGCTTGCACTGGAGTATAGATGCTTTATCCCTTTAGCCAAAGCACCTTTAAGTGAGTGATATGCCAGTCCTGAGGAACTTTGTGCGCTGAAACAGAGGAACAAATTGATTTTAAGTACCTTCAAGGTTCAGACGGGATTGGAGTGTCAGCAGTCTGAGAGCTGTGGACCTGGTACAGGGGACTTGGGAAGTGAGAATGAAGCCTAATCCAAGGGGCAGGCAGCTGGTCCCTGGGCTTGGTGTAACACTTCAAATGAATGCCTGCACTAACTGTTCACATTCTTGCTTTTCTGTAAGGAAAAATCAATGTATTGTTTTGTTCTACCTTGACCCCACTTATTACTTGAGCTGAGTGAATAATTCACAGCATACGTCTTCCCTGACAAACAGAGTTGCTTTTTCTCTTTTTCAGCGTGAATCTATGAAACCATCTGCCTGTAGCTATGTATAGATTGCAGTTTCCTCATGTTTATCTGTCTACAAAAATGCAGTAATTTTTTTTTTCCCCAATTTATTATCTGTATGAATTGATAGTGACCTGATCTCTGAACTGTGTTTTCTGGTCCCAGAAACCACCAGGGTGGTATATTTCAGCTACAGAGAGTTCACATGTGTCGTTATTTGATACTGTTTCACCAATATTTTTTTTGTTTTGATGGATGCTCTCATTTATGATGACCAGGTTCATACCTTTCTAATCTATTCAATATAGTAAGAGCTGGATGAAGATATAAAAAACAGGTGCAACATAAAACAAAACTGAAAAAGAATAGTTATAGAATATGCAGTTTTCTGAGTAATTTCTGGACTCAAAGCTGACATGGAAATTTGCAGTCAAATGTGTTCAAAACCTAGCAAATATTACTTTGAAATTAGATTTCTGCTATCCTTTATTGTAGTTATATTTTGTGACAAGCAAGTACAGCAGTGGCAGGGTACAGGCTGAAGAAACCATAACAGTTATGAATATATTAAAAACCTCACAAGTATTTTTTTAGGGATTTAGGTGTTATTTAGGATGCATTTTGCTAGTCATTCCAGCCTTTTTTATGCTTGATTAATCATTCTAATTTGTGAACTGGCTAAGACAAGGGTTACTGCTTGGTGCAAGAATGTGAGTCATCTTGGTGGATCCAAGGCATGTCACTGTCTGCTGTAAAACTATATTTTTCTGTCTTTCTAGAAGTCTGTTGTCTAATTCAGCCCTACAGCTGGATCAACAAAACAGCACTGAGTGAATCATTCGCTGTCATCCCTGTAAGCAAGGTTCTTGCAGCAACTCTGAGTCAAGTCTAGAAATAATGCCAAATTTAAAATGTGACCCCATCTAAGCTACTACTAATACGCACTTCTTTACAAGTGCATATTAGAGGTCTGCAGCTTTCTTATATATATATTTTTGTCCTCTGAAAACAAAGCTGGGAAAAAAAAGGAAAGAACTGATACTGTACTGAAACCATGTGAGCTTCAAACAGAAAGGCTGGTAGTAACATATATTACAAGATTTTGCATCCTTGACATACTGGATACCTCATGATATACTGACTGCCTTTAGTTCACTAACCTCAATGGCAGTTTAAAGCATTTGCTAGATCAGGAGGCAATAATCATTTTACAGGATGGAACCAACCAATGTGGTAGCTTACGTGAAAAACTATAGTGTTAAACGTGGCATCCTGGGCTTCACATTGAATCTTGCTACATGTTCAGGCTACTTAAGTGCACCAATCCCTGTCTATCAAGAGGTGGATCCAGGTGTTGAGAAGTGGCTGTTTAATTTCTCAGATTTACATTTGGCAGTGAAGAATGCAAACTGTCCTGATTTTCTATGTACTTCAGCTGAATATACAGCTATTTTGTATTAAAGTTATAGCTCCTTTCTTATGAAACCTCTGAAAAATGAAAATTATTTTGAGAAAAATTTCAGTAATTGTCATTTTCACTGAGATGCTTGAAAACATCTTCATATTTTTCTGTATTTCTTTATTATAATTTGGAGCTTTGTTAGCTATAAGTAGCTGTAAGATATTTTCTGATTAGCTAAGTTAGCAAAATATATTTTTTGGAAGTTTGGTAGAAATGGTTTTGATTTATATGCCTTTAGGATTATGTCAGCACACTGCAATCACCTCTGAATGGATGAAGGGGAGGTAATGTAGCTGCAGTCCTGTGGACAGCAGCAAAATTAGGGAGAGTAGCTTATCATCTTCTACTAGCTGTCTGAGTGTATTTCTGATCCTTTCTTGTGACAGTTATCATCTCATCATATCCATACTGCAGTGCTGTACCTTTCTTCTTGTATAGGAAAAATGGCACAGGTTCCAAATAGTAATACAGTCTAGACAGATTTACTGCATGACTTATTTTGAACAGCTGAGTTGTCTATATTCTTTGCTAATATTAAGGTACAATTTCAATAGTTAGGTTGGCGGGTTTTAGTACTTGTTTATTTTTCTCAGGTGTCTGGCTTACAATACACTCTCACTTCTGTACCTAGGACAGTGTGAAGATTTGCATAGACCTTTATTTTATGTTTCTAGTTTTTTACTGCCTTATAGTAATGTCATGACAGTTTGGACTCCTCTGTCCTCCTGTCAGTGTCACGTTGGACCAATGCAGTGGAAAGTCTGGCCCAAAGTATACAGATTCTAAGAATCAGTCATTTTTTCAGTATTTGAGTCATTCTTGAATCATAACACCTTCATCTTACATGAAGTGTCTTGACTACAGAGATGACTCTGAGAATAATAACTCATGTTACTGAGAGAGTTGTGGTTGTTTAGCCTGGAGAAGACTCCAGGGCGACCTTATTGCAGAATTTCAGTTCTTAAAAGGCACCTGTAAGAAAGATGTGAAGAGACTTTTAAGCAGAGCCTGTTGTGATTGATAGGATGAGGGATGGTGGTTTTAAACTAAAGGAGGGAGAGTCAGGCTGGATGTGAGGAAGAATTTTTTTACAAGTTGAATGAGGGTACTGAAACACTGGAACAAGTTGCCCAGGGAGGTGGTGGAAGTGCCATCCCTGGAGACATTCAGGTCTAGACTGGATGTGGTTCTGAGCAACCTGATCTAGTTGAAGATGTCCCTGCTCATTGACAACCGGTCAGCAGAAGACTCTTGTAATTTTTCAGGCTTTGTCAAACATAGCAATTCACATGTACCTTTTTATTTTCACAGAAAGTTGAAGGCTGATATATACACAGACTATGAAAAGACAGTCTAATTCTGTTGTGGTATCAAAGGCACATATCCAGCAAGCAAAACTAAATGATGATAGGCCTTCTTTTGTAACGATATATCTATACAGACCCTGAGGGACCCTTTGGAGAGGAAAACTGCTGCTGGTGAGCAATTTTTATCTGAAGAAAGTGATGTCATTGCTTACAGACATAGATACCTAGTCATGGTTAAGAGTTCCTGTGAATTCAGGGATAGATTTTTCTCTATTTATTTATTAAGAGCAGGATTAACTAAATGTCTGGCACAACAGTCATCATGGAGTGAGGCCAGCCCATTGACTGACGTTCAGTACAAACAGTTCAGAGTGTACAACAAAAAAATTACTCTGATATTGCAGGAAATTTTGGAGGAAAGCATGTTTAGAAGGAGAACTTTTGTACTTGGAAAGGTCCCACAGTAATTCAGGAGTGGAAAGCCCTCAGGTGTCAGCTGAACCGTAGCTGTTTGATACAGGACTTTCCAACTCAAGGGACAGGAAGTCTCCTCCCCTGCAAGCCCCTAAGAACCCAAGTATGTAAATGTAATAAAATTACATTAAATATTCTAACTGAAAGGTAAAGAGTATAAAGGAGAATGTCTTCTAGACTTAGCCCACTGTAACCCATGTGTGAAAGAGCAAATGGGGACGAAAACGTATACTAGGTATGTTTATAAGTGAATAAACTGCAGACCAACATTTTGCCAAATGCCCAGCTAGAGTGGGCTGTGTGTAAATTCATTCTAATTTTGCA
This sequence comes from Pezoporus wallicus, assembly GCF_028554395.1. Classification (NCBI taxonomy): domain Eukaryota; kingdom Metazoa; phylum Chordata; class Aves; order Psittaciformes; family Psittacidae; genus Pezoporus; species Pezoporus wallicus. Next base: position 877,955 of record NW_026639746.1, read on the forward strand.
AAAACAGTGCCTTGAAGAATGAACCTTATATTTCTGTGAGGAGGTACCTGTAAATGTTGATAGGTAAAGAACTGTTCTACATGTTGCTAGGGTGTCAAAAAAACTGCATAAAATTTTCCCCTAACCTTCAGTAAGCAAAAGAAGTAATAACCAGATGAACTAGATGGATCAAAGAGCTTTCCTTCAGGCTTCTAGTAGAACTAAAAAGGATGGCTTTAAAGATCTTGTGTCAAGAGGTTCCCTCCCAATAATTGCCCCTATATGGTGACTGTAAGTGAAATCTAGTTAATTGGGCAAAAAAAAAAATTTATAATTGATAGTGTGAACAAGGTTAGGTCATTGGTAGAAGCTCCTAAAGAATGATCCTGTAAGCCTCCTAATCTCTTCTTCTTGAGAACTTGTCAATATGGACATCACAGTAAAGAAATTTTGACAGTATAATCTTCAGCTGACATTAGGAAAGATATCCTTACCAAGTTTAATGGGATCATCTCTTTACAAGTGTAAGAAGTGATTAAAAATCTGAGTTCTTTGAACAGCATTTTTTCAAAATCTCAATTGCAATAAAAAGTATCTGAGAAAACTACAAAGTGAGATTGGAGTTGTTTTGCGTGTCTAGATGAGACAATTATTTTCTACGTACGTTTTCACACTAAAACCACAAACAACTCTGCTAAGTTTGATATTTCTAAACTTTCTTTTGAGTTTCAGTTGGTTTTTTTATTCACCTTATAGTTTTATACCTGCTTGCTTAAGCAAACTTTTAATACTTGTTTAGGCAAAATTTTAATACTAGTTTAATCAAGCTTTCAACCAGTTAAATCTTCTGTTTTCTGTAAATCTTATTGTCTCTATGTGGATGACATGCTGAGCGTGTTCTGCCTATAGAAGAGAGGGCTTGGGGGGGGGATTAGTCAATGGATATAAGTATCTGAAGGAAAGGTGTGAAGAGGAGGTAGAGAGACTCCTCTTGGTGGTTCCAGGCGATAGGACGAGAGGCAACAGACATAAAGTAAAACACAGGAAGTTCCACCTGAACATGAGCAAAAACTTTGTTGTGAGGGTGTCGTGGTTTAAACCCAGTTAGGTAACTCGTTCGCTCACTTCCCCCCCCCTTTCTTGCCCTCCCCCTGCTCTTGGAGGGATGGAGAAGAGAATTGAAAAGAATGCAACTCCCACGGGTTGAGATAAGAACAGTTTAGTAACTAAGGTATAACACAAATCACTACTGCTACCACCAACGATAATAATGATAAAGGAAATAACAAGGGAAGAGAATACAACACCTCAGCACCAGCTGACCGATAACTCGGCCCCCAAGCCCGACCAAGCTCCGACCGATACCTCCTCCAACCCTGCAGTCTCCCAGCCCTTCCGGCTAACTCCCAGTTACATCCTGGGCATGACGTGCTGTGGTATGGAATACCTCTTTGGTCAGTTTGGGTCAGGTGTCCTGTCTCTGCTTCCTCCCGGCTTCCCCTCCTCCCTGGCAGAGCATGAGGCTCACAAAGTCCTTGGCCAAACCAAAACATCCTTGTTATCAGCTCTGTTCCCGAGCTGAAAGTCAAAACACTGCACTGCACCAGCTACCAAGAAGGAGAAAAAATGACTGCTACTGCTGAACCCAGGACAGAGGGTGACTGAGCATTGGAATAGGCTGCCCAGAGAGGTTATGGAGTCTCCTTCCCTGGATATAGGACACAGTCCTGAATAACGTGCTCTAGGTAACCCTGCTTGAGCAGGGAGGTTGGTCTAGATGACCTCTGGTTGTCTCCTCCAACCTCAACCATTCTGTGACTGTTTCTACAACATACTTGATGTACTTAAATACAATCATGAAATTAAAAAATGAAAATTGTATATACCTGTAATGTAGGGAGAAACAATGAGGTTTAGCATAGCACCCCATGTTTGAATATCAGAGTGGCTGGGGGATTATTTTAGCACATATTTCTAATGGACTTAAATTAGTTCATGTGTAATTCATGTGCTCATGTAATTCCCTTGAAAGAAATACATCCAGAATGGGGAAGCAAGGGACAACTGCATGAGATGGGACACAAATAAATAGATATTAAGAAAGAAACTCTTATACGCCTTTGACAGAAATAAACTGCCAAAATACTGCATTAGTCAGTGAGGAAGAAGAATAAAGCAAGATGGAAAACAAATTGTCTTGTGGCAGGGTTTTTTTTTTCCCACATATTCTGATGACAATTCAAAACCAATGACAGCTGTAATTCTAATTTATCTTATGTTGTGGGTGAAAAGACTCAAATACCTCACTTCTAAACCCTATACTCTTGTCTCATCTTCTCGAGGTATTAAGAACAGGGAATGAAGGAAGTTCTGTAAAGGGTGCTCAAGGTTTAAGGGCCATGAGGATATTTCAGAGAAGACAATAGGTATTTTTTCCCTCATGCAGAGGATGCTACCTTGTGGAATTGTATTACAGAAGTTAAAATATTTTCTTCACATAAAATGAAACTTAGAAGCATTGTGAAATACAGTTATAAAGTAAAAATATCTTTTTATCATTTACTTAGGCTTAGATCAGTTAAAAGCTTGCATTTTTAAGGCTTTCTATCATAAGAAATCATATCCTCATTGAAATCTAAGAAGGAAAGAAAAAGCCCAGTTGGACTACCAGAAGATCCAAAATTAATCTCTAAGACAGCAAATAGTTCACCAAAGTCCAATCTGTACATCGGTTTATTTTCAACTTAGAGTTCAAAAGAAATAGCTCTGTGGTTAAGCAATGATTGAAGAGGTTAGTAATAGATCAAAGTAAAGGATGGGAGAGATGGGTAAGCATCTGGGAGGGAAAATGGATAACATTTTCCTTGGTCTGTCTGAGAAAAAATGAGAATGTGGGGGAAAAAAGGGGGAGGGGGGGGGAATAAAAACAGACTTCTCAGGAGAAATACTTTTATTCAGAATGAACAGTGAAAATTTCCAGAAAAAGACTTGAAAGATGCTACCACTGTACTTTAATCCTTCAAAATGCTTGCTTTAACTAAATCTGCTTTCAAAACCTGTTACATTGTTTCAAAATACATGGCACAACTAAAATGCCCCAAAAGTCTAAAACTACAGACCACTTTTATTCTTTATACTTGGAGTTCTACTGTGTTGCACTATATTACAAAAATAATATTTTTTCTTCTTTTTTTTGCCCCCCCCCTCCCCGAGATGTTTCCTATCAAAAGGAAAGTTTCTTTTGTATTAACTTTATATTAGGTCTCTATTTGCATAACATTCCTATCATTTAAGGGTATACTTTTCCCTTTTTTATTAGCAGTTAAAAATATTTTTGCTCCCATATTCAACATTTTAAAGTAAGAAGGCAGAATATTGCTTGTAATTTGATGAGAATAGTGAGTAGATCTACAGTCATTAGCATTATTCACTATTAAAAAGTTTGTGCAAAGTAAATTTCTTATGATAGTAAAGTTTAATTTCAATAAACATCTAATTGCTATATGCATCCCAAGACTTTGCAAAGCATCTTTGGGTTTGGGAGAAGCAAATACATAATTTTTTTTGCTAAACACCTCTGAAATAGTAAAGTCTTTTAGTTTAATTCCATCCTTCTGTTTTATCTAGTGGATTTTCATTTACATCCCCAGTTTCTTCTGTTGATGGTTCTCCTGCCAGCACATGGTAACCATGTGCAACTTTCTTTGGAAGAAATTTGTCATCTCTGCAGTGTTTGCTGGTAAGATTTTTTTCCACCTGTGATTTTACAGGTGGAAAATATTAAATGTCTCAAACTATTTATCTATATATTATAGCTCAGAATCAGACTTAAAGACAATAATGCATGTATGACTCCCAAAGCATAAAGGAAATTATTGTGTATATCCTATCAGTAGGATACAGGCTCTTTACAAAGGCAAATCCTGTGGGTGGAACATGCTGTAGAGAAGTAAGCATATGATCCAGGAGAATTTCTCTGACCATTTCATGGGGGTAATGGACAGGATGCCTACCACTTTTGTAGGAATGCTGTACTTGGGCATTTTTAGGGAATGAGGTGATTTTTTTATAGGATGAGATCTCTAATCACAGAGCCCCTGAATAAAGCAAAGCTTTTCCTTTGGATCAGTTAAAAAAAAATCCAAAACCACATAACTGCTGCTTCTGTGCAGGGCCCAGTTCTGTGGTTATGACTTAGGTCTTGGGAGGTAATCACTTAGTCTGAGCATATGCCCCCATGGTTGGCAGCAGTTGAGCAGTGGGTTCTGAAGGTCACAATTTTAGACTTAAGCAGAATTTAAGTACCAATTTGTGGGATTTGGGAACCTTTCCCAAGATCAGAAGCTGTGGTATAGCAGAGAATGAAATCCAGTTGTCTGGTGTTGCAACCCATAAACACTGGGCTCTAGAAAAGACTTTGGTTGTTAAATCACTGTCTTAATGGGGATGAAAGAAAGATTAAATGGGCCGGGGGGGGTAGGTATTTAAGGATCTAGTCACCAAGTTTTTCTTTTTCTATACTGATAAGAGATGATATTCTGACTATAAATATTTTAAGATATTGAAGAAACTACTGTGAGGGGGAGGGTTACTGCAGCCTATGAAAGGCCTATCAGTGGCCTTTAATAGTTATAATTTAAAATTACATTGTGCAACTAAACAGATGAGGGTAAAGGAATTCAGAAGAACAATTTCTTAAAGCCACATTTGTGGAAAAGAAGCGTGATGAGAGCAGCTACATTTTTCAGAATGTTATTCTCTAGTGCTTTGCTGGGATGACTAAAACCAAGAGTTTATTAAGTTCGGGAAGGTGGAAAAAACTACACTGAATGTATATTTGCAAAAAATTCTGCTCAGCAAAAGGAAAAGAGTTAGAGCAGGAGGTCTCTCTGATACCCTAAGTCTTCATTCAAGTCCATCGTTACTGCAGGACAAATGGAAATCCTGCTGTGCTTTGCTATCTAACCATGCCATTCATCATGATTAAAATGGTGTATACTTAAAACATTTGTTGGGAAGGAAGGCATGGCTTAAAAATACATGTAATTGTACATATGAAGGGCTGCAGTGACTGCCTTTGATTTGATTTCAGGTTCAGATTCACTTTTCTTGGTAAACAAACCTATATTTTAATTGAGTAAGAGAAAAGGCCCTTATATTGACTTCAGTAAAGGGAAAGCGGGATTGTTAGATTTTTAGTAACAGGCAGTTATTCAGCAAGTCTGTTACACATGTGTGGATTGGAGCCATAGTACTGTAAACTCTTTTCTAGAATACCTTTTATTATCCATAAGGCTGTACAATCAAGCAGCTCATCAATCTTTCTGAAGGAGAGAATGATTGCACCTTCAAGTCACATAGTGGAAACATTACATTTTGATTGAGAACAAACCCTCACTTTTCCCCTATTGAAGGATCTTCACATGTGAAAATGCTCAACTAACCTAAAAACATATTCCACAATAAAAGAAAATTTGAAATATCTGAATAATCAAGCAATAACAGATTTGAAGTGTACCTGATACTGCATGAGAGAGCAAGACTACAGCTGTATTTAACAAAATCTAGTTTAGCCACACCTAGGGGAAGAGGAGATTATGTCTCCTTTTTCGTGTTGTTTCTGTAGAACAGTTGGCTCTGTGATGAGCTGATATTTCTAAAAGAAATTCCTCATTCTGATAAGCACTGGAAAAGATGTATCTAAGAGCTAACTGCCTGGAGTTTCAGTTTATCTGGAAGAACCAAGGGTTAACAAAATCTTCCCTACCCTTCAAGTGCTAGAGAATTTTACACTTCTTTCATTTGTAAGAAGAGCCTGATTGAATTTACTTGTTTCACTTTTAAAACTTCCTGGCTTTTCATTCACAAATCACACGTTTGTCTTCTCCCGGAAAAGCTTTGCTTTTGTTTTTGTGACCTACATTTGTAGGACTCCTAATTAGCAGGCAGCACCGGGATCTGATGTCCCTCCGGAGCTCTGCTGCTTTGGGATCCTATGTTAAACAGAAAACATGTTGTGCGATCTCAGTGAAAGTAACTACCTACTAGTGGTTGGCACCTTTCTGTGAACTGTGTAAAATGAAAATTCATCATAACTGCAGATTTTCCCATACACTGCATTCTTGTCCTATTCTGGCAGCTATTGAAGTTAACACAAGAAGGGTCAAGCACAGAGATGAAGTGAGGTAAATTTTCATTGTCCTTAAAATAAAAATGTACCAACATTGTTTGTCAAAACATTCTTCCCTGCATTAGTGTTTGCAATCACTTCTCAATTTCATACTCTTTTCCAACAATCTTTCCTTAACCTCTGTAGATAAGCTGCTCATTATTATTACCTGTGTGTTCAAATTATCATTCTGGCTTATGGGAAAGTGGCACAACATCCTACTTAAATAGCATCAGACCACACAAGAACTAAGTCTTCTCTGTTCCAGTTGTCAAAATAAATAGGAGTTGGGCTGGAACTGAAATGCAGCATTTGACTCTGCTCTTTGTATCAAAAACATGTTACGTACTGTGGTGAATTGATATGAACTGCTGTATTCAGCCACATCAAACAAACAGCTCCTCCCATCACAGGATCTCGTTACTTGCTCGATGACATTTTTAGACTCCTGCTATGCCCATCCTCAACAGTGCCATGCTCGTAGATGGCTGGCCTAATGCTTTGTCCCGCTGAATATGTCATTGCCTTTAGAATAAAGTTTCATTTTCTCAGGATTTGCCTTCTGCTTGGCTCCTTTCTGCTCAGAGACACACTCTGAGTTTGCTGTGCTGAAAGGAACTATTTTTCTCTTAGAAATTTCCTTATGATTAAGACTTTTCTAAATCTCGCTGCCTGCAATTTTCTCAGAATTCATAGGAATTTTATAGTGTGGCCACTGTTCCTCAGAATCAGGCTAAGCCGAATGCCAATATGCTCAAAAGCTGTTGGCAAACACAGATAGTGACTGAGTGGCTTCCTTACCCTAGGTATTTAGGCTAGAAAGACTTGTACCTGGAAGTAATCACAATGTATCCCACAGTAATGTCAGTCTAATGTAAACCAGATACTTCAGACGGGTAGGGAGACACCTAACTTCTAAGTAACCTCCCGCCTAGAATGAGAGATATTCAGTCTTTCTCTTGTTCCACGATTAGCTAATAGGACAGCACAAAATTTGTCATGGTGGCAAGACCAGCTTGTTTCCAGAAACCATTTTCTGTGGGGTTTTTCTACTCTACCCATACTCCATCATCTGGCACAAGAGTGGAAGGAATGTGCTGTGTATCAGGTGCCCAGTCTGCACATGTGCTGTTGGGCTTCCATTGTCTGGAAGGCTGTAGGATTCATTGTGTATGTGTTTTAAATACAGAACCTTTTGCAACTAACAGATCCACTCGTTAATACACAAAACTATCTGGTATCTCCTGATTCTCTGTGTCAATCTGGTATCTCCTGAGTCTCTCGCATCAAGAATCATTCTGTACCCAAACAGTAAAACTGGCATACCTACAGGATGCAGGATATGTTGTACAAGGTAAGAAATAGAGCAGCTGCTGCATGTAGCCCTATCCCAAGGCTGTGTGAAGAGGGCTGTTTTCAGCCTGGATGTACATATGCAGTGACTCATCCAGTCAAAAAGGTTGCACAGTGGAGACTGAGGGGAATTGATGCTCATTCTGAGGAGCCTTTACAGTGCCAAAAGACACTTGGCCTAGATATCACCCCCAGGGGCAAAAGGAGGAATTGCTCCTCTTTTATTCAGTAGTCAGATGGTTTCAAGGAACATAGTTGGAATGTAGTTCCATTTTATTTAAACAGGTATTTAAGTGTCTTCAGCAACCCAGTAAAATTTCACTAGCAGAAAAGTCTGTTCTCTTAAGAAACAGATTAGTAGACTCATGACTGAAGTCTCCTCATCTGTCCTTATTTCTAACTCTGGGGCTGATGGCTATGATAGCATGATTAAACAGATACTGGCTTCTCCTGCCTTTCACTCTGTAGTACATCAGATGTGCTCTTCCTCACATAGGAAATCATCCCCTGGCTGCTCAGAGCTTTCAGAGTTGAGATATTTTGGTGCCCACTTTCTGGCAGAAACACAGGATGTATTTATAAATCACAGTGGAGTTAAAGGTCTCCAAACGGACCTGCCTGCGTACTGCAGAACGGTGCCAGGCAGAAATATGAAACTGAAGCCCAGATCAACAGCGTAGTGTTACGGTGGCACCGCGGTCATACTAGTGCACCCTTCTAGAAGGAAAGACTGACTGGCTCAGCCCCAGCACTGCTAAAGCCACTGAACTGCTCTGGTCTCTTTAAGACACTCAGTCACCATCAGCTCAGGGCTTTTTGTGCCATAGTGATTTACGCAAGCATGTGCTTATTTGCAGTTTTACAGTCATTTAGGGCCCTTGGACTTTACTGATGCTCCTCACAAGGCACTTTGCCAGTGCCAGAAAGAATTTTTTTTAGCAAATGCTGGCTGCTGAAAGAGAGCTCTTCCTTTGCTTGCTCTGTCAGATCCTGTGGAGCATCTGTCCAATGCACATCTTGGGTGTAATTTTGTCTCTGTGTCTGCAGAGCATCTAAGTTCTCACTGTAGTCAGTGGAGATCTAGTCAGTGAAGTATGCAGAAATATTCAGCTGATGAGCTGTGGGTATTTGTTTTAGGTGAACTGATTTTGCTCTCCATGTAGGACTTTTAATATGTCAACCTGCAACTTGACATATATCCTCGTGCCAATCCGTTCTCTCAGAGGCAAAGTGACAGGTGTCAGAGAAGCAATCCAGGTCTGTGGTTACAAGAATTTCCACTGCACAGGAAAGTTGCTTTGGTGTTAGCTATTTACCCTGAAGTTGTCCTTTACCCTGAAATCACCTCTCATTCAACCCACACTACAGCAAGAAGAAGCAATACTTATCCATGAAATCTGAAATAACACTTGAAAAGGTTTAGAAAACCTGATGTGTGACAGACATAAAATGATCCTTACTGAACTCCTTCCTTCTGTGTGTCCAGAAGATGGATTATAGATGCTCCAATTACCAGATCCCATTTAAGGGTCTTTTGTACATGGATGTCAGTTTGTATTTTCCATCTTCTGCAGATTCACCTACAGATATAATTCAAATCCCCTCTTTTCCTGTTATAGTTCCTTTTTTATAGGAAACAAATGTAAGCCTTTTCTGTTTATTGACAATTACCACCTCTTTAGAAATCATAAAGTCTCAGTGGAAAACCTAACATCCCAGTACCCTCTCCCATATCAGCCAGGGGCTTTGAAGCTCTTTAAGTCCTTCTTCACTTCCCCTCCTCCTCCAAGAACATTAAGCAATTCTCATGCTTTTCCAAACCCTGAATGTTATTCTGACAACCACACAGAATCTAATGCATAAATGGAGTTCTTGGCATGAATTCTGTTAGTGATTCTTGACTGAGATTAGAGAGAACAGGAAACAGTCACTCGGGAATAATAACAGAGTTGGCATGGCTCAACATCCACCTTATGCTCCACAGAGACCAAGGCAGCTTCTTAGGTGCTCACTGCAGACTTTAAGCCCTGAAGGCCTTTAAGTGCCTCCCTGAGGAGGTAGCTGTGCTCACTGCCTGCCATTTCAACACTGGGACTGGGTGCCCAAGTGCATTCAACAAGTTCTGATCTTTTGCATTAGAATCAATCATGTTGGGTGAGAGTAAGAGCGGGTGCTGCTGAAATGCATCACACACGTTAGTTCACAGCAAAGCTAATGTTTCTTTCCTTCCATCTTTTTTATCTCATAGTGCGCACAACTGATTACCATGCAGTAAAAAATATGCACCATTTTAAACTCTGAAAATAAAGTTGCTATCTTCCTGTCATCAGGACACTAGAAGACATACATATTTGCACACTTGAATGCAATGTTAACTGCAATAATAAGTGGGTAAATGAAGGCAAATTTTTTCAGACTCCAAAACTCAACAATTTTCAGCTGAGTTGTAACCTGCAGCTTGATTTCTCCTGTTCCACACAAGCTCCTGAGTCAGGAGCTAGTTTCTATTTGCAATTGGACTCAGACAGTCCCTTTCATAAATGCTGGGAAACAATCAAATTCAGTAAATGCTCCTTCTGTCCCCTGATTCAACTCAGAGCATCTCCTGGGTAGTGAATGGCAAGTATCCTACAACACTGACTCAAAAATCAGAGAAAAATATCCCTATTTTCTTTGTTCCTGTTTAAAAAGAAAAACACTTTTTATGTATTTGGAAACAATTTTATTTACCAGTTGCTGGCAGAAATCTTGTTGATAGCCTTTACTCAAGAGACTTTCCATTAACCTAGCCACATGGAGAGCTTAACTAGAGGATAAGAAGTGGTATATGTTAAGACAGATATTAGTATTGGGAAACCTACAATAGCTACTGAAACATACATGTTAATAAACATATCCAGTGGTTTTCCTTGTGTTTTGTTTGTTAGGGTTTTTTTTTAAGTGATAGAATTCTGTGTTGTTGAGAAAACCTGAAATTAAAACCGGCAGTTGCTTCATACATACATCTGTGATAAAGTGCACAGTAAAACTATCCTCCTGGCAATATCAAGTGTATTGTTTTTTAGATAGATACTTAGTAAAGAATCTGGGTCCAGCTTGAGGTTAGAAAAAGAAGCCTTTAAGTGCTTTATCTGAGAGTTTCGTTTTACAGTTGTGTGACTTAAAATACAGAGAAATGGATCTCTGGCTTGAATGCTGCATTTTGGTCTTGTATTTATTATATCTATGTTTGTAGATAATTTTACCATCAAGATTCTTCATCAGCCTTTAAAACATAAAGCACATACAGATTTCTTACACTGAAATTTCATGTTGAAAGAATACTAATTTTTCCTCACACATTATGATGAATGACGATCACTTTTGGTAAGAGGAATATATCTGCACTGTTGTGAAGTCTCTCACTTTCACTATGGATCTCATATTTGAATAGCAAAAGATATGTCTTCTGGAGCCATTTTTCTTCACAAAGTTTCCTGATTTCTTTGTATTTTTAAATTAAATTTCTAGCCCTCCTAGTTCTTGCAAAGACTTTTTCAAAGATTTTTTTAATTACAGGTTCTAAGTTAAGTGAAGTGTCTGCAAGACAGAGGGTGTGGAAGGTATTGATTGGGAGCTTACAAGGGGCAGGAAGGAAGGAACAAGCACAGAGTTATCAGGTTTGCTGACTTACCTTCTTAGGTCCAGCTAATATGGTCTTCATACCTGTGAGATCCATACTTGACAGATTATGGGGATGTGTATGTTCATGTTCTGCTTTGCTTAGTCCATATAAAAACTTCAGCACATTTAGTAAAGCAGGCTCATAAAACTGAGTGTTTTACATTCCAGGTCAGCTCATCCTTCATCCAAAATGGATATTTTCACACTATTAGATTTTAATGAGTGAATTAAAAACAATGTTTAGGTGGTTTTGGTTTATTCAGCTTCTAATACTGAACAAATTGATTTTGAAATACAAATTGAATTGCCTTCTCATTTCTTATCATGTAAGGAAGCTTACCTATGTTTTGTCTTTGAGTTTACTATTGCTAATAGTATATAATTGCTATTTAGACTGTGTAGTCTGACTGTAAAGAAAACCAAAACCCCGCAGATTTGGCCTTTTCTTCTTCTTGAATACTTGTCTTACAAGAAGCCTGACACTGACACTGACACTCCACTGTATATGAAGCTAAGGTGGCCAGCAGCCTGCCATTTAGCAGATCTAGGCTGCCAGACTAATGAAATGCATCTACAAACCACCATCAAACCACTATTGGAGGCTATCTATTGTGTGACCTGGAACAGATCCTGGTGACGGGGTATGTGTCTTGCCACTTTGACAACAGACCTCTTTGCTGCACAGTGTGAATTCCTCCTGTGGTCTCTGCTATAGGAGCCAGGATGAGACAGATTTATAGTGATACCCATGTTGATGATGTGTGATGTTTTCTAAACATGGTGAGGCAGAAGCTGAGGCATCAAGCCCTGGAATACCTATATGAAAGGGCTATGTGACCTACCATGGCCAAAAGACTAGTCTCTAGCATATAAGGTCTTCAAGGGTTAAAGCTGTGATTAAATATATTCCCCGCAAAGAAGTTTTGTCAAAATGTGTGAACTACTGTTTTCAAGCTGTCATATTAATTCTTCTCTTCTCTAAACAGGTTTTATTGTTTAGTTTTGCATATGGGACCAAATGCTCATCTGATGGTTAGATGATCTGGTCTGATTGACACCAGCTGTGAATCTGATCTGTAGTTTGTTTTGGAGCTGCACTGAAAGTCAGCTGAGTTTTGGTCTCCTTATCCAGTCTTTGTTTCTACAGTGTTTTGTAAGAGAATAAGAAGTTTTCAATACCTCACAAAGAAAGCTTTGACTGGAGCTTGGCTAATAGAGTCCAAAATTAATGTTCTCAACAATGAAGCTTTGTTCTCTCAATCTTTTACTTTTTCAGATGGAAGAAAGTTAAATATAACCTGTATGGGGCTATTCTGAAGAAATGCATGCCAACATTTGATGAACTTCATTTTTTTCTTGGTTTTCTATGGAATATAATTTACACAATTACTCTCTCTGAAACTCTCTGCCCAGTCTCTTGGCTAATTTCAACCCAGTTTGATAGGGGAAAAACATTTACAGATAACCACCTTCTTACAAGTTTTCTTCAAACAGACCCTTGCATAAAGGAAATAGGTCCTGAAAGTATTTGAGTGAGCATAAGGTCTTTAGTTCAGGCTGGACCAAAGATTATGAAGTCTAATACCCTGCTCAGAGCAGGTATAACCAAATCAACTTGTCTATTGAGCCTTGAACACATCCGAAAATTCAGATGCCATAAAGTCTCTGCATGTTCTGTTTTAGACCATCCCAATGTTTAAAAGAAATAAATATTAACATCCAGTTGAAATTTACAGTGTTCCGACCTGTCCATTGCCCTTCTCCCATTGCTGTGTATCTCTGAGGAAAGTCTTGTCTGTCTTCTCTGTATTATCTAACCAGATAGTTATAAAAATCATAGAATCATAGAATAATATAAGTTAGAAAAGACATTTAAGGTCTTCAAGTCCAACTATTAACCTGGCACTGCCAAGTCCACTACTAATTCATGTCCCTGTGTGCCACATAGAGTCATAGAATAGTTAGGGTTGGAAAGGACCTTAAGATCATCTAGTTCCAACCACCCTGCCATCGGCAGGGACACCTCACATTAAACCATGTCACCCAAGGCTCTGTCACACCTGGCCTTCAACACCACCAGGGATGGAGCATTCACAACCTCCCTGGGCAACCCATTCCAGTGCCTCACCACCCTCACAGTAAAGAATTTCTTCCTTATTTCCAATCTAAACTTCCCCTGTTTAAGCTTTAAGTCATTACCCCTTCTCCTATCACTACAGTCCCTAATGAAGAGTCCCTCCCCAGCATCCTTATAGGCCCCCTTCAGATACTGGAAGGCTGCTATGAGGTCTCCATGCAGCCTTCTCTTCTCCAGGCTGAACAGCCTAAATTTCCTCAGCCTGTCTTCATACGGGAGGTGCTCCAGTCCCCTGATCATCCTCGTGGCCCTCCTCAAGACTTGTTCCAACAGTTCCATGTCCTTTTTATGTTGAGGACACCAGAACTGCACACAATACTCCAGGTGAGGTCTCACAAGAGCAGAGTAGAGGGGCAGGATCACCTCCTTTGACCTGCTGGTCACGCTTCTTTTGATGCAGCCCAGGATACGGTTGGCTTTCTGGGCTGCAAGCGCACACTGAAGCCGGCTCATGTTCATTTTCTCATCAACCAACACCCCCAAGTCCTTCTCCACAGGGCTGCTCTGAATCTCTTCTCTGCCCAACCTGTAGCTGTGCCTGGGATTGCTCCGACCCAGGTGTAGGACCTTGCACTTGGCATGGTTAAACTTCATGAGGTTGGCATCAGCCCACCTCACAAGCGTGTCAAGGTCCCTCTGGATGGCATTCCTTCCCTCCAACGTATCAACCAAACCACACAGCTTGGTGTCATCGGCAAACTTGCTGAGGGCTCACTAAATCCATTGTCCATGACACTGACATGTCCACTGTCACTGACAAGGATGTCTACCAGCCGACATCTGCACGTCTTTTAAATACCTTCAGGGATGGTGACAAATAACACTTAGGAAATTAAGTGATTGGTAGCTTTAGCATCTGTGATAAGTTATCTGGGTAAACCTGAAGATGATATTTTTACTAGGATAAATCCCCAAGAATATTCATGAATCAAAGTTAAGTTGAACATAAGAATCTGATCCATGTATTTTAAACTCACCCTTCAGAAAATATTTAAAAATGGTCTAAATAAACAGTTTCTCCTCCTAGATGGAATTTATTGCCTTGTAGAAGCAATCATATCAATACTACAATACATTACAATACATTTAAAGAGATAAGAAATGTGGAACAGGAAAGGGAAACAGGTCACCACTCACAATAAAAACATCATTAGCATAAACAGTTTAGCAGGCTTTAATCTTCTTGTATTATTGTTATGCTGTAATAATACTGTTATTGCTGAAATACAGCTGAAACGGTGCAATGCAAGTAAGCTCTCAAATATATGTCTTCAAATAAGGGCATGGAGAGGCAAAAGCAGATTACCAGTAGTTCAAGAGAAACTTCTCTCTTCAGTTTTGTGTTTCTATTTTAATGATGTTTGCAGTAGAAACCAACAAATGTCTGCACTGGATATTTTCCTTACTGTGCTTCATATGATATGTCATATAGCGATACTTAAATAATTGCCTGTAAAAAAATAACAGTTGACATTTTTACTGCAGGTGATATTTTCATTTCACTGTTAATTCTTTGTTTTATTTATTATTGTCATTCTTGTTATTTGGTTGTGAATCTTCCTGAAATTGTGTATGAAATTGAGTTTAGATTCTCATCGTGGAATCTGAAATGGTAGAGTTCAGTATCATATGTGCATTTTGCTTTGTTCCTAACTCAATAATAGTTAATACAGTCAATAGTACAAGTATGCTGGATTCCATAAGTACAGTACAAAGAGCTGTAATATTTACAAGCTGATGTGCAATTTAGAGAATTATTGCTACGTTTCATGTTTAGATGTTCCCCTATGCCTTACAAAATAAGACTTCACAATAAAGTTGTATTTCTCTGCCTTTGATCAGCCAACAAAAGCCGGTGAGTGAAGAGCTAGTGTTTTATTTCAAACCTTATCAAGATTTAGTTTGCCAAACCTGATTCCCTATTGGCTTGACTTCCAGTCAGCAACCCTACTGGACGTAATGTAAACCAGTATTCTCTGAGCTCTCTTTATCATGTTGCTAAGATTGTCCATATGAATTAAATCTCATAAAACATGTCATAATGAAGGGCCTAGAACCTGAAGTCTTCCCACCCTCAGTATTCTTTTTACCTCTTTGCTTCTATACCTTGCAGCTCTCTAAGAGCTCTGCAGTGGTATTTTCAATCCCTACAGTGACTATTAACAGTGGAATTGGAAACAAATTTTAGAGACAAACCTGAAAATAACCTGAACACTTTTCTGTAAAATGTTAATGATATTTTGAAGTAGAAGGTGAAGTTTAATTTATATATCACATATATAAAGGATGTTAACTAACGCTTTCACTCCTGTCTGCATAAAGGACAATCTATCCACTTTATGACCATCCACTACTTAAAAACCAGCCAAGCAAGGATCTGGAGGCCTTTGAGACTACACAGAGAAATAAATAAGGAACCTGGTTAATATTTTACATTTTGTGTAAGGACTGGTTTGAATTATAGTTTCTCTCTGTAAGTCATTTCAAAATAAAGAGCTGGAGATCGAAGGGAGAGGGAAGCAACCTGAAGGTGAAGATGCATTTCCTTACTCCTGAAGCTTAGTTAGCTTTGGAAAATTCCAGAAGGTGAGTTTCTTTCCATGAAAAACTTGTCCTACTGGTGATTTTGGAGACTGTAGGGAATTCACTGCTTCAAATCATTCTGCAATATCTAATCTAGTAAATTGTAACATCATAGTGTTCATCATCGAAGGTGGCTTTTCTTGAAAACAGGAAGCTTAAAGAGCGTGGTATTAGATCCTGTTCTTCACTAATTCAAGCAAATATATTTTGCAATGTCTTCTATAAACTGCATTATTAAGGCAGTAAGTTTTTGTCTTCAGGATATTTAGAAAAAGGTTACAGAATCTCACTTTTCTCAAAATTAGAAATCTTTAATTTGAAGCCTAAATATAGAATTGGATGAATTGTTTGAAGTTGTTCTTATACAGATATTTTGGGTTAGTATTTTTGACTCACATGCAGTAAATCTGATGCGTATATTGAAAGAAATCATAGAATCGTAGAATAGCTAGGGTTGGAAAGGACCTTAAGATCATCTAGTTCCAACCCCCCTGCCATGGGCAGGGACACCTCACAATAAACTATCTCACCCAAGGCTTCGTCCAACCTGGCCTTGAACACTGCCAGGGATGGAGCATTCACAACCTCCCTGGGCAACCCATTCCAGTGCCTCACCACCCTTACAGTAAAGAACTTCTTCCTTATATCCAATCTAAATTTCCCCTGTTTAAGTTTTAACCCGTTATCCCTTGTCCTGTCACTACAGTAATCATGTCAGCTCATCCTCGTTTAAGATGAAAAGTCCAGAGTATTTTGGCTGCTTTCATAAGAAAGGATTTCCACTCTTTTTATCATAAGGGTCACTTTTCAATACATCTTTCACTTTGAATTTGTCTTTTCTGACTGGTGAGATTTTTGTGTAGTACTCTTCAAGATGGACAAATCCTGGTAACGAGAACAGTTCCTCTGAGCTGTGCTGAAAATGCTACAGTTTATGGATCCTGATGTCATTTGTTTTTCAACTGCACATCACTAGCAACTTCCAGTAATTGTCTGATCAACTAACAGTCACAAGTGTAATTATTTTTAACATTTTTTCTTAAGTTGTGAACTCTTGGATTATGCAGAAATTCCAGGTAGTAGTGGCAAGAGTCCAAATTCAACCTGCCACCCAACACACTAAATTGATGACATGCATTGTTTCAAATGACCCTCCATAAACACCTGCCCACAGGGTGAACTCAGGAGAACTGTCCTATCTATCTTAGGTGGTTCAGTTAAGTACCTAAAGTTAGGTGAGATGAACCTATGTTTAATTGTATAATCTTCTTATATAAAAATAATGAATCATGCATTTTTAATTACTACCACAAAAGATTTTTACAAAAAAATGAACTTACATCAAATCTTTTGATATTTAAATACAGGTTTTCAATAATCAAGCCATTTATTTTAAACATTTTCATGACTGATAAAAAATATTTATTCGAGCCATTTAAAAGATGGAGGCAAAGGGATATTTTATATAAATTTTTTATAACAGGAGAAACCTTTAAATCTTATTTCAATTTATAATTTCATTCACTGCACACCCACATTAGTTTCTCAAAGGGACTGAAGATCTCTGATTATTCTTTTTCTCTTCTTTCTGTATTTTTTTCTGCATACCTTTTTTCTTACTGAAATATCTGAAAGTAAGCAAATTATTAATATGTTTTTGAGGTCTTTCTAACATTACCACATTTTAAACTTCTTTGCTAAATCTCACCAAATGCACTAAATTAATTTCACTGGAAACTTCTTCCATTATTTTATAATATGGGAAAAATATTTTCTTAATTCTTAGTAATATTTTATGTTCATCAGTGTCTAATAAAATATGACATTTGGATATCTCTGAGCCTCTTATAGGCTGATGCTGTTGAAAAAGACTGTGGACAAGGCTGTTATTTTCTGTCAGAGAAGGTGGAAAGTGTTTGGTTTTTTTTTTAAAAAAGTGAATTCTTACCAGGCAAGAGGGATTTGTATTGCTCTGTATAATGGAGCATTCATTTCATTTGTATTAGGATTGCAAATACGAGTTGGTTACCATCCCTCAAGGGAACGTATCAGCATATTTAATATAATACTGACCTAAACAACAGTATTTCTGGAGGGAAAAGGAAAAACTTAGGGTACTTGGAAAAAAAGGTGCTCTCCTCGCATGCCCTGTGCCCTTCACACTCTCTTTTCATGTCAAAACCAGATGTAGTGTTACAGATGAAAAAGATGTGTATGATTTTGTATAAATGTGTTGGAGTCTTTGTAGGGAATCTTAGCCTGCTTGAAGCCAAGGGCATTGCCGGGCTGTAGCAGGTGATCTTTCAGCATCAGTCTGCTGCTTCCCTCTTACCAACGTGATGACTAACACAAGGAAAGAGAGGAGGGTACAAAGATTTATTTGAAGGACTTTTCCAAATATTTCCAGGCACATGGGAGGGAATGGTGAGAAGCCATGTTTCTTTTAAGAGAAAGGGCCTGAAAAGAAACTGGGACCTACATAAGGAAGTCTGGAGAATATCTTTGCAGTTGCATAGGTACTTTCAAGAGCAAAAAAGCAGTTTAGGGAAAAGAGCTCTGAATGTTGCTGGTCCCTAATAAAGACAGCTTCTGCTTCAGATTTTAAAAATATTGTCATACTCGACACCATTCATTAACTCTAATTTGGCCATTAAATTCCAGCCACCTTTGCCCTTTCCTAATGATTGTGACAAAATGCTGTCTGCAATCAGCGAGACTCAATCGTTGTGGGAATAATTTGAATAAATAATCAAGTCTGCAGCTCATCCATCACCTTGACTGATTTCTCTATTCCCTGTTCACCTCCTCATGACATTAGGCAGGTCACTTGATATAAAATATGCAAACAGTGAACTGAAATAGCCCAAGTCTGCTGAAATATGCTGACTGAACCTGTTGTCTTAAAGTAGCTATTCATCTTTGCACATACATTTTCTGTAGGCTTCTTTTCCTTGTCACCTTTATTTCAAGTAGGATGATATTTGTCCCCTTTACACTCACAGGACTTGTACTTACAAACCCATCTGTCTCATGTGAACACAGGAATTGCATGTTCAATCTCTTGGATACTTACTAAAAGATAAGAAGAAAGGAAGAGTGAGCAGGAAGAAAGACAATGGTGAGGAAATCAAAGGACTGAAGAAAGCAAGTAAAGGAATGTGAGGTGAGAAATTAAATTGATGAAAAATAATATGTAAAATCTATCTTCTGTTTTAATGAAATAAGTGTAAATATTTTTAATAGGGTTAAATAGGCTACAATTGAGTTATATTAAGGGTACCTCCAGATTGGATCATCTGAGTATTTCCAGGGCTATTTGGGAACTTACTTAGTGACAGCCTGCTATCCACCTGCCTCTCTGCCAGACTTACTGCCCTGGCTATGTACTGGGCAGCAGCCAGCACACACTAGCTTCCCTGCAGCCAGCTGCTGCAGAACTCAGCCTGGTATACAGGCACAAGGCTAAGCTGGAGTTGGTTCAAAGCAGCATGCTGGGCTGTGAATGATTGTGCTGAGGTATGGGCATATATGCTCATTTCCACCAGCTGTGCTGTGTATGGCGAAAGGCTCTTCTGGCAGTGAGGGAGGATATCAGCTGGGAATAGCAACCTCCAAAACAGTCAAGAGTTCACCTGGAGGCTCCTTAGGACTACTGTCTCAATACAAGTAAAGTAATCTGAATATCGCCCTAGGAGAACGAAACATTATAAACCAAATAAATTAAAAGAAGTAATTTCAAAATAAGCCCACCAAAGGAGGAGTATTTGGAAAGCCTTCTTCAGCACTCATTTTTATTATCAGCACAGACTCAGTTATGCCATTAAAGATAATACTCATAGAGCTACATCTCCAATCATGGAGAGTAGTTACTCACTTCTGTCTCAGCAGGTGTTTCTCTGGCTGCTCATTTCTGTGCTCTTGCTACCACCTGCACTTCAAAGATACAACCAGAAAACAGGATATTAAATATTTTCCAGCTAAAAATATAGTGTGTCCCCCACTTCCTTCTTTTCTAGGACACTTTCAGCCAAGCCATATCCCGTACATCCTGTGGTTGCACAATCGTCTGCACATAAAGGACAGATGAATGGGGAAGATGTCTTAAAACAGCTGAAGAAGTACCATCTCTAAAGTAATAACATCGACAGAGAAGTGGGATGAGCTCCCCCAGCAATGGCAGTATTGTTACCAGGATACACCACAGACAGCTAAACTGCTTTGTCTACATCTAAGTTATATTGCAGTATAGGCATGCACAATGTGTGAAGTTGTTTGTTAGTTCAACAAAGAAAGAATATATTCTACTTTTGAATTATTTGACTTTTATTATGCTGAATAAAAAATCTGAACAAACTTTCATTATATCAAAAAGATGCATGTACATAAAATAGTAAAATTATTCAATAATTTGATACAAATGGAATTCAATATAATGTGATTTAAAGTAAAAATGCTTTTAATCTTCAAAGTTTCCATCTCCAGGTATTCCACGACGCACTGTAATAAAACAATAATAAAATAAAAAACAAGAAGGAAAAAAAAAACTACTTCTTTTGAGAAGATGTGTTCATAAAAGCAAAATAACAAGCTAGTGAGGTACGATAAATGTCTCGAAACAACTGATATCTTCATAAAAATGACATACATTTTGTTTGACAAACATTTTATTGCATGTCTCAGAGCTCTTAAATAATTCCCAGTTTAATTTTCATTGTGTCCTACACAGTCAACAGTAAAGATTGTATTCCCTTGGTCTCTTATATTTTCATCTATATTCATAAAGAAAACTTTCAGGTTTTATGTTCATTTCTTTTTCATTTTGTATGCAGAACTCAGTAACATTTTACCCTGAGACTCAGTTCTTAGCTTATACGATGACAAACTTTCAGCAATTAGATATATGTCCTGCATCTTTCACTCTCTCTTTTAGGCCACGTAACTGGAATGCATGAGAATAAGTAAGCTCATCACTGGCAGTTAAGAACCCATTTTTTAATTTCTTTCCAGTTTCCTGTAATGTGTGGTGAGCTCCTTAGACTAATTTTGGGTCTTACCATCATCATCCAGAGTTGTGTGGTTTCCCTTTGAAGGTACCAAACCACAAAGATTTATCTTGGCATAGTTGGATTAGTCAGATACTGTACTGGGGTATCAAGGGGTCTTCCCTGTCACAGCAAAACACAAACACCTGGGAGACCTGCAGAGGCTATAAGCCTTGTCCCTAACACTTGCGCTTCTTCTGAGGCACTCCATTGCTGCATGGTAGGGGAGTACTCCTTATAGCTGATACTTCAATGTTTTGTGAGTTTTGTGGCAGATAACAGGCAATCTTGCTGATGTGTCCCTGGTGCACCTTTCCTCTGGTCAGTGTGTCAGGACTGCTTTGAACTCAGGAGTCCCCAGTTGTGAATCTGTGTGCCATTCTGCTGCGTTTCTGGACCCTGATCAGGTGGAGGCAAGAAATAGAAACTCAGCTGCTCACTACATGGTCATCCCAGGCATGCACAAAAGCATTTGGAGAACTTTCAGGTCAAATTTGGATACCTCTTATTAGGGTAAATGACTAAGCAAATTCTTTCTGGAGTACAGTGCTGAACAGGGACCTCACTTCTATTCTGGCAATATTTTTCAACATATTAAAGCAGAAATGTATGTGACTAAACAGAAATAAAAGAAGTCTGCAAATGCTCAATCTGATTTGTTCATAGGAATGTTTCTCCTGATTCCAGCAGAGATAAAATTAGGTTTCAAATAAGTAATTAAATAGCATGAACCTTGGAAGCAACCTTTGTCTGCAGAGAATTATAAACAGTAGTATAATATACATGGAAAGAAACCGGCCCTTCTTACTTAATCTTAATATACCTCTGTAACACCTGACCACTTTTCTCGCGTGTGACATGGTTAAACATTTATCAGATTGTGGTTAGAATCATAGAATAGTTAGGGTTGGAAAGGACCTTAAGATCATCCAGTTCCAACCACCCTGCCATCGGCAGGGACACCTCACATTAAACCATGTCACCCAAGGCTCTGTCCAACCTGGCCTTCAACACCACCAGGGATGGAGCATTCACAACCTCCCTGGGCAACCCATTCCAGTGCCTCACCACCCTCACAGTAAAGAATTTCTTCCTTATTTCCAATCTAAACTTCCCCTGTTTAAGCTTTAAGTCATTACCCCTTCTCCTATCACTACAGTCCCTAATGAAGAGTCCCTCCCCAGCATCCTTATAGGCCCCCTTCAGATACTGGAAGGCTGCTATGAGGTCTCCATGCAGCCTTCTCTTCTCCAGGCTGAACAGCCCATATTTCCTCAGCCTGTCTTCATACGGGAGGTGCTCCAGTCCCCTGATCATCCTCGTGGCCCTCCTCAAGACTTGTTCCAACAGTTCCATGTCCTTTTTATGTTGAGGACACCAGAACTGCACACAATACTCCAGGTGAGGTCTCACAAGAGCAGAGTAGAGGGGCAGGATCACCTCCTTTGACCTGCTGGTCACGCCCCTTTTGATGCAGCCCAGGATACGGTTGGCTTTCTGGGCTGCAAGCGCACCCTGAAGCCGGCTCATGTTCATTTTCTCATCAACCAACACCCCCAAGTCCTTCTCCACAGGGCTGCTCTGAATCTCTTCTCTGCCCAACCTGTAGCTGTGCCTGGGATTGCTCTGACCCAGGTGTAGGACCTTGCACTTGGCATGGTTAAACTTCATGAGGTTGGCATCAGCCCACCTCACAAGTGTGTCAGGGTCCCTCTGGATGGCATTCCTTCCCTCCAGCATTATCAACCGAACCACACAGCTTGGTGTCATCAGCAAACTTGCTGAAGGCACACTCAATCCCACTGTCCATGTCAGCGATGAAGATGCTAAACAAGACTGTCCCAACACCGATCCCTGAGAGACACCACTCATTACTGGTCTCCAGCCGGACACTGAGCCATTGACCACAACTGTTTGCGTGCGGCCATCCAGCCAGTTCTTTATCCACCGAGTGGTCCATCCATCAAATTGATGTCTCTCCAATTTAGAGGCAAGGATGTTGTGTGGGACAGTGTCGAACGCTTTACACAAGTCCAGGTAGATGACACCAACTGCTCTACCCCTGTCCATCAGTTCTGTAGCCCCATCATAGAAGGCCACCAAATTGGTCAGGCAGGATTTCCCCTTAGTGAAGCCATGCTGGCTGTCACCAAGCACCTTGTTGTTTTTCATGTGCCTTAGCATGCCTTCCAGGAGAATCTGCTCCAAGATTTTGCCAGGCACAGAGATGAGACTGACTGGTCTGTAATTCCCTGGGTCATCAATTTTCCCCTTCTTGAAAACGGGGTTATATTTCCCTTTTTCCAGTCATCGGAACTTCACCTGACTGCCATGATTTTTCAAATAGGATGGACAGCGGCTTAGCAACTTCATTTGCCAGCTCCTTCAGGACCCACGGATGGATTTTATCAGGTCCCATGGACGTGTGCACGTTCAGGTTCTTAAGATGGTCTCAAACCAGTTCCTCTCCTACAGTGAGCGCAAGGTCTTCATTCTCACAGTCCCTGCGTCTGCCTTCCAAGACTTGGATGTTGTGGTCAGAGCCTTTGCCAGTGAAGGCCAAGGCAAAGAAGTCATTCAGAACCTCAGCCTTCTCCAAATCTTGTGTACCTAGTTCTCCCAAGAGCTTCCTGAGGGGGCCTGCATTCTACCTAGTCTGTTTTTTATTTGCTATGTACTTGTAGAATCCCTTCCTGTTATCTTTAATACCTCTAGCCAAGTTTAATTCTAACTGGGCCTTAGCTTTCCTAACCTGGTCCCTAGCTTCCTGGACAACATCCCTGTATTCCTCCTAGGCCGCCTGTCCTTGCTTCCACCTTTTATAAGGCTCTGTTTTCCTTCTGAGTTTCCTCAGCAGCTCCTTATCCATCCAAGGAGGTCTCCTGGCCCTCCTGATGCACTTCCTTCTGGTTGGGATGCAACACTCCTGAGCTTGTAGCAGGTGATCCTTGAATATCAACCAACAGTCTTGGGCCCCCCTGCCCTCTAGGGCTATATCCCATGGAACCTTCCTAAGCAGGTTCCTGAAGAGGCCAAAGTCTGTTCTTTTGAAGTCCAGGGCAGTGAGCTTGCTGCACACTCTTCTCACTGTCCTGAGGATCTCAGATTTAAGCATCTCATGATCGCTGCATCCAAGGCTGCCCTGGAGCATCACGTTTCCAACGAGCCCTTCTCTGTTGGTGAGCCGAGGTCAAGCATGGCACCTCTCCTTGTCGGCTCCTCTATTACTTGCAGAAGGAAGTTGTCTTCCACATAAACAAGGAACCTCTTGGATTTCTTGTGCCAGGCTGTACCGTCCTTCCAACAGATGTCAGGGTGGTTGAAGTCACCCATGAGAACAAGGGCCTGTGAGCGTGAGGTTTTTCCTATCTGTCTATGGAGTGCTTCATCCGCAGGTTCTCCTTGATCAGGCGGTCTGTAACAGATCCCCACAGTAACATCTCCCATAGCTGTATTCCCTTTAACCCTGACCCACAAACTCTCTGTTAACTGCTCACCTGTCCCCAGACAGAGTTCCATACTCTCCAGCCTATCCCTAACATAAAGGGCAACTCCCCCTCCCTGCCTGCCAGGCCTGTCTTTCCTAAAGAGCCTATAACCTTCCATTCCAACACTCCAGTCATAGCAGCCATCCCACCATGTTTCTGTGATATCATACCCCCGTAGACGTGCACACATCTCTAATTCCTCTTGTTTGTTCCCCATGCTATGGGCATTTGTATAGAGGCATCTGAGCCGAGCTCCAGATGAAGCCGGCTCATTGGCTGGAGCGGCTGGGATATCTCTACATTGCTCCGAGCATTTATTATAGGCGCTGGCAACTGACTGGGTGTGTTGGGATGGAATGATGTCCCGCTCCCCCAACACATCTAGTTTAAAGCCTCCTTGACCAGTCTGGCAAACCTCCTACCAAAACTGCTCTTTCCCTTCTTTATCATCAGACCAGCTCCACCAGCCCCCACTAGATCTGGCCTACAAACTTGGGTCCTGTGTTCAAGGCACCCAAACCCCTGAACTACTGGTTCCATAGTTATTTATTACTGGATTTATGTATCACTTCCTAGTATAAAAACAGCCTAAAATAAGGCCAGCATATGCCAGCCTTGCAGTTAAATCAGGCAAAATATGTAATATGCCATTTACAGAAAAGAGTGGAGAACACCTGATGCAGGACAAAACCTGTCAGAAATTCAGGCTGAAGTCTGAACTGCCAGACTGATACACTAAGTCTGAGCTGTAGTGTGGCCATAGTGGTTGTGCTCTAGTTCTAAGATCCCTTACACTGGATTTACTGTACTGTTGACACTGAGCCTCATTATCTTCCCTTGAGAGAAATTAATGTAGGAATGAAAGATTTTATTTTGTAAGGGAAGACAAAAAAATGTAATGGCAGGAAGCATCCCAAGAACAGTCAATAATATGTTTTATAGTTCATTTGTTTGAACAGTCTTTCAACATCAGATTGTAGCTCTGTCATCCTTCACTGCAATATATTTTAAAGCTCAGTCAGGTGCTCCTGGCTTGATACCAGGATCTTTAAATGTTTGCTTTCCTAGTCTATAATGATACTGAAAGAAGAGAAACTGAAAAGAAATGATACAGTCAGCCTATTAAGCAGGTGATGGTATATACTTAATGTTTGCATATAATTTCAGTTAGATAATTAATACTAACACTATTTCTGCTGACAGAATGATTTTTTTAGTCTGTAGCTCTCAATTTCTGTTACAAGATACCACAGCCTTTGTCTTGCACAAAGCAAAACTTAGAGTCAAAGAAGCTTAAATGACTTGTTTATACCAACACAGTGAGTCAGCATTACTGCCAAGCACGAAAAGAAGACCTTCCAAGTTTCCATGGTGCTACATAGTCTACTACAAAACATTAGTACTCTGGTCAGTATTGTATGTGTTACAATGCCTCGTTTGGTATCTGTTATCCTTTCCAACACAACGCACCTGAGTCACGTTGCAAAGATCTTTCAGTTATGTCTCCAACAGAATTGTGTAGTAAAATACAGAAGTGAACTTTTTCCACCCAGCTGACAAACCAAATAATTAATGTACTGAATCTCTCCACCCTGGTACTCACTGATGTTAAAGTATGGCCCTTCTCCCCAGCATTTCAATGTGCAGCTTGCAGCTGAATATGAAATTTAAGGTTGCCTTCTGGGAAATGGGAAAGCCAAAAGTAGTATCACTTATAAATTTGCTTTCACTGGGGAGATTAGGAAGTTTAAATGCAGCACCTGTTTCCTAAAGGTAGCAGGAAAACTGCTGTGCTATTGCGTTTCTTGTGTTTGCTAATGTTAGCTTGGCTTTTTCTCAGTAAATGGCTGTCCTGGCACCATGCTCAAATTCTGGGTGCAAAATGAAAAACACTGTTTGCTTCATGATGGGATCACCTGTGTTTAACTCTGGTATTTCTGAGGGGGGTTGTTTTTTTGTTAATATGAGCCCACAACAACCTAACAGCTCTTTCTTGCCCATCTTATAGTATTTGTCATGGGCTGAAAACTATTTAGTCAAATGTCCTTTCCTTTCTAGCAGAGTAAGATCTATTCTTTACACTGTTTGGAAGCCAGCATATCAAACAGAAAAGTAAAGAATGAACACTCAAGTGAACACATCACTTTTACTGACCAAATTATAGTCTTACCAGTGTAGCACAGGAATTTATATGACCCCCAATGAGTTGTTTTAACTATTTTATTTGAAAATGGGATATTTCAGAGCTCAGACTTACAAACTGAGCCCTTCAAGCAGTTAAAGTACAATAAAATATCAGCAAACTTTGTGATGAAGGTGGTAGCTTTGGCTAAGGACTGTCAGGAGCATGAAATTTTGAATCTAGGTGTGGTACAGACTCCAAAAAAATCATACAAACTGTATCCTGAAAGAAATTTGTTATGATGGATTCCTCTAGTTTTATATATTGTGAGTTAAAAACCCAAGGGTACTAGTTCCAGAAAAGATAGGTGGTATTTTCTGAAACAAATAATCAGACTTGTTCTACAGAAGGCATTGGCAGCTCCCCTGAAGCAAAATTAAAGAGCTTTTCATCCACTGTATATATTCACTGTTAGCATGTCCATCCTGGGATTTCTCTTAGAAGTTCACATAAAAAAAGACAAGCAAGAAAATTGCAGAAGATAATGTGATTCTTGCTGGCTATGGATCAGTTTTGTATGTAGGAAATGATACAGTATCTCACATGATATATTCATTGTCAGCAAAAGTTCAGTGAAATTTCTGCTATCTTAACTAGTTGTTAAAAGCTACTGCTGATAGGATTGTCAACAAGAGGAAATTATTTTGCCTTTGTCCAGAAATCAAGTCGTTACAGGTGGAAAATTCTATAACCTTGAAGACAGATATATTTCTTAAACCAGCAATAAAATTTATCAAAAGTTGACTTTGGAAAACCTTTTTTAATAGAGTTTTGTATCTGAAGTTAATGTCAGAGTCTAAGGCATAGGCATCATGGAGATCACCTTGACTTCGATAATTAAAAATGTAAGGAATCAAGTCTAGTCAGAAATAGAGTGTACTAAAGCATCTAAAGTGAAGACTGAGGAGTGCGATCACATATATAGATATTTCAGCCACTTTAAAAAAAAATACAAAACCTGAAAACCTTAACTTCTGGCATAAAACCATTCTTATTTCTTTGAGAATACAGAGAGAGTATTGAAAATGAAAACTAGTGCTAAGCAAATTGCACAAACATCATACGCAACATTCAAACTAAATTTTACATTAAGTGCTACTAAACTCAGAGGTACTCATATATCTGAGAAAAACATTTTTCCTAGCTGTCTTTTCATGTTGTCCACTGGTGTAGTATTGTTATCAAAGAATTAAAAATTAATATATATCTTGTATTACATAAATAACAATATTACATGAATAATATTTTAATTATAATTTATCAACATATAGCAATGTGAGACTAAAATGTATGAACTTAAAATTATTTTATATATAGAGATATGTATTATATACATATATAAATATTCACTGAAACTTCTGGTCTGCAATTCCCCTTCAATGTCAATGCAAACTGCCCATACTTATCCCAGCACATTGTCTGTTTTTTTCATCCTGTTCTTTTATAGAAGCGTGTAACATAAAGACACCTCTCCACATCTCTTGTCATGAGGAGCAATGTTCAGTTTTCCCCCTGATTTGTTTTGGCTTTCAGCCCCACTTCAGTTATACTCTCCTCATGAAAACAGAGATGTGGAAAGGACTTTCAGAGGTCATCTAGGCCAAGGTGGGAACTACTAAACCTACGTCACTGCTGATGTTCATACAAAATAAGGGAAATTTCACATCCTCCTTGCACAGCCTTCTACAGGACTTAACTGTCCCTGAGACTGAGAAGTTTCTTCCCAAGAACTACGTTAGATCGGTACTGCTGCAAACCCATTGCTAAAACTCTCTACACTGGACAAGGAGAACAACGATTTCCTTTTCTTTTCAGCATCTTTTCATATTTGAAGATTATTATCATATCGTCCCTCAGACTTCTCTTTATTCTGAGCAACTCTGCTTCCTTCAGTGTTTCCTGTCAGGCTGAATCTTCTAGTAAAACTTGCTGCACACTTCTAAACTTGAACAAATCTATCTCAAGTGCCTCAGACCAGAGATATTAATCCAACTAGTCCTAGCCAGTGCTGAACAGGGTGGAAAGAATAATCCATGCTTTGCAGTCTGCACTCCTGTTAGTAAATCCCAGTGTGAAATCTGAGTTTTTCACAATAATACACTATTACTGATCTGTGTTCAGCTTATGATCCATTAATGAGGATCTTTCTTTAAAGAATCAGTATAATACCAGCTGTTCTGTGTGTGTGTGTTATTTTGCAGTTAATAATTCTACTTAAGTTCAGAACCTCATATTATTACACACAGAGTTGAAGTAGCTGAAGATAGACTTTTCTGGATTCAGGATGCCATTTCAAAGATCCTAATTCAAAAAATACATCCTTCCAGTTGGACTGTAGATCAATGGCAGCTTCAGTTGTGGTTTTATATTATTTTTTAACACCAGTTTTTCTCCAGATCTTTCCAACTTGTTAATGAGAATGCCACATGAGAATCAAAAACCACATTAAAGTCGAGATATATTACAGCTCTTGCTGTCCTTCTGTCCACAAGATCTGTTACCTTATCATAGAAGAAAATTAGATTGATTTGACACAATTTGTTCTTGACAAATCCCTGTTGGCTCTTGTTCATCTCCCTTGTTATCTTCAAGGTGCTTACAGATAGCTTGATTATTTGTCCCAGTGCTTTTCCAAGAATTTGAGTTTGTTGGTTTGTAATTCTGTTTCTGTTTTCCTCTTGTTTTATCTTCTCTGTCTCTTTCTTTCCCTTCACTCCCTCATTGCCTCCTTATTTATTAAACCAGGGATTATGTTTACCCTTTTTAGTATTTTGAGAACTTCATCCCTTTCCCTGAGTTCCCAAAGAGAACAGGTAACAACTCAATTTTCTATAAGTGTTAATATGAATATGTGTTCATATATTAATAGGAATAGCCTCTTCAGAACAACTAATACTGGGATGGAAAGACCCAGGGTTAATTTAATATTTAATCTACCCCCACAACCAAATACCTCAGTTAACTTCATATAAAAGTGCATTTGAATTAAGAAGTCAAACCATTAACTGAAGCAGCTGAAGCTGCTTTTTCTTGTTTTATTGTTCCTGCTGCAGGGACAGTGACCTGGAACAGAAGTTCAGACTGATAAACAAGGAGCTTTATGCTCATCTGAGTTCAGTGTTACGAGCCCAAAGTATCATTAAACCAGTGCTGCACATTGCAGCTAAAGCCTCAATGAAATGCCGCAACACAAGACAACACTCTTGCCCGTCCAGTGACATCTGTGACCAGAGTTTCATCCCACTTAATAGTGAATCAGCTCTCACTGGATTTTCCACATACTAATAATGTATTTACAGATGTTTTCTTTTTTCTCTTTGTGGTCTTTTCTGATTGTACCATATTTCATGGCTTGGCTTTTCTAATTTTGTCCAGACATACTTACACTGTTCTTTTATCCTTGTCCCTGATATACTGACCTAGTTTCCAATTTCTTCCTGCTTCCTTTTTGTGTTTGAGGTTAATGAAGAGCAGAAGATTTAGCCAAGCTGATGTCTTGCGTAAGAATAGTTTATGATTGTGATCTTAATAGTGTTTCAGTAAGGAACTGCAAAATTTCCTTTTTTCTTTACCTTTGTTTCTCAAGAGAACTAACCTAATAATTCTCTGAAGGCAGAGCTTTTCTCAGAAGCTTTTAGCTCCATTTATTTTCCATTATTTGTATTTAAAATAATCTGTCCTGCTTCAGATGAGACAAATGGGACAAGCTGTCTAAATAAAAACACCCAGGATCCAGCCCATGAATGAAATTCAGCTGTTGACTGTGAAATAAGTCTTCAACATAAGTTTTTTTCAGGTAGGCTCTGATTTTAAAACATCAGGGTATATTTCAAAAGTAAAATAAGAAACTGTGACTCATAATGGCCGGACTCCTCAGTTTCACAAGAAGAATGTACAAATACTAGCTTTCCCTTTCAGCAAGTTTATAAAACTCACTATTACGAGAAGGAATGCGAAAAGTTGCCCTGTTGCAGAAAACAGCTAATGGAACTCTGCAATTCATGTTCTACATTAAGAAATCTCTCTAAATTTTATTCTCCCTGAAATGTGTGAATTTCTTTGGTCTTTTGTGTCTTTACAACAGCTGTAAGGCTTTAAAGGAGATCACTTTTTAGCATTAAATCCCATTATGCATTGTATAAGCTTCTTTGATGTAGGATGTAATTTCAAGTATCCATATACTGACATAGCTTGCAGCAGTCAGCACCACCACTTAGAATTTATTATCGTGGGTTTTACATTTTGTAACTTTCTTTTAATCTTTGAAGTGTCTCTAGGGAAGTCAGTCATATTTCTCAATAAAAAGTTGAAACAGTAGCAACCTTCTGAAGGTATTATATAGATAATTTCAGTATTTTTAATAACATTGATTACTTAATTGCACTTCAAGTCCTAATATGGGAGTTTCCAATTTAAGGTAATGGGCTAATGGATTGCCCGTAACAATGTGTAACTAATACTTTTTATTGCTATGAAACACTGCCCTGAACCCAAGCAACTGAACCTGAGAAAACAGGAAAAATAAAATCTACTGCTCAGACACAGTCAAGGCCCAGAGAGTCACTCACAGAAGGTTGTATAACCTTTCTTGTACATAAGTGAAGACCTTGTTTATTCATCCATCAACTTTAACAGTTGTTATACTAGGTTACAAATACTTACAATAACAAAATCAAATTTGGGAAGTTCATTATAAATTATCTAGGATTGAGAACAGGTTTTGGAGGTGAATGAGAGAAAGTATATCTGGCATTTTGACCAGTCAGAAAGGAGATGAAGCTGATTTCTTTTGGTCCAAATTCTGTCAGCAATCAGAATATTGCAAGTACGAACAGTCATGGGGGTCTTGCAATATTTTTCTAATGAGATTAATACTTTAGCATGCAAGATAGAAGTGTGGATCATGATGTATTTGATAAAACTATTATGGGTTAATGTCTGAATTAATAAAAAATGCCTGTTACAAAGATACTTTGTTATATACAAGAGAACTTATAACTTTAAATTAGTATGTACTTCTATAAGTTGCACACATGTAAATAATAATCAGATATCTACTTTTTGTGAGGTCTTTAAATTTTCTTGACCTGTAAGACAAACTATTGACCAAAGCTAAGCTGAGGTCAATATTCTTTCAATGTGCAATAAATCTCAGGGATCTCTGTAACATAGTCAATTCAATGTAAAGCTTACATTAATGTAAAGGTAATATGGCTATCACAGGCCCTGGAAAATAAAGTTGTTTCATGGGGAGTTTTTCTTTCAGTTCTACTGACTGTTTTACAGATGAGGAAAAAATAATTGTAATGAAAATTAAAAACTGGGAGAATAACTATTGTGGCACTAATAGACTTGTACAGCTGTATATTAATTAATAATTTATAGAATGTTAAACACCCTCCCATAATGGCAAAGTAGCTATAATCCTGGTAGTTATGAATTTGACAGAGGATAAAGCTCTGACTTTGTATGTGTAATAAAGAACTGGTGTAGTTGGCTCTGGTCTCTTCCTGATGCTCTGCTCCAGTAGCTTCTGAGGTTGCAAAATAAGCAATGGTTTATCTTTAATGTACTTCTGAAAACTACAGCAGTTCAGAAGCAGATCAGCAAGCTGCTTCACATCCTGACTGCTGGAGCAGAGCATAACACTCGCTGTGGAAACCTCCTGGGGTGCCTCAAACTAAACTGCAAATGTGTGCTAGCCCAAAGTAGGAGGAAAATTGCTGTTGTCTTATTTTGTTTGACTTCAGACACGGATTTAATTTTTCTAAAACCTTTTTCACTCAGATGCGTGGGCTTTTCATCAAAGTGATAAACTCTGATTTGCTACTACTCAAGAGTTTTCCCGATTGCTTCTGCAGCTTCTGAACTCCCATCAGGGCTGACATTTCTTGTCTGAGCTCTTAGTGATGTCACCTTGAGTTATGGTGATGTACTTCCATGCAGACAAGCAGCTTTGGTCCCATGAACTCTGAAAAACACAGAAAAACCTCAAGTATTCCCAGACTCTGTATTTAGTCAGTCACTGTTTATAGGTACGCGGTGGTTGCAAAAGAATGAAGTTTGACATTTTTGTGGCAACAAAATAAAAAAATGTAATTGTTTTCCATCAGGTGGAAGAAATAATTTCACTTGCTTTTGCTTGATGAGACTGAGTACAGTATATAAAATCACTAAAGATATCTTCAAAGGAGTGATGCTGTGATGCTGGTAAGAAACTAAACTAGCTTGATGTTCTGTGTTTGAGGGTACAGTGACAAAATTCTCTCTGAGAGTACCAGCAGGAAGGTGAAATCCTTGGGAGGAAAGCTGGAACTCAATGAGTGTAAGCCATGCTGAATGGGAACTATGACTCCATTAAATCAGTGAGGCTATTGTTTTGAGAATGTTAAAGCAGCAGAGCTGACATTATAAAGATATTCCCAGATGCAATTCTGACAGTTTGGAACAGGGCTTTGCAGATTCCTGGAAGTTTGGACTGGAACAGCAATGTACAATGAACAGAAATGTACAGTGTCTACCCTTTCCCAGGGAAGTTGTGTGCCTAAGTAAAGTAACGTGGTTATATCAATGGCCTCTTCTAGGGAGTCCAGTCTAGCTGGTTTTAGCTTGTTTTGATAAACACCCACAAAGTATTTGGAAATCTACAGTAACACATTTGGAGTTACATGGTAAATGAAGAGCAGAAAAGATCATAAGAGACATTGACATGCAGAAACATATTAGGTCAACCACTGGGGGCTCCTGACTATGGCAGATTCACTCAGTCAAGTTTAGAGTATTAAAGGTTCCATGCATTGCTGTAAGTGGGGCATAGGCTTCCTCTGCCTTGGTACCCAGCACCTGCAAAACTGAACATGTATCTTGGTCTGACAGCCTACCTCCCAATGCAGGTGTTGTTTTCCTCTGAAGTCAGAAAAATTGAGCCCCAGTCCTGGTATAGGTCCCGTAAGATTAATTCATTGTTCAGTTAACAAGTTAAAAATACAAAGTGTCTTTCAAGAGTCTCCAGTAGTCATCTACTAATTCTATAGCACAGTCACTTATTTTCATTCATCTAAGGAAAAAAAAACCCTAAACACATAAATAACTGCTATACTAGTTTCTGGCAGTAAGAACTGTATGACTGAAGTCCTTTTTCAAACAAATAAATACTTACTGTAAATGAACTTTTTTACATGTTCATGAGGGTATTTAGACCTGCAAACATACCTACCCAAAGGAAGCCCTTAAAGAGTCAGAATGGGATTATTTCACTCAAATTCATCTTTTCGAAATTTCTACATGTAGCAGGGTTATCTAGACTTTTTCCTAATACAGACAGGCAATTTGGATGATGCCCTCCTTGTCCCATCCTATTTTAAGTGCCTGAAATAATTGAAATCATTTCCCTTCTGAAGACATTTCTGTTTATTTTCTATAGGGAGATCCTAAGAAATAGCATAACACCATCAAACTGCATGTTGCTTCAGTACAAAAGCTGGCTTAAGAAGTCCTTGTCCATCACTGTCCACTCCAGCCATGCATTTATGTTTATGTGAAATTACCAAAGCCACTGTCATGGTTTAAGCTCAGCCAGTAACTCAGAGGTGACAAACAGAACAGCTCTGGGCTAAACATGACTGTTCAGTGGGTGGAGGAAGGCATTTCTAATCCTCTTTTGCAGAGATGTTACAGATCCAATAGCAAATATACCAGCAACACAGAGACAGAGCTAGAGAGAATAAATAGTATTACCTTAAATCAGAACCACAATCCATTATCCTAACTCATTTGCTAGGATACCTCTTTTAGTTGGTTAAAATGTGATTAAATCTACATTAATGAGCATAAATACATATAAATTAATAATTTTCTTAAAATTAACTTGTGTTTTTAAGCAAAAAATAGTAAATTTTGCAACATTTGAAAAACTGTTAACAAATCTGTTTGGGTCTTTTCTTTCTTGATACCTGTTATTTTTATGTTTTTCACATAGGTTGATGCAGGAATTTTACAATTCTGTAGGATAAATACTAATAAAATCAGCAGGACAAGAAGAAATGAATAACAGAACATTTTCAGTTACAGCTACCCTTGGGAGAAGTAGACAGTGTTCCAAGTGCAATAATTTTTATTGGATTAGAAAATAAATTATAATACAAAAGCATTTCAGGACTGACAATTGAAGCAGGAACTGAAGAACTCTGTAAAGTTATAATTGGTTTGTCGAATTAAATCAGAAAGTAAAATATTGGGTGTCACAACCTCTTCTATAGACTGGCTATTAAACAGCCATTTTTTATGGGATTCATCTTCTGATGAAATGAGATTCATCTCACCAAACTTTAAATATCTACTTCGTAGCATTCTACATCTGAGGTAGTCTCCCTAACATCCCTTTATGTCAGTTTTATATCAGATAAAAAGGTCAGTTTAGAGTTCAATTCATTTGATTTATTCTGGTTGCCTACTTTGACATGAGTTTTATAGCACCCAGGAAGAACATGTTTTTTTTTCCAGAGATTATTAAAAAAGCTATGGAAGAAAAAAAGGATTAGATATTCACGTCTATATCGTGGAGCTGAGTTTGGGTAAGTTCATTTGCATGGTCCACAGAACATAATTTTCATAAACATTTATTTCAGTTACTGGAGTCACTCATCAGGTGATTAATGGCTTGTTTGAAGGTAAATGGTTTATCTGAAAGAAAAGGGTATAGTGGCACAGAAAAATTGTGACTGAGTTGGTTGGTTACTTTTCCAGTCTTCTGAAAGCATTTAAAGTATTTCTACTCTCATTTCAAATTAACTGCAAAAAATTCTCTATCTGTAAAGTTGTATGTATTCACTAGGCTTCATTGCTTGCATAAGACAAACAGGCTTTGAGATAATCCTACAGAAGCAGTCTTAGGGTTTCAAAATGCAATGAGAGTCACAAGAAGCCACAGTTGTGGGGTAATATCTTTTATTAGATCACGTAATATGGGCGGAAAGGGAAGACAAGTTTCCATCATACCATCTTGCCATATGCCTGCCTTCTTTTTTGTTCATATTGTGTCATCTCTGGTAGACAACAAGAATTTAGTAAGAGCTGGTGACACTGAGTTTGTGAAGGACACCTTTTAACTGATTACACAGGGAAGAATATTATGATCAGAGGCCTTGGGATGCAAAGCAGAACTTTTCTTGTTGTGAACAATGTTTAGGATATCCCTTCACTTATACATCTGGGTTTTTTTTATGTATTTATTAGGTGAGAATTGTGTGCTTTTTGTTTCACACATTAAGCAGCTGTGTCTTCAAGCTTTGGACTAAAACAAGTTATTGATTTTACAAAAAGAACTGGAACAGGCACACAGATTTCACAAGTTCCTCATACAACATGCTTTCTTAAATGTTGTGGCTCCCTCGGACAGTTTAAGTATGTAGCCTCTTGATATAAATGTCTATACATCATGACAAAATGCTCTAGGAATTTTACAGAACACATTGAAAAAGCAGTGTCTACACTCAGAAAAAAAGAAACAAGCTGCAAAGAGCTATCAGAAGGAAGAATTTTATTGAGAGTTTCTTCTTTTCTATAAAAAGACATTGAGATTTATTTGTATGGTTTCATGTATGTTTAATTCATTTTCTTCACATAAAGCAAATCCTAAGGTGATTTTCCTTTGGAACCAATGGGATTTGCTGCACAAATTAGTACTGCACAGAATTTAGTAGTGCCATAATCAGTCCATGAGGTTTTGGCCCCTTGTGGATAGTCACAGATTGATGTGCCTCATTCCTGCAGCTCCTGGTGACCTGTTAGGTTTCTGGTTTCCTGAATGTCTCACTAAAAGTCTTCTTGATGGCTGCAGTCACCACATATGGGTTTCTGTGTGCCATCTTACCCTACCATGCCCAGATTCCTCTTGGGATGGTTAGGCCTTTCCCCTGCCTAAAGATCTGAATCTGGCATGCAGCCTTGAGAGGAAGTTTCACAGGAGAGTTCCTTGAGCTAGCAGTAACTCTTGATGAAGACCACCTTTGTAGGGGCTGTTACTTTGCACTTGAAAGAGAGGGAACGACTGAAGAACACTTCAGATACACTCAGCTATTTGATGGTGATCAGGACAAAGCAAATATGCATTACCTTCTTATCTGGAGAAGGAGAGAGAGTGTGATCTGAGAACTGGTTTATTTTGTACATAAAGTTTAAAATACAAAGGTAGAGGAAAAAAACATTTGTAAGAAAGGCTTCTCACACATTCCTGAACCTCAAAGTAACATTCCTGCATGTAAAAAGATCATTCAGAGGAAATTTAGGAGAGTGTTCTCATGAAGCTTAAATTAATGTTAGTAGTATGAGAAATGTCTAGCAACTTTCATCAGCAAAGATCATGCTTTCTGCAGGGCACATAAAATCTTTCTAAGAAAGAGCTCATTTCATATGAAAACAAAAACTGAGATGTTTGTTAGTCTTGCCACAAAATTTTAGACCAAGAATTTTTAGTCTCCCTGAAACAAGAAAACGAATCAAACGTTTCATAAAAGTAAATAGCATAAGAGTAGTAAAAATCTGTGGTTTTCTCTGCAGATCAATTCATACTGGAAAAGTGAAATAAATTAGCTGCATTTATTAAATAGAATACAAAACTTTGGGTTAATCTAGTGATTACAATTGTAAAAAGAATCATGTATCCAAATGTACTTAGCTGTTTGTTTTGGAAATATGATTTATGTTTCAAAGAACATTCTGCTGTTATTCACCAGTGGAAAATTTTCTCCATGTCTGTAGCTTGGAGGAGCCATTATGTGGTGATCTTTACTACAGCTAGGTATTTACTATAATTCCTAGACTTACTTAGAGTGGAAATTATGGTAAATTTTTTAATGAGGGATAAACACCCAGACTGCAGTCACTGTTCTTTCCTATATCTGACTTTCTAGGTTTATGATACAGTCATAGAAAAGAATGACATGAAGAGACTGCTATGGTAGCAGAAGCTATTCTTAGCTAGTCAGCACTATCTGCAGAAACAGACTGATTCACTTTGATTGCCACTCAGCAGGACTGAAGGTAAAAGTCATATGTAAATAGATGGGCTAGAAATGGATGCCTGTATTCATTAATCTTTCATTAGACTCAATCTCAAAATTACCCAAAGGTTTTACAAGGACTTTTCAAACTCTAATTTGGCCCCTGGCCTTTAAACAAAATGAAAGCTATTGATTGATGTTCTGGTCAGGATGCAAATGAGCCCATCAGTTCCTGAATCAGGCTTTATTGGTTTAGATGCACTTTCTTATATCTGAACAGGAAAGCTACTTGGAAATGAAAATTTTTATGAAGCTTCATAGTAAGGCTGATGCTATGTTAAATTAACTAATTAAGCTCCAGTGAAAGCAAAGACTTATTCTATTATTTCCAGAAACACACAAAAATTTGCTTTACTGTCCTTTAAAAAGAGAAAAAAAAAAAAAACCCAGCACAGTTTTTAAAGACAGTAAATACATATTTTCCTGGTTAAATTTTAAAAAGCACAGATTTCTGGATGTAATGGATCTTACATTCATATTCCTTACAGAATGATCTATACTTCTAAAGCAAATATTGGTGTGCCCTCTACTATTAGAAGAATAGATGTCTTCAAATTTGGAGCAGCAGGCTTATTATTTATCTATTTTCAGTGATGAAGTGTCAGGATATTTTTGTTACTATTGTTTTTTTTTGTTTGGTTTTTTTTTTTTTGGTTGGTTGGTTGGGTTTGGGTTTGGGTTTTTTATTGTTAGGAGGACTTAGTGCTCCTCTGTCTCTGCTCTTTTTGAATAGCCAGGCAATAAAAAAGCTCTGAGAAAGTGACCTGGATTCCCAGACCCTCTCAGTATGAGAAGGTCTCTCTCCTTTTCTAGGACCTAGTCAGCCACCAGTCTCCAGGATGACCTCATCAGCAAATCAACTACAGCAGAGAAAAGAGTGCAAGAGAAAGCAAACAAAAGAGTTCTAGCCCAAATTAATAGAAGTGAAGTCAAGTTACCTGACATTTATTGGACAAAAAATGCAAAAAATAGTCATAAACATAAAGATTACCACCATCTACAGCTTTTGTCTTATCTGAATGTCTTGTACACCAGAGGAGAACTAGGCAGCACCTAGGTGAGTGTTCTTTCTCTTCGTGTGACTCTCAGGTCAGAGTCATAGAGACACAGCCAGAGAAGGAAGAATGGGCTTAAAAAAACTCAGTGTCAAAGGTCATCCCTGAAGAGTTGTGAGATTCAGTAACCCTGAATTCAGATCTTCACATCAGGAAGGAGTATTCCAATACATAAGATGGCAGCAGTAGTCAGGACCATAGCTACATTTTCAGGGACCTTCAGTGACTTACTGCAGGGTTTACCCTCCATAAACTGAGTACACCACCCATTTTGCTCAGAGCTGGCATATAAGGAGAGCTACAGACAGTACTCTGTGGTATTTTAAGCCAATCATGGAGACACTTTGTGAGGTTAAGAGCAAGTAAATACAAAAACTGTGTTGTAATCAAAAGTATGGATAGTTTCTGAATTTCTGTTACAGACAGATGTTATAAAGCACTAAGATTACTTAAATAGGTCTTGGACCAGATTTAAGTTCTCCTTGTGGCTATGAAAACTCATTACTGCACAACTACTTAATGTGATTGCACTTGAACTTCGTAGATGCTCCTCTGTGTGACCCCAAGCTTTGCAAGGCATGCAAAAAATGGATAGAGATACCTTTTCTTGACATGACTGAACAACCCAAAACCTATTTCAAAGCTCAGTCATATCAGGACTTTCAAAGTATGGTCTTGCTTCCTTAATCCTGGACAGTTCAGTTGGGCTATAAGGAAGCTGCAGGTTGTCTCACTCTCCAACTGAAACTGTGTCAATATGCTTTAAGAAAGCAAGATAATTAATGCCCTGCCTGCTGAAGAATGCAAGAGAGACTTTCATAGGGAGAAAATCTTCTGCAGAGAGAAAGTATTGACTGCTGGTACCTGTTGTAGGCACTGTCTATGTTAGATCCAGTGATCTGCTGACATGACACTCTGGAAAAGCCTGGTTCTTGTCAGAATTTTCAACAGTGGGAAAAGACATGGCTTTCAGTTCCAGCCAATGTTACCATTAAATCCTGCAAGAGCATAATAAATCCATGAAGTAAAAAAGGCATTGAATAAAACAGCAAAGGGAATAAACCAGACACTGTTTGCACTCTTTCTT
This sequence comes from Pezoporus wallicus, assembly GCF_028554395.1. Lineage (NCBI taxonomy): Eukaryota > Metazoa > Chordata > Aves > Psittaciformes > Psittacidae > Pezoporus > Pezoporus wallicus. The sequence goes on from NW_026639746.1 coordinate 917,753, forward strand.
TTTCTTTTAACTGGAATTTGTTGCCTAAAAAGTAGTTGAACCTTATTGGATAAAAAAAAAATATTGACCTCAGAAGCAAAGGCAAAGTTGAGGAGATCCATAATGGACATTGGTAAGTCACAGACATATTACTGGGTCAGCTCTTGGCAGGTCAAACTCTACAGCACGAAGTATCTGTGAAAGTCTAACACAGTCCCTGAGAGTAATATACCTCTGGCCCAAAAAAGACTTATTTAGCCCTGGCATTTTCGCATGCCTACCTTACATGCAGTTGACACCACTCATCTTGCTCCAGCCTGGAACCCCAAGTCTCTCTTCTGTTCTGTGTTGAGAATAGGTACTGATTATTTATGAGTCATAGACAAGTGAAAATGGGCAACTATAGAAACATCTGAGTGGTGGCATGAGTCTGATCTACTGTAAATACTTATGTGATCCAAACTTTTGCCACAAACTTTGGAAAAGGAAAAGAAGTTTACCCGAAACAGGCATATACACTGCTCATGAGATTATTTCCTTACAGTTTAACCTTCAGGTCTTACAACAACAACAACAACAACAAAAAAAAATCACAGCTATAGAAACTGAATGTTGTTCATCACAGTCATCGGATTTTCTCATACAGGGGTGGCAGAAGCTGGTGGAGTTGGTCTCTGTCCTGTGGCTAGCTGTGGTTAGTGGAGCTGTCAATCTGGCATCCTTCCACAGTACTCAAAATTCATTTTGGCTTCTGGGTGTGTTTTTCTGTTAATCAGTTGCCAATATCATTGTATAAATCTTTCCAGCCTATTTTATATAAGTTTCCAGTCTAGCAAAGTGGGGCTCTATAGGCTATTTCCAGACTTGCTGTCTCAGTGGCGTTGGCAGGATCCCAAGCTGTGGACACTGAGTGGCAGAAAGCCTGCTCAAAAAAACAGGGGCAGGAGGAAGAGGAGGGCAAAACTTAGGGGTGAGATAGCTATTAACACTGAAGAAGGAACTAAATTCAAAGGAGTTGGCATGACCTTGAAAATGGGTAGGATCATGCGGAAACAAGATGGAGCAAAGGAGCTTGGAATAATCAGGAGTTTTCAAGGTGCTAGTCCACCCTTCCTTCCCATCAGGGTAGTGGTAATGCCACCATCACCCTTAGCTTTACAGGATAATCCTTCCTTGGCAGTCACTTCCAGAGCCACAAGCAATAGGGAGCAAAGAGACCATTGCTTCCAGTGCCGGAAATCTTAGCAGTCTGTTGAACAGATTAAGTGAATGCCTGTGCAGAAAACACTGCAGAGACTAAAGCCATAAATTCTTGCTTGAGTTCTCTTAAATAACCCTATATAACAGTCTGTTATATCTCTGTAAGAATAGCCATCCCAAAAGACAAAGGGTGGCAGACAGCTGCCTTTCACAGTCACATCTTCTGAACTATTATTAACAGGTTAGCATGTGTTGTTTATTTGTTTGCTTGAAGTTTTATGTTTTAAGGAAATTGATCCTGCTCCTTTTCAGAATCATAGCGCACATCCTCTTACACACGTCTGCACATGCATGTGCACATCTATTCCATGGAAATAGACTGCATTGACTGCATATGCCACAGAATATAAACCTTGGATTATAAAATAGGCAAAGTCATATTCTGAATGCGTTTTACAGGTGTAAATGTTAATACAGTGAGATTTGGGTTATTTTTCATCTTCACATAATAAAAATATTTATTTCAAACTTTCTGTAAAACAGAATCACTTTAAAGCTAGGATGGAACTTGCAAAATTTCAGGGTCTAAAGTATTTGCTTGCCTTGTGTGGTGTATGTCAGACAAGGGTAGATGAAGAAGGACCACAGCAGGAAACACAGCTCTGCCTTAGTGCATTACTTGCTGTTTTCAAATAGTACATTCACCACTGAAATTTCAGTGACCTTAGAGATCTATCAGGAGATCTCTGTCTAGTTTTAGTACATTTACATTTAAACACATATTAGGACCCTCACTATGTCTGGGGAGGTCTTTCCATATTATCTTGTAGTTACAGGTTTGTTTTTTCTTTTTCTTAATTAAATTGAAGAAGACCAGCTGCATGCACTGCTTAAAACAGAAGTATGGTATTCAATACTGTAAAACAGGAAAGGTTGCCCAGGGAAAAGGAAATATATTACAATTCCATCGCATTTGTAACATGATAGCTGTATTCTGAAAGATAGTAAATATCACTCATAAGACATCACTTTGATGGCAGTTTGACAAATAAACAAGGTTAACAGAATTCAAGGTCTTTTTCCAATGCACACTGAGTATCCATGGTTCCTTTTGTAACAAATGTTTTGAATTATATTTAATTTACAAACTGTTTTGAAGTTTTTGTTGTTATTGTTAGGAGTTTTCCCCAGGGGAAAAAAAAAAAGAACAACAACAAAAAAACAAATGCAAAAACCAAATAAACTGCCCTCTACATTTATCCAAACATCTTCTGGATATCAGTCTCTCAGGTGTTTTTGCCTTTCTGTTGCTTGACAATTCAAGCAGAAATTCTACTCAGCTAACAGAAAACGGGCAATTTCCACTGATGAATCTTCAGTCATAGACAAGGTTTATTCTTGTCATCCAGGGGAAAAGAAAAACACTTCCTAGCAGTCAGCTTTCATTTTGCCTTGAGTACACTACCAGTTTCCTGCCCAGATATTTCTAACTTCTTGCCATTAGCTGCATGTACTTTGATTTGCTTCATCCTATTTTCTTGATGCAGAGATTAAGCATACTAACATTTATATTCAGAATATTTCTTGGAATAAAAGCTTCTTCCAGAAAGGATGGAAAACCATTTTTTATATTATCTGTACACAAAAATCAAGTAACAGTTACTTGAGACATGCACCTAAATGCTACAGCTAAACCAATGTAAAATAGAGAAGCTATAATTTGAAAACTTTATCTAGGTGTTCCTGCTCCGGCAGGGGGATTGGACTAGATGATCTTTTGAGGTCCCTTCCAATCTCTAACATACTGTGATACTGTGATACTGTGAAAACAGAAAATACAATTTCAGGACTTGTACTGCCAAAAACCATGTTAGCCAAATGATACAGAATGCTGATATGGAATAAATTCCACCTGGCTGTTTGAATTTGTTTTAAAGTGTTGACAGATTATTGTTGTACTAACAAGCTTTGTGCTGGATCAGGTATCATTTGACTGTGGCTTAGGTTTTATGAGCATAAAATGTAAAACCTACACAAACTACAGTGTTTTTGCTAGTTTAAATTCATAATATTAAACAATTCTACACATAAAGTGGCTGTAAGTTTTAATAAAACTGAAAACTACTCTGTTAAATACATTTTTTTTCCACTTGAAGATTAGCATTGGTGTAATGAAAGCTCTTTTTTAACAAAACTGGTTTCTTTATAGGAACACAGTTTATGTGTATCTCAGTCTAAATAGGCAGTGTGTCTCCTTCTATACACCCTTTGAGTGATCCTAACACAGCTGATTTTCATCTGCCACACCTGGGTAAATCTCAGAAGCAGATGCTGTGTTCAGTGAGACAGGGATGTCAACTGGAAAGCAATCTTTTGACCTGTACCTGAAGTAGAACACATAATAAAACCTCGAAGCGAAAAATTCTTTTTTTTTTCCTTTTCAGAATAGTCATAAGCAGATTGAGAAACTTTAATTTTATTCTTTTTAATTATTTTAAAATTATTCAAAACGAATTCATCATCATTCTGTTGTGAATATCAATATTCCTTTTTCCCAATTTCTATGCCATTGGCTATTTACACAACTCACATGTTAATGGCTCTTTCCTGATGGATTGATCTGTTTAATCAAGCATCAAAAATCAAGGAGTAGAAATGAAAAGAAATAATAAATATGTTTCAGCAAACATTTTAGCTTAAATTTATCTGCTTTTTTTTTTATAATGTCATCTTAGGAAGCTTGATCCCTTGAATATTTTTTTAAATGAGCATGAAAAGATGTAAACACAGCTGAAGTGACATTTTCCTGACTCAGTACTCACAGGATACAGAAAAGCTGCTGATGCTTTGGGTGCCAACAAAACACATTTCATTGTCTCCAGAAAGCTAAATGTCCATTTCGACACCAGCAAGACAGGATAGTCCCCTTTACTGCTGTCTGAGTTCACAGGACAGAAATATGCCTTATGAATTCACATTAACATGGAAGAATGTTAATATTTCAGCAATGTAAAAGAAATGTACGAAAACATCTTGACTTACAGGACAGGTGAATTAGACTCGGGATATGTCTACAATTTATAAAGCAGCCCTATAAATGATGGCTCATTGAAGTGAAAGCAAAACCATGTCATATGGCAGAGTGCACTAGCTTTACTGCAGCTATGTGTTGTTCAACACTCCTGTATTGTATTTTTTTTTCAACATGAGAACAGGTACCACCTCACTAGTTGCTCCTATCTATCTGGAAGTCTAATATAGCTAAAACCTTGTGGCTTTGTACATCACTCCATGGATACACTTTGGGTGAAGTAGGCTTAAGGAAGACTAAGTGCTGACTTGGAAAGTGCTTATCATAAATTGTGCATCTTTTGGAGACACCACTCAGAAACTTGGTCACTCACTTTTTGTCACCTTTCTCAAAAAGTTTACAACTTGGATAGTGCATTTCTTGCATTATATTCTGAATACTTGCATTATGTTTATGACATTATTTCATGAAGAAATCATAATGAATATATTGATATACTACTATGAATTCCTTGATTAAATTCTGGAGCTGAATCTAATTTTCTGTTCATTCTCATTTGTACTCTGAGCATGTGGTTACACAGGTTTCCTGTGCTTTTGATGAGTACTATATAAGTGTCAGAGCTGCTTCATTTCCTGCTCAACTGTAGGACTGGGAACTACAGACACAAAATATAAAAGTCTAATTCTGCAGTGGCACCAAGGAGCTTGGGCTTGAAAACTGTTCTTCACTCTTTCTTAAAGAGAGTATGATTTTTTTTCTGTAAAGAACATACAGAGCTTTTCAAAAGTAAGTGGGACCAGAGCCCAACTAAACTCTGTTTCTTTTGCTTCAGCATTACAGCCTGCTGCCCTGAATTTAAATCTCTACTGGACATTCAAGACCACAAGGAATGAAGCGTTACACATCACTGGTTTTGGCTTGGATTGAAGCTCAGTAGTAATTGAAGACGCTTGTCACGGTCTTTCATGGTAGTTCAGTCAGAGATTAGATCAAAAGAGTAATAAATATAGAAAATATTGGAAAAAAATACTCTGCTGCCTCAATAAGGAAATATGCTTGCTTCCTTCTATGCTCACTGGGCAAAACAAAACAAAACAACCCCAAACATTTGATTTACATTTATTTATGATATCCAAGATACTGACATGTGTTCTTCCAGGTATTAATTTCTGTCTTTAGAAATAAGCCTTGCGTACCTTTTATGCTGTTTTATGCAATGTGCAGCATAGCCTGCTGTCCCCAGATGTATCATGGAATACGTGCTTCTGAGTTTTAAGGGCTGATCACTGCTCAGTAACTTTTTTCATTATGGTATGAGAGTGATTTGGAGTAGGTTATTCTGATTGCGAGATGGACAAAAGGAAAATCCAGGAAACTTGAGTCCAGATGTCAGTAGCAGATCAAATAGTAGATACTGAAGCTATATGAATGTCCTGGGTTCAGCAGTAGCAGTCATGTTTCTCCTTCTTGGTAGCTGGTGCAGTGCTGTGTTTTGACTTTCGGCCTGGGAACAGCTGATAACAAGGATGTTTTGGTTTGGCCAAGGACTTTGTGACCCTCATGTTCTGCCAGGGAGGAGGGGAAGCCAGGAGGAAGCAGAGACAGGACATCTGACCCAAACTAGCCAAAAAGGTATTCCATAGCACAGCACGTCATGCCCAGGGGTAACTGGAAGTTACCCGGAAGGACACGGGCTTCTGGGTGGGACTCATTTCTTGGCCGGTGGTATCGTATTCTCTTCCCTTGTTATTTTCCCTTATCATTGTTGTAGTTGGTAGTAGCAGTGGTGATTTGTGTTGTACATTGGTTGCTGGACTGTTCTTGTCTCAACCCGTAGGAGTTGCACCCTTTCGATCCTCCTCCCCATTCCTCCGGGAGAGGGGAAGGGGAAAGCCGGGGGGGGGGGCCTCGATTGTTGTCAGCCCAGCACCACTCACTGGTAGTGAGTGAACAAGTTGCCTGACTGGATTTAAACCATGACAATGAATCACCTTGATCTGCTTGCATGGTCTCTGGCTGCTCATTATGAACAAAGGTATAAATGCTGGCCTGATACAATTTTTTCATCATCTCCCAAAGGAAGATGATTATTAAGTTATTAAACAAGCCTTGATGATGAAGTTATCATTCCTCATGAGTTCTTGGTCTGAAACAAGAGGGATCTTGCTGAACTATAGTAAAAAGATTATATGTCAGATTAGTTATATTCATCAGTGGGTCAAAAAATTAAGTAGGTGACCATCATGAAGCTAACACTGAGTTCTCTCCATATCAAACAAAGCAAGCAGCAATTCACTATCAGCCATTGACCATAGAAAATAGGACTGTTAGCAGCCAGTCTATTTGAATCTGGAAGAACTACAGCTAGATCTGCTTTTTGAGAATTTAGTGACATAAAGAGTTTTTCACACCCACAGATCACACAATGCATTGCTGACTTTGTACAAATAGGATGGCTTAGCACTTACAGGACTATCCAGTTATATCAGGGCTTTCCAGAGCATGCATATGTCCATATAGTGCCTAGAGACTTGTTGAAGTAATATATCAGTAAGAAAAGATTTTTCTCTGCAATTTTGCATGCCTTGCATACTACCAGGACCACTTAACCTCCCTCAGCTGTAGATCACCAGGTCAAATAATACGACTCTCTAACTTTCTACAGCACCTCTGTGGATGCAGAAAGGGAAGTACATGCATTTCTAGCTTTTTCCTATGCAGATAAATAGCTTGCTATTCTTATCAGGATCTGGTAAACTGTGCATTCCTTTAAGGCTCCTGAAGTCAACTGAGAGAAGTTATCCATCTACCAGCTGAACAGCTGCAGTGTGGTGATGGAATGTGTATCGGGCTGGTGGCAATCTAACAAACAACTTCTGTGTCACTTATCAAAAATACACGCTAAAGTACGAGCCTTATCATATGGTTCTTGTTAGTGTCTGCAAGAGCCCATTGCTGCTGTGTACAAGTATCATGTGTCAAAAAGATGATACCAAACCAGCAAGCCTCATTTGGATAGCAAGGTCATAAGGGACACTGTGAAAGGCTAGCTTAAATCTCAGATGGAGAAATCTCACATGTATGTTCTCTGTTTTGTCTGGCTAAACACAGTCCAGAGCATATATCCTTTGCCAAAGAAATGTACACATGGATCCAGCTCAAAGTGTGGTACTCCTGAGAAAGAGATTTGTGCTTGCTGAAAGCCTAAAAAGACATACATTAAGAACACCTCCCAAAGTCAGTGTTCTTGAAATCTACACCTAAAGTTCATCAGCTTTTGGATAGCAGTTTGTTTATACAGAAGTGCCAGAAGAGGAGGATGTGTGTGAGACTGGGGCTTTGGATTTTGGCCCAGTGATAATCAGGTTTCTAACAAAAGTTGTTTACTGAATCTTCTGAAAGAAGCTATTACATTAGATAAAACAATATGGATGGACATAAGTGGCCAAGAAGCTGGGTGGCTCATAGAAGCTTCAGACCTGGACCAAAGAGGAACAGAAATGAGTTAATAACAAATGAGGTCAGGTAATGAAATCAACAGACTGAATCTTTGAGTAGTCACATTGTAAGCAAGTGAAATCACACAGCCATTAAAAAGCAACACTCACTTCTTTTCTTCTAGCCTATTAATTTGCCCAGACCTAGCAGAAGTGGGCAAACCTTTCACATCAGTGGAAAACCAAACTTCAGCACTTAGAAGGCTGAGCTGACCCTGATCTCAATGAAGATGTGAAATAGAATTTTGGATGTTAATAGGTCTGAATTGCTTTCATATGGCAAAAGTAGAGGATACCACAATGTGCCTCCTGTTTGTATGTGAAGTAGGAGAGCTGGAAGTCAGTGTCCTATGGATAATAATATTAAATTCCTCACCAGTCTAATGCTAGAATGGTCACAATGTGTTTTACACGTATTTTACATATGTTTACTTCATCATTTCCCTTAAAAAATGCAGTTTCTAGGTAAGGTTACACACATTCATTCAACACAGGTTTATTTCCACCTGAAAAAAATGTTCTGGTTCAGATCACAGTAGATTTGTCATGTTCCATATTCTTAATCATGGCATGTTCCTAGCTTTGCATGCACAATTTTTGTTACACTGCGATCATAAAAATGGTCACAAAAATGGCTTGAAGGCCAAATAGAATCACAGAATCGTTAGGGTTGGAAAGGACCTTAAGATGATCTAGTTCCAACCACCCTGCCATGGGCAAGGACACCTTACGCTAAATCATATCACCCAAGGCCTCGTCCAACCTGGTCTTGAACACCACCAGGGATGGAGCATTCACAACCTCCCTGGGCAACCTATTCCAGTGCCTTACCACCCTAACAGGAAAGAATTTCCTTCTTATATCCAATCTAAACTTCCCCTGTTTAAGTTTTAACCTGTTACCCCTTGTCCTGTCATTACAGTCTCTAATGAAGAGTCCCTCTCCAGCATCCTTATAGGCCCCCTTCAGATACTGGAAGGCTGCTATGAGGTCTCCATGCAGCCTTCTCTCCTCCAGGCTGAACAGCCCCAACTTCCTCAGCCTGTCTTCATACGGGAGGTGCTCCAGTCCCCTGATCATCCTCGTGGCCCTCCTCTGGACTTGTTCCAACAGTTCCATGTCCTTTTTATGTTGAGGACGCCAGAACTGCACACAATACTCCAGGTGAGGTCTCACAAGAGCAGAGTAGAGGGGCAGGATCACCTCCTTTGACCTGCTGGTCATGCTCCTTTTGATGCAGCCCAGGATACGGTTGGCGTTCCGGGCTGCAAGTGCACACCGCCAGCTCATGTTCATTTTCTCATCAACCAACACCCCCAAGTCCTTCTCCACAGGGCTGCTCTGAATCTCTTCTCTGCCCAACCTGTAGCTGTGCCTGGGATTGCTCCGACCCAGGTATAGAACCTTGCACTTGGCATGGTTAAACTTCATGAGGTTGGCATCAGCCCACCTCACAAGTGTGTCAAGGTCCCTCTGGATGGCATTCCTTCCCTCCAGTGTATCAACCAAGCCACACAGCTTGGTGTCATTGGCAAACTTGCTGAGGGCGCACTCAATCCCACTGTCCATGTCAGCGATGACGATGTTAAACAAGACCGGTCCCAACACCGATCCCTGAGAGACACCACTCATTACTGGTCTCCAGCTGGACATTGAGCCATTGACCACAACTCTGTGTGCGGCCATCCAGCCAGTTCTTTATCCACCGAGTGGTCCATCCATCAAATTGATGTCTCTCCAATTTAGAGACAAGGATGTTGTGTGGGACAGTGTCGAACGCTTTACACAAGTCCAGGTAGATGACATCAGTAGTGACTGGGGAGCTCAGATTGTTCAGGAACTTGACATTCCTAAGAAAGGTAGTAGCGTCTTAGACATTGTTTGCTCATGAGTCAAACACTCAGCACCCATACACAGGAATAGCTGTAGGATAAACGGAATAGTAGCATTCTTCTCTAGTTCCTAGAAAAACCCTAACTATTCAGCAGAATAGCATGCAAGCCTCCTGAGAATACTGATAAGAAGGAATACAAAAATTAGGCACAAAAGTTATAATTAGACTAAATGATACAGTGCAAAGTAGACAGAAGCAAATATACCAGGAACAACAGTCATTCTGATTTCATCTTGCTATTACAAGGGATCAAGAAGCCAAACTTATGGTGGCTGCATGGTCTGTGACAAGAACAGTGACATTTTTCAGATGATTTTATTTGGTAAAAGAGTCATGCTTGTGAACCAAGTATCAGACTACATTTAGACATATTGATCATATTTTAGAGTAAGAGATGCAATTAAATCTTATGTTGCTATATATAATTAAAAGGCAGGTAAACTAATATTAAGCTGTGGGCATTGTTACTTGACATCTGAAAAAAGGGAGCATTAGTGGCTTGGACTGAAACTAAATATGAGTAATAGACCAAGTTCTGTTTTTAGATATAATGACAATCCTCTCATAAGGTATATTTTATTGCAGTTATAAATTAAATAACCTAAACCAAGCATTTTTAGAAATTTCTGACTTTTTTTTTTTTTTTTTAATCATAGGTGTCCATGCAAATGAAACAAGAAGCAAAAGTAACATAATTCTGCAATTCTCTAATGTTGTTATTTGGGCATTTTTTCTGTTCTATCTACTGACTGTATCAGGTCTGTAACTTCGGTTCTTTTGTTGACAAAAACTTTCCATATGTTAGCACTTGCACATACATTTTGGTACACTCTCATCTTTATGTCTGACTGAATTATTATTACAGTTATTAAGTCTGGGTATGAAATTCTAATACAAACAAGTTTGCATATGATATTTTGGATGCAGGAGCAAAACCATACAAAAATCTAAGTGAACATTTTATTTCTATACTTGACTGTCAGTTAAGCAGGTGAGCTTTTCTGTTTGTGAAGAAAGGTAAGCTTGATGTCAGTCACAGAAAATTTTTAGTACTATAAGCACAAATACTGGCTACATGATTGAGCTATAAGAGTAACGTTAATTAGTGCACATCATCTCCTACATTTTTAATTTCAACTGTTTTTTCCTTGTAGCTAACCAACAAAGCTATTTAGATGGCAGAAAAGTAGCTGTCTTCTCCCTTCACTTAGAAATAGCAGGGAGGGAGCAGGAGAGTTTTTTGCATCACAGAGCTCCCTGAGTTGACAGTACTTCATTCAAGACTGAAAGTGCATTAAGAGCATAGTGAGCACCACAACTGCTGAGACTCTCACATGTAGCTCATTCTGAAAGAGTAGGTATTTATAATAATACTTTGAGAATCAGTGTACCATCAGTTTCTCCTTACAGAAGACAATAACATAAGTCTTCCATCAAAAATTGTGCTTTGGGAAAAAGGAAGATCAAGGTGGTTCAGTTAAACACAGTCAAAGATGTCCAGCCTTTATGTATCATCAGGTTTGGAAAGATCACACAACAAATCGTGATGATGATGTGGGGAAATAGAAAGAAAAATTACAGTATTTTTCCTAACTTAATTACTCAAAGTTACCTCTATATTACCTTGGAGACACATTTCAAAGCAGTATGATTTCTCTACTCACTGAGCTTCAAGACATTAGGAATATGAAATGCTTGTTTTCCTAGAGCATATGTCAAAGAAATTGGTGCATGAAATGTGATCGTTTGCTGTGGCAGTCACTTTGAAGGCTGGAGTACTGTAGACCATTAGTCATCACAACCTTGTGAGTACGTGGTATTTGGCAGCTTTACCCAAGAATGATGTTTATACCCAGGAATTGAAAGGAAGAAATGATCTTTGCCTTGGAGTCTGTTTAAAACCAAATGTGGAATGAAATAGTTAAACCATTTTTCACTTTGTCTTTTGATGAAAACATGTAGATATATCATACATATTGTAGTGTATTGCAATTTTATGCTGGGTTTTAATTTTCTTTTTTGTTACTTATGTTAAATTCTTTTGTTTATTCTGAACCTGCTAAAATAGGTGTAAAAACCTCCAAAATCCTCTGATGCACTTTTTGCACATATTAAATAAGAGGCAAAGACAAGTTTATTTTCAACAATCTCTTGCAAACAACCTTTAACAGCATTTGGCTTTTTTTTTTATTTTAAACTCTTTCCTTTCAGTTACTCTTATCTTAGCCATTGCTAAGATAAGCATCCAGCAAAATATGTGCTAATAGATGCTAATAAATTCTTGCCTTAATGCAGACATGTGGCAAAGCAAACAAAACATTGTCTTTAGTCCTGCCTGATGCCATCATAATGTTGCTATTTATTCTCAAAGATGTTTGTCTCCTGTGTGGTTTTTCTTTTCCACTTGTGGGCCACTTGTAGCTTCATGGAACATCTCAATTTTGCCTTTCCAATAACTTTGACAATGACCTTCATCAAGGAAAATGAAACAAAAGCTTTCTTGGGCCATTTTAATGTGCCTTGTGAAGGAACCATTGATAAAAATGCATGTGTTTTATGGTTTAACTTTATACAGAATACTCTAGCTATAGTGCAGGGTAATCAAGCTGGGCTCAAGTAAAATCTTTACTACAGGTCAGACTATCTGGTCTGTTACCTCTGGCCAGTGGTGTTTACATCACAAATTTATAGGGACAGGTGAGGAAATATGTGGGGATGAGAAAACGCATGCCTTTTAAGATGTTGTCTTAGGAAGATCATCTGTATTCCTCTTAAACATTTGCCTTATACATATAAAAGGTGATCTCGGTTTGCCAAGACTTAACGTTGGAAGTGTAAGTAATAAGTAGGTTAAATGGCTAACCTAGGGTTGTTTTTTTTTTTTGAAAATGTCAATTTTTCTTAAAAAAAGTTTCATTTGGATTCGGCTTCTGTCTCTCTGTAGTAATTCTGCTCTTACACAAATAAAAATTGTGTATTTCGACGTAATTATACCTTGTACTCACTGCTGAAATGAACAGGGTCTGTTTTAAATAAAGACTTTTGCACAACAAGAATGGTGTGTGATTTAATTTACCTTTAAAAACATTATTTGTTGTTTCTGGTAAAAATCTCAGTTTGCTCTAGGGCAGAATTCTGCATTAGTCAAAGTGCATCTTGTCTTGGAAAAAAAAAATCTAAATTAACACCAAGAAAAGCAATTCTGTATAGAGATAATAACAGCAGAATACATTATTAATTATTTTTATTGTGACACTTCTCTTAGGAGAAAAAAAAAAAAACAAAAAACAACAAAACCCTCACACACCTAAGATGCTGGGAATTCATATATTTTTAATTGTCTTACAGATCAAAAACATGACTAGACTCAGCTATTGAAGTTTCATTTACCGCCGGGCGCTTAACGAACTGTCACTGTCTAGACAAAGCTCTTGAGGGGAGATGGGAGTCACCTCCCTGCAGAGCTGAGTGTGGCAATGTTGCTGCGCTCAGGAGCCCTGACCTGGCTTCCTTTCTTAACGCTCTGCGGTCTCTCAGCCTAATTGTACTTGAAGCAGTGAAACTGATGTGTTCCATGTGACATGTGCAGGGAACTAATTGAATTTTTTTTTTTTTAATGAAATTTCTCTGAATACTGAACCGATATGCAGGGATTTATTTTCTTCCTTTTTCTTTTTTTAACATTTAGTAGCATGTAATCATTGGTCATTTATCCTGGCTTTTACTATCTAAAGATCCAATTCCTCTGCAGCTATTTGGCTAACAGTTAAAAAGTCTAAAATACATGTGTGACCTTGACATTCAGAGATCTACTGCAAATGCAGATTGAAGGCCTGGAGGAATATATCCCTAAGTTTTTAATAATATAGAGAATATTTCTATTGACTGGAAATCAGAAAGAGATTACATCTTTCCTCTCCAGGTCTCTATGATAGCTTTAACTACTTTAAGTGAAGGTAGCTAAAATAACAAGTGTTACAGTAATAGGAAAAATCATAGAATCATAGAATGGTATTGGTTGGAAAGGACCTTAAGATCATTTACTTCAAACCCTCCTGCCCATGGCACCTTACGGTACGCCAGGTTGACACTGAATGGTGCCAGGGATGGAGCATTTACCACTTCCCTTGGCAACCCATTCCAGTGCCTCACCACCCTTACAGTAAAGAATTTCCTCCTTATATCCAATCTAAAATTCCCCTGTTTAAGTTTTAACCTGTTACCCCTTGTCCTGTCACTACAGTCCCTAACGAAGAGTCCCTCCCCAGCATCCTTATAGGCTTCCTTTAGACACCAGAAGGCTGCCATGAGGTCCCCATGCAGCCTTCTGTTCTCCAGGCTGAACAGCCCCAGCTTTTTCAGCCTATTTTCATACGGGAGGTGCTCCAGTCCCCTGATCATCCTAATAGCCCCCTCTGAACTTATCCCAACAGCTCCATGTCCTTCCTATGTTGGGGACACCAGAACTTCACACAGCCAGAGGCCATTGCTTTTCCAATGTATTTTAGCTACTAATGTGGCATGTGGCTTTTGAAATGAGGAAGAAAAATAGGCCAACACGTTATACATATAATTGAGCAAGACAAACCCTCAAGTTTTGAATGCTTTTATAATAGAAATATGGAAACTAACCAGTATAGAACCATTAATGTAACTATGGGGTCTTAAATTGAGTGGCAATAAGATATATGCATTGAGCCGCTGGGGAAAATGTGACTTTCTTGCTTTTATAACACTTAGGTAGGAATATAGGCTATAAAATTAGGCTGAGAAAGTTGGGGCTGTTCAGCCTGGAGAATAGAAGGCTGTGTGGAGACCTCATAGCAGCCTTCCAGTATCTGAAGGGGGCCTATAGGGATGCTGGGGACAGACTCTTCATTAGGGACTGTAGTGATAGGACAAGGGGTAACGACTTAAAACTTAAACAGGGGAAGTTTAGATTGGTTATAAGGAAGAAGTTCTTTACTGTAAGGGTGGTGAGGCACTGGAATGGGTTGCCCAAGAAAGTTGTGAATGCTCCATCCCTGGCAGTGTTCAAGGCCAGGTTGGACAGAGCCTTGGGTGACATGGTTTAGTGTGAGGTGTCCCTGCCCATGGACAGGGGGTTGGAACTAGATGATCTCAAGGTCCTTTCCAACCCTAACTATTCTATGATTCTATGATTCTAAAATTGCCACTGACTGAGACCACTCATGTAATGGCAATGTGGAGAAATTGTGAGAGTATATTGTTGAAATCAGTCCCTCCACTGCTAGTATGAGGCTTCTTTGCAAGCACCATAACTGCTTGCCAACTGCTTCGACACAGTCAAAAAACAGCTCAAATAGTACTCAGACTATTTTGAAAAAATAAAAAAGGAACTAGATGTGGATGTATTTGCTGGGGGCAGGCAGTAGGGGACAACAGGCTGAGAAAGGTTATTAGAGTAGACTTGTCTCAGATTTCCCCATGCAGGAAGAAGAGTTCAGGAGAGAAAGGGATGAGACAGAACAAGGGAAAGATGTCATAGAAAAGGGAAAACTGGCACATAACTTCAAGAACAAATGCATACTAGGAATTAAAGAGGGAAGGGACAGGGATATCTGTCCTCCCTCGTGAAAACAAGGGCGATAAAGGTCCCTGTCCCTCCAACGGTCTTTTGGACTCTCTGGGTACTTCCCCAAAAATCTGGAATGAAACTTCTCCTGGAACCATTTTCTCTTATTGGAAAAAGGATCTGGCAGATCCCTTTTGCCGCTGGAGGCCTCTGAAGTGCTGTCCCTTCTCCCTGTGTGAGCTCAAGAGGGTTCAGTGGTTCCTGACTCTCTCGCAGAGGCGAAGAAGGGGCTGGGGGGGGAAGGATGGGAGGAGGGAAAGGAAGGACTGCCCTTTCAACTGCCCCTTGGGTGTTCTCGGGGGTGCAGGAGGGACTGGAGGCTCTGGTGCACTAAACTTGCCTGAGTCCTTCTCTCTGTTTCAGTGATAATGATGTGTGACATAGGTATATGATGTAAATAACCTCCAGGCCTCACTGTGCTAGCTGACAACAACCGGCCTGATGAGATCACAGACTGTAAACCCCTGGCCCCAGGCAAGGAGGATGAGGACCCACCAAGGTGAATGGAGCCGTTCACACCTCTCAGAGCTGCGTTGTTTTCTCTCTGTACTCATCTGCAAGAGGTATTTTCATTCATGAGAAACTGCCGCTGAGAAGATTGGTGTACTTAACATCTACTGGAGAGGCTCTCTTTAAGCACTGATTTCTTACAGACTGGCTAGATTCTCTGCAGCAGTAGACATAAGGACTTTGATTGCCTTAAAATTGGTATGACTCTTCACAGGGCTGGAAGGAAGAGGGAGTTACTGAAACCTCCTCCCTTTCATTTACATCTGTTGGAGCCTTGTTTATCTTAGAGGCCTGGAAAGGCTCAGGATGCAACGATGGAAATGAAATCTGTGTTAACAAAATCATCTGCCACTGAGCACTGAGGATAAAGATACCTTTCACTAATCTTTGGCTTTAAGGGTTTAACAGGTAGTGAATTCTTTTGAGGAAAAATCACAGCTTTAGTAGTGGTGGTGTTAGGAACAAGCACTTCTTTTCCATGTGTCTTCACATCTGCACCTCAACAGGAGTTCACTGAATTAATGATATGCTAATAAATCCTATTAAATTAATATCACACGGGAAAAAAAAACAAACCCAAACCCTAAAAACAAACAAACAAAACCACCACCAAAACAGCGAACCAACCAACCACATAAAAAAAAAAAACCTCACCAAAAACCAAACATAAGAAATGAGAGACTTTATCTAATCTCCCTGAAACCTGTCTAATCTAGGGCAAACTGTCCTCGGTCTCCAGGTCTAGACAGAACTTTAGATAGTGACATTATGTGCTTAAAACCTTTGCAATATTGATCCCTAAACCTGCCATGAAAGGACTTTTCCAAGACATCATCTTTGTACATTGTCACCCCTCAGTGTTCCTCACCCAGTGTTCACTACTTAGTCACCTGCAGAATGAGATCATATGATTCTCACTCACCTTCTGAGCTTTTTCTGCTGTAGGTCAGTCTTTCCTTTCCTTAGAACAATGTGAGACAGATATATAATCTTTCTTTCTAATTGCCACAGGGCACAAAGGTTTGAGATGATTCTCAGGCCTCCCTGCAGCCCCAACAGCTCCTGAAGCTAACGCAGTTAAGACAGATCTATACCCTTTCCATTGCTTCTGCATTTAGTCACTTGGTATTTTTCTAACAGTTCATTTCATAGTCCTTCCCAGCTCCTCTGGAAATACTCCAAGGCAGATCTGGGAAGATTCTTGCTCTGATGTGCTTGTGCTCTATACAAAAAATAGTCATTCCCACATTTCTTGGACTTAATTGATTCCAAGCTAACAGGATGTAACTACCTGCCTGCAGCTCACTGATTTTTCTGAAAGCCAAGTTTGCTTTCAATACACTAACACTTGCCTTGATGACAGCATTAATTTCTGAAGTCAAAAATAAGTGAGACCTAAGATGATATCCTCTCTTTCTCTCCAGCTTGGCAGCCCAACTGCTGGCAGTGAAAACATAGTGTTAACAGGGATAATAACAATGGGTAAGGAGTTGGAGGGGGAACCTGAAGTTGTGGCATGACTTGATTTTAAGAAGTGCAGATATAAGGGAAAGAACACAGAATTCATCTGCTTGAAAAGCAGTAGTTTACAGAGAACATTTGCATGAATAACTGTCTCTTAGTTCCAACAGGAACATGTAAGGTTTATAGGCACCTATATGTGTGGTAGACTAGAGATTTTACTACATGACACTAACATAATGAAGCTAGAAACATTAAGTTAGGCAGTGAGAGATCTCCAGCAACTCCATTTTGCCAGGGCAGTCTGTTATGTATCTTGAAACAAAAGCCTACCTTATGCTTTTCTAGATGTACTTTTCTATACTTATCTGCTTTTATCACTGTGTTTTGTAATGTCTTCCGTTTTAGCAGACCAGCTGTGGCTTGTACAGGTTCCTGTTAGAAGTGATATGATTGCTCTGACTAGATTAATTTTTGGTTGATGAAGGGGAGATGAGATCAGCTACCAACTATGACATTCTCATAGCTGTCAAGGGATAAAAATAGAGTAGTGTGCAACATGTGTAATATGTAAACATGTAAAAATAAGGTGCCTGTGTATATGGCAGAGGTGGGCTGGTTTCATTGGCTGCTCTTGTCCAAGGTTATTCTATGTTATAAGCTGATGTAGATGGTTATTGAACAGATTGGGGCCATCCAGCAACACCTAGCAACATCTAGCATCTGTTCACCTAGCAATGTCAGAACAAGGGGGCAGTTGCCTCTAAAAGCCACTTACATATTAATCCACTCAACTGTTTTCTGCTTGTACATCTGGGGATGAAGCAGGATCAGACTCTAGCCATGACCTCACATAATCCTGCTTCTGTAGCGACACCCTTGCATAATGCAGAAGAATATTTGTGGCATAAGGGTCATATGTCACAGCAGCACAGGGAGTCACAAGTGCTGTGACTGTGTCAAGGAGTTTTTAAACAAGTGTGACTGGCTCCGAGCCTTACATATGTCTGTCACATGGCTTTGTAAAGGAGATTTGGGAAGCTGTAGGCAAGGCTGTTCCCAGATGTAAGGTCACAGTCACAAAACAATGATGTCCCTGTGAGGTGCTCCAAAAGACAATCATCACATTTGACCATTAGATTATTAGAGTGGATGTTGTAACAACATAGTGTTGAGTTTGAAAGGAAATTATTTTCACAACTGAGCCAAGAAAAATTTTCCAGTAACAGCAGGAAGATTCAACTTGGATGCCTACGAACTAATGCAAGTTAATAATGGCTAGGCAGAGGGCCAGTGGAAATAGATGGTATTTGTTTAAAAAAATATATTCCCCTTCCCCCTTACACTTTGTCTGCTGTTTGTCTTCCTGGACTGCAAGCACTTAATAGCAAAGCTGTGCTTTTTGCTTTGGATCGCTCATACTGCTCACTTAATCAATGGTTGGTAATGATAAATAGTAATAATATAAAACATTAACACCTTTTTACCCATATCTGCATCTGTTTCTCAGTGACTTACTGCCCTTGTTACAGCTGCATCTGACCATACCTTCATGGTGCAATCACTTTAATGTCATCACAACAACAATACACCTGGGATGTGAAAGCTGTTAGCAAATCTTTGGTGTCAGTGCTGGAGGAAAGAGGCAGAAACCAAGAAAGCCAAGAGATACACCAAACTAAAGTGTGTGGCGTAAAAACGGCAAAGAATGTGAAGAGTCAAGAAATCCATGTAGCCAAAGGAGAATCCTGGGCCAAGGAACAGGCAGAGACAGAGCAAAACCTGGCAAGCTACATAACAGTGAGATCCTACAACACACAGGGCTGGAACTAGATGATCTTTAAGCTCCCATCCAACCCAAACCATTCTATGAATCTATGATTCTATGATTCCCTTATCACTGATAGGTCTAACAAGCTAACTCTTAATCTCAGCTTTGGCCAAATGGTTGACTGCAGCTCGGTCTTCTTGATGTATACAGCAATATCTATTACACTCTGGCAAGAACCTGGGGCCCAGATGACATTCTGCACCGATAAAAGTAATGAGATACACACCTCTTACATGTTCCTACATACTTATGATGCAGCCGAACGCTAATATATGTGAGGAGCCATTGAAAACAGGCAGTGTTTTGCAAGTCTTTGCACCTCACTATAACAATAAAAAGTAATCAGTCATTGTCATTTTCCTGCATTTTTCCTTCTGACTCTTCAGATGAATGTTACACCAAAACAATCTGGTTTCATTAGCTTTGAACAAGCTGCTGTAGTCACTTCTCTAGCAACAGCAAATATACACAAAATCACATTTTCTGTGAGTATTGTAATAAAGATTTAAGCAGAAATGGTTGTACAAAATTCTAGCACCCATATCATTCACAAGACCTAATTAACACAATGAATCCCCAAATCTGTAAAGCAATATTTTTCCTCTCACTATTCTTCACTTTCTCATTTTTAAGACCATTCAATTTCATTAGTATTCCTTCACTGTGTTGTCAGTCTGCATTATGGTGGGTTTTTGGAAAGCCTTCAGTAAAAGAATATTTGACTGTGCTATAACCCTCACCCTTTGTACCTCCATTCAGATCCCAACAGAATGAAATTCTACATGCCTACATGCTGCAGGAAAAGAATTCTTAACAAATCTTAGGATACAAGTCCAAACAGATGACAGTACTTCCAATCTGCTACGGAAACAATATGTTTTAATTAAGTATAAGGTTTAATAAAATTTTCACTCCTTGTACAAAAATGAATGGTGATTAACAGATGGCGGACAAACCAACTCTAATAATTTCTGATAAAATGCTTTTGTTTAGTGTCTTCAGTCACTCTCTACAGGGAATTAATTACTGGAAATTAAAAAAATGAAGTTTCATGCCAGTCAATATCCTTGAGAAACTGGAAGGTAATCAACTGTATAGATTACAGTGGCATGTGCAGGGCAGCTTGTGGTCAAAATTTGTACAACATACCCCAGACAGTTTTGAAGTTGGTTAGACTAAAAAATGTGTGTACGGAGAATCTTAAGCAACTACTCCATAGTTTTAAGTAAGCAGTGAGCAGCTGTATGCAGAACAAGATTCCATTGTGACTTTTCTTCAGTTTATGATCTTTAAATGACATTTATTTATTTACAGTGGCCACTACTAGGCCACTATTTGCCTTCTAAGGGCAAATCTGCATGGAAATATGCATGAGGAGAAGCATCCACCAGTGACTTAATGTGAAAAATGTAAGTAGACAAGCAGGGAGTGCAGTCACGCTGCTCTGAGATGCTGCTTGCTGCAGTTGGCACTCAGCTCCCCACCCAGATGCAGGTTTACCTAAGTTGCTGAGGCCATTCTAGGTAAATTGGTACAACCAATAAGTGTCCCCAAACAGGCTTCATATAAAACTAATTAAAAAGGAGAAGAAAAATCACTTTTTATTGTGCATTGTCCTCAAAGAGATGCTACTTTGAAAATTTGCCTGGTAAACTTTATTTGGCAATAATCTTCAGCAGGCAATGCTTTAGCTGAAGTCTGTGACTCTGGGCAATGTTCTCCTCTGAACTGATTGCCAATTAACCTGAGCTAGTTAACAGCTTTGTAAATGTTAATCTAGATATTTCATGAACAATTGAACAGAAATGTTTGTGTTTTTCTCCAGGTCTAAGCCAATTGGCAATCAATTAACTTGAATTTTAGCAGCTTAGGTGCAGTACTCTAGAACAAACACGTCCTCTGTGCAACAAGGCAGCTGATTTTTCCCTGCAGAAAACCAGTACCAAGCCATGTAATGTCTTGACACTATGCTATTGGAAGCGCCTTCTGTTCCAGTTTGTCTTCAGTGCCACATTAACTTTGTATTGGCCATCTGCAAGAGCCGAGAGAGAACTTCATGTGCACTTCTGATAAACTTGTGTTTTTCCAGGGTTCTTTAAGACTTTCTAATACTGCCTTGATCATCACCACTTACGGTGTTTAGCCGTCAGTGAGCTTCAGCTGAACTAATTTTTCATTGCATAAGACTTACTACAGTAGTCTGAAATATTAGTAAATTGTATAGTCACATATATGAACTTGTGTCATTCAAAATTTCCATTATACAAATCCAAAGTTTTCCAGTGTAACCAAACGAAAAAAAAGAATAAATCAGTAAGTAAGAGCAAATAATTTCAGGTATTTTGGGGTCACTGGCTACAGCTAAAGGCAAGAAAATATAATTAAATGATGAATTCCTCCATGATGAAGCTTCATTGGGCAATTTCTGTTCATTTTTAAACTTTTCTCCGGTAGGTTTCATTGGGAGCTGAAACAGCAAAGGCTTAAGAAATGTGAATTATTACAAAATGCAGAGACTTCTTTCCTAGAATCCTCTTTTAATTTTGTATTTTATATTATACAACATATAATAACTAATTATATAATAAATGTAAGTATAATAAACATCTTTATTCTTTTTTAGAGCTCTAGAAAATAAAATTAATTTTCTTAATTTAGTTAATTGCTCAGTCCTGTCAATTGTATTACTTTAGAATTGAGAAAGCTTTTCTGTAAGGTGGTAGGAAGATGTGAGCAAAGGGTTGCTATCATATGTACATTTGCAATCAACCAAGGAAGTTTCTAAAGCACTGTGAAAACTATGTGGATGAAAAATAACATTGGCACCAGTGCAGTTTTTGCCATTGTGGATGTCAGTTTTTTTAATAATTTTTAATTAATAAAAACATAACTAAGTAAAGAATATGCAAACATGTATTAATGTCTGTTCTGCAAGTGTGACTACTCACACGTACTTGCCTCGTCACCTGTATCAGTACCAGCTTGTCACAGGAGTCGGATGGCGCTCTTGGTTTGTGACATAAAAAGTCTGTTCAGCAGGGGAAGAGGAAAAGAGGTGTCAATTACCATCAACATTGCAAGGAACACTCTCACACTAACAGGCAGTTACATGGGAAAAAAAGACTTCTAGTGCGTAACTGCTCTTTGTGGTATTAACAAAAACACCACCCACGTCTCAGGCTTTGAGATAATTTTTATGTTCTACTTTTCTTTCTGGTTACCTTGCCCTTGCTTTCCAAGTATCTCCTTTGTTGTCTTTCAGAGCAACGCAGCTCTGACTCTGGAAAGGCAGAAAGGCTCCCTTTCTCTTCTCTCTACCACTTTTCAGCATTGCAGTAGAGGGTTTTCAGTACAACTTGAGGCCTTCTCATTAATTTTCTTCCAGGGAAGCCCTTCTTTTGTCACAACTTGAGAGATAATCCTATAGCCATCATACAGACAACATTCCCCTTGAAATGATTGGAATCTCTGAGCAGGAATTGCAGAATTGAGTCCTATGCCACCAAGAGCTCTTTGACTGGGAGTTGTCAGGGAAGCCATTAGAGCTACTTGAGTGTATTACCACAACAAGCACTAGACTGGGTAAAGAGGTATCTTCAAAATGCACTCAAAATTCATGGTTTACTAGGACTGACAAAGATTTCCAAGATCAATTGCTGACGTTTTCCTTTTTATGTATTAAATTATAGCATAGGTAGAGATATCTTAGAGATAACAGTGGAGCTCATGCCTGCTAAACAGACTCAAAATGACAGAGAAATTGGAAAATAAAGATCTTGAGATAAAATAATAAATGCAGTTATGAGCTTTCAACTCATTTGTGTTAATTTTTCTCACTGCAACTTTTTTAATGCATACACAGCTGTAAAGTGTCATTATTTATTAGCTATTCTAAAATGTTTCATGTATTTTCTTATTTGCAAATGTACCTGTGAAGCTGGTTAGAAAGTAGGGCATACTGTTGGGATGTGTAAAAATATTTGTGAATTAAGTTCTGATCTTTATAAGATTCTAAGTGATCTTAGCAGGAACTGAGGTGCTGTGAACCTTTCAAGCAAGTGCTCAGAATTTGATTTGAAAAAAACCCACCTGAAATATTTCACATACAAGGTTGAAAACAGCAGGATTCGTCAACATTCATTGGAGATTCTTGTTGCAGAAGCCATAAGGTAGAAACTAGGGGTCTGTTTGATGTTATTAGAGAAAATGAAGGTTATCACACATACCCTTTCTTCAGCAGTAACATCTCCCTTCCCCCCAACCGCAGTCCCAAGCAGTTGTGCATATCACTTATGCTGGGTGGTTATCAGGGAGATCAGTTTATTGATCTGAATATCAGTGCGCCAGCAAAAGGAAGGGATGGTGTGAGAGAGGACCGGTTTAGTGATGCTGGCTGTGAGCAAAGGTCAGTAGCCTCATAGCCTCACCATCATGACAAAGTCTGTCACTACTTCTATTGATTAGGCCAAATTTGCATTAAAAAGTGTCTTGCCACTAGCAAAAGGGATACTGTCAATAAATTTTATACTGGTTCAACAAGCAGAATGAATGCTGTGGATGGAAATCTCTTTTTGTTAACTCATGACCATTAGGCTGATGAAATCCACAGCATTTTAAGTCAGCTGTAATTTCCAGATGATTTATGAAAAATGCTTGTTTCAAAAAATGATTTGATATACTCCACAGTTAGTTTACTGTGGTGCTCATCTATCCTTACAGATATAAATCTCTTCCTTACTGCAACTTCACCTGCCTTCCTGCAGATTAAATTTGTTATCTGTTTACCTCTCCTTGAACAATAGGTAAGTTACCTCTGGAAAGATGAGATTCTTTATGGTTTTCTATGCTGATGTAAATCTGTATATTGCAAGACTTTAGCTATTACATGGAAAAAACCCTTGCATGGAATCTGAACACAGGAGCATTTTCCCCTGATTAATGGATTCCCATAGGAT
Organism: Pezoporus wallicus; assembly: GCF_028554395.1. NCBI lineage: Eukaryota > Metazoa > Chordata > Aves > Psittaciformes > Psittacidae > Pezoporus > Pezoporus wallicus. The sequence continues at coordinate 941,710 of NW_026639746.1, forward strand.
GATCTTGAAGGAGACTGGTCTCTTTCATGACACTGTAAGGTTTGGAAACCTGGCAAAAATAACCCCCCGTGGGGGATCCCCGCTCCCACTTTTATAGCATATGCTTGTTAACGTATTTCTGTATTTTAGCTGGAATAAACTGATATTTCATGCTTATGTTTTCCTGTCCTAAACCAAGGGAAGTAGAGAAGTGGAGACACAAACTTCAACCCTGAAACCAGCCCAATTCTTGTTGCAAGCAGAACTTGTTTTATTTCAACAAAACAGCAGGTTTTTTTTTTCTGTAGACCATGTATACAAAAAGCTATTCTAATTAGCCATTACACAGACAATGATTCACAGAACTATGAAATTTATTTTTTATAATTCTACAAAGAATGGAGCAAAATACCCTTTGGTTTTCAGTATAATTTTATGCAATCTTTCATTATTCCTGATTGGAGAGTCAAAGTGACTGCTGAGTCATTAATACTCATACTGATCTACAAGATGCTTTGCTGCTTATGACTTAACTGTTACTTCAAGGTTTTACAAAAATTTCCTTGAGAAAGGGTGCAAGTTAAGTCTGCATCTCACTAATTCTCTACTAGTGGACTCGTATAAGCAGCTTTTTGGCATAATGATTTGCGTAGTCAATTAGCAGAGTAATGTCTCTGGTTTATCAGCTACCTGAAGGAAACCCTTAGGCAAAAACATATTACATTTTTAAATCACAGATAACCGTGAAACTAAGCAATTGCAAATTTACAAGCAGAGAAAACTTCAGTATAATATCAGAAAAACCATGTATTGCAACAAAATTAAAATGCCATGATCTTGACTTCTGCTACCAACAGTAGCATAGCTGCTGTTAGTAGTAAAAATCCACTAATTATAAGCTGATAGGGCCACAATGTTCTGTTCTGTTGTCTGCTTACACCACTGAGAATTATTGCCCATCTGTATGCCAGAAGACAAGTGCTTCTCATTGTGACTGAAATAAGCGCAAGAATGAGGGAGGCCTAATGGTCATAAATGCTTATGCCAAGAGTCATATAAGTGACTGGGGGAATCACTAGGCATGTCACCCCTGTAACTTCAGCTGCAGAGTTGGCAACCTTTTGATTTCATATTCCCCTCTCCCATTCTCATTGAAAAGTGGTTTTCATAGTTGCAGTGTCTTTTTATCTTTTTTTCTGGTTTTGTTTCCTTTTGTAATTGTAGCTTTTCAAACACTATGGGATACCTAACTATTAGCCATACTCTTCCATGCCTAAACATGGCAGTCAGCACTGTTTTAAAATACCTCTTCCCAATTTATGCATCATTATTTTGGGAACATATACTTTAATTTCACCAACAGAGGTCAGTAAATCACTGAAAGAGAACCATAAGTGTTTGGCGAGAACACACCCTCGTCAAGCTTTCTAACATCCCCCTGACAGTTTTGTTCAAAGGGCCTCAGTAAATATAAGCTTAGTTAACTAAAATTAAAAGAAAGAAGAGAGTGTGTGCTTATGCACACAGAAGAGTGAGTTTTATTAAGGATATGAATTACACAAGATACTACATTGTTAAAGATCTGTCAGCATTAGAACGTATTTCATATACCTGTTATGAAGCCAGTAACATACATATGTGCATAGGTATGATCACTGCTAAATCAATTTGTCAAGGTTAAAACAGACTGTGACACACATAGTAGTATTCTGAATGATCTGCTGAATTCTACTTTTCAAGCTCTGTGCTGTTGAAAACCAACCTAATGGGGGAGAGTACGAAGAGGAGGATCCCAGAGAAGTAACATTTTACAATATTAAAATACCAGATAGAAGCGCAGGAGAAACCAAGAGCTGTCACTTACTTGCTCATTTTGGCAGTAACACTCAGCTAATGGAACTATATTAACACATCATTTTCTGACTTTCAGCTGTAATGAAAAGCTATTTTTACAAATCATTACTTTCGGTATATGGTGTTTCAGCCACGTGGCTTCTATTAGTGTACAGGGGAGTTTCACAACTAAAGCTGCCTGCACAGTACTGAAAGTGCACCTTTTATGTTGAACTAATCCCAGAGGGGAGTCAGCACTCGAGCCAGTGTCCTTTTGACCTTTATCCTTTTAATGCATTTTGCCTCAGTAGCAGAAGGTGAAAACCTAGTTTTTACGTTTCAAAACAGATTGCTTCAACAGTAATTCTCTATGAAGCTAAGGCAAGTAACATAGGCTCCTGTGGAAACGTTGAAAGTCCCCAGTTCAGCCACCAACAATAGCTTTACAAATGTATTTTTAGAACTGCTTTTCTGGTAGCCCTTTGAAGCTCACCCGCACGGCCTCACTGCCACCCCTTCTCAACAGCTGCGAGCATGTGAAGCCACTGGAGTGGAAGATGTTAATTATCATCAGCTACTGGAATTTCTCCAGGGACCACTTGTGGTTAGAAACATGCTTCCCTGAAGAACTGCAGTAGGCACTGGGATCATCTCTCCTGTAGCTTTACCCAAGTCCCTCCTCTTAAGCAAAAGAAACCTCTAATTCCAAAGCAAAACTCCCAATCTTCACTTCTAAGTGTTCTTCCCTTCAGGTAGGATTGAATGATTTTCTTAAGCAAATTTAAGATCAAATTAAATTACACATAAGTATAAAAACTTTCATTTCTGTGATCAGAGTTCCAAAAATAGGGATTTTCATGGATATGTGTTTCACAGGGACTAAGTTTAATGTATATACAGATTTTTATTTAAAACTGGAGAAACAAGTCTAAAATGAAAAACAAAACCAGAAAACAGCCAAATTGGACAAAACTGTAGTTATTTTTTTTCTGAGTAATTTGAACTTTGTTTATATGGCCAAGAAAAACCTACTCACCTTCTCCCCATGTCATAAGAAAACTGCAAGCACAAAAAATGGTCTTTTCCCTTCTGCTTTACCTCCTGCTAATTCAGTGGCATTAAACTAGTTAGCATCAGGAGCTTGATGTGATGTTAGCAAGTGAGATATTCCCCACAGGGATCCAAAATAATAGATGAGGTGGCAGAAAGATCCCCAGAAAGGGAAATAACATAAACCCAACAGATTCTAAGCCTAGCCCTTTGCTGTGACTACTACAAAGCACCTTTAATGACTGAACACATCCATAAATGTACTCTGTAGATCCCTTTGTGGTAGTTAAATCCACTAATAGCTACCATGCCCACAAAAGGACTGAGCCAGGTTAGTCTCTAGCTGCAGAGAACGTAGGATGAACTCAGTAGTCTGCAAGACTTGTTTCCCAACATACTAAGACGGATATTTCTCTTGCCTTTTGCTATGGATGAGAATGGCATGTGTTCCCCAGAACTTTATAAAGTGACACAGCAGTCTTTTCAATAAGCTACAGGAGCTGAAGAAAAACAGTTACCCTGCTCTCCAAGAATGCTGTCCCTTTCCTGTAAGGGCACAGGAAATTCCTGTGCACCCCCCCAGGAGGAAAGGGTAAGCAGGAAGAAGGAAACTGAATGTAATGGAAAGTAAACATGTCAACTGTTAAAACAGTTACCACCAGTGACTACAAAAAAAGAAATCCTTACTTGTTATACTTAAGGGCAGCAAGTACAGTGACACTTCAGCTATTCAGTGTTGACAGAGCTACCCCCTCTCCTCCCATTACTGGCTAATTCCCTTCTATGCAGGCCACTGGTGCTGTTGTATTGTACACCATCGCCATATCAACACCAAATACAGCAATGCAGTAGATACAGTCAAGATGAGCAATTGTTTTAATTCTCCAAAATGGTCAGTGCTTAATGGCATAGACCTATTAACTGCAGGCCTTTACAATCTGTAAGTTAAGAGAATACATATTCCCCAGGCGGTATCAAGAGTAGCAGCGAAGGTAAAAGTGAGGACACAAACACAGAACTGTTATATACAAAAAAAGTTTAATTGAAATACCTGTATAAAAAATATGATCTCCATACATTTCACACTGTTAAACAGAAAAAAAAAAAATCCAAATCCAAGCTGCATAAATGCAACCAGATCACAGAAACACAGCTATTAAAATAAATTAAGGTTTATGACTCTGCCACTCTTACCTTCCAGAGCCAATGCACGGAGACTGTACAATGTCAATAATTTAAAACCCTTCCGAACAGCATTACTTTACATTTCTGGTACAATAATACCAGACAAAAGGCATACCGACTAACTTTAAAAAGTCTATTTCCCTTAAATTAGACTTTGTACAACAATTTTCCATCTTCCAACAAAAATTGATAAGGTCAGAATTTTTTTTGTCTTTTTTTTTTAAACAAAAGTTGACAGGAATGCAGAAAAGAAAAAGTGCCATGGGCAAACCACTAGAATTCCCATGGGGAGAAGGAAGGGAAAGCACAGTGTTGAGTAACTATAACCAAATAAATTAACCAAATAAATAGCCACAGCTGAAACCTGTGGGAAGTCTTCTAAATTCTGAACAATAAATAACTGTATAGTACATGGGAAAAAACAAATTTACATAAACACATTATACAGGTATGGAAAAAAAAAGTAAAGTTCTTGAATATTGCATTGATTGTGCATTCAACATGCCCATACATACTTTAAGACTCGCAGGGTGACAAAAGGCCGGGGGGAGTTGAGAAAGGGGCTTCTCATGCCCAATGATAGAGATGCTAAAAGGAACATGAATAAATGTTTCTGATAAAAAAGCTGATATACCTGTTCATATTTCTGTGCAGGCTATGGGAAATATTTTGAGCAGCAGAGATGGGTTGGATTTGGAAAAGGACTGGGGCAGGGGGGGCAGGAGTGAAATGTCTGTGTTCAAGTATTCCATCACCAGTGGATGGGACTACTTCATTCAATCACCGAACATGTTCTCCAATGCATCATAGGAGCTGCTTCCTCCAGCACAGAGTCTAAAGGGAGCAAATTCCTATAATGAACTGGATCTTCTTTGGACATACACAGCTCAAAAAAGAAAGTCCCACTGAAGCAGCTTTCAAAAAGGCACTCAAAAGCAAATAAAATCTAGTCCAGGCTCTATGAGAGCAAAAAAGTTTACCATGTATTCAAGAGGTCACTGCTTTCTTAATAAGGTCAGTCTTTGACTAAGTACTGGCCTGCATCTCCCAAACATCAGCGTTTCCAAAGGAAATCTCATTCCAAAGCAGAAACCAGCAAAGGGGGAAAATAAAATCAAGTCCCTCAGACAAAGATTCAACTACAGAATAATGAATGCATTTTTCTAGCCCCTCCCAAGTATTGGCAGCAGCACTGTGGTCTTTCTGCTTGTAGCTCCCCTCCCAGTGCGAGGTCCTTAGTAATTCACAGACTCTCATTACTTGAACTTGTGCTAGATACATCAGTATCAAGGGTCCGTAGCCTTATGTCACAGTCCTCGGACTTCACGACTTCAGATTTGTGCATCCATTGATGGTCAAAAATTTGCTCAAGTGTTGGTCTGTCTGAAGGCCTCAGTGAAAGGCACCATTTGATCAGCTGTTGACATTCTGTAACAAAAAAACATACCAAAAAAGGTGCTTTTAGACTAGGAAAGTAAAAGGAGAACCCTAAATAAAAAAATGCACCCATACAAGGTCAAAGGTCTTCTATTAGAAGAAAACCCACCACTTGTATAGGGGTCAACTCACCAGGTGAAATTCTTCTCCTGAAGTATAATCGTCCCCTCAAGATTTCTTCATCTTGCTCAAAAGGGATGTCTCCGCAAACCATATCATACAGCAAAACTCCCAGAGACCATACTGTTGCTGACCTCCCATGGTATCTGTGGTATCTGATCCACTCTGGAGGACTGTATACTCTCGTTCCTAAAAGCAGGAGGAAAAAGAAAAAAAAAAATTGAGGTTTAGAGCATTTCCCCATTTTTCAGCTCATTCTAGCAGGGATAAAATCAAATTCATAAGCTTGTCATGCGGTACTTAAAAAAAAAAAAAACAACTTTTTATTTCTCATGTGCCAAAGCCATTAGCGGTGTAACATAAGGTCACCCGCGGGGTTACACCACTACCACTTGGCTCATCCGGTCCTGCTATCCGCTGCAGGGCCCAGCGCAGCCGATCAGCTGACTGTTTACCGAGGCAGCTCCTTTCACTGACCACGTGGCGTCTGCAGCATCGCACCAAAAATAGACACAAAAGGACAAAGGGGGCTGGCGGGCGGGGAGGTGAAACCCCGCTCTACCCGTGTGACACCAGGCTAATCCGCTTTATCCAATTCCACAAGGCGGTAAACAAAATACGGCCGCTTACCATTTCTACGTTTGCAAGCTCCCCCCCCCCCACTGCCGCCCTGCTTCACCGGCTCTGCGCCGGTGCCCGCCGCTCCCCGGGTAGCAAATAGAACGGGGAGCCGGATGATGTGCAGCGGGACTTCGCGTTTCACAACAAACAGATGTGAGTGCAGCAGCTGGGGAGGAGGGAAGGTGTGGGGGAAAAAGTCCTCCGTTACACCAGGGCTGGGGGAAACGCTCCCTCTCTGTCACACACTGGCTTATTTCCAGCCTTTCCCCCTCCAAAGCACCAAGGCGGGGCCCCAAAAGCTCATATCCCGGCTTTTCCAGGGAGCATATGTATCCCCACCGCTTTAAAATCTGCAATGCGGGATTTCCAGGACACTGGCAAAAAGGAGGGGGGGAGCTACTGCTTCAAGTTAAAAAAAGCGACGCGTATAAAAACTGCATTTCCACACATGGAAACATCTGACACTGCCGGAGTCTCCGTGTAAACAGATCGCCCTCTAGGAAAAAAAAAATCGCTTTTTCCAAGACAGGGAAACATAAACTGCTGCGTCACTGCCTGGAATCGCTTCTTCCCTACGCAACTGAACACCCCCTTAAGCTGCTTCGGGTCCAAAGGTTTCCATTATCGATAGACCCGATATGAACCCCTGCGTCAGCCACAAGGCTCGCTACCACCGGGGCGCCAGGAGCGGAAGAAACGGCGGCTGCGGGGACGGCATCACGCGGGGTGGATGGGCGGCGAGGGTCTGCCCCAACCCGGGCTGTCCCGGGCACTAGGGTGGATGGGCACGTACCATCAAAGTCGGTATAGACTGTGTCCTTGAGAAGGGCCCCCGAGCCGAAGTCGATCAGCTTCAGCTCGCCTGTCCTGAGGTCAACCAGGAGGTTCTCGTCCTTTATATCCCGGTGCACCACGCCGCAGCCGTAGCAGTGGCGCACGGCCTCCAGCACCTGCCGGAAGAACCCGCGGGCCGTCTCCTCGTCCAGAGCGCCCTTCTCCGTGATGAAGTCGAACAGGTCCTTCACCAGCTCGGGCCGCTCCATGATGATCAGGTAGCCGTCGGGCCGCTCGTACCAGTCCAGCAGCTTGATGACCCCTCGGAAGCCGGAGCCCACCTTCTTCAGCAAAACGATCTCCAGGGGCACCATGACCCCGCTCTGGGCAGAGAAAGGGGCGCGGGTCAGCGGCGCGGGGCGGGTGGAGGGGCGGGGGGAGGGCGCGGCCGCCGGGCCCCCTCCGCCGCTGCCGCAGTCCGAGGGGCGGGCGCGGCGCTGCGGCGGCAAACCCCCGCCAAATTCCCTCCCGACGCAGAGGCCGCGCCAACGGGGCGGGCCCCGCCGCCCACACAATAGCCCCGCCGCGCCGGAGCCCCGCAACGCGCCCGCAGCCCCTTCCCCATCGCGGTACTTACAATCGTGCCCCACTCGGTCACCCTCTCCTTCACCACATGCTTCACGGCGACCTGCGGAGCGCGGAGGAAAGGAGGCGCGTGAGCTGCGGCGGGGAGGGCACCGCCTGCGCCCGCAGCCCCCCGCGCCGCGCTCCCGCCCGCCGCCATCCCACGGCCACCCCTTGCATCCACCCGGTCCGCGGCTCACCGGCAAACCGTCGGCGATCCTGCTGCCCGCGTAGACGGTGCCGAAGCCCCCGCTGCCCAGCACGGAGCCCACCTGGTAGACTTTGTCAAACGGCTCCTTCTCCACTTTCACTGGGGAAACGAAAGGGAAACGCAATGCGTTAGTGCCCGCTGCCGTGCTGCACCAGGAATCGAAAATAATAGTAATAAAAATGCCCGTTGAGCGCTTATTATGCGCGCTGCCCTAGTTCTGCCCAAGGCTTTTTCTTACTGTATTAAAAAAAAAAAATAAAAAATCTTCTATTTAAAAAATAGAAGGGCACCCGAAGTTCTGGGGACAACGAGGCACCGGCCCCAGCACCCTGTAATGCGGGGCCGCTCCGCTCTCGCGGAGGACACCCCGGCGCCGGTCCCGCCGTACCTGGCTGGAGGATCTTCACCGGCAAGTGGTCCATGCTGGTGGGACTGCAGATGTGAGCCAGCGAGCCAAACTTGGAGAGCAACATCTTCTGAAAGGCGGGGGGATGGTGGTGGTGGTGAACGGTGGGTCCTCCGCGGTGGCACCGCCGGCGTTTTCCCGGCGCGGCTCTCCTCCCCGCGGGGCCGGCGGGCCGCTGAGACCCTCCTCCCGCCTGTTTTCTCGGCCGGAGACGGACACCGACGGAGTCCTCGGGGGTCCCCAACGACGCGGGTCCACGCGGCGGCGGCGGCGGCACTAATTCCTCCGGCGAAAGGCGGTTGGCTTAGGCGTCGCTCTCAAAGACGAGAGCCGCTCGCAGCACGCAGGCAGCGGTAGAGCTCAGCGGAGGCAGCCGGGTGAGCTCGGAGCCCGCCCCTGCGGGGGCCGCGGCGGCAGGGAGCTAGCTGGGCGCCGCAGTATGAAGCGAGCGCCGCCGATCCTGCCCGCGCGCTTCTGAGCCGGCGGCGCCGCCGAGCCGCCTCTTAACTCCCAATGTTTTGGTGCGGGCAGAGCGCGGCGAGCGCTCCCAGGATATCCCTCCGCGGGGTACGGGCGGGCGGGGCGGGGGAGGGAAACACCTCTCCCCGCCGCCACAGCCAGCCCCCCTCCCCTCCGCGCCGGGGCGCCCGCCTTGCGGCGGTCGTGACTGCAGCCTCCCGTCCCGCCCCTTCGTGCGGGCGGGCAGGGGGGGAAGATGGGGGTGCTGGGAACTATTTATTTGTAGTAACCGGCGCGCAGCGTTACAGGCTGTCTGAGGGAGCAGAGCATCACACATTAGCGGCGGCAAAAAAAAAAAGAAGGGCGGGGGAGATTCTCCCCTGCGTGAGCAGCCCCGAGCTACCAATCGCGGCTCCCCTTTTGAAAGGGCTGCCGGCGGAGCCAATGAGGAGGGCCGTCATTTGCATGCGAACAGCAGGTCCAGGCGGCTACGGCGGGAATGCCGCGGCGCGAGCGGCACTACCCGGCCCCGCCCCACTGCTGCGGGAAGGTCGCCTCGCTCCGTTTCGCGCCACGGCGGGCAGGGCAGAGCAGAGCAGGGCATGGCATGGCATGGCATGGCATGGCATGGCATGGCATGGCGGGGATTTGCGACTCGCTGCGGCTGGGGCCGCCGCCATCGCCGGGTACGCCGGCCTGCGGCGCTGGCAGCCCCCGGCACGGCGTGTCAAATCCCGGTCACTCAGCTGGTGCTCAACGACGACTCGCGTGGCGCGCTTCCCCCCCCCGCTTCGGCTCCCTTCTCGGTGCAGCCCGGCGGCGTGCCAGCGCCGGAGGACGCCGGGCGCCCACCCTCCGCGCCTGCTGCTGTCGGTCAGCTTCCCTGTGCAGAAGCCCCGCGGGGCCGCTGCGGCGCGACGGCGGGCGCCGGTGCCCCCGCGGCGCGCCTCAGAAGAGCTGAGGGCTTCCCTCCCTCCCTTCCCCCGCCCCGCCCGGGAGCCGTGCCGGGAAAGGACACGAAGCCCTTCTCCTTTCCGAGGCCTGCCGCTGTGCGGCCCCGCGGTTCTTCAGCTCGTCCCGCCCCGCAGGGGGCGCTGCATCAACAGAAATCCGGGCAGGCTGCGGCTGTCGAGGCTTTCGCCCCTTGTGCTGAGGTGTGCGGCCCGCCGCGGTCCAGGGAGCCGGTAACGGGGGGGCTGGGGCACTGCCGCTTGAGGCCCCCAGCACCGGCCTTGCCTGAGGGGAGGCCCAGGCAGCTGGGTCCATGGGGAGAGGAAGGCCAGAGTGCACACACGGGATCTTGCCGAGTGCCTGCCCAGCAAAATCTGTGGGCCGCTGGCTTAGAAATTACTTGGTCCTGTGCTGGGTGGCTATCATGGTAGCTGTTGTGGCAGTAGTAGCGTACTGCTCAGATGCAGATGAGCGGAGAAATGGCGTGCAGATGTACGAGGCTGAAGCTCAGTCGGGGAATACGGCGGCGTTTGTAGAGAACGGCAGCGTGCAGCACCTCACCCCTGCCTGGCCGCCTCTTTTGACAGCGCTGCAATCCTGGGCGCTGCCACCCTTCTGGCAGTCCAGGGTGCATAATGGTGGTGTCTCATGGCCCCTCAGTTGACAACAGTGAAGTTGGAGATGTCGGTTCTGCATGGGGATCCCTAACGTGAGGGTATTTTTGGACGATTACTTGAAGAGTTGGCTGTCTTTCCCACCCTGGGCGCTGGGAGAGCCTTGCAGTTGGCATTGTCTGATAATAGTAGTGCTGTAATCTCAGGCAGTCATGCCCATAAACAAAGCAAGGGCTTTTAGGGAGAGGTAATATCTTCTATTAGATTGGACCAGCTGATGTAAAGGTCAAGCTTTCAGGTGCAGTTTCAACCCTTCATGTTCCAGTACACGGGTTTTTTTTAAGCTAGATCAGTTAGGCTGTAGAAGTTACTACCCCTTGCACAGACCATGGTGTATGTAGAGGAACCAAACTAAACCATTCATTTTGTTGAGCAGCTGAAGGATTTGGGAGGTTTCATGTTTACACATTTCTTAAAGCTAATGATTTGGATTTATTGGATAAGGCAGTAAGAAAGCTGTTTTATTTTTTGTTAGTGTTTGATATCCTGCCTTTTGGCTATTTCTTACCACATTAAATAAATCTTCAGTAACTTTCTTCAGACAGTGGCAAATGCATGCTGTGCTTACGCTTATTGCTACTGAAATGTAAATAGGTAGAAACAGTAGGGAGATTTCATGATCTCACAATACCTGTTCCAGGTTTATTTTAAAGAATTTTGCTGTATCTTTTGCTATAATCCTTGTCAGTGACTTGATGTAAGTATTGTTGTAAATGGAGAGGAGGTATTTCTCACTTCTAAAATGAGATCTCTGGTTATTGAAATAGTAAGTATTTTTAAGGGAGAAAAGTGGCATTAAATATTACTATTCATAAATGCGAATTATTTAGGGAATTGACACTGCAAGTAGTTTCTAATTCCTGCTTTTTTACATGGCTAAGTGTGAAAAATCACACATGTATCACTACTGTGCAAATGCAAAAACATCAGGCCTTTTCATTCCAAATGCGTTTCCAGTTTCTGATAACATCTCTGTGTTGTCAGTCTATGATAAGTCAGTGATATATCTGCCTTGACCCTCTTCAAGAAAACAGTACAATTTCCTCAAAATCTTCCTGACTTTAAGTTGCAACTTCAGTTGTGGCAGCTGCAATAGTTTGAGTCAAAAAGAGTACAGCATGACTTTACACATCTGTATTTGAAGCAAAATGGTAATCTGAAGACCACGATCAATGTCTGGTATTCTGATTTTGATCTGTATTTTCACAACAGTGGAAAAGGAAGGGTATTTTATATTTAACATTAAAGAAAGCAAGGTAGCTACCGTAAAAATGATAAGGGGGTATTTGTTCTTCATTCACTTAATTTTGGCAGACAGACATTTCATTTGTATACAGCTACAAGGACTCTTGGTTTGACAGAGTTACAGATGGATCCCAGACATGGAATTTGCTCTGTCTTTACCCATAAGCCTTTCTTGGGTTTGTGGTGTTCCTTTTGATCTGGCTTGGAACATGCCGTTCAGTGGTCCTAAACAATTACAGTTGCAGAAATATTTTATAAACTAGTTTTGTCCTCTCTAGCAGTGGCTTTGCAACTATAAATGGAAAATCATTTACGAGTAGGATGCCAGTTTGTTCTTTGGTGTACAAATCATTTTTCTGTGCGACAGTCCCTGAGCAGGCATGATTTTGTCAGGCACAGAAATATGGAAGACCCGTGGGAGTTTCTGTTTGCAGCACAGGGGCAGTACCAGCTTCAGGCCACCTTTTAACGTCTGTGTGGAACCCAGTTCAGAGTTTGCTGTGGCACATCAGGAGCTGCACTGGTAGCATCAGTGTGCTCTAATAGGTACCTATGGCCGATGTAGGTCTTCTGGATGGGACAGAATGCATCTGTTTGCGTAATGAGACCATAAGAAGTGCTGCTTAGTTGATAAGAATACTGGTATCCCCAGGTTCCCCATCCTCCTTGTATGTCAAAGCTCCTAGCCATCTTTATGACCGTTCGCTTGGTTCTCTTCAGTCTCTTTTATATGGCGAGAGAACAAACTGAACATAGTACTCCAGATGTGGCTTCATATGTGCTGAATAGAGGGCAGTAATCATGTCCCTTGACCTGCTGGCTATGGTCTTGCTAATGCAGTCCAAGACATGGTTAGTCTTCACTACCACAGGGACACACTGCTGGCTTTGTTCAGTTTGTGGTCCCCTGGATCCTCTCCTGGAGAACTGTTAGTCTTAGCCAGCACTCCTCTGTAAGTATATCCTCTCCCAGATGCAGGACCCTGTGTTTATCTTTTTGAAACATCAAAACAGATGTGTCTGTTATACACTGATTTAGCTTGTTGAGGTCTCCCTGAATGGCAGCTATATCTGCCAGTGTACCAACAGCCCCCTTGATTTGGTGTCACCTTGTACTTCCTAAAGGGTCTCATCATGCAGGTCATGGATGAAAAAGTTAAGTAATATCAGCCCTTGTACTGAGCCATGGGAAGGTCCCTTCCAACCCTTACCGTTCTATGACTATGAACAGTGCTAATTTGACTTCAGTTATTAGCTACCCTTTGAGGCCAATGATCAGTCAGTTTTTAACCCACCTTGTAGTCCACCTGTGTCTCCACAGTTTGGCTGCAAGGACCCTAAGAAACTGTATCACAGGCTTTGCTAAAGACAAGGATAACAACACTTACTACTCTAACCTCACCCAGAGAACCTGTAATATAGTTGTAGAAGGCAATCAGTGGCTAGACACAGCTTGCCCAAGATGGCTGTTCTCAATAACATTATTGCATTGTATGAATGGAAGTGGTTTCTGTAAGTATTTGCTCCACAATTTTCCCAGTGACTGAGAGCAGGTTGGTCAGCTTGTTATCACCCAGATCCTTCTCCTTGCAGTTTTCTGAGACAGGCATAACATTTTTATCTGATCACTGTGTCCTTTCAAGAGGGATAGAGAGTGCCCTTCCAAAGACATTTACCAGCAGTCTTAGTACTCTCAGATGTATCCTCTCCAATCCCATGGACTTGTATTACATTTCCAGCTTGTGTAAATAGACTCTAACTTGGTTCTTGCTGCTTGATGTGAAGCTCTGTGATGCCTGAGAGGAGACCTTGCCAGTAGAAATAGACAAAGAAGACACTGAGTACCCATGTGCTGTGTCACAATGTCACCTGCTGTATTCAGTAGCCGGCCGGCCTAGCTTTTACTCAGCCTCCCGTTTGGCTGCAAAAGTGTCGTTACCCTTGACATCCTTGAATTTTAACTGCACACAAGCATCAGCCCTCTAATTCCATCCCTGCATCCCTGGGCGATGCTCCTGTATTCCTCCTTGTCATGTCCCCACTTCCACTTCCCATATGTCTCATCTTGGTTGTTGAGCTCAGTCATATTCACGGTGCCACTAAGGCAGGCCCCTGCTATACCTGCCTGTTTACTTGCAAGTGTGTCAGGTCTTGCAGAAAGGTTGTAGGGTACTTTCAGCAACTTCACCGCTTTCCTTTTGACCATGTGGTAGTGGGGGGTAGGGCTATGGGACACTCGTAGAAATAACCACTTGTCTGGTGGAGACACTTGTAAGCTAAGGGGATGATCACTGACCTTTTATCAGGGGAGTACTAATTTAGGAGTAGGCAGAGAATATAATCCCTTTGATTCTGTGTGAGACCAGTACTGCGGTACTGTTAAATGAAGGTAGCAAAACTGGAAAGGGTTTCGAGGAGGATACAAGTTCTAGCACCAGTCTCTTAAAACATGGAGCTTTAATAGGTCAATCTGTTTTGTTTATTGGGGAGAAGGTTAAGAAGTAATCTCTTACCATCACAGTCTAGAAGTATCTACGATGTATTTACTTTTTTCCCCCAACTTGTTATTTCACAGCTCTTTAAGTTTCACACAGGAAGAGTTTCCCAGCTTGGGAACTGACATAAACCAGCAAATTATACAAGTAAAGTACAAACAGGTAGCAGATAACTGTGGATGTAGTCCTCTGTTAATTGAAGACCTTGTATTGAAACTGGATTTAAAATAGGGCAAGGAGATATGCTCATGTTTAAAAAGAAGTTACAGATTTGATGCAGAATTTGCATTAGATACCATGACATTGTGTCAAGGGAACTCAGACTGGAAAGTCTCTGCAGCATTAATATTTATGAACTGAAGAGCATGGCTTTCCACTGAACTGAGTTCTCAGGATCTCATCTTCCACTGTTATGCAGGTGGTACATTCTGTTCAGTAGAGAGATTGTACAATTTCAGCAGCTGTTTTCCACGTTTCAAAAAGGTATTGGAGTACTAAAGTGAGATCAAGGAAGGGTAATAAGAATGACTGAAGATATGAAAAAAAAAAACACCCTCTTCTGAAAGATTAGGTCTTTTTTTACTTTAGAGAGAAGATTAAGAAAAGTGATGCAGTAAAATAGTGGTCTAGCTACAGTAGATTAGATGACCATGTTCTCTGTCATCTAACATGAGCTCAGGAACATCAAGGAAAATTAAAAGGTAACATTCAAAACTGATAACCCTCTCCCCTCCTCCAACCTGTAATTACCTCTACTTATAAAACTTGTAATTAGAGTGTGGAACTCAGTGCCAAGACACAAAGGCCAAGAATGTAACAAGATTAAAAAGAGTATTGTGTTTTTTAGGGATAACAGGAATATTCAGAGTTATAATTGGAGCATAAAAATAATAGAAGGGTTATTAAGTCTCAAGTTTCAAGGTGGGAACCAGCTTTCTATCTTGTAGAATAAGATGATCAGAAGGCTGGAGCACCTCTCTTATGAAGACAAGCTGAGAGAGTTGGGCTTGGTTCAGCCTGGAGAAGAGAAGGCTGCATGGTGGCCGTCTAACAGCCTTCCAGTACCTAAAGGAGGCCTTACAAGATATCTGGAGAGGGACTTTTTAAAAAGCATGTAGTGGTAGGACAAGGGGGAATGGCTTTAAACTGAAAGAGGGGAGATTTAGATTAGATGTTGAGAAGAAATTCTTCATTATGGGGGTAGTGAGGCACTGCCACAGGTTGCCCTGAGAAGTTGTGGTTGTCATATCCCTGGCAGTGTTCAAGGCCAGGTTGGACAAGGTTTTGAGCAACCTGATCTAGTGGAAAGTGTCCCTGCTCATGGCAGGGGGGTTGGAACCAGCTGGTCCTTAAGGTCCCTTCCAACCCAAACCATTCTATGATTTTATGATTCTGATTTCTACTCTACATAGAGATATGTTTCTAATTTTAAAAGTAAAAGGAGTAATTTAAAAGAGACTGAAAGGAAGGTTGGTGGTGGAGCAGTTAAATCAAGAATTGTTATAATTATATAGTAGTGGTAATATGGGCATGATGGAATAACTTCACATTTTAAAGTGCAATAGGTGAATGCACTTTGGAACAACAGTTTAAGTTTTCAGCCAGTTTTACGGTTATGTAAGGTCCTACTTAAGGCTTTGCAAGCCAGAACTGAACAGTGTAAAAATATTTACACATTTCCTACTACCTTACCATCACTTCCTATGTGCCTCCATCTCCACTTTCTCCACTTTAGCTTCTCAACCACCCTGTAATGAGAAAACTGCTGTAAATTTTCACCTAAGTAAGATTTGCCCCTTGAACCACATACAGGAAGGAACCACCAGATTACTTTGAATGGGTGTGCCTCAGCATTCTGACTGGTGAACTGCTGGTGTTCCTGACCTTTGCTAAGCTAAAAGAATGTAATTATTAACCTGCATATGCATCCCACATGTAGTCTTCTGCAAAACCATTGCTGGTCACTGCTAGCTTCGTTAGTGCCAGCCAACAGCAGTATCACAAGCAACCTGAATTACTGTGTGTGCCTTTGCACAAAGGATCCTCGATACTGTGCTAATGCATGTAATTGACAACAGAAGTTCACGTGGAGGAGAAGGTTACATACTGAGTACATTTTTTCTGTAAGTGTAATTGCTTTTGTCAGCATTGGCCACACTTTTATTTAAGTCAGATCAAGTCTATGAGAAGAACAATTCCATTTAGCATATACAGAAGGTTGATACCTGGTTTGTTAATGATACTCATCCCTTCCCATCTTTTTTTTTTTTTAAATTTTAATAATACATTAAGTGATCTTTGATCAAGGCTCAGCTGAATGAACTCCAACGCTTGTACTATAATTAAAAATGTAGTGACTGTCCTTGCTCAATGTTTTATGCATAGATAACTAAGGTATGTACCATAAACTACATATGACTGTGTGGTCAAAGGACACTTTACTGTATATCTTATCTGTAGTAATGTAATAACTTTATGATCAGAATTGTTCCTTTTCTGTTGTGTTTCCGTTGACTTCATGAAGATTATCATAGTTTTGTTATGTTAATCAATCTCTTATGGAGGTTTTTTTTTAATTGCTTCCTAAATGTTAAAATTTAAAGCAAATATTATAATGATTTAATAATTATGCTTTCTGAAAGCATGATTTTACGTATATTTCAAGCTGATAACTCTCTTATGCCTGTTTTAAAAATGTGTCCACTGAAAAACAGGAAAAGATAACAAAATTGGACAGCGAAAACTGGGACATAAAAGACAAGTCCATTCTGAATATTGTAACCATATTATCTTTTATTCCTTTCCCATGTGAAGGTTTTGAGACCACATGTGACACTTTCTGGCTTTGAATATATGTGGAGAGCATTCCAAAGGGTCTGATTATAAGGAGGTGGGGTCTCAGTATTCTGTTACTATTCATGCAGAGTTAGGAAGTAATTCAAGTATGTAAAGAGATGTCATTTTAGATGATAAGGGTATCCTATTTGGCCTCCTACAGCAGCTCAAGAACAATATGACTGCTGTGCAGTCATCTGTTGTCATCTGCTTTGTCATCTTCCTTTGTAGAAGCCTCAGGTATGCTGTTATCTGAAATTACTCATGCATCTAATAGTTTAGACACCTGAATAATTCTTTGTGTTATTTTTCAGTAATTGTGTTCCTGTAAGATGTTATGTGTATGTTCAGTTTGCAGTGGATTTTCAGATGTTCTATGAATGGATGCTCAGAATCATAACCAGATTGATATGGATGTATCATTGTGGGACACTTATAACTACCTAACTTGTGTTTATGCCTACACAGAAAATAAGCATGTATCTCGAGGTCATTCTCTAGTCTGTTTGTGTCAGTGAGCCACTGTTATCCTAATAATTGTTTAGCTCTGCTGGGCTTCCAGGAGTGATGCTCACCTGAAAACTCTGTCCTTCAACCCTTCCATTTCTGCTGTGTGTTAGAAACTACCTATGATCATGTCTTGTTGAAGATCTGCTGGCAGACTTATTCAGAATTACATTTTTTTTTACCTTTCCATATAACTTTCACTGTCTTTTAGAAGCAGCGAATCTGAGATGAGAAAGATACAGTTGTGCCGGAGACCAAAGACTCTGCTTTCCAAATGCAAAGCGTGAAGTGTACAGCTTTCATCCTGGCTGTTAATCCTAGCTTAAAGAAGAGTGAATCCTACTTGAGTTATTTTGACAATCGCTTTTGACCAACCCTCAATACTACTGTGGACATTCATCATGAGGAAGGGTATGTCTGAAGAGGCACTTGACAGAGTCTGGCAGAGGACAACAACATCCACTTGGGAATAAAACATTGTCCTGTGGTGAAACTATTAAAACACTCGAGTGGTTAGAGCCTTACAAAAGAAGGGATGGTATGTGTTCTAGACTCTGCATTAAGGAGAGGCACAGCTCTTGCTTTTTAGGAAAGATGGTCTTCTGTTTACCAGGCTAACGGTACTCTGAGTGCATCAACCCTCTGAGATGAAGAGTGTGTAGATTTGAGCACAAGACTGCACGGACACCAAAATGGAGTCCTCTAATAAGATTTAAAAAATAATGTTCAACAGTAAAGTGATTCTTGGGGTACCAGTGTATTCTTGAGCCTTGACAACTTAAATTCTCGTTTGCGATTTCATTTTAAAATGAAATTGCAATAGAAGCATTCTGAGCATGTCACTACTAGTCATTACTAGGGTAATTTTGTGTGAGGGAGGAGTACTGGAGTCTAAATCCTGCTCTAAAAGTAATTTCTGTATGTGTTGTGTAAAAGGACAGTGTTATACTAGGGCATAAAATGTATATTTCATGTGAGGTGAAAAGGAACAAAGTTATCTTCATTTAAGACAGTGATATGAAAAAAAAAGGTATTGAAGGAGCTGGTAGCAGTGTGGAACATGCTGCTAAAAATGTTTTAGATGGTACTGAAGTAGAAGCTGTAGACAATTGATAGGCTGATGGAGCTGGAAACTGAAAAAGACTGAATGGCTTGGACTGCAAGGAAGTGAGAAAAAACAAAAGTGTACCCAGTACTGCTTAGGCTAGAGAACGGTGACTAGGACTTCATTCTGGATGACACCCAAGAAGGAAACTGGTGACAACCACCACTCTCTCTGCTTCCACAAATAGTGGGGGCAGCTAACAGTATTCTGCTTCTACAGACTTTGGTTGTGATACTTAGCCTGTTAAGATTTAGTACTTCAGAAACTATATTTAAAATACATGTGAGGAGGCCTGTGTAGACAGTTCTAGCTAAGGTAAGAGGCTGAGATAAGATAGCACTTTCTCTAAGAACTGTGCCCTCTGTTACTATGTAGAGTTTGGGTTATCTCCTCACTTGGGGAACCTCTGTGTCTTTCACTCTTGTTATTCTTGCTTCACCCAGAAGCAGCAATATGTTGTTTTAGTTAGGTGATCTAGCAGTGATGTACATAATTTTGACTTAATTGTTCAAGATAAACAGTCATCTTGCTGTAACACTTCAGTGAGATATCAACCATGCTCCCAGAATGGTAACCAACAGGAATGTGCACAACAGTATGCTGCCATCATATAAATTTAGGCCGTATAAATACAAACAGGAACAGGTTGCCCAGGGAAGTGGTGGAATCACCATCCCTGGAGGTATTTAAAATACATGTAGATGTGGTGCTTAGGGACATGGTTTAGTGGTGTGTTAGGTTAATGGTTGAACTCCATGATCTTAAGGGTCTTCTCCAACCCAAATGATTCTATGATTCTAAAAATGGATTTGATATTTAGTGGGATAAAGTAATACATATTAACAATTCCCCTTTGGGAACTGTGGTGGTCCTGTTGCTACTGTGCCATTAGTTTGCCTTGGATCATAACATTTCCCTCTTGAAGCATTGGTGAAGAAAATTCCAAAAGGCAGGACAAAAAGCCAATTCTGAGTCTTCAAAATGTGTTGAAATTCTCAAGTATCCAGGTGACTCATTATTTTAGGATTCTTGGGAGAAAGTTACCCAGGCCTGCTTATTTTTCAGTGTTTATTTTTAATTGCTTCTCTTCAACATCATCCTTAGCTAATCTTGGAAAAGGAAATGTATCACCATTATTTTATGGTACAAAGACACACTTAGCTCTGTTCTGAGCAGAGCAGAAATGTGATGAGCACCTCTGACTTTTCCTGCATGATTAACAATCTTGTCATCTGTGTTTTCTGATGTGATATTCTTGCCACCTTTGCAGCAACATTCACAAAAGCTGGGATTTCTTTTACTTCTGATTTTTATTAAAAATCAGTTTTTGTCCTTAGTCCAATCAAACATGGAATTATTCTGTCTATACTTTTAATTTCCCCTGTTACCTGGTTTTCTTAACTTCTGTTTTACATTTCTTGATGCCGTATTTTATTACTGTTATTTACTGTCTGTCTGCAGGGAAATTGGGTATACCTATATGACTAATACTTAAAGAAAAGACAAATGTGAGAAACTTACTACATTTTGAAAATGTGTAAAATACATGGGCTGAAGGTAGTGTCTCTGTAGTTTGAGACCTCATAATTTCTATTCTGTAGTCAAAAAGAAGAGAATAAGCCAATGTTGTATTGCTGGCCATACAAATGCTTTTTGTATTGTTTCATAGAGGATAAGCTTTCTGGTGAAATGAAAGATTTAAATGCATTATGTGAAAGTTGAAGTCCATTTTATGTGTGTAAAAAGTACCTGTCTGAGGACACTTACGGGCATGAGGGACCAGCTTAATATCTAATATTTATTAATTCGTTCCATTTTGTGCCTTACCCCTGAGAGGTCCACTACCACCTTTGGGGCAAAGGTGGCTGATGCACTTCTTGATGTGTCTGCTACAATTTTTAGGTCTGAACACTAAGAGAAAGGGATTTCAAGGCTGAATTGTTTTAGCTGAGTTTTCCATGAAAATAGTGAGTGTTAAGTTATAAAAATATAATTTAGTTATGGTTTCTTTAAATCCTGTGCAAGTAAAGAGAGGCAAAGTATAGTGACACCAATTCTGCCAACCACCTCTAATAATTCACAAGAGAAGCTGTTATTTCTGCTGCCATTCTTGTCATATTATTGGGTGCTTTTGTGTTTGTTCCACAGTGCTTCACAAGGCCCACTTCTAATTTCTCACATCCTGGATTTTCTTCACTGAATTCAAAAGGATTTCCATTGCCAGAAGAGAGATCTAAATAAGACCATCGCAGACTCATCTATGCAGCTGCAGTCTTACTGTCCTATTGCTTTTTATGATTCCCATTGCGTACTTTATTTTGCTGGAGCAAATGGGCCTTCCCTCCCCCACCCATACCCAGGATCAAGAGGTAACAGAGCAAAGACTTATCAGCCTTGAAGGTCATATTGCTGAAAAATAGACTTAAATAATCTCTTGTACTTTGTTTGATTTTTAATTTTGTTTTTCAAGTTACATCCTATTACTCGCATATCTATTTTTTTAATTTTCATACTTTTCTTTTGGGTGTGGGTCCATGGTTATCCATATTGCTGAACTTTGCATTTTGACAGGAAATAATAATCAGTGAAAGGATTATATGTAGTAGAAGTGTAATTCATTGCCTGCTCTGATTTCAGTATTATACATTGCAGATTACAGAATGTCATAACACGTTGAGATCTGCTGTATAATACCATACAAACTGGTATACAAACTCTTTTAAGAGCATGATTAGGAATCATAGAATGCATTAGAAATGAATGGAAAAGCTTTCCTCTTAGACTAGTTGTCACTGTAATGAGTCTGTTCTTAACTTCTAAATGTCATAATAATAGTGTTAGCAACAACAAATGCTATACAAGGTCCAAAAGCTAAACAGCTTTCATAATTTATGAAGTTTCATCTCACAAGCAATGTCTGATTCCCTTATGTATTAAACTGTATACACCTTCCACTCAGTGTGCAGAAACTGGCAAAATATTGCTTACTGGTTCCTTCATACAGATACAAGGTGGCAGAAATCTGTCTTGTATCCAAACTCCACTATGTATGTCTTCAGTATATCTTCATACCCTAACAGGTTGAGTATTATATTCTGATGGACCAAGTGTCCACTGCACACGGACTATACCTACTAGTTCAGGACTCTGTATTGCAAATGTAAAAATTTATTAAACTGCCTTTGATTCCAGTGTGTGATTTCCTGGTGTGCCTTCTCTTATACCTTCTCTTACATCAGCAAATAGGATACCTTTTCTCTGACCCCTCTGGAAATATCTGAAGGTGGGACAGTTGAACATTGTTTCCTCCTTGGTTTGGTGATGACATCTATTCCTCCCAGAGATGTGGTTATGCATTGCCAAGAACAAAAAAGGCGCTCCTAAAACTTTTTGTCTGTAAAGGCAGTATTGCCTTCCACCAAAGTTTATGGCCTTGTAAGACTCATTGGCTCTGGCAAGGTGATAATCTTACTCATTTTTCTTCTGTGTGAAAGGGGAGCGGCAATAGAGAAATAGCGTATTAAAACTTTCCAGTATAGTCCTGCTTACAGGTTCCCAGAAATGTGACTTGACCCAATGGTACTGTATTATGAAGAAGAGGGTTTTGTGTCTTTCAGACACTGTGGAGTCTTTGAAGAAATATGGAATGCATAAAGGCCAACAGGCACCGTCATAGTGTGAAGACACAGTAGTGCACAGACTTCTGGATGTTGGCTGGCTTGAGTTCTTCAAGTCACCTTAAGATACCTAGGCTGTGCGTTGATTTGCTTTGAATATTGTGTGCTCTGGGAAATCAGGAGGGGAGCCTCTTGGAGCTAAATTCTAGGGCAATCAGGAGGCGTAGGAGTTGATAACAGCACTGCTACAGGACATTCAGTAAAAGCATGTGAAGTGCTAGGATGGATGAGTTTTTTATTCATCTATCTTTTAGTATTTCTTCTGTCTTCATAACAAACGCTCTTGATGGATCTGTAGATCTTCCCTTGAGCATGGACCATCAATTTTCCTATAATAACACCTGTTTTCCTAATGAGTCTCAGTATGCCTAACTGGGCTGTAACTGAATGCCACTGTGGAAGGAGGAGGTCTTTTACCCTCCCTGCCTACTACTACCCACACCATGCATTTCATGCTCCACTGCTTTCTTGCATTGATGTTGGTGCCCATTAGAACTGTGGCTGATTTATCCCTCTGTCATCATAGATCTAGGCTAGCAAAGAAATGACCAAACTCAGTGCACAGACATACCTTGTCAAAACCTGTATTAACTGACCATGCATTAAGTAAAAATCTCCCAAGTTGTACCAGTTTGCCTGTGACACCATGGTTGAAGGTAGATTATGTTCTACAAATAGTGTGGTGCAACTGAGGATATCCTACTATTGCTTTCTAGGCACATACTATTGCCTTCTGTTATAATTTATCCCATCCAGGACTTCAGCTGGAAGTTTCCCTGAGCACTTCCTACTTTCTTTTGACAAAATCAGCTAAGTAATTTCAAATATTTTATTTAACAATGTGAAGGGGGTTAGCTGATGTGGTTTGAAGCAGGCTAGGAAGCGCTTCACCTAGTTTAGTGCAGAAGAATTGATAAAGGAGTGCTTTCATGGAAAAGCATTAACACTTCTGCTAGTGAAACCTGCATTTTGTAAAGCAATTGAAGTTTCACTTTACTAAAGGAGACTGACTCCATCCATTGTTACAGCACTCCATTTTGCGCAACTCTACGTGTAATCTCCAGTGGCAGCATGGTGATGGATAGTGGGGAATCACTGTACCTATGGCTGGCACAGGGTATGTCTAGTCTCATTTCTGGCTCTATACTGCTGTGGATTGATAGCACCTGTCATGTCTACCTGTGCTGGTTGAAAACTTCCTCTCCTGATTGCGACTAGCCTGTAGATCTGTAAGTATTTCCTAGCCTATTTCAGGCAAAAGGGTTAGCAAGACCTGTTATTCAAATCCTTTAGGGCAAATTACCTATTTTGACCAAAATGGGTTAGGAACTCATCTGGAAGTGGCAGCCTATTGCTCTGTACAACTGGATTACAAAGTGGGTACAGACTGCTATCCTGTGTGGCTAGACTGCATTCAGTACCTAAAGCAAACTCCTTTAGAGGTACTTTTAATATTTTGACCAATTTATAGATAAGTTTTCTTTCCTTTTTTCAAGTTAGTTGTACTTCACTTAGCAGCATGTTCTCTGAATTGTATTTTATTCTTTGTCTCCCTAGGCCTCTTTGGCCTCTTTGGAGATAGAAGACATGATCATGTCTCTGAGTCACAGATTGCTGAAGCATGGGAGAATGTATAGAAGTTATATACTCTATGTTTGCCCTGTTCATATGCTTTCCCCTAGCATCCGCTAGTAGTTACTGTTGGGAATTGGACTCTAGGCTAAAGAGATCTTTGTTTTCACCTGTTACAGCTGTTCTTAGGGTTTGTTCCTATATGGCTGCAGGAGGACAGCAGCTACCTGGGGGGGTGGGGGGTTGCAGCACATTGTCCGGCATGAAAATAGTTTTTATTTTTTTGGCCATTTACAGTCAAGAAGGGGGAAAAGTTCACGAAAAGTTAGTGTAAAGAAAAGCATTTGGCATTTCCATATATAGAGGACACATAACGCATGTAAAAATTAAAGGACGGTGAAAACATGAAGTACAATGAAGAGCTAGGGTAGGTGCTCTTCATTGATAGAGAAAAGGACCAAAGAATGTATTAATAAGTCAAGGCATGAACTGAAGAAGACACTATATAACAGGGAAGCAGTAAGTACTGTAGCAAACAATACAGTAAAAGCAATATAAAATCTTTACATAGGATTTCAAGAATAGAGATAGTAATTTCTGAAACTTATTTTTGAAACTTTTGAAATCTTTAGGAAATAAAACCAAAAAGAAATACATTTTCTAAAAATCATTAGCCCTCATTAAAAGGGCAGCGTTTTTAATGATGCACTAATTCACCTGTTCAAAATGCTCCAGTCATCAAATCCTGGAGTTTAGGGTTGCAGTGTTTGTGTGTGCATGTGTGTGTTTGTGGTTTAGGTGAAACTGGTATTTTTTCATTTGAATCAGGCAAAGGTGGGGTCAGGGTTTTCTTCAGGCATTTATTTATCATAGCTTACAGTTTGGTTTGTTGTTTAAATAGTATGCGACTCCACCCTTTCTCATTGGTACCAAGCAGGGATATAAGGCTGCTTTAGACAGTTTCTAAATTAACGCTATTGAAGTCTGCTATCACGTAGCTTTCTAATATTTTTAGAAGTAAGACTTCTGAGGGAAAGTGGTAAGCATTGTATAGTGAATGCAGAAATATCTCTCTTTAGAAGGAAATACAGTGTTGAAAAAAAACTCTAATACTAGCTTGTTCCTTATTTAATGGGAAAGAAATTGTCCCCTTTCACCCCATTCGTTCCAAACATCCTGTGTAGTTAGCCTGTGCAAGCCCAGGAATGCAACCACTGTGTTTAAGAATGTGTGGGTTTAATCTTCTGAAAGTATTTCAAAGGAGTATGCAGACAGTAAGTGTAAGCATACCTTCATCTCCCTCTCAGACAGGCTACCAGAAGCGGTTGGTTGGTCATGCTGGAAGGAAATAGTGCTTTATTGCTAAGGGTGTCACAAATCACACCCAGTGTCTCTAATGCAAATGTAGAGCTCCAGGAAACAATCTGTTTCCTTCTGTCCCAGTATTCCTTGCAGGGTGATGCAACTCTACTGTCTTTAGTGCAGAACAGTAGCTGCAGCTGAAGGTTGGTTCCTGAAATTTATGGGTGTAAAGGAAAACCGCATTAACTGCGTCTGTATATGAAACTGGGTCATAAGCCCATACAAATTTGTTTTGCTCAGACCTTGTCTATTAGAGCATTTCTAGATTTTCACAAGTCCTAAAATAGCAGGGAAGAGTGAGAGTGGGGTGGATGAAAATGAAGGTAAATTGTCAGTCTCTTTGGGAGTGCTGTCAGTATGCTTCATGCTACTGAAGTATATTTCTTACCTTTTTGGAGAACAAAACTCTGTGGTAAACCTAAAAAGAAAAAAACCATCATGTTGCAGATTTCAAGTGGTGTATGCTGGAAATCAGTGCATTGCAGGATTTGGTTATGTTCCAGTGTAGCGCACAGAATGTTGCCTGTCTCCTGTTATAAACTTTTCCATCTCTCCTCAGTAGTGAAATCACCTGTTCTTTTGCCAGATATAATCTTTTGCTCTCAGACTAACAAAGATTCCTCAAAATCAATGTGTGTAGCACCTGAGCAGGGAGCACTATATCCAAAACCAGAAGGAGCAACTATGCACGGGAGAGGATTCACAGAGGTCAGGGAGGAACATTTCTTGTAGATGACTAATAGTAAGGGATGGGCAAATCTTGTGTTGTTTTGAGGTTTTGTGAACCTTGTGAACTGTGCTTTTGGTTTCACAGGGTTTGTGAACTGTTCACTCTTCCACCTTGTCCTTCTTCTCATGGTATTTTTAAGGCTGGGGTTTTGTTGATGTTTGGTGGTTGGTTTGTTTGTATGTTTTCTATAAAAGAGAGATCCCTTTCTGTATGTATTAATGCTTGAACAATCTTTCCACTCCAGCAGGTTCTCAGGGTGTGAGCAGTTTCTGTCTACATCATCTCCTCTTTTTCTCAGTATTTACATTTTAATGATATTTTCTTCTCAGTATTAAAGCACAATATGGGAAAGGGACCTTCTGGGTCAGTATCAAGAGGAGCTACAGATTATTCTTTCAGAAGGTCTATCTAGCTCCAGTTTAAAATTAATTCTAGTTCTTTACTCTTAATTTAATATAAACAAACTGATTTTATATAATTCTATAGAATACTATTTTAAATTGTGTTTGTATGACATCTGATCTCTCTGCTCCTGTTTTCAGTCACTCAATTGATCTTTGAAAGTACAACTCAGAATCAGGGCCCTCCTGGTTTCATTAAGTCCTTGCACCTTTGAGTCAGGTCCTTGGACTCCACAAAGTTTAAGAGGTTTTTAGAATAGAAAACCATATTCCTTCTTCATTGTGATCTATAGGAATGAAAGTCCTCAGACTGACTCTGGAAGAGATAGTTTTATAGTGATACCTCCTCATTTAAGTCTCTGTTAGACCATGCATGTATGTTGTATGTTTAAAAGAGCCTGGTTTATTGTCTATACTGCTACCACTTTGCAGTTGATTAATTGTAAGGACAGAAACGTCCCTAGACATTTCATTAGGATGATCTGCAAGGTGCCCTGAAAGAAAAGTCAATGATTTGGAAACTTTGTTTAATGAACTGTGGTTTGAATATCTTTATCTTATAAATAGAACAGATTTATTTTATTTTTTATTTTTGGCATGGTGTTTTGGTAGATTATTGCTGTGTTCTTAGTGTATGCCAATTATGTTAATGAATTCTAGCTGGCCAATCAAAGAAGAGTCAAAAGTTATTTTCTGTTTCTAAAGTATACTAATTGAGATTGCTATACACATTTTAATTGTGTTGGTAAATACTCTAATGTTTCATTTCTAAACAGTTCATCTTTTAATGGAGGAGGAGGAGTATGGGATTTAGTAATTTGCCAAAAATGAAGACATATTTTCATTACACAGATTATTCATTAGCATCAGTGCTTATAAAAAATCCCCTATGGCACAAATATATTTTTATATATATATATAAATTTAAAAATATGTAAATTTAAAAAAAGGAAGTAAAGCTTTGTCTAAAATAGAACCTAAACCAGAAATTGAAGCCAACTTTGATGAAAGCTTCACACATTTTAAGCTGACTCTAGGGTACACAACAAATAGATGTAGAGTGTTGCAAAACTCAAATGTTAAAGCAACAGAGCGCAATCTGTATACTGCCAAGATGCAGAAAAAGAATTGTCCAAAAGCCCTTGGTGTAATTATAACAAATTAAATATGCAAAATATGCTGTGTAGAATTTATGCACTGTTCACTATCCTGCCATAAAAGGATTTCTCAATGGAGAAAATTACTTTTACAAGAACTGTAGATTTCTAATAGAAACAGGCATCTTAATGTATATAGCTTGAGAAAGACTGAGGCTCTTTAGTTGAATTCAGTTGTTTCTGCAAGAATATCCTTTTCATTTGCATTACTGCAAAAAAATTAATATGAGGACCACCGACAGAGATGTGATTTACTACAAATAAAAGGAGAGATTGGCAGATTTATATTCCGTAAGCACTTTCCCACAACAGCTCTTCTGATGACAAGCCAACCTAGCAAGTTTTGGCTTGCAGTTTCGGTGGTTTGCAAACTGTTTCATTTTGAAAGTATGGGAGTTGCTCAACACCGGGGGCCAAATTATGATCTGAATTGTGCTGGAGTTATGCTTATGCTTCTCTGGTTACTATTACTGTTTTGGAACAACTGCTAATGTACACTGCTGTTCAGCTCATGATGCAGTCCAGTTTCCTATACATTGTAAAAGATGGTGGAAGGAAGAAAATTAGATTCATCTCATCTGTGGTAGACCTTTGAATGTCTGTCTTTTTTGCATTAGTCTGGAGAAAGACTAGGGTGAATATTTTACACACCTACTGAATTGCCCTGTTAAGATGCATATCTCTGCACTGACTGTAGAAGCAGTCTGGTTACCTAACTACCTTAGACCAAAATCTTAACCTTTATACAGCTAGCATGAGTCAAAAAAAATCATAGAATCATAGAATAGTTAGGGTTGGAAAGGACCTTAAGGTCATGTAGTTCCAACCCCCCTGCCATGGGCAGGGACACCTCACACTAAACCATCTCACCCAAGGCTTTGTCCAACCTGGCCTTGAACACTGCCAGGGATGGAGCATTCAGAGTCCCACTCTAGAAAAATTGACTGAAAAAGGAGATTGTGTATTCTTTATTAATTCCTTTGAAAGAAAATGGTCCTTTACATTAGCAATATTTTTGCTTGTAAAGGTGTTCATACTTTTTTTTTTTTTTTAGCCCAGATTAATGTTAAATGTTTGCTAAATTTCACAATTCATTGTAATGTCATCCTGAAACAGAAAAATCTAAACAAAGGTTTTTAGGAAAAAGAAAGTGCAAGAATATGAAATCTATTGCAAATACTGTCCTCTGCTTCATTCTGATTCTTCCACTCAAGAGCAGTAACTGAGTTACATTATGGAAACTGCTTCTAGGGGTACCAGAAATCAAGAAGCTGGCTTTTTTTCAGGTGACTGCAGTTGATTGAATTTGTTTTTCCTGGAAGTGTGAGCTCCAATTGAAAATATTTATAAAGTGTTTCTGCTGCCCCCAGTGTCTAACATGGAATGACTTCATGCTGCAGTCATTCCTTCAGTGATATTCAAACAAAGCCTTTTGGGTAAGTGAGGAAATGAAGAGCTACTGTAAGAAAAACTGCAAAAGCATGTCAAATGTAGGCTAGCCAAAGAAGATCTAAGGGAGGTTGGAATGTTTCTTAGGAACATATCAAGGGACTAATTACTAGTAGGTGGGAAATGAAAAAGGGTGGTGACGGCTCAAGGTAAAAGTCATAAATCAGTTTAGACTGTGAATTTGAAAGTTTTCAAGGCAGAAATGATGCTCTGGGGCAATCTTCTGGGAAAGAAAAAAAAACAACAACTACTGTTAAGATAAGCTTGATAATTTTCAGAAAATAGTTATCTAATTTTAGATAACAAGAAACTGCGCTTGGTGACCCAAGAATGGTCTTTTGATAACTTTTGATAACTTTTGGAGGCCATAGAACACAGAGCACTCCTGCATTACCTGCGTCTGGTCAAAGCCATTAGTAAGTATCAATATATAGCTTAGGACACTTTCATTCATGATAAAAAGGTATCTGGAAATATTGGGAATTGCTGATAATCTCCTTGGAATTTTGTGAGTGAGGAAATGTTCTATGGTTTGATGGAGAAAAAAAATTGATATTAAGGTCTTAACTATAGTGGGAAAATCTGTTACCTGTTTTGGTTCAACTGTAGGAATAATATTGATTTCACAAATGATAGTGCACTTAAAACTTAAATGCCCCCACTATTGTACCCACTAACTCAGAAAATATTCCTGTTTATGTTTTGGTTTTTAAAACTGCTTTTTGAACATTCAGGTTACCTCATTACTGTGTCATTATTTTGTATCTGTGTTGTGAAGGATAGACACGGGATAGTGATGAAAGTATTTGAACTGTGTTTGCATTGAGTACAGGATTTAGGTCTAACTGAAAACTAAGCTGTAGTTAAAAATAATAACAGAATTTGGAGTAAAACAAGAAACTAACTTCAAACTATGCAGGAAGATTTTGGTACTTGTTCAAAAGTATCACACACATGCAAGCATACACGCTGAAAGATATGCTCTTAATCTATCAAAATATTATCAGTTAAGTTAGACTTCAATCTGTAGGTGCAAGGGCACTTTGAAATTATACTTGTCCTTAATTCACCCTGTTGTTAACAAGTGTAAAATGTAAATGTAAAATGTAAATGTAAAACACATCCAGGCTTTCAGAGAAGTCAAAATAGTGAACAGAGGTCTTGACACAAGTCCTGTATATTTTAAATTGTTTCCATATATGTGTAGGTTCCTACCACAAGATGTTGTGTATGTACTTTGAAAACAGACACCATACAGTGACCACACTTAGAAGGATCACTAGAATCCTTTTGCCAGAGATTGGGCTGGCAATGTCTTAGATAACTAGACTGTATAACAAAGTAATTCTAGATTTGTTATTTCCCCCTCCTCCCCCCCCCCATATTATTATTAGCTATATTTGATAATTAATGACTAGTGAAGTGTTATTTAACTGTTCCTGAACATACTGAAGGTTTGTCTTTAAATGTGATAACCATGGCTACCATGGTTGTCCTTCTGCTACAAGCAGTGTCTCAGTTGTGTACACCCTCTTCTCTCTGTGTTATCCTTGGATCTGTACTGTTGTTGGATCAACCAGATGTGCTCTGTTGAATCCTGTTTTAATGGTTTAAACTATTTTCCCCAGATGTATGTGTTGCCTCTCTGCCAAAGGTTGTCCTGTTCTAAAAATCAATAGAGGAGAGTGCTTGCTCAAAGAAACTATCCCACATTATTGGTCACATGTATGGTTATTAGAGTCTTAGTGTAAGAAGTTTAACTTTTTATTGGAGCTGGATTTATTCGGTGACTTTTATTTACTTCTTCCAAGTCTTTCTCAAAGGCGGAAATCTTTCAGAAGGTGACAGGATAGTCAGTTTGGAGAGCAATATCTAAAATCATTAAAGCAAGATTTAATATAAATTGTCCATTAAAGACCTTTAATAAAAAAGAAATATTTTATGTCTACTCTTTGCTTATTTGATTAGTATGTTATCTATGTTAAATTTATCAGTATGTGAATATTTGACATTTACTGGTAAAAGCAGTCTCAAGGAAGGACTTTCAAAGATATGCATATAAGTATCTGAGAAAACCCACATCTTAAATTTACGGTATGTTCATCTGATTGGAAAGGCAAAACAATCCCACGATATTTATTTCATCCATTACAACTAAAGAACAGAATTAGCATTTTCAATAACTGAGTTTAATCATTGGGTAGTTCATGTGGGAAGGGGCCTCAGGAGGAGGTAGTTCAGGGTTTTATTCAGTTTTTGTCCTGAAAGCCTCCAAGGGCAGACATCGTGTCTCTGGGCAGCCTGACATTCTTCACTGGGAAACAGTTCTTCTTATTTGTAGTTGGAACCTCTCTTGTTTCAACAGATGCTCATTGCTTCTTGTCCTCCCAATATGTGCCATGGTAAAAGAGTCTGGTTTTGTCTTTTCAGTAACCTTCTTGTAGCCACTGGCAAGATTGCTGTTAGCTTTCCTCAGAGTCATCTCTTCTTCAAACTTGACAACCCCAGCTTCTTTAGCATCTCCTTACAGGGCCGTACTTCAGCTCCCAGATATCTTCGTGTCCCCCCACTGAACTCAATGCAGTTTATCAATGTCTGTCTTGTAGATCTTGGGGATCCCCAAACAGGGCACAGTACTCTTGCTGCAGTTTACAAGTGCTGAGTAGAGAGTGATAATCCCTTTCCTCAATTTACTGGTGACGCTTCTGTTAATATAGCCCATCACTGCTGGTGCACTCCCCCCGACTAGGTCACACTGCTTGCTCATGCTCAGTTTGCTGTCTAATAAGATCTCTTTCAGTAGAGCTACTTCCTAGTGAGTCAGTTCCCGGCCTGTGTCGTTGCAAAGGACTCCTCCTTCCAAAGGGCTAGAATTTGCACTTATTTCTTAAGGTTTCTTTTGGTTCATTCCTTCAGCAGGTCTAGGTCTCTCTGGATGACAGCCTTGGCCCTAGCTTGGTGTCATCTGCAAGCTTGATAAGACTGCACTGCAGTACCTCCCAGGATCAGTTGTCCAGCTTGAAACAGCCACAGCAGACCTGGGTATGGCATGGTAATCATCTGCCCAGATTTAACCATCCTTCAACTTTGTTTTTTGTTTAGTACAATAAAAAGCTGAAATTTTATATAAGATGTGTGGATTTTATTAATATTCATGTGATATGATCCTGGAATGATAAACCACCCTGAAAAACAGATCATTTGTCTGGTTTGGGATTTTTCTGTGTTGGCCACATAAGTAATAGGTTAATCAGGATAATAAGACAAGTGCAGGATTGATGATGTATGAGATATTTTTTGTTCCTTGTACTGTTGATTTGCAGCTATACAAAGGAAAATTCACTGCTTTCAGATATTTGACTTAATTTTTACAGTCATTCTGAGTGCAATTTGGCAAAGGCCAGCTTCTATCAAGCTGAAATATTTGTGGAAGCACTGAATGTTAGTCCTCTGAAAATCAGTTTATTTTATTGTGGTCTCATGTATACCCATCAATGCATGTGACACATTTCTTATGAATTCAGAGGAGAGAAGGTAACAGGAAAAGAAGCCTATTGACATGCAATAGATACAGTCAAGCAGGTTGGCCTAAATGATGCTTTCACATACTTCCCTGAAAATCACAGGGGTTTCACATAGATCAGTATGCACATAAATAGCAAATTAATTGCACATCCATTGATTTATGACCTGGTTACATTTTCATGAATGACTGGGGAATCATAATCAACTTTGATAACAGATACAGTGAATCAGTTAAACAGTGTTTCTATTAGCAATTTAACCATTAGCAATTTAACAATGCCAAGTGCAAGGTCGTACACCTGGGTCAGAGCAATCACAAGGCAGGCACAGCTACGGGTTGGGCAGAGAAGAGATTCAGAGCAGTCCTGCAGAGAAGGACTTGGGGGTGTTGGTTGATGAGAAAATGAACGTGAGCCAGCTTCAGTATGTGCTCACAGCCCAGAAAGCCAACCATATCCTGGGCTGCAACAAAAGGAGCATGACCAGCAGGTTGAAGGAGGTGATCCTGCCCCTTTGCTCTGCTCTTGTGAGACCTCACCTGGAGTATTGTGTGCAGTTCTGGTGTCCTCAACATAAAAAGGACGTGGAACTGTTGGAACAAGTCCAGAGGAGGGCCACGAGGATGATCAGGGGACTAAAGCACCTCCTGTACGAAGATAGGCTGAGAAAGTTGGGGTTGTTCAGCCTGGAGAAGAGAAGGTTGTGTGGAGACCTCATAGCAGCCTTCCAGTACCTGAAGGGGGTTTATAGGGATGCTGGGGAGGGACTCTTCATTAGGGACTGTAGTGATAGGACAAGGGGTAAAGGTTTAAAACTTAAACAGGGGAAGTTTAGATTGGATGTAAGGAAGAAGTTCTTTACTGTGAGGGTGGTGAGGCACTGGAATGGGTTGCCCAGGGAAGCTGTGAATGCTCCATCCCTGGTGGTGTTCAAGACCAGGTTGGAGGGTGACATGGTTTAGTGTGAAGGTGTCCCTGCCCATGGCCAGGGGGTTGAAACTAAATGATCTTAAGGTTCTTTCCAACAGTAACTATTCTATGATTCTAATTTGAGTTAAAGTCTGTACAAAATCATGGTTCATCAGATTGGAAAGTGGCAATATGGAATTGTTTGTTAAATCTGTCCCAGGTTTTCTGTTGGTACCAGCCATTGCATCACAGCTTTGTCACCTTCAGTGAGTACTATGTATGTTACTTATTCCAACCCCTACAGTGTAGTTCCATGGTAGCCACTGTGGAATATAGCCCACTGAGTGAGGGATACAGTGATATTGTAAGGTTTCACAAACCAGCTCCTTCTTCTACTAGAAATCCCTGGTCCTGGGTGTTGAGTGGCACTCTCCTGTCATGTGTATTAGGCATGAAGGAAGTCACATAGAGACAGAATTTCAATTCCTGTGCATTTGTGGTTGCCACAGCCTTCTCTGGGGTTTGAACCATCTGGAATTATCAAAATTACTTTATGAAAGCACTTTGTTTTAGCTCTTGACCTGTCTGATGTATTCAGCTGGAACCATAGAAAATATAACTGGAAAATCATTTGTCATTTTTCTTACTTTTTATCATGAACCGTACTATATTGCAGCTGCCTCTGTTCATCTGTTCTCCACACAGACAATTCAATTTCAGGCATAGCAGAACAGGTGGGGAGGTGGTATTAAAGACGAACTCAAAACAGGATGGTGTGAATTACAGCATTAATGTGTGATTTTGTAGCACATAGATGGAATGGGGAGAGGGAGCATAAAATGTGTGGACTCAATGGGTCAGAAAGAGCCTGTGTAATATCTTATGTCCTCTTTGAAGCACATGCCAAAGAATGTTGCTTGATAGTTTGAGCTCTACACCTTTGTTTTCCAGTAGAGTTTTGATATAATTTCTGGTGTTAGAAAAATTAAGTGTATCGTTAAACTAAATTATTGAAGAGAAACAGGAGGGAAGTTTTAAAGGGCTGTATTGACAAATCTAACCACTTGCATGAAAGACTTTTCACTACTGTATTTTGTAATCGGTCTCCAAGATTAAACATTGACTGACAACAGAAAGGGGGATCTGGAGCTCACTGATGTTACTATCACCTTCAAGAGGCTTCTCTTCAGACTCACTGTGACCAGCATTCTGAACAAATGAAGTAGAATTTTCTTCGTAATCGTGAAGTTTAATGTTTCTCATTTAATAATAATTTTTCTTGTAATGTAAGAAGATGGCTTAAAGCAAGCAAAATCACCTCTGATGTGTTCAGAGCCTGAGCATTTTCTCAATTAGAGTGCTGTATTTCAGCACCAGCCCTGGAACCTTGTCAGGGTCCCCTGCTGGTATGTGCATGAGGTGCATGTGATTTACAATAATTTCTTAGCAACAACATTTCTATGAATTGATAAATTACTGCACATTTATTCTGCTTAAAAATTATGTCCTTTGACAGTGCTCTGTAGGAAACGTCTCAGCAAGAAGCAGAAACACACACTTGAAAAATGGAATATAGTTTCAGACCAAAGCAGACCGATTTTTTAGTCTCAACACTAAAGAGGTAAGCTGTAGTAAGTATTAAATACTTTGTAAGCTGCACACATTAACCATTGCAACACCCCGTTATTGTTACTGCTATGTCAGTATAACACACTTACAGCAGTCAGTAGGGCCTACCTGTGGTACAGATCCTGTAGCTAGAACACCGTTAAAAAGTGGGCCAGAGTGATGCAAATCTAGAGCCCCTGATCTACGTTGTTGATGGTGTCAAGAAAAGTGACTTGAGCAAAAGATGCTCTCATCTGACTCTATGAAGAGTTAGATTACTCTTTCTATAGCAAACTCTAATTGTTCATCAGGCCTAAAACCTTAGAAGTTCTATAAAAATGGAAGTGGAGGTTGGATGATTTCAGAGGGACAACTGAGTTGTCAGTTAAAAGCTGACAGTCCCCATGTACCCAAATCCATCCTTCATATGCAGATGTTGTGAGCAAGATGAGCTGTTCCCTCTGATGAAGATAATTTCACCAAGACTTTCATAAAGGTACAAATAGCAGTTTTAAACCTTTTGAGAACCCATAGTTAGTGTTTTAAAGTTGCTGTCAAATATGTGTACAAGCTCCGGGTCTTTGTTTCTAATAGCAGAATGAGTCTTAACACATGGCCTGAAGAAAAGCCCCTTCCACTTTTTGGCCGTGTCTTTTGCCAAATCAGATGAAATTCAGTGCCTCATCTAAAAAGAAGAAATAGAAGCAGAAGTTAAGGAGAGAGTGAATTCCTTCAGATAACTGTTTGAATGCAATGACAAAGACTAAACATGGAACCCAAATCTCCTGACCTTCAGACAGCTATCATAATGCTGCCTGACATCATCCCTTCATTCTGTTTGCTTTCAAGAATCACTCTTTCAGCTTTGCCGTCTAACAGGTTGTTAATAGGTACTTGCTTTTGTATCAGTGACTGAGGAAAGCATGAAGATGTAGTACTGAAGCAGTTGTCTGTTTATAAAATATCAGAGCACAATACCTATAGAGATAGTATGCATTGCAGATGCACTATATAAAAAAGAGAAAAAATACCCTAACAGAGGTTTGTCTGAGACTTTCAGGGAAGTGATCTAGCACTTGTGAAAATTCTTCTGCCCCCACCAATCTCATTTCAAATAGCCAAGCTATCCATATGTCCCTGAGCTTGGTGATAACACTCTTGGGTGCACTAACAATGATTGCTGAAGTCAGAGATGATCAACATATCCCGTATGCCTCTTAGAGCAGCAGCAGATGTTTCTGGCTTTCGAATGGTAGGGGAATTACTGACTAGGAAGCCTGCATTGTGGTTAGCTTTTTTGTTTTCCCCATTTTTCCCATTCTGTAGTATCGACCAAGGTTTTTTTTTTTCTCAGTTATTTATTGGTTAATATTTGAATTGATTTAGCTACCTTAGAACAACTCTTTACAATACGTTATCACATGGTTATTGGTTCCCTACACATGGACCTTGGTTTACCCAGAGGCAGAGAATGGAGAAGGTGTAGTAAATGGTCCTCTTCAGTTTGTGACACAATCTTAAACCTTTTGATTATCAGAGCTGGGGTTAACGCTCTGATGGAATCTCTTTTGCGGTATAAACCTTTCCACTAATGGCAAGCAAGCTGAGACAATAAGACAGAATTCCTCTTGGAATTACCCAAAATCTCTGGTACAATCTGAATGAGGTACTTTTCAATATACAGGTAACAGACAGTGTGTAGCGGTGGAAGGCATGACTCATCCCACTGTTTTCCCTTGGTGTGAAAGGTTCATGCAATAGCCATGGTGCAGTAGTTCGTGTGTGGTGCACTTTGCTGTATTTCCCATATGCTGTTCTGTCTGAGTTAGGTAGAAACTTGATACCTGAAATATGCTTCTCAGTATTGGAGTAGATGATATCCTTTTATGGAAGTACTTATGAAAGCATAAGTATGGCAGAACTGGGAAAGTAGTTTATATATGATGGCATTTCTCTCATTTAGGATTTGTGGGAGAAAGAAGGGCTTTCAGCTTGGCTTCACAAGGCTCAGGACAAGATGGCACTAGGAAGTTGGAATATATTTCAGAAATTATTTACATAATTTTCACATTGGTTTACAGTTACTATTGTCTCTTTTTTAATGCATTGTTACTGAAAGCTCGTAACAAATCAGCTCTCAGTTTCCAAACTCCTACAAAATTAACTCCAATGGAGGATAAGCACTTCCCTGATACTGTTCAGCTGATGGCACTTTTGCTGAATGCAGAATGCATGTGTGACTATCTTCTGCTGAAAATGAAGAGTAACTCCACTGATGACATCACAACCTAAATGTCATTTATATTACTCTGTTTCTTTTTTTTTTTTTTTTTTTTTTCTGGGCAGAGGAGTATGTAAATGCTGTAAGAAATATAAATGTGCTAGTGAGTCCAACACATTATTTTTCCCAGGATTTGTTATTTGCATTAAGGTATAACATATTACTAATGCTACAGAAATCATTAGCTCAGTTTCTCCATTCAGATAAATCCCAAGAGATTAGAGTAAAATCTCACAGCTGTCCATTAAACAGCAGGAAACATATGGTTACAGAAATATATCTTGATAAGTTTATTTTTTAAAGACACTGAAATGAAAATGATTCTTTTAGATGTATTCCCATTTTATCCACATATACTTTTACTTTTCTTAAAATGCTCATACAGTAGAATCTTCCTCCTACAATGTTTTGGATTTTGTGAACAAACTTGACATCAAGAAAATTACTGTGTAATGACTAAGTAGCTTCTGTCCATCCTGATTTATTTCTGAAACACAAGGAAAACATCGCAGATGCATGCTACATTGTTCAGAGAACATACATATGCATTTAAGTCACTTACATTATAAGTTTTAGTGATATAATTGTGAAATATGTTCTTTTTACATTCCTAATTATGGATCAGAACAGATGGCAAAGACTTACTTCAAAGTAATATATATCCATTAAAATAAATGATGTTGCCAACCATTCATCAGTGATAGAAGCGTTTACTACTTCCTTGGAATATAATTAGGCACTACTCTGGACTGCAAAAAATTGAAATAATTTCAAAGTTTATTTTCTGTAGTAATTTACAGTCAAAATTAGTTAGAAATCTGTTTGAAAGCTTGCGTAGTCAGGTGCAACACACTTAACCAGGGCTTGTCATTTGACAGCATAAGTTGCAGGGAATGTAACTGAGCAAGGACTACGAGTGGCATTTATTTTGTCTCTCTGTGTGACTCATCATGTTTACACCATTGTAAGTAATTGAAAGCTAAACTCTTCCTTGGAGTAACAGGTTGCAGGAAGGATGCGTACTGTGATGGACTCTCAGAAAAAGATTCTGGACAGTCCAGTCCTGAGGCAGTGCTGGGAAGGATCCCTTCTGTACCTGTTGGAAGGGCAGAGTTGCCAGTACTGGTAGTCTGGCACACTTTGCTCAGTGCAGGGGAGTGGTGTACTGGACTACAAGTCTTCCAAATCACAGTTTATGTAGCATCACTGACTGATCAACATTCACAGTGTGCAGGCAGACTGCCTTGTTGCTGTTGTGCTCCTGTTTAAGATGGCAACAAGCAGTTCAGGTGACATGCTGTGCAGGGATGCCAAAACCTTTCTCCCTGAAGACGTGATGGAGTTAAATAGGTGCCTCTGAAAAGTGATCCAGAAGCCCTGAGAAAAATGCCAGTCACTTTAACTAACTTTATAAACAGCTTTGTTTTGGCAGTTCAATAAAGATAATTTTATTCCTTCATTTCTTGATGTTAGTAACAGGTATTTACATTTAATTTAAGTGCTGTACAGCTCAATGTTTTCTTAAAGTGCACAAGATCAAGGATTTTACCTGCCTCTTCCACTTGGGCAAAAGGCTAAAACAAAGCCCCTGAGCCTGAAGCTACAGCCACTCTAGCAAATTAAACAGTCCCAAGGAATGTTCCCAGGCCCTAGAGCTCGAATTTTTTACATCATTAAATTGCTAGTACACTCCACAGCACGGTTATGGCTTGAACTAAATATCATTTTCCTAAGCAATTCCTGGGCAAAGGACAGACATTTGCATGGGCCAGTCAAACTGTCACAGCAGGGTATCTGCATGCAGTGTCTTCTTGTGGGGGCTAGGAAAGGTTGCTGATCTCTGCCTTGGTCTGCCTGCAGCACCAGGGAAAGATTTCTGTGTATTTACTCGGCCTGTATAGGTAGTTAAGTTAAATTATCTGGCCTTAGCTACCAAACTGCAGAGAACACAGAAAAATAATACAAAAAAAAAGAACCTTAGGTAAGCAAGAGGATAATTTGTTGGCATTTATAATACAGTGATCTGTGGGAGCTCCAGTCAGAAGCTCCAGTCAGGAGTAGCACAGCAACCTACCACTTTTCCTTTGACTCCAAATGCACACAACAATCAGCTTGTGCATGTTCGTGGTGAAACTGCTTTTGGGCCTAGGGCAAGTTGTAGTTTGCACTCAGACCCTGTATATTTGGTATAAATAGTCTTGTCTTAAACACGCGTCTGAAATAATCTGTAGATAACAATTATTTTTTCCAAGCTGGCTGCTCATATGCATGGCTGGAACTAATGAACAAGCTTGAATGCAAGACTGTCTGTGACATGATTATAAAGAGATCCTTCTGTATTTAAAGTACAACCTGAGTATAAACACAGTTTTCTGCATTCTGGAAGTGATTTAGATACTGTACATCACTAGCTCCCTGAACTTTACATAATTATTGCATTGTAGAATGACTGCTGGGATATTTTCTTGGGTTATGGGATTTTTGTTTGGTCACACTGTGGTGATATTTGCTTTCTCTTAACAATATGAAGGCACCTTGTTTTTGCAAAAACATGATTGCAGGAATTCTAAATCTTCTGTCTAAGTAGGACTAATTACTAAAATGAATCAAAGCCCTT
Source organism: Pezoporus wallicus (assembly GCF_028554395.1). Classification (NCBI taxonomy): domain Eukaryota; kingdom Metazoa; phylum Chordata; class Aves; order Psittaciformes; family Psittacidae; genus Pezoporus; species Pezoporus wallicus. Next base: position 981,507 of record NW_026639746.1, read on the forward strand.
TCTGCTAATGCAGTACTAATGTAAATCCTCCACCACCTAATCAGGAAGAGTTTTGCTATGGTTTCAGTGCTTGAAGGATCAGTAAAAAATAATAATAAATCCATGGTTTTAATTATTCAATTGCATATTAATTATAGACAAGAGGGGTAATAGACACGAGGCAAAGCCAATGAGTTTAACGTGACACCTAGTCATTATTGAGAAATCTGTTATTAATATTCTTAAATTTCCATAGAAACCCATGGAGACTTCTGAAAAAAAGTTTCCCACAGCTTTCAGGGTTGGATACTCTTAATAAAAAAAAAAACAGAATACAATATAATAGAATAAAACTGAATACAGTGCAACACAATACATTACAGTACAATGCAAAATGCAATAGAATGAAATAAGATGTAACATGACATGGTACAATACAATAAATATAACACAATACAATGCAATGCAATGCAATACAGCACACAACTTAGGTCATATGAATTTCTATTTAATCACTCTGCTGGAATTGCTGAATTGGTAGGAGTGTTTTCTGTACCATCTTGGGTGTTTCTCTTGATTTAAACTGGCTTCAGAAATGCTTTGAAAAGCTAACTATGAAAAGATTTTCTTGACATAGGAAATTTAATGCCACTCAGATGGAATAAGTCTCCCAGATCTGCATGTGAATCTTCCCTTTTGTGCAGACATGTGCAAAACTGAACTCAACAGTCTCTTGAAAACCTCTTTTTTCCCATTCTTAGTCTCTGCAGATGTCTTCTGGAGAGCAGTCTGACTCTTTTCTGTTGGCTGATGATCCATATTATGTAGACATATACTTGAGGTAAATATCATTTCTTATATATATAATTTCTTATCCTGCTGTCCACGTTTGGGGCAGAAAAGTCAATATCCTTGTCAGCAAAGCTAGTAATTTTTTTATTCCATTTGTCTTTCTGTACAGTTTGACATTGGGGAAATCTTGACAGATTGGTATTGTGGAAAGCTTGCATGGAGCAGAGCTGCAGTTTAGGGAAAAAGAATCTATTTCCACAAAGGAATAAGCCCTATTCTCACAAAAAATGCTGTGGGAACAGAAAAATAAGGAGGTCAATTTTTATGACAGAGTTCTTCTTTGACTCCCCTTCCATTGTTTATCAATTCAGAAATAAATATGGATCATGCATTCCTGTGACATATTGTACATCCAGAATGCTTCTTTACCAGGTCTTTTAAATACTTAACATGTATACATATATCCTATACTCCACAGCCAGTGATTATGCTTCAGCTTTGGAACAGTTACTGATTTTGATTAGATGCATCTGTGCATTTCTACTTTGCCTTTAGTACTTCTTTCTACGCTTTAGGAATGCCAAAGAACTTTGGCTGCTTTGGTCACTCTTCTCAGAGAGTATGTTCACTGAAAGGCAGATTTACCATACCTAAGGGCAGAAGTTTATTGCAAGGTGGAAAGAAGAAATTTATAATACTGTCTGCATCACAATAGTCCCTGTTTTGAGCAATACTTTCTCAGAAAACTCTTTGGAAGAGAATTGCAGAAATGCTAGACAAAAAAATTTAAAAACATTATTAAATTTTTGTGTTCTGTTATCATCATATGTGAGCTGTTCTGTATTATTTGGTGTACCTAACAAACTGCCCAGATCACTCCTGACCTGTGTGTGTGGGTTCTCAACAGACAGCCCTTGTGCAGACGGCGAATGCCGCCTACCTTGCTTGCAGCTTGTGTGGTTTGTTATGATGTTTGTCTTTATGTTTGTGTCATAATTCCTACATACAAAGGGGGAAATCTTAGCATTTCAAGTTAACTGTTGTTCCCAGAATCACAGTTTGTACTGAGATTTTTATCAAGCCAGACAGAAGAATCAGATGGAGGTAGGTTCAAAGGCATCAGCTTTGCATTAAAAACAGAGAACATCAAAAATCCATAGTGGCAAATAGCGTCATCAAGAAGTGCACTACACAACTGAAATTAATTACTGCTTATATTGATTTTAATGGCAGAACATGTCAGCTGGCAAACAGTAGAACACTGTCCTGCAACACACTGCTCAATTATTACTGTGAAATACAGTAAAGAAAATACTGGATTAACTTTGGTGTCTGTTTACGTTCAGACAGTACAATTCAAACTGTGACCTACAAATCAGAGATTCACTAGATAGTTCGATATGTCAATAAAGGACCACAGTGACTTTTATTTCTAGACTGTGAGAGAAGTATTCAAAGTGCTGCCACTGAGGAGTTCTTCAACTCTGGTATGAATCAGTGATTCCAGGTGATTTCTTTCAGAAAAGTGCTTATATATGATCAGAATCTCATCATAACTACATTTGACAAGTAAGTTTGTTTCAGGTGTGCTCAAATAAAACTAAGCCTCTCCCAGGAAAAAGAATCTTTCATAAATATCATCCCTTTTAGCCCCTGATCTTGTCCTCAGCACAAGTAATATTTTTACAATGATTTCTTTCATGGTCCCTGAAGAAGCTCTGCTTTTTAGGATCTGAGTCAAACTGGCTCTGAAAATTAGTGATACTGTCTTGTTTATGTTGCTCACTTTGCTGTTTGCTTATGTACCCTTATATAGAAAATGTACCCTTATATGGAAAAAGTTTTGTTTCCTTGAACTGTCACTACTGCATCATCTTGAGCATTATATTAACTTAAAGAAGATGACAAGGAATGCAATGAGCTTGTAGATATATTCTGTCATTGACAGGGCAGCGAAAGATTAAACAATCAGTAAAATAATCTGAAGTCTGAAACCTGAAACTGTAGAATTCATAGCATACAGGAAAGCCTCATTTTCTTTAATAATGGTGTTACAGTTTTGTTTTTACCATGCAAACATCTGTGCTAACATGATGTCACAGAACGGCTGAGGTTGGCAGGGGCCTCTGGAGTTCATCTTGTGCAAACCCGCTGCTGAAGTAAGGTTATTTAGAATTGGTTGCCCAGGTCCATGTCCAGACAGATTCTGAGTATCTGCGAGGATGGAGGCTCCGCAACCTCTCTGGGGAAGTTGTGACATTCTGTATAATAACAGTGACTGAGATCTAGTGAGTGCCAAACAACTACCTGACTGTTTATGAGCAAATGAGATGAGAACATAGCAGGCTCCTCTGAGGAAGTCAAAGGAGCAGCAAGTGTAGTGTTGGTACACAAAGCCCAACAAACCAACTGATCATATCTCTGTCGTACATAGGTATTATTTAGAGTTTTACCCCCATGCCATTTTGGTATTGATAACTTTTTCCCGATTTAGTTGTAGTTTACTATGTTCCATGATTTTCTCCTCTCCTTTCTCCTGCTTCCTCTCAGGAGTGGATTTTGAAGGATGGTACCTTCTGTCTCTTAATGTTCTGAAAAAATTTTACTTGTCCTTTATAGTTATAATTTACGTACTTGGTGAGTATGAGGATCACTTGTGTTTAGGTTATTCTTTCTATGTTGATGTGGTCTCATATAATCAGCATTTTGTAATTTCAGAGAGGGTGGTTTGCTCCCCTCCATAAAGAGAATGGAGCTGCCTAGCCAATGTTTGCTACCAACCATAGTAAGATGGATTACATGTTTTGTCCTCTTTGGTTTTGCAGTAAAGAATACAATTGCTCTTTTGTTTAAGATGGAAGGAAATATACGTTTTTTCCTCTATGATGATTAACAGAAACTCTTCTTAAAGTTTTTAAAATATATATATTAGCAATATGATTCATATTAATAAAAGGAATCATTGTACTTGTAATATATTTGTATCTATTTTGGTATAATACTAAATTTTAAAAGTACTTGTCTATATTTTCAACATTCCTGTGATCGTTTATAGCAGATAGATAAAATATTACACCTATGACATATTTACTGAAATTGGTGAGTAGTTTAGATCTTTTTTTTTTAATGGCTCTTATACTAACGCTGTCAATTTTTTCTGTATACCTCTAAAAACTGAGCATATATGCTGAGGAAACTCAGTGTGCTTTACATGAAATTAAATTTATCCCTTGCATAACTGAGTTGAATCACAGACAATGAACTCTGCCACACAGGGAAAACAGAGGTACTAAAATTCTCAAGTAAGTGTGATTCTGGAGATGAGCAAACAAAGCTCAAAGTCATCATCATCATCATCATCATCATCATCATCATCATGGCTTGACTTCGCAAAGACAAACCAGCAAAACTTTTTCCCAGAAGAAAACAAGCTAGATCCTTTAAAATCATTAAAGAAACTCTCTGTATGTAAAAGGATTGCCTGTTTATGTGTTGTCTTAGTATGGCCGATCAGTAGTAGCACAAATATTTAATAATTTGTCAATTTAAAATCTAATGGAAAAAGCTCAGAAATGGCAAAAGACCCAACAACAACTATTTGGTTAAAAACAAAACAAACCCCTGAAAACCCAGGCATGATGTTTCTTTCCTACCCTATTTTCCACATACGTATAGATATCATCGACTGCTGATGTTATTAGACTTTGTGCTGACTCTGTGTCTGCAGTAGGAATACTGGCAGGCAGCACTGTATCAGCAGTCTGAAATGACATACAGACAACTATAAAAATGAGTGCCTACTCTTAGGTGCAAGTTTATTTATTATGGGAAAGCTGTAACACAAAGGGTACATGACCTTATGGATACATTTGATAGGGTTTTGTAGTCTTTCACTATGTAGACTTGCACTCTATTTAAAAGGAAGGTTAGAAGCAAGTTTGACAATGCATGTTGATAATGATTCACTTTACATGAAGCACCTGGTCAAACTCAGAGAAGACTGGTGTTCAAATTAATCTAGCATGAGAAAGGATCAAGCTATCTCTGTGTGTAAGGTATTTAGCTAGGAATAAACAAAGCTAAAGAGCAGGTTCTTAAGAGTTTCTCAATCTATTTAAATAACATAAAGACCACACTAAAGTGCTGTGAGTAGTCTTAAACACTCAGTGCTTAATCTGGAGTGTACTGCATTTAATGAAAAGATACTACTTGCTGTCAGTGGGTTTGAAAACATTTCCTTGAAATCATTAAGCCAAATCTGAATGGCTTATTCCCACTGTGGTATGACCAGTCCAGATTTTGCATTCTTCTATACCTAACGTTATGAGAGAATCTGCTCATGCAAGTCTCAGTGCCTAACAAATGGAAACAAAAGGGCAAATTCAGTCATGATGTAAAGAGAACTGAGAGGTGAGGGCAGGTAGAGATTAGAACAGCTATGTGAAAGGGAAATAGTCATCTATCTCAGACGCTGCTGTGGGAGGATGACCAAAGAATTTCCACTCCTCTTAGTGAATTTATATTAAATGAAAAATATTGTATTTAAATATACTTCATAGGGAGGAATGAAGGGTCAGGACTCTCAGGACTAGAATACTTTTTATGCACATAATAGGTTGTACTTTGGGGCTCAAGGGCTAAGTCTGCAGTGCTCTTGAGCTAGTCCCATGGGTTGGCTAGTCCCACAGGTGTCCTAGAGTGTCATACTCTTAAGAACTGGCTCTGCATATAGTGTTTGCAAATCCCACATATCTGAAAATATGGGGACCCTTCCAGGATAGACATTGGCTGTCTTATCAGCACAGCATGATCACATGGCATCATTTGGTTTGACAGTACATGAAAGTGGCGCAAGCAGCATGTAACTGCAGGAGAGACGTTTCCCCCTTAATATACCACATGCTTCAAACCCAGTTCAAAGAATATACCTGGTAAAAACAGGGTAGTTGCAATGAAAATGACCTGTAGTCTAGTCTTGAGCCTGCCATTAAAATACAGACCTAAACTTGATACGCCTTCTGCCTATCTCACATCCCACCTTTCTAGGCTTTATGAACAGGAGAGTGGATCCATGCTAAAGTGCTAGAGATTATCAGTGGAGTTCTTCAACTGTATCAGTCCGCAAGCAGAGGCTTAGATGTACCTCATCTGAGCAATATACAACCCTGAACTCAGGAGAAAGTTTGGAAGAGTGCCTGCACAAATTGTGAATTATTAATCAGATTTTGACAAAAATATTGTAAGATTTTTAATAGATGGTGCATTTTATTAATAAATAGTAATTTTAAATATATGCTGGATATACTGGAGATAGTCCATCAAAGGGCCATGAAGATAATTTTGGGACTGGAATATCTCTTCTATGGGAAAAACAGTGAGATCTGGGACTGTTTAGCCTGGAGAAGGCTCAGGGGAGGAAGGTATTAATATATGTAAATGCCTGAAGGGAGACTGTGAAGCAAATGGAGCCAGGCTTCTTTAGTGGTGCCCAGTGACAGAACAAGTTGCAATGAGTGTGAACAGAAACCCAGGAGGCTCTGTCTGAACATGAGACACCTTTTTACTGTGAGCGTAGCCGAGCACTGGATATGGTCATATTTATATTGTAATTTCACTGTGGAAATAGAGAAGTGTGGTTTCATAGTCTTCTCCTTTAAATGCATATACAAAAATAAAAGATAAGGATGCATTACTTAACAATGGTAGTTCCAAAATTTAAGTATTAGTTTCCAGTGGAATCAGAAAGACAAAACTAAACTCGTTATAAATGAATCAACTCAGTTACATTTTTCTCCGTCTATATTTATGTCTTTAGAAGAGTCTGTTTCTGCCATTGTTTCACTGTTTCATTGTTTCATTTATCTCATCTGTTCCTACCCCATTTGGAAGTGTAGTAAGAACAGCGGATTTCTCTGTACAATTGATTAGTTGAAAGCCTGGCATTTCTGAATTTTCACGTGCCTTATCAGGTGGTTTGTTGGTTTTTTTTTTAATTACATTTCTCAAGGAAATGTTATACTAAAATGACTAAATTCCATAAGACAGTAAACTGAATGATTGAGCTGAACGAACAAAGGAGCAAATTATATAGTAGGTTAATAACACTCCAAAAACATGGGTGAAAAGCTAAAGCAGGAGTGGAATGTTAATCAGAAGCTGCTCTCTAACCAACAGTTATATATGTTTGTGAAAAGTACTACTTTTACATTACATAAAATCCCTTCTTTTTTTTTTTTGCAGTAGCAGCAGCAATGATTTCTTAATGTTTAATTCTTACCGAGCAAGTGAAATATTTGATCCATAACAAGCCATTATTGAGTGTGAAGGAACTAAATACAGAATGTATTTCATGCCGTGAGTACTACTGTATCTAAGAGGCTCTGAATATGAATCCATGCTTACACAAGGGTGTGGCTGTATATGGCAATTTGAGGCAATTTGGCATTTCCCTCCATGTCAATAGTGTACTGCTTGTTTCTAGCAGACAAGTGTCTGCGCTGCAGAAACCACCATAACATCTTGCTGTAACTGACCCCCTTGTTGGCAGCGGCAGCAGAGTGCAAGAGGGGAACCAAAGTGGAGATAATTAACCTGGCTCCACAGAGGTTGGGCCTGGGAAATGTTTGTGGGGTAGCATCTACTAGAGCTGACTGGGCTGTAGTTAGCATAAAGGTTTCATACAGAAGACTTCCACCACTGAAGTTATCCTTCTGGTCCCTTTCAAGAAATCTGAAGTAACCTATTTATTTCTTAACAGACATAACATTGCTGGTGCTATACTGGAGGCCATGGATTAAAAGTCTTAACTATTGCAAAGTCAGCTGGGAGGTTTTGTAGCATTCTCACTTGTGGCTAGTACAGCAAAATTCTGTAAAAAAACAAAGAAAATTCCAGTTAACATCTTTTGCTGACAGAGTTCCAGAAACCCCTGTGCCAGTCACAGCACACACATGGCGCAGGAGGTAGTATTTACCCTGATACAAAAGACAGGCAAAAGATGGTGGTGGGAAAACAGGGCACTAGACAGTGGAGTTGCTGAAGATCATCCAGAGTATTTTTTGGAGGGCTGAGAAGAAAGCATGGGTTTACTGACTGCTACTGTAGTTTCATACCTACTAGATTATGGGATTTTCATGCACTTCCCATAATGGTATCACATTAATGGTCTGCATATTCTGCATATTCCTTCTTTATCACTCAATAGTCCCAACATATTCTGTATATGTCATGGTTAGTGAATAGAGAGCGACAATATTAACAGGTTAGATCCAAAGTCCACCAACATGAGTATATCCCCAAAAATGCTGAATGGAGTTTATTATAAACTAAAAGAGGACAAGTGTGCATGTCCTTCAACAGATGAAAGGAAATAGGATTTTTTAATCAAGAGCAATAAATAAAGTTTATCATTCCTTAATGGTTTGTTTTGGTTTTTTTTTTTTAGTGGAAAAATTGTGAATTCCCAACATCCTTGCCTTGGCAGGAAAGCCTTTGTTCCCCAAGGTACAGGGTCCTTGGGAACTCATGAGGACTGGACTCCTCTCTATAAATTTCTGAGGACCTCATACAAAAACCTTGGGAACAGAGCCCAGATTGTTGAGGGTTTGCAGTTTTTCAAGTTGCTTTGGTTTGCCAGCTGAATTTTGCCTTTTGAAAACCTTCCAAGTTACTAGTAAGAAGGTGGGTGGGTTTTCAGAAACCGTGCAGGAAATCTGAGGAATGTTTTGATTTCACTGAACTAGCATTTTCTAAGGGAATAAAATTGCTACATAGGAATGTTTCTGATCAATTTGTTTATGATTCCCAATACTAATGCAAAGTAGTTTGGATTTGATTTTTACAGCATTACAGACGTAATGTGACTGTGGGTGTGTGTTTACACATTGCATAGAGGATAGATATACACTGTTTCAAAATGTCATGTTTACAAAGGCCATGTCATGCTTCCGTAGCGCCAGCTGGGCTTGAAGAGTGATATGACTACAATGCCATCAGTCGTCATACCACTTCACATCCATAGGCTGATCCAGAAAGACATTTTTTGGTTATTATTTGTTATTAGCATGTACATTACCAATCATTGCAAAAATACACATTGGCCTTCACTAAAGTCAGTGACTATATGAAAGTAATTAATAAAGAAATAGTATTCTTAGGAATGGGAACTGTCAATGTTGCTTTCCTTTTTGATTTATATGAGTAGTATCATACATGATTATTGTAATAAATTATGTTAATGGAAAATTTGTACTATTTAAGTGTACCTCTAACTAGTTCAGTCTGAAAGAGATAAATATGTCAAGAAACGATACTAATTTCCTCCCCTAAATATGAAAAGATGTAAAGATATGATTTAAAATGTCACACTTGCAATCAGAGCAAAAACACCACAATCAGGAATCTGCAATAAATATTTACATAATGTTTTTTGAAGACAGAGACAGTGCAAACATATTTCAAGCAGACTAAACATGTCTGGAATAAATTCTAAAAATAATTTCCTCTGAAGATAGGTTAATTATTGTTTTATAGTGCAGGGTTACTCCTAACAAAGTCTTTCCTGACTTTGAACTTCTAATGTAGAGCTTTTAGATAAGCAAGTGGTTTACTGTAGCGCACACATATCTGAAAGCTGAGAAGACATAAGAGTAAAACCCAGATGCTGTGGGTTATACATCTTAGTGCAAGTCAAAGAGGCATATCACAGAGAGTGTGTGTGGTGGGAAAGGTGTCATTATGTTATTTCCAGTTTTGGACTACTGTTAGGGGTGAGAAACATCTGAGATGTCACAGAGCCAAAACTCGTACATGAGGCTGTACAGCACAAGTGCTCTGTGGCGTTGCTGAAAGCAGGGAAGGCAGGGAAACCTCCTCTGCCATGGGGGGGAGAGCTCAGGGGACAGAAGGAAGCATGTGGGGAAACCCAGCACCCTGCTTCTGCAGTGGGAGTTCTTCAGTGCCTCAGGGACTCCTTATGGCTCATGTATGTCACAGGAGATGTGCCTGGCCTGTTTGCTTAGAGACCATATCACTGGTTTCATCAGTCAGTTAATGTACTTTTGCAAGCTAATAATTCTTTTCTTAGAAATAAATAAATCAGTCAATCATGGCTGGTAAACCTCCTGAAAATATTTTCTGGTCATATTCAAAGTCTTATACCTGGTGCCTGCCGATGTCACAGAAATACATTCCTTTGTGATTTCCTATTCAAACCTGTCATCCCCTGCAGAACTATGACAACATCTGCCATAAGATAGTGCAGTTCTCCATCGTTCAGTGATTTTGATGCCATCTGGCATGAAAAAAGGGATGGAAGCATTCCTTCACGTTAAAATGTCTGGGCAATCCTTGTTAGCAGGTGTGCTGCTCATTTTTTTTACTGTAATTGCCTATGACGTTGCAGAAGACCTTCCTGACATAAGGTGGCTTGTCTGCTGTAGAGAGTTGGCTTTCTATCTCCCTGTCTTGATTTTACTCCTCTTTATGGTGCTTGTGTGAGTGAGTTTCATCCTGAGTAGAGCTGGAAAAAGTGGAGCATTGTCAGCAAGTTTTCAGTTATTAAATTAACAGCTTCTGTTATAAGTACATCGCAGCTGGGTCTTGAGAAACAGGCTGTGCTGCCAGACCTGGAGCAGGAGAATGAATCCATAATACAGAAACTGACAAATCGAAGGTCTTGCTTTGAAGCTGTTTGTTAATCTTGGCAACAAGAATAAAGTAGATTTGACCTTCAGACCAGCTGGGTGGTTGTATTGATGGGGATAGAGGTTTCAGATAGAGGCCAGTTAGCAGCTGAGCCAAGGAGTGGTATTTCCAAAGGTGCATGGGAAAAGCAAACTTGGAGAGATACATGAGGAAAGGAAACTGAAATCTTGGTCTACTGGCCTTCAAAATGAGAAGAGAGCTTGCAATGGGCTTTAGTGGCCTGTGTCTAATGCCTCATAGGCAACAGAGAGAGGTCATGGATACTGATGCAGAGATTCTTCATTTGCAGCAGAGCTGGGAAGTGCGTCGTGTGCTTTGGAGCTAACACAGCATTGAAGGGAATGAGGTTCTGGTTTCCAGGCTAGGACGTGGGAGATAGAAAAAAAAAATGAGTTTTACTAATTTGCTTCTTAATTGCTCATTGTATGTTTTTAAAAGGGGTGGTTAAGAGATAAAGAAAAATGAGTAAAATAGCTCATAACTTGTGCTAAGATCTGTGATGCATTTATATAAAATCTTCTCACCCCTATTATTTTTCTAAATCCTTGTAACAAAGGCTGAGCCCAGTTGCACAAAATCAGATAAAAGATCAAAATTGTATCTTATGTAATTTTTAAAGTCACTTTAAATAGCAATTTTTTTGAAAAAATATCTTGTCTACAAGAAAAAACAACCACAGGAACCCCAAATGCACATTTTAATCAATTATAAAACCATACAAACAAGCAATGAGTCACTGAACTGTTTGTCATGTGATTTTTTTAATACAAAAAAGTAGTTGGTAAAGATGACTTTAACAATTATTTTAGAAACTAAATTGAAATATATTTCCATAGATAACTGTTGCTGATGTAAGTTTCACTTATTGATATGAGATTGTAATATAAGCATTTTCATTATTTTTGAGATTGTAGTAAAGCATCAATATTTTTATTATTCATCTATGTAACTGTTTTTTTTCTATTAGATTAAGCAATATAATCTTATTTTTCATATTAATTTTTGTTAAGTAAGACATCCTCTTAGAAATAATTTTTTCAAAAGATTAAATAATATTTTTCTTCTCTGATACTTTGCTCAAAGGCAAACAGAATTTTCTGTGTCTCTTTTCTTTATATCTGTAGCTTTTTCCATTACTGTTTTTAATTTGTAATGAGCAATATTTGTGCAGAGACATTTTGTCGTGAAGACAGCTGAGCTCTGCCAAACATTGTCCTACTAGCTCAAGCTAGAATTGCAAGAAAACATTCCAGGCTGTGCCGGTTTTGAGTCACCATTTATTGCAAGTAGTGATAAAATAACTTCTTTTGAGCTGGTATTGCATAACTCAGACTATTTCTCTACTTTTTTTTTTTTTTTTTCCCCCAAACCAGAATGATGATAACAGGTTTTCCCTCCAAAGTTTAGCTTCTCTTTTGGAAATACAATAAAATTATGAAAAAACAATTGTGTTATTATAAACGTTAAACAATCATTGTAGAATCAATTAGTAAATACAGGATGTCCGAATGACACAATAAAGGCACTGTTCATCCCTCTGCTGCTCTTAGCACTCTGGTCTTGAATTCCTTATTGAAGATACTGGGAATTTTGTATCAGTCGAGTAATTTAGGAATATGGCAGTACTTACATATAAGAGAGAATAAAATGTCCAAGGTACATAGATAGCTGGTTTAATACAAAGGCACTCTTACTGTTCTGCCTTTTTTTTTAGTATGTCCAATTGAAATGATAGTGGTTAGATAATTGCAATATGAAAGACCATTTAAAAGCTACCAACACTTTGACACTGGATGCAAAAAATCAGATATATTCCCAGAGTATTTGTAAAAGTATCAGAAAATAGATACTTGTCTCAAAAAGCTGGTCTACCTGCAGGTGATTTTCTATAAAAGACAGCTACTGAGAAAATCCAGGACTTTCTGTTGTGCAGAACTGACTAGTTTATAGTAGCAGTAGACGAGATTAACTAATATGGCATGAATCTGCTCTCAGGAGACCAGCTTCCCATTCATCTTCTTATGGTGTTGACACAGTGGTCAGTTGAAAGGATCTGCAGAGAGAACCCAAGCTCTTTGAAAAGTCAGTAATTACAAAGGAAGCAATTGCAATAGCTAAAGTTACATACTTTGAAATTGCTCAATTAACAGAATTGTCATCACAACTAAATGAAGCATTTTTAACTTTGATCTTGTCTTACTACTGAAGCAGTTTTTGTCTTAAGCTTGTGGTGCTTTACACAGAAATGTCCACTCAATAATATCAACATTTCTTGTGATACCATTAGGACTGAGAAAACAAAAGCAAAAATTTTTCATAGGGATTCAAACTTTTAAATTAATATTTTGGCCGCATTTGTTCCCACTTGTACTCATTTTTTGAGATCCTTTGAGATGGTCACTGGCAGAAGTTAATGGAAAGTAGAATATGGAATTGCCTCAGTGTTTATAGACATTATATTAAGGTTTTGGAAGTTCTGGCATATCAAGCCAATCAGAGAACAGATTATCTGCCTACTGAATGTGGAAACAAAGCCCTACAACTTTCCTTGCCCATAGTTAAAATATATGTTTGCAATATGTATGTATATTTGTCTGTAGATTTAAGCAATTTCAGCAAACTGAACAGCCTGGCATTGGATAAAGTTAGAATTGGCTTTCAAATGTATGTGTTTGAAAAAAATAAAAATTTGAAAAGGTGCATTGGATCTGGGTGGGATTGGAGTTCCAAGGATGTGACTGGATATCACCTGATCATAGGAAGTAGGGAATAAATCTTTTTTACTTTTCTTAACTTCCGTATGGCCTTTGCTTTTCTTTATTAACCTACCTTTATCTCAGTCTCTGAGGTCTTCAGCTTATTTTCTCTCCTTGTCCCCCTGAGGAGGGAGACTGAGAGAGTGGCTTGGTGGCACCTGATGGACAGCCAAGATCAACCCACCACAAAAGGAAAACACATTTTTACAGTGAATTATAAGTTGCTGTTCTAAACTTTATGATCACCATAAAAAGCATGGGACTTCCAATTCTTACAAAATTCCAAATCTTAAAGAGATCTTATTTCCTCTGCAGTCTTCTGTTTAAACAAAGGAGGTCTGGAGTTATAACTTGAAGAGAAGCAAAGCCAATTTGAGTTTATGAAGAGTCACAGGCAATATACAGGAGATAGGAGAGTCTGCAAAGGAGATCTGGCAATCCTGGAAGTCAGAACTGGGAGCTCTGGAAGGCTAAAGTCCTCAGAGCAGCCAGCCAGGAGAAATGAGAGTGTGAGGACAGGACACACATAGTAGTGCTGGAGGCTAGAGTTATTACCAATGTACTCTGCAGGAATTTTTATTACATGGAAAACACATTGTTCACTTTTCCACTTTTGTAGCCCCAAAGAGCCTTGATGGCTGAAAGTGCAAGTAAGTTCCACATACTGTCTTGATAAACTGAGAAACTGCTCTATTACCAAGAGCTCTTCATGCAGCATTACAAAAATGCCTTGAGTAGGATGCTCAGACCAATTGCAGCTTGACATACGTAGAATGAAGGCTTGGAGGCACAGATTTGCCTCCTTCAAGGAGAAGGCCCTGACCAATATGTATCGTAAGGCTTTTCATGTACTATGTTCTGAAAAAGTACAGTGATGAAGTCTGAGAAGCCCTACAGTTTGGGACTACTATTCCCATGTGGCTTGTAGACAAACACTTTACCGTAAAACCTGTGCCTTAAATAAATTTTGGCCAAAAATTTCTGAGCAGACTTATGAATTGATTCATAAGTTGGGAATGTAAGAGTTATGTGTGGAACAAATAATGAGATAGTAGACCAGCAGACAAGGAAAAAGTATGTTTAAGAAAATAAATAAATTTTGAGGTAAATCTCTAAGTAAGCCAAGACTGAAAATATGTTTAAGCTATGGATGTCATATTTCAGGCCTTGCTAGAAGCATCTACCAGGAAAGATAGCTCCACTGTTTCCTCATCTCATGCAATTTCTCGCTCCAGCCCATGGAATGTAACTCATTTTCATTGTGTTGGGGTTTTTTTGAACTGACACCAGCTCCCTGCTAGTTTTGAGGGCAGCTATACAAATCCTTACCACAGCCCAAGGGATACGCGATGCCATGAAACCAAAGCAGGCTGGTGGTAAGAAAAGGATGGGACCACCCTTTTCAGTCACAGCACTGTATCTTGCCATCTTAAACAGATCATGGAATTGGACTGTAAGAGGTGTTTCCCTCAGGACATAGACATGCTGTGGGATGAGGAAAACTTCAGTGTCTTGGTGCTTAAATGTTTCTGGAAGAGTTCACATATCTTCTGCTGGACTGAGACCGGTGTTGACAGAACAAAGTTGTATATTGCTTTTCCTCCAGTTGAGTTGTGCAAGCTGAAACACATGATATACGACCTCTTTTTTTTTGACTGAATCAGTTGATGTCTGATAGAGATGAACCAGGCTGCTGTGTGCAGAATTTTATTTGTATTATCTAGGGAAATAAAGAACATGGTTTGATATCTTATAGGTTAAAATACTAGGAAGTTGGTTTCTTCTCTGTTTCTCAAATTCATATTGTATTTACCATGCAAAATACCCAGAGTATATGGGAGCAGGTTTGTGTGGACAGAATGGTATGCCCTCTTATAAAAACTTGTTGTAATCTATAATTTGTGTGAAGATGTATGTTTATGTTTAGAATTAAATATCTAAATTTTAACATTTTGGCCTTATATAATAATCATGGTCTTCAATAAGTTTAGTGCCTTGGCTAGGGACATCATTATAAATGAACCTTTACACATTTCTAAGTCTTTTTATTAAGTGGATTATTTAAATATGACAAAATAAATAAAAAAGAAAAAAGGTCTGTAGTGGCAGCAAGTTATATTTTAGATGATAACCTAGTAACCACATTACTGACCTGCATTATGGTCTTCTTGGTTTTGCTGTGCAGATAGAGGCAAGATAGTCCTGCATGTGCCTCTCCTTCTCTTGCCATATTTTTGGTATGCCTTGCTTGTAGACTTCTCAGTGGAGATGCTATTTTACCACTGTGTGTATATAACAGTTGGCAAAATGGAGTTTGGCTTTTAGGTGGGGAATGTAAACATGAATAAATAATGCTAATACAATATAGTTTCTTGTCTGCATTATTTTCCAAGGGTTGGAGAATAATATCAGCTCATCAGGAGTCCTGCAGCTTTTTTTTTTGTGGAACACCGGCAGGATATGCAAGTAGGATTTGTAGATACCTGCAAAGGTGGCTGTAGCTGTCTAATAACCCCATATCAGCCCCAAATCATCTGTGTGTCATTCTCTGCAGTTCGGGAAAAGGGCATGCACAGCAATTTCTCAGAATCCTCATGAAGGATCTGTCCTATTAGATGCTAGTTTCCTAATTCACTAGCTAGTAAGCAGTACACTCATATGCATGAGAGAGATGTTTGCTGGGAAAATTACAGTTTCAAAATTAACAAGCTGGCTGCAGGAAAACCTTCAGTGCACTAGGTTAAAAAATGAAAGCAGTAAGTCAATGGGAAGGAGAATGAAAAGCTAGTGCAGTTGTAAAAACACTTTTTCCTCATTTAGCAGAAGGAGCTCAGCTGTTAGGCACAAGTAATGCACAAAACAGAAGTAGTTTCCTGTCCTAAAATAAGGCATCATGAGAACAAAAATAAATAATGACAGTTGCATAAACATTCATAAATGTGTAATAGTTCCTATTTCTTCAGAGAAAACTTACATTTTCTGAAAAAATATGTGCTTTATGTGCTTTCAAAACTTTTCACTGCAGAAAGCTTGATTAATTATTTCCAGGGAAGATTATAATTGCCTTTTCTGTTTTCTTACAAAGCCTATAATTTATTTTACAGGAATTTATGTTTTATACAGAATACCTCTTATTACCAATAGTTCTCCCCACAGCATAACTGGAAAAAAAGTTAACAGGCATAAAAATCAGAGGTAGACAAGCAGTTGCTGTTCTCTGCCATTGAACTGTCTGCTCTCCACATCAGAGTATATCAGGCTTTCTACAGAATGCTCCTAAGGGCTTGACACAGTGATTTGTTACTGGGAGTGGCATAAAAGTGCCAGTGATTCATTTCCTAAAATGCCCACACAGCAATGTTTTGGTCTTCCCTTGTCTCATTTCCTGATATTAATTCTATGTATTCCCTTTGTTAATTTTTCCCCATAAACTCTAAATAATACATATTCCACCCCACATACTCAGACTGCTGTTATGTCTCCATTAAATTGTTCCTGAGCCAGACTAAACTTTTAAAAATCTTTCTTAGTAAATTAGCACTTAATCATGTTGTTCTTTTCTGAACAATCCCTGCTTTGACAAAATCTTGCTGGCAATGTGGATGTAGGAACTGAATAAGCTGAGTCTCTTTTCACTATAGTTGCACAGGAGAGGAATTCTGTGCTTTCTCTGCCTCTGCTATGTGTATATGCCTAGGTAATCTTAGAATGTCATTTCTAGTGTTTTATAGCTCCAGCTGCTATAAACCATAAATGACTAGGCAATCCTTTCACAGTGAAGCAATGTGAAAGGATCTTCAAGACCAGAGAAGGGGAAAAAAAACCATGCAATGTACTTTAAGAAGTCATTTTTTCCATAAGTTATTATTTCAGTCAAATGGTTCCTGACCTTTGCCTCTGTTGCTGATGTTAATTTGTGATCCAGTGGTATCCACAATGTGCTTATGATTTTGAAAGGCAGAGTTAGAAATAGGAGCTGTCTGGGTCAGTGATTGGGTAATAAAAGATGAAACAATTAATCTCCTGGTTCAGATCAAATTTGGTGAAGTGCTGGTTCAGCTTGACCATTTTATTTAGGAATAATAGTAAGAGCTGAAGCTACTGTATACTCTGACTTGCAATGCAGAGGTACCAACTAGCTATATGTCACTGGACCTCTTCTGATTATGTAAGTGGCCAGCCGGCTTCTAGATGGCTCCTGTAGAGGCTTTTCCACTGGTCCACTGCCATTGCAAATGTGCCTTCATTTTTCTTTTCACTGCTGTTAAAGAGGATATGGCAAAGCTCAGCAAAGCCACAGAATAAAAGCATCTTCCATCCTCAGTGTAAGGAATAACCATTACAGCTCAAAAAATCTGAAAAGATTTAAGTAAGTGCTTAGAATCTTTTATATACTGTAAGCAGAAAATGTAGTTGCCCTCTTCAATTGGCAGATTGAATTCCCTTGGTAATGTAGTTGCATTTATATGATTTTATGGTGATGGCTGCTGAACAGAGCATTTTTTTTCCTGCCAACTTCCTTAATTCAAGAAGCAACATACTCTTAATGCAGATTTCTTTGATATACTGCAATATCTCACAAATCTCTCTCTAGGAATTTAAGTGTTCAGCAGTAAACCTGTTTTCTCAACTCTGAAATCACATGAAACATAACCTCCATCACTTTTCCAAACCCTGCAAATCCTAATGTATATCAAGAATAAAAAGCAGACAAGTTATTTTAATTGGAGGTTACATAATAATATTTTTTTTTCATTTAGACTTTTCTCCAGAATATAGGTATTCACTTCAGAACTTGAAATTATCTTTTTTTTTTTTTTTTGCATCTCAGTTAAATGAATATTGAATTCAGGGCAATAAAATGTTACACTAGTCCTCTGGCACTAGCATTTTCTAATATAATTGAAAATTGAGTTGTATATGGCATGAAATCTTACTATCATTGTAGATAATTGCAGTGATCTTACACTTTTGTCATAAAGCAAATATGCTAAAATAGGCTTAGATGACTTAGAGTGAAGCATAGTTGACCTTATTACATGGTTTCTTGAAGTGTGACAGCAGAGTAATACTTTCATGTGAGCAATGCAGATAGTAAAGGTCAAGGAATGTAGATGACAATAACAAATCTGACTTTCAGCACTGTAAAGTGAAAGCCATTAATGATAATGTATATTATTACAGCCAAGACTTAATGTAGGGCTTGAAACTATGCAATGTAATTTATTTGATTTATTTCAATTTACTCTTATTTTATTTGTGCACTTAAGAACGGTGATCGGTTATATAATGGAGAAGCAGGAGGATATGTTGTTTTGCACACTTTCTTTGTCTAAAAGGCAGTTTACCATTTTTTTTCCCCATGGTCTGTATTACTTTATGAAACAACAAAGCTAGAAAAGTATTTGCATTTTTTCTTTGTTTGGCATAGCTCAGATATACTTACTGTGATACAAAAAGCCTCCCGGCCTATATATTAGAAGTCATAGATGTAGAGGAAATTGACATTTTCTCAGAAATAGTTAAGGATGTTTTGCAGTAGTTGTGTTCTGAGGAGTAATGTCACTAGACATATTTTTATCTGAAGAAGAATGAAAGTAGGGGCTGGAATTTCTGAGAATATTTTGTTTTTCTTTTGTTTTAAAATAACTCAATAGACCTGGTCTAGTCTAGTGTCACCCTTGGAAGGAATGTTGCTCGTATGCATCCTAAGGACCCTGGCACACACCTCTGTGATTCTCCTTGGAGAAGCTTCAGGTGTTACAGCATCTCACAAGGTTTGTCTTGTCTCCCTGACAGAGGTTACCAGTGGAGTAGCCAGGGCGGTAGGATGGAGTATGGGTCTGTCAGTCAGCCATAACGCAGTTTTCTATCTGTCATTTTTAAGTAAGCCTGCCATAACTTGTTGCAGTGCTAGCAAAAATTAAGGCAGAAGTATTTAAATGTTTTAAGATAAACTGCCTCATGGCCTCATTTTGACTGAAACAATTATGCAACATTCATAGACACAGCTTTGCTGTCAGGACAGCAGTAAGTTTAGGATGGGAGTGATGAAGAGCGAGTGGGAGCAGACACCTACTCCAGTGGCACAAGAGAGGGTGTCCATCTACAGCCACGGAGTCCTTAGCTCATGGCTCTGTGCTCATTAATACCACAGATACCCACTCCTGGGTCATCAGGCAGTGCAGATTTGGGCCATTTAACACCTTTCAGATGGGCACTGCTGAATCAGCACATGATAGTTTTCAAGTGCAGGCAGCCTCCCATTGCAGGTTCCCCTGTAAGTTTCAACAAAATAATGAGGCTGGCTTTTCTCTGTGGCGAACCTATCCTGCTGCCTTGTAGGGGTGTTTTCATGGGGCTTCTGTTGGGGGTTTAGTTTTCTGAAATCAGTCAGCATCACATATATAGCATCTAATCATTACCTACATCTTGCTGCTGCAAGCTCAGTACATCATGTCTGTCTCCTCAGTAAGTGGTAACAGCTGCATGAATCTATGCTTGACAGTGGTTGAGCAGCTGCTGTATGCAACTGAGGCAATACTCCATGCTCTAGGGACGTGGTTCCCTCATCCCATGATTGACCACACACAGCAAAGGAGGGCGCATGTGGAGATGGAGTTGAATAAAGCTGAACTGGTTACCTTGCAAGAATTTATATGCATCCTCAGAGAGTTGTCCTTTGTACCAGTTGTGACATTGGTATCCACCTCCTTTTGAAGATCTTGATGTCTACTATTGACAATACAGGGATGCCATTTCCTTCTAAGATGATTACAATACTGTTTAGCTTGTTGAATTGTCTCATAGTGTAACAGCAGCAATAAAAGCAGCAGCAACCTATGTAGGGCCAAAAGACAATCCTTCTGTTCCTGAGAAGTGTCTGCAGAATGTCACTATACTACCTTAGGCTAAAGATCAGTTTCAATTTTTCAGCTTTTGAAGTATTTGCAGAAATCCCATACACAATCCATGAATTTTGAATATTAGACACAAGAATAAGCTTCAAACTACTCCAATTCACTTCATTTTACTGACTTCATTCCCCTCCTCCTCCCCCCCAGTTTTTATTCAAGCAATTCTGATCAGGAAAAACAGTGGTTGGTTCTTCTGTGAGTGTTTGCACATGATTTCTGCACAATGATAATGGTAAGCTGGAGGGGTGAAGGGAGAGGAAAAGGATGACATGGATCTTTAGGGTGAAAAGAGTACAAGGCATAGTTTTTGGCAAAGCTTCATCAAGACCACTGGACCAGGGCAGAGCACAAAAGTCCAGGTCCAAGAGTGTTGCAGTGGGTCTGCAGCATGGCTATCTGTGCTAGCCTGTATATTTGGCAGCATGCCCAGACCCTGGCTATGCTCCCAGGGAAAGAGAAAACCCGGAAAAAAAAAATCCCCAAAACAACAGGCACAAAGTAAACAACAAGCAGCCCTGGAAGCAAGTTCCCTTGCCTGAGGTGTGATCCTGGGATTGATGCTAGGGCTGTGGATTCAAAACCAGTTCTGCTACCACCAGTTCTTTGCTACCCAAGGACCTTCTCCCACCTTATCTCCCACAATAGCTTGATTAGCCTCAGATCCATGTGCTTCCTTCAAGGCAGCAAACTACTCTGGAATCTCAAATACTATTGTACTCCCAGCTATCTTTAGTATCCTAATTCAAGATACAGACAATTTTTGTGTAAAATAAACTAGTGATCACAAACTCTGTGCTATGAGAGTAAATTAAACATGTCTGGAAATGTTCTAGGTACCACAGCCAAGTACTAGCAAACAATTCACCTCCAGAAGAAGGCAGACAGGTGGTTTATTGGGAATTGTTGCTGACTAGTTACAGCTGCTAAATGACATCAGAGAATCTGGGGGGACTGTGGTAGCTGAACTGTGCCAAACCTGTGCTGGCAAATATTCTAACAGTTTACTACCACAGGAGGCTAAGTTCACAGGCAGGCCCTAGTGCAGTAGAACAGTCACATCTAGGGAGTTCAGTATTAGCCTTGTCTCCATTGTACCTACACGTAGAGCCTTGTTCTTGATTCTGTGGTGGTCTAGCTTCCTTTGGTGTCCATACTAATGCATTCATATAAAAATGATACAGTAAATTGAGTTATCCTTCATCTTATCTAGTCGATTCATTCTGCATATTGAACTTTTTGTACAGCGTCCCATCCACCTTCCTGGGACCGTTTTGAATGACAGTAGATGGGTTTTAGGCAAAAAATTTCAGAGTCAGCAGAATCTGAGGAAAATATCCAAAACAGAACCACTGGGGTTGCATTAACCTCTCCATAGTTTGTTCAAAGAACTCCAGTGTGTCTATGTGTGTAAGGATGCTTGACTGTGCTTTCGTTCAGGATGCTCTGTCTTTACCTAATTGTGTTATGCAAGCAATGATCCAGTGAAGCAGAATCCTGGCACAGAGCCTAACTGCAAAGCATTTAAGAGTGCAAAAAGTAGAAATAATATAATTTACTTTGCATTATTGGGAAGAACTTTTTCACTTTAAAGGGCTTTTATTGATTTGTAGAAGAAAGAGAGAGAAAACCTATATAAAGTCAGCTTCACATATATCATCTAACCCTTTTACTGATACTGAGTAGCTCAGTTCCAGTTTTCAATAGGATCACTCAGAGTAACAGACTACTGTCTCTTTTCGTAAGACTGGCAATATTGGATAAGGAAATAAAGAAATGCATTAAGAAATACATCTTTAAAATATGAAAAAGATACCTGCAGATTTTAATTAATTCTGTATGGCTAATATTATTACTTGGAGTGATTACACAGTGAACTCACATGCGCTATAATCTGTTTATTTTGAAGGGTTTACTGGTCCCTGCACAGAATTGAATTTCATTGTGCTGGAGTTGCTTGTTTGTTTGTAATTGAGTTTGTTCCTACTGTTCAAAAGTGACTTATCATTCAAGTCCAGTACTAGTTTTTCAGACTTCAGTCCTTATTCTGAGACTAGCACTGGAGTCTTATTTCTTGGCTCCAAGTGGTGAAAGAGAACATTCAGCTACCAACTAGCACATCTGCCTTCTCTGTGTGTTTGGATATTACAGTTACTGAGCTGGGCTTTGGAGGGAACTATTTTTAGCCTGCATCATCAGAGAGGAGACTGCTGTGGGTTGGAGCAATTGAGGAAAGGCAATAATAAATCTAATCCAGAGGGATCCTGGTGTAGGATGGGAAAAAAGAATTCACATGGCCTACTGACAGCTCTTGTGGTGTAATTCAGTAGGAGGGATGTAGCATCTCATCTATTTTAAACAAATAAGCCCTACGACTAAAGAAGTTTCACTTTTAGAGTAGTAAAACGTGCCTTTGCACTCTGAGCTGCATTTGCTGAGAAGTCATAAATACGAGATATATAACTGCCAGCTACCATAATTTAAAATAATTTCCTGGTTGAGCAGTATTAATGGAAGAGGTTCTGCATTCATTTGCATTGTTGCAATACTAATGTTAGGAGTTTATTCATATTAAGGTTGAAAATGTTAATTGTCTTGGTTGTGGTAGCAATATTCTGAGCAAGTACTCTGTTTATAATGTTTAAAAATTGTCTGAGTAGTAAATATGTCTCAGATTGTTATGAGTCAGCTCATAAAAGACAGAATATTTTAATACAATGAAAGAATACTGATGCCTTTTTTCCAAATTTCACCAGTAATGATTTTAATAGAGCTAGACCAGAATGTTTCTGTTTGCTACTTGTCATCAACCCATCTGGCAGGAAAAAAGTAGTGGCTGAGATTTTCAAAGGGGCTTAGGAGGGTGAGGCATACAACTTCCTTCTAGCTTGTGCTGATGGAGTCCATTCCTGTTGACTGCAAACCGAGTCACTCTTCTCTATAGCCATATTCTTGCTATGAGCTCAGTGTGAGTAGATGCCCTTGCCAGATTAGACACTAAAAAGAGACTGTTCTTTTTAATGACTATTGCCTATAAGACACACAAAAAAGCAGTCTCTGGATTATATGAAATTTACTGCCTTGCTAATTCCCCCCCCCCCTGCCCTGTGGAAAGCCAAGTCTTACTATAGCTGGTGTCTTAGTTTGGAAAAACTTCCAATATATAGACAAATTAGCACTAAAAAGGTGAAGAACTAAGAATTTTTGGTCTTGTTTTATACTGTCTTTGTCACTTGGAATCCCATTCTGATATGATAAAAACCCTGTTCTTTTAGTTTAGGCCAATAATGATAGGGCACACAGTGCCTGTCTGAGAAGCACAAGAACAAGACTGTGTATTGTGCTAAGCTGTGTTAATAGACAGTGGTAGCCTTCCTCATCACTCTTCCATTAAGATCATCTAATTTATTGTATATGCAAATATGTAGTTTTCCACCCAAGAAGTGCTATTATCTGCCATCAAGGCACAGGTGAAAAAGTACTCTGTCACCATACCTCCGCTTTTCCCTCCCTCCCAAAATTAGCCTTTCTGACATACCTCTTTCTGTCCCTGAGGACTTGAACAAGTGCTGATGGCACACCATATTGTTCATTAGTTCTGGGGATTGTCAGAAGTCTGGAGTGGGAGAATGGACTCCAAAGTGTAGTCCAGAATTCTGCAGTTCCCTCTTTGTTTCTCTCTTTGATGATTGTGTCCTATAAACATCTATGACTTGAAAAGAACAGAGCAAAGGAAGCATTCTGGAAATCTGGCTGATGTCAGTGGCAGTGGTATGACCTGAGAGAATGGAAACCTTTCAGACAAGACGCAGACAAGTCAGTGTATCTCTTTAAGGACTTCTGTTATATCCTTGCAGGTTCTTGCGGACTGAAGTGTCTGTGTCTCTATTAATCTCACAGTATTCTTACTGGTAACGCATTGCTATGAACTGAGCGTTCTGTTGAAGAACTGCCAGACTTAGTGAGCATCCTGCCAGACTTAGCGTTATTGCCATGAAGGTGCATACACAGAAAAGCTGTACACTGAATGAAGCTAAGGTTTTAATAATTAATGGTCTCCTGCAGTTTGGTCCTTACTAAAGGCAAAGTGATTTTTTGAGGCAAATTTGCTGCGATGGTCTGAATGTGTTGCAGTTTTCCTCCTGTGACCATAGTGGGGAAAGGCTTAAAAGAGCATGTAGTGATAGTGTAAGACTGCCAAGGGCTAGAAAAACAAAAGTGCTGGCCATACAGTAAAGAGTAAACGTTTTCAATCCTAAATGTGTATGAGGTATTGGCAGGAACAGGGGAAAAGGAAGAGGAAAGATAAGGAACTTCTACTCCTTTCATCTTGTGACAGGGAAATAGCTTCTTCTCCCATCTTCCATCAAGTATTTCCAGCCATCCTGCATGGTCACAGCTACCCAGAGAGGACCTTGTCTGTTTTGCAGTTCTAGGAATAATATTACCCTGATGCATTCAACTGGCATGGGGTGAATTTTTAGGTTTTGTATACAAGAAAATAAGAGCTGCATATTTTCAATCTAGAATGCTACTTTATCCCCCCCCCCCCCCCCCCAAACCCTTCATCTCAACAGCCCCAAACATGCTGAATCTTATGGGAAAAAGCTTCTTTAAGTGCTTTACTAATGACAGAGTCTTCAGACTTCTTCTAAGCAGAGAGGAAGGCACTGGATGTTCTTGTAATTGTTTTTAATCCGAAAAAATAATAGACAAAGTTCATGAACATTCCATCCACAGGGATCATCATCTGAAAGCTTATTTAGAAAATTTACAAGTGACTGTTTTTCAGTTTGAAAATTTGCAAGCATTCAGTCAAGGAGCAGAAACACATGCACGTGTGTAAGCACTCAGACCAATAGTGGAAGAACTTTTATGTGTTATTTTAGCAAAGTCTTTGGAGCACATCTACAGAGACTCTATTTCTCTCTATAAATTCTCTGTAATTATAGCCATGTGAGTGTGGCCCATCAAACCTGTACGTTGTTGAGAAAAGTCATGAGTGATTTCTTCGTCAGAACAGAAACTTTAGTCTTACGAACATCTCTAGAAGGTAAAAGCTCAATCTCCAAAATAAAACTTAAGATATTACATGCTGTGAGAGACAAGATCATGACCTCTTGAGTACCAGAGGAAGATGGCTAGGACATACCAGCTTCTGTAGCCCATGAGTTTGAGTGTGCAGTACAGACTTACAAGAGCAGGACTCTACTAGCATAACACCCATCTCCCTCTACCATGCAGAAAAAATGTCCAGGTGCAGACTGACTGAGACTTGACCAAGGCTTCCAGGAAGAAATTCCAGTACTGGATAGAGTATGCACAGAAAATGTCTTATGTGTTTTGCCACCTCTTTTGGTTTGGAATGAGTCTTGCCTGCAGCATGACCTTAAAGTCCTTTGTGACTAAGGGCTGTAAAATTTAATCATTGACTGTAGAGCAATTAAAGTAAAAGGAAAGAAATGATTGTTCAAGTATTTATGAGAGGCTTTTTTTTCTTTTTCTTGGTATGGTACTGTCAGAATATGACTTCTGTGCAGAAAAGTAAATCTACTAATGCTTCTGAAACAGAGGAGGAGCAAGTGAAACAATGCTGGTGTTCAGCTTGTTATTAGAGGCCACTTGCCATGCTCCTGTCAAAAAGCCTGTATTTTTTCAGGGAATCTCTTTAACAGAATTATGAATTTATGAACTGCAAATTTAAAATTAAGACTATACTGTGTTCTCAGACTTAACAAAAACAAGTTTTATTCTATTTGTCTCTCTTTAATAATAATAGATAAATATTTTAATAGTTGCTGCTTTCTGTTAAACACCACCTCCTTCTTCCCAACCTCCAGCCCCCACCCTCATAACCGATGATTTAATACAGGAAGCTTGGACACAGCAGATGTCCTGCCAAAGTGTTATGCAGCTGAATGATAACTGTGTAGTCAAACATAGCTTTTGAGAAAAAAGGGGATAGGAAACATGCAAAATATACAGGGATGGTGGGAAATTGTGTGTAAATGTCCAGACTGGTCCTAGTCAAACAGCTCTGAAGAAAACAAGAGATGAAAATAACAGTGAGAGGACAAAAATAAAGAGGCATTGGGAGGGATAAGCTTCCACTTCTTGAAGAAGCGTGGCTGTGTATTAGGAAAGGAGAATTAACAGTCATATGGGTGCGTCTGTGTTAGTCTTTTGATTCAGATCTGGACCGAATTTTTGAGGTGAGCCACCCGCTGTCCCTGCTCACTGTGTTTTGGTAGCCTAACGAAGAATGAAACTAACCTCAGAGATGTGCTCAGGGAATGAGCATATTGAACTTCCACAACTAATGGCTATCCAGTAGGAAGGGCCAGACCAGAATCAAACAAATATAAATCTTCACAACATATGTGGTGGGAACTTGATGTCCTCAGCACCAGCTGTTTTTCCCCGCTGATCTGCTCATATTGTGTAGTTGTGCTGGTTTTGGCTGGGGTGGAGTTAATTTTCTCCATAGTAGCTGCTATGGGCTGTGTTTTGGATTTGTGCTGGAAACAGTGCTAACACAGGGATGTTTTTGTTGTTGCTGAGCAGTGCTTACACAGAGCCAAGGCCTTTTCTGCTCCTCACACCACTGCACCAGCGAGCAGGCTGGGGGTGCACAAGGAGCTGGGAGGGGACACAGCCAGGACAGCTGACCCCAACTGATTCAGGACATATCCCACACCATATGGAGTCATGCTCAACATATAAATTTGGGGGACAAAGGAAAAGGGGAGACATTGGAAGTGATGGCATTTGTCTTCACAAGTAACCATTATGCATGACGAAGCCCTGCTGTCCTGGAGATGGCTGAACACCTGTCTGCCATGGGAAGTGGTGAATGAATTCCTTGTTTTGCTTTGCTTGTGCAGAGCTTTTGCTTTACCTATTCAAGTGTCTATATCTCAACCCATGAGTTTTCTCACTTTTACCCTTCTGATTCTTTCCCCCTCCCCACCAGGAGGGAGTGAGTGGGCAGCTGTGTGGGGTTTAGTTGCTGGCTGAGTTTAAACCATGATTGCCATAAACTTCTTGCAAAGCCTCTTGGTGTCTGAGTGCAGAGACATTTTCACTCATCTAGCCTGATTGTAAGCATTTACCCGAGATGACAATGTAAGAAGCACAGCCAGTGCTGACTGAGCTCCAGAAAGCAGCAGAGAGAGCAGTTTAGCTTTGTGAAGATCCACATTATTACTGAATGAGTCTGCCATTGTATGCAGGGATGGTAAGGTGAACATGGATTTAGGCAGGGTGTCAGTGCCTGTATGGAAGAAATATTGACAAAACCCCTACAAGTTCTGGATGCATTTTTGGTGTATCCAGACTTCCTGCCATCTCTATTACTCTCTACACTTTTTAATGCCACAAAAACCTCAGTTCTTTACAGCTTTTAATGCCAAAAAACCTCAGCTCTTTACCTAGGTTCTTAAGCTCTACCAGATATTCACATGTAAGATTGTGATGATGATAGGAGTCGTGACAGTGTCTGGTGATACAAGGAAACGGCAATTTTGGCAAAGTTCTCTTTTTTTTTTTTTTTCCTACCTCAATGATCAGGTCTGTGCTTTGAATGCAGGATACAGACTGCATTTAGATTTCAGGGAAGCAAGTTTGGGGCATTATTGATTTTGTTTCTATGATTTTTCTTTAGTTAGCAATATTCAGAAATATACATCTGAACTTTTTAACACCATAAACAGAGCCACGAGGTATTTCTGATTTAACTAGAATTTGGAAAATAAAATGAAATGGATCTCTGCTATGTTTGACGTTCTTGGTTGATGGCAAAGAGTGTGTGTGAGAATAACGAAACTTCTCAAAACTGGGGTCTGTTCCCTTTCATTTTCAGCATAGTAGATGTGTGACTTATAAGAAACTATACTTCAAAACCATACAAATTAATGGTCATCTCACATCTTGATCTATAACTATGAAAACCATTTATTATTTTTATTCATAATTACTAGTCACTGGTAGTTCCTTCAATAATGACATCTCTTGTGCTTCTGCTTTAAAAAATGTTTTAAATGGGCACAACAGAAAAATGCTGTTGGATGTGTAGCATGTTCCATTAGTGAAAGGGGTGAAAACCTTGTTGTTTTCAAATCTATGATCTGCTTTGAACAACAGCTACAATAACATAATTCTGGGACATGAGAAGGTCTCACTTTTAAAAACATCTAGGAATATTTTCTAGTTCCATTTTTATAAATAGCCATTTACATAGCTATAAATAAATAACACATAACTGTCTGCTTTTAATCTTCATAAGCAGCACTTTACAAATATTAGCTATCAAATCCCTATAGCATCTTTACATAGCAGATAAGGATGATCATTTCTGTTTTACTACTGAAGAAACAGCTAAACAGACAAACTTCCCCTACACACTGCTGACAATGAAAGAAAAACAGGCTCATGAATGATTTGTTCAAGGCCACCCAGTTAGATCTGGCGTTGTGATATCAATGACAAAATTGAGGGGGTAAAATCTTAAATGGATATTACAAAGGTGAAATTAAATCAGCTTCTAGGGCTGATGCTGTTCTCATCGGTTATATTTGTGATTTTCTTAAATAACAATTCCTTCCCCCACAATTTCATGAGTATAAAATAGATTTGGTTCATTTTATAGTTTTATAAATTTTTATGTTTAATTTTACTATCCATATTATGTCTATAAAGATTATCATAATTAAAAAAGTTATTTACACTGGAATTTTTCCATTCAATAAGTATCATGGATTTTTAATGGATCTTTTAATTAGGTATTGGTATTAAAATAAAGAGCAAAAGACATTCACATATAATAATGCCTAAAGTAGGAACATAGTTTGATTAATTTTTTTTATATTTACACATTTTCGATGCAGCAAGCTTTATAAAATACCCTAAATGGATTCTACAAAGCATCAAATGACCTTATTGTCTTCCAAAATAAGCCAACCCAGTCTTTTTCATATTTTGTAATTTACTGCAGAGCGGTGGAAAATATTTCTGCAAGACTTTAATAATGAAAACACTTTAATTATGAAGCATTCTTACATGCAAAATATTGATTCAGGTACATAATGAATACGTATATCCTTGTGTATGCGCATTTGAAACACTCTGATTAATAAGAAGGGCTGATATTCTGCCTCTGAAGTCAGCTGGATTCTGACTATTGAAATCCACATGGTCAGGTTTTCACCATCAGACTGTGTGCTGCCATTCATTCATTTTGTTCCAGAATCCATCTGTCATCGCTGCCTGAGATATGCTGGTTACACCCTAGTTGGTACAATGCTGTCTATGATGGACATTTTAGATGCTGGCCTTCTGTTGACTTCATGGGAAGGACTAATGGATGAATGCACTTCACTTTGAAGAAATGTGTCTTCATAGCTTTTCAGCTGTGTAGTCACTCAGGGTCACAGTCTGATTTCAGGTGTAACTTCCCCCCAGGACCAAGGAACTAAGCCTGGAGACCAGGAAAGGGAGGGGTGACAAATTCTGGGATAAAGAGAGCACTTTTGGTCTGACCTACACTCCCACATGGCTAATGGACCATTCAGTGCTACATCAAAAGTAGAGTCAGCAACTGACTCATGGGAGGTTGAGGAAACATTTCCTGGAAGTTATTACCTGCATATATACTACAGACTAATAACACTTGTGCAACATGCTTACACTTACTGATGTCTCCAAGAACATACACTATATTTATTTCTGCTCTTTGAAATTTGCCTTAAAATAACTTTGATTTTGTCCTTATTTACTATAATAAAATGTCTGATGTTAAGTACCCTTGCCTTTTTATTCTACACTTCATATCATCTGACCAGTTGAATGACTACTTTGTGCGGTTGCACATCCTTCATCTGCATACATTTTGAGGGTGAAAAAAGGCTCAGTTAAATAGACAACTTAATGAATTATTAGAGTGGGACATAGCTGTGAAGCCTATGTATTATTTCTGGGGTTCTTTCTTTGTCAGCTCAGGCAAAGCATATGATCAACAGAAGAAGAACAAGCAAACCCTAAACACTACTGAGATTTTTTTTTTCTCTCTAAAAATGGAAATTAAACTTTGTTATTTACAGCTGTGTGGGAAAAAAGCAAAACCACAAATAACAAAAAAGCCCACTCCTAAAGTATTACAATTATTATTTCAAATTTTCTGATATTAGTACACAAGATTCCTTCTAAAACCAGTGGAATGATTTTTAATTGCTCAAGAGCTACAAGTTTTGAAAATCTAAGCAACATTTTCCCCAGAAACATGTAAAACTCAAGGCAAAGAGAATTCATAATCATAAACTTAGAAAAAAACATATCTCATAAATCAAGAATTGAAGAGAATGTAGGAAAAAATAGATAAAGAGAACAATGTGCATCTGGGAGGGGAATCATGTCCATTGCTGACAGTAGGAACTTGAATAAGTGCATTTGATAATGTAGCATTGGAGCAACTAACAGAACACCTGGAAAAAAGTTAGAGATTAAGGAGTTGAAAAGCATATGTCTGACTTCCAGGAGCAGCATCTAAAGTCCATTGCATCACAATGGCAATGATATAAATGGATAGATATGTAGGGACACACACGTGGCTGTCCGTGCCATATGGAATTTCGAAGTGAAATATTTAGCCATTCAGACAGACTAGGATGATATAAACAATATGAAAAAAAAGCCAAACTTTAAAGTTCAGTCTGGGAATGTCATAAATACCTAAATAGTAACTACATTGACTCAGTTAAAATAGTCTAGTATTATAGAATAAGATTATTTTTCTCTCCAGTTAAATCTCTAAAGGTTTAAAGGACTTGCAACTACTCTGGACAAGATGGGCCTGACGGTGTGATCTCTGACTTCTGGGTGGTGACCAAAAGATCTGTTTGCAGATTTTTCATCCCTGATTGGTGATCAAGACTATTTCTGTATCAGTTGCAATGCAGGTCCAAGCAGTTTACAGACTTCTTTGAACTTTTTGGTGCATTAAGCTCTCAAAGGCTAAAGATTTACAACAGGTCTAGCTGCATGCCTTTCCCAAAATACCCAGTATGCTCAGGTAGTACATGTATAATGTGGTAGCATACGTATAATCTAATAGCATATGTATATCTAGTATAAGTGCAGCCAGTCCTACTCTCCCACTTGAGATTTCTTTACACTGGGAAATGTGCATTAGAAAGAAAGCCACATTGTTTTGCATCATCAGACTGCAGAGATACAAAGCTGAGAATCCAACCCAGGAGTGTTACTAGCAAAGCTGGTACTTCATGTTTTCAGTGAACTCAAACATTAAACAGTTCTCATTCTGTGGTAATTCACCAAGAACCAGACACAAATTTGTTACTGAGTTCACATACTAGAAAGTCAGTGTGGGGTTAATCCTCTTTTTGTGTTGATCCATAATGCTGTCAGATTATAAGGAACATGGAGACATGGCTAATTTCCTGTGGTCTAGGGCATGTGCAGAAAAAGGTGACTATAGAAAAGTAGTGAGTAGAAATTCCACTTGTTCCTGAGTTGTTCAACATCAGGAGAAAGCATCATCTTGTTACAGGCATCTGAGTAAAGCCTAGAGCTGTAAAATATCACTCAGGAGCTCAGCTGGGACTGTGGCTTCCCCAGAGCTTCCCCAGCACGAAAAAGCCAGCAGTAGAGCTTGTATCCAAAACACCCTGAGTGTTCTTGGCCCTGACTTCGTGTTCATAAAATTTGGATGAACTAGAAATTGAAACAAATCAAAGAGAAAGCTAGCTGTCTTTGCAAATACTTGGTTTTGTCCCCATCTCCTAAGGGCACTACGATCACTTTCCTTGTTTAGATTGGGGTGACAGAATGGCATTTAGGTGCAAACATAGAAGGCAAAGCTTTCTAGTCTCAATCTGTTGGATAAATTCCTCTGCTTATACTTTGTGGTGGGCTTCTCTGTAACAGTACAATTTTCCTTGGGGAAAACTTAGGAGGTTCTTGTCAACAGCAGTTAGCTCCCATGGTCCTCACACATTCATCTTGGCCAAGGTTACCAGATACTCAGTTTTAGAAATTCAGCCTGTTTGTGGGTTGTGATCTAAACCAGAACTATGAAATAATCCAGTAAAGAAAAAAGAGCCTAATCTAAATGTGAGTATATTTAAATTGCTGTCATTACAGGTCGGTTGCAGAGCATGACTGTGCAAATTGCCAGATCAGTACAGCAGCTGTAGGATGAGAGGGGAAATAAAGTCCAGGTGTGGGCAAGGCTGGAACCCTGTTTATGGGTTTCAGTGAAAGGACTTTCAATACATGACCACTCTTTTGGCACTCGCTAAAAATATCCATGCTAGACAATTTGCATCAAGGGAGAACTCTTTCAAAATGAAACCATGCTGTGGACTGCACTCTCAGGTGAGCAAAAAGTGGCTGCCTGTTTCTGAAAATTAGCCTTTGCCATTTCCATGCTATTGCTCATAATGCCAATTTCCATTATTCCTGGAAGTACTGTCATTGGAATAGACCATTAAAACCAGTGCTTTAAGTCTCTAGGTTTGATTGCACTTACAGTAAAAAGCTTCATAGGGAAATTGACTGGAATAGCTTGCAATGAGAGCCTTTTTCTGGTTATCTCAAGTGGATTAAGTTAAATTTAAAAGAGGGACAGAGGAAGCACTCTGCAGAATAAGAGTTCTCACACAGGGAGCTACTTCAGAATAGCCCAGGCACACTGAAAGTGGCACTCTGCTTTATTTTGAAGTAACTTCTAAAAGTAGGTAAGCCTGTTTCTTTCACAGCTCTGTTAACATGAAGGATCCTTAAAATGGGTGTGAATGTGATTAAATTTAGCACCCACATTCCATTACAATTTACACCCACTTTCAGGCTGCATTACAGTGCCAGAAAGGTGAAAGGAGGCATTTGTATCAGTCCCAGATTATTTTATTTGTAAATTATTCGGAATACAGCAGTGGTGCCCTAGCAGCAAGCACTGTAGTATTAGAATAGCCTCTTACAGTCTGTATACAGTCTATAGTCATTGGGGATTCCATTGGTTTTTGGTTTGGGTTTCTTTTCTGCTGAATTGTTGACTTTTTGATGTTAAAAGAGGGCTTTGGTTCTAGAACATGGAAAAATCCTTTGCACCTGCAGGTGCTTCAGATCTCTAACTGGGGATCCCTGTTCTAAAATGGTCCATGCTGTTATTACTGCCTGTGTTACCATAGCAATGTGAACTCTATTTGATATGAACATTCTTCCCTACAATTACTACAGCTGATGAGCACAGTAATTATCATAGCTTCCTAAGGTGCACTTTAAATAGCAGAGTCAAGGGAAAGCATTCTTGGAATATATGGTACATTCTTTGCAGGCTGTCCTGAAAAATCTCAGTGGGAAAGTTCAGCTTGTCTTCTGTGGTTACAGATGAGATATTTAAGATTTTTCAGGATAAAGGTTATACTGGAACAGCAAAGAGAGTAGAAAATATCCAGTCACTGTAGCGCAGCATGATTTATATTATCATTGTTTAAATCCTTGTACTGTTACTGGTTCAACATACCCCCAGACATGACAGAAGGGCCCAGGAGCAACATAAACTAGTGTCGTACAGTGGAATGACTTAACTAGGAGTTTTCCAATATCAGGAACATTAGTACTGCTGGTACACTACCAGCCAGCCATGTTATAACTTCACAGGTGAGAAGCTGCTAAAATAGGCAGAATTCAGGCTTTTATTTAATTTTCTTTTATAGTGGAATGCCAAAAAACAACAAGAAATCCTCTCAAAGAAAACCCAAAAGCCTTTGTAGACCAGTGTTTACACCAGTAGAAAGTGTTTTCAGGATCTTAAAGGTTCACAAAATCACTGAGACAAATCTTTTGCAGCTACTTATTTTCCTCTAAATATATACGTTTAAACATAAATTCTCAAACTGGGATAATGCCTGATTCACTGAAAAGGAAATTTAAGATAGGTACAACTTTGTTCTACTTAGATTTTTTTTCTCATTGTAAGCGATTATAAGCTCTAATTGGAGATGATACTCTGCCAGGGAGCTGCTTATCCTCTCTTAACCTATGAAATAGATTACCATGCATATGTTACATGTGATTGTAACACTGCAGGTTTTCTCTCTGTTGGGTGAGCAGCCATCAACAGATTTAGCAGAAAGAGCAGCTGTAAATGAAAAGCTAAATATTGAACAAAACATCTGTTAGACAGATCAAGAATTTGCCTTCAGACATGGTGAATGTTTATTATTCCAAGATATAAGCACATGTAACTGGCAGGATAGTAATCAATTTGTAGCTGAAGAAAATAGCTGTACTTGCCTTTCAAAGTGTTTAATTTTCTTTCAGGATTCAGTCAATGTGTAAAAAATGGTAGTAAGTGTAGTAATAAGACTAAAAGCACAAAGCAGATACAGAGCACATGGAAGAACACCTACTATCCTTTACATCCCTTTATAGTTATTATGAAAAAAGCAAACATTTTTAATAGTCAGCATAGGTAAGGGTGTGCATCCAAACTCATATAGAAGGGAACTGTGTGTTTGCATCTCAAGGGCTGGTTGCAGGCCAGGCTGTCTAGATTTTTGTAGCTCTGTAGACCAAAGTGGTCATGTTTTCCACCCCACTCTAGGGAAGTATAAATAGACAAGCTTGTCTCCTTTAGGAATCAAAGAGCAGGAATTTCATATTTCAGGAAGTTTTAGATAACTGCTGCTATCAAAATAATTCTTGTTTCCTCACATGCATTATATTTTCAGGAAATATAACTAGAAAATGTATTCAATTCATAATTTTGCAATTTCTGTCTAGATTTCAATAGATATAATCAGTCATTAAATACCGGTCATTCAATGTGACAGGAAAACAATTCTGTCACCAGAACACCCTTAGGATTCTGGTATCTTTTTAAATATCCTGCTGTGTACACAATCTTGTCACATGCTACAACACAGACATCATTCTCTGGGTATTGCTTTGACCTCTTTTTCTCTGCTCTTTTTGACTGCTCTGGGTCACCATATGTATTATTAGGGAGACTTTCTGTAGTATACCATTGTTTGTCTGATGAAAAGGACCTTAATAATTTCCACAGCTGAGTCATTATTTTCCATTTGTACAGTCTTCGTTTCATGTGTCCTGTTCTGATGTCAGATAGCCTGTATCAATGTGGATTCACTGATTCAGGATTCTGTTTTTCATGCAGAATATATATTTCTAGTGAATACTAATGTGATGATACATGGCATTTTCCCTGCTGCTTTCTTAATTTCCTGGTCATTGACAAGTGCCTAAAGCTTTGAGCTAAGTCCTGTATTGTAGTGCTCTTGTTACGTAGGTAACGACACATACCTGGTTGCCGAATGTCCATGAAACATGACACATATCTGAAAATGTCAGCATGTTGGCTCTTCTATTTAGATTGGCTGAACTGTGTGAAAAAGACATTTCCAACGAGCTGGGCATCTGTTTGTTTATTTTAACATCCCCCAGGTTTTCTAGTATTGGAATCCTTTCAGAGCCTGTATTGGAAAGGCTTGTCTGTGAAAACTTTTATGTGTGTGGAGTGTGATGGGAGCACTGCACTGTGTACGTAAGAAGAGAATTATGACAGTCATGGAGTTTTCTGACTGCTGCACTAGGTGTTTGTGGTTATAAGTATTATATAAACTAACTTGACCTTATCTTCTATGGCACTTTGTCATAAGGTTGCTGTGATGAAATGGCCACAGTGATGTGTTCAGAAAGAGCAAACAATGGTGCTCCAGTACCTTATCATCGACAGTGGCTAAAGTGGATGTTATTTTTGTAAGATTCAACAGGCCTGCTGCCTGAGTTCCAGTGGAAAATTGTCCTCGATGTAAGTTCATCTGTCAAACTCCTTTACCTTTCATCCAGCCTCTAAGTCCTCTTTTTCAGTTCCACTATTTAGAGACTTCCAGTAGTTTATATCTTTACCCATATGAACCTGTATCACACAATGGAGCTGAAAGAAGATGTTTAACAGTATCTCTCAGGCTCATTATTTTTCAGCAGCTTATCTGGCATTGGTTTCAGAAACATAATAAATGAATTCACTAATGTCCATTTAAGTACAGCATGCCTTCACATATTCCTCTAACTTCTCCAAATAATAATTTTTTTTAAATCCTTAGCTAAAAAGTCTTTTTTTTTTTTTTTTTAATATCAATTTCCTTACTTTCATTATTTGGAGAAAAAAAGCATACTTTGCTCTCCACTCTGCAGCACAGCCAAATTCCTTCTGGAAGCTGCTTAGGCTGAAATGAAATTAAGGTTTGGTGAATACAAAGATGAAGGAATACCCTGACATTACAGAACTTGTGAATGGCGCTGGTGTTCTGGCCCATGGAACAGGCTCTTTCAGGCATCACTGCCTAGCGTAGATGCCAAAGCTCTGTGTTTTTCAGACAGGGCAAAACTGACTGTTTGTGGTTTATAAAGAAGCCTTTGACCATTACCTTTAAGTGAGTCTGTAAACCCCAGGATTTCAGCCACACTCTGACCAGAGTGGCTGTGGGAGGACAACGCTGAAACCCAGGTCTACCTACATCCCATTGCAGGTGTTCCTTGTTGCTCTCACAGTGTTCTAGCAGCATCCTCTTTATACAGCAGTTATTGAAAGTGAGTGTATTCTTTTTTCTAACTTTTGCTATTCACGTGATTGTATGCAACATATTTAAATAAACTATTTAAGACAATTTTGAATTACTCTGCCTAATTATTTCAAATAAGCTTCAGTGAAGGGATAAGTTATAATATGCAGCACCCATTGATGGGTTCATTATGTGAATATATTCTTGTTCCTCCCGTGTTTTGATGCACAAATAATTATTCAGATGAACAGTACTATCACAATCTAAACTGTGTAATGTATTATGAAATAGCATATGACTACTATATATGGTTAGGAAAGTCTGCCCTATGGTAATATGAAGTTAAAGAATTTCTTACTGCATCCAGGAAAAATGCATAATTTATAGTTGCCTGGGGTAATTTTTAACACATGCATCACTTATTCTTGTGTTTATCCATTAAGAAAATATGTGCAGATTACTAACATTGTGCAGATTTCCTTCTTTTGTCTCTTTTTTTAATTATTTTTATTTTTCAACCCTATGGTACTATGTTATTACTTGCAAGAGTTTAAGTTTTCAGCTGTGACCCAAAACAAAGTGCTAATTTTGAAAAGAAAAGAAGAAGATCTTCATCAAAAGCCAGGACAGGACTGGTGTTTTGGGAGGGAGAGGATTATACATATTCCCTGATCCATGGTGCTATGGGACTTTCATTATCTTGAAAGGAATAATAAAGACAGACTGACTAACAATGACTTCAGCCTTTGTCCTTGGCTAATGTAGGGTTAATGTTGAAAGCCATCTTCCTCCCCTTCCCCCCCATTTTGGAGTATATCTACAGTTGTCTAGGATTTCTGCTAGAATATATGTCTTTTTCTACATGAAGGAGGTGACCTTATGTGTGCTCCTTATTGGAGCACAAACCAACTTGATAAATGGTAAAACTGAGGGTCAGTATTAAGAACTGGTTTTGGTACTGTTAGAATGCCTGATCTGATATTAAATCCTTTAATTAATGGTAATTGGCTGATAATGGTTAAAGAATTATGGAAAAGAGTATGGTTATGGAGACAGAAGCCCTCTGAAACTTTATTGAAATCAGTAAGAAAGGTTACAATAAAGGAACAGTACTAGGACTTGCAAAGTCTAGGTTAAGAAAGGTTTTTCAGTCAAAAACCTGTTGCAGGTGGTAGAAGTGCTGTCACTGGCTATGAGCATATAGACAAATCAGGCATTTGGAATGCCAAATATTCATCAAACATATCCTTCTTGCTCTCTTGTACTACATAAATACCAAAGCTTTAGTGTTCTCCACTTTTAAAAGTAGAAGCATTCAGGTTGCAACTCACAAAAAAGTTTGGTAACACAAAATGTAAATATGACAGGGAATTTGTCCAAGTGAGGGAGAACATTCTGTTTCATTCATGTCATTTGTCATTTATTATGACTATGTTACCTGAGAAGAAGACCTCTAGTATTTATTGTATTTTGAGAGCCAAACCTTTATAAGACTTTTATTAAGACTTGGAAACTTCACTGTTGAGCAATGTTAGTACACTCTTGGCTTTTGTGCAGTCATTGTGTCCCATAGACAAATATTGAAGTTTTTTTTGCTTCGACAAGGAAGCCACAGTTTCCTGATTTCAACATAAATTCAGCTGAAGTGGTTGTACCTTTCCTAAGCTGGCTATTGGTTTGATTGAAGTCAACGTGCTTTTTCAGGAGAGAGGGAACCTAGTCAAATAAATAAAACAAATAGATTTTTTTTTGTGTGAAAAAAAAGCGCTTTTGTGTTATTCCTTCCTACTTTGGCTGCAGAATAAAGAAATAAGCCATAGCTTCTTCCTTAAAGAAAAAAAGGTGAAAGTTGAATAATATGAGCCTAATTCACCTGGAGTAAAAGAAAAAAAAAAGCTGAGAGATCACCATTTCTATGAAGCAACTATATTCACTAGGTAAATAGCCTTTAGTTTGACATGTTAAAAAATGATAGATGAGGAAAATAGTGAGGGATTTTGTGGTGTTCTCTTTTCTCCCCTTTCTCCTTTCTTATTAACCTAAAATATTGGATGCAAAGCATTTATATCATCTGTTAGAATTTGGTTTTCTTGCACTTGTTCTTATACCTGGAAAATATCAAGATTGTATTTTAATTTCCTGTTTTGTTTAATGGTTCCTTGGAGGACCTAGTGATGTTCATGGTCTTTTTTAGATGCAGTTTTCAAAAAAGGTTATAAACTTAGTTGCTTACTTTACAAAACTTGAATGTGCCTTGATTGCACATTCTACTTCACAGTAAGGATATTACTTTGCAGTTTGGGATCTAAAGTCTTAGCCAAATGGTAAAGGAGTTTAATCTATAATAATGACCTTTACTTTAATATTGTGTCAAGTTTTTGCAGTAACTAAATATTAAAAATAACAAAAGATAACAGGTTCAAACTGTCTGAATAAAAAAAATAAAATTGCTTTTTCCCATCTGTTTCTAATTACTTTGTAGTTAAACTTGAATGGAAATACTAGATCTCTTCTCTATGGAAATTTTTTATGGTGAAATTTCTAGCTTGAGAAGTGAAAAAAAAGAGAAAGAGTGACTGAAGATTAGAAGCTGGCTTTACGCATTCTAAAAAATTAAAAGAAGATATGAGCCCAACTTTAATTTCAATTTCTAAATTTTGTTAATATTCTAAACTAATAGGTAAAAAAGATAAAATGGAACATTAGTTATTTTACAATGTAACATAACAAGACTATATATAAATATAGCATATTTAGACAAATATGCTATTTTTATTCACCTATCAATTTTTTGATGAAAAATACACCACCTTCCTTCTTTGTGGATGAATGTAATACATCTTCAGTGTTAGATATTATATTTGCTAGAGTTTTAAGTTGGTGAAATTTTTGATATTTAAGGAGTACTTTACTGGAAAACATTTTGCCATTTTTTGCCAAACTCAGTAATTTTTTAATTATGCTACTGCAGTGAACTATATCAGTGCATTTTACTTTCCTGTCAGAAATATATTTTTTAAAATTAATATGTAATTTACTGACCGCAGATCTTTCTGTTTCTGAGAATTCCTCAATGTACCATAGGCAGAAGTTATAAATACTGAAGGGAAAGGAGAAGGAATTACAAAACCTAACTTTAGACTGGTATACTTGACTTTCTAGGATCCCGCTGTGGTCAGTGAAGAAAACCAGTGCTGTCTCCTCAGAGCCAATGCCTTCCTTGGTAACCTAACTTTAGGCAGCCAGCAGCATATGGTACCATGGTCTCCCTTTGTCTTGCCTGTGGCTGAGCCTTCCTGCCATCCTGTCTGTGGTGGCATAACCTGTTTGCCAGGTTGTGCAATTGTGAGTTTGGTCAAATCAGCTCCCTGATCCCACTGAAAAACAGTACTCACAAAAAAAGAAAAAAATGGTTTTAGTCAGTTCAGTACCACAAAACTGAGCAGCTGCTAAATCCAGCACAAGGATGTGTGTGTTGTGCAGGAGGAGAGACAAATATCTTTGCCTTTTGACTGCAGTTGTAGCTCACAGAGCAGATAAACCATGCTGTGAAAATTTCGCTCCACTTAGACTTTCCAACCCCCTTACACAGGAATGTATCTCTCCATGGAATAATGCCGGTGAAAACAGTTTCAGTAGACTAATGTCATCTTGTAAACAACCTGCTACTTAAATGCAGAAAAAATATGGAAATATTTACCGTTGTTCACTCAGAAGACCTTCATGTTTGTATGCATACATTTAATTGCCTCTGAGAATGCAAGAAACCAAACAAGGATCTGTCATTACTGCTTAGGAGAATCTATCTTTCTTAGTCAAACTAAGATGAATAGATACTATCTGAAGAAAGACAACCAAAAATGCTGGCTGGTAGCCTGGAGCATTCTTCTTGGCTTTATTTTTTTTTTTTTTTTTTCACCACCATTGGAGACTGCCTCTGATCTCACATGGAGAGAAGAGAAATGTGCAATGAGAGGTTTAGTGGATCCAGATGCTGAAACAGGAGACATCCAGATGTATCTGTATGTGAAAGAAAGACTGATAATGGCTGAATGCAGCTATGAAACGGGTAGGCAGAAGAGAGGAGAAACTGGTCAGACATGCAGAAAAGAACAGCAAAAAGGAAGAGGTAGGTGCAATGTGAAGGAGGAAAATAAATTAAATGAAATAAAGCAAAAGAAGCCCTCTGTATTCATATACACAAAAACACACAAATAAATAACTGGATGTAAAATAAATAACACATATATATATATTTCACATATGGAGAAACTACAAAAACAGGAAAGAATTACAGATCGTCTCTCCTAATCATATTCTTTTCACTGAAGATCATTAGAAGCCAAACTTATCAAAATAATCTACTGTTTCCCACACAGTTGTGCTGATCAGTCTTATGAATCTCCCAAATTTACTGCTTTTTAGGCACTTTCCTCAATCTGAGACTTCCTTTGACCTTTCTTCTTATCTACCTGTTCAAACTACAACCTAAAATTCTGAAGGGTGTTTGCTCCTAACTGCCTTCACAAACTGGTAATGGTTTGTTCTACATTTTCACTTCTCTGACAAATGGATATGCTTGATGTTATCAGGGAAAGGTATAGAGCAGTTGCTTTCTGAAAATTCTTGAGATGCTTTCTCCTGGCACAGCATGTGCCCAGATGTCTGTATACCACTGGTGATATTTAAGCACGATGCATAGAATCATTCAAGGTATTTGCATGCTTCATAGAATAATTCAAGGCATTTAGTAAGGAACAGAAAGGTTTGTTTTGTGCAAACTTTAGTCAAAAAAAGCTTCAGAATTTATCCTTTGAAGTGATTAGGAAAAGTTATTAGACTGTTGCAGTTAAAGACTTTCCTACTGAGTAATGGTAGGAAAGTTGGCTGGGCTAATGCACTCTGAGAGTGCTTCATGTGGTGAACCAAAGCTCCATGAGAGACAATCAGGAAATTAATTTCCAAATTGATTACCTGATCTTAACTGCAATGCCACCTTTGGTGCACTTTAGGTAGGTATAAAATTATATTATTGTTATAAAACATGGTGGAAGTGGTTTTCTAATATGAACTCAGGTTCTTGTGGGACATGCAAAGATTATATTCCTTAGGAGAACATGGTGTAGGATTGCTTGGACATAGCTATTAATTTCACCTGGACTTTGGTTTAGTGGCTTCAACTTCCAAAATACCTTCCTAAAGCTTTACTTAGCTTGACTCCCAGCTCGGTAAAGTATTTCTTCTGTATGCTATAAGTGGATTGTGAGAAACTGGAGACATGCTGGGTCTTAAGAGTGTGGCAAATTAATAACTTTTATTGAATTATAATATTCTGGGACTCATGGAATTACTTTTGAGCATTCCAGAAAGCTTATTATAAAAGTCTCCTCTCTATTCTGAATTTTGGGTGTTTTTGAAATAGTTTTCTGTTTTGGAGGTTTATAGCAAAAGCAGTGTAATCTTAGCAAATTGGTTCAAAAAAGGACTACATGAACATTTTCATTTCATGTGGATTCGTATCCCCCAAATTTTGCTTTGAGTACTGAGCTCAAACAAACCAAAAATTCAAAGGAAAGTTCCACCCATATCATTGAATTTTGTCTGGGGATCTTTTTTCCCTTTTGAGTCATAACCAGAATAATAATGAGTAGCAACTGGTTTCCACCCAAACTATGAATGACCCGTTTTTGCTAAAACTCAGGCCTTCTCTATCTGGGAAAGCTATAAATCTTGGTGGGAGTTTTGGTAGACCAAATTTAAATTTCAATCTTCTGCAAGATTAACGTAAATAAAATTCTTTCTTTTTTTTAATCCCCACCTCAACCTGCATATTATTGGGATGATTTGCATGTTTTTTGTGAATTTATTTTATTTATTTGTTTTACTTTATAGTAAGGATGATTTATTCACTTTTTTTCCTATGATATTTTTCTGTATGGTATGACTTCATCATCAGGTTAAGAGTACTGAGTGTAGCTTTTTTCACAGTCTACTGCCAAGGGAAATATTTACAAGTGCAACTGGGGGAAGAGAGACTCTGTGACTGCTATAAATTTATTGCTGGCTACACAAATGATTCTTAGTGGTGCCATGTCTAATTTAGACCAAATGTAAACCTTTGTATAGACAGTGTTCTGACATCCCAGTTAACTCTGCAGAAAGACTAGTTACTTGGATAGAAATGTATGATCTCATTCTGAGATCTAACTGTTAGTACTCACTTGCCAAAATTCTTTTGGGAAGAGTTAAAAGTCAGGCATCTTTCTATGACAGTCTCATCCCTACCCCATACCTTTATTTCCTTTGCTTTCAGGAACTTTTTCAACAGATTTATCCCATGTGTATGGTTAAACTTTCAGTGATCGTGTGTATATTTCCATGGGAAATAAATCTGCCTCTTTTTTTTTTTTCCCCTTAATTTTAGATTAGTTACCAGAAATCTCTTTGAGCTGTTTGTTATTTTTTCCTTGATACTTTCTTACTTGCATATAGATTTTAATTAATTAAGATCACTGATTTCTTCCAGGATCCTAATCTAATGTTACCTTTTCTGCCTGCGTATTTGTTTCATTCATGCACTAAATAATTTCTTAGTTGTTTAGCATGATACTATCTCTATAAAAAGCAGTCTTTATATGTAATAATTTAGTGAAGATAGACTTTGGTCCCATTTTAAATTGAAATGAAAATTTAAAATTGTTCACAGAAAAATATTTCAGAATTAATATGATGATACTTAATTAAAATAATGAATTTCTATATTGTGGAGTGGAATTACATAAATAAAGAATGAAGCCTTGATTTCATCTCATGCCTTATGCTCAGAGACTTAAAGTCTTCAAAGCAACAATCTCTCTGTTTAGACTTAGAGCACAGTAGGCCAACTTTCTTGCCCCAGCAGGTCTCCTAAACTCCAGTGAAGGCTTCTGAAGACCATGTGTCCTGGGTTTGTCTGTAACAATTTTTTTCCTCCTTCTTAGTAGCTGGTGCTGTGCTGTGTTTCAGCTTTAGTCTGAGAACAAGGCTGATAACACCAATGTTTTTTATTGTTGCTAAGTAATGTTTACTCCAGTCAAGAACTTTTCAGTCTCATGTTTTGCCAGTGGAGGCGGG
The DNA here is from genome assembly GCF_028554395.1 of Pezoporus wallicus. NCBI lineage: Eukaryota > Metazoa > Chordata > Aves > Psittaciformes > Psittacidae > Pezoporus > Pezoporus wallicus. The sequence goes on from NW_026639746.1 coordinate 1,025,367, forward strand.
GGGGGGGGGGGCACAAGAAGTCAGGAGGAAGCAGAGACAGGACACCTGACCCAAACTAGCCAAAGAGGTATTCCATACCACAGCACGTCATGCCCAGTATATAAACTGGGGGCAGTTACCTGGAAGGGATAGATAACTGCTAGGGTCAGGCTTGGTATTGGTCGGCTCGTGGTGAGTAGTTGTATTCTCTTCCCTTGTTATTTCTCTCATCATTACTATTATTGGTGGTTTCTTTCTTGGACACCCCCTTGTCATGGGGAAAGAGCTTGCTTGCCCTTGTGAGGTTGAGAGCTATGCTGGTGATGGCACATGCCTCCGGTGGGGTCTGCCATGCCAGACAGGTCTCAACTGAAGTGTCAGACAAAGCGTGTCCATGGGCAGGATGGGCTCACTAGCCTTCGGGCAGCCGTCCTAGGAGAAGGACAACTCTAACTTCAAACCCGAGCAGATGGAGCTCGTATAGCCCTGTAAGGCCATCCATCTAAGAGAAGGATACTCTAACCAAACCTATGACCTGAGGACTTCGTTGTCACCGTCCAAGCTCACTAGGCCCTGTCAGATAAACCTCAGGTGTAAAGGGTGGGGCCAGTTCTGCATACGCTGTGCCTCACCTAAAAAATTCACTGCGCAGGCCCGGAGGGTTTACTCATTGGCCTTTTTAGTCATCAGCATGCTTGTAGTAAGCATAGGTAAAGCCCTTCCCAAATCTTCGTTCGCTAAGTCAAGCCATCATCATCACTATTATTCGTGCAGCAGTAGTGGTTTGTGTTATACCTTAATTACTGGACTGTTCTTATCTCAATCCGTTGGAGTTACATTACTTTTGATTCTCCTCCCCATCCTTCTGGGAGTGGGGGGCAGGGAGAAGGTGGGGAATGAGTGAGCGGATGCATGGTTCTGAGTTTCTGGCTGGGATTAAGCCATGACACCATGATGACGTTCCTTTGCCTTATGACTGAGTGTGCCATGCATAGAAACACTGGACTTCTATGTACTGTCCCATACCTAGAGGCATATTTATGTGAGTGCAGCTCTTGTCTTCTCCCTGTTTTTACAGCTTCTGGAAAGAAGAGTAGTCAGAGATAACATGTTACTAGAACAGTGTTTGGAATTTGTTCCTGCTCACTATCTTTCACAACGACACTTCAGTCACTGAAAAGGTGTCAATATGCCAGATTTGTTATTCTGGATATAGAAGCTTGTATTCATGAAGTCACCATCTTTCTTTGGTCCATTGGTTCATTTGGTCCTTTGGGTCCATTGCAACCTCTAAATGATGTGTGAGAAAAATGTCTGAAATTTGGTTGTGTGATGGAATAGAGACTGCACTTTCTCAAGAAAAATGGTATTAGGAAGCAAACTGCTGGAGACAGAACACTACATGTGCAACTTGCTCTTGGCTGGGGTACGATGACCCTTCAGGAAAGAGAGTACATGGATGGAAACACTATAACTGAAATGAATTGTCATACCCAGAGACACGTTGTGTACTCCTGCTTTTGTATGTCTTTGTAGTGAACAAAAGAGTATGATATCCAGGCTGGTTTTAATTTATTTAATAAAAATAAACCCCACAAACATTAGCAGGAGGGAAATAGATGGTTGTTTTCTTATGGCTCTTGGCAGTCTATATAGACTTCTCTGAAACTAATGTGGTCTCATCTTTATTAGTATTGCTATCATCTGTACTAACCAGATTAAAACTAGTACAGCTATCACTCCTGATATTGCAAAAATATCTTTATTTACAGTGTAGTCAAGCCCTAAGCCCTTGAAGGGGCAAAAAATGAGACAGCCAAATTTTCATAAAGAACCTTTTTCATCACATGTAAGATTTGATTTTCATTTAGGTTTTTATTTCTTTTAATTTATTTTATTTTAGTCTTCCAGAATATGTACAAATCTCAAAGCTTCTTGATTTCTAGAAAGTATTTTCTCTGTTTCCCCCAATTTTTTTTTTGTACTTCATTCTTATCACTGCAACTAAAAGACCAGAGGAAATATTGTTCTTGTGTTCATATAATAAATGGTCCGATTTCTCATTAGTGCTGTGTACAGAGATTCAGTGGATATTTCCATCTTATATGTAAAAAATGCTATTGGAAACCTTGCATGAAAGATTATCATACCCCTTGGATTTCTGTTCTCAACAGATTTGAATGAGGTTGGAGTAACTCTTAAAATGTTTCCTATTGATAAGTTCTGGTTGAACAAATTATTTAATATATTGTTTCATCATCATTGACAGCCTGGATCGTATTAATGGAAATCAAATGAAACTCTTCGTTTGCATAAATCTTAATTCTCAAGAAATGACTACTCATCAGCAAAGACAAGTGCTTCTCATACAGTTCAGTGTTTTGACACACTGTAATATTACCAGCTTTTTTGCTGATTTTTTAAAAGTAGCGCTTTGCTCCTTAAATATATATAAAAAGCAAGTTATGTTGAAAATTAGTACAATTTTTTCTCTTTTCCTGTCCTGTTCCATAGCAGGCTTGGAAAGTTAACTATAGATGGGTTAATATTTTGAATGAATCACTGCTCATTAAAGAGTTTTAATATTTGTATGTGTTTGTTAATACAGTTGTCTTATCTGTTAAGCATGAAATGCATTCAAAAAAGGACATACAAGTCTCATTAGAGTCCCTAAGAATGAAATTTTATAGACTCATAATAGAGCAAAAATTAGATAGAAAATTTAATTTCAAATCAAAGTGTTCCAACTAGGAATTTAATTCTTTTTAGACTTCTTTAAAATGTATTTATTCATTTCTTCACTCTCTTCTGAATTATTTTCTCTAGAATTATCAGGAAAGTTTATTTTTTTTTCTGATATTTTATATGTTTTTCTAGTTTTTTTGGGTTTAGTTACTTCATTACATATTGTGGAGAACACACACAGAAGCCCTATAAAGTTGCCCAGTAATTTCCACTGTATCATTCTAGTTTTCATTTGCTTATAAGTTTGCCAAACTTGTTTAACTGTTTGAGCTGAAGTGTTCCCTCCTGTGTAATTTCACCTGTGAGGGAAGGGGGAAGAAATTTCAATCAAATGTGATTTTTCTGGGTTTTTTTGAGGACAGGAAAACTGCATTTAATTGCCAATGTCATAACTGCTGGGAAGTATTGTACTGAGTTATTTTATATTTTCTGTCTAGCAGCAAATACAGTGAGGCCATGCTGGTGACAGAAATGCACTTGTTGCTACATCTTTGAATATCTGGTCAAATTGCAAATCTTCTTAAATCTCAGAGGTTCATTAGACCCACATTCACAACAGAAATTATTGGTGTCAAAAAACTACCTACAGAAACCATTCAAACAAGGCATGCTTTAGTCCAAGTCTGACAGGTTTGAGCAGAATGCTCCTGAGCTGCTGCTCTCATCTATCAGGGACTAGTGAGAAATGGTATGGGGTACTGAAAAATGGTTTCAGGTATTCAAAAATGGCTATGATCTAGTCTTTTTTTCCTGCTTCCTATAAAGGGAGGATCCACCAGTGTGTAGAATGAACACTGGTGAAGAGCTAAAGAAGGCGCAGAAATTACAAGATGATTAGGGTGAAGAGTTGGGTGACGGCTAGATGAAGATACATGTTTTACTTAGAAATGACTTAGATTCTAACAGTAGTCCTTCTGTCCCTGAGAAGTGGAGGTAATGACAGTAAACCTCATATGAATGCTGTCAAGAGTTTTTCATGATCATCTACAGTATGTTCAGGTATTATACTGATAGCAGCATAGAATCATAGAATAGTTAGGGTTGGAAAGGACCTTAAGATTATCTAGTTCCAACCCCCCTGCCATGGGCAGGGACACCTTACGCTAAATCATATCACCCAAGGCCTCGTCCAACCTGGCCTTAAACACTGCCAGGGATGGAGCATTCACAACCTCCCTGGGCAACCCATTCCAGTGCCTCACCACCTTAACAGGAAAGAATTTCCTTCTTATATCCAATCTAAACTTCCCCTGTTTAAGTTTTAACCCATTACCCCTTGTCCTGTCACTACAGTCTCTAATGAAGAGTCCCTCTGCAGCATCACTATAGTCCCCCTTCAGACACTGGAAGGCTGCTATGAGGTCTCTACGCAGCCTTCTCTTCTCCAGGCTGAACAGCCCCAACTTTCTCAGCCTGTCTTCATACGGGAGGTGCTCCAGTCCCCTGATCATCCTCATGGCCCTTCTCTGGACTTGTTCCAACAGTTCCATGTCCTTTTTATGTTGAGGACACCAGAACTGCACACAATACTCCAGGTGAGGTCTCACAAGAGCAGAGTAGAGGGGCAGGATCACCTCCTTCGACCTTCTGGTCACGCTCCTTTTGATGCAGCCCGTGGTTTAGCATGAACACAGCACAAAATACATCACAAAGAAATAGAAAATTCTGCATTCAGAGGTGAACGATGTGCATTAATAAAGGGCTCCATACCAAGCGATGGAAACTACAAAATATCAGCTACAATATTCAAAGTATCTTTCATCATAACTACTAAATAAGTAGGTGCCCTATGAAAAAACAATTGTAATCACGGTATTAAAAAATTCCTTAAAAATTCTCAGATACTTCCAAACCTCTGATTCATAAACTGTCCTCAAATCTTACCAAAAAAAGCGAAATGGACATTCACGAATTAGTAAGATAAGATTATGCTCTGAGTCTTCCATATATCACTGTCAAATGCCACTGTGACTTACCTTTCACATACTTTCTTGGGCATATGGAATAGGCAAAGTAAAGACCTTCTTTGTTTCCTGTCAGAAATTCAGTGCGTATGTTACAGTGCCTCATGACATTGTATAAGGTTTTACAGTCCTTCATAGAAAACAAATGCAATTTTCGCACACCCCTTAATACTCATGTGTATTTAGATTATAATAGAGTATCACTTTAGAACATAAGTAAAAAACCTGACTATTTTAATTGCAGAAGTGTCCATTGTCAACAAAAGAAAGAGAACCTAAAGTACTTTATATGTCCTGTGTTGACTGATTTTCCTTTAATTTGTAGCACATTTTATTTACTTTACTTTGCATACTTAGATGTGTCCTCAATTGACTTTTGGCTCAAGCAAATAATTCCAGAAATGAAGGATATGCCTACTGAGATCACTTCCTGATGAAGTCTGGCTTCTTGGCTGAGAAACTGGCTCCTCTTGTTGCCACTGGAAAGTATTTACAATGGGGATGTTGTAGTATAGTGGCAAAGTTATTCCAGGACATGTTCACAAGTATAAATAGACATATGAATAAAGTTATGCTAAAGAATCAGAGAAGGCAATAAAACCAAAACCTACTCATAATAATTCTCAGTCTAGGTTTTGAATTGCCTTATTAGGATTCCTACAGGTTAACTCATTACTAAAAGATGTTGATATTCCAACCAGAGAATGGCCATAATCTATTTCTGTTCATGAAGTGGTTTTTGTGAATACCAAATGATTTAAATACCTTGAAAAGTTATAGTGATATGCCAAATCACAGACCTAGGGGAAGAGAACCACTGCACTGCATTATTTTTATGAAAGCTAACATTTATGTCAAAATCCCTCTGAGTGCTCCTAATATACACGGTGTCACTGTGTCATGTATTTACTCTTGTGCTGCTGGCTGCAGTACTGGTGCTGAGTGCAACAGTGCTAAACACAAACTCAGGAAAAGAGGCGTCTGCAAGACGTGCCCGTTCTGTGGAGCAGAGCCCAGAGGAATGGAAACAGAGGTGAGGAGCTGGGAAGAGCTGGGAAACACATGGATGCTTGGCTGCGCCATTGGACTGTTTACTCCTTATCTCAGGGATGGTGAACTATCCTGCACCACCTTTCCTAAAGGTTATACAAAAAGGAGTTTTCAAGGGTTGAATCTGTTGTTTCTTGCTACTTTATATCTTCAGGTATAAAGGCATTTCTGTTGCTTAGGATATAATGTTTATTAACTGCCCTGTTTGCAAAGGAACATATGGCAGTCAGTTTGTCTGTTTGTTTGTTTTTTTAACAAAAAGATGCACTCAAAGGAGGCAGAAAAATTTGTGTCAATTAGTTCAAAGTTGAAAGAAGTAGATTGCTATTAGGAAAAGGTTACTTAACAAGCCATGGAGGCACTGGCTTCTTAATGGAGAGAAACAGAGGATAAAGAAGACAACTCTTAAGAATCAGGAAATTAATCTCTGTAACAGTCCAATGGACTTATAAAAAACTTAAGACAATAATAAAAATGTTAAATTATAATTCAAGCATTGAAGCAACTGTCACAGAATCACAAAATCACTAATGTTGTATGTCAGAGGCCTCTGGAGATCATGTAGTCCATCCTCAGTGCTTGAGGAGGGTTGCCTAGAACCAGTTGTCAAGGACCATGTCCAGATGGATTCTGAATATCTCCAAGCATGGAGATACCACAATATCTCTGGCAAACTGTCCCAGAAACCACCCTGACAGGAAACTGTTTTGTTTTTTTTTTTTTTATGTTCAGACAGAATTTCCTGGTTTTCAGTTTGTGCCTCTTGTCCTTTCACTGGGCACTACTGAGAATAGCTTGGGCATATCTTCTTTACATTCTCCCATCAGAAACTTAGACACATGGGTAACAACTCCCTGATCTTTCTCTTGGTCAGGTTGAACAGTCCCACCTCTCTTAGCTTTTCCTTGTGTAAAAGATGTCCCCCTCACATAACCACCTTTGTGACTCTTCACTGGACTCTATCCAGCATGTTCATGTCTCTCCTTTACTGGACATGCCAGAACTGGACACAGTATTCCAGATGTGGCCTTACCAGTGCTGAGCAGAGAAGGATCAACACCCTTAATCTGCTGCAGATATATCCTAGGGTACTATTGGCCATGTTTGCTCAAGGGTTCCATCTCTTTCCAGGAAAAGAGAAGGCTAACCAGGGCTTTTTCCCCTCCCAGGGTAAGGCTGATCTCTACTTTCTTTCCTTCTTCAAGACAGAAGTGACATCTTCAGTTCTTGGAAACCTCCTCAAGTCACCATTAACTGAAATCTCAAAAGTGATCAAGACTGGCCTTGCAGTGATATTGGCCAGCCTCCACAACATTCATGGGTGAATCCTGTTGGGTCACATGGACTTGTGTCTGTTCAGTTTTTTTAAACGTTCCCTAACCTTATCCTCCTCCACTGGAGGTGAGTTTTTGTTGCTCCAGACTTTCTCAGTGATCTCAGAGGCCTGGGAATCCCAAAAGCCAATCTTACTGGTGAAAACTTAGGTGAAGAAGGCATTGAATACATTGACTGTGTCCTTTGTCACAAGCTTCCCTGCCCCATTCATCAGCAGGCACACATTTTCTTTTGACTTCACTTTACTGATAATGTACCTATGAAAACCCTTCTTGCCCATCATGTCACTAGCCAAATGGGCTTCAACTCCAGGTGGGATTTGACTTTACCACCCTCATCTCTGCATGTTTGAATTGTGTCAGTTCTTTCTGGGTCACTTGTCCCAGCTTCCACATTTTGCATGGTTCCTTATATGTCCTGGGTTCAACAGTAGCAGTCATGTTTTTTTTCCTTTGTGGTAGCTGGTACAGTGCTGTGTTTTGACTTCCAGCCTGAGAACAGTGTTGGTGAAGTCGATGTTTTCAGTTGTTGCTAAGTGATGTTTGCCCTGACCAAGGACTTTGTGAGGCTCATGCTCTGCCAGGGAGGAGGGGAAGCCGGGAGGAAGCAGAGACGGGGCACCTGACCTGGGCTAGCCAGGGAGGTATTCCATACCACAGCACGTCATGGCCGGGGTGGGGGGTGACTGGGAGTTACCCAGAAGGACACGGGCTTCCGGGTGGAACTCGTTTTCTTGGCTGGTGATATCGTATTCTCTTCCCTTGTTATTTTCCCTTATCATTGTTGTAGTTGATAGTAGCGGTGGTGATTTGTGTACATTGGTTGCTGGACTGTTCTTGTCTCAACCTGTAGGAGTTGCATTTTTTTGATCCTCCTCCCCGTTCCTCTGGGAGTGGGGGAGAACCACGGCGGGGGGGGGCCACGGACCTCAATTGTTGTCAGCTCGGCACCACTCACTGGGAGTGAGTGAACAAGTTACCTGACTGGGTTTAAACCACGACAGTTCTTTTTGGCGCCCAATGTGGGGCACAATGGGTTGAGATAAGAACAGATCTGACTGGATTGATAGTCAATCGTCACAATGCTGATTTATTGGCTCTCAAGGTTGTTCCTCTTGATCTCACACTTTCAGTATATCGTATCTTACGTCCATCCGGTATTTGCTGTATTAGTGTTTTTCAAGTGTGGGGCTTGGGCTAAGGTTTTTGTCCCATTGTACTTTATGGTAATGACTTGTAATACAATAGAATCATTGATCATGAAACTGATCTGGCTTATGTTCCCAGTGTGGTCACCACCTTTATACTTTGGGAGGTATATAATAGAAGTGCTTAGCAATTACACATCTTTTTTCTCCTTCTCAGGTGCTCAACCTGTGAAGGAGACATCCTTTTACCCTCCCAGTCATCCCCCCAGACCATTTACATTTGAGAGTTTTGAATTTTTTGAATGGCATTTTAATGCTGTTGAGACTTGTTTGCTGATGGTGATGGGAATCACCATGCTAGCACGCATACAGAGTGTGTTTTGCCCACGACTGATTTCAAGAGTTAAGCAGAGTCAGGTTTGGGTCTTGTCTGGGGTCAAACGACAATGTAGGAGGACCGAGAGATTTTCCCTGAGGCTGGACAGCCATGAGTGGCAGGGTGTGTGGGATAGTATGGGCAAGTATCTAGGTCAGTGGGCCCTTCCAGTACTTTGGAATTTCACTACCGAACAACTGCAAAATCCAGAAGAATTAGTAAAACACTTAAATGAGGTGTGTGGTCATTCTGGCCATACCAGAGATGGACAAATCACGGCAACATGCTGGGGCTTGGCCTATGCTTACAGGGCCTTGTTCAACACTATCCAGCACCTTCAAAAGGAAAAGAATGTCGGCGGATCTGAGGGCAAAGTACAGTCGCTACTCAAACTTTGGCCTCAATGAACAGAGCAGCTACCCCAGTGGCAAGTACAGCAGCTGCTCAAACTTCAACTGCAACAGACAGCGCAGTTACCCCAGCTCCAAGCACAGCAGCTACACCACCCCCAGCAACAAGTACAGTCGCTACTCAAACCACAGTGATAATCACTGCAGCCAAACCAGAGGACCATTTTGTACCGGTATCGGTTGCCCCTGTACGCAAGAGAACAAGTAAAAAGGAGGCAAAAAGGGTGAAGCGAGATGAAGAACCAATGAATTCACCACCCGGTCCAGAATCTGATCAGGAGTCATCCTCACATGATGAAGAAGAAGAAGAAGAGGTAACTTCTCGACCTCGGACCTCAACCGAGCTGTGGAGTATGCGAAAAGATTTTACCCGTCAACCAGGGGAGCACATCATCACCTGGTTACTCCGATGCTGGGACAATGGGGCCGATGGTCACGAACTAGAAGGTACAGAAGCCAAGCAGCTGAGACCACTTGCTAGAGAAGGGGGAACTGACAAAGCAATTGCAAGAGAGAAAAAGTCCCTCAGCCGTTGGAGGAGGCTCTTGGCAGCTGTGAAAGAAAGGTTTCCGTACAAGGACAATGTTACAAGTCGTTCGGCCAAGTGGACTACTATAGACAAAGGCATCCAGTCTCTGAGGGAATCAGCCATCGTAGAGATGATCTATCACATCAAGCCGAATAACAGGGATACACCCATAGATCCAGATGAAGTTGAATGTACACGACCCATGTGGCGAAAACTTACACGGAATGCACCGTCATCATATGCCCATTCACTGGCAACAGTAACCTGGAATGACATAGTACCACTAACAGTGGATGAAATGGTTCATAAACTCCGAGAGTTTATGTAGCACAAAAGTGTATTCATGGGTTCAGAAATATATATAAAATAGGAAAATAATAGCAGGGTGAAAAAGGTGAGGGAAAAAAAAGTAGAATTGTTTTCAAACAAATGATAATTGTTGCTTTCTTTCAAAGTTTCTGAACTGTGTACTCTATAAAAAACTAAAGACTACCAGGGATGAGAAATTAGAAGGGAAATGAATATTTGGCTTAGGTTAGTATCATTTACATTTAAGAACAGATAAAATCATTTGGTTTCTTTTGTATCCTTTTGTTCACGATCTTCTTGTTTCCACAGCACTTCTGTTGATAGCTTCTGAATTGCAAATGATCAGGTCACATAACATTTAGGCTGAATGGCTTGCGCATTTCTACGCATCTGACAAAAGCTGCTTTACTCAGACAAGCACTGTACAAGCCCATGTCATTAGCTGCATTTATATAAAGGGAAATGGAAGGAAGCTTTTTTTGGTCTTGGGCTCCTCAGTCAATTTGTCACAGTGCATGAAGCATGCTTGGTTTGATATCATGCCATTTGCAGTCATTTAGTTAGTAGTTACTTGCACACAGCAAATACGTTTATGTGTATATTTAACATGTATGCATGTGACATATAAAAATACCTTATTTCTCTACAGACACAGTTTCAAAAATAGGTTGATAATATAGAGGCCATTGATTTTCATTGGCACTTATGCACTTAAATGCCTTGGCCTGGCTTGAATTCATAATGTGTTCTAGTGAGAATGAGACCTGAGCAGAGTCTCTCTCATTTCAGCAGTCACTAGTGCTCTCTGAGAAAACCTAGGTTCTAACCTTTGCAGCTTGCAATGGTCTGAAAAACTTGATGTATTCAAGCAACATGCAAAGAAGATACCTAAAACTTTAGAAGACATGCTTCCTAGTGGCAGTTACACCACTTCATACAAAACAGTGCTCATTCTAGCCCTTTCCTTCAGAACTTTGGAACTGTGAAATAATACCCTTTTGGTATTATTCTTAATCATATTTGGTATTAAACTCAATAAACAAAGCAAAATTTTAGTATGTCTCAAATCAATCCCCCTACGTGTCACCTACAATACCTGAGAATCCATATGATTACATTTGTAAATATTTTAATATGAATATATTTTCTATATAATTCATTAGCCAATGCTTTCACTGTTACGTAAATTTGAGATATGCTGCTACTCCTAAGAGTTTCATATTAAAAATAGAATCTTATGAATGTGTAGCCTATTTTAGCCCTTGACAGGAAGAACTGTGTAGTTAAAACTAACAGCACCTGTTTTCTGTAGTTGATATTCTGTTGGCATGTTTACTTATTACCCATTGGAAAAATGGCAATAGTTCAGTGTGAACTTTTCTCCTTAACTCTTTCATACATTACTGTTTGATTTAGAGGTATTCTTATTACCATGGTTATTTTATATGTTCTGCTGCTTGTCCTGACAGCTCTTATGCATATCTGTTATGCAGAAAATATCTATTCTTCAAAAAGATTTCATTAACTATATTAATAAAAATTAAGAAAATCTTTTGTCTCTATGAATTAATGTGTTTGTAATACACTGGCATCCAATGTATACAAGAAAGTGCAAATAGATATGTAGTTCCTGCTCATCTTACATGTCACCATTGTCATGTTTTGCCCAGAAACAGGCTCAAAGTTACTCTGGCTTCTTCCTCTTTCCGAGTTAAGCAGAGTCTTGGGCAGCCTGCAGCTTGCTCATTTCTCATACATACCAAGCAGATGAGATGACTAACTTCCATATTTACACTGCTGATAGTTTGTACTTGTCGCCTCCATATGCCTTTGGTTGTCCCAAACCCAAGGCATTGGTGTATTATCTTTCTCTTACACAGAGACATAGTTTTATGAGACATCAGCATGAAGCTTGAGTCAAAATGAGGTGCCTGTGTCCGCCTTTACATAATACCTCGCCAGCAGCTGCTCATCTTGGGTCTCCAAAACCCTTTTGTACCTCCATAACATGTATGTACAGGGCAGAATGACAGACTGCTGGTACTATGGATGTTACTAAATTCTAGCATTAAATCTTGATAAAGATGATAGCACCACTATTTGTTTCACATATATATTGAGGAACACATCTCCCTATTTCATCATGAAATGTATTGCATTTGATATTTAAACTGCTATTTCTATGCAGTGGAAAAGTCTATATATGGAGTGAGAGCCCAGTTCCAGTAATACAGGCACTGTGCAGTTCTGTAGGGAGAACGTGCCCTTTATGTAGGTATTAACATTAAGAAACATTTGTTCACAAGAGCAAAAAGACCCAGTGGAAAGGCATCTTTTCAACTGGCATATTTTCAAATACTTCTAATGAATTAAACTGACCTTTAGAAATGCATGTCTGGGCTGGCACCAAAGCTGGCGTTTCTATTTTTTTAGAGAGTGTGTGCATATGAAGTAAACAGTAAGCAGGGTTACAGAGCTATTGTGTGTGTCCAAGCAGGTGCCAGTAGCGGGTACATCCTGCATGCACACTGGTGAATGATGGCAGCTTCTCTGTTACATGCTCTTCCTGGATGCAGAACAGTGTGTTGAACTGTGCAATCAACATTGCCAAGGTGTTTGAGTCAAGGAACACCATGATCTTTCTTAAAGCAGCTCTGGCATTTTAATGATCTAAAAGGTTATGTTGAATTATAACAATATCTGTAGACATTGAGGGGAGGAAGGGGGGGGAGGAAAGTTTCTTTTTTTTTATTTTTATTTTATTTTAAAGACTACTGCAAATGGGAAAGATCTAATAAGAATACAGAGCTTTGTTACTTAAAATAAAACTTTATATGTAAATACGGACTTCTGGCTTGTATCCAGTTGCCTTATAAGCATTTATTGTATTACAAGCAAATCAACTTAGGGATATAGATTTTGAGGGTTATATTTTTAGCACTTGGAGTCAGGACTGCATTTCCAGAAGAATTCAGATGATGTTCATAACCTGTAGTGATTCATTTTTTTTGAGGAAAATTCAGCATAGTTTATGTGTTGAAAATCCTCATTTGGAAAATCTCAGAAAATCTAGAACTGTTTTGGAGCAGTTAGTAGCCGACACCTAAGTTTTTTTTTAAGATCTGACCCTGTGTAGTTTGTCAAAGGAGAGAAATCTAACTGTGTTTCCAAAACTTTCTTTATAACATGAGCAATAGAAAATTGTCAGTTCCAAAGGCCTGATTCATCTTGCTTGACTTTAGCCACCTGAATGAGATGTTTAAATTAGAACTGATATTGTCATCAGCTCTTCTCTACAGACAGTACTGGGAGAGAGAAGCACTTCAGAGTTATTAACTTCCCACAAGGAAAACTTACTCTCTGTAGGTACTTTATGTAAATTTCAGTCAAATCAGGGTATAAGTTCTTTTCCTTCTCTCTACTTTCTTCTTCACTGGCTAAGTTCCTTCATCCTTTTTTTTTTTTATTCCACAGATAGACCTGTGATAGTTTTGTGCCATCGAGTATGTGACATGAAGTAAATGATCCTGTGTCCGAAGTATTCTAGATTTACTGAGAAAATGATTAAGGTGTAGCACCTTGCTGCAGAAATAGGACTATTGCCAGAAAGTACCAATGAAGAAAGAGCACAAAGCCCTTACATACTTATTTGCCTGGTATCTCCTAAATACATATGTATGATGAATACTGAGGATTAGAACAAATATTCAGATGAGACCATCAAGTTGTCAGCCAAACTTTAATTAAGTGTTCAGCCATGAAACCTTAAAAAATCATTTGGTCTTTTGTACTGCAAAGAGTTCTTTATAAATTTATCATGTGGTGCAGCTAAGATTTGTACGTTACTTTTTCTGTGCCAGAAAAGAATAATTGCCTTTGTTGGAACTAACAGTAGCTGGCAGGTATACAAGAATTTCTTATTCAAGAGATGTTTGAAAGTTGCTCATGGTTACCTGTTGTCTCAGTTATGTGAAAGAATGGGGAGAAAGAATTTCAACTGATAAAGAAAAAAATAAATCTTCAATCAATTTGGTTAGATGGAGTAGCTAATAGGAGGGATAAAAAAAGATTGGTATACGAAATAATGTAAGTATTGCATGTTTGGAATGGAGCAACAGATGCTTTCAGGATAAGTCTAGGTATAAATATTTCACAATAGTTACTAAGTCATGTAACAACCACAAAGAATCTCCATGCTCTAAATTGGCAACTGAAGCCGTTGTGAAATTTCCACCTCATTCACTAGAAGAGCCAGGAAAAGTGTGCTGCTGTAATGACTGACTGTCCCTTCCTTGATGTTCAGTTGTGGTTGAAAGATTTCAGAGAAAGACTACATCTGGGAGTTTTTAACTTGCTGAAGGAGGTCCCCATCATGATTTTGTGATCTCAGAGCAGAAGGTGGAAATAACAGTGTATACCAAATTCTACACAAGTATTAAGCAGGCAATGCTCCCCTTTAAGAAAGACCTCTGAAACACACTATTTACCTACAAATTGCCCATCTAACATTCTGTTAAATAAGCAAGCACTTTCAAATTTGGAAAATTGTTTTATATGTTGTTAAAGATGTAGAGTAATACACAGACATTTTCCCATATCACTATGTATGCTTATGAGGACACTCTCTATAACAAAAGTGAATACCAAAGAAAAGAGAGGATCTGTGTTAATTCCTAAGGAAACCTGAACCTTTTCTATGTGTTTGTGAAGCTACTGATGCCAACTATCTGGTATCTTTGAGATGCAGTGCATCTAAAAGCAGCGTACCCCTTTCCCAGGTCATGGTGGTTATCCTGAAGCTATCAGTCAACTGAGTTCATATGGTCTCTAAAACAAACATTAGGGTCATAAAATGAAAAAAAAAAAAAAAAATGCCCAATCCAAAATAAGCAGATAAAGGCTTTTTATACATACACAATGCAAAGAGGTAAAAATATGTATTGGCTGTCTCGGTACAGGCTTGGAGATTATGGTGAACTGATTTTTCCACAAATCAATATTTATACTTACAAGGAATATTTTCAGTGACAGAAGGGAATGTGAAAGAAAAGAGCAGATAGAAAATATATCAAAGCACATGCTCATCTAGTCAATCTATCTTCACAAAATGTAATATAAGGAAGGAAATTTTAGTCAGCCATAGGAGCAATCAGCCTGACTCAGAGCAGGAAATTTTGACATTTACTTTGCTTGAGGATGAATAAAAATCAGGCAAAGAGTAAAAACCATCCCAAAACCTAAACTTGGCTTACTTGGTTTATGCTGGGAATTCCTGGGAGTTGATAGCCTGCTTGGCTGTTATCCACATTAAAGAGCTTTCCCTAGTATCTGTCCACAGTGACTCTGTCTTAACCATAGCCCAAAATGGCTAAGCCGGTCATAAAATCTTTCCTGTCATCTTTTCCCCATTGTGTGGCCAGGTGATCACCGAGGACAACATCCCATTCTACGGCTCCATAATATCCCTGGTTCTTCTGAAGTGTTTGCAAGCTAGAAATTGTCATTGCGAAGTCTTTGCCCACATACTCCTTCCCATCTGCCCTCATCTCACCCCTTACACATGTTCACAGTTTTCAGTTGTGGCCTCTGGAGAGCTGAGCAGGGTAAGGTCCCATAACCCTTAGTGCTGCTGGTCAGCTACATGAAAGATTACTTTTAAATACCTCAAGATACATTTGTATGTTACTGCTTTCAATTTTCTGTCCAAAATCTTCAAAGCTCTGTATCCAATAGATGAAAATGAAAAACACTGCATAGAAAGTGATGCTATTACAGACATTAATGTTTCAGATTTGTACTAATACCTCCCAGAAAGGCAGGAAAATTGGGTAAGCCAAAATTATTCCAGGGAAATTCCAAGTAAATCCACAGAATTTTGCCAGAGATAAAGCTTACACTATAAACATTAATTAATCAAAGGATTATGCATTAAAATTATTCTTCAGCTGATCATGAATTAATATTTGTAAAATACTTTGAGGAGAACAAGTACTGTTTAAATACCACAAGTTAGTCATCATTGTTATTATGGATAGTGTTGTTGACATGAAGAATTCCATGTGATAACTTTTAAAATAAATTGCTAGTGGAATGACAGCCATACAGTGTATGAAAGCAAGCTTGAAATACTAGGTCAACACAGTGCTTAAAAACACACTGAGTTTTAGCTTTTGCACGTCTTTTTATTGTGAATTAAAACATCTGTCTGGGATTTCTAAGAATCTGAAGAACAAACGGAACTAAGATGCAACATTCTTGTCTTTTGAATGTACTTTTTATTAATTGCAGATCAGACTACAATCCAAGATCCAGGTACAGTGAGGATTTTAAGGAGAGGGGTCCAGTCAATCTACCCATGAAATGTGTGAGGTCATACCTATAGCACTCTGGGCAACATAGTGCCAAGAGTCTTTAGCTAGCTCCAGAGGAACTCATCCCTCCAAACCACACAGATCAGCACTCTGAGCTGGGGTCCTGAAAACAATAAAGTGGGGTTAACCCACTGATAGGCGCTGAACCCTATCACAGCCATGTCAAAGATCTTTGCAAAAGGCTCCATTATTCAATGTAGACTTGAAATAAGTGCTCAGGGATAGCATTCCTCTGATTCTTTTTTAAATTTTATTTATTTATTTGTTTCATTATAAAAGTGGGACATGGCTTTAAAAGCCAGGTTCAGATCTGGAACTCTTTTTTCTTATGAGAAAGGATTCTCACTGGTGATTAATTCAAGCCCTTCTTGGTTTCTGCAAATCAGTGACTTTATTCTTTTGGCTCTTAGGTGTTTTTCCTTGATCATTCTTTTATCTGAATAGTATTTTGAATTAACATTGTATTTATAAATACAAATATCTTTACATGTATATATTTTTTTTTTTAAATGGAAAACATGCTTTAAAGTGGAATTTTACAAAGTTATTTGAAAACAGTGTCCATCAAAAAGTCTTAAAATAGTGACTGGGTAAATATGACACATACACCAACCAAAATTTTAAATTCAGAAATCACATTTTTAAGATGAACTGCTTCTTAAATTCAGAGAGAAAAAAATACATAAATTAAGAAAGAAATAATCTTATTTAATTAAGTAATTATCCACTAAAAAAGAGCTTGTATACATTTTATTCCAATTCTTTTACGTCAGATTATTTTACAATTAGATTACAGGTTGATGCTTATTAGGATACTTTGTCTTCTCATATTCATTGGCTTTTCCCTTTTTTTGCATAAATAACTTTTAAAATACATTCTCTAGTATGTAATTTAGTAATTTAATTCCTGTAATATGCTAAAATGCAGAGAATTCAGACTTCTACTTTGAAGTTTATAGTTTTGTAAATAAATTGTCTATTTGTCCAATTCTGTGTCATGGACACTTGATCTTTTCAAGATATTCCCAAGACATACCTTGGCCTTAATTTATATTATTTAAGCAGGGTCCAGCTTTGCTTTCAATAACAAAGTAAGTGGTGAAAAATGTCTGAGCAAGGTTTTGTTTGGGGGGATTTCTTAATCAAATATAAGAAGATAAAAGTTACAAAGAATATTGGTTTCATTGACATAATGTGAATATTTACTTTTCTGGTTCTGCCAGATATTGTAAACATCTTTAATAAATACACCTGCTTAGTTAAACACTTTACAGTTCCTCAGAATAAAGTGTTAAGTTTTTAGGAAGGAAAACTACCTATGACATAATGGTAGTAGTATCTGTTACCAATCAATCACATAACTTACGAAGTTCATTAGCAGTTGAAATGACATATTTTTCAAAAGAATCTTATGTCAAAAACATTAAATTCAAAGAATGAAGTCTGTAAACGGACCTAAAAAGAACATTCAGTGTTTAATGGTTTCATCCCAAATTAGGTAACAGCTTTGCTGTGAGATAAAGGAGATTCTGCAATACTAGTTCAGCTAAAATATATGATCTTTCCTCCAGACAGGGGTGACTGACAATTAGATGCAATACCTACTAGAATAATCCTTTAGAATTGAGAAATCAAAATTGCAAAATGATACTTAACAAAGCCTAAAGGTTATTAACTATTTGACACAGGGCTTTTGTGAGAGAAAGTAGTCAATTTTTCCATTTACGTTAAGCTTTTTGTCCAAAATTCATAAAATCAGTGTCAGCATATTCCAAACAATAAGAAGATGAGCCTTATTCTTAGCAGGATGGGTCTGCACTGCCCTTTCTGTCAGTCTTGACATCACAGAGGAAGTAGACAAGTGAGAGTTAAGGGTGAAGGAAGAGCTGGAAGGCTGGGGGACAGGATCCTGAGATTATGGCACATGCACTTGATCCTGGGTTCTCACATGTAGACAGATGCAGAAAGTGAAAACATGGGGAATGAGGCTAAACTCTATGAATTCAATTCAGAGGCATAGCTGCCCTTTTTATAGCTGGGGGAATGTCTTGAATTCTTAATAGACAATTGGTAATAACCTTACTACTAGACACTGCAAAGACTTCTAACTGAGGTCTTAGAGCCAGCTCTAAGGCACAGAACTTGCAATTATCTGTGGCTTCTTGCAGTACTTGAGAAATGTGGGGGCTGCATCTGTAGGGGAGTGGTAAGATAGAAAGCTTTGGAGAACATTGCAGAGCTATTCAATCCCTTCTAAAACTATTTCTTCAGGATGCTGTAATCCAGCTCACAGGGATTTACAGTGTATAAACAGTTTTATTATCTCTGTTCTACTGTTGAGTATACTGAAGTACAGATATGTTGACTGCCCAAGGCCAAATTTTGAGTCAACATCAAGATGAGAAGTATATTCCTAACTTCTAGAGTAATGTCCCAGCCATTGCACTCATGATGTGCAAAATGGGAAAAATACAGATGCAGAGAATATTTTGGGATCTCTGAATTCTCCTATACTGGACTTTTCAAATTACTTTTTTATTAATATATTAATAACTGTTCTTCCTAATATTAAAAATTAATAAATTGGAATGTGGATTTATATATAAAATTTAGAAGTTTATGATTTGTTAAAATTCAGATTAGTAGTAACACATATGATTTTATGTTGATATCATAAATCTTGTCATTGTGCTAAATATCCTTTTCTTGTAATTCTACCCATCACATTGTGCCTGCATTCTTTCTTTATTAATCTTTGAGTGGTTGTAAATAACTTCCAAAATTTCTAATTTGATATGTGTATTTTTAAATGTGTTGGCAAAAAAATGTCTTCCCCTTGTTCTCTTAAATTGCAACAGGCCCAACCATGTACTAGTGATAAACTATCCTTGAGCAGCACAATTAAAAAAAACATGTCCTGTCTCTCTACTTTGCTAGTACAGATTCCCATTCTGGGAAAGAAAATATTTCCAGGTTCTCAGTGGGATTTTGAATTCACCTCTAGTGTTGGAATGCCCCAGATTTTAAACCCACAAAATTTTACAATTCAAGAAATTAAAAATCAAACCATTTTAGTAGGTTTCCATGGTATCTGATGACATTTTTAGAAATGGGTCTGCTGGTATCTAGGGAAATTTTTTTATAGATGAAAGACTATAGCAAGCAGTCACAATAAAAATGCTAATGCTTTAAAGTGTTCTAAAGTGTCTTTTTGTAATAAAGGTGTCATTTGCCACTAATATAGTAGTGGTCTAGTGTAATGTTTTATTGGCAGTAATTTGGGTCTCCAGTTGGAAGGTAATGAAGCCTGCCTGAAATGATTTATATACATATATAACTAAATACATAAATATATCATGTGTATGTATGACTCCCTGTATAAAAATAATCCTAGCTATTCAACTGAGATCAGTCCTTTCATAAATGTTTTTCAAAATCTGACTTAAAGTACCACAAAAAAAGCCTGATTTTCACGAGGGAAATGTATGTGTAATGAATTAAATTCACTTTTGTCTTTTCATGTCATGATGTATATTGTGCATTTCTCCTTCCTATCATGTAACAGCTGTTTTTAAAGTAATTCTCTGATACTTCAAGATATATTTTTCTCACATGTCAAACAATACAAATACAGCGAAAGCTTTTCTACAAGGATGCTTGGTCTCATCTCTTCCTGACTATAGTAAACACAGTGGGAAAAATAAAATAGAGGATTCATTGAGTGACCTAAACTAGAATTAGATTATTGTTGAACATGAAACCTTCAGCTATATGGGATCAGATATTTGAGTGTATGCTTGCATCAAGCGTGATGAAAACGCTGTTTCAGGAATTAGCTACCACCCTATCCCCATTCTACTCCACTAAACAATGATGTTGTTGATGGCAAGTGAAAATGGCAAATGAATCGACAGTTGTGGAAAAATCCTGGAAAGCTGTGAGTTTTTATTGCTTGCATAAACGCTGCAAAACAAAGACAGTCTGTCGACCATAATTTGAAAAAATATTGTGGTTGGTTTGTGTGTGGGTTAACAGCATGAACAGCACCTAAAGTCATTACAGAGATTACAAAAGTGAAATTGAATAGCACATTAAAGATCAAAAATGTTAGTTCTGGTCACAGTGTAATATTCTGTAATACTATCAACATTGACTCTTGTATTAAGCAATTGAAAGAAAATTCCACACCCTGATTTTGCAATTTATTAGTCTCCAGCTGTATACAATTATGTCAGATAATTTCAAATTATGCTTTCTTTACTATAAGTTTCCCTGCTTTAATTTAAAAACTAATGCTTTAGTTTTTATACCTCTTTTTTTAATCCTTTCTGCTTGAAAATAGATCTTTTTCCATTTGCTACAGTAACCTTCCAGGATACTCTGAGAATGTGCTTGTGTGTTTGATATATGTTGGAAAAGACACTATATGGACCATGTCACCTACAGAACAAATGTAAAAAGAGTGGTTGTAGTGTCTGTTTCTCACTGATAAATGCATGTAGTTTTAAAAGAGTAAGCTGGCATTCTTTTAAGGTAGTAAAGCTACCACTTTCCTGTAATAGAAAAAATCTGTCTTTTATGTGAAGAGATACCAGATTTTTTTTTTTGTTCATTTCTTTTGGTTTTAAAGAATGGCAAAAATCAACTTTAGGCAGAAAATATCCAGAGGACTTGGGCAACAGCAAAAATTAATGAGACTAGTACTAGAACTTTGCTACAGCTGTCTGTAAATGATGATGCATCTGTGGGTACTGAGGGAGCTGGCAGATGAATTGTCTGTGCCACTGTCCATTGTATTTGAGAAGTTGTGGCAGACCAGTGAAGTTCCCACTGACTGGAAAAGGTGAAACATAACCCCATTTTTAAAAAGGGAAAAACAGAAGAGCCAGGGAATTACAGACCAGTCAGGCTCACCTCTGTGCCTGGCATCAAAAAGAGCATGGCCTACAGATTGAGGGAGGTGATTCTGCCCCTCTGCTCTGCTCTGGTGAGACCCCACCTGCAGTACTGCATTCAGCTCTGGGGCCCACAACAGAAGAAGGATATGGACCTGTTGGAGCAATTCCAGAGAAGGGCCATGAAGATGATCAGAGGGCTGGAGCACCTCTTCAGTGAATACAGGCTGAGAGATCTTGAGTTGTTAATCCTGGAGAAGCGAAGGCTCTAGGAAGACTTTAGAGCACCCTTCCAGTACCTAAAAGGGCCTACAAGAAATCTGGAGATGGACTTTTTACTAAGGCATGTAGCAACAGGACAAGGGGGAATGGCTTTAAATTGAAAGAGATTAGATTTAGATTAGATATTGAGAAGAGTTTCTTCATTATGGGGGTGGTGAGACACTGGAGCAGGTTGAAACTGTGGCTGCCCCATCCTTGGGAGTGTTTAAGGCCAGGCTGGAAGAGATTTTGAGCAACCTGATCTAAGGGAAGGTGTCCCTGTCCATGGCAGGAAGGTTGGAACTAGATGAGCTTCAAGGTCCCTTCCACTCTAAACATTCTATGATTCTGTGATTCTGTTAAAATTTGAATCATTTCTTTCCGTCCCATTGGGGCATACGTGCAGGTACACCCCTGAAGCTGAACTTTAGGCTGTTTAATAGGGATGCTGGCAGATCAGAGAGTTGACTCGCATCACAGTATTTTCCAGATCTTTAAAGAAATATAAACTGTTAGTCATTTTGTGTTTCTCTGAGCCATGAATCACCTGAAGCTCAGGTGGTAGATTACATCCCTACCCAGTCCCTATATTCTCTTTCTGTTATTGTCTGCTGCCCAAGCAATTTCATATAGGATAGGAGACCATATGGGGTTCCCACAGTTGCCTGTTTGGGAAGTCTGTCTCCCCTGGCGATAAAAGGAATGTGCCTTACTGAACAGCCCCTGTCCTACAGCAAAGCAGGTGTGAGAAGGTAGGGACACCTCTGACACACTTTTTGTTCAGGTGTACTACTGGGAAGTTACTTTTATGACAAAACCTGCATGGTTTCTAAACACACCAAAAGGTTTCCTCAGTTCTTAAATTTTCTTAGCCTTGGGAGAAATTATATCATTAAGACCCTTGCATTATTAAGAATGTAAGAAAGGATATCTTTTTGTCACTGACTTGTCACTGTGTACTCATTCAGTTAGCCCAACTGTTAAAGGCAGTTTAGCAAAGCAGTTAAACATACTGTATGTGTAGCTAGGGGGTATGAAATGGTACAATAGCTTTTCCTTTGTTCCCATGGGGAAGGAACAAGGCAGTCTGGCCCTGATCCTTCCATTTTGTCCCTAAATGTCTACAAAGTTGTATTTTAGAGCAATCTATTATGTCAGGTCACTTGGAGATAGTGTAATTGAAACAGCACGTCCACATCCACACGCATATACACATATGGTAAACGTTTGAAATGTGGGTGCCCCCTTACAGTACATAATCTTGGTAAAATCCAGCATTGCAGACAGGACCCATCACATCGTCTGATTCAGGAACACTTTGCAAACTGCCTCATACAGCTAAACATGCCAAATACATCCTTAACAATTCCTCATCTATGTACCTTATTATTCTGAACATAGTAGAGTACTCTTGTTGTTCTTGGGCATTCCCACAGATGCAAGGACTGACACATAAGGTCTGCAGCTTATAAATACATGCTTTCATACCTTATCACCACTTCTTTAATTTATATGGAAAAAATACAAGAAAAAACGGCAGTTTTCCTCAGGCAGCCAGGGTACTTGGACAGGAGAATTGCTGTGGAATTGTATAAATGCAATTCTTTCTTTCTTTACATTTTTAAGTTCGGCACAGGCTTTCTTCCATAGTGTAGGCTTTGTGATAACAACTCTGATTCAGGAGGGAAAAAATGTCATATTGGAAAAACGTGTAGACAGATCCGTCAGATAACAAATAACTGAGCAGAAAGTGAATTTAGAGTGACAGCAGCAGCCCACTGGAGATAACAAGCAAAAAAGACAGGAAGCCAGTGAGACATGACAAAGAGAGTAAATGAAATTAATCTTCTTCCTGCTGACAACAAATTTTAGGCCAGCCACAGTCACCCAACTTTACATTACCCACAGTTATATTCTGGCTAAGTATATTTTCAAATTAACAGGAACTTGCTGTAGGTTTTGATTGACTAGATTGCTGATATGCAGGAATAAAAGGTAATTATTTTTTTTTTTTTTTTGATGGGCTTGTAGATGTATTTTCTATAAAGCATTAGGCTCTTGTCATACATTGTATTTTACTATCAGATGTCATTGGCATCAGAAATGAAAAGCATTTGTTGAAAAGTCATGGAGCAGTCACAGACTGTCAAAGCAAAAATAACAGTGTACACACTTTGAATGGCAAAGATTTCCTTTCTCTTCCATTAAAGATTTTGGCTTAATGTAAGATAAGTATCTGAGCTACAACTGCACTGCATTCCCCTCAAGACATTTCTGTGAGTGGTCACTTTTGCAGAGTAGTAAGAAAACACAAATCAGAACTAAATGTCTGTTTTAAGTAAGGCATGATCTTCCATTTCTTTACACTGTCATGATCACAACTGATAAAGAGAATCAGAAAGTCCAGAAGCATAGCATAGGGTGAAAGGTCTGCCTCTGAATTAGACATGCACTGATTGAATCTAAACTATGAATAACTGGAAACAATCCCACTTGCTCTGACAGGAAAAATGCTTTTATTGGTGCTCTGCTGAGTTTGCCTGATATTTCCCTATATCAGTCATTCATAACACAAAATTGTTTCCAAAGAAATAATGTAAAGAATGCAGTACTTACTACTATTATGTATACTGATCATCTTTATAAATGAATGTGTTGAATATCAAAGAAAAATACTTCAAAATAAGATCTGCCACGCATAATATATCAAGCTCACTTTTTCTCTTTATATGTACACTTAAATGTTGGGCTAATTTATGAATAGTCTTAACTTAATCCAAATAAGAATCTGGCGCATTCTATCTGGTCAGCACAGCCATCACCAGTTAGTTAGTAATCTAATGAAAAAGAGTCTTATATGCCAGTTTTCAACTCCTACTGACTTTCAGCATGTATTTGCTTTTGGAGAGTTTTCTGTTTTTATTTTGTTTTATTAATTCTTTGACTAATATAGCTGTTAACCACTTTTCTTCACACAGAAAAAAAATGACCATCTGTTAGAACTGTGCTTTTTAAAGTGCTGTTGCTATCATATAAAAAGTTTATAAAAACTAGCTATTTAATAGATGAGGGATACAGAGGCCTGAAGTTTTACCAAGCACCGCTTTGCGTGTGCTCACAAGTGAAAATGGACATACACTTGCATTGGAGAAATAAAGAATCATTTATTGCAGATGTCAATGGGTGCCTTTATGAAAAGGTTAGACAAATATCTGCCAGGATTGCCATATGTAGATCAAACCTTGGGACAGGCAGATGAACAAGATGACCTTTCTAAGTACTTTCTTATCCTTATTTTATGATTTTGCAAAACATAAGACCATTGCAGAAGCACAGGTTTCATATCATAAGACAGCATCATCTCCCTCACTTGGACCACTACACCTGAATTATTTCATTCATTCATTCATTCAGTGGTGGAGCTGTTGCCAGAAATACATTGACTGCAAATTCTGCAAAAAGCTAGGAAATCTCTGAGGTAAACTGACATCTGAAAAGCACTGTATTTCATCTCTCTTAACATTAAAATAAGTGGAGCTGTTTGAGCTGTATAAACTGGATGAGCACATGTGATTGCAAAATAAAGATTTAGAAATTAGGTAGCTATATATACACTAACTTTAAAAAAAAGGGTTTTTGATATAAAAATAATTGTAATGTTCAAAAAAATACCAGGCAATAGAAAAATCTCCAGAAAAGTGTGAACACCCCATCACAGGTATCAATTCTTAATCTAGATAAAAGTCTAAAAAAAGATGTGTTTTAAAAACAATTGTTTTCTAGATAGCGACAGAAGATAACAATGTTCTAAAGCATCTCTTTTCTTGTCCTGTGATTGTTCCACTTGGAGAGCAGAATGCAAAGCATCCAACAACACAATCCTCAATCTGACTAGGAAATATAAAACGTGTTTGAGACCACAGGTCAGGTTCAGAGCTGGCATACCTACTCACGTGATGTGTGTAATTGGCCAACCCCTCATCCAAACTGCAAGACATGTTTTATGGCCAAAGCATTGTAGTGGGTAATGATTATGTGTAATAGATGTTACATAGGTTACAAAATGAGTTGAGGAATTTGTCTTTCTAGACAAGATGCGGGAAAGTTGGAAGAACATGCCAGATGTTTTTTTCTCATTTTGGTACACGAGTATATAACAATTTCAAAGGAACGACGTGTTTTTAAAAAAGCCACACTAAACTAACTTTCTGGAACTAGGGCAAATATTTCAGTTCACTATCAGCACCAGATATCTGAAATGACTGTAAACGAGTAATGCCTTTTTATACTAGTTGAAAAGCAAAGTACTGTGTATCTCCTAATTATTCAACAGATATTTTGTTTCCCATATGAGGCTAAGGCATCCCTCAAGACCTACTTAAACGGTCTTAATGGGGTAAAAAAGGCTGAAACTGTCTATAATTATCTATAGATAAATTATCTATAAAGAGAAGAGTGGAATATTTAAAAAAAAATGGGGAAGCCTTTAAAAATGTGTGGAACACCTGATATAGTTATAGATAGTATCCAGCATACAGGTACCATGAGAAACTCCCCAGATCAACTGGGTTTAAGACATATTTTTATTCCAGGTTCAAGCAATGCTGAATGTTGGATGAGAATGTTGTAAGTCAATAATTGCACAATAACGTTATAATATTGCAATATAAAAATGCAAGTCTGATTTAATGTATGGGTTCAGCCTGCATATGAAAAATGTCTAATTCATTGCCTTCAGATTCCTTGTCTTATATGAGGGTTGATTTCACTTAAAGGCCCTGAGACTAGAATCCCTGTTTATGGCTTAGAGGGGCGTTACCTCTTGCCTCACAGCCTTACCCCAGAGACTGAACACCCCTGGAAAGCCAATTGCAATTTGCTGTTTGCACTGGCAAGCTCTTGGAGGGTTTCTGTTTAGCTTTTCTGTGGAATGGTTCAGTTTCAAGAATAAAATATTGCAAACTAAGACCATTTCGTGTTGTAAATAGGTATCGCTATATCCAAGTCAATGTTCAGTGATTACAAAAGGATTATACCAAGTTGTTTTTCTTTTAGATAGGGATAGTTTGTACCACATTTGCACGGTTTTTCACACAAATGCATACTTTTACTATCCACACAGCAGCTATGGATGTACCCTAATACAGATGAGTGGGGGAAGGAGCTACGCTAGCATAAGCTAACTTCCCTGGTGAATATTTGTGCAAAAACATCACTGTAGAGATTTGAAGCTCCCTCAAGCTCTTCCACATTTGTTGCCCAGCATTATTAGTGTCAGCCAAACCTTAGCAAGTTTGACATTTCATTTCAGCCTAAATACAGAGTCTTATCTGAATTAAGAATAAGAATTATTCTGCAAAAATTGAGCTAGAAATTTTGTCCTGTGACTCCATCTATCACCTGATTTTCTTTTTAGTCCAGGTCATAACCAAGCAGGTCAGTAAATGAATAAAAATAGGAGGAGGGAGAGAGGGAAAAGGTTCATGGTAAGAAGATATTAAACGTAGTTTTCATCTCTAAAACTTCTGTATGTCAACAGTTCAATATTTGGTCAAAGATTCAAATAATTTGCTATTTTTCTATCAGTATCCTGTTTTCTTATGTCTATAAAATAATATGAGGAAGAGTTTAAACTTGTAGTAACTTTCATTACATTACACTTGAATAATTTGATAAATGAAGACTATTGTCGTTTGTGTACTTATCAACTGAGGAAAAATTTCTTCTAGGTAGAGTGTGATGATTTACATGAGCAAAGCCTTCAGGAAATGTCTCAAATACATTTTATTCCACCAAAAGTTTGATTTTTTTACAAGTTAGTTGACAGCAAGATGAATTTAAAGGTAACCAGAGAACTTTTTATTAACTTTTCAAGGAGGTTTCTGTATTGTGTTTCTGGTGAATTTATGTAAAATATTGAATCCTCGTCATATTCTCTTGATAGCATAATAATAATGAAGTTTAGGGGAAGACATACAGCATTGCCTTTCTTGGCTTTCCTCACGTGTAGGATATGCCTCACCAACACAAATGCCTCTGAAAATATGCAGATGTAAAAGGCCTTTCAGATAGAGATTCCCAAACTGCCTGCTTCAGACTGGAGTCTACAGGAAGCTATTTCATAAGTCTAAAATATCCATCTTGGTTGTACTATCTTCCAGTCCTGGGTTTTCTTCCAGTACAAATGCAAATGATGTCTTATCAGCACTGATAAGGCCAAATCACCTTGTGACACTGGCATTGAGGCCTCTGCCACCACTGAAAACCTCTCCAGCTGGGTCCCCCCCATTGGTGGATGCAGCCAAGATAAGTGCTTTTCATGATGGTGGCAACTACAGCTCACCTTCTTCTAGTGCACTGGTTCCCAAAATTGCTTCTGTTGAAGATCCGAAGGCCATCCTAGCTGGCCAGATTACAGCCCTGTGAGATGAAAAAGAGACTCTGATTCGAGAACTTGGTTGCTACTTAGCATGCAGGAGACCTACTCCCCGCTGTTGTTTTTGCTGAGAGAAATTGCTGCTTTCTTGGCAGCCATATGAGCTCTGGCAGACTGTGTCTGCAGGGGAAGCCTTGCTTACAGAAACTCCTGCCCCAGACTGCCTGCCATAGCTATGGAGGGTCCAGGGCAGCCTAAACCCCCCTCTTGGTAGCCAGGATTAGCTACAGTGAGCGCACAGGAAGACTGCAGAAATATGTTTTAGTACTTGGAATAACAAAGGCAGCTACAGATGAGATAAATAAGCTGTGAGCAGAGCCCAGATGTAAACTTGTTTTCAATTCTAAACATCTTCTGTGCCAAGTATTCTAGCTTGACCACCCCAAAGCTGTCTGAAGCAAATGGAGCTCATTTTTCTCTTCCTTATTTCTGTTTCTTTTTTTTTTTAAACAACAGATGGCAAAGCTGTTCATCGACTCCGTTTAGACTAATGTATGCTGTGTTGTAAATAATCATGGACTGAACTTTCAGACCGACCATTCCCCAAGACTCATGTATTTTTATGCAACATATGATAAAGTGGTACTCAGAAAAAGTTCATACATTTCTGTTGTTATATCATCTAATTTTTGGGATGATTTGTGTCAGGTGGATGAACAGCCTGACAAAACCCAGGAAGCCAAGGATCACGAGGCCCTGTGAGCTTTTGCTATTTCTGCTTTATTGCAGAGTAAATATCTCTGCTAGAAAGTGCAGACTGTGGTATCGCCTTAAGGGTCTAGTGTATCAACTACAATTTATTACAGCTTTCAAGTTCTGACATAATACATTTTGCTGATTTATTGCTTTGAAGTGTGGAGACATAGCATGACAGCTATGTATATAAAATGACAATAAGTTGATCTACATTTTCTGTTTCTCTGTGCCTTTGGAACTTGAACAGGACTTGCTCATTCTGTTCTTTCTCCATTTGTCCTTATTGTTGTACAAAATGTCAAGATGCTAGCTCTTCAGGAAAATTGCAAGTGTCTTCATGATGAAAATTATCTTCTATACTTACATTTAAACAATTTTATTTGAGCATGACAATGTCACGAGCTGCAAATACATTTATTCTTTTGAAATAACAAAGGTATTTTTCCAAAACCAGTGAGATTTCACAGAAGAAAATGAATTCTAAAGGATTTTCTATTTATAGTCTCTTGGAAATAATGATATATTTAATTGTCTACAGGTTTCCATTATTTCATCAAAAAATTACAAAAATAAAGCCAAATTCTATCTAATGATAACCGATCAAAGAAAGATCAAATAACTGATTTGATAAGACTTGGATGACAGTTTACAGCATCTGTTATACCAGGAGAGAGAAGGAAGATATCCTGCATAGCCTTGAACTTTTGCTGTATCATGCTAGAAAACACTATTTATGTGCTACACTGAATGATGCTAATAAAAGGATAAAGTTTGCTTAATTCTTTCTTTACTCTTCCCTACACAGACCAACCTGCAAAGCAGAAAGATGCAAAACATTTTCATTTGCTACTCACTGATTTTATTTTCAAATCACAGTGTAAATGATTAGCAGTCCTTGCCTTTTCTTGATGAATTCTAGTGTGGGATTTTAGCTGTAAGTCTTGGAGATGCATTGTAACTTGTGGTAGACACATTGATCATGTCTAAATTGTGGGACATGTTTTCCCATGAGAAATCAAGTGTTCTGGACCTCCCATTACTGGAAGTAGAGACAATCTAATCCCTCTGGGTCCTATAAGCAGGTCTCTTCCCCTAGAGACTGGCACATTACTAACAGTAGGAAGAAAGGTGGATCCCAACATCTTGTCTCACTGTGAAGTCAGGAGAAAGCTGACTTTGACCCAGGATGTGAGAAGTGCTTCTTTGTCCCACAGTGAAAATCTAGCTGCTGAACACACTGCTGTATGATAGGGCTCTGAACTCAGTAACTACATAACTCCTTCACAGTCAAGTGAATTTCATGTCAGTCTTTGTTCAGGTCATTTTGTATACAATTTAAAACAAACCATAAAAAAAAATGTACAAAAAAGTTAGGTAAAAGATGCAAACCTTATATTCTTTCATGTCAAGAAAAATAAATATTGTAGTCTCAATATCCATATTCTCAATAACTGCTATAACAGAATGAACAAGATTTAAAAAAAAAAAAAAAAAGAAGCTAATTAAATTAGCCATGTTTTAGTTTCTACATTCAGTGAAATCAGTGGAAATGTTACTGCTAGGCTTTCTCCTGTAGAAAGAAACCTGTCTCTCAGTAATCCTCAGTGAGACAGCCTGATTATAATGGAAGCAATTAACAAAAATTTATTTGGCTGTTTGAATGCAAAATATGAAAGCATGCACTTTGTAAGTAAGAGATTTACACACATATATGCACTACTTTTTATCAAACATTAGTCGCAAAACCTCTAACTGTTGCAGATCAGTGTAGTTCCAATTATTTTATTGATGTAAGACTAATTGTTGTAGATGGAAGACATTTTCTTTGTGGACAATTTCTAGAGATTATTTTGTTTGCTAGAAGCAGAAGCTGTGTGTTCCCTTACATTGAAAAGAAAATGTCCACTTAAGGAAGGATGTCATGCTTTCTGAGATAAATCGTGTAGGACACATAGAGCATTGCCTCAGCTTCGCTTCCCACCATGATATTAAGGAACTGGATTTAGTGAATATTTTGGGCCATGCTTGCAGACCTTCTTCAAGAGAATTTGAAAGTTTTTGTTTGTTTTGGGGAAGATCTGGACCCTGTTGCCCAGGTGTCCTGGGTTCAGCAGTAGCAGTCATTTTTCTCCTTCTTGGTAGCCGGTGCAGTGCTGTGTTTTGAATTTCGGCCTGGGAACAGAGCTGATAACAAGGATGTTTTGGTGTGGCCAAGGACTTTGTGAGCCTCACGCTCTGCCAGGGAGGAGGGGAAGCCGGGAGGAAGCAGAGACAGGACACCTGACCCAAACTGACCAAAGAGGTATTCCATGCCACAGCACGTCATGCCCAGGAGGTACCTGGGAGTTACCCAGAAGGGCTGGGACGGCGGGGTTGGAGGAGGTATCGGTCAGTGCTTGGTCGGGCTAGGGGGGTGAGCTATTGGTCGGCTAGTGGTGAGATGTTGTATTCCCTTCCCTTGTTATTTCCTTTATCATTGTTATTATTGATGGTAGCAGCAGTGATTTGTGTTATACCTTAGTTACTAAACTGTTCTTATCTCAACCTGTGGGAGTTGCATTCTTTTCAATTCTCCTCTCTGTCCCTCTGGAAGAAGGAGGAAGGAAAGAAGCAGGGAGTGAATGAATGAGTTGCCTGACTGTGTTTAAACCACCACAGTTCTTTTTGGCGCCCAACGTGGGGAAAGAAAAGTTGAGATAACGACAGATCTGACCGGATTAATAGTCACTTGTCACAATGCTGATTTATTGGCTCTCAGAGTTGTTCCTCTTGATCTCACAGTTTCAGAATGTAGTACATTACTTAGAGCCAGTATTTGCTGTGTTAGTGTTTATCAAGTGTGGGGCTTGGGCTGAGGTTCTTGTCTCACTGTACTTTATGGCAATGACTTGTAATACGGGCAGGCTCCAGCAGCAGGGCAGGACGGACGTGGCCGTGGACTTGTACCTGGCCGTCCGGCTGCTCTTCACCGGCCTGGCCCTTGCCCTCGCCTCCGTTGGCGAGGTTGTTTTTCTGAGTTTGAAGTATGAATTGTGCCTGAAACTTTGTCAAAATTTTTCATCTGTACTTGTTGATCTAATGAAGTATAACACTTGGTCTACTTATGAACTTTGCCCTAAATATGTCCTAGCTGCAGCAAAATATTGCTCACACATGGCTTTTCCAAATACATGAAAAAATAATTTTGTAAACATTGAGACCCATCACTCTTGCTTATGAAAAAACATGGAACTGGGTGGAATTTTCTGATAGAGTTTCCTTTCAGATGCCATGGAGATGTTTTCCACATAGTGAATATTTCTTCCAAAACCACAGCGATATTCAGTCACGTATAAATGACAAGGAAGAAAGCCATCCACACCCTCATCCTGTCACAATTCACATTTATCAAAGCTTATATTGCTATAATTTCATAGTCCCATATAAATGTGATTGAAAGACTACACTGACAGAAAACTTTTATTACCTTGCATTCTTTCTATATTTTAAGAACAAATAGCACATGATACTTCTTTTCTATTGTGAACACATCAAGGGAAGAGAAAGAATGTATTTTAATCCAGTCAGTCCTCAGTCTTGATGCCCAACATCTTTATTTACCAGATGGATACCTGGAACAATTTTCTTGCTTTTTTGGCAGCTCAGAGACTCTGATAGTTTTTGTGCCAAATGTGTAGTTTAGTAATTGGTTTTGACAATTTTTTTTTTTTTTTTTTTCACCCAAAGAAGCACATGCTTGTTGACTAAAACTAACAAGATTTCAAAGTTATTTTTTGGGAAACAAGTAGTTTTCACTAATTTGAAACAATTATTTGTTTTCAGATGCACTTAAAATGTTCTTAAAAACAATTAGAAATATAATGTTTATTCAGTCATTTATCCATTTTAATTCACTGAAAATTAGACCAAAAGAGACTCCAAATATTTTGTTATTTCTTTTCAGAACTCTTAGGCTTTTGCTGAATCAAAAAAAAGCTGTTTCAAGTGACTGTGTCCAGAAACTCATACAGACAAAACTTTCAGTCCCAGAACTAATAATTCTGAATATGATAGGAAAATATACTTCCTTTTCTACAAGAGATGATTCCCCTGAACTAAATTTGGCTGGGTTGACTCTTTTTGGAGAATGTAATGTCACTACCTCCATAGACCTGTTCTATTCACTACCATTCTATCCTTTTTCAGAATTATAAGACACTGAAAAGCAAACCAAAGCAAGGAGACTGCAAATAATATTGTCTGGCGCTTTTCAGATGCTAATTTTATTTTTCCACATCTTTCTAGAAATGTGCAGACCTTGTAGCTCATATATAAAAAAGGGAATAGCTTCCTCTTCCTGATACTATCAACACAGATATTCTCATGGTTTTCCCAGTCAAATGTTTCAGGAACATGTGGCAAGAAAGTAGAAGCAAAAATAAACATTGAAACAAATGGAGGATGATCAGTGTGCAGAGCAGGGTTAATTTATTTTACAACTACCAACCAATACCAAAATACTTTGAAGAACTAGAACAACAAACAAAATTGAAGTACTTGGTTTGTGGTAAGAGAAATACACAAGTTAAAATTGCTTGAAGTTTGCCTGAAGACATCAAGCAAGCCAGAGAATTTCAGTGTAGATCATCCTTGGTGCTACTCCCTTTACACTTTCTTTCTCATTTGAATTCACTCAGAAGTTCTCTGATCATCTAGCTGGTGGCAAGGTAGACAAGCAGCTAAACTTGATTAAGCAGTGTGTCCTTATTGCAAAGAAGGTGGCCAGCTGCATATTGGCCTGCACTAACAGGAATGTAGCCAGCAGAACGTATCAGACAACCAAATACCTTTTATATCTAAGTTATATTTCCTGTTCATTTTCCAAAATGGGAAAGTGATTATATCCAGAGTGAGAAATATGAATGAGAAGCTAGTTGAGGAGGTAGATGCAAATGTGAATGCAGATTACATATAGGGATGCTGGGGAGGGACTCTTCATTGGGGACTGTAGTGATAGGACAAGGGGTAAAGGGTTGAAACTTAAACAGGGGAAGTTCAGATTAGATATAAGGAAGAAGGTCTTTACTGTGAGGGTGGTGAGGCATTGGAATGGGTTGCCCAAAGAAGTGGTAAATGCTCCATCCCTGTCAGTGTTCAAGGCCAGGTTGGACAGAGCTTTGGGTGGCACGGTTTAGTGTCCCTGCCAATGGCAGGTGGGTTGGAACTAGATAATCTTAAGGTCCTTTCCAACCCTAACTATTCTATGATTCTACAACTCTGCATAGACAAGCAGGCACAGCGGTTTATTTTTGGTTTGGACAGTTTTATGGGTTTGCTGTGTTGTTTATTTGTTTGCTTGTTTTTTTTTTCCAAGGGGGATCCAAAATTTCCCCTTCTCCCATTTAATTTAAAGACTCTGTCCAAGCATTCATTTCTAATTAAGATAATATATTTTTAGAATCTCACCTGATTGGTTCCATTAGATATAGCCCTAGAGGGCAGGCGGACACAAGACTGTTGGTTGATATTCAAGGATCACCTGCTACGAGCTCAGGAGTGTTGCATCCCAACCAGAAGGAAGTGCAGCAGGAGGGCCAGGAGACTTCCTTGAATGGATAAGGAGCTGCTGAGGAAAATTCAAAGGAAAAAAGAGCCTTATAAAAGGTGGAAGCAAGGACAGGCGGCCTGGGAGGAATACAGGGATGTTGTCCGGGAAGCTAGGGACCAGGTTAAGAAAACTAAGGCTCAGTTAGAATTAAACTTGGCTAGGGATGTGAAAGATAACAGGAAGGGATTCTATAGGTACATGCAAATAAAAGACAGACTAGGGAGAACGTGGGCCCCCTCTGGAAGCTGTCAAGAGAACTGGCTACCCTGGATTTGGAAAAGGCTGAAGTTCTGAATGACTTCGGTAATACGGTCTTCATTGGCAAAAGCTCTGACCACACCACCCAAGTCTTGGAAGGCAGACACAGGGACTGTGAGAATGAAGATCTTGCGCCCACTGTAGGAGAGGTACTGGTTCAAAACCATTTTCAGACCCTGAATGTGCACAAGTCCATGGGACCTGATGAAATCCATCCGCGGGTCCCAAAGGAGCTGGAGAATTAAGTTGCTAAGCCGCTGTCCATCATATTTGAAAAATCATGGCAGTCAGGTGAAGTTCCCAATGACTGGAAAAAGGGAAATATAACCCCCATTTTCAAGAAGGGGAAAATGGATGACCTGGGGAATTACAGACCAGTCAGTCTCACCTCTGTACCTGGCAAAATCTTGGAGCAGATTCTCCTGGAAGACATGCTGTGGCACATGAAAAACAACAAGGTGCTTGGTGACAGCCAGCATGGCTTCACTAAGGGGAAATCCTGTCTGACCAGCTTGTTGGACTTCTATGATAGGGCTATGGAACTGATGGACAGGGGTAGAGCAGTTGATGTCATGTACCTGGAATTGTGCAAAGCATTCAATACTGTACCCCACGACATCCTTGACACTAAACTGGAGAGACATCACTTTGATAGATGGACCACTTGGTGGATAAAGAACTGGCTGGATGGCCACATGAAAAGAATTGTGGTCAATGACTCACTGTCCAGCTGAAGACCAGTAACGAGTGGTGTCCCTCAGGGATCAGTGTTGGGACCAGTCTGCTTCAACATCTTTGTCTCTGACATGGACAGTGGAATTGAGTGTGCCCTCAGCAAGTCTGCTGATAACACCAAGCTGTGTGGTTTGGATGATACACTGGAGGGAAGGATTGGCATCCAGAGGGACCTTGACACACCTGTGAGGTGGGTTGATGCCAACCTGATGATGTTTAGCCATGCCAAGTGCAAGGTTGTGCACCTGGGTCGGAGCAATCCCAGGCACAGCTACAGGTTGGGCAGAGAAGATATCCAGAGCAACCCTGCAGAGAAGGACTTGGGGGTGTTGGTCAAAGAGAAACTGAACATGAACCGGCTTCAGTGTGCACTCGCAGCCCAGAAAGCCATCCGTATCCTGGGCTGCATCAAAGGGAGCGTGAGCAATCTGGACATCCATAAATCCATGGGTCCAGATGGGATGCACCCGCGGGTGCTGAGGGAACTGGCGGAAGTCATTGCTAGACCACTCTCCATCATCTTTACCAAGTCTTGGGAAACGGGAGAGGTGCCTGAGGACTGGAGGAAAGCAAATGTCACTCCAGTCTTCAAAAAGGGCAAGAAGGAGGACCCGGGTAACTACAGACCGGTCAGCCTCACCTCCATCCCTGGGAAAGTGATGGAACACCTTATCCTTGGTACCATCTTAAGGCATATCAAGGATAAGAAGGTTATGAGGGGCAGTCAACATGGCTTCACCAGGGGGAAATCATGTTTGACCAATCTCTTAGCCTTTTATGAGGAAATAACACGGTGGATGGATGATGGCAGAGCGGTGGATGTGGTCTACCTTGACCTCAGCAAAGCATTTGACACAGTCTCCCACAGCATCCTCGCGGCTAAAATGAGGAAGTGTGGACTGGATGATCAGGTAGTGAGGTGGACTGCGAACTGGCTGAAGGAGAGAAGCCAGAGAGTTGTAGTCTATGGGGCTGAGTCTAGTTGGAGGCCTGTAACTAGTGGAGTGCCTCAAGGGTCAGTACTGGGACCGGTATTATTTAATATATTCATCAACAATTTAGATGAGGGAATTGAGTGTACTATCAGCAAGTTTGCTGATGACACTAAGCTGGGAGGAGTGGCTGACACGCCAGAAGGCTGTGCTGCCATCCAGCGAGACCTGGATAGGCTGGAGAGTTGGGCAGGGAGTAACTTGATGAAATATAACAAGGGAAAGTGTAGAGTCCTGCATCTGGGCAGGAACAACCCCAGGTTCCAGTATAGGTTGGGGAATGACCTGTTAGAGAGCAGTGTAGGGGAGAGGGACCTGGGGGTACTAGTGGACAACAGGATGACCATGAGCCAACACTGTGCCCTTGTGGCTAAGAAGGCCAATGGCATCCTGGGGTGTATTAGAAGGGCGGTGGTTAGTAGGTCGAGAGAGGTCCTCCTTCCCCTCTACTCTGCCCTGGTGAGACCCCATCTGGAGTATTGTGTCCAGTTCTGGGCCCCTCAGTTCAAGAAGGACAGGGAGCTGCTGGAGAGAGTCCAGCGCAGGGCAACAAAGATGATTAAGGGAGTGGAACATCTCCCTTATGAGGAAAGACTGAGGGAGCTGGGTCTCTATAGTTTGGAGAAGAGGAGACTGAGGGGTGACCTTATCAGTGTCTATAAATATATAAAGGGGGAGTGTCACGAGGACGGAGCCAGGCTCTACTCAGTGGCAAACAATGATAGGACAAGGGGTAATGGGTACAAATTGGAACACAAGAGGTTCCACTTAAACTTGAGAAGAAACTTCTTCTCAGTGAGGGTGACGGAACACTGGAACAGGCTGCCCAGGGAGGTTGTGGAGTCTCCTTCCCTGGAGACATTCAAAACCCGCCTGGACGCATTCCTGTGTAACATTATCTAGGTGTT
Source organism: Pezoporus wallicus (assembly GCF_028554395.1). Classification (NCBI taxonomy): domain Eukaryota; kingdom Metazoa; phylum Chordata; class Aves; order Psittaciformes; family Psittacidae; genus Pezoporus; species Pezoporus wallicus. The sequence continues at coordinate 1,062,350 of NW_026639746.1, forward strand.
CCTGCTCCGGCAGGGGGATTGGACTAGATGATCTTTCGAGGTCCCTTCCAATCTCTAACATACTGTGATACTGTGATACTGTGATACCAGCAGGTCAAAGGAGGTGATCCTGCCCCTCTACTCTGCCCTTGTGAGACCTCACTTGGAGTATTGTGTGCGCTTCAGGTGTCCACAAAATAAAAGGGACATGGAACTGTTAGAAGAAGTCCAGAGGAGGGCCATGAAGATGATCAGGGGACTGAAGAACCTCCCGTATGAAGACAGGCTGAGAAAGTTGGGGCTATTCAGCCTGGAGAAGAGAAGGCTGCATGGAGACCTCATAAGCAGCCTTCTAGTATCTGAAGGGGGCCTATAAAGATGCTGTGAAGGGACTCTTCATTAGAAACTCTAGTGGTAGGACAAGGGGTTGAAACTTAAACAGGGGAAGTTCAGGTTAGACATAAGGAAGAAGGTCTTTACTGTGAGTGTGGTGAGGCATTGGAATGGGTTGCCCAAAGAAGTGGTAAATGCTCCATCCCTGGCAGTGTTCAAGGCCAGGTTGGACAGGGTCGTGGGTGACATGGTTTAGTGTGAGGTGTCCTTGCCCATGGCAGGTGGGTTGGAACTAGATGATCTTAAGGTCCTTTCCAACCCTAACTCTTCTATGATTCTATGACTCTAAGTTAATCATATTCTATTATTTGCCTGATTTCCAGCCTCAGTTACATTATACCACTGTAAACTTTTTTATTTTTTTCCTTTTTTATATAGTCATTATGCAGAAATGTTGACCATATTATTGGAAGTGTAGGGTGGTTTTGTTTTGGTTTTGTTTTGATTGGTTTGTGGTTTTTTTTCAGTCCTTAACATTTATTTCACTTGCATTTCAAGAGATCAGTAGTCTTCCTATCTCAAGCTTAGTTTGGCCAAACTATGTAACTGGCAATCTGAATTTCCTACTTTGGGATAGACACAAAATCTCTTAATAATTCTGGTGGCTAGCTCTAATATGAATGTTGCATTCTTGAATATGTATAAAAAAAAAGAAGCCTACAGCTCCCTGGTGTCTTATATAATTCCTGTCTCAAATATAAATGATTATTTGCATGCAGTTTTCAAAGGCAATTGCAGTTGCTTTTTCAGTCTCATTTCTAAACAGAGTGAGGGATAGTTTCTTCTATGACTATGCTGCTGACTCCTAGTTCTGCATAGACTCTCACGTCATTAAGATTCCTGTAGCCCTTGCACTCTTCTTTTTTTGTATATGTATTTTGTACCTTTCAGTGACTAGTATTTCACCATATAGAAGCTTTATCATATACTTTCATTGAATAGCATTCTGTTCAAGACTTGAATTGCCTTTCTCAGATATAATTACTTATACACCAGTTTTCTAGATGGCACGGGGGACAGGGACAGGACTATTTGTTCCATTATAATTTGGTTTATTTGCTAGATCTAGTAAATGCATCATAAATTTATAATTTTATTGGATAGGAAAATGATTAGCAACGGTACTAAAACTAATGCATTTTGACATGTATCAGCACTTACAAAAACATTGTTATTGAGCCTCAATTGTGTTCATTAAAAAAGGAATAGGAACAACTTCTAGTTCTGATAATATCCCATTATATTTATAGTCAGAGTACTTGTGATTCTCTGTAGCCATGCTTAATGTGGTAGGCATAAGAATGCAGGTGATTCTGGCACCTCATCAGGGGAAGCAAGGTGCTATGTAGTTACATGTACTTATGTACGCTTATGTGCTCATAGGATGAAAAACATCTCTGAGTTTTGCACAGTACTATTCTGAAATGTCCATTTGCATAACCTCATGATGCCTTTCTGGACATAGTCTTTCATTTCCCTTGTCTTCAGCTAAGCAATACTTCTTATCTCGTTTCTCATTGCCTGCAGCCTCTTCAGACTGGAAAATCTATGAAAACTTGTTCTCCTTTTCCTGTTTTTAATGACCACCTGAGGCAATGGTGTGCTATTGAAGAACACTTAAAGCCATTTATTCATTCATTCATTCATTCATTCATTCATTCATTCATTCATTCATTCATTCATTCATTCATTCATTCATTCATATGTTTTCAGTGGTTGTATGAAAATAAAAGATGGTTCTGAGCTAGCTAAATCCTTTCAAATAGAACATGAAGCTTTTTAAGATTGCTTCAAATCTTTCATTAGCTTAGGTTAACCAAAAGTTAGCTTTGGAGTGTCTAGTTTAGGAAATACCACTGAACTACTGTGAAAGCATTCAGACATAAAATGGGAGAACTGGCCTGTTGGGCCTCCTATAGAGTAAAGTAATAAACACTGTAAACTGGTTGGAAGCAATGGTAGCTATAGATGATAGACCTGCTCAGCTCAGTGACTGAACTCAGAAGGGCAAGAGAAAGAGGATGTTTACCCTTGATTTTTTTATGCTACTCTTCACCATAGGTTGCTATGAGAAAATATACTTCCCAAAGGGAAGAAAAATAGTCAGCCCTTCCTAAAAAACATATTAGAAAAGTATGAGGAACATCTATAAATTTTGATCAATAATCTTGCCAAGGACAGAAAAGATGCTTGCATTAATAGAATCATAGAATCATAGAATAGTTAGGGTTGAAAGGATCATCTAGTTCCAACCCCCTGTGGGCAGGGACACCTTACGCTAAATCATATCACCCAAGGCCTCGTCCAACCTGGTCTTGAACACTGCCAGGGAGGGAGCATTCACAACCTCCCTGGAAATAGGGCAGGAAGAAGAATAACATTAAAAAAAAAAAAAATCAGCAAGACAGATTTGTTACCAAATCCTGATTCTGAAAGTTGAAGAAAAGTGCAATAACCTGAGCAAAGACATGCTTTAAGTACTGTCTAAGCTTAGTGGGCCATGCTTTAGTTCAGACTGTGTTGATCGACCGTGATACCTAGATTAGCAATTTTTATAATTTTTATGGCACACAGAAAGGAATGATTTCAATCAATACAGTGAAAGACATCAGAGAAGCTTTTAGACTCTAGGGTCCTTTTATGATTTCTGAGGGCTTTCTGAGGTAAAAACTTGTATGTTTTTGAAAAAAAATACCTGTTGGTATAATAAAAGATGTTATCTTTTAATGAAGGATATGCTTACTGGGAATATCAAACCGACATGGCTAAAATCCTTCTGCTATAACTTGTCTATGAAGGTACTCTTGAAAATATAGTAGCTTCATCAGTCTCAGTGGTTCACTGTAAGGTAGTATTTTAAATGTCTTATTTTTATGCTTAAACAGTGGATTAAATATTTCTCCATTAATGCTTACCATGAATTGATTGTTCTTTTACTTTGATGCTATTTTATGTTTGAAAAAAAATCAGGCTTCCTGCCAAGAAAGGTTGGAAACTAAATTATTCTAATTCTCTTATTTTGCAATCGTAGAATCATAGAATAGTGGTTGGAAAGGACCTTAAGATCATCTAGTTCCAACCCCCCTGCCGTGGGCAGGGACACCACACACTAAACCGTGTCACCCAAGGCTCTGTCCAACCTGGCCTTGAACACTGTCAGGGATGGATCATTTACCACTTCTTTAGGCAACCCATTCCAGTGCCTCACCGCCCTCACAGTAAAGACCTTCTTCCTTATATCTAACCTGAACTTCCCCCATTTTAAGTTTCAACCCTTTACCCCTTGTCCTATCACTACAGTCCCTAACGAATATTCCCTCCACAGCATCTTTATCGGCCTCCTTCAGATACTGGAAGGCTGCTATGAGGTCTCCACACAGCCTTCTCTTCTCCAGACTGAACAGCCCCAACTTTCTCAGCCTGTCTTCATATGGGAGGTGCTCCAGCCCTCTGATCATCTTCATGGCCCTCCTCTGGACTTGTTCCAACAGGTGGTCATTAAGAACAGGAAAAGGAGAACAAGTTTTCATAGATTCCCCTAGATTTTCCATAATTTCTCTTTGACCAACACCCCCAAGTCCTCAAGCCCTTACCGCCCCACAAGGTGCTTAAGTGCAGCAGGCGCAGGCTCCTCCAGCTGCAAGTGCCGGCCTGTCAGAGCTGGTGGGTGCTGCTGGACAAGGAGCTCCCGGCCTCCTGCCAGCTCCTGCTGGGGTCTTGCCCGGGGCCCCAGTGCCCACGGCTCTGTCTGGGAAGCGAGAGGGGGCCGGGTGCCCAGACCCTCATCCCACAGCTCTGCTCCGCTGCCCAGGGCAGTACCAGTGCACTCTTCTGCTTGCCTTTTGCCTTAGGCTGTTCCAACACATGTGAGAGCTGGAGGAGGAGGCTGCCAGCAGGACCCAAGGGGGGCTGCAGCAGCAGGAAGACATGGAAGTTGAGGTGGAGATGGAGGTGGGTGAGGCAATGGAGGTCGATGAGCAGTTGGAGGAGATGGAGGAAATGGAGGTGGACTGAGGAGTGGTAAGGCAGCACGTGCCCCCCATCCACTGCCAGCAGTGAGGTTGGTTCTGCTGCTGCCGTGCTGGGGCTGGGGCTGTGTGCGACAGCCCCTCTGCAGGGACACGGTGCCGGTGGTCTCATCCTGGCAGCACGAGTGCCACCACTGCGCTGCCCTGCGCTGCCTTGGGGTCACGTAAGCCAAGTCTGATCACACGGAGCCCGGCTCCCAGCCCCAGCCAGGACTGAGCCCCACGGTAGAATCCCGCTCTCCCCAGCGTGTCCCAGGGCTGTGGCAAACACAGTGACCCATCTGGAGCCTCACTGAAATGACCTGGTGCTGCTTGTTTCCAGGGATGACCCAGGTGGAGGTTTTGCGGTATTGGAAGATTTTGATAGAAGAGTTGTTGTTTTCGCAGAAGATTGTTGTTTTTCGCAGAAGATTTTTGTTTTTTCATAGAATAGTTGTAGTTTTCAGTAGAAGTGTTGTAGTTTTACATATAATAGTTGTAGTTTTAAGTAGAAGAGCTGTGATGTGTTGTTTGTTTTGTCGGGTTGCTTGTTGTTCTGAAAATACATTTCTCAATGCTTTCTTGATCCAGTCTCTCTTTGTATTTGCTGTGAGCACACGCGGCGCTGGCAGACAAGTGGTTTCCACTTGCTCCAGGTTCCCAGAGCTGGAGGGGTCAGGGGGTGCTGGCGCTGGGCGCTGGAGCCCCCCACCTGTCCTCTCATGGGCTCCCTGGCCTGGCAGAGCAGCTCTTTTGGGCTCCCTGCAGCTTCAGGCAGGGCTGAGCACAGGCGAGGGACCAAAGGTGTGTGTGGTAACACTGACCCCTCGGTGGCTGCAGGGCCCCTGCCTGGCTGCTGCCATTGCGCACAGCCTGCACCAATGCCCACCAAGGCTACTTGGGCTGCTCCTCAAGCTGGGGGAAATGCGTCTGCGTCTACAATCATAGAATCATAGAATAGTTAGGGTTGGAAAGGACCTTAAGATCATCTAGTTCCAACCTCTCTGACATGGGCAGGGACACCTCACACTAAACCGTGCCACCCAAAGCTCTGTCCAACCTGGCCTTGAACACCACCAGGGATGGAGCATTTACCACTTCTTTGGGCAACCCATTCCAGTGCCTCACCACCCTCACAGTAAAGACCTTCTTCCTTATGTCTAACCTGAACTTCCCCTGCTTAAGTTTCAACCCTTTATCCCTTGCCCTATCACTACAGTCCCTAACAAATATTCCCTCCACAGCATCTTTATAGCCCACCTTCAGATACTGGAAGGCTGCTATGAGGCCTCCACGCAACTTTCTCTTCTCCAGGCTGAACAACCCCAACTTCCTCAGCCTGTCTTCATACGGGAGGTGCTCCAGTCCCCTGATCATCCTCCTGGCCCTCCTCTGGACTTGTTCCAACAGTTCCATGTCCCTTTTATGTTGAGGACACCAGAAGCGCGCACAATACTCCAATTGAGGTCTCACGAGAGCAGAGTAGAGGGGCAGGACCACCTCCTTTGACCTGCTGGTCATGCTCCTTTTGATGCAGCCCAGGATACGATTGGCTTTCTGTGCTGTGAGCACACACTGAAGCTGGCTCATGTTCATTTTGTCATGAAACAGCACCCCTAAGTCCTTCTCCACAGGGCTGCTCTGGATATCTTCTCTGCCCAACCTGTAGCTGTGCCTGGGATTGCTCTGACCCAGGTGTAGGACCTTGCACTTGCCATAGTTAAACTTCATGAAGCTGGCATCTGCTAACCTCAATTTATGACAAATCATATGAAATGGCTTGCAAAAGCGGGGGGTTAGATTGAATGGGTGGAGAGATTTCTTTGAATTCTTCATCCCTAAACTAAAAAATAACAATTTGAAAGCTGTACATAAACTAAGTAAGCGGGGAAAGTGGTTTTGAAGAACAGCAACAACAAATTGCATAGCAAGTATTTCATTCAGATATGCACCATGGTATAAACCCACCTCCTCATCTCCTGGACCAGGGATAACAGGACCTCTATGTGTAATTGTTTTGTGAATGTCTATAGCATGTCCTGATGTTTTTTTTTTTTTGTTTGTTTACTTGTCTTTGTTGTGGTACTGCAGGTTAATAAGATAGGCATTGATAATCTGCATATATTGTAGAATAAGGTACTCCAACTCTAAAAGGGACGAAAGAACTGTATTAATCACAGAGTTCTATTTTTCTGACAATAAAAGCTCAGCAAAGACCCTGCAAACTGGCAAAATGTGCTATGGCTATTGAAAAGGTGCTTCTAAACTTCCGAGGAGAAGCTAGGATATTGTGTTAATTTAAACCCCCTTCCCTGCATTTTCTATAAGGTCTGAGAACCAGTCTAGGAACCCACAGAGTACTTAAAAACAGGTATTTAATGTTCAGGTACTGAGTTGTGATACCCTGTACCTGTATGCCCCAGTACCTCTTAAATCCAGGACAGGAAACAGAGAAGGACAGGAAGGGAAAGACAGGGATTAGCAAAGCATATGTACCCTACAGACCCTGCAGTTTTGGCAGCCGTGGACTGGCAGAAGCCCTGTTTGTAAGATTTTCACAGGCATGTCTTGTGCTCTGTATCACAATCTTATATTAGTATAAGTATTATAATTTTGTCCTTATCAAGAGTGTACACAGTCATGAAGTTCATAGTTCTCTGGTCAAAGGAGTCCAACAGAAGTTGAGTGGTTTTGTATTCAACACTGAATATACATTGTTATATCGGCATTTCTGAAGGTCATAAATAATGGTGCAGGTATTTCATATGCTGCGTATACACCTGATATTGTGGGAACACAACACAGACTTTGTAAGTTTGGAAATACAAGCTAGCTTTCTTTTTTTTTTTTTTCATTAACTCACGAAAGCCATGAGTTACCAAATATAGATGGTAACTGAGGCATGGCAAGTCATCTCTAGTTTCTGTAGAATGGCATAAGGTAGAAGAATTCAAAGCTCATAATTTCCTAGTATATCTATTTCAGTGCAGCACATAAGGCCTAAAACGGTGTGTTGCTAATGACTAACACACATTAATAGCTATTTGTATACCTCAAGGTGGTTGAAGGGCATGCAATTCAGTTGCTGTAATAGCAAAAGTAAGTCATTAACTCATGGAAAGATCTCAGTGAACTTGGAGAGTAAAGAAATAACCACAGAAGTAATTTTGCAGGGCAAAAGTAGACATATTTGGTTTTAATAGGTTTTGTTAATTAAAAAGGTAGGCAATTTTACTATATAAGTATAATCCCAAATTTTCACAGAAACTTCCCAAATCTCTGAAGCTCCTGAAAAGACTTGTTTTCACTGATGTAAAAGGAACAGTCTGTGATAGAGGTCTGAACAACCATTCTTGAAGAACAAGAAACAGGAACAAACTGGTTATTATTAGAAAGCTCTACCATACTGCAGAGCTTTGTTTTCCCATGATGTAATAATCTATAGTGTGGGAAAAAAAACCTTGAGATACATAATTTTTCTCTAATTCTATCAATACTTATAGCCAACCACTTCTTCACATACTCTGCTGCTCTACAGTCAGTCAGAGACTTCTGGGCAAAATACTATTTTTTTCCCAGTTGCCTTTCACAAGAGGTCAAAAGGCTCTTACCCTCCAGAAAGATGCTGGCGTGATGTTAATAAAGCTATGAACTGAGGCCCAAAGATCTCATTAAAAAATAAAAGAAAATTTATCAAACATTACAAGGAAAAGTCACATAAATATTTAATTATGTTCTTTGTTTGTATTATATTAATGACCCCAAGAAGTATCAAAGCCCCATTTTGACTAAATGCTATGCAAACTTACAGAAACAGGCTGTGACACAGACAGTTGTACAGTAATTATAGTAGCAAGTCCCGTACTGAGGAGAGTAACAGTGGGAGTGGAGACAAGTAGTTAAAATAGATAATGGTATGTCTACTAGGAGCCTACAGGGTATATCTTTGTAAACAGAGCAAAAAATAGTTCAAAAAAGTACTGCTGATATATATGAAAAAAGAAGAATATTCTGTTTGTCAAGCATCAGCCCTTCCCTCTAGCACGTCCTGTTCCCCTTATCCTTTCTGTGAGCAGCACACTGGCTATATGGCCTGCAGTCCTGATATCTAATGTCAGCATCTCTCCAGACCTGACTCACTGCACTGCTACAATTTTTAGATTTCTTTAATGTGCTTAACTTATAATGAGAACATACAGCCTCCTATAAAAATTCAGTCTCCATGTTTCTTCAAAGCTGAACATTACAGTGGTTCTTCTGTATCACTTTCAAGGCACATTTTACAAAGTTATCCGTATTGCAATTATTTTTATGCGTTCTGCTGTGTACTTTACACAGAGATGTTCTTGTTTAATTTAATGTTTCTTTTAGAAGGTTAATTAAACTGGTAGAAATACATTTTTTTTTTTTGAGTACATAAGGCTTACTTTAGTTTGGTTTGGGTAAATTAAGAGGTAATTTGAGCTAAATGAAGCAAAACAAAAGAAGAAAGAAATGAAAGCAAAGCCTAGTCTATATGCTAAATTTCTGTCAGCATAACTAAGGAAATTAGGCATATTAAAAGTCACAGCATTAAGCAGCATGGCTATCCTGGCTGAAACATTGTTGCATAGATTTACCAACAGTGTTCTTTACTGCATAGTCTGACAAATTGTGAAGTTGTTATAAATAAAGGTAATTTCCGAAGTGGAAATTGGAGTAAGTGGAAATTGGAGTAAATGGAAATTGGTATAAATGGAAAGCTCTGCAGGTTTGCTGGTACTTGTCTTCAGTATGGACAGGCTATCAGATTCTTTCTTGTATAATTAAGTGCCTAACGATGGATTCAAACAAATGTGAGAGCATGAACAGACATTCCAAAATCTTGCTGTTTTTGTGATGGCAACCACATTCAGTCCTCTCTTTCTTAGGAAGGTTACTGGCCTCCCATTCAGCAACAGCTTCATGAGCTGGATTATAGTCCCTTATAGCCAGGATTTAGTGAGCAAGAAGTCTCAAAAAGTTCCCCTGATGATACTCACCATTGCAGAATGTTGTATAAACCAGAGGAATAAAGAGTTTTGAGAAGTGGTTATTATGGCAGATGGGTTAATATTAAACAACAGGAATTAGTTACAGTAACCAGTGCAGGAAGCCTGAGAAGCACAGGCAGCTGGAAACACTGAGGTTTCTAGCTGAGACTGTCCCAGAAACAGTCTTTCCAGGCATGCTGTTTCTTATATGTCAGTAGCCCGTGCTAAAGAGAGTTTGCTACAGTGGTATGTGATCAATGCAAGTACCATTGTTCTTATGCTAAATGAGACATTTTCAAACCCAGTCTGGACCGCATTAGTGTAGAAAGTGCTCATGTAACAACTCCACCAGCAGACTGTGGGTGAGCAGGGGACAGGTGACAAATCAGCCAGAGGTGAAGGGGCAGGCACTTAACACTGCAGATGGCAGAACACATCTCCCGCTGTCCCCTCAATAATCTGAAGATTGCTTGCATTTAAATAAAGACAGAACTTTGCAGGTCTTTAGAAGATGTATTCATCTAAGAGTGCTTCAAGTCCATTGCCACATCATGATTTCCAAATAAGTATTTCCTCTGCTCCATATAGCTTCTGTCATTCTGGGGCACTTGCTTTGCCATGGTAATTTTCCTGACAGGAGGTGTCAACCTGTGTCTAGCTCAAATCTGGTTTCAAAGACTCAGGCTAATATATGCTACTATGTACACACCTAAAGGTATATGCATAGAGGCCTGTATATAAATAATCATAGAATGGTTGGGGTTGGAAAGGATCTTAAGATCATCAAGTTCCAACCCCCCTGCCGTGGGCAGAGACGTCTCACACTAGACCATGTCACCCAAGGCTCTGTCCAACATTGTATTTATCTCCATTTTTTTTTCCTGCTACATATGAATGAAGATATTTGTACAATCAACATGATCTGTCAAAAACAGGTGTTAGGCAATTACATTCTGAGGAAAGAGAGTCTCTGTGGTAATTTTTAATAAGATGAAAAATGAGAGATTTTATAAGTCAGATCGTCCATGTGTTGATGTTTGGACAACTATTTAAATGTTTTTAAAGTATTGACAAACACCACTGTTGCCCCTTAACCTTCAATGAAAGTTGCTACCCCTTAAGCTTCAATGAAAGTTCCTTTCTGTGGCTTAACTGTATGCAACCTGATTTATTGGGTGTTTTCTTTTTTTTTTTATGTTAAACAGAAAGTATAAACAAGTTAAAAGTTTAAAAGCTTTTTGAAATACAAGGGAAAGTTGCATGGAGAACTAGATTCTTATCCATAGTCAGGGTAAATGTTTGCACTGACATTTTAAACTTTGGCTTCAGACCTTCAAGAGACTTTGAATGAAACAAGCAGTTCCATCAGATAATAAGAAATATGAATATGGGCAGAGTTGACATGAATTAGTGCAGCAAAAGCTCACAGATTTGCTTATCATATTTAATTTTCATACCAGCAAATGAAAGTTGTAAAACTCTACTTGTGGTTTTCTGACATAATTTGTAGTGGAGGGAGAAACCAACAGTTTGGCTTTGAAAGTTTATGATATTGGAGACAGGTAAAAATATCCAGCTAACAGCTGTAATTTACATGCATGAAAATGATTATGGAGCTCTTACAGACTTGTTTTCAAATTTCTAGAAGCCAAAGAAGTTAATAAGATTACACTGTTTTGGTTACAGTGGAGAACACTTCATAATGTCAGCCAACATAGCATGTGTAGACATGCTCTTTGTTCCTGTTTCTTCATTCCCTAATTACTTTTTCTATCTATTGTATAATACACATGACATAGTAGGGTAGCAATAGAGTAAACAGCGTGGGGTAGAAGGAGAAGAAACTCATAAACTATTTCATTTCACACCCACCGCAAACAGTATCAAGTATATTTCCATGGGCCATATATGAGTATCATTTCATGAGCCTGATCATTGGTGATGTTATTTGGTTTGCAGATCCTAAAGATAAACTGGTAGCTGAAATCAGGAAGTTGGGGTTTGAACTTCATGATCTTAAGGTTCTTTCCAACCCTAATATTCTATGATTCTGAGTGCAGAGACTTTTCTGCTGTATTCCATTTTTCCTGTTTCTGTAAGAATGTTATGTGTTCAGAAAGGACATCCATGAAGTAAGTCATAGACCCTGGCTGTATTTCCATCCATTGCTTTCACTGCTCCCAGACAAGATATATCTTCCCACACTTCTCGTTTTTGTATCTCTAGAGAAAGAACATCACAGTATTATTATAATGTGGACTTAGTAATGCATATGGGAAGTATAAACATTGTGTATGTGTGGTGGTATATCAATAATCAGGGAAACATCACTCCGCAGTGTTGTGGTTTAACCCCAGATGGTAACTAAGACCCACACATCCACTCTCTCGGCCCCTCTCCACCCATCCTCTGGGCAGGATGGGGAGAAGAATCAAAAGAATGCAAAACCTGTGAGTTGAGATAAGAAAAGTTTAATGACTAAAATAAAATAAAATATAGTTATAATAGAAAATCAACAATAACAACTATGATAATAATGAGAAAAATAAAAAAAAAAAAAGAAAGAAAAAGAAAGAAGAGAAATGAGAGTCTAGAAAAGACAAGTGAAGCACAATACAATTTCTCAGCACCCTCTGATCGATACCCAGCCTGACCCAAGCAGCGATTGGTCCCTTCCGGGTAGCTCCCACCAGTTTATATACTGGGAATGATGTGCTGTGGTATGAAATACCCCTTTGGCTAGTTTGGGTCAGGTGTCCTGTCTCTGCTTCCTCAAGACTTACTGTGTCCCTCCTCACTGGCAGAGTATGAGACCGAAAGTCCTGGATCAGGGTAAGTGCTACTGAACAAAAAGTAAACATTGGTGTGTTATCAGCATTATCAGTGTTATCAGACTAAAGCCAAAGCACAGCACTGTACTAGCTACTAGGAAGAAAGTAAATTCCATCCCAGCCAAAGCCACGGCACCAGTTACACTATCTCTTATGCTGAGATAGGGTATTGAGAGCAATAATCTTCCAGTCTGTAACTCTTGTTTGGTCCCTTGTGATGTTTACAATGATTAAAAAAGAAAAAAAAAAGAAATTATAAAAGGGAAAAATATTTTTTTTTGCACAAGGAGTAGCATGGCTCAATTTTCAGCTATGAGTTCTTGAGTTATATTAGTTAGAGATCCTTCACTAGTGCCAACAACAATAGTTGTGGTTAGTACTCGTCTACTCTCTGAGCCACTCCAGGAATACAGTCACATGCTACATCAGTTTTCTGTCTTTAGTATTTTGTTGCAATTAGTAGAGAAATTGTCAAATAAAATCTGGGTAAACACACCAGAAGTTCAGACTTCCAATTTGGATATTTTGTTGTTGCTCAAACATAATTTTTAGACTAATTTTCAGTTTTCTTCTCACACACAAGCCCATTTTTCTTGAGTGCCTTGAGTGCTGAGGAAGCTTTGAACTTGGAAAAGGAGATGTTCTAACCAAATAGAGTTAATAAATAATCTTAGCCTGACTTACAGGGCTGGATTATCTTTTTGCTCATTCCAATTGTACACTTGTACAACCATATTAACATAAAATGATTTCTTTCTGTGAAATGAATGATTTCCTCTCCTCCCAATCAAAAGCAAGAAAAGGAAGAGAAAGAACTCTGACTACTTTCTAATGGTCTTTGCCCTCTTTCTTCTTTTTTTTTTGTTTTCATAAATTTGATTACAAGAACAGGCATGACATTTTGTGATGAAGAAATTAAGAACAGATAAGGAAGGTAGTTCTTCATTTGTGATACATGGTAATTCTGTGAAGCAAGATGATAGTTGCAAATGATACAATTCAATAAAATTTGGAAAAGGTGCATTCATTTCAAATGAAACATACAAATATCCATAAGTATATGCTTTGTAAGGGGGAGTGTAATGATTTTCTTTGCATTTCTCTTGAATAAGATGATTTGGGCCATATTTCAGTATTCATTAGCAGCTTGGCTTATAGCAGCTGGAAGACCTCACGCTCCTTTCGGTTTCTTTCTGTCTTCCCTGTATTTTCCACAAACATGGAAAGAAGTAAATACAGATTACATACCTGGGGAACTATTTTCTCTTTGCAGAATTCTTTTGCAAATGAGAGGTATGACTGGTCTTATAGTGGCTTTGCCCTAACAACCAAATGAGGCTTTTCACTGGCTTTTCTGTTACAAATTCAGTTGGCAAATATATTATCTTCCCTCACTCCTTACAGATGCTGAGGTGAGTAAGCATGTCCTATTATTCATGCTTTTTTACTGATTATCTACTTTGACAGAATATCCCTGGTGGCTTTGTAGGCTTTATTATACAGAAAAGCCTCATCTTTTACTTAGTTACTCTTTTTACAATTTTTCAGACCTTGCCAGGAAAGTTTTATGAATTGGAGCTCTTCTGATACGAAGGAGCAGGAGTTGTGTTATGTCAGACACAACAGTCATTTGAGTAATCATGATCACTTTAGGGTTAAAGTTTGTGTTTATCAAAGGGTGAAAACTGTTGCAGAAAAAAATAAGTCAATAAAAGAGAAGTTCATGCTGCTCTTTCTGTCAAATAATTATGTTTGTTTTTCATGGACAGACCTATTTTTTTTCTTAATGAATCTAGACTTTAATGTTTACTGAAGTAAGTACTTACAGTAATGGTCAAGGTGTTCTTTTCCTACTAAATAATTTTGGTTTTATTTTCCTATATTCTTTTTCTTATAATATTTCTTCTTTCTTTTTAAGGATTAGTTTTCATATTCATCCAATGTTAGTTCATTATTACTAATGCCATTAAACTGATAATTGAAATTACCTCTATTTTTTTTTATTTATTTTAAATCTTGTCATATCTTTACATTCAAGAAAAAGAATAAAAAAGAAAACAAGAATTAAATAAGGTGAAATGTTGAGGTTCCTATTCTGGCTTATCAAGAGAATCAGGGATTTACAAAGCAAGGTTCATCAGCATCCATTTCAGTTACCTAAAATTTTTGTACGTGGGGTCATGTTGGCACCCATTTTTTATCTAGGGTGAGAAGTTTCTTGGGAGCATTATGCAGAGACTTATAAGCTTGCTGCACGAAGGCAGGCTTGGGTCTGGAAGTGGCATAGCCACAAGGAAAATCTGAAGAGCCACTGGCTCTTCTCTTTCCAATTTGAAAGTTTGCACACAGCCACATTAAGTATCCTTGCTTTGTGTTCCTCAGCCCCCTGCTTCCAGTTCTAGATTTAGCATGGACATTTGTTTCTGATGGAAGATACAAGCTGTTAATCATTTCTTTGGAGAAGGGCTTCTGGCAATAGTTAATGCCCTGGATACAGCACAAACTATTGTACCTGTAGTGTCTCTAGGCCCACAAAACCTGGCTTGGCCCGGTGTGTGTTTAGTTGAGGTCTCTCAGCTCAAGGTTTACATCATGGCACTCTATTGTGTGGTGTAGACATGGCCTTAGGCAGACTCCCACAGGCATATGTGGAGGGAGGGGGCCTTTTCTGCAAACCAGTGCAGTAAACCACATCTTTAATTTCACTTTGGTACTGTGGGCCATCCCTCCACTCCTCAGGTCTCCCAGTACACGTGGCGCCATCCTACCCCAGACCTGTACAGGTGCATGAGGAAAAGGAAGAGGCTGCCTGTGTTCTTTTCCCTAGTTGGCAAACCTTGCATTGCAAGCCAGGATTTTGCCTTGAGCATCCATTCCAAGAGAGAATATTATGCAAATGAAAGCAAAGTCTTTCATTCCATCATGTCATTAAATAATAATCCCAAAGTAGAAATTAGGTACAGCGTCTGCAAGATTTATTCTTTATATTAAACATCGTCTGGTTTTAATGTTCACTTGTAAACCCTCTGGCTTTCATTGCAATAAAATTAATCCTCAAAGTTCTGAAGCAATATGAAGTTTCCCAATGCTCCTTATAAACCTCACCCAGTTTCGAAGGTGTCTGATTTCAGAAGCTGATTACTAGGCTGATTAAAATATCTTTACTCACCTGTTCGAGTCGTAAATTTATGTCATCCTAAAAGCTGCATTTTTTGCATGGAGAGAAACTATGACTGACCGCAAGTCCTGGGAAAGTATTTGTCTACTGAATGAGTGACTGAGAAGATTCAAATCAGTTGCCTTTAATAATGTACACAAGTAGCATGTTGCCTATGTACATTGTTTATATTTGTCTTTTTCTACTGATGTTTTTATTTGCATTAGAGTTGCACCTGATCTAAACCAAGACAGATAGTGTGTCTGCACATGCAAAGATACATTTCCTTTCCCAAAAGAACTGTTTATTTTCAGATAGAAATAGATGTGGGTGTAACCAATACACCAGGAGAGGAGAGGATAAAGGTGAAACTGAAAAGATAATCCAGCTACATGGGTAAGGAGTGCCTAATGTCTTTGATTAAATTAATTTGTTTTAATTACTTATATAACTCTTGCTTGACTCACACACATTGTGTTTGCAGAGTTGTCGGTTAGGAAAACCATCTCCCTGTTTGCACATTTTATCTGGAAGTTGTTTAGAAACAATAAATGACTGTACAGTGCCATTTTAATGCAGAGTATTTTTTTCTCAGCAGTCTTTTGCTGTACAACACTGCTCCTCTCATTTCCAGCCCTCAAATCTTGTTCCAAAACTCTCAGAAAAGCGTGCAGGCATTCACAACACTTAATTTTCTGGGATACCAAGCTCTATGAGTTGTAAATGAATTATATAAACAAAGAAATAGTCTATGTGTCAAATGTAAGCATAGAAATCAACCAAATACAGCATGACTGGCTTCTTCCCTCAAATTCCTCCCTCCATATAGGGGGAAATGGAAACTTTGCCAAGTGGCATATAAAAACACAAAAGGAAAAAAATCATGAGATTGATGGGATGACATCTCTAGCAAACTACATGTAAAGCTCTACATGAATAAAGTTGTTAACTAAGGCTCCAAGCCCTTATTTAGTAAGATGCTATAAGCACCCATATGGTTATCCTAAAGCTTAAATCCTGTTTCCATGCTTGTATTCCTAATTAGCCTTGTGTAGTGCTTTGCTGAATTAGGGCCAATAAGAAGACATTGCTGAGTAACCCCAATACATTTAATCAGTATCAGAGATCTGAACTACATGCCTTTATTTGGTTTCAAATGTCCTCCTAAAAAACACTATTCCTGATGAGTCTCCTACTTGCTCTGTTTAGATTTTTATTCTTTTGGGCACTTTGAATACTTAGGATGGGAATAATGTATGTTACATGCTATTTTAAACTGGGGGTTTTGTTTGGGATTTTGGTTTGTGGGTTTTTCTGTTTGTTTCAGTTCTTAGGGGGGATTTGTGTTTTTTGTATACTACTGAATAATCCCCTTTGCAGAAACTCAAAAAAAAAAAAAGGAAAAAAATACATTCATGTTTGATTTGGGAGGAAGCCAGTGTTAACGTGGCCAGTGATGGGAACAATGATGATATGTTGGGTGCGTCTTTCAAGTTCTGGAACATGTAGAAGCCTGTTAAATGGGGCTGAGAGATCCTGACAGAAGAGCTCACCTGGCAGTAAAACTCACTGCAGGGATTAAGGGGAAAAAAAGACACCCAACAACAAAACTTGTCAGGTTTTGAAGATCTCTGCTTTCTGCACAGGTGTCAGAGCAGCAAAAGTAACTATGCAAACGAATATTCTGTGCATCCCTGATATGAAAAAGCATGAGGTGGCCTTTCTTGCTCAGTAGTGTCCCCAAATATTCTTTTCTCTCCTTAAAATGACTCATAGGTGTGTTTTCATTCATCATTAAATACTTTGTAACTTCCGTTTTTTCATTTTGTGTAAGAAAAAATGCTAATAAAGGCATGACCTCTCTTACTTTTCTGTGAATTCACTATTCACTAAAACTGCTGGTTTGTCTACCAGATGGTCTAGTTGTAACTGAGTTGCAGCATACACTGTATACCATCTATTTATCCTGTTATGACCATTTAAAGCCAAGAATATCCCGTGAGGTTCCACCTCCTCTGCTTTTAGTATTGTGCAAGTGCTTCCCTCCTCCAGCTCTGCTTGCCAGTTTTCCTCTCTTCCAGTCTCAGCAGGTGAAAATAGTTTCCACTATGCAAACTCAGTTCTCTGCTTCTCTATTGAAACTGAAACAGGGTACAGCTATTATATCTAAGCCAAAGTCTGACTGTGCTTTCTTGAATATAGCTGGGATAAGACAACAATAGCAGCTGAAAGGTGTTGCCACGGATTTCTGATCAGGCTGAAGGTGCAGAATTTTAGCGTATTATGAAACTGTGCATAGGAGTTTCACGGCTTTATCCTCAAATTTGTATCCTATGCAGGTATTTATTCCATGCTGCTGTCAGGTCTATTTTTATATTATTGGCAACTCCATCTAAAGTAGCAATGTTTATTGCACCTTTGTTTTGATGTGTACATATACCCTAGTTTTCAGTTAGTGCTATGTTAGTTGCTTCATGATATAGCCAGAGGATTTGGACTGTAATTAAAATAGGTTTTGCATTTGGTATCAAGTAACCATTATGGGTTCACCTAACTGGGATCAAAAACATAAAAAAGAGATGCAAATTAGCTTGTTTTGAAAGTGTAGTACAAGCAAGTTATGTTTACCACAGATTTGCATGGATCTCACCTATGTGTTAAACTGATGAGTTTTGCCATAAGGTGGACTTCTCAAGTCATTTCTAAGCTAATCTAGATTCAACATCACTGAAACCCTCAAGTCGTCTTACTGATCATGTTCATGTCACTGACTATTATTTCTGGAAAAAAATAACAAATCCTCCTTTTTTTTCCTTTCTTTTTTTCTTCTTTTTTTTTTTTTGTTTTCTTTTGGGGGCAGAGGGAATTTAACTCGAAGACCAGGGATATAATGCTTAAAATGATGGTCTTCTATAAATACAGATGACTTGAGAGCTATGAATCAAGAAGCTCAACTATATGTGGAAGGAGTGAACTAGTGAGTAATACACAACAGAAAAATAAACCATAGAAAAAATGTAATCTTATAGTCATGCAGAAGAAGGACAGAGTGTGCAACAATAGATGCTAATTTAAAACTTGGTCTGTACTGAGTATCACCAAAACTTTTCTTGGAAGGTAAAATTACAGATGATTATACCTCTTCCATCTTTACTTGAATCTGCTGGTTTTAATCCTGTCTGTTAATCTGTTTAAAACAAAACCAATGACCCTATGGCTCCCCCAGATTTCTTAAACACCTTGAAATCCAAGTTATGGTGGCAAATCAATATTTCTGAATAATATTAAGCTCCTACACAAACACCCCCTTCCTCTCAACTGCCAAAACCTCTCTCTTGAAGAAGAGAGCAATTGACCTTTAAATCTTATCACCAGCACTGACATATTTGCTATGGTCATTCATTCAGAATGAATGAAAAATATCATAAAAAAAGGACTATAAAAGTACAGTGCATAGCAATAGTAAGTATTTTGAATCTCCCTTATTCTGTCCATCCATCTCTCATTTGCTGTATGCACTGCCATTCTTATTTAACCCACTGTATTAGCTGTCTGGTTTGGACTGCCAAATGACAGGCTGGAAGGAACCTTGGAGGACTTGTGCTTCAGATAGGGCCAAAACTGTCAGGCTGCTCAGAACTTTACCAGCTCCACCAAAGGTGGGGATTTCTTGGCCTTTTCACACAGTCTGTTTCAATGTTTAGTTATCCTCACAGGGGAAATCCTTTCCTTATATCCAGATGGAATCAGTTTTCATTTGATCTGTGCTTGTTGTCTTTCACCTATGCGTCATTGGGCAGAGTCTGGCTTCATCTCCTTGATGCCTGTGGGTACTGGAAGCTGCTGATCAGTCCTATCCCTACTACAGGCTGGACCAGCCCAGCTCACTCAGCCTCTCTTCAAGGCCAAGAGCTCTAGCCACAGCTATCATGGTGGCCCTACGCTGAACTTGCTTCAGTTATTAGCATCATTATTGTTCTGGGGGCTAAAATTGAATGCAAGAATCCAGATGTAGTCTAACAAGTACCAAGTAAAGTGGGATAATCACTTTGTTTTCTCTATTTGCTATAGTTTTGTTGATACGGGCTGGTATGCTACCACTGCCCAAGCATGCTAGTAGACCTGACCTCTGGCACAGCTTTGAGTGATATCTTAAAGTGATTTGACGACTAATGCTTTAATTGTTCTCCTCATAGTTCCCCATATATTAACCAGGTCAGAATAAATGAAACTGAGTGCAGAATATAAAAGCCCTTAGCAGGAAGATGTAAACATTATAATTCGCCTGAAAATCATGGGACCTTAGATATGGACAGCAGATACACTTATAGCATATGCATTGATTTGTCATCTTATATTAAATGATCTAATCACTGTGGGCCTGAAAGACAACTTCTGAGAATCTCTATCAGCCGTTTGGTCATTACATCATTTAGACTTCTTGCAGCTCTACACATAATGCTCTTTTTGTATTGATCACTTGAATGTGGAACATGACTCATCCTTCTCTATAGTGGATGCCTTTTGACGTGTTCTGTTTAGGTTAACATTTCAGTGGATTAAAACTCTGTACATTCGTTAGACCTTTTGTTTAATATTTATGCTATTTTATTATGCAACACTGATTACACTGATGATATGAAATAACTGGCCTGTCAACTGATTTGATTGTTTAAGGCTTTCAGACACGCAAATGTGTATGATTTCAGCCAGCAATATAAGAAGCCATAAAGAGCTATGACCATGCAACCAGGAATATGAAGTGGGACATGAGGCTTTCCTACACACCTCTATGAAAATATCAAAAGCCAGGCAGAGGACTATTTCAGTAAAGCGTTGCAGCACATGAATAAAAATCTTCTGGGTGGATGTTTTTTGAGTAGGAATGGATTGCAGATATTGCAGAAATAGTCAGCAAGTATTTATTTTTTGAATGCCTATTAGTGATCATAAGTGAAGTCTACCTCAGCAGCTACTACTTTTGCATTATCATACTTCATCTAATTTTTGTTCAAATCAATGCTAGTTTATTACATTTCACTACAGATATATGTGTATAAGTGTATGTGTGTGTGTGTATGTATGTGAGACAGATAAGGAAGAAGGCAATGCAATTCTGCTAGTGAAATGTCAAAATAAAAAAATCAATGTTAATGAAATGTGCCATGTGCTAGAAAATTGTTGAAAGATTGTCTATTGTTTATTGCAGTTATTTTTTATCAAATAGTGGGGTTTCTTTTTTTTTTTTTTTCTGGTAATGTGCAACTTTTTGTTCTCTGTTTTTTTTTCTGTAGCACTGAGCCTTCTGGAGCTGAGAAAGCTTGTGACTGCTTCCCTTCCAGCCTGAATTCCCTCTTTGCAAAACCCCTAGAAGTACCTAACTTTTTTTCCTCTCTCCTTACAAGTCTCAGTAGGACAGTTTATAAATTCAGACTTTTATCCTATAAGAGTTTGCAACTATATGAAAACCCACCAAACACCAAAACCTTCTACTGAGAAGAAAGGATTTTGCTTTCCAGGGTGAGTTGTGCAAGTTACATTTAAAGGCCTAATACCCTGTTTCTGCTCAATTGCCTCTGTGGCCTGGTCTTCTATGATAACCTCTTATTGAACTGCTGCAAAAGACGGTAGATATCCTTCACTGTTCTAAATAATGGGAAATATCTGCCTAAGAAATCTGGAACATGGAACAGAATGAAAGCAGGAGGTATACAAACACCGCTATGGCTAATTAAATAGGCTATCTTACAGTTGGCTGTGGGCATCTCTAATAGACATCATGGCACCTTCTCTTTAGCAACTGCTTAAGATGCCAAAGACCGGCAGTCCTGTAGAGTAAGCAGTATGCATTGCTCATTGTTCTTTCGTTTTTCTTTTAATTTTTGTCCTCGTTTCATCATAGTAAGTTCTATATCAGATTGCCTGAATAATGTTCATAGTTCCTTTTCTTTGCAACAATGTCTTCACAGAGCACTAGAGCCAAGAGAATCATGTGGAAAGTAACCAAGATTACTTTCTGTAGGGCAGATACAGGATTCAAATCTCTGGAAGGAAGAAGGGTCTTCCTAGGGATTCTGACAGATTAGTCTCTAATGTTAGAAACTGCAGCAGCCCACAAAACCCAGGCATGCAGTCCAAGAAAAGCTGTAGAATTTTTTGAAAGAGAAAGTAATTTAACATCTTTTCATGTGGAAAAAGTTTACTTCACCACAGAGTGAAACTTCAAAATTTTTGCAAAAGACTTTCACTCATCAGTTAAAATAAAGAAAATGCGCTGTCAGCAGCATAAAAATCTTTTAAAATAACTGTAGCTTGCACAAATGCTTTAAAAAAAAAAAAAGAAGTGTTTACAGTAAAATAATATAAAACCCAGGCCATTTTGACTATTCTGAAAATGCCTTAAATCAGTAACTAGAAAACACTTGTTTATATATTTAACTGCAACTTTGTTGGGAGAGACAGACGACTGTGGTTTTGGTCTTTTAAATGAGACCCAGATATTTTCTGTGCTTCAAGCTGAAATACAATTGGACATCTGCTACTGTAAGTTAATCAAATCATTGTTGGTTTTCTTGCAGAGTGAGTTTAATTGTTCTGTAACTAGGTTGGGTGCACAATGCAATCCTCCCCATGGCTACATACATTTATTTAAATTGCCTCTGAAGGTGACAGTGATATACGATAATATGAAATTTGTGTTGATCAACAGCAAACTCCCCACAAAACAGTAAGTACAAGCAGTGCAATAACATGAACAAATCATTCAGCTAAACAAGCTGGCAGGTGGAAGATCTGGTTTTGAATACTAAGACTGCAATCAGTTGAAGTGCTGAACTATAGGCATTCTTGATTAGGATGTGATTCTAAGTAAAAATAGAAAGAGGCTGCCTAGAGTGGAACATTTTCTCTGTTAGGGAAAACTGTTGCTTATTTATTTTAATTGCAGTGGCTTCTAGGCAGAAACTCCTTTTGACAAGACTTTCTTGAAAATAAAGTGTTATTTTGTTTGCAAGAAGAGTCAAGACAGAAAGTGACTGTGACTGGCAAGTGAATATTAAGAATATGAAATAATATTTAATAACATACTTGAAATAAAGACTGTGTAATTTGCAATGCTGAGGACGTCCATACTCATCTCTCCTAGTGCTAAAGTTACACAGCCTTTTAAGTACCTGGCTGCACTGGTGCCATAAATAATAGCATTGAAGTTGGTGTAAATAATGATCAGCTACTCACAGGTGTGTATTGGGACAGCACACTCTGTCCCAATGGAATTTCTTTTTTTACCTCTTAAAGAGCTACTACATTAAATGACTATTTGCATGTTTCCATTATTCTCAATAATATGTGTCCTGTAGTTTTCTTTGTAGCACAGTCGTTTGGCTTCTCAACAATCATGATCAATTTATCAGCCAGTAACAATTTGAATTTTTTCATGGTTATTCTATAAACCTTTCTGTGCCTTTTCTCTGGTGGGGTGATTTGGTTGTTTTTTTCCCCCTAGAGATGTGAATTTCTTCCTGGGCTTTAGCATCTTCTTCTTTGGTTTCTACTGCAGGCAACTAGTACACATATAAGATTATTTGTTTTGACAGCATCCCACAATCCAGAGTAAATTAAGGGGGTCAAATGTAGCTGCCCCAACTTGTGAAAGTGGGAAGTCATGTGTTTTTTCACTGAGTGAAATAAAAGTAAAAACACAAAAACATAGTCGTGCAAACAGTTTCTCTTGGATGTTTGTAGGTATCTATTAAGGGATACTCCACAGAATAGTATCCACTGTTCACAGTAGCAGTATTTTGTAGTTATACTGGGTTAGTTTACACTTCAAAGTGAGATCCAGATCTTTGGGAAATGGTTTAATTAGCTCATACCAATTCAGATATCCTGGAAATAAGAAGGAATTAATATTTCTTGTTGGCAAGGAAAAGAGGTTATTGACAGGACCCTGCTCCTTGAGCTGTCTTACATGTTTCTTATAGGTAAGACTCTGCACTTCAACGGGCAGTACCCAGTGAATAGAAAATGAATAATAGTGTGTGGGGGGAAGATTTCTATGTAAATTGGGATAGTTTCCAAAGTGACTCACCCTAAATCATAACAAAGATTTTGATCCCTTGAAACTGCTCATTGTGCCAGAATTGCACAGCTGAGCTCTCTCACCCTCTATTTCACAATCCCACTCTAAGCAGTTTACAGAAAATAATCATGGCAGTGCTCCACCCTGAAAATGAAATACTGAAATCAACCTGAGGTTACGTGAGGGAATTCTGCTAGCCTGAACAGTAAAAACAAATTGAAACCAAAGACGGAAACACCTTGCATGCGAGTGGAATCCCCCAAGTCCCCTTGGCAGGTGATGTAACTTTTTACGTTATATTTTTGCTCTTTATGAGGAACACTGCTAAATGGTCACAGGCTTGGCACCATGTGGGCAACATGAATGCATTCCAAACCTCGTTATACACTTGCAAGTGGGACAAGTATTGATACAGAAATATTTTCAGCAAAAACTCTAGGTCCTCTAAGAGAGAATTCTTGAAACTAATCTGAGTGCTAGCAATACTTCCACAAAGCCACCAGTCTGAAAAATCTCTTCAAGTAAGCTACATGAAAATAGAGTACATATGCAGTTCAAAGAATGCAGAGAAGATCCAGGCTGCACACTGTTTTTGGAGGCTGTCTTATGGAAGCATTAGGTCTTTTGTTTTGTTTTAATTTGACCTTTATTTGGGAGAATAAAACTTGTGATCTTATACGAGGAGCAAGCATAGGAAGAGTCAGGTGTATGAGTCAACTGTTTTACAAGTGCTGATGAAGAGGCTAAGATTTGCGTCATACTGAGAGAAACCTTGTTTCACAAGGGGGCCGAGATTGTTGTTGAAATGCCTCACCTTGTCAAGAGCCCAGCCTGCAGTGGTTAAAAGAAGATAAATATTTGTTACATGAAATCAACCATGAAATTATTAAAGTGCAGAGACTGATAAACTTGTAGCTGAAAATTTATCACTAAAAAAAAAAAAAAGTGTGTTTATTAGAAAACAGTGAAATTTTACTGAAGGAATTTCTCACATTGCCTTATACTAAAGGAAATAAGGTTAATCTCCATTCTTATACTATATGGCAAAACCAGTGCCCTAGAATGGTAATTACCAGTTGGCAAAATACCCACCTGAGGCTTTTTTTTCTTAACTATCACAGACAAGTGTTATCTTATATATCTTATATATCAAATATATCAAATATATCACAGACAAATGAGGTCCTGCTGAGGACCACCAAATAAGGGTCAAATTTCTGCTTACAAGCAGCAGTGAAAAAGCAAGTCCTGAAAGTATGGCTGTAAAATAACAAGAAAAATATGTGATAAGCTGAGACAGTCTTTAAAATGTAGCAAAGGTTCCCAAAATCCTGGCTTTTGGAACCAGTTGATCCTGCTGGAAAAAGCTGGTGGTCATAGCAGTGGTTCATAGAGAAATGCATTCATGTGACGAAACAGCTAACACAAGGAGTTGTGCCTACCTACACACTCTTTGGCAATATATGCTTGTAACTCAACAAGCATGGACACTGCCATTTTTGTCAAAGCTGGATTTCCAAATATTTGTGAAGAATCTTGCATAACTCCTGCACACACCTATGTCTACAGATCAAAGCTACCTTTCAGAACTGCAAGCTGGAAGTGTTTGTGAAAGCGTAGAATTAAGAGGGGAAAATATGAAGAAAAAAAATGCTTTGCAAATATTCCTACTTAGCATTATTTTGATGAGGTCACCAGCAGTGAGAGCAGGTGCTAAATGTTTCACGTTTAGGAAAAGAGAGCATCTGAAATGATTTATCAGTATACAGACAGTCTTAGCTAGTCCAGATAAAGCTTTAGTTAGAAGGCTGAATCCCAAATTCAAGTCTAAACTTCCTTCACATCTTCGCTATTTTGATGCAAGCCTGTCCTGAGTAAACATCACACCAAAGGAAAAAATTGCACAGACTAAAACATATACCACCCTGCAGGGTATCAGTGTCAGGCTTTGACACTTTACTGTGACCTCCTGACTTTTGTCATATTGTCGCAGTGCTGACACCATGCAGATATCTCAGCTGAGAAGGTCTGTTCCAGAAGGCTCAAGGCTGGAATCCTTTGCCTACTTTTCACACTGTTTATTTAGGAGCTAAGGGAATTATATAATGAAAGGTGAGTACATAAAACTAGATTACGGATTTTTCTGGGTTTCAGCTTAACTTCTGAGGGAACTGTACATGTACTGTGTTAGAGGACTACTCTGTCCTTATTCATTTCAACAGTGAAGAAGACATGAAGAAGATAGGTTGCCTTCCAGTGTTAAAATTCTGTGGGCCTTGTGTGTGTGAAATTCAGTGGGTCACATGGAAAGCCAGTGAAATGGGAGGTTTTGGTTAAAATAACTTTTCAGGATTAAAGGCAATCAGCTTATTCGGTTTTATTGGTATTAGCTTGTAAAATAAAAGTAAGCTTTCTATAGATTAGGCAATAAGAAAATCTCCAGATAACTGGGGAGTATTATTTTGATATTTTGATTATTTCATATTGACAAAGTTTTTGGATTCAATCTAATGTTCCCTGTGTACTTCTTCCTGTGCTGTGGAGTAGGTAAGACTTGGTAATCATAACAGGTCATTCTAATCTGAAAAATCTATGTTATTGAAGTTTAACACCAGTGCATCTGCCATAATTCAGATCTTTAAAAGTTAGCTGGATCATGCAACATCAGCCAGTCTAATCATATTGACATTTCAGAGTCAGTGAAGAATCATTACACGTACCACAATTACATATTTTAAGATTAAATGAATTGCACTCTGGAAGAGACTATTTGTATCCTGCTGTTGAAAAGGGAACTTCTGCATTCCCTCACATGTTAATTTTTATTATTTATGTGTTTAATGCTAGGTGAGTTTAGTTTGTTTTGTTTGAATGGGGTCAGGAATGGTATTTTTATTATATTGGTTTGTTGATGCATGACAATAATAATTTCCTTTCTAACTAAGCAGAAGAATAACATGAACAGTTTAATTAACCTTTCTTCATAAAATGTTCAAGTTCAGCAAGTCTCTGAAGTATGTGCCAAACTTCAGCTTAACCTTCAGTGTAGAGTACCTGTCATAGAGAGGTAGCGAGTGAAAAAAGTTTCCTGGTTCAGGGGAATTCCCTTTGTAGCTATATCTCTTGAATCTTTGCCTCTGCATTCCTGCCTGGAGTTCCAATGCACTAGGAATGGGTGGGGAGGAGGCATAGCAGGTCAGGAGGGATAAGCAAAGTCACAGTGGCCTGTGGTGCTTGCCACTGGTGTAGCGTGTTGGCAGAAAGCCTAGAGGTGCCCCATACTACCTTTAGGGCTATATCTATAATGTGTGTTTGCTCTTGGTCTCCAAGGCAGCTGGACTCAAGCTGGCTCTGATTCAAAAGCCACATGAGTGCACTGATACAGCACTCTCTCTCAGAAGCTCCTGAGCTCTGTATCTCAGAAGGGTTCATTAGTGTAGCATTGCACTGTCAGCAGTTATCCTAGACGGCAGCTTGCATGAAACTCACATGTGCATTCATGCCTGCTCAGAGCATAGTAGGTATGTCTCATTGTGCCTGAAATATGCCAGGTAAATATTTCCGAAATAGTCCCAGGAGCACTGGGCACTGTAAGGCAAAGTTCTGCTAAAATATGGCACATTATTGAATCAGCATCTTTCTGAGTTGCCTTGTCAATACCCTTATAATATAAGGGAGTGTTAGAATCTTTATTTTTGTGTGTGGAGGGTGTACCAAGGGATAATTGCTCTTGGAAGCAGTAGCTCATGTTAACTCAGTTGTACAAACACTTATGTATGTGATTAGCTTCATTCACCAAAGTTCTTTTCTGGTTCCACAAGACCACTCATGCGTGAAGACCGTTTATATGTGTATTTGCAGGATTGATGTTCATAACAAGAGTTCAAAGTTCACCTTTAAAAGCAGAATAAATTTTGAATCTCAATAAAAATGCAGATCTGTGGCCTGTCAATCAGAAGTACAAATTGATAAATGCAACAGGGAAACATGGCTTTGACCACGAAGGTGGGAAGAGAAGGAAGTAATTGTTAGTGATTGTAACTCACTCAAGGGCTTACCTGAAGGCAAAGCCTAAGGGCATATGAAATTTTCAAGAAGTCAGCATCAACAACTTTCTGCTTTCCAGAGATCATTATTGTCGTCAGATCACAGTTTCTGAGTCTGGAGCTGAAGAAGGTCACATCATTTAGACAAAATCTATATTTCCTAAAGTAGGATTTGGTTAGTATAGTTCAGCTTTGAAATTGACCAATAAAACATAAATTAAAGTCTGGACACACTGGGTGCAATTTTTAAAAACCCGGCCATGCTGCTTTTTCTTTTCTTGTACCACAGAACTTTGTAAATAGAAATATTTTTAAAGCAATCTGCAAATTAATAAACTATACCATGTCATTTGCCTCTTTACATTTCTTAATTAAACAATTAAGGAAATCTCTGGTAGTTTTCCTAAGGAAGAATGGAACTGTAGACAGAAAATCTGGGTTGCAGATGGTATCCACTCATTGGATTTTATGAGGTTTTGAGGTTTACATTCTTTTAGAATAATTTATTTCTTTTTACAGCTCATCCATTTAACCTCTGTGTTTAAAAACTGTGTGGAAATTCAATATTCTGAACATGCTTTCCAGCATGTACCATATCTAGGAGATAAAATGGAAACATTTGAAAAGCTGTGTTAGTGCAACACTATCTTCATTTATAATGATTTATTTGATTGGTTTTTTTTGTGTTGGTGTTGGTCTCTGAGTGTGTTTGTAAGAGTTTTCCACTGGGAGGCAATTTGACAGTCTACAGTATTCTACTACTAGAGTACTCTATTCTACAGTATTCTAGTACTCTACAGTCTAGAGTATTCCAGTTAGGAAAACTTTGGATCCATTATCTCACCATCTTCAATCCTATGGCCAAAAAAATGTCAAGAATTAATTTCTTGATGTATCACCTGTTTTGTTGTCCAGGCTCACTTTTCAGGAGAGTATATTTGTTTACAAAGTGCATAGAGGACCGTTTCAGTGAAGCAGGTTGTTCGCAATTAGCATTCAAGCTGGCGCATTCTCCAGAAATGTCAGGCAAATCATCTTCCCTCTGTGATAAGTAGTTTCCTTGGTCATTTGCTCTCCCTCAGATATTTAACGGCTGTCTCTAGCCAACCAATAATCTGGCATAATTTTTCTCATTTTCTTGGCCTGGTCTATTCATTTTCTCACACTGGTTCAAAGGATACTTGCACTGCTTGAACATTCAACAACGTCATTGTTACACTTTTATATATCACCCCTTTGTGCATCTCAGACACAAAACACGCATCTGAAAATCTCTTTAATACCTTGTGTCTTGGAAATAAAAAGGGGTCTGTCCATCACATGTCCTTTCTACAATTTCTTTCCACACAACGAAAGCTCAGGAAAGTCTAAGGCCTTGACAAAGAAGAGTGTTTTAATCCAAACAGTTTTGCTAAGAACTGCCTGACTGTTATTACTGAAAGAAAGATTTCTTTGGAGAATGACATCTTGAGAGATTATATCTGCAAGCATCATCACTAATGGGGCATCCATTTGTCTTAACATTATTTTCAGTTATGCTCCATTCACTTCCTCCCTCGGTTGCTTGCTTATTGTCAAATATTCATTTCACTTTGCTATTCTTAGATACATTTCTCAATTGGATGTTGCTTTCTACTATCTTATCCAGTCTTAGCACATGTGCTTTGAAAGAAGCCATGCATCGCATACATATGGTATAATTTCCCGTGTTCCTGTTTCTCTTCCTTATCCTCCAAACAGGTAACATCCTTTGAAAGAATTTTTGATTAATCTTTTCTGTAGCTATAGCTATCTGTATTATCAGAGATGATAGTGAGTAGAATAAGTCACTTGTCATTCTGAAGTCACAGTGTTCTTCTACCTATCCATTCTTCTGTAACAACTTTTCTTAATGGAAGGAGGGGT
Source organism: Pezoporus wallicus (assembly GCF_028554395.1). Taxonomy (NCBI): domain Eukaryota; kingdom Metazoa; phylum Chordata; class Aves; order Psittaciformes; family Psittacidae; genus Pezoporus; species Pezoporus wallicus. The sequence goes on from NW_026639746.1 coordinate 1,091,760, forward strand.
AAAATAAGAGAAGTGAAATCTAATTCTACAAATCAGAGGTCTCCACAAAAGCTGGAACTTCAGACCCAATATAGACTAGGGGGTGCGTGTGTGCAGAATATATTGCAACACATAAGAACATAATTATAAAAGATTATTATATAAAGTATATAACATATATAAAAGTATATAATATATATAAATTATGTATTAGTTATATATCAGTATGCATACTATCTATTAACAACATAATAAGAATGGAATGGAGTGTAATATACTAGACAAAACTAGACCAAAAGAGAACAGGAGTGTGATGAATGAAAAGGTACAAGTTTTATGACAGTAGATGACATTACATCAGATTTCTGTTTTGTCTATATCTGTTCAGACTAGATTTTATGGATCATGCAAGGGGATGAAGTGGCATAGAGGAATATTTATGTTCTATAATGTTTGCTTAGAGGCCTAAGTTAACTAGTGGGTCACTTATGATCCTGTGAGAAGATAGATGGCTCTACCAAGGATAAACTGGACCAGAAGGCTGACCAGAATGCTCTAAAGGAACCGTTGGAGTACTTATTCATGCTACACAAATCCTGTGAAAAAATATGCCCTGCATACTCCTGGCTGAAATCAAGGACTTCAGGGTTCGTCTGACTTCATCTCTTTTGCTTGGTTGTGCATTTACTGGGACAGGAGTGAAAAGCCCACTTTTGGCATAGAAAGGACAAGCTATATTTTTACATTGATTTTGCTCATAAAGGTGAACATTATTCTTTTCATCACTTTAACTCCAGTATTCAGGCCAAGCAGTCAAATTTAGATAAATCTACTCAATTTATTCTTTATATGAAGAATTAGTTGGGTTATGGAATTGTAACTTTTCCTGTTACAGAAGTGGTAAGGGGATCCTGTGCAGTGATTTGCCCATATATAGTGAATGACTTTATCAATCAGCATTGTCTAATGGTTATGTTACCACTTACTATTTGGCTCAGAACCTGGATGAATTAGTAACTGCTGGGAAAAAAAAAAAAAAAAGAAAAAAAAAGAAAAAAAAAGATGCCTTGTGTTATTTTAAAATTGTTGTGGAGAAATAAATGATGATCACTGGACATAAATGGTTTTCAGTGATATTCAGCTTCTGTCACCTTCACCCCTGTTCAGTAATAGCTTATTCAATAGAAGTTATACAAATATGAAGGGGACAGCTCACAGTGTATATTATTTTCCCTGAGCAAAGCTGACAATATGTCCTTGAGATACTAAATTGTGACAGAATTCAGTGGGGCACCTGTTAAGGGAGACGCAAGTTCACAGTCTGGAGCAAGTTTTCACATAGCAGAAGATTAGAAACCTAAAAGTTTTCAAATAGCAGAAGATTAGAAACCTATGTAAAATCACTTCCAACCATCCAGTCTAAAATAAATATAATGTTGTATCCAGTTTGCAGAAGTGAGTGCTGACCTATTATGTGATTGCTTTTGATTAACGGGAAAATAGAAAAATAATGGGTTGATCTGGCAGATATCTCAAAGTTTATTTAGGAAGTACCATATAAGCTTAATAATACATATTATGATTGCATAATGTTTTAAAATCATTAAAAAAGAAAGAATATAGTTGAAAAAGTTCAAATCTCAAATTAAAAAGTCATTTGAAATGAATGCGTTATGTGCAATGAAATCATTACCACAACATCCTGCAGGATCCAAAAAACAGACTAGCAGTAATTCAAGTCCTGCAGGAAAAATCAATAAGCATTTCTCATGCTTTTCTGATCAAGACGGTAGCATGATATTAGCAACCTGTGAAACAATGGGGTACTCATTTAATCTTACTTGAAAGTATGAAATGTTTATCAGCTCAGTCATATTCTCTGTGCTTGCAAAATTCCTCTGTCTTCTGCTATGATAAGGTCTGCTATAGAATCCTGAGGAAGAAGGTTTCTGTCATTCTCACATGAAGTTTATACTGAAAAGGAAAGAAAATTAAGCGGTTATATACTTAAGCATTCAAAAGTAAAAGAAAATATTAAATTTAAGGTACTGCAGGATTTAATTCACTCCTTCCATTGTGTAAATTAAGACTTCATTACAGCAACACCATATGAATTTGTTATTGTAGAAGAATTAAGTCTAAAGGATACAACTACCCTTTGGTTTACATTATGGGTATTAATTCAAAACCAAATATGATTTAAGCTACTCTTACTGAACTGTGGCCTTTCAGAACTGTCTTTAAGCTCTCAAACTGTTAGTGATCCAAGGACTTCTTAGTTGTATATCAGATTGTAACTTTGTGCTTAAAACAGTTTCCTTTACGAATTACTCTTGTCCTCCCTTTATCTGAAGAATTAACTACTTTGTTATGGGAAACTGAGTTTCTTTCTAAAATGGATTGCTTAAGAAACATTATAAAATTCAAGTCTCTTTCAGGAACATAATATTGTCTGTGACTTATTTATGATTCTTTTCATATCTGGCATAGAAATATAGAATACCATTTATTTAAATTTCAGCTGATCTCATTACCGAGTATATTGCAAAAATACATTAAGCTATGAGTATATGGTGTATTGACAACTGCAGTTCCAAGTCTTCAAAGCAATGTTTCAGCCCAGCACACATGAAAAACCTTATATTGAATCATATACTTGAGCTGATTAGTCCTGTATAAGCCACTTACATAGGAATTAAGTTTAAGCAACTGCTTAAATGGTCTCTCAGTCAAAGTCTTTTCCTTCTCTGAGTCTTCCCCTCTGCCCCCATGCCCACATCAACCATTCAGAAAGTGTCAGACAAGTATTACCTTCTGCTACAACTGGAAAACCTTCATTCCACAGGTAAATTTGTAGAACATGCTGATATGAAGAAGAAAGTGCAATTGCTAGCTGCAGCAAATAATAAAAATTACACTCAGGCAGTACAACCTATTAGGGATTATTTAAGTTTCAGTGCAATGAAAACACTGTAAACTGCCATAAATAAATGAGTCCATTGCTTGTTGAGCCATGTTTACTTCAGGTAAGTTCTGAATCAAACAACAGTTTTTAACACTGTGGTCAAACTACAAAAATGACAAAATAGTGTTTCAAAAATGCCTATTTCAAATACTAAAATTTATCCACTGAAAACAGCTCTTGAAAGAAAGGAGGCTCCAATTTGGACAAAGATAATTTTGCATAATCTGATTAATCTACTTAAATATTTCACTAGATATCACGTTTTGTAAAACAAAGCCTAGGGAAGGAACAATAGATTCAACTAGACTACTCTCGTGTTAGTTCTCAGTACACTTTACTTCAGTAATTAAGGTTTTACAGGATATTCCTATCTTAGCATAAGAAAAAGTGCATCTTATCACCTTTCCTGCGGAGAGTGTGTAATGTCTTTTTAACCCACTGCATGAGGCCATTACAAGAATTAATTAGAACAAACTTGTGGCTAAAGTCTGCATGCTGTCTACAGGGTGTTAGAAATTTGCTTCACCAGAAATGACTCCAAAATCACAAATTCTTTATATAAGATACTCAGCAGCACTAAATAAAATAGGTCTGTTGGTTAACGATCCATTAAATTTTATATGTACCATAAACCAGACCTACTTTGGATGAGATCCTTAATTAAATTATAGGATTGTCATTCAACATTCTTTCTGGAAACAGATACTTAACAAATTTTATGACCATGATTTTCATATCTGCTAAGTATCTGCACCTCTTGACTTCTACACTGACTAAATAAGAAATTGTGCGTGTCTACCACATCTGCAGGTTTAAATGATAAGAACCTGAGTGGATTAGAAACACTTGCCTCACAGCTCACAAATTGTCATTTGTTATTATGCCACAACACAGTGATCTCCAAACCCAGCAATTTGTGAAAGTAACACACTATTATGGTCATCACTATCTGCATCCTCATGCAGCTTTGTACTATGATATAAGCATCAAGCAAGTCATTATGTTAATTACAATGCATTTGTAAAGTTGTAGCTTTTCAGGCCAGAAGGGGCCATCCTAACCAAAAAATATGTCCACTTGTGTAATACAAATGATGAATTTACCCATAAATTTCTGCATCAAATTTTTGTTTAAGATCAAGAGTAGCTTCTGGAAAGAAGTCTAATAAAACTGGTATATGATGGCTAATAATACCATCATGTGGCATGCCACTTCTAAATGCATTCTGACTTCCCTTCATGTCTACACCAATATTGTTAGGTCAGTCATTACGTTGTCTCTCCTACCTATTATGTATTGCTTCATTCACTTACAGGCATTGTTTAATTATCCCATGTATGATGCGCTACCCAGTGTTGATGGCATTCTAGGATACACCCATCTGATTACCTCCTCTATATGCAAGTGAGTTTCTCTTTTTGTTCTTCAGTGCTGCTGCATTTGCAAAAAACGATATCTTCCCTTTTGACTTTCCAGAAATCTGCCTCTTATGTTTCAGGTAGATACACATTCATCGTTAAAAAACAACATCTTTGCTTATTGTCAGTCTGTCCTGACAATTCTGTAAGACAATAGGTTCACTGTGCAGAAGTGATAGATACTAAATTCATAGACACATAGAATCACAGAATGGCTTGGTTTGGAAAGGACCCTAAAATCAAATAGTTCCAAAATCCCCTGCCATGGGCAGAAGCACCTCCCACTGGGTCAGGTTGTTCAAGGCCCCATCCAACCTGGCCTTGAACATTGCGAGGGATGGAGCATTCACAGCTTCTCTAGACAACCTGTTCCAGTGCCTCACCACTGTCACAGTAAAGAATTTATTTTCTCAGTCTGTCTTCATATGTAATTGAACTTAAATAATAAATGCACTTGCTTCAAGCTTGTGTGCCAATGTTGTGCAGAAATAGCATAGCATAGGTTACTGGATTATCTTTACCTAAGCTTTAACTTAGCTAAACTAAGAGTCATAATAAGAAAAATCCTTATACTGTAATGCAGTAGCTCTCTTGCCTGACTTACACCAGCTGCTACTCTTTGCCCCACAAGGGAAAAGATAAGGAGAGAGTAAAACTTCCTCTTCAAAGACAAAATCACGCAACTGGTAAAGAATCTCTCAAAATTCAGTGACAGTATACCTAAGGATCAAATAAGATTCATTCAGTGAACACACTGTTAGACCTCAAAATTAAAAAATAAGTTTATGCTGTGGATAAGTGTGCAATCTGCAATGGGGGCATCTCCCTAAATCCTCTATGTGCATCTTGCGCATCTCTTTACTAATCATTAAAATTGTTTGTATTGCAACTAATGTGCTGCACTGTACTAGGGTTATCAGACAAGTTTACAAACTTGTTTGCCACATCTTTCTACATCCTATATCTGTATGTAAAATTTTGGATTCAGGAGCACTTTCCACCTCCTTGGTTTGGGGGATTGCCATGGATATCTCTCGTCTCCATGGTGGGGTCAAAACGCTGAGACACAGTATTAGACTTTATGTCAGCAAACTTCTGTTTTCCATGTAAATGAAACCTGAACATATAATCTGGGAAAAAGATCTCCACCAAAGAAAAAAATATGTACTCCTTTTGTCTTCCAAAGTCCATGAAGTCTTTCCTAGGTGAGAACCAATGTAAACCCCATCAGTTCAAGCTGTTCATAGAACAGTAATAGTTGGAAGGGACATCAGGAGGTCTCCAGTTCACAGAGAAGAGTTAGCTGCAAGGCGAGATCACTCAAGGCTTTAGTCAATTTCGACTTGAACATCAATGATCAGGGCAATTGTGTGTCCTACTTAAGCACGTCCTCATCATGAAACATTCTCTTCTTATTTCTTATTTCATCTGCTTAAAAGACAAGATGTAACTGGTATATGCAACCATCAAGCAACAGAAATATGAAAGTAAACACATTTTTTTCAGCATAGATGAGCTGCTTGATTTTTCTATTTTTTTTCCTTATATTCCGTGTAATTTTGGTTTTTTTAAGTGACTTAATCTGGGGAGGGCAGGAGGGGGAGAATGGGAAAGGGGACCCAACCCCCCCAAAACAACCACTTTCTTATTCTTTTATTTTTCCCCTATTATTCATCATGAGTAAGAAAAGTATATTTAGACAATTATTTTTTTATTATCTCAAGTTAGAATAAAAAAGGAAATACATTGGCAATGTGTTATCGCATAAGTCTCCATGTCTAAAAGTAGAAGAGCTGGCAATTTTAACAGTAACGTTGCTATATCTACATGCTGGCATGACTCACATTGTGCTTGACAAAGTGCAGTTAGAATGTTTCTGCAGTTTTTTAAAACCTGCAAGTAAATTAAGAAGTCAGAGCTGGAATAATTTAAATTATAATGCAGATAGACTGTCCATTGGTTACAATGACTTCAGTAGCAGATGAACTACAGTTTGAGGTTCATGTAGAGCAAACATAATGTCAGAAATTCAGCAAGTTGAAATACTGCACATCTACTCTTCTAGAATACTGTTGTGGTGTCATGAGTCTTTTTTTCTCTCCCTCTACCCAAACCTTCCCAATACAGCAGATAGTCCAAATGCTGATTTGCACATACCTGTATTGATAGTACTGATTTAAACAAAAATACTTTTTATTTAATTTTAAATCTAGGATTGCTAAACCTTTTTGGACTGGATCAAAGACAGCAGTTAGTCTTACCAGTTCTGTACTTCCAGTGCTGTCCTGGCATGACATAAAACATGCAGAGAGATTAAACAGTGGCAGGTATAAGCAATGATATGTGCATATTTTTTGTATTGTTAAATGTAAGAAAAATCTTGGATAGAACATGCATTGGATCTCTTTAAGTCAATTCTCCCGTTCTTACACCTAAGTAATATATAGGGTGTTAGTGGCATTGGGCAAAAAATACCGAAGTTGTACATTGTATTGGTACATAAAACTTTCTAAAAGAAGTTTCCAAGTTGACTGTGTAGGCAGAGGCATTAAATTGAAATTTGCCTATCCATACTGCTGTTTCGTGTGCTTTAATGATGTTTCTGTAGTGTAGAAGGTCATTACTAAAATTAGAAAGTGAACCCACTATCCCAGTGTTTTATCTTTACTCAGTGAAGCAGGTTTTACTGGATAGGAATTTCAGAGAGATAGAGGGCCTTAATAGGTACAGCTGTATCTATTCATATGCAGAACATGATTACAGTATACCAACATCAAGAATATTAACTTAGAAAGTGTTTTGAATATATTGATTATAAAAAGGAGCTGTTAAAGTATTTTTTATTTCTATTTTAACTAGATTGCCATTTCACAATTTGCTCTGAACAAGGACAGCATGTTAGCAACCCTGTTTTCAGAGAAAAATGCATCATACATTGAATCTTAATATGTTTTAGATTTCTACAGCAATGGATTGACCTATTGATTGTTTGAGCTAGAAGATTAACTGAATTTTATTGGCTCACATATACCAGCAAGAGCACTAAGGACTGCTTTATCTTCTTCACTCTTACCAGTAATTAAACAAATAATCACTGTAGAAAGGTTATGGGATGCTCTGAATGGAACTCCTATAGCTCTACATACCTGTGAAATAGATGAATAAACGTGAACAAATCATTATCTATCCTATTCTAACAAGTGTCCAGCCAGCTCAGTCAGTAGAACATGAGACTATTCTAAGTGGAAAGAAACTGCTATTTTGCAGACATTCTTAGGTGTCTGCTTTATGACAAATTTTTTTTTGTGATGTCTGAAAGTGGGTTGAGATATATCTCACTATACTTTTTTCACCCTGCTTGAGTGCAAAAGAAAATGGAAAATTTTGTAAACAAATAAAATCTAGTCTTATTCACTAAACATGAAGGCTAGGAGTTCCCATTAGCATACTAAGGAACAACAAATGCAATTGCAGCAATGGGAATATCGTCACACTACGCTTGTTAACCTCACTGCTTCAGGATGTGGAAAAGTCTTTAAGTTTTTCTAATAACATTTTATGCTTTATGTTGCCTTTATACTTTTTGCTCTTCAGTCATCATCTACCTGACTAAAACACATATGTGATCAAAACTGAAATGCTAAAAGGAGATAATCTGACAAGAAATCTTAAAAAATTGTGAAATTTATTTCTCTGAATACTGTCTTGTGAAAGCAAAGTTTGTCTTAGTGTAGGAACTATACATTAATATAAAGATTATAACTTCATTGAAGCATGGTTGTGCTGCCTCAAATTGTGACCTTCACCTATCACGACTCTTAAATACATGTTTGATTTTAAGTAAGTACATAATATCCTTGACTTCAGGGACACTATTTGCACTCTTAAACGAGTTCACACATGCTTTGTAGATTTGGTCCCAAGTATTCAGAGCACAGAATCTAAAGGATAAAACCAGGCAAGGCTTTGTTACTTTTCCATAAACTTAACCTCTGCTCTATCAGCTGCTTAGGTAATGGAATGATCAATAACTATTTAAAGTTTTACCCAGGTTAATCATTGCATAGAAACAAGTTGAAGATTAAGTGAAATGCCTGCCTGAGGTATGTGCCTGCACTTTTCACACAGCTAGAGATAAACTTTCAACTGTGACATTTAAATTAGTGAGCCTAAGTTGAGAATAAACAGTTCTGCAAGTGGAAAGCTTTTTCTAACACTTCCCACCCCTCCTCAAATGCAACAACAGTACTTATTTTATAGGCTTATCATGTAGGCACTTCATTTTTTTTTCCACTTAGGAGATCTTTACACCACAAGTAATAGGTCCTCACTATGTAAATGGCCATATTAAAATTTCTTTTAAAACTCTACTAAAGCAAATTCCATTCAATAGCTTTCTAACTTTATTTTTTCTATTTTCTTGACTTCTCATGTTCATCCTTCAGACTAAAATTTCCTATTAACGTTGCATGTATTTTGAACTTCTGAGTTCTGCCATAGTTAAACCTGTTATTATTCAGCGATGTGATTTCCTAGCCATGGTTGTCTTACCTCGTTTATTATCTTAAATTCTTTGGAACAGAGAAAATACATGCCAACAAAAATCTATGCCATCATATTGAGAATGTCTATATAAATGATATTACAGTTCTTTATAGAATTCACAGCAAGTCAGACACAGAAATCTGACAAAAATATCTTCATGAACAAAATTAAGTTAGCTAATGGCATAACATGAATCTATTCTGATGAGAATGTTTTATTTGGACCATTCTTGAATTTATGACTTAGTGCCAGTCTTCTTCAGAAGAGCTTTGCACTGGGATTGCTTTGCATTTATATTCAGTTTCCGTTATGAAAGGGAAAGCATCAAGTAAACCAGAGAAGAACAGAAAAAATCTGAAGCTCAGTGCTGGGACTTTTGATGATAGTTTGTACATTTATCATTTGGCCTGATTCCCCTTCACCTGCATGGCCCTGAAGTTAGCAACTCTTTAAAGGGCTATATCCTCCATTCTTGGGTATCCTACAGGACAGAAACCACTTCAACAAAAAGGTCAACAGAGCAGCTTTAAAGAGTTGGAATGAGACCTTGCAGATTCAGGAACAGAAGTGACAAATAAAAATCAACATTCTCACAGACTCTACAATTATTTTATTCATGGAACATCTGGGACTGTATGTCTAGTGCAGCAGCAAGAACAAGAAATGTTAATTGAGTGATCAGTCATGGCTCCTACTGAGTCACGCTAACAAAGACATTGTGGGACAGCAGGAAAGGCTTCTGCAGGTTAGTTAAGAAGTTTGAGGTAGCCTAATTTTCTTCCTTCTCAAGGATTATTTAAGCTTTCTGGTGATTTTAACGGCTTAATCTAAATAGGCAAAAACAAAATAAATAGTTTTAGAACAATGAAACAGTGAAACTCCATGGATCATACTCACAGAATTTGTTTTCATCATCTTCTTTTGTGGCTTTTACTACAGCTCAGGGTAATAGGTGTCCCTAATTTTTACTTGAAAATGTAGCTAAATCTGGAAGACATAAAGGCATTGGGTAGGAAGTCAGCATTGTCCCAGAATCACAGAATACTTAGGGTTGCAAAGGACCTCAAGATCATCCAGCTCCAACCCTCCAGCCATGGGCAGGGACACCTCACACTAAACCATGCCACCCAAGGCTCTGTCTAACCTGGCCTTGAACATCACCAGGGATGGAACATTCACAACTTCCTTGGGCAGCCCATTCCAGGGCCTCACCACCCTAAGAGGAAAGAATTTCTTCCTTATATCCAATCAAAACTTCCCCCATTTTAAGTTTTAACCCATTACCCCTTGTCCTGTCACTACAGTTCCCAATGAAGAATCCCTCCCCAGCATCCCTATAGGCCCCCTCAGATACTGGAAGACTGCTAGGAGGTCTCCACACAGCCTTTTCTCCAGGCTGAACAGCCCCAACTTTCTCAGCCTGTCTTCATAAGGAAGGTGCTCCAGTCCCCTGATCATTCTCGTGGCCCTCCTCTGGACTTCTTCCAACAGTTCCATGTCCCTTTTATGTTGAGGAAACCAGAAGTGCACACAATACTCCAGGTGAGGTCTCACAAGAGCAGAGCAGAGGGGCAGGATCACCTCCTTTGACCTGCTGGTCATGTGCGTTTTGATGCAGCCTGGTCTGCTTTCTGGGGTGAGAGCACACACCGCCGGCTCATGTTCATTTTCTCATCAACCAACCTTTCATTATGTCAGTAGAGGTTTTCATGATTATTTCAAGGAACAGACCTCTAATGACTTTCAACATTTTTCCTATATGGCTTACAGAATGCAGATAATTTCCTTTATCATGAAGTAACTTTTGAAATCTGTGTCACTTGGCATTTTCTGATTTTAGCAGGAAAACCCAACTGCTTTCCCATTTAAAAGACGACTGTTGAAGTCATTCTTCTCTGACCTTGTTAACAGTTTCTATACAATATAAGTACACTACCCTTTCTGAAAAACAGAGTGATTAAAGTTTGTATGCGCCTAGGAGATAGGAGATTCAGATTCAAATATGGGGTCTGTTTGATCTGAAGGAGACACTGAGCCAGGAGTTACTGTCTAAAATGTATTTAACTGTGTCAAAAAAGTTTTCACATGAACTTTCTCTAAGCTCTTACTATGCACAGAGAAATTTTAGCAAAAAAAAATTAATTTTCCTAAATAATCCAATTATTTATTGAGAGTGGAGTAACTTGAATAGGAGAGATTCTGCAAGCCAAATAACCTGTAATGTTTTCATCTGGCCACTCTCTTTGCAAGGTAAAATTTTAATCTCTCTCAAGCAGAGGGTCAGACAAAGATGGGATTTGAGCTTTTTTGCTTTCCAAAATGTGATTTCTATATGTCCACTGACAAATACTGTTAAGAATTCAGATAAAAATATTGATTAAGAATCTTAAATTTGTATCTGATATTAGAATGTAAAATTAGATCTGATGTTAGAATGGCAATTAAGAGTATACGATGGTCAAGTGGAATCACATACTTGAGTCTCAATTTCTCAGCTTGTAAAACTGAGATAACACCATCCTCCTTTCTAGAGTGTGCTGAGATCACTGGATGAACACACCAGTTTGTTATTTTTTTTTTTTTAAACACACTGTATTTCTGCCAAATTTATCAACTTTGATATATTATTTGTAGGTCTTCTATGCTTAAACTTAAAATTGAAACTTTAAATTTCATGTAAATTGTGTTAGCCTGACACACCTCAGTCTAAAGATCATATATTTCCCCCCAAAAATATCAGATATTTGAAAATAAAAAAATCAAAAAAAAATCAAAAAAATTGATGTGAATAAACTTATGCCCAGCTTTCCAGTTTAAGCTTTTGCTTAAACTCTGCATTCTATTTATTTATTTAGTGTTGTCCTGGAGGGACCCCCAGGCATGGAAGCACAAGTTAAGCCCATTCAAGAAGCACAGATTCCTTGTGTTTTGTTCCACTGGTTCATTTGCCATCATACCACATAGTCATCCACATGGTTATAGGCATTCTGCCATGGTTTCCTTCTCCTTGGAGTCCTTGATAACTGACAGAGTAAGGAATGCTCTAAACCCCACAAGATTAGGATGCCTGAACCAGAATCAAAGGACTAAAGACATTGTTTTGATGTCTCTCCTTGTCTCCATCAGCACGTATTTCAATGACAGCTTAAAATCCTATATACTCACAGTATATAACATAGCTTAAAATCATATATACTCAGGAATATAATAAAAATACATCTTGAGGTATGTTCTGCCTTTAGTAGACCCACCCATTATCTTCACAGTCTTTAATGCATACATTAGTTGGACCATGAATACAATATTGCAGTTGCTACTAATCTAAATGTTTCTTGGCCATGGTGCATGAGGTGGCATAGCCTAGGACTGTGGTAGTTTGCATGTGGCTTCACTGTCATGGAGCCTGTGTGTTTGGTAGTATTAAAATTCACCATTTAATGCCTTATTGCCTTGGTGCAAGAGAAAGCTGTAGTCTTATTTTAGTACAGTAGTATAACTATAATCTCAGAGTCTCATTCATTTCAGTAGGACTCCACATAAGTGCCATCAGTAGAGAACAGTTTTTGAAGGATCAGAGCCAAAACTGCTGAAATATCTGCAAAAATTACTATTAGCCAATTCACCAATTAATGCTTGTTACTACTCTTCAAATACATTACTTAACGAATACATTTAATTAGGTGCATTTGCATATGAAACAAATTATTTTGAATAACTTATTCAATGCAGAGAAGAAGACTTAACTAAGTAATATAAGTAGTGCAAAAAATGTCCATCCAGCACTCATGATAACCGTTTCTCATGCTTCAGTATTGCATCCATGTGCCAACACTGCTATGAACTGGAAGAGCTCCCATTGCAGTAATTACCTGGCCACAAATTCGACTGAGTTTCTTTATCTGTCTTTGCTTTTTTGCAGCAATTTGTCTATCACACAGCTATAATAAGGCAATGGTTTATATTTAGCAGGTACAGAGTTTAAGAACAAGCTATCAGTAAATTAGTTGAGCTTAGTGTGAGCGTCAACAGCTTACTGTTACTTTTCCAAAAGTTTGTATTTGCTCATCTCCTGCCATAGTTCTTACCAAGTGTGCCACAGCTTCAATGGCCACAGCTGTGCAATGCAATACCAAAGTGATACTTGTCATAAAGGTTTTATGATGGTTTGTGTATCTGGTTTAAATTGTCCAGAAAAAAAAAACAAACAAAAAAACCAAACCCTTATTAAAAAGAACTTAGTGTTCAGAATGACATTTTAAAGTTGCTTTAGTGGCTAGGTATGAATATTTGCCTGAAATCTGGAGTTATTGGAATGAAAAACATCTGTTTCATAGGCCTTCTTAGTGAACTGGAATTCTCAAGTTATTTCTATTTCTATGGTCATTTACACTTCCTCTAAGCACATCAAAATTTCTTTATAGTAGGCTTGTCTTCATCTACTATAAATTAATGTGTTGTTATCAGTCTTTCTCAGTTATAGACGTTTTTGTTTCTGGGGATGAAATAGCTCATTAGTGTCCGAATTAAGTTTCAAATTCTCTAAACTACAAATCAAGGCTGAGGTTCCTAGAAAGTACTGGAAATGTTTCGATTGATATTACCTTACCCGACATACCAGAAACTTCATTCATTTCCAAGACAAATCTATGATTTTTCATAGGTGTCCCCATCACTCTGATCTTAACTTTACAAATTCTAGTCACCTTGTGTGCTTTATGTTCTCAGCTACTCTTTATTATTCATTAATATCTGTAGTATTTCTCTTCACACCACAGCCCACAGTCTGCTCCGTGACTTCTGTGTCACAATAGCACAAAGGGAACGTTCCCTATGAGGCCTAAACTCATCTCCTCATTGTCGGCAGAACATCTTCTTAGTGTTTTGTTTAACAAAATATGACTTCATAAAACTGCTGAAGTGTCTGTGACCATGCTAGAAAGTTGTTGCTTCAAAGAACTGCAATTTTTGTCTCCACTTATCAACTGTAAGACCAGTACAAAAGTCTAAGAGTAGAAACATCTCAACTTTGTATCTCAATCCAGCAGTGTTTGCATGTCAGGGTTCTTAGATTTATAGCTGAGCTTTTAGAAATACAGCAAAATTATTTTGCCTGTAATTGGTCTTTTTCAGAATGCATGCATAAAATCAAAGACATTAAATTAAACAGTTTTCATTTACAGCAGTACAAAATATTGTCATTCCACTGTGGATGCAATAAGAAACTAATTTAACTAATAATTATGGCCTGTCAGGAACAGGATACTTTCATAGGCTAAATTATTTAGTTTAATGCATACTTTTGTGGGCACAATTATTATTTTATTGATGTTGTTAAAAATTATTACCTTGGCTAAGCATTTCGTGCCTTTGGCATTTATCTTTCATTCATTAGGCTAAAAAAGTAATGTATCTTCTGCCATGTATGCATTGTATTCTACAGTTTGTGATTCTTTCAATGTTGCTACTATGGCTTATTACAAAGAATAAAGAATATAAAACACTTCCCAGAGTTGTATATAAGAATTAAAACTTATTCAGGTAGGTCCAGACTTTCTGAGCATACTCACTGTCTTGCAAATCCTACAAGTACTTCCTTCTAATCAGAAAGCTACTTTCACTGAATTATTTATTATACATTGTTCATAACATCAGACTTAAGAAAGACAATGTTGCAGCTCTTCGGATTGAATTTACTACAGAGTATTCCGCTTCTCACCAGAATTAATGTCACAACAAGCAATATCCTATTGCATTTCTGGCCATGTTACAAAATCAGTATGTCTTGTAGATCTGCAAAGCAATTAAACCGTAATGTTATGATCTGTTTACAGAGATCTCCGTTGGCTAGATGGGTGCTCCCAGGGTCTCTATTACATTTACTTCTCTATCTTTTTTTAACAGTAGCATTGAATTTATTCAATTAATTTGATCCTACTTGTAACCATTAAGGACTTTGGTCTATAAATAACAGAAATACTTAGAGGTATCAATTCTATTAGCTTACTGTAGCATTAAGTAGATCAGTTTCTTATTCCCTGGTCATGATTCAAAAGTAACTATCAGAACCTTCAGCAGTTCACCTGATTCATGCCCTTGCCTGCCTTCTGCCTGGTTTTCCTTCCCTATTCCCTGCCTACCTTCATCCTTTCCTTCCTTCCTTCTCTCCTGCTTTCCCTCCTTCTTTCCTTTCTTCTATCCCTCCCTCCTCACTTTGCTTCATTTTCTCTTTTGTTAACTTTAGTCAGATTCAAATGAATAAAGAGCTATTCTCCAGTTGTGATTTCTTTTGTTGCTGTTATTCATTTTGTTCAAATAGTATATCACAACTCTAAACCAGAGTCTAAATCTTGGAAGTTAGATCTGCTGATGAGTGTGTGTCTGATTATACTCAGCTGAGAATAATGGTGTCTCAGTTATGATAAAGGTTGTGATAAGACCAGATCACCCTTAAATTGGAAGCTATTTTGTTAGGAAAATATTTAAAAGAGACTAGGTAGAGGCATAATTTTAGAGCATTTTCATCACAGTGTAATAAGAAAGAAAAAGTGTTTCCATGCTCCAATTGGTTTAAAGTTTTATTTCTGTAATCCCATAATAATTTCATTTTCTGACTCAAAATGCAATGTGCTAGACTTTGCAGTGGTGCAAACTGATGCAGCAACTGATAAAGATATTATACTTTGTTCAATTAGGGTGTAAGAACTAGCTGAAAAAAAATTAAAATAGGTAAAAGTAAAAATAAACCAATATTTTAGGGACATTTGCACATCCATTCATATTTAATTTCTGCCACTGTATGTTACAAGATGTGCAACAGCAAAGAAAGTTAACATATTTCATTTATAACCATATACTAAGTATATTTCACAATCTGTTGAGTACATTTAAAAATACTTGGAAGCAATCCAAGATCCTATAAAAATTGATATATCTCTCATTAGCATTTTGAAGATGTCAGCCATTTTCAGATAGGGTAATAGAAAGTAATCTGCCAAGGGAAATAGTTAGTGTACTGCTGTGTGTCAGAGCAAATATGATTAACATTGTGCCAGATGCGTGTCCTCATAAAATCCCATGGGGGACTGGAGAAGCAGACCTTGTAGTCAATTACTGAAATTGGAAGAGTTCTGTAACTTAGATCTTTGTGCACCAACAGTAACTTTCACATAGGGCTACCATGCATGCTTGTGTGCAGAGCATTAATAAGCAGATATATGCACATCATTATCCATGTCTTTTTCTTGTTTGCTGAATGCACCTTTTTCCAAGAGTAATTAACATGATCTAGTACTTCTACATAATAAATATACATTTATCTAAAAGTTACAGATAGCAGAAAAAATATTGCTGATGTAGATGCTTATCCCTTTTTGATTATTAATGGTCTAGGGGAGAGGCAATTAACCTGAAAAGTAGTGTAGAAAAAAAAAATGGAAGAGGAATATGCATTTATAAAAGGAAGTGGTTTGTACAGATATATTTTAATTTTGTCCCTCCATCTTGGGTTACTCCACACAGTTCTTTTAACTATTTCAGGTGCAGAATGATGAGATCAAAATATTTCTTATATTTTTATTGTTATTCATTTCTATAAATAACAGCTGAATAGATTTTGTCTGGTGACTAATGACACTGAATACTAATTAGTGAGATTAAAAAATTGGTTCATAATCTGCACAAAGTATTTCAGTAAAGTCAATTCAATTTTTCAGAAATGTCTCATTTCAGATTCCTTACTCTTTTTTTTTTTTTTTTTTTGAGCTACATATGACTACTGTTCACTGATCCATAGGCATGAGGGTGATATGAGCAAAGTCACAGGCTAATCGTTCTCTCAGAGTACTTCTAAACACTACAATATGAGCAGACAGGAGCCTGTCTGCTTATAATAGTCCCAAGATAGCAGGATACAAACCATGTGATGGCATTTCAACAGTGTCAGGTCTGAATGAGTAAGTAGTGCTGGGAAGAAAGATTAGTAGTTCAAATCCCTTGACATGATAACTGAAGTTTTTCTGGCTTTAGTCACTTCAGAATGGCCAGAGGAATGAGCTCACTTTTTCCTGGATGGTATATTTCTCCAAAATCACTTCTTATGAGATAAGGATGTCTACATAGGCTATTTTCAGGCCAGAACCAAGAAGATTTGCTTACACTGTATAAAGCCCAAAGAACTATAACATTCATATTGAAGTATATTAAAGGAGCAACGCACATTGTCTGCTGATTAGCATACTGTCCATTCATCACCTCAGTCCTTGAGATTTAACAGGACATGTGTGGGTAGTGCCTGCCATGGCTTCCTAACCAAGTGTTTGCTTGTCTGATATCTGGACATCACTCTTGTGAGTGATACATTTAAAATGAACTGCTGCCCTAATACAAGCTGGAAAGGGCTGTCTCATGTAGCTACAACACAAGTATGTACAGATTTGAACCAGTATGTTGAGCTGCATGCAGAAGCAGTTATGAAACTAATCTGTTTTTGTAGGTTTTTTCTGTCTTGCAAAAACGTGTGCTTTATAAAAGAGAGGTTTTGACCCAAGGTGATGCTGGAAGAACCAAGAACAATTAGCTATATGATACAATTCTATGCTATGAGCTTCCTGGGTAAGGATGAAATATGGTTATAAAAACAATTCCTTACATTCTTTTTTGCTGCCCACCTCCTCCCCCTCCTGTCTTCCTCGGTAATCTCTCTTTTGTCTGAAATGATTGCCAAGTTTCAATCGCACTAAAACACTGTGAAGGCAAAGACATTGTGCCATCTGGGTTTGCTGGTTTGCTGAGAAAGAAACATAGATCTATGTGTTGTGACAGTGCAGCACAGATTTTCATCCTAATTACCCAGGCAGCCCCATGTGCACACTGAACAAGACAGGTGATGGCAGAGATATCTGTATAAATTCACATAAGATGGATAACTTCACTTTAGGCCTTTGAGTTATTAAGATGCTGGCTGAGAATAACCAATGTGATCAATGTAGGATGAAAGAATAGGACTTTTTGAGCTGACTCATTTAGAATACAGTACATAGAAGGAATCCAATAAACTGTGTACAAGATCTTACACTGGGAAAGAAGTGCTAAAAATATGCAGAGAACACAGCAATGTATTTTTGTAGCAGATTAAAGGTGCAAGTAAACTGGATTTTTACAGAAAAACAAGTCAAAGAAAATCAAAACACAGGTGCAATGCCATTTTTCCTCTTTTTTTAAAAGTTTTTATTTGTATTTATTTTTTATTTCTCTAAGTGTTTTCATACTTTCGAGAGCAATAGAAAATGAAATGTTCCATGTACCTCAGAAATAATTCAACAGAGGCAGTGGCTTTTTAAACTTCTCGATATTTCTTTATCCATATGTTTTCATCTACCACATGAAAGACCATCTGTTAGCAAAAGACTATTTAATTTTCATGCTGGTCCCTCTCTGGGGGCATGTAGGACCCAGTCTTTAGGAATGCTGTGGTTCTTTTTGACCCTTTGTACTTGAGTTCCCCTCTGATGAAAAAGCAAGGTGAAAAATCTGAAGTCTGAGTAGAGAGCTTTCAGGTAACTAGTGAAACAGTATTGGAAATGATCAGTTTAGACCATACCTGATGACAGAACAGAAAGCTGCCCATTGGTGCGTGGTAGTAATACAAAACTCACATGACTCTCCAGAACTCAGCTGAGATATAAGCCTCTGGAGCTTTAAAAAAGGTAACAATGGACAACATTGATAATCTCTAATGTAAGGTGACTGAAATCTACAGTCATTCAGGAAAGAATACATAAATCAGGTGTACATCTGGGAACTTATTTTTAAACTCCCTATCATCCTCATTTCCTTTATATTCCTTCTTTTGCTACGGCTATTGGCCTTTTCAGCAAAGTTTAATTTTTTTACCTGATTTTCTCAGCGTCAGTGAAATACAATTTGAACAGTGTAATTGCTATGGATTTGCACAGAGACAAAGTGAGACCAAATTTAAAATCATGAACTTGCACGTAAATGATGAGGAGCAGAATTTGGAAGGAGCTTGAGAATCTGGGGATGCAACTGGGAAATAATTGTCAGAATTCTGCCTTAAAAAGAACAAATATTTTTAAAAGACTCGTAGAGTTTTCAGAGGTTTTTGTAAACATGTCTACTTATTTATTATGATTTAAGTCTTAAAAAAGTGAAGGCTTAAGAATCACTTTGAATCACAGGATTTTAAATTTATAGATTTTCCATTTTGATATTAAATCCAGTCCTACTTAAAAGATATGTTTCATTATGCCTTTAATATCAAAAGACAGGAAGTGTCTGAAGCCCTTACTCATTCCATTTCAGTTCCTATTCCATCTGAGACATTACTCCTGTAAATCACTTAGGCTGTGGCTCTCTGTGCTTTCGTTTCCAGACACAGGAGCAGTCCCACCTTTTAAGGAGTGTTTTGAGGATAACTAAATTAAATATTGTGAGGTTTGAGATCACATGCAAATAGTTACAATTGAGAGAAAGAATTCAAACATTTTTCACTGGAAATAATTGACTATGCTATCAGTGTGCAAATCAGGGCTTATATAAACAAAATAGTATATGCATACACATATATGTATATATGTTCATGTGTATACAAGCATATATATTTTGAGAGGGAAAGCAGGTATTTAAATTAGGCAGACAAAAAGTCTAGCATTTAAATGGGTTCTAATCTTCCAAATGACATTGGTTTATTTTCCATCTCATTTGATTCAATTTTTCCAAAACAAAGTGTTTAATCCCTGAGCAAAACTGATAAAAGAGGCTTTAAACAGACTGCAAGGATCCTTCCAAGGTTATCAGCTTCTGAGAGCTCTGCCACCTGTAGCTTCCCAGCGTTCCTCAGATCTTTCCTGCTGTTTGATTTTCCACTCTCTGCTGAGCTCTTTCACATCCAGCTGTCAGAGTTTGACCAGGCCTCATAACCCAGGTCATGTCAAGGTTTGAACAGGAGTGTGATAATGGAAACAGCATGCTAGAAAAACAGTGTTTTGAAAAGTTTTACAAGAGAATTACATCTGTGGTTTTTCTGGAATACAAGCTGTGCTGGGGTAAGACGCAATAGGGAAACGTGTATGTGAGTCTATGAAAGGGATAGAGGTGCGCAATTCAGTAAACCCCATTGTAGACAAGATCTTAGAAAGAAAATTATTGAAAGATATTCCAGAAGCATTTAGAATGATCTTAAATATTTCGGAAGAGAAAACAAATAATTGAAACAATTTCTACCTACTCCATATTTCCTATATGGTCTGGTTGCTGGAAATGCTTATACATTTTTCAAAGGATTTTGATTGAAAATTCATCAAAAACACAAAGTGTGGTTTTGCTGATGCTGGATATTCTTGCTACTGTTGAATTTTTTTTTGTGAATAGATTCACTAGAAAAGAATCCCAAGAATAGTCTGTTCTGTAAAGGGTGATCCCTTTGTAGCCACGCAGACAGGCAGCTGTTGCTTTTGAATATTTCTCCAAATCAGCTTTCACTAATTGTGGTCCAGTTTGCAATACTTTTTCTCCCGTGTGATCTGAACTTAAGCAATGAGGGTTTTTTTTCTGTTTGTTTTGTTTGTGTGCTTTTGTTGGTTTGCTTGGCTTTTTTTGTTTGCTTGTTTTTTTGTGGGTTTTTGTTTGTTTTTTTCATGGTGATGTTAAAAGCTAGAAAACTAAACAAAGGCAGAAACAATTCCAAAACAGGTAAAACACCTTCTAGGAAACGAGCTCTCTAAATTAGTTTCTGTGTTAGAGATGGAAGTGGTAACAGTGTCTTTTATTAAGGTACCCATTCTGAAATTCTGTATCCTGCCACCTATAATTTTGTTGTATTTTATATAATTGAGCTGGCATTTCAAACGCCGCTTGCCTTTCCTAGTCAGAATTACATTATTTTTATATATATTTTAATTTAAGTGAGAATGATTTGGATATTTCTGAAAATGAAGCTTCAGAAAAATGTATTGCTTTGTACATATTAAACAAAAGAAATCTTTCCTTTGAAAGAAAGTAAAAGTTACCTGAAGGAAAACGAAAAGCCTTTCTGATAGGGATATGCCTTTTGCCACCCTCAGGAAGGGCTGCACAGACTTGTCTGGGTTTTAAAGTTTGTCTGGAGTTAACAGGTCAGATGTGAAAACTCAAAAAGCAGCATTAAACACAATAGTTACTTTTATGTGAGCTTGACCTGTCTGTTTAACATTGGCAAGTTTGGTCTTTCTGCCACTGTTGCAGTCTTGGAGACCATGTGGCTGGCAAATGTGCCGTCCAGGGACATCAGCACTATTTTCTTCCAGAGAATGACCATGGAGTAAGTCCAGCATCTACAGTAGAACACATGGACACATTCTGACTCATGTGTGCCCTTTCCATGTATTGGCACACTGCCACAAAGGATTTCTGAGACCAAAACCATCTTGCTAGTTTTTATCTTCATTTTTCATAGAAGTCAAGATACTTATGGTTTACATTGAACTTGCATCCTAATCTCGATTTTTACATACCTTATCTATCATATGGCACATGATCCATAAATATATCTTCTTTTGCTCCCTTTCTTTTACCCCTGTTATTTAGCAAGACTGTTCACCTTGTACAGACTCTTCGCTTTGTAAGCACATTGTGTGCATGGTGCCCACTGCATCTATCTTCTGTAAGGCCTGCTGTAACTAATTCTTTAGAAAACCCACATAGGATCATACCTACATGAATATCCTAGCAGGAATACCAATTCTGCCATCACAACCACCGGCAGTGAACCTGCCCATCCTGTAGTCTGAAGAATCTGCCCCTGGCCCTCTCTCAAGCTATTCCCCAAACAGTATAAAGAAAAACACAAGACAGGAGACTGAGGGGGAAATAAGACTGTATTTATGAATAAACAGAAGTGACAATATGACTGGGGAGGAGGAGAAATAGGATGAACAGTTGGAAAACAGAAGATTGGGCTAATCAAGAATAAGACTGGATGCCTGAGAAAAACAAAGCTGCACGAAGTTTCCTGTGGAGAATGAGACTGGAGTCTGGTGTGTGGGCGACTGCACCCATGAGCTGGAGGAAAGACTACAGATGGATTTGTCTGACAAGAAAAATAACATGAATCGAGGAAGCAGTGGAGGAAATGGCATCAGGCTTGCTGGAAAAGAATGACCACTGAGTTTAGATAGCTTTCTGAGGGACTGGAACATCATACAGCAGGCTGGATTGTTTTGAAAACTTAGGAAGAACTGAACAGAACATGTACTGTAGGAACTGACTGTAAAACCAGTCTGTGAAAAGGAGTTGGTAGGAACAATAAAACAGAAGATGGTTTTTAGTTGTTTTATAAGTTTCAAAAGATTCAGAGAGGTAGTAAGCCAGTCATGTCGGGACGAGGCTGGGTAAAGAGAAAAAAAGGAGGCAACAAGAGCTCAGGATGAAGAAATGGCAATAGGATGATTGGAGGGAACCATCATAAAAATGATCCAAGGTTGTGGTGAACAGAAGCACCAGCTAGGATCCAGGATAGCCCCTTGATTTTTAATTCGAAATTTCTTCTATGGGCAAATTTCTTCAGATAGAAGATCTGATGATAGAAATTCTTATGTGGGAAACATTTACATATATTTCTTGTGGACAGTGCATGAAATCCTGCAATTGCTACCCCGTGGTTACTCCTTTAGCTCAAAACCTTGACACTTACTCAGGATGCATGGGAAGGCACTGTTATACCCTGAGATGTAGTGTCTCTACTTTCAGGTTACGGGATAAAGAAAATCACAAAAACACATACAAAACATGTACATAGATACATACCTACATACAAGAAAGAAAAGAAACCAAAAACCTTAAAGTACTTGGTAGTTGCAAAACTCCAGGTTAAAAGTATTAGGATAGTACTAATTCAGGCTCCTTATACATATGCATTATGGTATAGTCTTTAGTGATGTGATCATTTCCAAAAGAATCCTCACACATTCAGCACATAAAAGGCATGTTCAGAGAGTGAATCAGGTCTTATTATTAAGAGGTTGTTTGTAACTAAAAAGAGACATCAAAAACAAAAGGGAGGATTTCCTTGTTGAGATCTTTGAATACAGTTCTGAGGAATTTAGTTTCTTCCCTTCCTTTTCCTACCTGTGTGATGCTAAGCAAGTCATGCAAACCAGACTTTTCTGAGGTCATTGCTAATTGCATGTCCTCATGTCCTACATGTCCAGCATGAGACATAAGGACCTATGAGAAATTCTCTTCTCACAGAACTGCAACTGAACTTACTGGAACCCGAACCTGAAAAACATGAAGAGCTGTATAACATCAGCTTCTCAGGAAAATGAAATAAATATCCCAAGCAGCAACTTAAAGTACCATGGATACTCTGACCTTTGAACATCTAACCCTCCTCCTCTACCCTGCTCTCCCATGTACAAATTGGATGTCACAATGCCCTTGATTAATAAGGGTGTTACAGAAACAAATTCAGGAATGTTTGTGAAGTGATCAAGCATTAATCTCTAGTATAGAACGCCATCAGAAGTAATCACCTTAAAATTAATTCTGCCTTTGTGTAAAGTAGGGATTCTCAGAAGTAGGTAAAGCCTGGTTCATTGGGCTTTTCCACTGATAACTACACTTGATTAACTTAAACTGCAGTTTTAAACAATTTCTCAAATGAGTAACCGTCTTCTATCATTTGTTTTAAGCAATAAAGGTCCCTTAAAAACAAGAGTACATAGTCATATAATCAATGTCCTAATGTAAATATACAAGAAGGCTGAATTAAATTTACAAAAGTAATCTTAAAGGTGTTTTTTTTTCTGAATTCTGAGCAGTGGGTGTTTCAGTCAATAAAGTTCAAACAGCATTGCATGTGCATTTAAGCATAGAAGAGGTATTTGTAAGCTGCAAGAGTGTGTGTCTTGTGTATACATAATACCTGTTTCCTAAACTGGTCTTTTCATCATGCTTCCTTGCTGCTTCCCTTTTCATCATTTTGCCAAGGAATTAGGGGAATTCAGTAATGATTTAGCTGAGCTTTGAAAAATGCACCAGATTCTCTTCTTATCTAAAATAGAGTATCTGAACTAGCTGATCTGAGTACGTGTAAAATGAGGTAAAACAAGCTTATGAATCCACAACTGAAATACAGTCTTCTAACATGTATTCAGTGTATGGGACTCAGTATTGAATTGTTTGTTTTTCCAGCCTGTAGTCTTGAAAGAGGGTGCATTATATGTGGTGGCAACCACAGAAGCATGTCTGCTGCCAAGAAAACATATTGTTACAGTTCAGTAATGTAACCTAATTGTTTTCCCTCTGGTCAAGTTACCCAGAAAGTCTTGCTTTTTTACATCTCCACACTAACAGTTAGTTAGGTGAAATGACCCGCCTTCAAGAGAATTAGAGCCATTTTCTGAGGTGCTATTACTTAAAAAGGCTTCCTTCTTTGGGAAATTATGTATCCTCCCTGAGCCTGGTATTTTTATAAATAGAGATTTCTATCAGGAGCAATCATTTTACGGTGAAAAATGTTTTTGCCGCATGTATGTGTGCACATACCATACTGTGTGGCATAGCTGTAGAACATGAAATGATTTTCAAGTTATTGAGGCAATAAAAGTAAAATGGGGAAAAATAAAAAGTAACTTTAGCATGTAGGACTAGCATCTTCTTGCTCTTTACCCAGATGTACAGGACAAAGAATGAATGCACAAAGGCTATCCAGTGTTTCTGGACAAAATAATTATCTTCCTTTCTTATCAGGAAACAATGAATCTAAAACCAGGAAAAAGGGTCCATGATTACAGGAACTGCTCCACATCCCTCGTTTACAGTTGCATGCAGTGTGTTTTCTGTGCTCCCTCAGGGCTCAGTGCCGGAGTTTCACTCAGCATAGGTCTATGTTTACATGGCACAATCCAAGTCCTTAGAAACTGTGAAGGCATTCTTAGCACACTCAGAGCTAAGTGAAACAAATTAGTTTATCAGTCTCTGGTGGAAAGCTGGCGATTGTTTCCTTACTTATCTTTACATAACCTACTATTAAGCTAAATTTAATAGAGAGGAAAATTCTGTCATCTGAGAAAAAATTTATAAAGACCGTGAATCAAGCACAATTTTCTATAATGACTCTAATGAGATGAGAAGGGCTGTTCTTCAGTTAGAAGTCTAATTTGGAAGGCCCTGGTTTGCCGGTTCTATATACAGAAACTGATTTATTGATTAGCTCTGCTAAACTAATTGAAAAAGCTAACAAAATAGACTGAAGGTTAAAAAATTCTGTGAAGCAGAGATAATAGAAATAATTTAAATATTTTATATTGATTTAAAAGAAGTGCAATTAAATCTCTTTGGTAATTAGTAATTTCTTTTCTCTACCAGGATAAGTACATTGTGCCTCAACATAATTATTCACACAGCATAGTACAAAGCAAAACTGGCTAGCAGTCTACTGTTGGACTTTCCTAAAGAACTGAAGTGAAGCACAACTTAAAAAAGGTTTTGGGGTTGCAAAGAGATTCTTTCTAGGAGGAATATATAATTTGTCCTATGATCCACACAGGGAAATCTTTATGTGGTTGTGGCACAAGAGGTATGTCCACACACAACCAAGAGGAGGGGGATGTCCTGAAGCAGTTCTAGGGTAAGAGAAGACACCAGTGCCGCAAGGCCTTTGTTGCTCTGTTCCCAGGAGGTACAGCGCTGTCTCTCCTGATTCTTTCAGATGCACCCCAGCCCCCTGCCACTTTGTGTGGTGCAAATGTGAGGGAAGGCCTTTGACTGTCTCTGAGTTGTATACAGAATTGGGAACTACTGCTTGGTATTTAAAGGATAAGAATGAGGTGCCCCAACAGAACTACAATATGATGAAGTCGTACTGAACTTGACTTATAAAAGTGCATTTCATGGCTCATTTCCAAGCCACTGTAGCTATTCTTTATCCAATAATTTTCCTTGCAAGGAACCTTGTAAAAATGCCTGATCCAGCTAAAATAGTAATGTATTTTTCCAGGAAGAAAATGTTACATACAATGGGTCCCTTTATAGGTGTTGGGGCACATACAACTTTTTCAGCAGTTTTTTGCAATGTGGTTATTACGTTATTTTTACTGTATATAAATAACACTGACTCACTTTGATTTTTCTAATTTTATCTGCAGTTTAGATCAGTTAAAACAAAGCTTCTAGAAGCACTGCAACCCAAAGGTTTGCCATTATATTTAATGCAACAAATAAATAAAAGGCAGAGTAATATAAAAGACAACATTTTCTGGATTAACTAAGGATGGGGGACAACTTGCATTTGATTTTTTATGCTACTGACAAAGAGCAGCTATCAGAAAATCTTGAATGGGATTTCATTTCAACTTTGTCACCACTCTGAAAGTTGCATTTTATTTGAGATGCAGCCAGCAATACATTCACCAGAAGGTTTATTTCAGCCTTTTAGTTTCCTCTCTTTGGAGAGGACTTTGGGATGGCGGTAGCTTCTGTTAATAATCAATTTGTTCCTGCTGGTAAATTTCTTTTCTGTAATTAAGTTTTCTAAAAGTTTAAAAATCTCCGTGGTGTGTTTCCTGAAGTACTAGGTCAGCTGAAGCTCTTCAATTAGGAAAAAATAGCTAATAGAGTACTGTTGAGAAGAACCCAGCACGGAATATGTCTTTTTAGTTGGTCTTACAGTCATAGTCCTAATTTGTTGCTCAGTGCTTTAAGACCTAGCAAAAATGCTAGGCAAATGTTTTGAAGTTTTAAGTTATTATATAACAGCATTTTGCCATGGAGTACAGAACAAAAAGTAGAAACACTGTGGAAGTGTGCTGCAACTTCAGAGTTAACTCTCTGAAATGTAAGAGCAATCCTGGAGCATAAGTGGTTTGTGTAAAATTTAGCTCTGAATTTTAACACTAGCTAAAAGGCTGTCAGTCTTCCTAGCAATCACTTTATTTAATCATTTAACATTTTTAAACAGAATTAATGCAATATGAGTCCCAAACCATCTAAAGTAACTGGAAAGTGGCACAGAAACATTCTGGGACTATAAAATAAATAAAAAAAAAATAAAACAATGTTAAGAGAAAGAGAATTCCACTACAATTAGTACTTCTGACAGTTGCCGTTTATTCATTAGCAGATTACAGTGGGCAGAATTCTCCACCAACATCCTTTTCATTTCTTCTATCAAATAAACCCTTGTCCTAAATTCAAAATCATTGTTCTCCAGTGTACATTTGGGGCCTAGATTGTCTGTTGTTTTAGATGGCGTTATTGTTCATATAATTTTATGTAATCTCAGGTGTATGTGAAAAGCAGAATGCTTGTGCATCTTAAACCTGTATACAGAAGAGTAAATTAGGTGCGTGCCTGTGCACGAAGTTTACTTATTTTTGTTAATAAGGGAAGGATAGTAGCTATTCTTGTGTAATTTTTTTTTCCCACTATTATAAAGAATCCCTTTAATTGACTTTTATTTAGGAAATCTATTAAACCGAATACTACTACAATTAGAAATTAAGTCGCTCCATACACAATTATTTTGCAGTGGCTATTCCAGTTCTTCTATTTACTTATTACTTTTGCATGAAAAACAACATACCTGTCCCAATCTCCAGAGTGTTTTTCTGCACACTTTACCAATGATATGTTGAGCTACAACTGGCTTTACTGCTTTGACAGACATGCATATATATACATGCCTGTGGTACACTTGCAAGTGAATAAAGCGTATAAAGATTTAGAAAAGAGTCTGAATGCCCACTCCACCCTACAAGTCTGGCAATAACTGAAACAAAACTAACACCAAAAAAATCTGCAAACAACTTCCTGGAAAAAAAAGAAAAAAGAAAAAAGAAAGAGCAACTGAACATGTTAATAGGGGCTGCTCTTAGTGTAAGTTTCCTTCCAGGGCTGAAATGATTTGTGCTTCACAGCTCTTTGCTAATGACTGAGGACTGAAATTTTACATGTGTGTTTTAATTACAGCAGTGTAATACATTTCTTTGCACCAGTTACTGCAAGTCCATGCTGACACTTCTTCAGGCTGTGTTCTGCCAGTTGTAATTCCCCTATATTGTATAATATAGTAATTTAGCTGAACTGTTTAAACATATTGCAAGAATTGCTTTCCCTTTGTATGAAATGCAACCCACTCTAGGACACTCTATAAACTGACATTTAGGTAATAATGTTTTTTGCATTTGTTATAGCCAAATATTCTTTATAGCTGTAAGCATCATGAGAGATCAATTTTACCATTGATTTATCTTGGCAATGTCCTCTTGAATGTAGTCCAATGGTTCCATGTGCCCTTTTTTTTTTTTCTCTTTTTTGCATAAAATATCCTATTTTTGTCCTTCCTTTTAATCCATGCTGCAGAGAGGTGCTTTCCCATCATTCCACAGGGGACAATAGGTTCACCACACACATTCACAATAGCAGAGAGGCTGGCGCTCTGTCCCACAAGAAATGACTTAAAGGCATGAAATGCAAAGCTCATGAAAATGCAGATCAATGACAAAGACCAGGAAACCAGTCCTGTAACTGTGATGACTGCCACCAGAGAGCGAGCCGACTGCTGATGGAAGTGTCTGTCATTTGGGGAAGGTTCACACCGAAGACTGTGAGCTGAGCATGTGAGAGTGCCTTAAATGGTAGATGGAGCAGATGGAGTAGATGGAGCAGATGGAGTAGATGGAGCAGATGGGTAGGAATACCACTGGTAGCAGTGTCTGGTATTTCCATTCCACAGATTTGTACTTGGTCCTTCACCTTTCACTAAATGAGAAGGTGTGGCTGCTTTCTGCCTTTGCAAATCTTTACCTATGACATTTGCTCTTCGGGGCTGTTCTTATTGAGTCTAAGCCAGGGCAGAAACCTCTAGAAAGGACATACACTATTTGCCTGGGATGAACTTTTCTCAGTGACTGGAATAGTTCAGGAAAGAAAAGGTGAGGAAGAGCAGTTTCTTTCAAACTCTCCCACCTTTAGCTGGAACTCAGCTTCCCTTATTCCTTTTATCTGTATTAATTTATGTAACTTCATAGTTGGGACTGCTTAAGACTCCTTCTACAGGGTATCACAGAATTAGACCAGAGGGGTGCTGCTACTGTAAGGGTGGGGCTTTTCTAAATAATTCAAATGGGTATATCAGTTGTGAGGTCTGATATTTAGAAACCATTTCTAGTAGTAAAGAAAGTGAAGTAGCAAGTTCTTCAAGTTGCAAATCCTAAAAATGTAAAAGAATTCTCTAAATATATTCTTAGATTACCAATTCTTCTTAAATTTAAAACTGTATCAATCAATTCCCCTTAATCCCTACGAATTCTTTTCCTTCTACATTGTTACTTCAATTTCTCAAGTCTTCAGTTCACAAAGGAATAGGAGTTAGCTCTGCAGACATAACAAATTAGTCATATTGATCCTGCCAAAGGCACTAAATTATTAATAATCCAACCCTCCCTACGCAGGCAGATTTAAACTCATGAAAAGCTTTTAGGACCATCTGGGCAATGTACAAAACCTTTTTTTCTTCCATGAATCTATTGCATGGTTTAATCTTCTTCACTGTTTTATGTTACTTGGGATATACATGGAGGAAAATATAAAAATAGATTTTGCCAGTTTTGCTTTCATGTCTTGGGAGGTGACTAGCACTCTTAAATGCACTAAAGTTCCACCAAAGGGAAAAAGATAAAAAAGAAGAGAGAAAGTCAATATTCTTTAATGACGTTCCAGCTGTCTTAGTGCTCAGAGCCTTGTTTGCAGACAGCCATGTCAGCACTCCAAGTGAAATAAACTTTATTGGCCTGAAGTGCCAATAAGTGAATGACTGTACTGCAATTGCTGATATGCATACTCCCGTGCCAGGGACTGCTTAGGCAGAATGAATATTGTTGTTATAAATTATTCCTCAGAGTAGAGAAAAAAAGAGTAAACACTTCTGCTCCATTCTCAGAAAAGTGGTTGCACTGAGGTTTATGCCTGTTAGATTTACATTTTTAATGAGCTGTGTTTTCTCTGTGGGGATACTGGAGCACTATTTAGAGATGGTCTTTCGACATTGCGTGCTGTGTTTCTCCCATGCAAGTTCAATGTCTATGCATTTCCTCCCCTATCATCAACACTGTACTCTTGAGGAGATCACAAGAAGGATAAAAGGGGTTATACCTATAATGGGAGTCATATTCTATTATCTAAATTCAAAGTGAGTTGACTTTTTGCTCTGTAAATGTTTCATCAGTTCAAAAAGGGTACTCCAAAAGGGCAAAACTTTGAAATCCTTGTATTGGGCAACAATATATATAGTCATTGGACACAAAATGAAAGTGAAGAATGCTGATAGTTTATTGTACAGTATAAAAACATTAAAGACAAGAATAGCCCTAGTGACTGTAGCACCTATTCATGTGATAAGGTCCTGTTAGACACAAACTAGTCTGAACATGTTGCTGAATTCTTGAGTAGAATCTGGGGTTTAACCTATAATTTATACATACTGTGTATTCATAAGCATCACAAGACCCTCTAACTTATGCATATGAAGTAAAATTTTGCAAATTTGTATCCCTTGTTTTTGTAAACAGTGTTTCCTATTATATGTTCAGAAATCTCTTCACAGTTGCTCTTTACTCATTCCCTAGATTGCATGTATGTAGAAGTACATATTCATGTATTAAGTTAAACCTAGGTGAGTGTACTTTATGGGTCACAGTCAAATTTTAGTTATGAATAGAATAGAACAGAATATTTCAATAGGAAGGGACCTACAACACTCATCTGGGCCAAATGCCACTACTTTCATGTTGACAAGGACTTTAGCAAGGCATTTACAAAGTGCGTTTCAAACACATTATTTGTTGCCGTGAATTTCTTCTCTCTCACACAAAATGGTCATCTTCGTAAAAAATTGCATACGGTTCTATCAGAGCATAGGCACTGACCTGCTGAGGGATCAAAGTCAATGTCCTATTGCTTAGCTACCTCCTTCCCAGAGTTCAGTTTTGAAATAAAACACTCGTTTGCACCAGTTGACCACTCTTCGTTCTTTAAAATATAAGATAGATCTTCACTACATATAAATCAATATTCTGCCACTGAAATCACTGAAATAAAGACTAGACCATTGTTATTTATTAATAATGGTATAAATTAGCTATGCTTTTCTTGCTGTTGGAAATATAACAACAGAAAAAATTTTGACTTTAGAGTTCCCCAAAAACCTGGTGTATCACTCTGAACTTCTGTTTTGTTTATTCTTTTTTTTCTTGTGCTTTTTACGGGCACAAACTTATGCAAAGTTTTTAAAATGACATAAAATTGGTAGCTTCTGAATTCAGACATGGAAATGTCAATACAGTTTGGCTTTAGCTCAAATGTAAAAGTTCTTTGAAGTTTATATGTGCTGAGATTTTGTTCCTAACTTTTGGCCAAGGCATAGACTACGATGATGAAAATAGCTTGGCAGCATCATGTAAACCAAAGCAATCTGCACCCAACTTAAGTAAATTTTCTGATTTTGCTGATCACCTCTGCATGGTGTCGTGGTTTAAGCCACATAAACCAAGTATGGTTAAAGTGGTATAGTCTTGCTAATAAGGTGCATTAAACAGTGTGACAAGGATCTGCATAATTTTGAAAGTACATCTTTTGAGTCACATAACCTATACTTATTTCTGTAGCAGCCTGTACTACAAAACTCAAGCCTCAGATTTTCTTTCTGATACGCTGTCTGGAAGCTTGAGGGAAGAGCTAGAATTGTGAAACAACAAATGGTAAATATTTTTTTTTTTTTGCTAATTAAAAATATTCCATTAAGCCGCTAGAGTTCTACAAGAAGAAAGCAAAGAATGTTGCAGGTGATATGGATACTAAGCTTATGATGGGGTTTTATTATGTTTACCAAATATAATTATACTGTGACAATGTCTATAAGCCTCAGCCAGAATTATAAACCACTGTGATATAATCTACAGTTAAAAACATTGCGAAGCCCCTTAAGTTTACAATTCTTCCAAATATTATATTTTTTTTTCTTTTTTGATTTAGCTGCTTGCTTTTGTATAGAAGGACCATACAAAAACCTGCCTGCTACCACTGGGGAGGCAATTTTATGTTTCATAGGTGAAAATTAGCTATATGATTGCCTTGAAGTCTATGTAGGTCTTTCTAATGTATCAAGCTGAACTTTTGTGACCACCTTTTGTGGCCTCTACCCAATTTACCTCCACATCAGATTCACATGAATGCCACACACATCATACATTATGGGATCTAAAGAACCTTAAGCATAAAATAATTACAATTGCAAATCTGCAGAAAAATACATGTTACTACATTTCATTTCTAAGCTGACCTATGTCAATAAAAATGCACAGTACATTTTTAAAAAGGACATTTCAACTGCAACTATACCGTGCTACTAAAGGGAGAACGTCAAGGCAAGTCTATGTCTTGACCTACTTTATACTTTCAAGCAGAATTCTTAGTCCATGTTTTAAAGTAAGTGTAGTGCTTGGGAAAGGAATTAGGACTAGAGCAATGGAAACTGAGCTCCTAGGTGAGTTACAGACTTAGCCAGAGAAGTCAAAGGGTTCTAAATATTCCCAGCAGACCAGTTGAGGTGTGACAGAGAGAGATTTTTGGGAGTGAGAGGTGGAGCTTCCCCTTCCTGTGCTTTCTGTCCTTGGTCTTTTCACTAGGATACCTGATATAAGGAACTAAATTAATGCTAGATTTTGTCATGCTGACAATTGCCAAAGTGTAATTGGGCTGAACACCTGCATTCCTGCTCTGCACACCACATACCAACAAAATGATAAAATTGTTACATATTAATGTCTTCTGTTATCTGTATTTTTCAATCATCTATATCATATTAATATTTGCTTGCCTATGCTTTTTTCTTAAGGGAAAAGAGCCAGATGTTCAGTTGCTGAAAATCAGCTCATTTTCCTGGTAGGTTCCAAGAGGCTCACCTCCAACTCCAGATTTTGCAAAAGTATAGATGTAAAATAAGGATGAAAATCCACTGAGGGAGAGACAATTCTTATCTCTTATCATTTGCTTTTAGAGAACAGGTGTATACAAACATTTTATAATGATACAAAGAGGTGCAACATATAGGAAAGAGAAGCATCCTGAACAGAGGTTGGGCTTTGAGCATGCAGTACTGTTTCTCTGCCCATTGTTAAATTCAAACCACTTGCTAATAGTTACCCTAATTTATAGAATATTTCTACAGCCTTCCATTTTACAGCAACAATTTACAGACAAATGCTTAAACGTGCTGAAGTTACTGAAAACATACTAAAGCTAAATATTACTTTTCTGCATCAGGAATTTTACAACATAAAGAAGCAGTCATTGACCAATTTACTGAACGGATCTCCTTATGGAATATATATCTCCTCCTCCTCCACATCCTGCCCTCTTATATCTATCACATTCCTCCTCTTCTGTGTCAGGTATAAGTAGATACCATGATAACAGCCTCATTCTCAGAAAGAAACCACTCCCCTCAGAAAACACCAACCAACCAATCAACCAATCAAAAAACAAACAAACCCCCAAAATCCTACCACAACAAAAATGAATGAAGGTATGTGTGATTCACATAGCAACTCTTCTCTAGAAATGCCAGCTCCCTGGTATGACATGTTGTAGCAAGGTGTACATAGCAGGTGGAATTCAGGTATTGAATACATATTTCCTGTCCTTTAAGAACAGATGATAGGCATAGAGGATCCATCCAGCCCAGTATTTTACCCTGAAAAGGGCCAAAAGCAGATATTGGCAGATGATTACAAGAGCAGATGTTTATGACATCTTTTATTCCACCAGTACTAAGTGGCAACTTTCTAAGCCAGATGTAGTTCTTACATATTTATTACTTCTTGGAATTTCTTTTATAAAGAACAAAAAATTGGGAAACATTCACAGGAGTGCTTTTATTTGGTTAATATATTTATGAAATGAAATGAAATTCAGAAGTTAGAAGAGTGCTATACACTTCAAGGCATAATGATACAGAAAAAACGATTAGAGGAGGTACTCTTTTTTGTTGCTGCTGGAGCAAAAAGGGTGTCTCACCCTTCATGTTCTTAGGAACATGAATTATAATAAAGATAATTTAAAACCAGAAAGTATCACCACTGCATGCTCTAATAGGCACAACAAACCTGTCCAATTTTGGCTTCATATTGCTGTGGGAGAGGTGTTAATGACCTATTGGAATTTAAGCTGATTACAGGTCTGTCTCATTAAATAAATGGGTGGAGTAAGCATTCAACTACCCTGTGTAGTAAAAACAACTCTATGTGCAGGAGCTAAACACCACTGCCACTTGAGAAAGTGCATGCTGTCTAAAGAAATGCATGAAACTGAAAAACGGTGTTCCTGTTGTGTAAATGATGGTGTAGGCAGCTGGCAGGTGGCCCTTGCAGAGGAACACATGAGAGACCTGTTGCTTGAGCCATGACAGAGAAGACCAAGGCTTTGTAGAACAGTTGTCCAAATACAAATTAGTCCCACCACTAACCATATACATGAGACAGATATATTCTCTCAAAAAATTATCAAGAATAAAACCCATCCTTTTTCTCATGGCAAAAGAAATCACTTCTAAAAGGCTCATATTTCAGCTACTAGTCAGTGAACAATACCATGACTGTTTTTTTACTTCATCTGCTTATACTTCTGCAGGACAATTAATATATATAGTATTTATTTACCTTTCTACATTAAGTCTTCAGAAATATTTCAGTTATTTCATCTATCCGTAAAATGGAGACCACAGAGAATCTTTCTTGAAGGAACCAGAGTGTTGATGAAAAGTGCTCTATAAATACAAGGTATTAATTATCCTTAGTCCACCTAACTTCTTTCATAATGAAGCCTGTCAGAAAAAAAAAAAATCATCTAATGGATTCTTTAGTAATCAAACAAGTTAAAAAATAAATAAACAACAACAACAATATCCTTAAGGTTTGTTGCAACAGATGAACAAGAATAATAAAGGATAACAAAAAAATATTTATTTGTAGCATATGCATTTATTCCAGGAATTGAATTTTAAATATTCTTATTTCAGTGAATGTGTATTAACAGAAAATTATGGAATTTTACATTTCATATGTTGCTCCCAGCTTCAGCCTCTTCTGATGGAATCAATGTAACAACTGCTGTCTCCCTGGGGCTTCTGAACACTCTTGTATTGTCCAGAGGATATTAGTACATAGTTACAAGAACTTGTTTTATTAGTAAGTGGATGTACATACTCACACAAAAATGCATTATAATTATACCAAATTATTTTATAATGTTGAGTCTTCAGTGCACTTTGATATTAATTATAATTCTGATAGTTAAAAATAGTTCTAATGATATTCTTGTGAAGTAGATGGCAGTCTTTACTGGTATTCCTGTTTTACAGAGAAGGGAAACTGAGATAAGGTGTCTGGCTAAGCAAGCATGGATCGGTAGCACAAGCCAGCAGGATAGTGTTTCCAGTTAACTAGCCAGTGCTGTCCCTTTGGGAAGCTTAGTTC
This sequence comes from Pezoporus wallicus, assembly GCF_028554395.1. Classification (NCBI taxonomy): domain Eukaryota; kingdom Metazoa; phylum Chordata; class Aves; order Psittaciformes; family Psittacidae; genus Pezoporus; species Pezoporus wallicus. Next base: position 1,127,195 of record NW_026639746.1, read on the forward strand.
CTAGGTTGTATGTTCTGTGCCTTGTGACACTTTCACATCAGAGGCTCCCTGAGTGACACCTAGTCTGCAGCAGGTCACTTGTCTCATTTGTGCACTTCACACCCTGACAGTGTACAGCAAAGATAAAGCTGACCCACAGAGACAGGTAGGAAGTCTCTGCCCCCCATACAGCAGGTTTAGTCACTGCTATGCAGATCCTCCTACTTGATTATAGAACCAGCTTAGAGGGTTTTGCTGCTGACTCCATCCTAATGACTAAGCCTGCATTTATAGACTGCACTTAGGCTTGTCACCTTTCAGCCAGAACCCCAGGAAGAATGTAGACAGGATTATTCATCAGAGCCTCTTGAAAAAGCTTCAGAAGATAAATAGCTTCAGCTTCAAGAAGGCATACTTTGCATTAGTCACAGTATTTGTAGAGACCAGATCTTGTCCTCTACAACCATTTTTCCTTCATCAGGATGCCAAAACAAGCAGTTTCTTTCACTGTTGCACTTTGGATAGTGAGCATTCTCCTAGGGGCTAATTTTGAAATCCACAAATATGACTGTACTTCTGCAATTGCCGCTATATCAATAGCTCATGGTGATTCTGTGAGGACTGGAAGCAATGAAATTTGGTTTCTTATAAAACTCTGACCTTTTGCCTACCAGCTTTGACACTGGGACAGTCATCTTAATTAGGACATTTATGAAGATTTTACTGTGTGTTATTCTAGTTTTGCAGCTCAGCTTTTCCCTCTAGCAGGGTTACTTATGGAAAGTTCTGATACATTTAGTATCCCCTACCCATCTATCTTCATAGTTAGAATAAATTAATTTTCCTTCAGACCTTTGTCTATCAAACTGTATCACTAACTTTATTTTTCTTCTAGACAGGGAGACACACTGAACATCGCTGCATATGAACTGGTTCCTTAGGTGAAGAGACAAAAATGCTAATAAATATGTTACTGTTTTCTCTGGTCCGATTAGAAAAGAGTGCATTAGTTGCTGAGCCTTCCAAAGTAAACTTCTGCTTGTTTTTCTGTCATTCTGAAGAAGGGAAAGTAAGATGGAAGGATCACATTAGTGAGAAAGACTGTGTACTTCCTTTTGGAGAACTGCCATTGAATGGTCAATGCATATTTTCATGGAGGCAGAAAGTTCATCTCATGCACAGCCAAATTTGATTCACCAGTTTAAAGCAAACATACGCAAAAGCAGTGAATCAAATCCATCAAGTCAAAATAAATTAGAGTACATGCTGTCTATTGATAACAAATAATTGCATACACGGATGAATTTCATCCTACAATAATCTTTTATGGGAACTTCTTTCACTGACTGCATGCACGTCAGAGCTGCAAGAATTCTACTAAAATGCAGTGACCTTCTATGCAAACACCAGCCTTTGAAGAAAGCTTTTGTTTACCAGTTGATATTTCACGTGGCTCTTTAGGATTTGTTAGACTTTTGCACAGATAGGAACCATTTAAAATATTTTCCTGTTTTTCAATGTGTTGACTCTGTAATGTACCTGCAGACATACCCGAGAAAGTGTAGCATGAATACCACCACACCTGGGAGGTGCATTTGCCAGAGTAGGATTCTGTTTCAAACCCTAATGGGATTTATGAACAGCCAGTAATGCTGTGACACTTCCAAAAATTTTACTTCTTTTGGCTGCTATTTGGATAATAAAAGACACTTGGCCCTATTGGACATGATAATGTCCTAAAATTTACATAGGACAAAATCAAAGGCACAAGTGCGGACATTGCTAACAATTGGTCTATTATACTCGGAAAGCAGATTTGCTGATTTTATGTACTTTTCATTCACTGCTGGGGACTGAGTATCCAGGGTGGGTGTGATGCAGATGGATGAGAGCTGTGTTTGTAGAAATGAATATCCAGCCACACCTGCAATATCTCTGAACTAACACAGGGTCTCTGACTGTATGAAAGACTCAGATAATTTGGCATAACTCTGAAGAAGAACAGATGAACAAGGTCAAAGAAGACTGTTAGCGCAATTTTTCCAGAAGGAAAAAGAAACGGCACTCTGTGGTCTTTTGATTATATAATCGTTTTTCTCAAGAACATCTTGACATCCTTGTGTGTATGTAATATTTCAGTTTGCAAATGTCACTGAAGTAGCTTCACTAAGCCAAAACATTAATCTCATACCATTCATACAGGATTGGAATTTCAATCCCTTTTGACAAGGAGGGTGGATGGGCGCTGTTATCCTACATACTATACTCTGTCCTGCTAAACTAAGGGGAGTTTGCTAGCATCAGCATCCCTAGCATCTTTGCCATAGCTTGATTTGGAAAATTTGACCCATGAATGCCCCAACATTGAGTTTTGCAGGTAGACCGGCAAAGAAATGCTTGCTTTTGTGTCCTGAAAGAGCTCACTCAATTCTTGACAGATCAAAGACACAGGATTAGAAATTAGTACCAGTTTTGTAATAGTTTAATAGTACATTTGGATTCTGATAAGTGTAATAATAATCATGTAACAGATATAATGATATATAGTAAATATTCTGTTTCAGGTGAACAGCTTGAAGATTAATGTCACTTGTTTTGTACTCATTTTGTCCCTTAATAATAGGAATCTCCTGCCATTCTTTATCTATATATAGATAATAAATGTAGTCCTAAGGAACATGATGTGAATTTGAAAGGATCTTATCAAATAAAGATCAAAATCCAGTTACTTTTGTGGTTGGTTTCATTTTTAATACAGAAATTGAGAAATTAAACTGGGAAGTCTTTAGCTCCTCAATGGAATCCATCTGAATTTAAAGGAGATTAAAATTATTTTAGCAGTTAGGAAGATTGCCGTTCTTTGAGTTACTTTAGAATTTGTCTTTAAGTACTCTCTTTTATATTCTCTATAATACATATCTAAATCTTATATTTATTTGTAACATTGTACTTATTATCTCCTATGAGCATAAGGGTCTGTCTCAGCTTTTATAGATTCATAGCTGGATGCATAATCTCTGTGTAGACTTGGGAGCATCACTGCAGCTGCAGAACTTTGTGTCAGCTATGCCATCATGATTTGATAGGAGTTTTGAAATAGGCCGTCAGAAAAGATGCTTTTTGGCTTTTCAGCAAGGAAAGCATTACAAATAGTCAGGAATTGTAGAATAAGCATAGTAATTGCCTTTTTTTCCCCCTTCTTTTCCTTTCTGCTAGAAAAATTAGTGAAATAATTGACAGTAGAGGCATTTAAATCACCATAACTAGGCTTCAAAGTTAATTGTGTGACCAAACTTCCCCAGAACTTTCATTTTAGTCTGCTTGCAGATTTAGGAAGATATGAGTGGTCTGACTAGCAAATAAACCCTCACAGTTTTGTTCAATGTGATTTTTTAAAAAATCCTCACTTATATCCCCAACTGTATGAAATATCTGCAAAAGAAGTAGTAGATGATGAAATATTTTTAAAAGACTTCCTGATAACTGGAAAAAGGGAAATATAACCCTTATTTTCAAGAAGGTGAAAATGGATGACCCGGGGAATTACAGACCAGCCAGTCTCACCTCTGTGCCTGGCAAAATCTTGGAGCAGATTCTCCTGGAAGGCATGCTAAGGCACATGAAAATCAACAAGGTGCTTGGTAACAGCCAGCATGGCTTCACTAAGGGGAAATCCTGCCTGACCAATTTGGCGGCCTTCTATGATGGGGCTACAGAACTGATGGACAGGGGTAAAGCAGTTGATGTCATCTACCTGGACTTGTGTAAAGCGTTCGACACCGTCCCACACGACATCCTTGTCTCTAAATTGGAGAGACATCAATTTGATGGATGGACCACTCGGTGGATAAAGAACCAGCTGGATGGCCGTACACAAAGAGTTGTGGTCAATGGCTCAGTGTCCGGCTGGAGACCAGTAACGAGTGGCATCCCTCAGGGATCAGTGTTGGGACCAGTCTTTTTTAACATCTTCATCGCTGACATGGACAGTGGGATTGAGTGCGCCCTCAGCAAGTTTTCCAATGACACCAAGCTGTGTGGTTCGGTTGATACACCGGAGGGAAGGAATGCCATCCAGAGGGACCTTGACACGCTTGTGAGGTGGGCAGATGCCAACCTGATGAAGTTTAACCATGCCAAGTGCAAGGTCCTCCACCTGGGTTGGAGCAATCCCAGGCACAGCTACAGGTTGGACAGAGAAGAGATTCGGAGCAGACCTGCAGAGAAGGACTTGGGGGTCTTCGTTGATGAGAAAATGAACATGAGCCGGCTTCAGTGTGCACTTGCAGCCCAGAAAGCCAACTGTATCCTGGGCTGCATCAAAAGGAGCGTGACCAGCAGGTCGAAGGAGGTGATCCTGCCCCTCTACTCTGCTCTTGTGAGACCTCACCTGGAGTATTGCATACAGTTCTGGTGTCCTCAACATAAAAAGGACATAGAACTGTTGGAACAAGTCCAGAGGAGGGCCACGAGGATGATCAGGGGACTGGAGCACCTCCCGTATGAAGACAGGCTGAGAAAGTTGGGGCTGTTCAGCCTGGAGAAGAGAAGGCTGCGTGGAGACCTCATAGCAGCCTTCCAGTATCTGAGGGGGCCTATAGTGATGCTGCGGAGGGACTCTTCATTAGGGACTGTAGTGATAGGACAAGGGGTAACGGATTCAAACTTAAACAGGGGAAGTTTAGATTGGATATAAGCAAGGAGTTCTTTACTGTGAGGGTGGTGAGGCACTGGAATAGGTTGCCCAAAGAAGTGGTAAATGCTCCATCCCTGGCAGTGTTCAAGACCAAGCTGGACGAAGCCTTGGGTGATATGATGTAGCGTAAGGTGTCCCTGCCCACGGCAGGGGGGTTGGAACTAGATGATCTTAAGGTCCTTTCCAACCCTAACAATTCTATGATTCTATGATTCTATGACTTGAAATTAAAGGACATTTATTTGTCAGAAAGAACAGAATAAGAGATGATAGCTGAGGGTAAAAGTGGGTAAGTGGGGGTATTTTCAGTTCTATTTTGAGGGATGCAGTATTTATTTGTTATAAGTAGTCTGGCCAGGAGCATTGAACAGAGTGCCTTACGAATTCACAAGATTGTCTGTAAAGTTCAACATATTATTAGATATCAACAAAGGGATATGCTCTGGATATGAAAATAAGTTCTATCCAACTCTGTTGCTATAAACCTCTGAAGATATGCTTGGTATGTTGCACCCATACCTTTACTTTATTTATAATGATGAATAGGAACATAGAGTAAATATTTGCTTTTTATTCATAACTATTTAAAGTTAATTATATAGCAAGTTAAACAGCAATCAGAAGTATAAATACATGGGAAAGCAAACCCATCATTAGTCATAAAACATCAGTGTTTTTAATTTTTAGTCAACAGTTAAAATAATCCACTGCAAAATATAAAGATTGCTTTCTGGTGAATTAATGTTCTAACTAAATAAGTTTTTATAAGTATCTCATTGCTCATTCAACTTTTCAGAGCCAGGTGAACAGATGTCTGTCTAAACATGATACTTTAACAAGCAGACCATGCAGTCTACAAGTTGCTTGTTACTAGCAAGACTTATAAAACCACAGTTCATATTTGCTAAATACAAAAATGTGAGATCAGTTTCAAAATGTTCATCCTGGCTTCATAGTATGAATGATAGCACTGGCCTAAATTCCCAGAAATCACCAGTGATATTGGAAATCAGGGCTGAGATTTTATTTTAGAAAGCAGATGCACAACATTTTCTGAAAGCAAAAGAAGTCAGCTCAGAATATGCTAAGGCAAACCAATGAAGCAAGTAATTTGTCTATCAGAAATCACACTGGAGGTTGACACTTTGACCTCACAGTTGATAAAATTCTATTTTACAAATGCTTTATCAGAAATAGTAAATTGAATTCTAGATGTCTGCACATGTGTGTACATGTGTAAGTGACAGATTGAATTGTGAAAACATTAATTGGCTTGTAAAAATCAGTAAAAAAGTGTTGACTTTTCAATATTGTATTGTATTACATGTAATAGGATTTATTACTAACTTTGTTGCTTCTGTATTTACATTCAAATTACAGGCTGATGTCTCAGTGTTATTCCTCAGAGATATCTGGTGGTGTGTAGAAAGAGTTGTATGTGGTGGTGCATGGCTAGAGCTCTCAGAACACAGTAACTTAGGAAAGATTTTTCTGTGTTGGAAGCTTAATAACATATTCTTAAAGAGTCAGAGAAAGAAAACTTCATGATTTTAGGCTTAGAAAAGGGAATATCAAATTAAGACTGAACCTGTATTTTTCATGCGGGTACAGAATCAGAATACTTCTGATGCAAACTTGGCAGCTGTAAGAGTCCAGTAACTAGCTTACAGAACCTGAAAACCTTTCTCTCCTTTCCCTCTTAACTTGCTCTTTATATTTTGCAAAATGCCTTGAAAACAGGGACTCCAGCACATAAGGATGAAGCTGTATTCTGAGAAGTCTCTCCTGAGTTTGATGACAGTAGGCAGAACTTCAAAGAAAAAGGTCGTATTCATCTGAGCTGCCCATATAAAAAACAAGCAACACCATGAATAGACAAGGAAGATACTGTAACTTATAAGATTGATAAAGTTTGTCAGTGGCTTACTTAAATGGCCTTAGAAATTTAGGATTAAAATTATTCCCAAAGAATATTTGTCTTTATTTAATTTTCTTCCTTAAAAGATTTTATTTCTTATTGTTGTACCACAGCACTTAGAGCAGTATTAATCTTATCATATTAGAAGTTTCTTGCCAGTATTCCTCCTTTTGCGATTTAAGTTAATTAAGATATCATAAATGGACAATGTTGTGGTCTGTACACATGAGAAAATTAATACAAACCTGATCTAAAGTTACATGATGTTTTCATGTAAGGAAGGAAGAGAGGTAACAGCATATGTGCCATCTCATGTTGAAGCTTTGTAGCTAGAGACATTCCCTTGATCAGAAAAGGTGGGCTTTAACATTTGATGAGAAATACTTTGAAAAGGAGCAGCATGAAAAAGAAAAATCATGTAGAAAATTATGTTAAAGAGCAAAACAGAGAGCACCACCTCTACTTCAGAATATTTTCAGATTATCACATATATTTCAGTGCTTGTAACCTAGTATAGTAGATTGTCCTTTTCTGTTTATCAAGCAAGTGGCAGATGTAGTGAGTTTGTATATTATATTTTACTGTGTCCATATAGGTGACACAGAGAGATGCAGATATGTGCATGCAACCTGGTTTTGGTGTGGAAGACTAGCATAAGTGAAAGCTTTACAGATAAGTGCTTTTCAATATCACCAAAGAGGATAGGAAACAGTTAATAATTGAGTTTGTGGGAACAGTGACCACAAACAAAAAAGACAAGTTAAAAATGAATGAGAAAGCATCATACTGACCCACGTTTTGTCTGAGTTGCTGCTTTTTTCAAAGCAATGCTGTGTTGGACACTGGCAGTGTTTCAGAAAGTATACTGGAAATGAGTAACACTCTGTGATACTACAATGCCCAGCAGATACATGAATTGTACTGTGAAAATTGGCAGGTACTTGACAAACTTTTCTTGTCTACATAGTGGTTAGATGGAATCATCTGTGACTTTGAGAAACAGACAAATAAGGTGTGAGCATCGACACAGATACTGAATAGCTTTTTAAACTGTTCTTTGACATCTCCCAGTGTAGCTTCATTCTTCAGGGTTAGTGATAACAACTGTCTAGTGTTTTGCTGTGAGAACCCATGCCAGTAAGATCAGAGGATTCTTCTAATTGACTTCAAATAGAATAATCTAAGTGAGTGTTTTCTGTAAATACCACAGCAGTATTTTTTAGCTCTACTCTAATAGCATATCGCTAACCTCACATGAGGTCTTTAGAGGGGCCAAGTCGATTCATTAGTTGCCAAAAAAGACAGAGATCAGTGAAATCTGGTAGTGCTGCCAACATGGCACCACCCTGTTCTTTTATCATTAGCACAGAGAGAAACGTGAGGGGTTTGTTTGTTTTATATTTGAATGTTATATAGTCCAAAAGGAAACACTTACAGTAAAAGAACTATTGTTACTGGTTCCAAATATTAGAGACAGTTAGCTTTATTAAGGCAAAACTACACTAGATGCTTAAGCTTTAAGCCAGGATGTATTTCTGTGACTATTTACACATAACTGCTGTGAGTCTGATTTTCCCATAGTTCAGTATAGCTAGAAAAACAAAAGATTTATCTTCACTATGTATGTTTCTCATGAATTTTTGCCTTAATTTGCCTCTCCTCCAAAAATATAGATGCGTAAATTTTATGATAACAAGTATTTATGCCCTAAGGAGAGAATGAAAGCATTTCAGAGATCAAGGTATGACTGAACATGGGAAAAGATTACATATGAGACCTTTACGTAGGCTTTTGTGATTCAAGTTCTAGTAACAAATTAGTTATTATCATCTCTGACACAAGCTTTGTCTTTTCTATTTCTTCATTTATTGTATAGCAGTAAGGAAACATAGATCAGTACTAGGAATAGACAATATAAACACTGTTAGCAGCCTGTCTCACATAGATCACCAACCTACAAATGCACATAGCAAAAACCACATTGTGCCAAAAAAAGTCAATGGGTTTGCAACTGTTTTCAATTAACAGTATTTATAAGAGGTACAACGTTAGTTATCTGCTGCTTAATGGCATTCAGAAAGCTGTGGTGACCTCTTTTGCTTTCAGACATGTCAGAGAAACCAAGTACATTATTATCAGCCTCTTCCAATGACATCAGCATAAGCAGAGAAAGTTCAGTAGAAATACACAGTTCTATGACAAAGTCCAATTGATGTAACTGAAACACAGGTACATGCATGATAAGATTTTAGATTTTAAAACCATTAATTGCTTTTTAAGTTTCCATGTCATACTCTGTTTCTGAAACCCTAAAAGACTTGTGACCTCACTTTACTGTACTGGGAATCCTTGTCCTTATTTGAATTTTAGGTGGGAAATAAAAACCGTTTTTGACACCAGGGTCCAGCACAATGCAGAAAGTCTTTTTTTCTCTCAGAATGTTTTCCAGTTTTCAGCTATAACTTCTAGCATCCCAAAATGCTTCTCTGAAATGGACCCTTTGGATACGGAAGAGAATAGCTGCCTCCTTAATACAGCCATTTGGGAGTGGGCTTATAGTACAGAGTGTGCTGAGAGAGGTATTTAAACCTATTGAAGCTTATTTCTGTAGGTCTCTTGTACAGTATGTGGAGAAAGCTAGGTCCTTCCAGAAAGTTCCCAAGCTTCTATTCTGAAAAACTTCATGGAGGAAGGAACTTCTTACCCCATATGGAACTACAGAAGAAAACTATGGAGCGTTTTTCACTTGTCATCTTGGCATCTACTTTGCTGTGTAGTCCTGGATCTGTTAGTGACCTTTTTAAGAAAGTCAGTATTATTCCCCTTTGTGTGGCAAGACAGCAAAGAGAGAAGCCCCCTGATTTCCTGGCAGTAAAGGAGCGGAAGCTCTGCTGCTTGTGATATTCACTTTCTTCAGCAGCTGACAACGGTTGTCATTGGAAAAAATTTGAACCAGTTTCATAGTCTGGAAAATACCTCTGTTCCAATGACATTTTTTCATAAGCAATAAAAGCATATTTGTTGGTGACAAAGATAAGTATGAGAAAACCTAGAGTAGTCTGACCAGTCAAGACTGTTTAGTGTGAGATGTATCTGCAACTTTGTTGCCTGTAATAGCAAGTTGCTAGAAAATACAGTATACCATTCATTTCTTTCCATTTTCCTGTGAAAAGACACCTCATAGAATCATAGCATCATAGAATAATTAGGGTTGGAAAGGACCTTAAGATCATCTAGTTCCAACACCCCAGCCATGGACAGGGACACCTTACGCTACATCATATCACCCAAGGCTTCGTCCAACCTGGTCTTGAACAATGCCAGGGATGGAGCATTCACAACCTCCCTGGGCAACCTATTCCACTGCCTCACCATCCTAACAGGAAAGAATTTCCTTCTTATATCCAATCTAAACTTCCCCTGTTTAAGTTTGAATCCGTTACCCCTTGTCCTATCACTACAGTCCCTAATGAAGAGTCCCTCCACAGCATCACTATAGGCCCCCTCAGATACTGGAAGACTGCTAGGAGGTCTCCACGCAGCCTTCTCTTCTCCAGGCTGAACAGCCCCAACTTTCTCAGCCTGTCTTCATAAGGGAGGTGCTCCAGTCCCCTGATCATCCTCGTGGCCCTCCTCTGGACTTGTTCCAACAGTTCCATGTCCTTGTTATGTTGAGGACACCAGAACTGCACACAATAGTCCAGGTGAGGTCTCATGAGAGCAGAGCAGAGGGGCAGGATCACCTCCTTCGACCTGCTGGTCACGCTCCTTTTGATGCAGCCCAGGATACAGTTGGCTTTCTGGGCTGCAAGTGCACACTGAAGCCGGCTCATGTTCATTTTCTCATCAACCAACACCCCCAAGTCCTTCTCCGCAGGGCTGCTTTGAATCTCTTCCCTGCCCAACCTGTAGCTGTGCCTGGGATTCCTCCGACCCAGGTGGAGGACCTTGCACTTGTCATGGTTAAACTTCATAAGGTTGGCATCTGCCCACCTCACAAGCGTGTCAAGGTCCCTCTGGATGGCATTCCTTCCCTCCGGTGTATTAACCGAACCACACAGCTTGGTGTCATTGGAAAACTTGCTGAGGGCGCACTCAATCCCACTGTCCATGTCAGCGATGAAGATGTTAAACAAGACTGGTCCCAACACCGATCCCTGAGGGATGCCTCTCGTTACTGGTCTCCAGCCGGACACTGAGCCATTGACCACAACTCTTTGTGTGCGGCCATCCAGGCAGTTCTTTATCCACCGAGTGGTCCATCCATCAAATTGATGTCTCTCCAATTTAGAGACAAGGATGTTGTGTGGGACAGTGTCGAATGTTTTACACAAGTCCAGGTAGATGACATCAACTGTTCTAACCCTGTCCATCAGTTCTGTAGCCCCATCATAGAAGGCCGCCAAATTGGTCAGGCAGGATTTCCCCTTAGTGAAGCCATGCTTGCTTGTCACCAAGCACCTTGTTGTTTTTCACGTGCCTCAGCATGCCTTCCAGGAAAATCTGCTCCAAGATTTTGCCAGGCACAGAGGTGAGACTGACTGGTCTGTAGTTCCCCGGGTCTCCTTCATGTACTTTTCGCAGATGAATTATATTTCCTCACCAGCATGGCAACTACAAATTTTAAAAGGGAGAAATTGCCTTCAGATAAGAAACAGAAGCCAGTATAACACATTTGTGATGATTTGTACTTGAATGGTCTATTGATATTTATCTTCCTTATTGGTGTTTAGAAAATCAGCTGTGATCTCTGTGGCTATAAAGTAGCTGTCGTATTAGACACTACCTACAAAAGCAGAAGAAATGGGTAACATTTCTTCCATTTTATTCTGGCACACAATATTTGGTAGTCTTAATATGATTTCAAACTGTACATTGATCTGAAGCTAAGCTTTTCTTTAAATGGCTGTTTTACAGTCTGTCCCGTTGGAATGTTCAGATTCCTTGAGATGCACATTCTTTAACTAATCACCAGAATTTTAAATCAATAATCAGATTAGTAGCTTCTTACAGAAAGCAAAGGATTTGTTCTCCCTGACTGATAGCAGTCATGTAGCTCATAATTAGGATTAGTCCTTTCAGGAGACTGAAGATTACAATGGTATGTACACTAAGGCATTTTTTTCTTATTAGGTACCTCTTCCAGCTCTTTACTCCAGCTTAGGCAGTGCTATATGACTTATGCATCTGCTCCCTAGATCACTGGACAAATCAAAAAAACCATGATGTTTGCTTTTTAAATTGATAGAATTTGGCATTTTGAAAATAACTCCCAGCAGGATGGCCTCCCCTGCTAAATATGTCAGTAGCCATCTCTCCTCATTACCCAAATGGCTTTTTTGATGAATGGCAGCAGCAGCCTTTCCTTGTTAGAGCTACTTAGCTGAATGCTCATCACTATTGTTTTAGCATAACTATCTTCAGGGTTAGTTGGAGGCCACTCTCTTCCCCATTAATGCTACAATACTGGAGTTGATTTTTGTTCACAACTGTTAACACCAAGGCATGAAAACAGATTGTGCGTACTGCACTTAGTCATGCAGAATATACAGGAACATTGTTTTTAATCCATTCTGTTTTAGAAAGTATCACTTTAAAAATCCTTCAAAGTGTGTAAACTTATAGTCATGTCAAACCAATTGGTATTAATCTGTTAGGCAGGAAGGAGTGAGTGTATTTTCAGGAATGTTTTTATATCACTGACTTGGTAAAACTAAACATAATCTCCCGATGTCATTGCACATCTGAGAAGGGGGAGAGAAAAGGAAAGAAGAGGTGGGTACAGTTCGTTAGTTAAGAAATGTGAAGTGATTGTGTTGCTTGAAGTTGTAACAATGGAAAGGGTTTGATAGTTTGAGGTTTTACCACAAATAAAGGGTGGGGCAGGGGTAGAAATCTCTGTGCTAATCTCTTAATGAGATAACACATTACATGTTCCTTTACTGTAAGACCTCAGTCCACTGCTGCTGACTGCACGGCTGTTACATAAGCCGTTATTTGGATTATGAAACTGAGAACTGATTGCAATTTGATCATTGGGAAATAAGCCTCACAGGGTCTATTCAAATATTCTGAGAAAACACCTGCTTATGGTGCTCCCATATCCTATTATGTTTCCTATATGAGCCTGCTAGATCAGCTGCAGAAGGGAGAAGTCCCCAAGTGCCAGATCCCCATGGCCAAGGGGTTAAATCTAGTCGTGCATGATGTGTAGATGGGTTTGGATAATGGTGGGGTGTTGGTTTGTTTTTTTGTTATTTTATTATTATTATTATTATTTTGTTTTGGTTTTGTTTATTTATTTGTTTGTTTAGTTGTTTGGGTTTTTTTGCACAAGAAATTGAGATTTATTTTCTGAGTTCTTGATTTGAACCTATGTGCTCTCTGTTGTCCTAACACAGAGCTACAGTCTTCCGCACATGAGCAAGAGGAAACACTCTTCAATAGAAACTAATTTATTTTGGCTTCTATTTGCTCTCACACCCTGTCAGAGCCCAGCGATTTAACCTGAAGAGGCATAATACTGGTCTCCTTTCTCTGCTAGTTCCCCTTCTCACAGCAAGGCCACCTTAGTTTTGGAATGACTATACCTAAGTGAGGTGTGTTCTTGTTATGTGCTATTGCTATTGCTGTGAATGACAGGCACACAAAGTGCACATGGGCTGCAGGTTATGTTGTGAAACAGTCTAGCTCCTGTGGAAGTAAGAGGAGAATGAATTAAACATAGAGCCTGCTGAGCAGAGCAAGTGTCCTCACTGAAGACAGGCTGCAAGAAGTAGGCACCAGGGAGGGCTGAGATGTCCATACAGTGCCACCAGCTGAAGGTATTGACCAAAGCATTGAAAACATACATCAAAATTTGTTCTAACAATTTGCAGGACAGCCTCCACCCACGTTACATGTGTTATTTTCATTACATGATTTTAAGAAATATTTTTTGTTTCAGTAGGAAGGCATGCATTATTCAAATGACAGTTCTGAGACAATTTATTAGATGCAAAAAGCACTTTAAATTGATTTTGAAGCTATCAGAAACAGACAGAAAAAAATGTGGGTGGAACCACAAACTGGCTTATAAAATACTTCCATAAATAACTGTATATTTCATATCTTGATAGACTTAAACTTTGTGATCCCCCAAGTACTAATGAACATTAGTTTTTCTTGACACAGACTTTAATTAAGCATGTCTTCTGTTCACAATTGTGATAACAAACTGCTCATTGGAAAAAAAAATACTTGTCACCATTAAACAACACCAAACCATTGCATTAAGCAGAAAAAGAAAGAAAAGAAAATAATAGGCTATGTAGTCATTTTACAAGTTACAATGTAAGAGTATTTAAAGTTGAACTCTAATTCAGAGAGGGTATTTTGTACCTTGCATTGCTGATAAATTTTGTTGCAGTCATTGTCACTAAGGGAGAACTTTTGTTATTTAGTTCAGTCACACTCTATGCACTTTTCCCAGCCATTTATATTAGGAACAGCTTTTGTGGGTCAAATAAGTAAACCTGGCTCCAATCTGCAACTGTTTTACTGCTCTTGCCCACAGGGTCACCATCTGTGTTCTTAGGGGAGCTAGTGGACATACCAGGTTTGACATACTGTACAGGAAGCTTCTTTCAGAAAAATCAGGCTTGCCAAACCCTGAGGTCATTGGTCAGACAATCACATTGACTGAGTAAAAGCTGAGTAGTTCTTGAAGCCTGACCCAATAAGAGAAGATTTACAATATTCTCTTATTGAATAAAATTTTTCCTCATGACATCCTTGTCCCTAAATTGGAGAGACATCAATTTGATAGGTGGACCACTCGATGGATAAAGAGCTGGCTGGATGGCAGCACACAAAGAGTTGTGGTCAATGGCTCAGTGTCCGGCTGGAGACCAGTAACGAGTGGTGTCCCTCAGGGATCAGTGTTGGGACCGGTCTTGTTTAACATCTTCATCGCTGACATGGACAGTGGGATTGAGTGCGCCCTCAGCAAGTTTGCCACTGACACCAAGCTGTGTGGTTCGGTTGATACCCTGGAGGGAAGGAATGCCATCCAGAGGGACCTTGACACACTTGTGAGGTGGGCTGATGCCAACCTCATGAAGTTTGACCATGCCAAGTGCAAGGTCCTCCACCTGGGTCAGAGCAATCCCAGGCACAGCTACAGGTTGGACAGAGAAGAGATTCGGAGCAGACCTGCAGAGAAGGACTTGGGGGTGTTGGTTGATGAGAAAATGAACATGAACTGGCTTCAGTGTGTGCTCACAGCCCAGAAAGCCAACTGTATCCTGGGCTGCATCGAAAGGAGCATGACCAGCAGGTCAAAGGAGGTGATCCTGCCCCTCTGCTCTGCTCTCATGAGACCTCACCTGGACTATTGTGTGCAGTTCTGGTGTCCTCAACATAACAAGGACATGGAACTGTTGGAACAAGTCCAGAGGAGGGCCACGAGGATGATCAGGGGACTGGAGCACCTCCTGTATGAGGACAGGCTGAGAAAGTTGGGGCTGTTCAGCCTGGAGAAGAGAAGGCTGCGTGGAGACCTCCTAGCAGTCTTCCAGTATCTGAAGGGGGCCTATAGCGATGCTGTGGAGGGACTCTTCATTAGGGACTGTAGTGATAGGACAAGGGGTAACGGGTTCAGACTTAAACAGGGGAAGTTTAGATTGGATTAAGGAAGAAGTTCTTTACTGTGAGGGTGGTGAGGCACTGGAATAGGTTGCCCAAATAAGTTGTGAATGCTCCATCCCTGGCAGCGGTCAAAGCCAGGTTGGACAGAGCCTTGGGTGACATGGTTTAGTGTGAGATGTCCCTGTCCATGGCAGGGGGGTTGGAACTAGATGATCTTAAGGTCCTTTCCAACCCTAACTATTCTATGATTCTATGATTTGACACAAATTTATAGAATGGCCTCAAGCTCAGAAAGACATTGTGCACATGCCTGTCTAAGCATGTGTGAAGTCCTGTTGATCTGAATATGAGTACTTCCTGAAGCAAAAGGCAATGGGAAGTTTGGGAAAAGTATGTCTAAGATCAAATGTCCTCTTCTTTGGTCTTGATCTCCTCATGAGACCTGAGTACAGTAGCATTTTTTCTAAGATCCTGAGATCATGCACAGCCACTGTTCCTACCACAGAAAACTGTGCTTAACTGAAAGTGGAGTCTTGATTCAAAGGCTAGTGCTGCTTGTCACACTTACTTCTGGATGTACAGAAATTTCGCTGGACGGACTCCTGACATACATTCATATATGAGCACTGTGAACTCACAACAGGAGTCTCAGGCTCTATGTGTTACAGTTCAGACCCTGAGTTTGGATCTCTTGGAAAACTTGATTTGTTGTGACAAAATATGTGTTTTAGTCTTCATGTGTGTTAGAGACTGAAAGTTAAACATTCAGGAAAAGGAGGCACTGGACACAGGAAAGATATAAAGTAGCTATTTAGAAAAGAAAAAATTATTCAGTGGCCAAAAATAATTTTCACATTTATTGAAAAGAATATGCAACAAATACCCATGCTAGTGTTTTTATGCCTCTTATGCCTTGATCTGTTTTAAAGAGGTAAAATTCCTGCAAGGAACACAAAAACGAAACTGAGGGAGTAAATAAACAATGATCTGAAAAGAACTTACATTGACGTTGTAGGCTTGTAAAAGTATCTGGTTTTATTTAGAAATAAAGGAAAGTGACATTCATATTTGTAAAGGATTTCAATTGAGTGCTGAAAAAAATTATTGATGCTTTTTTTTTCTGCTTTCTTAATATTACAATGTATAGGAGAAAAATTTAATTTGTCATGATGCTGTAAAAGTAATTTTGTATTTATTCTTATTTTAGATGCATTATTATGGCCATTTAGATCTCATAAAACAACTGAAGGTCAAGTAACTAAAAAAACCGCATTTTTCTTGTATATATTATTTTCTGGTAAAATGATGATCTGTACTATTTTAAAATAAAATTAATACTTGCTTCAATGCTTCAATACTTTCTTCATGATTTCACTGTCAAAGCTATTCATTCTAACAGCTTGTATGTCTG
Organism: Pezoporus wallicus; assembly: GCF_028554395.1. Classification (NCBI taxonomy): domain Eukaryota; kingdom Metazoa; phylum Chordata; class Aves; order Psittaciformes; family Psittacidae; genus Pezoporus; species Pezoporus wallicus. The sequence goes on from NW_026639746.1 coordinate 1,143,827, forward strand.
TGTAGGCAGTTGCAGTTGTATGCTTTACCTCTAAAAGAAAAGGAAGCTGAGATAAGGTTTGTGCTATGTAGCGTTTGGCTGTGTATCTTCAGATAAAATGACAGTGGACCATTTTTGATGCAGTATCAGACATTAAGTGGTTTTGACTTTTTCTTTCATCTCTGGAACAGAATTTGATATCTGGCTTTCTCCCAATACTAAGCACATTATAATATGGGAACTCAACCTGCTAAACTTAGGAGGGAGTGGATAATTGTTCTTGTAGGTGTTCACATACCAAGGCAATTGTATTTACTCCTGTTTGTTTCCAGCAACCTTTACCTCAGCAAATTTGGCAAGTATCTGTATTTAACCCATATCTTCATTGTCTACTGACTAATTGTGAGATTCAGCAGTTGAGCATCACCCTGCACATAGAGCCCTACAGTGTTGTTGTCTCAGGAATGTTTCCTTCAAATGGAACAGGGATTGTTGTTCTTTGCTTGGTATACAGTTTCCTAAAGAAATCCCAATTGTTTGACTTCATGTGGTATCCCTACAGAGCAGTGAAGCAAGTGTTACACACAGAGGCCAGGCAGCTAAACTGCTGTCAGTGCCAGGGTGTGAAGGAGTGGTTGCTGAAAAATTATTCTCTCTTAACGTCACCAGCACTTAAAGAGCATCAAGGAGTCCCATGACATTGAAAAATAAGTAATTTTTTTTCTTGAGTTCCTGGTTAGCGTGACTCAAGCTTAATTGTGCACATGATCTCACCAATAAAGAGATTGAATAGTTAAATAAAACACTTCTGATAATAGCACTTCTGATTAGTTTTAAAATGTACATGATGGGCATTTTGGGATATGTTCAATAAGCTCTAAGTGATATTTCCCAAGCATTATTTTTTTTAAATCGTATTTTTAAATGGAATGTTGTAACTGCAGCCTGCACCTAGAAAACAAAATTCAGCCTATATTTTTAACATTTCAGTACTTTTTAAAGGCTTTCTTTGTTTTCTTTAAATGTCCTATCAGCCTGAAATCTTCCTCCAATGTAGTGCAAATGGAACCTCAGATATCAGCACAAAACTTGACTGCAGCATCCTGTGCAGACTCCTTGTACAGCTTGCAATTCCACAGAAGTCAGAAAGATCCACACTCATGAACATATTTGCATAACGATGGAAGAGATTTCAATGTAATTGGCTTATTCAAATGACATTATCAGGAAACACAGACCAAAAAAATGCAAAGAATGAAGACAGTTCCATCCTTATCTGAAATCTCTGACACGTAAGTAGTCTGTTCTCACTCCTGGTTATCAGAACAAAAGCTAAAGGAAATGGCACTAAAATAGGGCCCCAGACTTAAGAATTGTAAATATCCTTGGACCCTCTTAAAGTTTCCACTATGGAAAGGGCACATGCACCTTAACACCACCTTTATATAGCCTATTTTTTTAGTAAAAGACAGAAGAATGCCCCCCAGGTAAAGTTTCTTGCACAGTATATGGATTTTAAGTAATTTTTACAGAGTTTCCTTATACAGGATGTCGTCACAAATGTTTGCTTCAAACATACGTATAAGGACTAATTCTCAAATGTCTGTATTTTGAAAATGTGTTGCATAATTTAATAAAGAATTATCCAGTACTCTGGAGTTTGTTTTGGCGAGACTAACACATTCACATTCAAAAAAGAACCTCCTACACAACTATTTCTGCTTGCCATCTTGTACATGTGATATCATTTCATTGCTTTTGAAGCCTATTGCCAGTTTAATAACATCATGAGAGTAAAATTTTGCTCAAAATAACTCTCAATACTCACTAAATTTTAACAGCAGTGTGCAAGTCTCCAAGCAACTTTGTAAACTAGGTAAGTATATGAAAAGTTTTAAGCAAAACAATGTTAAACAGTTACAGTCAATTTTAACCATTATAAGCAGTTAATAAAAAGAACCATTTAAAGGAGGGAGGGGACATGAAAGAAAGAAAAAAAGAATAACTTATACCGTTTTCTTTCCCAAAAAATAAAATAACATACCACAGTAAAGAACTTAAAAACCACAACCAAAACAAACCAAACCACAGTAGGCTAAATAATGCAAAGATCTTGCAGAAAATATGTGATTTTTGAAGTTTGAGAGATAACAAATATGCACATATAACTGGATAAGATTTCTGTTGAACTTAATTTGTTTCTCTCCAATTCCGTAAACTGTCATGCTGCATGAGGCCTTTACTGTCATCCTCTCTCTTCTGTGTTATTTATGTGACTCTCTGGAGAAGTTATCAAATTCCTACAGAGCAGTATTCCCTTGTGGTAAGCTCCTAGTCCCCTCTGCTCCTGACCCTTTCCTTTTTGTTTATGCTCTGACCCTGTTTCTGTACATGATTTCATCTCCCTCCTGATGTCTTCTTCTGAACCTTCCACATATTTTCCTCTTCCTGTTTCCATCACTCAGTTTTCTACACAATGGATTTAACTCACTCATCCTTTCTTCAAGTCAGTTTCCAACACCTGCCCCTGTACCTAAATATCCTTCTCTTTGTTTTGATACTATTTGATTCCTCTACATGTGAATCAAATATTTTTGTGGTGATTCTCCAATTTAAGGGGGCAGAACACAGAATGAAGAGAAGAAATGAAGTCCCCGTAGAAGGATCAAGAGATTCCTGTAGAGTAGTTTTCAAAAGTGTTCCTCACATTTGTTTCAGTCCTTCATGTTCACTAAGACAGACTTTTTTGAGACCTTTATTAGCAAGAAATTACTGAGCTGCATGAACTGGGACTTCCAAGAGATGCAAAACTGGGCACTTTTGAGTATATTCTTGGACAGATGTCAAAAGTGTGAAGTGATTGTCTCTTTCTCATGTTAAGTGATTGTTTTTCTCTTTGAAACTAAACTATTATGTATTAATAGCTCCTTAGCAGACAATAAATAGTGTAGCAACAAAAAAAGTATCTTACATTGGCTTCCTTGTACCTGAATCCCACAGCTGCTGCTCTTCAGCTAAGCCACAGAAACTGCTTTACTGTCTAGGAGAAACTGGCAATACTTTCTTTCTTGAATGTTACTATGAGAAACAACTAGAATATTTTTAGTAAAATTTCCCATCACTGAAGTTTTCAGTACAAAATTTCAGTCAATATTTGGCATGGTTATAAAAAACTGAAAATAAGACTTTGTAATAGGAAGATTGAAGCTCATCATTTGTACAAGATGACAATTCAACACATTGCATTATTCTATTGCATGAACCATAAGCTAAACTTTAGCAGTTATTGTTTGAATGAGAAAATGAAGGAGAAAGTGAAGGAAGTCCCCCTCTCATATACCTGGTCAGACTGCAGTCAGTGTATCAAAGCTTCTACCTGAAGAACCTCAGGTGTAGAAGAACCTGTGGTGCAGCCAATTATGCTGTTTGGTAGTCCAGGGATTGCAAAGGGACAAGAACACAAATTATAACAGGTTTTCTGCTTTCATCTGAGCCTTAGGAGAGTGTGATTAATAGCCCACCTGTCCAGTGTTTTAGTGCTGACACGGCAAAAAAAATATTTGTATTTATAAAAAAAAATAATAAATTTGAAAATTAAAGCCTTTCCAGTGAAATAAAGGCACATTAGTACCAATGCTTTCTGGTTTAGTTGGCCTAAATTGTAAGTTATGTGTTTAAAAATACTATGTACATTCTGGGCACTCATCTTGTGCTTCCTGTTTGAATTACTAGCTACAAATTTGCATATTTATAAGCATATTTTATCCTTCTCTAATTTCCTGTTCTTAAACTACCTGCTTTTTAAGTTTTTGTTTTCTCTTTGCGGCCCTTATTGGCATGCATGTAAATTTGAATGTGGGAATGTTGTCAGTATGTACAGGGCATGGAGGGCTTGAGGCTGGTCCCTTAATGGTCTCAGCAAAAATCCATAGTGTCAAGTGATCCAGAAGGCAGGTATGATCAATAATCTGTCAGCACAAAACCAATAACCATTTTCTCCATCCCAGTATTGCTCAGAAGACACAGTAGAGACAGCTGTTCTTTGTGCAACATTTTCTGTGGAATGCCTATAGTAGGTTTATTGAGGCCTAGATTTTAAAAATATAAATTATTTGTGTTGAACCAAAAGTGAGGGTAAAATGAAGAACAGTTTCAGCTAATGTCGTTATTTAGTTACCTCTAACGGAAACCAGCAGCTGAATTCTAGAGTATCTAATGCCTATTGTTGCAGCCATGGATAAACTACTAAGGGGAGTGTCCTTGTCCTTCAAATACTCTGTGCACTTTAAAAGGCACTGCATTTTTACTGCAAATTTATTAACAGGGTTTCAATGATATTATAATCCTTCTGAGTGGTCACTGACATTTGAGATAACTAGGGTTAATATTAGACGTAAAGCTTTCCATAAAATATTCTTATTTAGTATGAAAACTGTATTAAGAATTCTGTATTCTGCTCTGTCTAACCCATGTCTATATATTTTAAGCTTTATCAACTATCTATACAATTTTGCCATGGAAATGGTTAGGTTTAGGTTAGGTTATAAGTATTATTAATTCTAGTAGAAAATAAGAACCTTGAAAGTTCAGCCATCCAGGATCTTTAACATGGCAACAGAATGCCATAAACTCATTACTCTTCAATTGAAGAAATTGGGTCTTTTGGCATATCTTAATATAGAAGGAAGAATCCAGATATCCAAAATCACTGAGATCAGACATGGATGTTCTTCAGAGTGGTATGTTTTCTTTAACTCAAGTGTTGCTAGCCCTGGGGAGAACTCATGAGCCATGAAGAATTTGTCTTCATGGGATGTGAAATCCAAGGTGGGGTAAGGAATAGGGAAAGGCACATATGGGAGAATTTAGACATGGAACAAATTAGAGACTAAAAAATTAGATGTTTGTGAAAATAGTTCAGAGGGATTTTGCCATGTGAGGAAATTCCACAGGCTTGGAGTGGATTACTTAGCAAAGTGAAGAAATATTTCAGAAGAACACATATGACAGACTACCTAATTTAACTTTGATCTTGAAAACTACATTTGTCTGTTTTCTTATTTCTCCATCTATTGTTTGCAGCTCCCACTGGTTTTGTCAGGTCTGCTATTAGACATGTAAGCTCCTAAGGGCCTGGAATGTGTTTGCCTGTGTGTTTCCCAAAGGCCATCCTAAGCACTACTCATAAATAATACATTTGTGTAGTCTGCACAGTGTCATCTGACTCAACGTAAGTTTCCTTTTTTTTTTTCAGAAGAAAATCACTAAAGACATGTGCACATACGTGCTAAATTCTCTCCTCTAAGAAATATGAGAAGACCCCTTTCATGTGGACCAGGCTTGTAGTCACCTCAGCTGTCAGTAAATAGTTAGAATTCTGGCTGGAACACCAACCAGCCACGCCAACATTCCAGTGCTCAACCCGCTTGCCTCTGCTTTGAAATTAGGTCTTTGCAACACTGGGCAGCTGCTGCTTTTTGAAACTATGAACTTAGACAATAATGAACAGAAACTATAGTAAAAATTGAAAAAATTAGTCTTCAAACCAAGTGTTCAGTATGACTTGCTTGCTTCAGCCTAGCCAGGAGTGATGCAGAACTTCACAGGAAAAGACAGTAAAAGGAGTAAATTTAGTACTACTACTAGTACTAAATTTACTACTACTACTACTACTACTACTACTACTACTACTACCAACAACAACAATAATAAAAATCCCCCTGAAATATATACAAATAATATTAAAAATATTACATGCAATTGTAAACAACATATAGAGCTGTGTTCCTTTTTTTTTTTTTTGATGTTAAAATGTAAATAGAAAAAAACTCATCTTCCAAAATGCTTATAATTACACACATTACAGATGAATTGGAGATGAATTGTGTTCTAGGTTCAAGTGAGAATCACTTGATCCTCTTCATTTACAATGATTTAGTTCTGAGTGACTCCAGATTCAGTCGGGCACCCTGAACAACACTGAAAGTTGTCCATGATTAGCTCAAATCAGGTAGTTTGTATAGCATACAAATGAGATTTTAGAAACCCATAGGTGTACTTGAAAACTGGCAACTATGAACCAGCAAGATGTAGGTTTTTCAACATAATTCTGATTGCTGGGTTATGGAGAGAGAAGAACACTCAGAAAGCAGATTGTTTTGATTTCATTGTCTTAAAATGGTTTTGCTGCAACATAATATTGGCCATCAGAATTGTGTTGGTGGAACACTATTCTTTTCCTTTTCTCCCATTACAGTGCAGTAGGTCAAATCCTTTAAAAGAAGAGGCAAAGGAGTGAGTGGAACTAGATGATCTTTAAGATCACCTATGAATGATCTATCATTCTATGAATTTATTAGACAGAAGCAAAGACTCAACCCCCTTTTTATACCATACGGATACTCAGTGTGTCATGGTAGGTATGTCAGCGACCTAATAATCTGTATGTTGTCTTCCAGACATCACAGTTGAAGAACTACTTTTTCGTGTACTGGTCTTTGAACAGTCTTCTGTGGGAAATTCATTGGGTAGGGAAGTGCAATGCTATACTTACCTTTTCCAGGTTCTTTAAGCTACAAAAGGAAGCTCTGTCTGGAGAGGCATCAGAAGGATGACCTTCAAGGTAATTATGTACTCTGCAATCTAGGCTGGGATTGTCCTTTACAGGGTAATTTCCATATACACTGTAGGTCAGTTGACATGAACATAAATCTATTTCTTTTTTATATTATTCTAAATGATAGTATATACTAAAAAAGGGATAATTTAATTAAAATAAATAAGTTAATACTGTCAAAGTATACCATCCAGTTTCAATTAATTGAAATTCTATGCCCAAATAGGAAGTGTTCAGAGAATTAAACAACTGGCATTCTGACTCAGAGAGGAGTTCTGACCACAAAATTTCAAGGGGAATTAGTGATGTTGTAAAGTAACAACCAATAGTAAATTTGGTCCTTTAGGCTGGTCATTTACCAAAGTAAAGCTGGTACAACTCTTCTTGAGGTCTTACTTTGAAAATATACAACATGGAATGAAATACAGATATTTTTCTGAACTGCTGTGATAAACATTGCTTTTTTTGTTAAACAAAACCAGACTAAACCCCCAAAAAGCAGGTGATATTTATGTAGCTGAAGAGCATTGTAAATTGTTACTTCCACAGAATATAACCATATTATCATGAGCTATGATATTTAATCTAAATCATAAATGTTGTTTTCTAACTTTCCTTGCATTTTGCATGTGGGGAGACATTGGTCTGCTAGTTGATAATTAACTCTTCTGAAAACTGAGACTAGAGAATTTGTTTTGCAAATTTAATTCCTAGGAAGGCTTTTAGATGCTGAGATGTATGCAGAGGTTTTCATTAAAATCCATCTCATTTGTTTTTATGGGTATTATTCTAACTGCTTACATTGGTGCCATGTATTTTCAAACTTGTTTAGAACTGAGAAAGTGTTTGGCACTTCATGAACCAGAAATGTCAGTTCTCTGAAAGGAAATTAAAGCTGACATCATTGAGGTAGTGGGAGGAAAGATCTAAGTATGAAACATTTGACTATACTTTACCTAAACCTTAGAGAATTGTGTTGAAATTTTTTTTTCTTATTTTGCAAAAGCTTATATTGCATCCAATTACCCAGCTAAGATAGTGAAGTGATATATATAATTTAGTGAATACTAAACATTCAAACATTCTAAGTATGACACATACTTTTTCCTAAGAAGTAAGCTCAGTGTATAAAGTAAGCACAGCAGTATAGGACATCCCAGCAGGCACCTTGTTAATGTTTAGGAATATTGCATGTTCAACTGGTACATTATTAGCTACTAGTAGGGCCAGGTAATCTCTTTTTTCTGGATGTCTCCTATCAAACAGGTTAATAAGACAAGATGATACAATAAAAGGTAATAGCAGTAGGTAATTATATCCATGGTATATCATAGAGATCAAGATATCATGGAGAATAATCATCGTCATCCTTCTCAACCTCATCTAGAAAGTGCTATCTTCATTATCTACATTTTGTGAGAAAACTGTAGAAAAACATTGTTACACATGTACTCTGATGTATAGTTATTCTCATAAGTGAGTGTCTGCTCATATTTTTCACAGACTAACAAGACTTTCAGTGCTTGGGAAGCAAGTGCTTCACATCATACACAGAGAATATCTTAACCGTGTAATCAGCTGCCTTTCAGAATGAACAGGGTTGAAGAAGTCAAAAAGCAGAACAGGTGCTTACTATGGAAAAGAGGCCTTCCCAGTAACCTAGGTACTTTCTGCTTTTGTCTAAGTAACAGAAGCCATTGTGTCTTCAGTAGCAGCCAGAGCCGCTCAGAGTAGTTCTGAGTCTATACAAGCTTCATCTACGGGTCCATCCTCATAGAAATGACATTGTAAACTTTTTTAAAACTTTCACTTTGATATGGGTCTTTGGGAGAGCAGACTTTTGCCTGTTCACAGATCTGCCTGGAAGGATTCTGTGAGAGATGGTGCTGGAGAGATGTGGGCTGGTTATTTTCTAGGATCACTTCCTCCAAATTCAAGGACAGTCCGTATCCACACAGGAAATCAAGCAAAAGTAAATAAACAAGGAGATCCTGACTAAATTCAAATGGGCTTTCCAGTCAGCACCCCAGGGGAGATCCAAGCAAAGGACTTTTGAGTGTGCTTGCCTTCAGAGCAGATGAGTAATCCTGTTGCTGTTCAGATCAAAGTTAAGCATGTGTGAAAAACACAGCCCAAGCTGTACAGTGTAGGCTATGCAAAGAATTAATTTCCAGCCCTGAGGGACACCTTTCTCAGAGCAGTGTCTGAGAGTGCTCAGGACCTGGCATGGTCACAGAAAGGACTGAGCCAGTCTCCCAACATCAAGTGGTGACTTCCATAGGGCTTTTGATCAGGTCTGCATAGGATCATGTTAACAGATTGTCCTGGGTTCAGCAGTAGCAGTCATGTTTCTCCTCCTTGGTAGCTAGTGCAGTGCAGTGTTTTGACTTTTGGCTCGGGAACAGAGCTGATAGAGATGTTTTGGTTTGGCCAAGGACTTTGTGAGCCTCATGCTCTGCCAAGGAGGAGGGGAAGCTGGGAGGAAGCAGAGACAGGACACCTGACCCAAACTGACCAAAGAGCTATTCCATACCACAGCACGTCATGCCCAGGATGTAACTGGGAGTTAGCCGGAAGGGCTGGGAGACTGCAGGGTTGGAGGAGGTATCGGTCTGTGCTTGGTCGGGCTTGGGGGGCAAGTTATCGGTCAGCGGGTGGTGAGGTGTTGTATTCTGTTCCCTTGTTATTTCCTCTATCATTATTATCATTGGTGGTAGCAGTAGTGATTTGTGTTATACCTTAGTTACTAAACTGTTCTTATCTCAACCCGTGGGAGTTGCATTCTTTTGATTCTCCTCTCCGTCCCTCCGAGAGCAGGGGGAGGGCAAGAAAGGGGGGGAAGTGAGTGAACGAATTACCTGACTGGGTTTAAACCACGACAGTTCTTTTTGGCGCCCAACGTGGGGCACGAAGGGTTGAGATAACGACAGATTTGACTGGATTAATAGTCATTCGTCACAATGCTGATTTATTGGGTATCAGAGTTGTTCTTGATCTCACAGCTTCAGACCGTTGTAACTTACGTAGAGCCGGTATTTGCTGTGTTAGTGTTTATCAAGTGTGGGGCCTGGGCTAAGGTTCTTGTCTCACTGTGCTTTATGGCAATGGCTTGTAATACGGGTGGGCTCCAGCAGCAGGGCGGGACGGACGTGGCCGTGGACTTGTACCTGGCCGTCCGGCTGCTCTTCACCGTCCTGGCCCTCACCCTACTCTCCATCTTCGTGAGGCTGCGGGGAGCCGAGGGGGAGCGGCCCCGGGAGGCGGCGGCTGCTGAAGCGGCCCGGGAGAGCGGCCCCGGGGACCAAGCGGCGGCGGGAGCGGGGCCGGAGGCCGCCAGGGGACGGCTGCCGGTGGAGGAGGCCGGGGCGGTCGAGGAGCAGAAGGAAGCGGCTGCCGAGCAGCGGGATAAGGCGGCGGAGGAGCCGAGCCCCGCGGAAGAGCCGAGCCCCGCGGAGGAGCCGAGCCCCGCGACGGAGCCGAGCCCCGCGACGGCCGAGAGCATTCCCCGGCAGCCACCCGCCGAGCCTCAGGAGGATGCAGGAGACCACGCAGCACTTCCCAGCAAGGCAGAGGAGGAAGAGCTGGACTCAGGAAAAGAGAAGCCGGTGGTGGGAGAGCCGGCAAGCACAGCAGCTACACCAGCCCCAGTGACAAGCACAGCAGCATCGTTTGAGAGTTCTGAAGGCTCTGAATGGCCTTTGGGTATCCTTGGGACCTGCCTGCTGATTGTGATGGGGATCAGCATGTTGGCACACACACAGGCTGTGTTCTACCCACAACCATTTTGTCTGATCTCAAAAGTTAAGCAGAGTCAGGTTTGGGTCTTGTCTGGGGTTAGACAACAATATAGGGGGACCAAGAGATTTTCCCCAAGTCTGGAGAGTCATGAGTGGCAGGGTGTGTGGGACAGTATGGGCAAGTATCTAGTCCACTGGGCCCCTCCAGTGCTTTGGAAGCATTGGAGATGGAAGGCAGCTGTATGGAGTCCCCAGCAACAAGCTGCAGAAACTGCTTAAGGGGACAGTGAATTATTTTAAGCCTGGTGGGCCCATGGCACTTCAGGCCATCAGAGCAGAGATGCAACATAGAGATGGACTCATGATCGAGGGGTGGACTTAGCAATGGACACTATTGCCCAGGTTGTTCACGAGTGTGAACACTGCACACAGTCTCTCCTGCTCTGGAAGACTGTTACAAGAGATGGAGCCTGACGTGGACCAGATGGACGCAGCAGCTTTATAGGGACTGGTCCATGCACTAAGATAAGAGTGCACCGAGATAAGAGTGATGGTATATTGAAAATGTGGGATCTGAGCATGACATGAATGGTATGGAATAAGGGGTGGATAATGTCCTGGGTTCAGCAGTAGCAGTCATGTTTCTCCTCCTTGGTAGCTGGTGCAGTGCAGCGTTTTGACTTTCGGCTCGGGAACAGAGCTGATAGAGATGTTTTGGTTTGGCCAAGGACTTTGTGAGCCTCATGCTCTGCCAAGGAGGAGGGGAAGCTGGGAGGAAGCAGAGACAGGACACCTGACCCAAACTGACCAAAGAGCTATTCCATACCACAGCACGTCATGCCCAGGATGTAACTGGGAGTTAGCCGGAAGGGCTGGGAGACTGCAGGGTTGGAGGAGGTATCGGTCGGTGCTTGGTCGGGCTTGGGGGGCGAGTTATCGGTCAGCGGGTGGTGAGGTGTTGTATTCTGTTCCCTTGTTATTTCCTCTATCATTATTATCATTGGTGGTAGCAGTAGTGATTTGTGTTATACCTTAGTTACTAAACTGTTCTTATCTCAACCCGTGGGAGTTGCATTCTTTTGATTCTCCTCTCCGTCCCTCCGAGAGCAGGGGGAGGGCAAGAAAGGGGGGGAAGTGAGTGAACGAGTTACCTGACTGGGTTTAAACTACGACACAGATACATACATTTTAAGCATTAACAAATCCATCCACATGCCATATTCAGTTGAGTGCATGTAATGCTATGCTTGCTATAGTTTAGTCTTATATTTGATACTGTTTTCCATGCATTTTTCATAATTTAAAATTAAAAATACTTGAAGCATGTTAGTAGCTTTAAGTAGTGTGAAAGAAGCAAAAGGTATTAGATTCAGGTGGCATTAAGAATGGAATTTTCTTTGTTCGTCTCTGACACAGGATCCACCTTCATAAAAACACCTTTATCAGCAAACACATGCAGATTTGTAACATATTATATCTCCTCTAGATTTAAAGTATGCAAACTGCCTTATATGAAAAAGTATGTCTTCCAGCAGAAGACATTCAGACTCTCTTTGGGTCTTTAATAATTAAAATGTAGGCACAATAAATGGAACTGTTTGCTGAGCTATTTAGGGTTTATAAAGAACAAGACCATTTCTTTGAGTATTCATATTTATATGGTGTCTTTTTCAATATGTATGAGAAAAAAAGGAGAAGGAACAGCCTGATGAAATGATTTTTTAAATTTTTTTTTTATTTTTAACAGAAACTACCTGGCTATTACATCTACTTTTGTACTTTTAGTACTATTTTCTGAAGTGGAAAATATATAAAATTAAAATAAAAATCAGGTAATCAAAGCAAATTTCCTCTGCATGTTGTAGATATTAAATAAGGAAGAGGATACATGCAGTACAATCCAAGTAAATAATTCTTCAGTGCATTTAGTCCTGTCAAAAGTTGTGGTTACAAGGAAGGCAAACAAGTATTTATCGAAATATGTGCTTTAAACATGGAATGAATGCACTGCACCTCATTTTCTATCCTGGTTCCCAAGGTTTCTTAAGAAATTGGATTCAACCTCCATACTACACTTTGCGCTGCTGGAGAAACTTCCTTCGATATGACATTTAAAAGGCAAACACTGCTCTATGTGATTTGCAAACTCAGACAGGATTTGCTAGACTGTATTTTTTCTCTAAATATTAGTAAATCCAAGTTGTAAATAGGCTTAAAGCTTTTGATACTTAAAGGTGAACCAGAATTTACTTTAGATGATTGATTTTGATGCATGGATGATTTACACATACGGTACTACTTTTTCTTTTAAAATAAATTAGAACAGTTTTAGAGATAACATTAAAGGTCACCTGCTAATTATCTGTGCTGAACATCTTCAATGATGTGACATATTTCAGAGTACATCACTGGCATTAAAGAGAGGTTGTTGGAAATAGTGAACTCTATAATAAAAAGAGTGGCAAGTGGTAGCAGCTTACCTGGAAAAAATGAACAGTGTTGGCTACTGACAAAAATGGAAAACATTAATGACTGAGATCAACAGAGCTGACTACTCTGTTTATGCATCATATTATTCTTTAACCTTATGCTTTCCTTATTATTTCCCTTATCTCAACCCGTGGTAGTTGCATTCTTTTTGATTCTCCTCTCCGCCCCTCTGGGAGCAGGGGGAGGGAAAGAAGGGGGGGAGTGAGTGAACGAGCTGTCTAGCTGGGTTTAAACCACGACAGTTCTTTTTGGCACCCAATGTGGGGCACGAAGTGTTGAGGTAACAACAGATCTGACCGGATTAATAGTCATTCGTCACAATGCTGATTTATTGGCTCTCAGAGTTGTTCTTGTTGATCTCACAGTATCAGAATGTTGTAACTTACTTAGAGCCGGTATTGCTGTGTTAGTGTTTATCAAGTGTGGGGCCTGGGCCAAGGTTCTTGTCTCACTGTGCTTTATGGCAATGGCTTGTAATACGGGCGGGCTCCAGCAGCAGGGCGGGACGGACGTGGCCGCGGACTTGTACCTGGCCGTCCGGCTGCTCTTCACCGTCCTGGCCCTCGCCTCCGTCTTCGTGAGGCCGCGGGGAGCCGAGGGGGAGCGGCCCCGGGAGGCGGCGGCTGCTGAAGCGGCCCGGGAGAGCGGCCCTGGGGACCAAGCGGTGGCGGGAGCGGGGCCAGAGGCCGTCAGGGAGTGGCTGCCGGTGGGGGACGTCGGGACTGTCGAGGAGAGGTAGGAGGCGGCTGCCGAGCAGCGGGAGAAGGCGGCGGAGGAGCCGAGCCCCGCGGAGGAGCCGAGCCCCGTGACGGCCGAGAGCATTCCCCGGAAGCCGCCCGTCGAGCCCTAGGAGGATGCAGGAGACCACGCAGCATTTCCCAGCAAGGCAGAGGAGGAAGAGCTGGACTCAGGAAAAGAGAAGCTGGCGGTGGGAGAGCCGGCAAGCACAGCAGCTACACCAGCCCCAGTGACAAGCACAGCAGCATCGTGTGAGAGTTCTGAAGGTTTTGAATGGCCTTTGGGTATCCTTGGGACCTGCCTGCTGATTGTGATGGGGCTCAGCATGTTGGCACACACACAGAGTTTGTTCTACCCACGACCATTTTGTCTGATCCCGAAATTTAAGCATAGTCAGGTTTGGGTCTTCTCTGGGGTTAGACGACGATATAGGAGGTCCAAGAGGTTTTCCCCAAAGCTGGACAGTCATGAGTGGCAGGGCATGTGGGACAGTATGGGCAAGTATCTAGTCCACTGGGCCCCTCCAGTGCTTTGGAAGCGTCGGAGATGGAAGGCAGCTGTATGGAGTCCCCAGCAACAAGCTGCACAAACTGCTTAAGGGGACAGTGAATTATTTTAAGCCTGGTGGGCCCATGGCACTTCAGGCCATCAGAGCAGAGATGCAACATAGAGATGGACTCATGATCGAGGGGTGGACTTAGCAATGGACACTATTGCCCAGGTTATTCACAAGTGTGAACACTGCACACAGTCTCTCCTGCTCTGGAAGACTGTTACAAGAGATGGAGCCTGACATCATGGATCAGATGGATGCAGCAGCTTTATAGGGACTGGTCCATGCACTTAGATAAGAGTGCACTGAGATAAGAGTGATGGTATATTGAAAGTGTGGGATCTGAGCATGACGTGAATGGTATGGAATAAGGGGTGGATAATGTCCTGGGTTCAGCAGTAGCAGTCATGTTTCTCCTTCTTGGTAGCTGGTGCAGTGCAGTGTTTTGACTTTCAGCTCGGGAACAGAGCTGATAGAGATGTTTTGGTTTGGCCAAGGACTTTGTGAGCCTCATGCTCTGCCAGGGAGGAGGGGAAGTCGGGAGGAAACAGACAGGACACCTGACCCAAACTGACCAAAGAGGTATTCCATACCACAGCACGTCATGCCCAGGATGTAACTGGGAGTTACCCAGAAGGGCTGGGAGGCTGCAGGGTTGGAGGAGGTATCGGTCGGTGCTTGGTGAGGTGGGAAGGGGGGGGGGTGAGTTATTGGTTGGTTGGTGGTGAGATGTTGTATTCTCTTCCCTTGTTATTTCCTTTATCATTGTTATTATTGGTGGCAGCAGTAGTGATTTGTGTTATACCTTAGTTACTGAACTGTTCTTATCTCAATCTGTGGGAGTTGCATTCTTTTTGATTCTCTTCTCTGTCCCTCCGGGAGGGGGAGGCTGGGTTTAAACCATGACACTTAGAAAACAAAAGATCTTTTTTTTTTAATTGTATTTTGAACATGGTATGATTTGAATTAAGCCATTTTCATAAATGCATGTAGAAATCTAGAAATCCTGTAAGAATATGTATTCATCTTGCAACCAAAATAGGCACTTTTTGGCCATCTGTGAAATGCTGGTGTACAGCACACATAGGGAAAATTTTTGGGCATTACATGGGATAAAAAAATATTGAGAATACTCTTTTGCAGACAATTTTGAAAATACTAAAGATTTTTCCAGAGCCCAATTCAAGATTTATTAGCAGAACATGATAAGAAAAATATGGAAAATTACCAGTCATTTCTAAAAACAATCTAGGCTTTAGCCACTTTAACTTATCCAGTTAAACATACACTTTATTACAATGCCTTTTTTGTGCTTTCTTTCTCTCAGTATAACTTCAAAATTCCCCATCAAATGGCTGTGTCACTTTTATGTCATATGCATTTACCTTCTCCCTCCCACTTCATTACTAAGTTAAAATAGCATCTATTTCCTAATAAAATTTGCTTTCTTTTGAATCATCTGAATAATTATGTAGAAATTTACTCTATTTTTTCATAACAAATAGATCTGTGTGAATAATTTTGGGGGAAAATGGTAAGTCTAATTTATGCTACTGAGAGCCAACCCTACTGGGAGACAGTTCAGTGCTTCAGTTCTAGGAACGAGGAGCTGAGCCAGAAGGTAGATGATGGACAGCGTGTCACTGAACAAGGGCTGTGTGTCCCTGCAGAGTGGCTGACCACTCTGTGGGCTAGAATGTGAAGGTACAGACTTGCACTGTGACTTACAGGACCAAACACTGGATTCAGAATGGTGGATGTATTACATCCTTTTCTCATTCTTATGCTGTGCAAAACCAGAGGCTAAAATTTACTTACACACTTACCAATCATTTGTATATAGAGATAAACAGAAGTAGCCAACTTTTGTGCTGTGCAAGTAATTTTCAAAACTGGTGCATTTTAAAAGCCATGCCATCCTGTAAATGAACTTCAAGAATTAACTTCATGATCTATTTCTTATAGGTCTTAAAGGAGCAGAAACTGGAAGCACAGTGTAATGTTGTAAGGCATCTCAAATTAAGATTTCTCTGGCTATGCTGTATGTGTCTTAGTCTGGAATCTGAAGCCCATCCCTAAAGTTAAAACATCCCTAAAGTTAAACAGTTCTTATGTAATGAAATATATTTTATTCTATGATTAAAATCTTCATGGCCAATACTATTTTCCTGGAATCATTCACGGAAATGTCACTAGTTTTCCTGAATGTTAGGAAAAGGGAGGGATAAAAATGTGTCTCAAGTGATTTTAACTTAAAAATTTGAGGTATGTTTGGAAAGTCAATTCTTTCTTTTCATAATGACTATATAATTTGTGTAATTAATCTCTTTACATTCACATTTTTTTCTTAAAATCATATTTAAAATTTTATTTTTGTAAGTTGATGCAGAAGTTCCATTCATGTTGTCTTATAGATTCCAAGAGAAAGAACCTAGCTATTCAGATTATCAGACATATTTCTTAGATTTTAAGGCAAGTCTGACTATAGTACAGTTTTATTTGATTCTCTTTAGTCACTGAGGATTTCAATATCCTAAATTTATCTACATTTACGGATGACATTTTTATATAAAACAGAAATGTGCCCCTTTGTTGGAGAAAAACATTAGGTTCTATTGCTACCACATGTTTGTGTCATCTTTCTAAACATGTGCTGTTTGCTGAGTGGTATTTATACTCTGTTTGTACAGGACCGTGTAAGAAGCTCCATAAACCCCTCGGATTACCTGTGTGTGGTATCAAAACTATCAGCCTAAATACATCTACTTATTCTGATTGAAAAACCTAATTCTGAAATCTACTGTTAAAATGATTAATAGCATCTCAGAGGCTAACAGGTAGTAAACCCTTACACACACTCCTTTGCTGCCCAATTCTCAGAAACAACAGTAGAAGTAAATTGGAAAGAACAGATGCTTTCTGGTGTTATTGTAGGTTTAGATTCCTGACATAATACTTTAACAAATCTTTCTCTATATTTTCCAACGAGGTTTTGCTTAGCGTATATGGGAGCTAAGATTACACTAAAATATCAGAGGTCACCAAGATATCAGACTTGGACAAATTAAACATCGTAATTTCTTGAAACTGGAAAATCAATCAAAATAACTGAGCTTCCTTGAATTCCAAAAATGGCATCACTGCTGCTGTCTGACCGGAGTGCATTTCACAGATGTCTATTTCTAATTATTTTATTTCATTTTGCAGTCTCAGTAGTGTGATTACAAATTAAAATTCCATCCTAAATTTTTACTTCTGTTGTTCCTGTCCTGTCAGCTTTTTAAACCTAGTTCTTTATTAAAAGCATGCATAGATGCATTAAAGCAGTTTTAAGTACTCCTCTCTCTTTTTTTTTTTTTTTTGCTAAACTGGTCTAAAGAGATTTCAGTGCAACAATGAGCTGTCTTCTTATAATACATGGTATAGCTGAAGAACATTGCCCACTCTATTACACAGTTCCTTCACCAGAGTTACAGACAGAGCCTCCTGCGCCACTAATTTCCAACCATATAATCAGTTGTGCTTATGCAGACACAGCACAGGTGTGAGCATTTAGCTGTTCATTTGTAACTTAGGAAGCTGGTATATCACAGCCTTTAGTGCATGTGGATGTGGGAAAAGTCAGTGTTTTACAACATGATGTCAGAATCGCCATTAAGCCTTGTGCTTGTAATTTAAACCAACATTTGTGCTTTGTATCAATATACACACGTGAATCATTAAGTGCCACACAGAATTCAAGAGTGTGAAGGGCTCAGTGCATCCCCTAGAGCTAAGGCCTCATGGTAGTTTTCTAGCTTCTACTGTTAAAAGACTAATCTCCAAAGAGCCATACGTCCAAGATGCAATCTCCTTAGCAAAGGTCTTGGTCACTGATCAGCCCCTTGCCTATCAAGCTGTAGATTTCCTTTCTAAGAAGTTCTTTGAGGAAAGGAAAGGCAAAGACTGCTTTCCCATTGGGTAAAAGACAGTTCTCTTTAACAACCATTGGTATAAGTCCCACTAATTAGATTGTCTCAGCAAAAGATCAAAGATGATATACTATTATTTCCCTTCCCCTTCCTCCCCACCCGAGAAATAAATTTAATTTTACTTATTAATCAAGAGAAATACCTCCAAATCTACTTTATCTACAGTCCCTCCCTATTTTTCTGACATGCTTCTGCAGATCAGCATGTAAACAGCTTCTCGTATTTAGAAATCTCGAATGTCACTTGTAGTGCTCTTGTCTGGGGCAGATTGCTCAGTACCGACAGGTCAAATGCAAGAGCTTGTACTAGTGTGTTGTACCTTATATTCTACTCATGAATAACACCTGCACCCACCCGCTTTTAAAGAAATAATATAGCTCAAAGTTCCAATAAAACATCCTAAGTGTTTTATGAAACACTGGGATATTTCTAGTTTCATGTTTTGAGCGTGTCCTGAAATGACCTGATGCAACATCAAATGATCAGTGCGATTGTAACCCACAGGGAGAAATAACTTTATAAATCTTCAAAATCATGTGAGATATTTAATCAGTTCTGGGCTGCTTACTGAATAAACTGGGGAGCAGATCAGGGTGACCAAGATCAGGAAGACCAATAGGTACCTAATAACGTAATGCTTAGATACTTTTTTGAAAATGAGAAAGCAGGTGGTTTCTATCGAAAAGATCATTTGGGGTGAGGGAGGTCTCTGATATAAACAATTTCTCTTTTTTCACTAGCGTTAGCAGTGCTACTACTCAGGTGGAACCAGAAGGAGGCGAAACAAGGTTCACTTTCCTTCTTACCCACATTTTTTCCCCAAGTCAAATAAGAGGCATTACTTAAAGTTGTCATGAGGGGAAACATCCCAGGCAGTGGCCATTCTGTCTTCCTACTGCTCCAAGTCCTCTCCAGCTGATTTGGAATTTGAACTCTGATCTCCTGCTCAATGGCATAATGAACTGCCACAAGACTGTCTGGCTGGCTCCAATTAAAATCTTTTGAATCTTTTGCAGTTTTTACAGACTGAAAATCTTCTTAAGTCCTTTGCAACCACTTCAGCCCCACCCCCAAAAATCTCCAGGCATTTTACTTGTCAAGCAGCTCAACAACAAATGTGCTGTTTTTATTTGACCTATATTACAATGCAAAGCTACTTGGTTCTGTAATTCACTGCAAATAAAGCTGTTGTTATCTCTGGATGGATAAAGGGAACTAGGCCAAATGGTGATAAAGTCTTGGGGATGAAATGAGATTAAACTAGTTCTACCTCACCTTGCTATTTGCTAATTATATACATGCTGGTCAGCAGAGCTTACTGTCTAATCATACATCTAAAGATCAATTAAAAGGGGCTAATATCCACAAATTAATATCCAGTGAAAGTATTAATTGGCATAGGGTTCATGCCTGCCCTTTTCTCTCTTTTTGTCTCTTAAAGACATTTTTGGGGCATGATGCATAATGTATAAAATTACAGTGCGCTTTCAAAACACAAGTGGATTTCTCTCTTTTTCCTTTCAAATTCAAAATGACTTGGCAAACACAATCCTAATGCAGATCTACAACCAGGTCAAAGAACAATGTTTTGTTTCTTTTTTAATTAACATTTGGCAATATTATTAAGGAAGCATTACTCAGAGAGCGGGAGTCATGTTAGCACCAGAAACCTCTCTAGGGCATCAAACAATGCTGAGAAGCTTCCATGGAAGCCTTTTTGGAACAGTTGCTCACTTTACATCTTAGCTGTCACTGCACAAACACAGATCCCTCTATAAAGTGGTTGACTTATAAATAAACTCAGTAGGCAAGTTTGTTTGGCTTGTTGAGGGGGAGGGAAGGGGAGAGCTGAAGTTTAGTAACTGCTGCCCTGCCCTGTTTGACAATACAGCCAACAGAGAAAATGGCAGTTGAGGGCAGAGGTGTAATCAGGAAACATGCTGCAGTTTCCAGACTGCCCCAGCAAATCCTGCAAACCGAGGACTATGTCTCCTGGCTCATTTTCACTCTTGGCCCCAGCTGCTCTTTCATGGACGTCAGGGCACCAGAGCCAAACATGTGCAAGTGGCGAGGATCAGGTCCTCTCACTGTCATGTCCAAGCAGCTCCTCCGGAGGCAGCATCTGCTGCTCAGCAGGTGAGAGGATGACTTGCAGTTTCACAGATCCCCTGCTCTGAAACTCCCACCTTGCCAGCCTCCCCTCCCCTTTCAAAGGATGAATTAAACCCAAAGTGTTGTGAGGGGAGGTTTAGTGCACAGAGGCCATGAGTAAAGGAAAGAGAGAAGGGAGAGGAAGGAATAAGGCAGGAATGTAGGAGAACAAGACAGAAAGGCAGTATAGACAGAAAAAAAGGGCTGCCAGAAAAATACCTCTACCTGCAATGTTCTGCAGTTGAAACAGGTGTGAAAGAGGTGCAGGGGAAAATGGAATCAAAGTATTAAATTAGGCAAGTTTATTCTACCGGTCTTTTGAATTTCAGACATTTCACAGGTCAGGAGCAAGGAGTGGGTTACGTAGGTTCAGAATAAAAGCATACACAGTCTGAAAGATCGAAACCTGAACAAATGCCAGAGTTTCAGGCAGCGTAATTTCTTTGAGACAGGACACATATGGAATAAGTTGTCATCAAAGCAATGAGCATTAGCAGATGTCTAGACATCTTTATGAAAAGAGAGGCACTGTTGGGTATATCATGACACAGCAGGGAGGTGAGATTGTACTTAGAAGTAGACTATCTTTTTTTCCAGAAGAATAGCTTCCTGCATCTTTACAGGATTAGACAGACATTCGCCTGGAAATCAAACTCTTGTAACATTTATAAATGAGTATTTCAAATTACTCTAAGATTGTTCAGTCAGAACTGGTAATGAAGAGCTTTGCGTTCTTCTATCAGACTCTTTTGTTTGTATTCATATCAGAAGAAGCCATCAGAGCATCTTGTTTCAACCCAAATATGTTATGTCTTCAGTGTCACTCTTTTACCTCTTGATACTACGTATTTCAGAGACAGGCATCCACTACCATTAGGTATTGACATACCAGGATGTGGACTATGCATCCTTGGTACTGTTGCAGTAACTGATCACCATCACTGTTTACACAAATGCTTTAATTTCAAATCATATTTGCCTGGCTTCAACTTCCAGCCTTCCAATAACTAAATGAAAGAGCTAGGTTTGCTTTTACTCAGTATTTTCATCTCATTCGGATAACTTTATGCTGTAATCAATTCACCAGCTGCAGCCAATTGAATGAGTGAGAGAAACCATATCCAGCTCTTCAAAGTCACTGCACTGTCTATTACACAAACTCCACTGTAACTACAACATGGCTACCCATGCCCAAGCTGGCTAGCCCAGCGCTGGTAACTGTCTGGCTCCATGGCTAAATGAGCCACAGCTCATGTTGTTCAACAGCACATCATTAATAATATGTTCAAAAACATCATTAATAATATGGATCATGCAACAGAGTGTAGGCTCAGCAAGTTTGCTGGGAGGAATGGCTAATACAGTCAGGTAGTTTTGCTATTCAGAGGGACCTCAACAGGCTGGAGAAATAATCTTATGCACCAGTACATGCTGGGGTAAACAGTATGGGAAGCAGCTTTGCAGAAAAGGACCTTGATGTCCTTGTGGACACCAAGTTGAGTGAAAGCCAGCAATGTGTCCTTGCCACAGAGAAGGCCAGCAGTATCCTTGGCTGCTTACCTCACCTTGGGAGATGAGTTGCAGCAAGTTAATGAAGAGTGACCCATTCCCTTTATTCAGCAGTGGTAAGGCTACAACTGGAGCACTGTGTTCACTTCTGGGCTGCCCAGTACAAGAGAGTCATAGGGATACTAGAAAGAGTCCAGGGAAGGGCCAATAGGACGATATAGAGACTGGAGCTTCTCTCATACGAGGAAAAGCTGAGAGAGCCAGGACCATTCAGCCTACAGAAAAGAAGGCTCAAAGTAATATCTTTTCAATGTATGTAAATACCTTAGGGGGGATAGAGAAGATGGAACTAGGCTTTTTTCAGTGGTGCTCAGTGACAGGACAAGAGGCAATGGGTACAAACTGAAACATGGAAGATGCTGCCTGAACATAAGGAAACCCTTTTTTCCTGTGAAGGTCATTGAGCACTGGCAAGATGATTGCCCAGAGAAGTTGTGGAGTCTCCATCCTTGGAGATATTCAAAATCTGTCTGGACATGGTCCTGGGTAACCTGCTTTAGGTGGCCCTTCTTGAGCAGTGGGTTTGAATATGATGACCTCCAGAGGTTCCTGTCAATCTCAACCATTTTGTGATTTTGTGATCTACTATAGCCATCTTTTGTACTATTGACCCTGAGCAGGAAAAATATTATGAAATATAGCAAATACAATATATATACAGATAGGCTTTGATGTTAGGCATGTGTTTAGTATTGCATAAGGAAGAAGCAAACAAACAAAATACCGTTATTCTAAATTTAAACGATCCATGTAAAAATGTGGATTAAAGAAGAGATTTGAAGATTTGTTAATGAATATTCATGGTAAATGGCATTGTATTGAACAGGACAAAACAAATAGATGTATGGAAAGGAATCAGTGTTAAGTTTGTAGCTAACATCTTTTTTAATGATCTGGAAAGAAGATTAATGGCATTTTAATGAAACTCACAAATGAGTATCTCTTTAGCTGTTTCAGCAAAAGATAAAAACATATATATAAAATAACGGGAAGGGATAACATGGAAACGTAATCTGGAAAGACAAAAAGCAGTTAAGGAAATTGTGCTTCTTCACACAGAGAAAATAAGTGAGTTTGTACATGTAAAAACATGTAGATATACATAAAATGAGAGAGGAATGTGGAATAGTAATATTGAAAATCAGTAAGGGAACATAAATTAACTTAGGTTTGAGACACAACACAACAGAAAACCATGGAATTTTAGGTTTCCTAACTGTCTCTTGAGGGGTCTTAATTATACCTCATGCCATGGTGTCTCCAGAACATTCAGCTATATAATAACTCTGCAAGGACAACTAATTAAGATAATTATTTGAAGATACCATTATTTTCATCTCATGAATCAGACACGGAAAGATCAGTAACTAGAACCAATAAATATTTTCCTTGTAGTAACTATGTTAAAAGTGATACTCACTTGACCTGTGACTATAACAAATTAATGTAAGGCATCGTTCCACTTCCTACCCTGTTTCTTTTCTATGCTGCACTAACCTGATGTTAGGAACATTTTCACTGGCAAGGAAACCAACCTTTGATCAACTCTGTGCAGACAGTACTTCCTAGCTGAATGCTTTAACTAGTACTAAAAACTAGTATTTGCCTCACCTGCAGGATGGAGTTGGAGTTTAAATTTACTGGCCAAAAAAGAGGACAGAGGAGAAAGAGAATGAAGGACTGTGGTTTTGAATATAGGGAATACAATAAGCGATATGTATTTGATCCCAGAAGCAAACATTCTTCATTACCCCAGGTATTGAAATAAAATATAATTCTAAATAAACTTTACAACCAGCTATATTTACAACTGCTTAAATTCTTTAATCAAGAATCCATAAGAAAGGCTTCATCTCCCAAAACTGTAAATGCAGCAGCACTGACCTAAACACATGTTAATCCCATGATCAGTTTTAAAGTTCCTGATATCTTGATGAACTCCCTCTTCACCTACCAGAACTCTGTCTTTAACTACACTGTAAATCTGGCTATAAGGCTCATAGACTTTGAATTCTTTTGAAATGTGATGCAAAACATTGTTTCTGTGTAGGATCACTTTGCTTCTTCCAAGTTATTTAGAAAAAAAATCACATACCTTTTTAGTATAAGCAGGTTTTAAACCAGATCAGAATGTCAAATGTCTGCGACATTGCAACACTGGTGGAACATTATCCTCCTTGACCTGGCATGAAAGCATGAATGCTTTAGAGCATGTTCTTTTTAATTTTCAGAGTATTATAGTCCAGGGCCAAGTCCAGATAAGATTTGTATTATTTTGTGATCTAATAATGTTTATTCATTACTGATTGTGGAAGGATGGCCTTGTATACGTTTGAAGTTTCTTCAGTATTCATACATTAATGTCATCAGTGGATTTTCTGAATACAGATTCTTGGAGTTAAATGATCCTTTCCTCCTTCTCTTTTCTTCCCTCAAGAAGGAAGTTCTTGTGTGATAGGTTTTCCTGGAGAACAGACAATATATGAGCTTAAAGGCCATTTCTCCTTTGTTCCTATTAACCTTGTTGCTTCACGTTTTTAGCTATTTCCTTCTTTCTATTAGCTATGCATAAATTCTATAAAATTCCTTATTTATGCTGACAGTCTTTAATGTTATCCGTAGATGAGATCAGCTGTGGTCTGAGATCCAAAATGTTATAACTTTTGGTACTGATGTTTATACTTAGAATCATAGTATCATAGAATAGTGAGGGTTGGAAAGGACCTTAAGATCATCAAGTTCCAACTCCCCTGCCATGGTCAGGGCTACCTCACACTGAACCATGTCACCCAAGGCTCTGTCCAACCTGGCCTTGAACACTGCCAGGGATGGAGCATTCACAGCTTCCTTCGCAACCCATTCCAATGCCTCACCACCCTCACAGTAAAGAACTTCTTCCTTATATCCAATCTAAACTTCCCCCATTTTAAGTTTTAACCCATTACCCCTTGTCCTATCACTACAGTGCCTAATGAAGAGTCCCTCCCCAGCATCCCTATAGGCTCTCTTCAGATACTGGAAGGCTGCTATGAGGTCTCCACTCAGCCTTCTCTTCTCCAGGGTGAACAGCCCCAACTTTCTCAGCCTGTCTTCATATGGGAAGTGCTCTACCCCTGTCCATCAGTTCTGTAGCCCCATCACAGAAGGCCACCCAATTGGTCAGGCAGGATACTTACTCCAGCACCTGAGTTTTGAAGAAAAGTACTCACTCTGCTCTAATTTTTGACATTTTACAGTAATTCTGATGTAATTAGTGACAGAAATCTGGCGGAAAAAAGGACAGCTGACCTAGCAGCTTACAGATGTCTCCAGTACAAGACTGTTCCTGTGCAAGAGGAAAGGTCCCTCCAATTGCAATATTCTGTAGATATCAGTGTTAACCTTATCACAACTGAAGTTATAAAGTTCAAAGTCATAACACATTTGTCCATCTTTGATAATGGAAGACATTATCCAGTGTCAAAGAGGATTTAGAATTGCTTATAGTGTGAAAAATGTATTCAGAATTTAGCTGAAATGCTTATGTATCACTTTGTCATAATTTTTGTCTTCTGTATGAGTGTAGGTCTTACTCTCAACTGTTCTCATGTCACATTTTTTATGAATTCCACCAGTACTCTTCCACCTATGACAGAATTAAATAGTGTTTATTTAAGGGTCTGGTGGAGGTCTTAGGCTCACATTAAACATTTGCCAGACTAGGAAATCTTCAAGCCAAGCAATTGCATCCGTTACTCAAGTTTATTCAGGGTTATTCAAGCCTCCTAACTTTAGGCATGTAATTTACGTGTCTCTGAAAGTTAAATTCCTTCTCTGAATGATCCCCTAGAGGAACTTGTCTTTTTCAGTAATTATATAGGAAGTTTAAGGTGACTGTCCTCATATCTTAATTATGCTTAAATGCCTAAAGATGAATGCTGTTAAGGTCCCTCATGTTTCTCTTTTCCTACATAAGTGGTCTAACTGCGTGGCTGTTATTATAAGAGAACATTCCTTTAAAAGAATTGCTCTAGTTACCTACACAAAGAAGCAGCATTCAGGACTGTGGATTCTGGGTAGAATGAGGTGATATTTCCTGAACTACACGTATTTCCTCTTGAATGACAGTCTATCCTCCAAAAACACGTCCAACAGGGAATTGATTGTGGTAAACTGCATGACAAGAGATTAGGGGACCAAGGGCCAAGAATGGTATTCATTAAATACCTGAACACTGTAGCAGCAATCTTTTTGACAGGTCATGTTTGTGTTATTTGCAGCACGGTGTAGTAGCTATCCCAGGGCTGGTACTGGCATTAGACCAATACCTTTGCGTCTAATGGGAGATCAGATTCTCGTCTTAATTTCTGAAACCACACAAACATTGAGACTTTAGATTCACACAGATGTAGTGAAACTGCAGTAGCTCTAAAATATGTAACATGCTCACTGAGTGTGGCACTGGACCTTCTGGAGAAGAAATAACCAAGCAAATAGCCACCACAGCACAGTGTGGAGTCTGTGTTAATTCACCTGACTTTACAGACGAATTAGAAACATAAAAATACAGTTAATTAGCCTGAATACAATCCTTATTCCAAGCCATGACCCAAATACAGAACTCTGCATGCTGCTGTGGAGATGCACCTGTAGTCTGCCGGGCTGCTCAATGGTCATTTCCTGTCCAGCAAAACGCAGTGCATGTCTGCCTTAAGGATCTTGTTAGCTCTAAAGGTTTTGCCTAAAATTACAGAGTATATCTCTGTTTTTGTTTTTGTTGTCTTTTTTTTTAAGAAATAAAACCAAATTTTTTTGAGGCCCAGGCTACTATTTCAACCACTGAGCCACCATTTTCTGACAAACATCATTGCACCTAGATCAATACATTGCTAATACTTTAATATGTAAGTGTTTAGAACGCACCCCTAAACCATTACAATTGGTTCTGTCTCTCCACTGGTGAGGCCTATTGACAAATTAGAGGGAAACTGAAAAAAAAAAATTACACAAATGATAAAAAATCTAGAAGGAGGGATAGATGGGGAAAGATTGAAAGTGTTTAATATATTTAGCATGTTTAAATCATAATCAAAACAGAACATGGAAAGAGTTTACTAATATTTAAAGGATTCAAACATCATCACAAAATATGTATTATTTAACATAGAGAAGTCTTTATAGCAATGAAAAATAGGCCTGAACTACAAGCAAAATTCTGAAAAGCTATAATATTAAATGCATATCAGAACTGCTCCGCTTTAAAATGTGTGTTCCAAGTCCCAGTTACCTATCAGAGTGTGAAACTCTCTTGAGGGAGAAGCTGGGAATTTCTTTCTCTCTCTTGCATTTAAATTTTGACTACACAAATTGATGGATTATTTAATATATCATACTAGTGAGGAATTGGACTAGATAAGTCTTGTGCTTTTTGAGTGTCTATTATCTACAGGTGAGCAAGAGTTTTCCAGATTTCTGCGTTTACTGACTAAGTTGCACCTCTGCAACAGAACATTAAAATTTTCAACTCCTGAGATGCATCAATGAAATTTCCCTGTCCAATTAAAAGCTCATCATATAGGAAGAGTTTAATCCCAATAGGTACTTAAAAATCCTGTAAAAGAAACTGACCAAGAGAAATCCATACCACTCGCCAGCAGTTTCAAACCAGATTCATCTCTTTCTTATTTCGATATTTTTGATGCTGCCTTCATCAGGCAATGAAGTTGTTCTTTCATTTCTATGTGCCTAATATAAAGAAAACTCATTCCCTTTCCAGATCAAGATCCTGGTCTTTTGAATTTCTTCCTCTGTCTTAATTCTCCTTTCATTAGGATGGCATATTTACAGGATGATTTCCTTCAGTAAAGGAGACAGAAATTCTGTGGAGTCTTTCCCGCATCAACAACATCTCAGAAAACAGAATTTGAGAAGAAAAAGCAGACAACTAAAAATTGATGAGTAAAAATTCCTGAAAGTTGTGGACTCAGAATCATGGAATCATAGAATATCCTGATTTGGAAGGGACCTACAAAGATAACTGAATCCAACTCCTGATTCCATACAGAGCAACCTAAAAGTTGCTAAATCGCTTTTTGTGGGTCTGGAATCCAGTAATTGTTTTCAGGAATTGAGATAAGTGACTTGATAATTATAGCAGTTGTTATTCATTTTGCAGCTGTTTTCAAAGGCCTTGTCCACACCAAGTTTCCATGGTCCTGGATTCTTTAATAATCAATAGAATGCATATTTCTTTTTTGTTACAGTCCTCTTGGTATAGATTTAGTTTTACTCTCATCCTACCATCTTCAGGGGGTTTCTTAAACAAATACACAGTTTGCTAACAATGCCTTTCAAGCAATTATTTTTATTTAGTGACCACAAACATTTTCAAGACTACAGAGGTGACACTAAGATAATGAAGAGGATCTTTGGACACTGCCTTTACAACTTTGACTTGGGAATCATCCTATTGTAGAAGACACTCAGTTGTTTGTCTTCACAGAGCTTATACTTTGCAGGAATATTCTTTTATGGAGAGCAACGTCCTACGTAGAATAAGGAATGTCATATTAATCATTCTGTCTCTTTCCTTTGCCTCTTTTATGGAGAGCAACGTCCTACGTAGAATAAGGAATGTCATATTAATCATTCTGTCTCTTTCCTTTGCCTCCCTTCCTTATCAACTATGAACACATCAAAGTGTGTGCTTAAAAGGAAGGTAAAAAACCTGCCATAACTGATAGGAAATTGTAGTCCAGGCTGAAGTGGCTGGTGGAAAGGACTTTTGCTAGATGGTACCTAGTCCTGTGTATCTTCCTTATGTCGTTAAGATTCATGGGAAAAACCTCTCTAGACCATTCTGACAGGAAGGTTCAGGAAATCTTTTCTCTGACAAGTAGCTTGCAGAGTCCTTTGTCAGCCTCATCTGTTTAATCTACACTAATCTTTGTGGAAGACTCCTGACCAGTTACATTGAGAAAATGTGAGCCTATGTTTCCATATAAGACTAGTAATTTAATTTCTACACTTTTAAACTAACACTTAATTTTCAAATTTTATCATGTTGATAGATTTTATTTTTTTTTCTTTGGGGGGGGGATTGAGTCATGTAATTAAAACAAAATAACTTAATAAATCGAACATAGAAATGGGACTTTATTGTCAGGTTCAGGTCAAATAAATTATTTTGCAGTAACATTTGTGGTTTGCCAGAATTTGCAAAAAGTTTTCCACATTGGCTCCACACAAATTCTTTCTTCATGCAGTTTACAAACTTAGCCAAACAGAAAACTTTGTTATTTTTCCATTAATGTAAGTCTGCCTTGCCTTAAGTGTCTAATAATAAGTACCTGAAGAGAGATTCTACTGTAGCATAAATAAAATCCACTAGTGTGCATTAATAAATATAAGCAGACAATAGAATTAGTGAATTTTCCATTATTTTCAGTGATGTAGATTAAGGTCTTCATAGAACTGCAAGACACACAAAGGTATTGAAGTGTTTTCACAATTCAGCTATGCCTAACTACTGAGGATCTGTAAGACTCTGGAACACATTCATAAATTTAAGTTGCTTAAGGGCTTTAGATTCACTGAAAATAATATACAACCTTTGAGAGCCACTTGGTAGTGCTTGGTTTGCTTAAAAAGGCTCAGGGACTTTCTAAGGTACTGTCAGAGAAGACTAAGCTCAGATTCCTGATTGCAGATTTTAACAAATCTTTTTTTAGTTTTATCTCTGTCGTGGTTTAAACCCAGTCAGGTAATTTGTTCACTCACTCCCCCCCTTTCTTGCCCTCCCCCTGCTCCCGGAGGGACGGAGAGGAGAATCGAAAAGAATGCAACTCCCACGGGTTGAGATAAGAACAGTTTAGTAACTAAGGTATAACACAAATCACTACTGCTACCACCAATGATAATAATGATAAAGGAAATAACAAGGGAGAGAATACAACACCTCAGCACCAGCTGACCGATAACTCGCCCCCCAAGCCCGACCAAGCTCCGACCGATACCTCCTCCAACCCTGCAGTCCCCCAGCCCTTCCGGCTCACTCCCAGTTACATCCTGGGCATGACGTGCTGTGGTATGGAATACCTCTTTGGTCAGTTTGGGTCAGGTGTCCTGTCTCTGCTTCCTCCCGGCTTCCCCTCCTCCCTGGCAGAGCATGAGGCTCACAAAGTCCTTGGCCAAACCAAAACATCACTATCAGTTCTGCTCCCAGGCCGAAAGTCAAAACACTGCACTGCACCAGCTACCAAGAAGGGGAAAAATGACTGCTACTGCTGAACCCATGACAATCTCAGGGCACAAGCAGAAAGAAAAAAAGAAAAAAAAAAGAAAAAAGTTGGTGGAGCTGAATTATCTGCTTAGTTAAGATGGTGGAACATCACAGACCTTTATTATTGTTTATACAATTCATATCAATAAATAAAATTTCTAAGGATTATCAAAGGACTGCATTGGTGTTGCAGCATCAAAATAAGTGGGTCTAGTATATTAAATTAAACCTAAATTAACTCAAATTTTATGAAAATTTTGACTACTTCAGTTCTAATTACTTTTCTGACTGACATCAGTTTTCTGATTTCCCTTGGTTCTGGTGTGAATGCCAGTCTGTAACATCTTTTCTCTGGTGTCACAGGTCTATAATCTTTGAACAGCTCAGTTTGAGCTCATACTATCATATCTGCTTATGCTTGTTTGCCTATATTGATCCTTTTGAACTTACTGTCATAGTAACTAGTCATTTCAGATGTGCTTTGATGTTTAGGTGCGAGTTGCAGACTAGTCAGTTGCTCGTATGAACTGATGTCATACTCTCTACCTCAAAACCATCATGAACATTCAGAGTAGAAGGTACAGATTTTTAGAAAATGAAGCTATGTTCTAAGAAGATGCAGCTTACGCAAATATCCTGTAAGCAAACTTGTGTCTGTCTCCTCCCCACCACCACATAAAAAATCAAACAAAATAAAACCCTTTAAATGATAACTGACTTGAATAGTTTTGACAGAGTGGTAAGAAACTTGAAAACAACTGGATGCTTCTAAATATTGAGAAAATAGGCAACTGAGTAAAGGAAAAACAGACTGTAGGTTTCTTCCTACAGAGAGAAGGGGTGAGATATCCATTTGTTATGTATGACTGATTGTAAGGGTGTAAGAGAGGCTCTGATTTTGTCCACACAGAGGAAGAGATCTCAAGTCAGATCACTGCCTACTATGAGACACAAATCAGTATGAAACTAGACTTTATTAATTTTGTTTTACTCAAAATGACTTATTCTTACAGCTTTAGCTTCTCCAGCTGGACAAATCCAATTTCTTTTTCTTCTCTTTTGTAGGTTGTATGGTTTAATGCAGACTTTTAGCCTGAGACAAATTCAAGTCTGTACTATTTAGCTTAGCTACAGTGTCACAGTGATGAGCGTCTACTGCTTTTGGATCTAGTTTTTTATGGCACTACCCTGTGCCAAAGAATCGTGTGAGGTCATCTGGAAGTGCCTCAAATAATTCTATATGATGCTACATTGTGTGTTCATTCAGGGGTGTATCTGTATCAGCTGCCTCATATCAGTATGCTTTCCTTAGAAACCTTCCATTGGGATAGTTTCATGTTGAGGAAAGGCAATCTTTTAGCAAAGGCCTTCACTGAATTGGAATGGAGGGGTGAATTGAGAGGACAAAACAGATTGTCCACTGATTTAACCTTGAAACAGCTGCACTGGAAGCAGAGACAAACTTTTATTTTTCTCAGTAGCCTACTAGTAGGTACTTGGGAATTCAGTTAAAAGGTTGAAATAAATTCCTGTCATTCTGGAAGTTTGAATTAGCAAATTAAACATAGTTCATTAATGACATTTTCAGCACATCTTGTGCTAATTAAAACAAACTTATTTTTCCATTATTATTTGCATATTGTTGCTCTGCAGTTATACACTTGGAAGGATAATACTGCATTGAGATGCCATTTTTTCGGCATCACTCTGTGCTAATGAATGGAGTGAGACAATATATTCTTAAGCTGTACTGGAGCCTCTTGTTCTTCTGTTTCAAATTTTTCATAAGTAATCAACTATGAAATAACAACTGCTTCACAGCCGCTGTTAAAGATCTGCTTGTTTCTATAGTGACAAACAAAATTTCCTTTCTAAACTCATTCTCATGTTAAAAAATAAACTCCCTGTAGTCTTTCCAGACTGGGAAGAAAATATACTGAGGCATAATTTGTAGGGAAAACAAAATAGCAGTAGAAGGTCTAGGGGCATTGTGTCCAAGGAAGTGCTTCTAAGTCTCTAGATCAATGTGATTTTCTACTGTATACTAAGGACAAGATTAAAGTAAGTTGAAAATACCAGAAGTGACCGCATCTGTATAGGCAGTAGAACATGAATTACCCACACTGATCTGAAATACCTGAAGATTTAAGACACTACCAGATCACAAAGAGTTCAGAGATGAGAAAACTTTAGACAAATGTATTATCAACAGAACTTACTTGTGAGTGCAGCTTTGGAGTCTGCTGCTCTTGGTTTTCCAAGTCACAACATCAGTGAAACATAACTATTAACTTATGTTAACACTGTCTAGCCAGAATTTAAACATTTTCATAGCCACAGATAGACAGATGAAAGATGAAAAAATTCTTGAATAAAGACATGTGAGAGAAAAGTAAATAAATTTGTTCTAAGAAGAAGATTTACAAGGTTAGCAGTGAACAAGACAACAGCTGGATTTGTAAACTTAGTGATATTAGTGATATCCTAGAGTCCCCAGGATAGTAGCTTGACATCCTCTCAGTTGCATGAGTTTGTTCAGTTGCTGTGAAGGTGTCTTTGAGCCATCATTTTCCATGACTCCTAGTTAACTGAAAAATTTATTCAAAGTCCACTTTGAAAAGTCAATCATCACCCTTTGACGCTGGACTGATTTGTTCCATTTTGCTGCATAAGTAGGTTAGTATCTAAGCAGGAACATTTAGACAATGATAAATGCTTTTATCAAAACCTTTTCACCACAAATTCTTTATGCAGGGCAGAATGAAGAGGGTGGCCAAATTAAAAAGAACAAAAAAATAGACAAACATGTAAAGCATTCCTTAACCAGGCTAGTCATTGATATCCTTAATAGGTCATTGAAACTATTGGCATCCATAATTAATTAAAGCTGTGAAAAGCATGGGCAAAACTGATAATTAATATAATTATAAGGTTATTTTGCATTTCAACTGGCCATTAAGGAATTTTTGTGTTGTTACAGTTCATGGGCATTGATACATTGTGAAGTCTCAATGTTTTTCTGAAGTGTTACCCTGGCTCTGTGAAGGCCAGTAGCATCATCTTTCTCCTGCATGTGATTCTTCTAGGCTGCAAAAGTTATTCTGTGGCCTTCTGCAGTGAGTCACACTCACCAACTGAAACAAATGTGGTACAGCACATCACAGAATCAAGGGCTCAATAAAGAAAGGTATTTGTCTAAATAAATATCTCAGATTGCTAATTGGGTGGCTTCTAGATTGTCTAGAATTGTTAAATTATGCACAGCAGGTGGGAAAACATAACAAAACCTTTAAGAATCATAAATATGGTTTATGAACTTGTTATTAAAACAAACCATAAGATAGGTTTATCAAAATGGTGTAAATAAATTAAAACTGCTAGAGTGAGTTAGATGAGATTATAAACCTCCTTAGAGAAACAAAACAATACTTTCCTGAGAGGAGGGACCACAGTACATATTTTCATTGGGCAATAATACTGAGAGTTTCTGACCTTCTGAAACTCCATCATATTCCCTCAGGGTATTTTTTCACAATCATCACTTGCATCAGCAGTGGGTTTGTGTGGCTTCTCAGTGATTCAAAATGGCAAAGAGCTGACTGCAGGGAAATAAATGCCTTGGTTTTCACCTGAGTCAGAGAGTTGATCTGACTTGGTAACTGTACAACAGTGAGAGCTCGAGAAGGGAGGAGGAACATTATTTGTGGCAGCAGTCCAGTTTTATAACTACTTAAATCACACCCTTGGAGTATATTTTCTTTCCTCACTCCTATCTTCTTGAAATGGCTGTTGCCGCCCATAGGTCTTTGCCAGTTTTAACTTTTCACACCTTTGTAAGAATAAGACTCTCTCAGATTCCTGTTTCCCATCAGCTGTAAACAAATATTTCAACTGAAGTTTCTATAAAACATGTGTCTTCTAAAAGCACACTTGGATGTGTCAACATTGAGACAAAAATCTATAATGAGTTTCCCTTGCCAATTAAAGTTAATCATGGTTTTGCATGAGGGTCAGATAGAGTTCTAGGTGGTTCTATCAGCCTACAGTGAAAAGCAAAATTATTTTACACAAAAGAATTCCAAAAAAGTATTCACTGTAATTGCAGAGAAAATGTGTGAAAACCTTTTGAAAATAAATGCTGGAGCTCTTCATTCCTCTTCACCTCACCATTTTCTCCGTTGAGAACTGCACCTGTCTGACGTAATCTCCAACCAAAGCACCATCCTTTTCCCTTCCATAGCATGACTAATTATTTAAGTGGTGGAGTCAGGAAGATGCCTGTGATTAACACAGGCTGATATTACATAATGAAGGATATATTTCCACCTCTTTGATCAAAGCAGATATTATAATGAGGGATCAGACCTTTTTTTTTACTAAAAGGGAGAATACAGAAAGATGACATTGCTGACATTTAGATGTTCTAGGGAAAGTGTGATGTGGTAGGGAGTAGAGATGTTTATAATTGATTGTTCAGGGAAAAGGGTTCAAATGCCTATCACATATAAGGT
Source organism: Pezoporus wallicus (assembly GCF_028554395.1). Taxonomy (NCBI): domain Eukaryota; kingdom Metazoa; phylum Chordata; class Aves; order Psittaciformes; family Psittacidae; genus Pezoporus; species Pezoporus wallicus. The sequence continues at coordinate 1,178,402 of NW_026639746.1, forward strand.
GTCACATACATGCAATTGTCCTGGTTTCAGCTGTAACAATCACTTTTCTCCTCAGTAGCTGGTGCAGAGCTGGAAAAGCAGAACACAAAGAAGTGAGGGATGAAACTCATTGTTTTACTGACTCTGGTCTAAGCAGTTAGCTTATAAATTCTTTTATTCTGACTGAAAGTTTTCCAAAGCATGTGAAAAACCACAATGTTTTGCATTTATATTGTCAACTGGTATAAACCAAAAGGGCAAGCTTGAGAGGATCAAATTTCCACTGTCACGCTGTAGTATTTCCAAGCATGTTTTCAGGGTCTTTACAGCTAGTAAGTACAGCTGTAAAAATATCTATTATGCATTTTGGACATAAATTATTATAGTAGTTCAAAATTACAGGGTAAGAGTTGTTGGAAAATCTATCACTAGTACACTAACAGCTAGCCTTTCCAAAAGGTTTCTCACCTATCAATTCCTGTTTAAGTATCTAAATAGTAGCTAGATTTTCCTAAGTGCTCAGATTCTACTTAGGTATCCAAATGAAGTGCGAAAAATCTCAGAAGTACTGTCTTTGCCAGCTGTGGGACGCTGAGCACTTGAAATCGATGACCACTGTAACAAGGTCCTTGAATGGAAACTGAGGGTCTTTTAAAAAAACTATGAATAAAATGTGAGACTTGAAAATATTCTGATATAATTTTCAGGAACAATTACTCATCTGTAATGTTGTCTCCAGTTATATCTGCTTAATATATTGCTAAGAGTGTCTCTTAAACTATTAGTTTTTAGTCATAACAATAGTATTGATCTATAAATGCATCATCAATTTTCTAGTAAGAAAGACTCCACAGACATAGCTCCTCTACGAAATCTGTTGATTGTTTAATTTCTAATATCAAAAATTCCATTGCAAGTGTCCCTGTACAAACATTAAAAATAAAGTGGTAAAATTGAGTGTCTGTGACAAGAAATGTATAATGAAGATGAAATCCAAATTCACACATGAAGTGGTAGGAAGGAAACGAAAACATAGATGATATGTATGTTGCAACAGCAAATAACATATCAGTTCCATGCCAGTAGAAGATATGGAAATAAAGAAACTCCTATACCAATTTCTTGATTTCCATAAAAAGGAAGTGCAGGGCAGACAGAATACGCCAACAGGTAAATTTTGCGGTAGTGAGACTCGGTTACATACACAGGAATACCAGTCTGGAACCCAAAAGTTATTACTCTTTTCTCTGTAGCTATGTATAAAGGTATTGAAGTTCTTGATGGGAATATGACTTTTTGAACTTTCTCTTCTGGCAGGATCTGAAAAATTAATGTCCTGAGTAAACACAGGATACTTTGTTTTATCACTCTTCTTAATTTGGCAGATAGTTGCTCATGCTGTATTTTTCAATGAGTTATAAAATTAGTGACTTTACATTTATCTCCTGTTTCTAGGAGATATTATGGGGTCAGGTAACTTGTATGTCTCAAAAAAATGAAATAATTTGAAATAAAGAACTGAGCAGATTACCACAAGTAAAATCTCTAGCCTGTAATGGTTTAGTTTTTGCCATTTGGGTTGATAGTACTAGTTTGAACATTTTGAAATGATGCTTTTCTTTTTTTTTTTTTTTATAGAGTTTTCCTAAGTTAGCCAAGACTAAATCTAAATTGAAAAGTAATGATAACATTAGAACTTAGATCACATTGCATAATCCTACAGACAGCACACAGCAGAATTAAAAAATAATTCATGTTAACTTGTAGTTATGATATTCACTAATACATGGTTCTGCCCCCTACCCCCCCCACCCCTTCTGCTGCATGACTTTGAAGACAGAAACAGATGTGTGAGGTATCCTCACTTAGAGATAACTTCCATTTTATTCAGCACCCCACACGTATGTGTTTGTGGAAGGTAAGAGAGATGGCAATGATTCAGGAAAAAAGAGAACACTGGAAAACTGAAAACAGAATCTAAAACCTGAGGAAGTTAATAGCGCTGGAGTGCTTCAGTTACTGAAAAACTGAACTCCATTGCAGGCTCTCTTATTAGGCATGCACAGGCTGAATGAGTGCAAGTTCCTATTTCATGTCCTGAATCACTTCCACAGTTTGCGCTGACGGCTGAGGAAAGACAGAAAGATGTGCAACATGCTGAAAGAGCTATGCTTTATAGGTGAAAATGGAATGTTAGAGTTGTGTGAACACACATACTTTAGTCAAAACAAACCATTTTTAGGATACATATGGAGCCTACATATGCCACATAAGGAATGCCACGACTAAAATTTACTAGAACATTTCTTTAATAATACTTATATTGGAATTAGAAGTGGTAAAACAGGAGCAGACCAGTTTCTGGAATAACAGGAGAGCTGGCAACATAATCAGATTTTAGTAGTGCTAGAAAAAAAGGGTAGCAGATACCCTGAAAACTCTAGCCCACCAAAGACTGATTGGCAGAAAAAATTGCACTGAAGTCAGTCTAGGGAAAAAGTCAGTCAAAGGCCATGTCTGCATGGGACATTGTAGAAGGAAAGAATCTTATTTAATGTGGGCTCTGAGCCATCAGAACCATGGCAGTGTGTTATCAGTCCAAAAATTACATAGACATTTTAACGCAGCAACACAAGTACATATCTCTGGATCTTCTCAGGGTATATTATTTCAGGGTCAGCAATATACTGATGCTGCCACAGCCCTTGTCACATTGTCTGTTTTTCAGCTACTTGCAATCTACCATGCAGACACAGATAAACACTAATTGGACAAATTTTTTTCTGCTAGGGTAAGAGTCAGATTGGTGAGGGCAAAAGCACAGGAGAATCTGGACCTCAGTTTTTGTCCATCAGAGTAATAGTCTCACATCAAAACGTATGCAGGAATACTGTTAGGTGAAGAGATGCATACAGTCTAACTGATGTGATCAAGTATTTGAAATGCGGTCATCACCTCTGTAGGCAAAACTTCTGATTCTGAATAAAAGTAACTTCAAATATGAATAACAATTAAGCATACTACTATTTTTCACTGAAACCAGCAGAAATTACTTGGTTTTACTATTGCTCAAAATAATATAAACAATTATCTTGAATCTTAAGTCCTGGGCAGAAAAAACCTCTCCTTGGCTTAAGGGGGAATAAAATGAGGATGTTTTCTAAGAAACTGTGGTGTTGTTTTTTTTTTAATAGACTTACAGTGTCTCTTAAAGTGTCTACCTACAATATCTATGGTTTCGCTTTTTATAGCGTTATATGGTAGCTTTCCTGCAATGTTTTAATATTTCATGCATGGTGCTAGGAGTTTGTAGCATAATGAAAAAAATGCAAATAATTTATTTGAACAAATTCATTGGATTAATTATTCACAATGAATAATTGACTGTGTCTGCCAATAATCACTTTTTCCCATCTCTTCTGCCCTTGGTCATGTCAAATTAGATATCGAAGTGAATGTAACAGATGTTGAAGCTTCTGGAATTCTTCTGGATACTTCTGAAAGTGCATATTTTCTAAGCATTCATACAAGCTTAGAAATAAGAAAGTGTGACTGAAAAATACAGAATCTGTGGAAAGGTGGGGAGAAGAATATGATAAGAAGAAGGAAAGGACAGAATACATGGCTACACTTACTGCAATCCTCCCTTAAAGAAAATACTCACTATACATTTATTAAATCATTATGTAAACCTGAACTGTATACAAATCTTCATTAATGCAATTAATATGAATCATCTAGCTGAGTAATGGAAGAAAGCTATTAATCATTCAGTCCTAGTTTTCAGCCTCTAGTGACTACAAATGTAACTATCTTCAGCTGGAATCCTCAACTAAACACAGATGTTGAGAAGCCAAACATTGCTCATGAGGTTACTTACATCAAATGATCTGTCATTGCCTGATATATATTCCTTCATAAGAAAATCTGCTACCAGATGTGTCCTTAAGTATGGCAGGCTTTTCCTCCTGATGACTGTATAGATGTTTGTTCTGAGGCAGGCAGCTCCAAGTCTCCTTCCCCCCTTTCTTACTGCTTATGGTAAAAGAGTTCTGGGTTGAATATAACCCATGGTGTCACTTATTCCTCTAAATAATCTGTGATATATAATCTCAATCCCAGAGACAGAAAAAAATATGTATTCGCATACAGCAATTTACATAGTCCTTGAAACTCAGCTCTGAGGAGATGTAACACCTGTATCTCAAATGATGGCAAAAGAGAAGCACTTTAACTGCCAGCATGTTGCTTGAAACAAAGGTCAGTATACCTTTCAACATAATTTTGGCGCATCAGGCAGACTAGTTTATGGACTCATCTAGCTCCCTGGTCTAATTACATAGCTGTGTACCAAAGCTACAAAAAAAACTTTTATTTCTCTAAGATCAAGGAGTCAGTAAACACAGAAAGGTGCACTGTTGCCTGACACTCCCTTATCTACCACCAAAAGTAACCAGAGGTAAGACTATGTTCCACAAAACTGTCCTCAGAAAAAGCCACCTGAACAACAAAAGAAAATCCAGTTCTTTCCCTCTAGTATTCAAAGTGCCCTTTGTGGGCAAGTCAGGAGACAATGGCCTTCTCTATGTGAAGCAATGAACTGTAAAAACTGGGTTATCTTTTCTTTTACTTTTGGATGAAAAGATTGCATAGCTTTTAATGTTCCTTCCATCAGATGCCCAAGACATCCAGTTCAGTGCCAAAAGACATTGTGCTAACAAACGCACAAGTTTTTCAGCTATATATTTCAACTTTCAAGATGAATTGTCAACAGAAAATATGCAATTTCACCACAGTGAAAAGCTAGACTGGTTTTACCTGTTCTGTCAAAGAAGAAACCTTAACCAGTGATAGGAGGGAGAACAGTGTTGAAGGAAAGAGGGAGAGAGAAATGAAAGCACAAGTGGCTACTGCTTACTCTTCTACATCGCAGACATGCCATGCTTCTTTCTGCCCCTTTCTCAGATCAAAGCAGCATCTGGCCTTGTCCTAACATTTATAGGGAAGTTTTTCAGCCTATTCACAATGAGGGATACTAAGGCTGAGGAATTATTTTAATGATTGTGTTGATTTACTGTCATTTATTTCATTGCCAGTTTGACAAGGTCAAGAGTAGTTAAAGACCCTTTCCTGGGAAGAATGATCTAAGCTCTTTATCCCTCCAGAAAGAAAGAACTGAAATTCTCTCTCCTGTATCCTTAAACTATGCAGTTATTGTGTAAAAGGGGTTACCTTTCCTTCCCCTAAGCTTTGAATAAAAGTGGAGCCCCTCAAGCTGTTTGGACTCTGTCCCTAAAGGAACTTCTAAGTATGTTCCAAGTACAGGCTCCTCAACGTGAATAAGCATGGCAAACCTAGTTTGTGCATCTTAGATGTGAGCTATAAACAAAGCTGTTCAGATCTGATAACAGTGAATTAGTTATGGACAAATGTAGAAGGAGGTTAGTTGTTTAGGAAATATACTGTTGAAAGCTAGGATATTTATGGACTTTTGCTATCTAGCTGTTTTGAAAGACAATTTGAGGATAGCACTGACAATGCCTTAAATAAATTTAAATGCCTAAATAATGTGAACCTGTCCCTTAGTACCTTCAACGAAATTCCTTTACGTCCTTTTCAGTCTGACCCAGAAACAGATTTTTATATATGTTGGCATATGATTGTTAAAGGTTGTTTTTTTCAATTCGGTTGTGCAAGCATTATTTGATGAACAATGTATTTGCCAGTTTTTGCCCATATTTGTCAAATAAATTATTCAACAAATCATTTTTGCTTTATTTGATCAGCTATAACAGCCTTTCTGAATCTTCTGCAATCAAGATACCTTTTAAATAAATAAGTATGCTTGTCTCCAGAGACTTCAGGAGTTGAACAGCTGTTTTCCATCACCATAGTAAAAGCCTCGAGGGTGATTCTGGATGAATACCATTATTCTTCCTTGGCATAGGACTCTGTACAGGGAGAACCTGAAACCTTTTGTTGCTTAGGTACACAAGAATATTAGGAAAATATCAGTTCCAAACCTGCCTTTGTTGGAAAAGTGGCAAGATCCTGAACCCTGGTTTAATATGAAGCAGGTAGGTACCATCAAGTTATCTAATTTCTTAAAATGGATGAGGTGTGGGGTGGTAGGTAATGTCAAGCATTGGAAACTAATTCTGCAGGAGAGTCAGCTCCTCAAGACAGGTGATATCAGTCACTGAAGGAGGAAATAAACTAATTAATGTACCCATGATTTATTTTTTTTAACATGAAATATTAAACTTTGATAAAGAATCTTGAACAGCCTTTTTCAATGAAGTACCTTCAATCATAATCATATTCACTATCCTTTTACTGGATAAATGATAAAAATATGTATCTGTGATTCATAAACGTTGATGTTGAGAATTATTTAAGCTCAGTATGGCATCTACAGACTGCTGTTGTTGCTTACAAATGCTCACCTGCATAAAGAAGTAAATTTTCTACCACAGCAACCTCAGGGAAGCACCTGGCTATAAATATCATCATTATCTTAGAGTCCTGAAGGAGACACTTTTGAAATAATAAAGGCTAACAATTGTTTTACCTAACTTGCAATTAAAATAGCCATTTTCTTAATAGGAAATTTGGATGAACAGAGGAAAATCTGTTATAGGATTCATACTTGGTTCTTCATGGTTATCATCAGCCTCAGGGTTGTACTTTACAATGAAGGTAAACTTATACATAATTCATTTAAGGTTCATTAATTATTAATAAAATTTTCAAGTGTGTTACAGGTATATATATGATATGTGCCATGAATGATTATGAACACCTCAGTAAAAGGTATTATATTTGTTTCCTGTCAATGGTTACAAATGATTGTTACCTGTCAGTAAACTCTCTCAGTGATCTCTTTTAAATACTCATTTATTAAAACATGCTAAATATATATTAGATGTTCATCAATTATTCAGAAATTTATCTTTAAAATAAAGTTTATACTCACAGCTGGACAAATGTCATGTGAAAATGCACAATATTATTGTATATTACAGTTTCTTGAATAAGAAAATGGATTTATGTGGGATTAACCTATGATACTATAATTATCTTTTGAAGTATATGTGCTTTATTTTGCTGTACAATTTTTAGTGCAAAATAGAGCATTACTAAGTAGAAGAGCTAGGATTGGTTATTTTCTCCTTAAGTGCTTCTATAAGCACTGCTAGACTAATTGCAAAACTTATTCTAAGCATTGTGAAGCCAAAGAATAAATATGTAGCTGTTAACTGAAACAGTGTGAGTTGTAATCTGACTGAATCGTCTTGGATAAAGAAAAGACAGTTAGATTGATGAGTAAAGCATATGTTTTCTCACAGTGAATGATGAAAAGGAGACAGCCTTCTGAAGGAATTAGTTTCTAGATAGGTCTTTTTCTAAAAAAAAAATATAATTTGATAAAGGTTTGGGGCACACGTGCCTTCATGCACATAAATGCAGAGTGCCATGTGAGCTGTCAATTCTTCAACTCAAAAGTAAGAGTATGCTGTTGATGACATAGAGCTGGGAGCAGCTTAAAAACCAGGTGAACTTTATGACTAGAAAAGCAGTATTGAAATTACAGTCAACAATGACTATCAGTAATATTTTTTTATGATCATTTTTGGTTCCTATCAGCTGGAAATTATGAAAAAGAGAGTCTCAGTCATGACAGTAGATGATGGAAACGCTTGGTTAGATGAAAGGTATTGTAGACAGATGTGACTTTTGGATGCATGATGTCAGATATTTCCTTGTGAGATTAACATAGCTCTGCTACCAGAAGTTGAATGACTGCTCTTCACAGTCACAAAGAGAGAAAGAGCATAAAGAACAGCCCTGACTGACTTGAACTGCACAGTAACTGATCAATGCAGGTTTCATTGTGTTTTTTTTTTTTTTCTCCTTGGGAAAATTCAGTTATTAAGATTCCCTGTGGTGTTTATAATATCATGTGTAGATGTCTACAATGTCTACACATGCACCTGACGTCATCACCTTAGGCCACTTTTATAGTCAGTAGGGAAAAATAACCACTTTGAGCAGGCAATAGATTTGCTTTATTTTAGATCTACATTTAGAATGAATTGAACCCCACAGAGAGGAATAGAGAGACCTTGACAACCAGTTTAGTAACTTACCTAGAACATGTCTCTCCCAGTCCTAATACCCTTTTCACCTAACTGAAACTGGCACCATCTTGGCTCAGCTGCAACCCATATTAGTGTTGTAAACATACTGTTAATGCTTTTTTAGAGAATCCTTTCTTTTCTCCCTGACCAGGACTGCTATGGTTTTGGTGTAGAACAGCCACAGATGAGGCTCTTTCTTACGAAGGTTTTTCAGGCTTCTGAGAGTCTCGTAGACTGGTCTGCATATAGGAATCAATGGAGCATACAGTGAATCTCTAGCTACATTATAAATACATTTTTTAGAGTGTCTGTTTTACAACTTTCTTCTACCTGTTCATCTGGAATGAATATTAGCTTCAAATGGAGTAGGAATCCTTTAAAAAAATTAAACAGCCAAGGGCCCTTTGTCATATGGCCTATTCATGACCTTCTAATCTGACTAAATGTGCCACTAAAGTTGATAAGAATTTGAATTAGAACAGCAATATTATCTTTGGCTACCAGTAGAACTCTCCTAGTGGTTCCAACTTGATTATTGTGTGGCAGCTTCCTTTATAATATTTTCTTTTCCTTTTTTTTATTTTTTTTTTTTTTTTTTTTTTTTTTTTTTTTTTTTTTTTTTTTTTTTTTATTTTTATGATATCATTATTGCATAAATGTGCAAAAAATTAAGACTACACAGAGTAACAATCCCCAAATATTGATATTCATTCTGAAATTAACTGAAAAGGCAATCCAATGAAATATGACCTCTGTTAACAACCTATGTTAAAACAATTGTCCTGCAGAGGATTTTGTGTGTATTGAATTCAGTACTTTATCCTGTAGTGGAATTCAGTGTTAATCTGTGGTATGTAAAGCTTCAACTCTGATATGCATGTAGGATCTGTATGATGAAGAGGAAGGAGGGAAAGCACCTGTGGAAATTCTAGAGAAAGAAAAGTCAATATTTTGCTTTCAATTCAGGGTGCAAGTGACGCAGAATTTAACACAGACTTTAAAGCAATGGAAAAAAAAAATGTATGCGTGTAAACCTCACTGTGATTTTTAGATAAAGTAACCCTTAAACATTTCTCAAAGGTATAGATTAAATGCTCATTACGTAAATGTACTTCCTCATCAATCTGTTCTTTGTTCATTTAAATAGTGGCACACTGTTTTCATGCAAACCAATTGCTGATTACAAATAAATAATTCAAAACTAAGATATAGTTGTCCACAGTATATGAAGAAAGGAAACAAATTGGAAAGGAATGTCAATAAATTGACAATATTAAATTTCAATCAACTTACTCTGCATAATTAAAGCTTGCAATTTGTACAAGAGCCAGGGAAGGGAAATGTCAACAGTTTCAAAGTGTGCTAAAATCTGACTTGTAATAATCATATATAAAACCGTCAAAATGAACAAAAAATATGTTCCCTAGAATGACAGAAAATAAAATGCTAACTATCAGTATTATTGTTGGGTTTAATGACAAGCAATAGAGGCAATTAACTCATGTATATATGAAGCTTTTACATTGAAACATTGCAATGAAAAGAAGTATTTTATTGTCTGTTACATCAGATCCATTTTGTTTGGAATCATGCCTCAGGGTTTGAGATCAGCAAATTTTGAGAGAAAGTTTCACTTTAATAGGCACTTGTAGAAAATGGGACCAAAGGGAAAGTTTTTATTCAGTCTTAGCTCCAATAGTAGTGAAATTAGTCGGAGGGGGTGGGGAGGGTGGGGGGGTGGGGTGGGGGCAGAAGCATATCTATTCTTTTTATTTAGGTTGGAGGTGTTTTGCTTATTCAAACACTTTCCTTCATCTTTCTATCTATGATATTTAAAAGGTAGAAGTCTCTTTGGATTGTTGCTACAAAATGTTTTTCTTCATGTGAAACTATGTGTAACCTTTGAGAAAATGGTAACCGTGTTTTCAGTTTTACACTACTGGTTTTTCCATGGAAGATGCTGCTAAGAGGGAGTCACTTTGTCTTTTGCCTTCCTATCTCTCACAGAAGGAAGTATTTCCCAGAAAGCAGATACTGATGTTTCAGCAGAGATTTTTGAAAAACAAAAGGAAAGAACTTCATCATGTTTGTGATTTCTTTATTCAAAGACTATTTGTTTGATTAGATTCACAGGATAAACTGGGAATTATTTTTCTGAGGTTACAGATTCAATTAAAAGCTAAAATACACTTTTCTAGCAGTGTTGTTTGCCATGTTTCCACAATACAGAAAATAAAACTTTAAAAAAAAAACAAACAAGAAAAAAAACAAGAAAAAAGAAATCAGAAAACACCCCACAAATAAAAACTACCACCAATGAATGCATAGTAGAAGTAATAATGGAACAAACCAATCTTTGGTTACCAAATCCCGAAGGTACACTGATATTTAGATGTTTACAATAAGAATATACATTTGAACATGTGGTTTGTTTGTTTGTTTGTTTGTTTTTAATGTTATTACTGTCATTATTAATACAATTGGATGAGGAAGCAGAGGTTTAGCTGGGTAGCACTAAACAGTCTGTATTTCACCTAAGCATTTATTAAGCTACTGCTAATTAGACTGGAGATTTTCAACTGTAACTGCACATGTTTCACTTTATTATACAACTAGGGATGCAATATGAATATTTTATGTTTTCATTAGCTTTTCTGTATAGAGAAAGGATTGCATCTTCTACATACATCAAAATCAGCCATTCAGATTCCCAATGGTCCAGGGAAAAAAATCAAGTTTACATCTGTATTAATGTAGGTTGGCAATAGATAGGTTGAAGAAAATGCTGGGAACCAAGCAAGTTTTCTTCTTTGCCAATGTTTCCACATGTGGAATATAAATAAAGAGGGGGAGAAATCAGGAGGAAAGTGAAGAAAAACAGCACTGCAGATCTAAATTAGGGAGAAAGAAAATGATGAATGTTCAGTTTGCATTCTTCTTTTTGCCAGCCCCAAGATTTATTTCTTTGGGTTCTTTGCAGACATCAGTGTCATAAGTAAAGCAGGTCTGAAGACATTACAGTTCAAGAGGGTAGATTACTATGGCCCTTGCCTTTGCTGATGTCCTGAGTCGAATTCCCTGGTAACTCTGGGGGAAGTAGCAGGATCCTATTAAACAAGCAAACATCAGTTTATATTTACATGGGAGATAGCTCTTTGCCACCGCAACAAACTCCAGCAGGTATGGAAGAAAAACTGTTTAGAGAAAATTATGAAACAATGTAAAAAGTAACTCTGTTCACCTTTTAGGTTTAGTTTCCGAAACAAAATAAATGAAATGTTGCCAAATATTGGTAAATGTCTGGGCTTTAAAATGTACCTGTGGTCTAAAACTACTGCAGGGATGGAATTAACATACCCAAGATTCAGTGAAATGTACTATAGGCATCACCTTATAGGCATATTTTCATGAAAGAGCTGAACTATTTGAACAGGTAGCAGGCAGTCTCCTTGCTTGCTCTCCCTCCTTTCTCCTGCTTTCATCTTCCACTGCTCTTCCTTTCTACTGCTTCTGATTTCTGACACACATTCCTTTCTTCATGCCAGCTCAATCTCTCATGTGGTTGCACATGAGGCAGTTCATGTCCCTTCCCTGACTGTTACTCAACTATAGCTGAACTAGTTTATAGTGTGATGAAGTGATCTTAGTGTAAGTAGCAGTGTTTTGAGATTTATCTCTAAATATTGAGATACTACTGGAAAAAAAAGTATGGCTTAGTAGTTATGTAAGTAAATTCTAAGAAATTATGTTATTAATTAATTAGAACAAGGGAAAATGTGGGGTTGTTGAAAAGTCTTCAAAGATGAATACGTTTCTATTATACCAGGAGTAATCGATCTCTCATACTTACTTTCTGTTGGAACAGGCATAATTTTTTTTCATGTATTGGCTTATCTAAAATCTCAGCTTCAATTTCTCAGTGGGAAGAGTGTGAAGCAGTTAAAATCAGTCTTTTTTTTTTTTTTTTTTTCTTTTTTTGGTCAGATAAGATGTCCCCATTCTGTCATATTAAATCACTTCATTAATACATTGTCATCAGAAAAGGTGCTTTTACATGTGTAGAGTTGTTCTGAGCTGCTCACCTCTTCTGACAGAGGAAAAGCACTGGTGGGGTAAAATGTAATACCCCACCATGTATGTGTAACGTTCTACACAAAGATGAAGCAGTAAAATAGAGGCATCCTGTTTTGGTTGTGAAACTGTACTGTGAGCTCTAGTTGCAGTATGAGTACCTGGTGTTGGACTAGCATGGTCAGAAATTCAGCATAACTTGAGTTGCACTACCCAGTCTTCACAAGTGAGCTCTCCCTCATGATTGCAAAAATCAATGGGGGAGTCATCAGCCAGGCAGGAGCTGTCTTACAGCTCTTTGATGTTCCTGTGTCATTGTGCTGGGTGTCCATTCCCAGGCACTGGCAGTGAGGACTGCAGGTTTGTTTCTCTCTGGCAAAGGGCAAAGCACAGGATAGCAGTGCAGAGGGAGGAAAAACTGTGTTAGAAACAAACCTAAACAAAGCAGATTAATGCAAAATAATTTTGAGTCAGTGTGCAACTGAGAATAAAGTGAGAAAAACAGCTGCATGTTAAAAAGCTATGATTTGTTTCAATTACATTGCTTTAATTTTCTTAACCTGATCTTTCTATGGCTATTATTTTCTTCTTTTTTTTTTTTTTAATATTATTGCTCATGGATGCAGATTTTCAGACTATAAGAAATGGCTCCATAATTAACAGAAATGTACTTGAAATAAATAAAGCAACTTTTAAGGGAAAGTTATGGGCAACAACGTTTATTACGTTCTACCAGCAGAAACACTAAATTTGAGTTCCTAGATTTGGCAAACAATGAATGTCTTTGGACTGCTTCTGAAAGCACACAGCAGAGACAACTTGTCCTGTGCCTGTCCTGACGCTCCTTCTGTTATGTACTAGCATAACCAGCATTGCAGTGGTAGACTATGTTCCGCAAATTCTCAGTCTAGAGACCAGGCTCTAATGTACATAATTTAGTTGAGAATATTACAATATCTTTGTCATTTTGTCTCTGGTGGTATTGCCTCAGGATTATCTGCCCCAACTGGCTTGAAAAGGAAGAAGTTTGGGCCAGGTTGGACAGGGCCTTTAGCAATCTGGTCTAGTGGGAGATGTCCCTGACCATGGCAGGGATTTTGGAACTAGATGACCTTAAGGTCCTTTCCAACCCCAACAGTTCTATGATTTATGATTCAATAGAGTTAAAACTCTTCTAGCATCTTCAGATGGCCAAATCTTTTCCAGTGTCATTGAGTGCTTCCTTTTTTTCTCTTGACTTGAAGACAACCACATCCTCATTGGAGCTGTACCTACCTGTGGAACTAAGGTTAAATCACCCTGTATTTTCACAAACAAAACATTTTAGATAGGTTCTATATTTTCGTAAGACTAAAAGTTCAAAATAATTAGACCACAGCAGGTTTTCCAAGTATCTTTAGCTAAATATACCATATTCATTCAAATTTACCTTACTATTAAGCCTATATTTATGCGTTAAACCAGTCTATTAATGGACTTAATACATTGTGCATACAGTAGTTGACAAATGTGAGCTGAAAATAATTTCTAAATACCAAAATGTTAAAAGTGTTCAAACAACTTGTCAAAAAATAAAAACCAGTAACAGCAGCAATATACTGAACTTCTAAATCTGTGCAAATAGAATATGCCAATTGAAAACTGGATGAAATGAGCCTAACAAAAGGTAAAATCACCTTAGAGACTTTAAAATGGACAAATGGGTAGCCATTTTCTCCCATCATACATTCTGTCAAATAGTGTGCAAGAAAGATTTACAACATCACACAAATTAATATGCATGTCTATTCTGGAAACTGCTGAAATTCTGTGGGGCTAATAAAGCCTTGAGAAACAAAGGAAAACCCAAAGAGAATGATAATTTATCACACAACTTTAATGGTCTAGCAAGAGGGACTGCATGTCTAAAGTTCCCCACTGCTCTTTATCACCTAGCTATAAATGCAAAAAAAATGGCCATAATTTGTGTCACACTATCCGTATCCAGCTGATGATCAGTTATTCAGTATCCCATTCTAGTGTAGATATGTGTTTTCCTTCTTTTGATGTTTAATGATTTCAGTGCAAATCTCATCTATCAATGCTCACTTCATATTATGTAAGAATCACTGAGTGACAGAAAAAGGTTGGGAACTTTTTGTTATTAAAGTTTGTCTTAAGGATAAGGGAAATCTTGAATTTTCTAGTTTAGGACTCTGGAAACTTATTTACAGGCTTTTTGTCACAGAAGCAATCTGGGATCTCACATAATCAGGCCAGCTATTTTCTGCTGCAGGTCTATTCTCAGCTAAATTCTGACTATTGTATAAGGGTTTTAGTTCAGTATTCTGATTATGGTGGTGTCATTAAACTGTAAATCAATGTTCATTGCTGCTTAGCTGCCTAGTGTTTTATTATGACAGTTTAATACAAACTTTGGATGTAAAAAACCCTATCCTTCACTTGAGACTGTTGATTTTAAAGTGACAGTTTTCAGGAGTAAATTAAGATTGATTTCTAAATTGCTTGTCATATGTTTTATGGGTCCAGCCCTGAGGTCCTGTCATAGTTAAATCTCCTATTGACTTAATTTAAATGGAAGTCTGCAGTGCCACAGTTGAAGATACAATTCTCGTTATCACTTCATCCCCAAATACAAAGTAAGTCAAAGTTCACCACTGAATATATTTCTTTTTCTAGAAGATACTTTGCTAATTACTGATCCCAGAGGAAAACTTACTAGACAAGACAAGTAGATATGCCTGGCATGATTGAAGCACTGCTGGGGACTCGGGAGCTAACTCTGAACTGTAGAAATTTGAACTTACTTGCAAAACAGAGTCCTGCTTGAACCTGTGTTGACATACTGTGATGGGATGGTGGAGCTGCTAACACAGCCATGCTCTTGTCACCACGCATCATACTGGTATCATATTTGCCAGAGATATTTACTGCTGGCTATGCTGTTTCTTGGAAGATTTCAGCCAGGCCAGAACAGCAAGGATATGGACCTGACATACGAGTCTAGAGACAACCCTGTCTTGGGGGTAGAACAGCTCTGCACTGGGCCCTCTCCACAGCTTATCCACTGGGACAGAAATCCAGGCTTGGCTGCAGTCAGTAGGAGCTCTGCTGGGAGGGGCAACTGCTGTTGATAGTGCCAGGGAGACACACTGAAGTGCTTCAGTTGAACTTAGTGCCCATTAAGTAAAAGACCCTGTACTGATGATTAATGACTGTCTGGGAATGTCCTGGGAACATGTGCTCTGGTCTGTTTTCTGACCACCAATGAAAGCAATTTATATTTTAATATGTCTGCTTAGTGGAATTTCAAAACATAAAAACAGTATTAGAAATTGCCTAGTTGATCCATTTTTGATACAGATGGGAAGGAAAGGCTCCACTTAGCCATAGCCAGCACTTGGATAAACTAAAACCATCCTCCTGTAGATTCTGATGGGCTGATGTGACAAGTAGACATCTGTCAGACTAGTTTTCACTATAGAAGTCTTTGCCAGTCTCATGAAAATTCTACTTGGGAAAAGTACTCCATATAGTTAATATCACATATTTTCTGATTATTATGCTTGATGTTGACTACAACTAAACAGAATGAAATGATTAACAAGAGTGTTGTTGCATTGGAGTCTCTCAACAGATAGTCACTCCAGTAGGAGAGGACAGCAAGACCTTTAAGCAGCTGCAAGGAAGGAACAGCTGACAACCTTTGTCGGGTGTAAATGTGAAATGTACGTTCAGTGTACTTGTTTTTTCTTTTGTTCTAACATCTGTGACTTAGTCTATATGCCACCAGCAATTACTTGCAGAATTCTGGTAAAGAAAATAAAATATGATTACAAGTAGGAAAGCAAATATGATGAGTTATCATGGCCATTATAGAATGAGAATACTGATCTGGCACTCTTCAAATTGCTTAACTGCACTGCAAATGCAATCAATCAGCTTTATTTGTGTAATATATTAACTCCTTTTAAATATTTTTTTTTAACCTTCTAACAAAATATGTCCTTTATTATATCAATTCTCATTGTATATGCCTCTCTTTTGGTCTCTCTGGTTCTCACTCTCTCTCAAAGCCTTGTTTCTAGGAGAGCTCTCATATCAGAAATGCTGCCCCAAGCTGTTAGCACTTCATGGTTCATCTGGCAGGAAATGGAACTTCAATTGGAAAGGAGAATATAGGTTTTCATGAATGCCTCTCACAACTGAGTATCAAAATTCTTTATTCTGTACTAATTTTCAGGGTAATTAAACTGGGTCAAAAAGTGAAGAGTATTTGGGTGGTTATTTTCAAAATGCATTAGCCTCCGAACTGTTGCAAAGATGTCTTAGAGTAGTGACTCTAGCTTTAGTAGCATGTGCAGTAACATTCTCTCCTCCTGTAATTACCCTCTTTCTTAATTGCCTCTCTGCTGCTCCAAGTGTCAGATTTCCAATGGAAGTTGTTCCTTTTAAAGGAGCAATGAGAATAATAAGAGGGATTTTCTATGATGATGATATGCGATGCACTAAGGAAAGGTAAAAAAAGACTGAGTTCCAAATGAGTGAACAACTGCTCTGAGGAAACCATGATTGTAGTTGCCTGAAGTGTGGGTCTTTCACTACCAAGATCAGTAAAACTGATCTCTGCAAAAATCGTTTTCTGCAACACTTTGTTTCTTTCACAGCTTTACTTCTGTAACCCAGAGATTGGCTTATAGTGGTGGGGTTTTCTTTCTAAGTACATAAAGAATAAACAGAAGATATTAAACTTTTTAATCATATGGGAGGTTAAGTTTCCCTTCAGACTGCTGGTGTCAGTCACCTCTATGAACTTATAGTCCAGAGTTGTAGGAAAAGAGCTACTTGATACTATGAAATGAGTTAATCATTCTTTATTAGAATTTAATTTTGTCGTTCAATATACACTAAAAAAAAAAAAATGCCCATTGTAATCTTTTCCTTACCAAGATTAAAACTATAAAAATATAGTTCAGCCATAAGAATTCATGATGTAGCTCTTCCTTTGTGCTCATGCAGGTGTGGTCCTTTTGATGTCATTTTTGGTGTAACAGATAAAAAGACAAATCTATGTGACATTTGGCATCACTAGAGGTCTCTGGCATAAGTATTCCATGTATGAGGGCCTGATCATGTCACCATTATTCAAAAAGAAAATTACTGTATTCAACAAGTGATCACAATGACATGGAAAAAAAAAAGAAAATAACAGAAGTGAACCTCGGAAGTCCCAGTTAGGATGTGCTGACTTGCACTGGGTAAGTTAATTAAAGATTTATTAATTCCTTTACACCCAGGTATAGTAAAAATATTAATTACTTTAAATTTGTTACATATTGTAGAGAAATGTACATCAGCTAGGATGATCTTGGGTTTTGACAACCTGAAGATGCAGTTATCATATGAGCCCAGTGGCAGTCTGTTTTCTACAGGTTTCAAATGGTATCAAATTAACATTGGTTAGAAAAAGAGTTTAATATATAAAAGGATGAGATAAAACTGTCACAGAAAATACAGGAAGAATTGCTCTGATATGGTTGAAAATTGGTCAGCAAGGAGGGAAGGAGAAGGGATTTTACTGAGCATCCCAAGCCTCAAACAGAACTGTGTGAGAGAAACTTCAGTGAAGGACAAATGCAGGAGCAGTTTAACGTCCACATTTTCCCAGGGGACATACAGACTGACAGAAAGTATTCATACTGCAGTTGAGGTTTTCAGAGAATTGATGCTAGATCTAGCACTGAATCTCAAAACACCAGCAAGTCCAAACACTTGAACTAAGGCAGCGTTTAATCTGCAATTATATCTAGACCAATCCAACAGTCTTTTTTTCCCCCGACCTCTTAAAGTCACAGATAAGTTAGAGTCTAGAGTTGTAGTCTCTAGAAAGCCCTAAATATTTATTTCTTTTTCTTTACCGTAACACTTAAATTCCACCCCATGTAACACCTTTAGGCCATGTCCAGTGGTCACAGTACAGTGATTATGCCTTCTGAAAGGATCTCCATCCAACACTAGGCTGTAGTTTCTCTGTATATGCAGAACAGGCAGCTCTGTTGCAGCCAATGGGTATAGTGAGTGCATATACATCAGCTGCTTAGTGCACAAGAGGGATTCCTCTTTTTGGTGCATATTTGCTTTATGTTTATACCTCAAGTCCTGAGACACACCCCAAGCACACCACTGCCTTGTGTTAGTGCTTTCCTCCATTTTGGATCCAAGATTTCCAACACAGGGTAGGATAACACTTAGAGTGAGTACTACTTTTGCTATGGATGCAAGGTCCTTTTGCGGTTTGTGTTCTTTGAATGGAAGATGAGGACCTAGTACTGCCAACTGGTGGGAACTTCAATGCTAGCAAAGATATGAAGTGGATATATGGTCCTAGAACCTCCACAGATTTCAGTGAACCAAACCCTTCTTCTTCCCTGTTTGTTCTACGTCACTCAGTAATGTAGGTAAACCTTGTGAGTCATCTGCTGTTTATGTTTCCATGAGAAATAAAAACTTCATTTTAGATTCTTCTCCTAGTTTTTATTTATTTGCATTACATTGCAGTACCACTTATAAGGCATTAAACAGACAGCTGTAAAGGCAAATACTACTTGCATCACAGTGCCTTCTCCTTCTAATTCCAAAGAAGGAACTATTAGAGTAGGTTGTTATTTCCAGTGTTTACTGCAAGGAGCCCTCTTGCATAGGGCAGGAAAATAAAGACAAGTATGGCACATAGCCATGCCTTTCTTGATGTGGAATCGGACCATAGTCTGGCTGACAGCTGTGTTCACAGGAACATAGAGACATTCCTGGTTTAGTAGCTTAAATTCAGTATCTACCTACAAGTGCTTCATTTTGCTTTCTCTTCATGTTTGCTCTATTTCAGGTAGGAAAAAACACAGAGAACATCAGCTAATGTTCTCTGGCTACAATCTGCGTGCTCTAGAGACTGTCACACTACTAGTGCAGCTGCAGTAGCCCAATGCTGGCAAGATATCAGTAGTTTGCTTGCTTTGCTAAATCTCTATTAATACATGATTTTTTTAATTCAGACTACAGATTTCCCAAGCCTGCCAAATGTTTATAGCATTTAATTTTTATCTCTAGCTTTAAGTAGATATATAAACTGAAAAATCAAAACTATGAGTCTGTTTCTCCCCCCTCATGTTTTTTCACTTAATGGCTCTAGCAGTAGAAGATAAAGTAGACTTCATGAGAATTTATTGCATACTTCATCCAAACAAAAAACACATGTAGTTTTTTTTCAATTCATTCTTAGACTTGCCTTAGATTTGATAGGAATCTGAAACATGGGCAAGTACAGAAGTAGAACTTTTGTACTTAGAGTAGATGTGTATTTCATTCTGGAAATGATAATAATACCATCATAAAAGAGGTACATTAATTTCTAGGCAATTATAATTATTTTAAAATAGGCAGGCTAGATAAAAGGAGATACTCTCAGAAAGACCTAACAGAATATACAAAATGAAATTTAATTCTATTTGGACATGTTACATAACAATAATCTACTACAGGATCTGACGATCTATACAAACTGACATTTTGGCTAAGAGGATAAAAGAGGATCTAGCACTTCTCCACATGTGTGTCTCTATAGTTTCACTGCCTAGAAAAACTGAAGGTGGATCTTTTCATGTCCTCAGAAACCTATTCCAGGCTGCAAGGCCTGAAAATCATTTGTCAGTAGAAAATTTAATAAAAGAAGTGGGAGAGAAGGGATGACCAGGAAACAGGAAGCAAGAAACAGGAACAATATAAAACCATATTAGCAGAAGGAAGTTGAAGAGAAACCTGAAGAAATAGGTCCAGATCAAATATAAGGAGAATAAGGTAAAAGCTTCAAGGACAGAATGGTGAAATAGGCCTAATTTGCTAGCTCACCACAGGTACATATGCTCCATGTGTATTTAGATATATATATATATATTTTTAATGTGAAGTGACAAGCTGTTACTACAATGTTACTTAGGCAAGGACAAAGTTTAGCTCCTGCTTTGAAACCAAAAGGAATAGTATTTCTCTGGTAAAGGGTTCAGACCAAGTGGATCCAGATCAGACACATCTAGTGCTAGAATGGTAACTTCTCAAGAGTAACACTGAACATGAAATTACAGAATCTGGATTCTCTTAGAAGATGGATAGAGGAGGTGGTGGGACAACACACTGGCAGTCCCATTTCTTTAAACTAGCTATGTAATGAGAATCTTTGCCTAAGATAACAGGTGGTTACATGTTCCTATTTCTCTAGATTTTGTTTCTCTATTTATCCTTGTAATTTCCTTTTTTCTGCAGACTTGACTTGTACAGCCAAGATCCCCCTTGTTACTCAGCTGTGTCTAAAGATAAAGCCAAAACCTCTGTCTTACTGTGTATAAACACAGTATAAAGTAAATTCTCTCCATTCTCTGTTGAACCCTTGAGATGCTGCAATGCAAAATGTAAGTTTAAGTAATACAATATCACAGTTAGAAGCATTTCACTCATTACACAACCTATATTACAAATCCATTCTTTTAGTTATGTTTGGTTAGGTTAAATCTGTTACGAGGGATGGCACAGAACAGGAGGTTTGGAAGAGCATGTTCCTCTCAGGTTCATTCTTTCTTCCTATTTTTGCTGCTAGAATGGCTTTGGTTAGATATGGGTTTCTATACTACAGTGTGATGCTTTATCAAAAGATTGATAAGAGAAGAAAATTCAAAATTCACTCTGCAGAATATGTGGGGTCCTAAATATAGCTGTTACTTTTGTTTACTGTCCTGGGTTCAGCAGTAGCAGTCATTTTTCTCCTTCTTGGTAGCCGGTGCAGTGCAGTGTTTTGATTTTCGGCTTGGGAACAGAGCTGATAGCAATGTTTTGGTTTGGCCAAGGACCTCATGCTCTGCCAGGGAGGAGGGGAAGCCGGGAGGAAGCAGAGACAGGACACCTGACCCAAACTGACCAAAGAGGTATTCCATACCACAGCACATCATGCCCAGGATGTAACTGGGAGTTAGCCGGAAGGGCTGGGGGACTGCAGGGTTGGAGGAGGTATCGGTTGGTGCTTGGTCGGGCTTGGGGGGCGAGTTATCAGTCAGCTGGTGGTGAGATGTTGTATTCTCTTCCCTTGTTATTTCCTTTATCATTATTATCATTGGTGGTAGCAGTAGTGATCTCTGTTATACCTTAGTTACTGAACTGTTCTTATCTCAACCCGTGGGAGTTGCATTCTTTTCGATTCTCCTCTCCATCCCTCCGGGAGTAGGGGGAGGGAAAGAAGGGGGGAGTGAGTGAACGAGTTACCTGACTGGGTTTAAACCACTACATTTATCTTTACCGCTCTTGGGCTAAATGCAGGAATAGAAACAGGGTGTTTCTAAAATCACAATGTATCTGTGTGCTACAGAACTGAAGCACATTCTGAGACATTTCAACCTTAAAAGATGATTTTAAGAGGTTTTTTTTTTTCACCATAGTGTTCTAACTGACTTTATCTGCTTACTTCCAGAAATCCCACTGTGGCACAGATCATCCACTGTGTCTGCTGTCTGGGAATCTGTATGCCTTAGAAGTCTTAGGCACATGAGAGATACCTGAGCTACTTTAAAGTAACTGCCATGTCTTTATGACACAGTACAGCTTCCTGCAGAGGGTCCCAGGAGCAATATAGACAAGTTAGTGCAGTGGTGTGCTGCATGAATTTTCTTTCAGTGGCTAAGTAGATGGGAAGATTATTCTAGTCTGAGTGCTTCTTTGACATAGAATCATAGAATCGTTAAGGTTGGAAAGGACCTTAAGATCATCCAGTTCCAACCTCCCTGTCATGGGCAGGGACCCCACACACTAGACCATGTAACCCAAGACTCCATCCAACCTGGCCTTGAACATCACCAGGGTTATTTCCATTGTTGGTTTAAACTCATTCCAAGTGTGGTGCTTCACAAATCCTGCCTGAAATCCAAATATAGTCAGTGCCTTCTGTTGGCACATTGATGAGTTCCTTCATCCAAGAGCCCTGAAGCCTTGGCATTTGGTGCTAACCAGTTAGGTGTTCCATGCATGATCACTGCCAGCGCAGCGATCTAGTCTACTAACACCTTAACTGACAGTAGTTTTCAGGGCCCCAAATGGCTCTTAGTTATATAGTAGCCAAGAACACTAAGGTACTGGGAATAATAAGGTATATGCCCTTTATCACTAATAATTTTCTCATGCCAGCAACAGGAGTGAGGCTGTTAACAAGATATGCCAAAGGAGCTTCATGCCAGAGCAGGGTCAGCATCCTTTGCTCGGCTGTTTCCATGAAAATATGAGCTGTGGTTTCACAGGCCTTTTTCATTGCTGTTTGTTTGTAAAAGAGGATCTTCTCAAATGTTTGGTAGGAGACTTCATGATATTATAGAATAACAAGAGCTATAAAATGCATGGTCTGGATTATACACGGACTGTGATGGGAATGAGACAAAGAACTAAATAAAATAAGGAAGCAGGTAAAGTGTACTACTAAACTAATACTTTTATCTGTAAGACCACTCTGGCAATGTGATGCTGCCAGCTCTTCATAGGATGAAAAAGAAGAAAATCTTAAATCTTAAAAAAGGACAGGCTCCACAACATAAAGTTTAAGTAGTAGAACATGATCATTCAAATAAAATAGAAAAGCTATTTCAAAAGCTTCTCTTATTACAAAGGAAAGCAACAAATTACCCTAGAGTCTTAACAAACTCACCATGTATAAGTAGAGCAATTATCGTTTACTATCCATCTGCATTTGCAGTATAGGCACAAAGGATGTCATGCTATTGTATGTGACTTTGTTGATAAACAATGGTGAATGCTCTACACACACCCAGCCTTTCAAGCTGCCATTGAGCCTTTGACATTTGTATTCTGATTTGTTCAGTCTGGTGTTAACAAAAATGGTTGGGATGACAACATACTGTAAGCAAAGCATAGGCTTTGGATCACATGCAAATGTTTTGTTTGCAAATAAACACATAAGCCTTCCAGTGAATAAAGTCTTGCGTCACTGAGTTTCCCTCCAGGAAGCTGGCAAGACATTGACAGGGTATGGGAGCAAAGTCTCATTTGTAAACACTTGTATCTGTTGCTATTTACATTAGAGTAAAATAACCATAGTGGTTTAAGAATAGACCACTCCTAAGTAGTGCATAGTATGTTTGTACAAGAATAACAGTCTCTGTGTCCTGATGTAGGACTCTGGATTATATGTGAAAACTCACCTAAAACAACAGTGAAAAAGTTACATTTTCTGTATGTTTTGGGTTGTGCTATCTGCAACTCAGTGCTTCTTTTACATCAGATGTATAATAATCTGGGGTCAAATGCCATTTGGAAGTCCTCAGAGTATCTAGCAGTTTCTATACTGGAGGGATTCTTGTGTTGATAGCTTGCCAGAATTGAATTAGGATTTGGGATGATGTTGTCTACAGCCCTGGAAACTTCATTTGATTTTGTTCTCCACATTAGGAGTTATTTAACAGCAAGGTTTTTTTTGGAGGGGGAGTGGCAGCGGAGGACAGGCTCTAAATGCGTACATTCCTTTCACCAGGCTATTTCACAGGCCAATAAATTGAACTGCTCTTTTCATGACTTCTGACCAACTCCAACTCCAATGACATGAATAATAATGATTGATTGTTTATTAAGATCTCATATTGCTACCCCTTAACAATGTTTCAATATCGCAGGAGAGGAAAAATCGATCCATTTTTTCTTAGAGAAAATCAGTGGTGAGATAACTACAGGATGAGAGACAAAGTTTCTAAGGAACAAGAAGAAAAACCTGATTTGAAAAGGAATGTTTTCAGAACTCCACTTTTGGAACAGATTTCAATTCTAAGCTGGTGTCTGGTTTTGCAGAAAAATCCACATTTAATTAGGCTGCTGCTGATTACTGGATTGGAATCCAGCCACTCACCATTTGGCCACTGTCCATTTTTTTCTTTCATGTAGCACACAGTTACTGAATACTAGCAATGAATGTTTAACAGATAGATGTAGCATTTTGATCAGATTTATCATCACAGAGCCATTTGACAACAGGTTTGGAGACCTGATTTGGATTAGTATTCAAATGAACTAACCTGGAGTTATGGAACTCATATTGGAGGCTTCATGGAAACAACATTTCCTGATTCTTCCAGTATTTTCTGGCTTAGGTCTATTCTGGAAATACTACAAACATAGTACATTTTTTTCTTTTCTTTTTTTTTTTTTTTTTTTTCTCGCAGTCTTGTATTTCTTCCTCCCTTCCCAACTGAATATGGTAATGTTAACAGAACATGGTGAGCCAGAGGACTCTTCACCCTGACACTCATTGTAGTGAGGTAATAAGTCACCATGTTTGGAATTGGATTTTACCATGAAGAATCATAATTCAAAACAGTGTGACTGTACTGAAAACTTACTCAACAGGCTTTTTCCCACAGTATTTGTTCTAGACACTAACTTCCTCTTCCCTATAGCTGCTTTTGTATCCCTTGTATGCAGGGTGGATCTCACCTGTTCCAGCAAGTCAGCAACTTTCAACATCCCCCTAATAGGCTGCAGCTAGTTATCACAGGTTGAAATATGCAGCCAAACATTCCTGTGGCTTTTTACCTATCAGGCAAAGACTGGGCCTCACTGGAGGCCCAAATCAGGGCAGAATTCTGTGTGAATATTTTACTTTATCAAGATCTGACTCAGCAGTGTGTAGCGTTACACACATTCTGAATGATTACTTTTTCCAGGTGAATCTAGCAGATGTAGGTCTCTATTTTAGTACAAGCTCCACACCGGTGGGGTTATTCTATGGTTCAGATTCTGTGGGATAGCAGCAGTTGGCTTTCTGATTCAGACTGAAGTGGCTACTGTCATGAAAGGAAATGTCAATTCCCCAAACATCCACAGGTACAAGACTGACCCTTCCCGAATACCAATGAACTTTTCAGTTCTTCCAGATGAGTACCAATCCCTGTGATGTCCCACTGTCATTCATGGCTGAGATACGGTTATGCCTCATCCTCCTGCATGACTTAGCTTTCTTTAGAGATGTGGGAATCTGGTCAGGAAGAAAAATCTACTGTGCTCTGATGGTCTCCCTGCCCATTCTTGCAGGGAGCCAGGCTACAGTTTAGACGGAAGCACAGAGCCCAAAACCATAGCCTGTGTCATCAAGAGTTGTGAGGCTCTCGCTAAGTAAGAAGATCATTTTTCCTAAGAAAAATCGTCTCTAGGGCACCATTTTACCACCCCAGCATTGTATTATTATTGTCTAAAAACAGCCCTTGCTTCTAAATTGTTGAATACAGTCAGCATAAAAGTACTTAGAATAGGTTCAGCTACATGCTGGAAACAAACAGCATCTCTTAGAGTTACTGCTGCAGCAGTATCGTTTAATCACCTGTCTTTTCCATTGGCACCTAATAAATTTTTATACTCTCTCTAGTTATTTGTGGAAATACCCCCAGACACAGTTCGTCTTTTAACAATTCATTATTCACTTAAATCAAGGGGCCAACTTTCCCAAAAGCAGAACTGTCTTGTAGAAGATGTGCCTGTATCCATCATTGCAGCATTGCCTGGGGCCTGTGGTTTGCCCACGTGAACAAAATGAGAAGGGATTACAATCCTCTGTTTTAACTCCTGAGAAGCCATGGAAATAGAGGGGTCTTCTGCTCTCTGTTTTATGCACAGCTCTCCTGTGCTCTCTGACAGTTTGTCTCTTTAACAAGTAGTACTCTCAAGGGAGCATGACTCTCAAATTGGTACAGAGTCAGGGAGAGAGAACAATATGATCAGTATTTATAGCAACAGCGAAAGCCTCATCTTCATGACTGATTCTTCATGAGCAGGAAGCACAGGAACTCAGCAGACAGCTGCTGACAGCCTTATAGCATGGCCCTTCCAGTGGAGAGGGCTTATTGGAGAGTTTACAATTAATATGAAGTAATTTCTTCTCACCTCTTTTTTCTTTTTTTTTGTAATATATTTTATTTTCATCAGAATCTATTCAGGATGAAGGACTTTATCTGAGCCCAGAAAAGCAAATGAGAGCCTTTTGGTTGATTTTCATGAGCTATGTTGTGGTTTGCTGGAGATGTACAAGAACCATTCAATCCAACACTGTGGGTTTGTTTTATTTTCTTAAAATGAGTTCTTGAGGGTTTGGGGTTTTTTAGTAGCCCACTAACATTTCTTATTAGAGTTCTGGTTTCAAAGTATAAAGTGCTTTTTTCAGATCACCCTATTGGGTTTGGTTTTGCTGTCATTTCTGTTATTTTTTTCTTCAATGTGACATCATTTGAGGGGAAAAAAAAAAAATCAGTAGAGATATATCCAGCTGAATACCCAGCCAAAGAGAAGTAGATGTCTTCTCTCTGTGCCTAGCTACTCAGATTCTCTTGACCTTTCAGAGATTTTCCTAGACAGTTGAAGTTATGCCACAATACCCTGCAAATATCCAAGTAAGGTTTAGGAGGGGGATGTTACAAAACGTTTCCATGTTTTGCACTTTAATCAAATATATTCGTTTTTCACATTACTGTAGGTCTTTAATGTTGTTTTTTTTTTTTAATTTATTTTTGCCTTAAACTAATTTGAATATAACCTAAACCAAAATCCAATTAGGATATTTTGATGCAGTTAAAAGGTCTTTTAAAATTATAACACCAAAACTGTGTCTAAAATAATTTGCAGCAATAATGACTTTGTCAAGGCTCTTCCCTTTCTGATTTTCAATTGGTCATGAACAGCAAGTTCCTCAGATCTATATGTCTCATACAGTATTTATTAGATACTGTCAAAGAATAATACTTAGGCTTTAAATCATGATGAATTGTCTTTTTAGAGAAAAAAAAAAAACAACATAACTGGGTTTTTGTTTTGTTTTGGTTTTTTCTGAAAGGGCACCTAGATATTTTTTGTTGCATAGTTAAAGCACATAGTTTGCTTTTCTGGCCCCTCGTTAGCAGAGGACATGGTACACTAAGAGACCAGATTCTGTTCCTTCTCTACGTCTTAAATAGCAATCAAGAGAAAAATTAATGCTGGAAATAGTCACTGTGGTTTCTTCTTAAGCACTTTTCTGTGCTTTCAAGTTTTTGTTTACTCAGTAGGTGGTATCTTGCCATGGTCTATTACTGTTAACATCACTACTATTAGCAGGGGTTTTCCTTCTTCCACAGAAAAAGTGGTTTGTTGCTTTCCTTATGCACAATTTTATTTTAGAGGAAATCCTTCTCTAAGCTAGAAGAGACAACCCTGCATTTGCAGAATGAGAATGTAGACACCCTCAGTTAGCAATATATGGCACATAATCTTTAGTGAAATGTTTTAGCATTCACCTCCTCCAGGGCTGTAGCTGACATAGGGATCATGGGTTTTGTGTAAAAATAAAACAACCTTTACCCAAATGAACAATATTGGAGAAGGCCCTTGGGAGCATCACAGTTCTTTCTGCCAAGGACCTCCCTATGGAAAGAGATAAACTGGGCAATGGTTAACCACCAAATTTCTGAACTGCTTTATGTGCCCTTGCGAGTGCCTCACGTTTCCACTTCAACAAACATTATGGCAGATAGGTGCCCCCTGCTCCCCAGATTGCACCAAACAAATATAGCTCTTTATAAATGAACAGGACTTATTTTAAACACATAATACTTTCCCTGTTTAGGGTGTAAATAAAGGACAGGAAGTTATCAGAAAAGACACATTATTATTATTGGAGCTGGTGAATCATAGAAGAGAAAGGGAAAGAAATAAAAATTCTTTTTAGCTGAAAAGGTATTGCATGAGGAGTATGCCATATTTTAGTTAGTCACAGAGTAATTTTCATTAACTTAAAATAATAAAGAAAATTTTAAACATATATTAAGAAAAAAAATCCAGAATTCATCATTTGGCCAAATCTACTGAATGTAAGAGCTTGGCTAACACTATTCTGAAATTAATGGACATTTTTTATTAGACTTTCTGACTGAAGGCCCTCTGCAGGAAGCTCAAATAACTTCAAAGGGACTTGGTGTATACATTTCCTGATTTTATCCTTAATACTTGTACATTCTTTTCATTTGTTCAACTTGTTCATTAAACTATAGTAAATTGATATTGAATTATGCGACATTTTCAACTGTATTGATAATAAATCTAATTGTTAAATTATACACTAATTTATTCAGACAAGTGTATAGAATTAGTGGCAGATGTTAGCTTTACCCAATGACACCTGTCAATAACCTGCTTTTACCCGGATCACAGGCACCCTGGTGTGATTATTATTTTCACTGTGTTCCAGACAACTCTTCCATGAATTTTTTTTCAGAATTAAAGAGCACCTATATTCAGTATGAATGAACTGTAAAGATCAGGCACAAACTATATGCACCACTTAAATCAAAGTGCTCTATAAAGGACTGGAATTTCATGCTGACCTTCTGTGTAAGGATGAAAAAATTTTTGCAAACTGTTGTTTGTCTTACTCTAGGTCTCAAAATAGCTGGTGTGAAGGAGTAGCTCAATGTTTGCAGAAAGCTCACCTCTATAATAATACATGTCAACAAGAAAACATGTGTGTATGCACACACATGCATACAAAGACAAGGGGTCTCAATTTCAGCTCGTCTGAGGTATTTTCATACTCTATAATAAAAGTTACAGTTTCAAAGGGCTTCCTTGCTTTTTTATTTTAATGGCAGATGGTTTAAGTGGCACAGTCTATAAATGAATTGGTGGTGACCAACACTGAGCACCATTTATTTACTTTCTGTTTATAAAACTTAATGTTTGTTTTCCATGCATTCTGCTTCATGACGATGATCACTAAGCACAAGAGTTCCTTTAAATCAGCAGTGACTGTGGTTTGGCTCTTCTTAACAATGTAAATTTATAGCTTGTTTGAAGACATTCCAGACTCCACCGCCTAGTTCTTTTCTCTCTTCTTCTTCTGTGCATATGCGTGTATCTTTATAGAACTGATGCTGATTTTGAGTATCTGACTTCAAAAGCAGGACAAAGTAAAAGAAAACAAAAGTGAAAAAAACAAGGTTTATGTGGCTTTTTAAATTCAGCATACAAAAATGGAGCGAAACGGCAATTCACACTATAAAGAAAGATGTTGCAATCATTTGAACTGAGGTTTAGCTGGTATCTATAGTACAGATTCAAAAAATATGTCTACAAAATAATGGAAGCAGAAAAGCACAGCATTTCTGAACATTCGTTCAGCCCACCAAGTTTCAATTCTGTCCTGTCTTGCTGACAGCACATTCTGACCTCTAAATCACCCTTCCTCTGTCTGGAATCACCTCTGAATCATCTTTGTCAAAGCAATAGGTGACCTAACAATAAAACAATGCTCTGTAGGATGGCTGTACATATTCTAGAGTAATTCTCATCAGCAGGACTAGATGTTGCAATTTCATAGTTGATGTTCAAAGCTTTGTTGATTAAGAGCAGGCAGTACGAATACTGATGGAAGACAACCTAACTCTTGTCTAGGAAGACAGTGATTCAGAGATGGTCAGTGAAGGAGTCAGTAGTATTTGTGAATCATAGAATCCTAGAATGGTTAGGGTTGTAAAGGACCTTGAGATCATCTAGTTCCAACCCCCCCTGCCATGGGCAGGGACACCTCACACTAAACTATGTCACTCAAGGTGCTGCCCAACCTGGCCTTGAACACTGCAAGGGGTGGAGTATTCATCACTTCTCTGGGCAACCTGTTCCTGTTCCAGTGCCTCACCACACTCACAGTAAAATAAAAAGATTAAGATGGATTTGTATGATCCCTTTTCTCACTGGTGTTTTTTGTATAAAATTTAAAAAGTGTATTTTTTAATGAGTATCACAGAGGAAAGGAAGAGAACTCAAGCTTCTGAGATCTGGGTCATTATTACCTGTATCAGTCTCCAGCTTGTAGCTGCTTTTAGGGATATACCTGGTTTCCAAGAGAGTTTGCATGTTATGTGACTGCCTTAAGAAAGATGAAGTGTTTAAGGCAGCAGCTCTCAGATTCTCCAAAGCCAGTTGGGATGTCATTAGAGCATTTCTGCTAGCAAATTAGAGGGTTTCAGCTTGGAGAGGGTTTTCACGCCAGAAAAGGATTTTTGCACCAACTTGCCATTCTACCCCAATCTCACTGAATGGGAGCCCCTATCCTTTCAATCCTGAGCATGCTCTGCTTCTCTGGAGGCAGACAGAGAAGGAAACAAATTAAGCCTATTTTGCCATTCATCTGGATGCTCATTTTCCTACTTCTTAATTTATAGCAGAGAAAAAATATCTTGGTTTTAAACTACTCTCTATGGAAGGAGACACTGGGTATGGACTGCAGTAGTGCAGGGAAATCTACATCAAGTTTAGCGCTGAAATGCCTGCTGCAGCTCTGAGTGTTTGTGGGAGGATGGCTTTCAATTCAGACCAGACTCACTGCTCCATGTATTTAAAAAGCAATTAGCTAGTCTGTACTAGTCCAGTAGCAAAAGCATGGGCCTGTGTTAGTCTTTAGCTTTTGGGGCTTTTGTCTCATCTGCAATTTTTCACAAATGCTTCCTACCACAAAACAACCAGTGATACTGGACAGCAAAACACTGTAACTACAGTTGTCTGATTTGAATACATCTGCAAACATACAGACATACAAGCCAGCAAACTTAAGGTAACAAGAGTGTCAGCTGACTTACAGTCACTATTTACACATACGCTCTTAGCCTCTGTCAAATGCAATGTAGTACGAGTGATGTCAGCTCATTTCTTCGAGTAGTTTAAATGAAGCCTCAAGATCTGCTTAGTCTTCTTAGTAGAAAACTCTGAGTGCCATTTGAAAATACTAGAGTGTACCTTGTTCTGTTGTTACTTAGAAGTATCAAATGCTAGCTGAAATACCAAGGTTTAGGTACTTAGAGTTTTGTGGCCTCTCCAGTGCTGAATCAAGTACTTCAGCTGTTTATAGCATGTGTGTGGTGAATTCATTACTTAAAAATGGGAACTGTAAAATTCAGGACACTAAAACAGCTGCCCAGCCTATGGTGAAGGAGGCACCTTAATCCTCAAACCACGAAGATGTCTCTGAGCCTGAGATACAGGGAAATGCCTCTATCCACTCAACATTCAGACATTTGTAATTTTTTTTCCCCTTGAGTTTGGAACCAGAGCCAGCCCTTTCTCACCATACTTGGTCAGACAAAGATGAGGCTCACTCAGACTATGTCAACATGAATAGCTAGTGCAGTGCAGTGGATTTGGATGGGGAAAGAGCTGTTGCTGAAGCCCTCACAGCTATGTTAAACATGTTTCAGGGATTTATTTTGGCCTGGCTGTTGCCTGGCTCTGTCTGCTGAGTGCTCATTAGTGGCAACAACACGATGGGTATGTGCCTGGGGCTCATACAGTCTAGTTTCATGTGAAGGAATCCAGAATATGTACTTTGAGAGAGTTTCATAACGTGTAGAAAAGTATGGTGAGGATCATTGAGAGGTTCACTTCAAGAGCACAGCCCTGACATCAACTACAATGCTAGGGCAGGTGTAACCTCAGTATCCCAGTGATTATGATCAGCTGGTTTGAGAAGGTCATACTGGGCTTTAGGTCAACATAAAAAAAAAAAAAATTCCATCCAGAATCCATCTTCTAGCCAGTTTCTTCTTCCTGTTCACCAGAATTCCTTTTCCCCAAGTGTTTCTTTATAACTGGCATTTGGTTAACAAATGGGCCTTTGACCCCCATGAATGTGTAATTCCTTTTTGATAGAAATAGGACATGGTACAAGTTCAGCTGAGGTCCAAGGTTGCCCTTGTTGATAATATCTTGGAATTATATGTACATTGTTTCTGCATGGAGAGCTTTTCCTTTTTACGATTCTTCAGTTTTCATTGCATAACACTCTGACAGAGAATTCTACCTTGTGCACGTTCCCTAAGTTAGAACAAAATTAATGTTTACAGTTGCACAAAGTATTTCATAAACCAGCCAGTGTTTGTGAACGCTAACTGTTCTATCTTTGGTGGGGTTTGGAGAGACAAGGACAGGGCTGTGGTTTTGACCTGTGTTACAAGCAGCAGAGTACCTCTGCAAGGATGCCTGTGCTGGAATATCTCCTGCTTTCATAGCGGAGCCCTTTTTTGCTCACAAGAATCAGTGGCAGCTCCAAGGCACTTCAGCAATTACAGTATTTCTGCTTTAACTCCTAAAAGGATAGACCATTAATTGCAATCCCTTACAAAATAAACCCCTCATCATTTGGCCTCTTTTTAATAATTTTTCCTTTCTCCCAGGTCTTTTCCGTGTCTCTTACTGAAGGAGATGGACAGAGCCAAAGTCTGGGAAAGCTCTTGGCTGGGTAGAAGCATGAAAACGTTAGTCACTATATTCACCTGCATCATCACCTGCAAGAAAAGCTAGACAAACCAGCAAGGTAAAAATGTAACCTGGAAGTACTTTATGAAAATCTGTGGAGATGTGTTGGTTTTTTTTTTCTTCCCTTAAATGGTTGTCACTTTCAAACATCCATAAACATAGTTTTTCTGTAAACAAAATACAGTAGCTTTTACAACATTTTGCACTACCAGTTTTACCATCTCTGTACTTGTTATTTACTGAAAATTCAGACAAAATTTTGGTGCACCAGACATGTTGTATTTTAATTTTTTATTTATTTATTTATTTTTTTAAGGAGGAAACTAAAGGAAGGGTGGATACAAAGAATTAAAGATTTAGCGAAATTAAATTTTTAATAGTGCAGTATCTGCACATATGTCGTTTAAAGTTTGTAATTTATTTTCCACTATACTAATAAACTAGTATCCTATTAAAGCTGATCAGATTAAGTGTGAAAACATTTATGTAACAGCATTTGTGACTCTACTTTAGAATATTTCTTCTGTATTTATTATTGTGTAACCTCTCTGTCAGGAAATTAGTTAACAAGGCCTGTCCCTGTGAGTGCATGATCATGTATACAAAGATTGAAACATCCTGCTTTAGTAGTGTATGAATATATGACATTTTGACTGAAACAACTGATTATCTGACATGCTGCTCTTGATTTCCTGGAGGGATGGTTTGGGTGGAGTTCTTTAGTTCTGTGTATAAGGGAGTCACATGCATACATATGTAACTGAAGGAACACTTCTTGGCAATTTAGCACTCATCATGCTGTTTTGCAGACTGACACTAGATACGCTAGACATAAGCATATGTTACAAAATGTCAGTATGGAGTCCAAGGTGAAAATATGCAGCTCTTGATTTCTTGACAAATATCTGCACATTATAGAAAGGAAAGTCAAGCTCTAACTATGATCCTGATATTCTGTGAATAAGAACGTGTTAATTTATGGAAAGGGTAAAAAGTTCACTCTTTGTGGACTATACTGGCAGCATGACACGAAAGAATATGTTCAAAACTTCCCAATAGATCAGCTGGCAAGAGTGTGTTTATGGTGTTGTCTAGGAAAAGTACAGGTCCCAGCTTCAATCCTGAGTCCTGACTACAGCAAAGGAAATGGGGTATATGACATTCAGTATAAAATATTTGCAGTTTATTTTTCCCAGGCTATTGGTTGAGATCCATCACTTGTCATGCTGAGAAAATGTAGATCATTTTTTTGCAAGTATTGGCTCCATTCTGTCCCCTGCTTTTTACTGGCATGATCAAGGCTGTGCGCAGACTGTCTGTGATACGCTGCCGCCTGGGATGTTAGTAGTTGGCACACTCACTGCACTGTGATGTGATGTCTTAAGAAGGTGTAAGTCTGTGTGCACAATGAAATTGGTAGTATTATAAAGGGAGTCATTAGTTTACTCATCATATAATTAACACCTGAAGTCTGTGATAAGTTACTGTGAAGACTAATATTTTCCCTCTGAGACTTCAATTCTTATTCAGAAAAAAAAGGGTATTTAAATGTATCATAATAAGAAAAGGAGAAATAGTGGTTGAAGTGGCAGAATTACAGATACTACTTATCCAGATGTTCCAGGGTACATCTTTAACAAGTGGAATTGGGGAAGAATTTTCTCCCTATGTATAGAAGTATTCCAGTAAACACATTTCAGGGGTTACATATTTCCTTGAAGCATTTGGGGTTTAATATTAGGAGGATACACAAGTAGAAAGAGCATCCAGACACAACGTGTGGTGACTGGCAGTTAGAGATTTTCATCAGATGTTCATACATTATTGTAGCATAGCTGGCTAGGTTCTATACAAATTCATAAAGGATGAATGCCTTACAAAACAAACATGGAAGTATAAGGAGATGGGCTTTCCACCAGGAAGATCTTTAAATACAAATGAGTTATAAACATTTCTGCTCGCTTTCCTCTTGTGTTTGGCCAGACACAGTGACATATCCTTCTTTCCATCCCTGACAGGTTTATTGCAATAAGTGCCAATAACAATTATGCTGCGTTTGGCTGAATGCAAGCGGTGACTTTTTTCCCTCAGCTCTTCAGACTTTGACAACATTATCAGTTCATAACAGACCACCTGTTTGTTTTGTAGTGCCTGCCAAAACACATAAGTGTTAATGAGTAAAGAGATGCTACTTAATACGTGTGTATATTTATATAATATACATAAATGCATACACATTTAATGTACACATTTCTTCCTGCTGAGGCAGATAGATAAAAGATAAACAACTTGATTGCGAGGTGAGGTTTGAGTTTTTCTTTTTTTCTTTAGTCACCTTACTGAGTTTACTTAGCATCAGGCTGCAGGAAGGAAAGGGAGAAGTGTTATAAATCTTTTCATGCAAAATTGTAAAGCGCTTCAGTATCTGTCCTGTTTTTAAATTCACAGCACTATGATGTAGACAGAGGCATCACGGAGCAATCCACAGCTTGTATATCCTGAAGTCAGTGGAGCTGTGTTATTTACAGCAGCTATGTTATTTTCTCCATGTACCAATTATATGCAAACAAACATGCATACAGCATCTTCATGAAAAAAAAAGTAGGGAATAGGTTCCTTTGTTTCAAAACATTACAAACAGCATTACAATTTTCAGTCTTTCCAGATATCAGACAATGGTGTGCACTGAGTGAGCCACATCTCTTCCAACCATCAAATCTTTCTCTTTTCTCTAGTTTGCCAGGTGACATTGCTCCTGCTGAGTATCTAGCATATATGTATTTCATACCTGACTTGAAAGGCAGGCAAAGAGAGTGAAGACCAAAATTTCCAAAAGCTTTTCTCCCAGTACAAGTTACCAAGTGTTACATTCTCAGAGGTTCTGAGCAACTCCATCTCCCATCTGAATTCTTACTTGAATTTAATGTTATGAAGACTGTTGATGGGAAGAAATGAATGGAAAACAGGAAAATAATAGGAAAAAGAATAGCTTCTTAATATATTTGATAAAAAGAATGAGTGAAATTTTACAGGTAAAAGCAAATTACAGTCATTAGTTTGTAAGCAATATGATGGATAAAATGATCATTTAAAAACTCTGCCCTTAAACCAAGTTCTGCCATGAATTAGTTAACAGCAGAGATTCTGATCAAGAGCACTTCCCTTGAGATACTTGACTGTTTCAAGAGGACTCTTCTTCCTAGTAGGCAAAGCCCAAGCCAACCACTGGAAACAGTGATGTTTGACATTACAGGGGAAAGCAATTTGCTTTCAGATGGGTTTCTGAAAACACAATTATTCTGTATATTCCTTTCTTGTGATACAAGTAGTGTCTTTTATCCTCAGTCAGATTTTTTCAAATCCTACCAAGTCTGCTAGGTTTGGAGGCAGCTTAAGCACCAGGGAATAAGTTGCTGGGACCCGGCTGTTAATGGCTGGTATTAATTCACAACAATTCCTAGACACAGCAGTAGATTTTTCACAGGCCAGGGACTGCTCACAACAGTTTGGAAGGTAAGCAAGTAGGCATTATCACGATGAACTCTGCCTTTTCTGCTGGCTGCAGGTCTAGAGAATAAATCCTGATCCATAGTATTCACTAGTCCAGAAATAGTATTAAATCCCATTAGTGTTAAAACTTTATGTATCTTCTTTATACAAGTATTTCTTTCATCAGTCATCAGGAAAGCATCAGAACGCTTAAGAAATATTATAATTCAAGTCTCATGATGGGTAGGATCAGGGTTGAATGCTGCACACAGTATAATTCCCAGCTTGTTAATGTCTCTGGCAGGGAGACAGGGACAAGACTATTTTCCATACAAGTCTCTTCAGACTTCATAATCTCATGCTGTTGCTCCTTGCAACTTTGTTGTGAAACACATGTTACCACATTTTGCTGATGTATTCCTGAGTTTTAATGGGCATCATGAACAAAATTACATGGGAAGCCTGTGTCAGGTATCCTGTTTCTTACATTCTAGTCCAGTGGTTTGGCTGTCTTTCCTCTTAGCACATCTACCAAAAGCGTGGTGGTCTCTCTGCTTATGGTGGATTGTAAAGGAGAGAGTTAGTTGAAATATGTTAATGAACCATTTTTGTTGGTGATTTATTATTTTCCAGAATTGTCTGTATCAATCCTATACATCATCATAATATATATAAAAAAATATTTCTATGTGCAGATGATGTTTAGTTGCCTGCCAGTCCATCTGTGGTCTACACATATAGATGAGTGTTAAACAGAACAGATGTCACTGGAAAGATAAGTCTCTAAATATACATATGTTACATGGGCTTTCATTAGAATGTTGAGTTTTAAAAACTCTGTGTCTTTTCTGGTAACACTATACTGAATGTTTCAGTCTGGATCATGATGTCCTTGAGTGCCTCTGTTCATAGCAAGATTTTTACAAGCCTCATCTGCCTGCTTAGTGAACTAAAGTTATCCAATAAATCTTCCTCACATCTTTTTTGCCTCAGGCAATGAGGATGACAATTCTCAGACCTCTTATATTTAAGCCTGCAAGGGGCACAGGTGAGGGCAACACATCCCTGCTCTTCATCTCTCTTCAGTGATCATTAAGGCTATATTTGCAGTAAGGAGTAATAAATAAGGGTTATACACTGCACTTTATGTGAACTATGGGAAGTAAAGCTGGCACCGTATTTTAGGTATCAACGTTAGGAGGTTAGTATTCTTAAGCTTCCTTACACATTGGAGACTATTTGATCTCTCTGGAGGAATGTCTCCTTTTATACTGACTACCTCAGGAAATTTAAGCAACTAATTGCCTAAATTTAGGCTTTCAGCTCACCAAATAAATAATAAAGCTTGTATCTGCATGTCACATTGAATGTAGCTTGGCACAGAGACCTGAATCCTTGCTTTGATTTTACTGTTACATGTTAGCAACTCATCACAGCTCTTGTCATAACTGGTGGCTAGTTGGGGTCTGGAACAAAGTCCTGTTTGTGCAGTGCTGTTACAACTAAGAACTGCCTCTCTTCAGAGATAATGAGCTGAGCGGGACAATCATCCTACTTTCAAGTAGTTTTAGAACAGGTTAGATATTCACAATCAACATAAATATGACATAAATTTGAGAAAAATCAAATACATTCCTAGCATATTCTGGGGCCTCAAGGTTTTGCACTGAGGTGGCAACTGCATTCTCTCTTCTATATTTTAGAGCGATCTTGAGGGATGCAACAAGGAACAACAGCCTCTTTATAATCCCTTCATTTAGAACATAAAACTCTACTATTTGTGATACGGTTTTGTAAGAAAAAAAAAGCTTTTGTCAAATGGCATAAGGGAACTGAGAGAGACTGGCCAAAGCGAGGAGAAAGAGACTTATTTTATGAAGCTGCTTGTGTGACAAAAATATTAAGTGCATTTAGTATGGGTTTATTTATTAATGATCTATCTGAGCTTACAATTAAAAACATACATGTATTCTATCTTTTTCAATGGCAGGGAAAATAAATTAACTAATATTATATTAGGCCCTCTTTTAGTGTGTGGGTATTTTTATTTGCTATTTCTGCTTAGAAGCCCAGTCGTGATGTAACACTGAAACAAAGAACTAAAAGAAAACCTGTGCCCCACAAAATTTATAACCTCAATAAAAGTGAAAAGGGGCAGAAGGAGGCACACAATGTGGCAGTGTGGCACAATGTAAACACAAACACAATTCTCTTTTCATTTATGATTTTAGGCTATAAGCCCAGTCCAAGCTTTTTAATTTCAAATGTTGTAATTCAGGTATCTAAACCAAACAGTCTCCAAACTAAAAGGAATCTTCATCCAGTCTTTTATACCTTACAGCTGGTAAGACAACATTTTTATTCTAATCCATATTATTAAAAATAAACTGTCCAGGTATAGGAAATAAATAGTTATAATAGTTATGAGGCAATAGAATATCAGTCCCATATAAAGATATTTTAAACAAGGAGTAATAATTTCTGTTGTACTGAGCACAGCAAGTTTTGATTAGACAATGGTTTGTAATCACATCTACACCAAAGGGCAGATTGGTACAGCTCCAGAACATGGCTATGTGAGTGATGACTCTGACCCTGAAAGCAGTGGCCATTTGAGCTGTCTCAGGAATTCCAGCAAGTTCACCTGAGGCTTCCAGCTGAGACACGGTACACACAGGTCACTCAAACATGTCTGGAGATTATCATCTGGATTCAGCTCAGAGATTAAGGTACTTATAATTTATAGAATTTATAGTGCCATTATGGTTCTAGATTTTCTTTACAGCCAGTAGAAGTATATGAAATAGACACATTATTGAAATCCAGAGAACTATTTAGTTAATTTAAATGTCAGCTGATCAAATGTATGTTTACTACAGAGTACTTTGAATACTATGGATGCCACTATATCAACTAAAGTCTATTGACTATGTATAAGCTTAGATACCATTACCAAGACAGCATTGTGTAGTACGTCTGAGATTCTCTAGAGGACCCTTTATAGCCTGTGGCTGCAAGTGCAGAAAACCATGAGTCACCTGTAGGTCCTTTGTCGTAAGTATTAACTACATGTGAATGTGTCACAAACCTTTGGGCATCTCAGCATACATTTCAGACTTCATTTTGGCAATGGAAGCAAACCCAGGCTTGCCTGTCTCCAACATCACAGGCACATACCAGTGGGTGTCTGAACATCTTTTCCAGAGATCTTACAGAATTCCTCTGAGCTTGTGGTGAGGAAATGTAGGTGTTTAGCAGGGAATGGACAGTCAAAATTAATAGTAATTTTTAAACTATTTACACACACACAGATAAACTTCTGCCCTAGAGAGAAATAGTCAGCAGTTAGACATTTACTAGGTCATAAACATAAGACAGTATCGGTACCAGAATACTCAGACATGCAGTTCCATTAGCAATATTATGTCTGTACACGTTTTTAACATATTGTCTTTTTTAACAGATATAATTATTGCAATGTGTCGTGGTTTAAACCCAGTCAGGTAACTTGTTCATTCACTCCCAGTGACTGGTGCCAAGCTGACAACAATCGAGGGCCGTCCCCCCCCCCCCCCTGCACCGGGGCTCTCCCCTTCCCCGCTCCCGGAGGAACGGGGAGGAGGATCGAGAGAGTGCAACTCCTACGGGTTGAGACAAGAACAGTCCAGCAACCAATGTACAACACAAATCACCACCGCTACCACCAACGACAACAATGATAAGAGAAAATAACAAGGGAAGAGAATACGATACCACCGGCCAAGAAACGAGTCCAACCCAGAAGCCCGTGTCCTTCCGGGTAACTCCCAGTTACCCCCCCTGGGCATGACGTGCTGTGCTATGGAATACCTCCCTGGCTAGCCCAGGTCAGGCGCCCCATCTCTGCTTCCTCCCAGCTTCCCCTCCTCCTGGCAGAGCATGAGCCTCACAAAGTCCTTGGTCAGGGTAAACATCACTTAGCAACAACCGAAAACATCGGCTTCACCAACACTGTTCCCAGGCTGGAAGTCAAAACACAGCACTGCACCAGCTACCACAAAGGAAAAACATGACTGCTACTGCTGAACATTATCCACCCCTTATTCCATACCATTCACGCCGTGCTCAGATCCCACATTTTCAATACACCATCGCTCTCCCACATATATACATCCATATACATACAGACCAAGAGGAAAAGATCATTTTCTTAGTGCATGGACCAATCCCTATAATGCTGCCAAGTCCATTCGGTCCATGATGTTCAAAGTTCATTCTCTATTGGGATGATGGCTGGAGGGAAGTCAGGGCCAGTCGCGGGTGACCTGGAGACATCTAGTTGATGGGCTATA
Source organism: Pezoporus wallicus (assembly GCF_028554395.1). NCBI lineage: Eukaryota > Metazoa > Chordata > Aves > Psittaciformes > Psittacidae > Pezoporus > Pezoporus wallicus. The sequence continues at coordinate 1,218,771 of NW_026639746.1, forward strand.
AAAGTATTACACAGCAGGCAACGGCATACAATTGAGTTCACTGGCTGTTTTCCCCTAAAATCAAATCCCCTTGAGGTATACATCAGACTTCCCCCTCTTCCCGCATTACCCACCAAGTATATCCAGGTCCCTGAGCAAAAGCAATCCCACGAGTGGGTTTGCCTTTACCTGAAGCAGGAATTACCCAGACTGTCTTCCCCAGCAAATTCTTCATATGCACCACGGGAACTTTGTCCCCCTCTACAATATGTAAAAGTTCTGACTGGGCTGGGCCAGCCCTGTTGGCAGATCCTCTGGTGTTGACCAACCAGGTGGCCTTTGGTAAGTGTGTATCCCAATGCTTGAAAGTTCCCCCACCCATTGCTCTCAGTGTAGTTTTTAACAGCCCATTGTACCGTTCGATTTTCCCAGAGGCTGGTGCATGGTAGGGGATGTGATATACCCACTCAATGCCATGCTCTTTGGCCCAAATATCTATAAGGTTATTCCGGAAATGAGTCCCATTGTCTGACTCAATTCTCTCTGGGGTGCCGTGTCACCACAAAATCTGTTTCTCAAGGCCCAGGATGGTGTTCCGGGCAGTGGCATGGGGCACAGCATGTGTTTCCAGCCACCCGGTGGTTGCTTCCACCATGGTAAGCACATGGCGCTTGCCTTGGTGGGTTGGTGGCAGTGTGATATAGTCAATCTGCCAGGCCTCCCCATATTTATACTTCAACCATCGTCCTCCATACCAAAGAGGCTTTAACCGCTTGGCTTGTTTAATTGCAGCACATGTTTCACACTCATGAATAACCTGGGCAATAGTGTCCATTGTTAAGTCCACCCCTTGATCACGGGCCCATCTATATGTTGCATCTCTGCCCTGATGGCCTGAAGTGTCATGGGCCCACCGGGCCAAAAATAATTCACCTTTATGTTGCCAATCTAGGTCCATCTGAGCCACTTCAATCTTAGCCGCTTTATCCACTTGTTGGTTGTTCTGGTGTTCCTCAGTGACCTGACTCTTGGGTACATGGGCGCCTACGTGACGTACCTTCACCACCAGGTTCTGCACCCTGGCAGCAATATCTTTCCACAGTGCAGCAGCCCAGATGGGTTTACCTCTGCGTTGCCAGTTGCTCTGCTTCCATTGCTTCAACCACCCCCACAGGGCATTTGCCACCACCCATGAGTCAGTATAGAGGTAAAGTACTGGCCACTTTTCTCGTTCAGCAATGTCCAGGGCCAGCTGGATGGCTTTCACCTCGGCAAACTGACTCGATTCACCCTCTCCTTCAGCAGTTTCTGCAACTTGTCGTCCAGGACTCCATACAGCTGCCTTCCATCTCCGATGCTTTCCCACAATACGGCAAGAGCCATCAGTAAACAAGGCATACTGCTTTTCACTTTCTGACAGTTTATTATACGGTGGGGCCTCTTCAGCGCGCACCACCTCCTCCTTTGGTGACATTCCAAAATCTTTGCCCTCTGGCCAGTCCATGATGACTTCTAGAATGCCTGGACGACTGGGATTTCCTATTCGAGTTCGTTGTGTAATTAGTGCAGCCCATTTACTCCATGTAGCATCAGTTGCATGATGTGTAGAGGAGACCCTGCCTTTGAACATCCAGCCCAGCACGGGCAACCAGGGTGCCAGGAGGAGCTGTGCCTCAGTGCCAATCACTTCCGAAGCAGCTCGAACCCCTTCATAGGCTGCCAGTATCTCTTTCTCAGTTGGGGTATAGCTGGCCTCAGATCCTTTGTATCCCCGACTCCAAAAGCCGAGGGGTTGACCTCGAGTCTCCCCTGGAGCTTTCTGCCAGAGGCTCCAGGTAGGACCATTCTCCCCAGCTGCATTGTACAGTACATTTTTTACATCTGGTCCGGTCCGGACTGGTCCAAGGGCTACTGCATGAACTATCTCGCGTTTAATTTGCTCAAAGGCTTGTTGCTGCTCAGGGCCCCATTTGAAATCATTCTTCTTCCGGGTCACATGATAGAGAGGGCTTACAATCGAACTGTAATTTGGGATGTGCATTCTCCAGAACCCCACTACACCCAAGAAAGCTTGCGTTTCTTTCTTATTAGTTGGTGGAGACATTGCTGTTATCTTGTTGATCACATCTGTGGGGATCTGTCTACGTCCATCTTGCCATTTTATTCCCAAAAAGTGAATCTCCTGTGCAGGTCCCTTGGCCTTACTCCGTTTTATGGCAAAACCGGCTTTCAGCAGGATTTGGATTATTTTCCTCCCTTTCTCAAAGACTTCTTCCGCTGTATCGCCCCACACAATAATGTCATCAATGTATTGCAGGTGTTCTGGAGCTTGCCCCTGTTCCAGTGCAGTCTGGATCAGTCCGTGGCAAATGGTAGGGCTGTGTTTCCACCCCTGGGGCAGTCGGTTCCAAGTGAACTGAACACCCCTCCAAGTAAAAGCAAACTGTGGCCTGCACTCTGCTGCCAAAGGAATGGAGAAAAATGCATTGGCAATATCAATCGTGGCATACCACTTGGCTGCCTTTGACTCTAGTTCATACTGAAGTTCTAGCATGTCCGGTACGGCAGCACTCAATGGTGGTGTGACTTCATTCAGGCCACGATAGTCTACTGTTAGTCTCCATTCGCCATTAGACTTTCGCACTGGCCATATGGGGCTATTAAAGGGTGAGCGGGTCCTACTGATCACCCCCTGACTCTCCAGTCTACGGATCAGCTGATGGATGGGAATCAGGGAGTCTCGGTTGGTGCGATATTGCCGCCGGTGCACTGTTGTGGTCGCAATTGGCACTTGTTGTTCTTCAACTTTCAGCAACCCCACAGCAGAGGGATCTTCTGAGAGACCAGGCAAGGTGGACAGCTGCTCAATTTCCTCAGTCTCCAAAGCAGCAATACCAAAAGCCCATCGGTACCCTGAGGTAGTCTATTCTGAGGATACATGGAGCCTCTGGACCAGTCACAATACGGTGCTTTTGCCATTCCCTCCCAGTCAGGCTGATTTCAGCCTCCAGCACAGTCAACTCTTGGGATCCTCCTGTCACTTCAGAAATATAGATGGGTTCCACCCCTTGACAGCTTGATGGCATCAGGGTACACTGTGCACCGGTATCTACTAGAGCCTTATACTTCTGTGGGACTGATGTGCCAGGCCATCTGATCCACACAGTCCAGTAAATCGGATTGTCCCCTACCTCCACCTGGCTGGAGGCAGGGCCCTCTAATGGTCATCACAGCGTTGGACACTTAAATCGGGGTAAAAGGGGTTATTCTTCATTATTACAGGAGCTGGAGTAAAATCAGCTCTTCCATTCCATCTGGGAAACTGCTCACCAGAGACTGAAGCCGTAGATCTCATGGGATGATCAGTCTTGGCCCTTGCTCCCCTCTTCAGTTCACTCACCCGTTCCTCCAAAGCTGAAGTAGGTTTTCCATCCCACTTTGTCATGTCTTCTCCGTGATCCCACAGGTAAAACCATAGGGTACCCCGTGGCGTATACCTCCTGTATCTCCTCTCTTGAACAATAGGACGCCTTTTGTTAATAGCTGAGACGTGTGTTGGTACACGTGAGGAGCTGGATAAATCAGATAGATCGTCCCTCAATTGTTCGAGGTCCTGGGACAGTTTTTCCACAGCTGAGATGATGGAAGGGGTGAGATTGTCTTCGAACTCTCAGAGTTTATGAACCATTTCATCCACTGTTAGTGGTACTATGTCATTCCAGGTTACTGTTGCCAGTGAATGGGCATATGATGACGGTGCATTCCGTGTAAGTTTTCGCCACATGGGTCGTGTACATTCAACTTCATCTGGATCTATGGGTGTATCCCCGTTATTCGGCTTGATGTGATAGATCATCTCTACGATGGCCGATTCCCTCAGAGACTGGATGCCTTTGTCTATAGTAGTCCACTTGGCCGAACGACTCGTAACATCGTCCTTGTACGGAAACCTTTCTTTCACAGCTGCCAAGAGCCGCCTCCAAAGGCTGAGGGACTTTTTCTCTCTTGCAATTGCTTTGTCAATTCCCCCTTCTCTAGCAAGTGATCCCAGCTGCTTGGCTTCTGTACCTTCTAGTTCGTGACCATCGGCCCCATTGTCCCAGCATCGGAGTAACCAGGTGATGATGTGCTCCCCTGGTTGACGGGTAAAATCTTTTCACATATTCCGCAGCTCGGTTGAGGTCCGAGGTCGAGAAGTTACCTCTTCTTCTTCTTCTTCGTCATGTGAGGATGACTCCTGATCAGATTCTGGACCGGGTGGTGAATTCATTGGTTCTTCATCTCGCTTCACCCTTTTTGCCTCCTTTTTGCTTGTTCTCTTGCGTACAGGGGCAACTGATATTGGTACGAATTGGTCCTCTGGTTTGGCTGCAGTGATTATCACTGTGGTTTGAGTAGCAACTGTACTTGTTGCTGGGGGTGGTGTAGCTACCGTGCTTGGAGCTGGGGTAACCGCGCTGTCTGTTGCAGTTGAAGTTTGAGCAGCTGCTGTACTTGCCACAGGGGTAGCTGCGCAGTTCATTGCAGCCAAAGTTTGAGTAGCGACTGTCACTTTGCCCTCAAATCTGCCGACATTCTTTTCCTTTTGAAGGTGCTGGATAGTGTTGAACAAGGCCCTGTAAGCATAGGCCAAGCCCCAGCACGTTGCCGTGATTTGTCCATCTCTGGTATGGCCAGAATGACCACACACCTCATTTAAGTGTTTTACTAATTCTTCTGGATTTTGCAGTTGTTCGGTAGTGAAATTCCAAAGTACTGGAGGGGCCCACTGACCTAGATACTTGCCCATACTATCCCACACACCCTGCCACTCATATCCTGCCAGGGGATATCCCACACACCTGCCACTCACACCCTGTCCAGCCTCAGGGAAAATCTCTCGGTCCTCCTACATCGTTGTTTGACCCCAGACAAGACCCAAACCTGAATCTGCTTAACTCTTGAAATCAGCAGTGGGCAAAACACACTCTGTATGCGTGTTAGCATGGTGATTCCCATCACCATCAGCAAACAAGTCTCAACAGCATTAAAAGGCCATTCAAAAAATTCAAAACTCTCAAATGTAAATGGTCTGGGGGGACGACTAGGAGGGTAAAAGGATGTCTCCTTCACAGGTTGAGCACCTGAGAAGGAGAAAAAAGATGTGTAATTGCTAAGCACCTCCATCATATACCTCCCAAAGTATAAAGGTGGTGACCACACTGGGAACATAAGCCAGATCAGTTTCATGATGATTCTATTGTATTATAAGTCATTGTCATAAAGTACAATGGGATAAAAACCTTAGCCCAAGCCCCACACTTGAAAAACACTAATACAGCCAATACCGGATGGACGTAAGATATGGTATACTGAAACTGTGAGATCAAGAGGAAAAACCTTGAGAGCCAATAAATCAGCATTGTGACGAGTGACTATCAATCCAGTCAGATCTGTTCTTATCTCAACCCCTCGTGCCCCACGTTGGGCGCCAAAAAGAACTGTCGTGGTTTAAACCCAGTCAGGTAACTTGTTCACTCACTCCCAGTGACTGGTGCCAGGCTGACAACAATCGAGGGCAGTCCCCCGCCCCCACCCCCAACCAGGGCTCTCCTCTTCCCCGCTCCCGGAGGAACGGGGAGGAGGATCGAGAGAGTGCAACTCCTACGGGTTGAGACAAGAACAGTCCAGCAACCAATGTACAACACAAATCACCACCGCTACCACCAACGACAACAATGATAAGAGAAAATAACAAGGGAAGAGAATACGATACCACCGGCCAAGAAATGAGTCCCACCCAGAAGCCCGTGTCCTTCTGGGTAACTCCCAGTTACCCCCCACCCCGGGCATGACGTGCTGTGCTATGGAATACCTCCCTGGCTAGCCCGGGTCAGGCGCCCCATCTCTGCTTCCTCCCGGCTTCCCCTCCTCCCTGGCAGAGCATGAGCCTCACAAAGTCCTTGGTCAGGGTAAACATCATTTAGCTGTTCCCAGGCTGGAAGTCAAAACACAGCACTGCACCAGCTACCACAAAGGAAAAAAAACATGACTGCTACTGCTGAACCCAGGACACAATGTTAGCATCCACTAATAGTCAAAATCACACTACTCTGTCCCTCTCACTCATTGAAGCATAGTAGAGAGTAGTCCAAGATTTACTAAGGCCAAACTGGCTTATCCTTAATATGGAGCAAAGGATACCATCTACCACAGGGAGAATGTATGTTTCTATACGAAGTAGTGATCCTTTGGGGACAGGACACTCAAAATCTCTGAATTCCATGTAATCCCACCTTTCCTCACTCCTATTTAATCCTTTCCATGGCAATGAGCTGCAAACAGAAGTACAAAACCCCTCTGAATCTCTCCTTGAATATAATCACAACATGGGTGATTATCCTGGGTAAGTTTATCTTTTAAATATATTTATATTTAATACATTATTTTAAATTATATATATTTAAATACATTTTAAATAAATGAGACAGAAAAAAACTTCTCAGCAATTGAGAAATCTTTGCTTTGCATTTGGTTGATAGCAACTGGAGAAAATAAAGAAGCACAGATATGCTCAGAAAATTCCTGATGAAGAATTCTATCTATTTAACAACAGTGCAGATCACTGTATTTACTTTATGTCAGCAAAAATGTAAATTAATTCAGTGAAATAAAATGCTTTATTTGAGCATTGGATAGTAGTCTATCTGCTGCTAAACTGCAGCACACAGTTTACTATTTATACTATTAATTTATTGATGTCAAGCTGGACAAGGTTGTGAGTTTTCTAGAAAATGTGTTTCCTTTTGCTCATATTTCATGTATGTTCTTATGAGTAACCAGTTCTACCATACAAAAAGAAAAAAAAACCCTTATATTTTCCCAGTACAGATGTATGCAAATGATTTCTGCGGAATGAATGTTCAGCTTTATTTTCTATAGTGTTTCACCTCAGTGCCTGTCAGCATGCAAATTTTGTTCTCAGTGGGATTACTCAGAGCTATTCTGGTAAGAGCTGTATTTGTTTGTTAATTTAGGGCTCATTAGCCAAGACTAAATGGACAAGGATAAGAACAGATTATGGTCACTGCCCAATGTAGCTATTAAGTTTGTTTATTATATTGATATAATTGTTTACTGATGTAACTTGATACTGTGCTACTGATATAACCTAAAATTCAAAATATCTGTATATAAAATTAACCCAGAAATGGTTTAGCTTCGAATGTGGTGTACTTCTCTGGTTTTGGCAGTGGTAATGCGTAATGCGTAGTAGACATAGTATATAATACATGTAAATTCTAGTCTATATTTTGAAATCAGGTCATCACACAGACTTTCTTGGCATATGCCTGTCTGGTTAATAAGTATATATTTCAAAACTTTTTCATCACTGAAAAAATATTTAGTGATGGTCTATGAAGAGATTATGAAATTCTCAGCACATATAGTTTTATACAACACTGTTTTGGGGTGTTTTCAGAAAACAGCTGGGCTGTCAATGATCAATGAACAGACGATATATGATGGGGCAGGAATTTTATACCGATATTCAACTAACTTGAGCTGACATCAGGCATAAAATTACAAAGATAATTGGGATGAGGCTGGTTATTGGGCAACAATATCTTCTTAATGCACTTCTAAACAATTTCCATCCCTGTCCTTCAGCACCTTCTGTTGATAGTTACTTGTTTCTTCTTATGTATCCCAGCTTGTCACTCCCTGGGCTTTGTCAGTTTTGTTCCTGGGGAAAGAGGGAGGACACATTGCGATACATCCTGGACAGAGGATAAATGTTCTAAAAGTTTGGCCTTGAAAAGTAAGCACCAGAAAGAGAGAAAGAAAACCCGTGAGGGATGCAGAGTGAAAAAGTAGGAAAAGTCTGTTTACAAGATAAAATCTACAAAGGATAGGCTGCAATGTGCAAATAACAAAGGCCTAATCAAAAACTTTCAAAAATAATTTGAAAAAATTTGGGGGTTTTCTTCTGATTTCTGGAAGAGCTCTGAGGAAGGGATTTCCCACTTCCTCTATGACAGTGATTTAACACTGAAGAGTTTACCTTCATCTTCCCTCACACCGTCATGCCTCAGAGACATGTAGGAAATATTTTCACCAAGGCCTTCTACAAAACTCATTTTTATTTCAAGCATCTGATAACCTTTATAAGAACATGAAAATGTGATCTTCTGTTGTCTTATTTAAGCAAAACACTTCCTCAGAACCATAAACATGGAGAGGGCAAACTTATTTGTATTAGTTCTTTGCAGGAAACACCTGTTATTTGCTTTTAGCAAATAAATGAAAAACTACTTTCCTGCAAAGGCATATGTCTCTGCCTCATAGCTGTGCAGCTGCATGATTTCAGTGGAAGCAGTCTGAACAGTGTTAAGGCTGTACACTGAGATTCCTTCCAGTACATCCCTGAACAGTTTTAAATTGTTTCCTGTATGTGCCAAGAAATACTGTGACCAGAACAGAAGTGCAGGATATGATCTGAGACATTCTGGAAAAAACAGAAAAAAAAGGTCTGTATACATACTGCAGGTGTACAGAGTGTTTGGCAATAGGAATTCTGAGGGGATAAAAACCATTCAGGCTTCCCCTTCTGGAGTATTCCCAGTGTGAGGAATTATCACAATACTTTTGCTTTTAAACACACTCATAGGTATACACTTCATATAACTGATGATGACTAATAACTACGATGCTTCCATGTGTGTGATTGCACTTTTGCAATATACTGAAATTCTAAGCTAGTACACATTTTGAATGCTGAGAGCTACAAAGTGTTTGAGTGGTATTGTCAAAGTAACCTCAGTAGGTTTTTAACAGTTCTGCAGAATTGTCTGTAATGTGAAAGAAAACTTGCTTCCTTTAATGGCCTCAAGTACCCTCTGGCAACTTCCTTGCTATCAGAGGATAGTTTAATGGCGTTGAGATAGCTCTGACTGACATCAGTATCTTTCAAATAGCAATGAGATAAAGTTGAATTACATGGAATTCTTTCGAAAGGTACTAAAACAGAACAATATAGTTTTCCTCTCTCAGTTATGTAACAAACTGGTTTTATTATTCCTAACTTTTCAAACACATATACTGCATCAGCCTTTTCATGTGATGCAACCTGAAGGAGCAAGCCAAACCTGGCTTCTTGAATTTACAGACTTTTTATTTCTTCTGAACACGAAGTTTTGAACAGAAAAATCAATACGTATTACATATTGTCAACAACTGTACCGGGAAAATATTATTTTGACTACTTTCAATACTGTTCTGACATCTACAGTGTGAATATAAAGCACACCACAAGCATATCACTAAATACTTTTCTGTTCTTAGAGTACTTATAGTCTAATTTGGAATTCAGCTTTATTGTCAGAGGAACAAATGGATAATGTTAGGAAAGGGTCCCTGCTGTAATCCTCAGGCTGAAATTAGGGCAAGTGGTCTGGAGAGTATTATTGTTAGAATCACAGAATCATAGAATAGTGTCCTGGGTTCAGCAGTAGCAGTCATTTTTCTCCTTCTTAGTAGCTGGTGCAGTGCAGTGGTTTTGACTTTCAGCCTGGGAACACTGCTGATAATACCAATGTTTTTAGTTGTTGCTCAATAATGTTTACTCTGACCAAGAACTTTCTGAGTCTCCTGCTCTGCCAGGGAGGAGGGGAAGCCCGGAGAAAGCAGAGGCAGGACACCAGACCCAAACTAACCAAAGAGGTATTCCACACCATAGCACGTCATGACCAATATATAAACTGGGGGCAGTTACCCAGAAGGGCTAGATCACTGCTCGGGTAGGGCTGGGTATCGGTCGGTGGGTGGTGAGCGGTTGTATTCTCTCCCCTTGTTATTTCCCTTATCATTGTTATTACTGGTGGTAGCAGTAGTGGTTTGTGTTATACCTTAGTTACTGGACTGCTCTTAACTCAGCCCATGGGCGTTACATTCTTTTGATTCTCCTCTCCATCCCTCCAGGAACAGGGGGAGGAAGGGTGGGGAGTGAGCAAACGGTTGCATGGTTTCTGGGTTGCCAGCTGGGCTTAAACCACGGGGCTCAAAGGGCTGAGATAATGACAGATCTGACTGGAGTGTGCCTAATCATATTTGTGATAAGCATTCATCATTTTGGATTAATAGTAACTTGTCACAATGCTGATTTATTGGCTGGGTGGTCTTTTCCAGGGGATCATAGAATCATAAAATAGTTAGGGTTGGAAAGGACCTTACGATCATCTAGTTCCAAAACCCCTGCCATGGGCAGGAATACCTCCCACTAAACCATGTCACCCAAGACTCTGTCTAACCTGGACTTGAACACCGCCAGGGATTGAGCATTCACAGCTTCCTTGAGCAACCCATTCCAGTGCCTCACCACCCTTACAGTAAAGAACTTCTTCCTTATATCCAATCTAAACTTCCCCTGTTTAAGTTTTAATCCGTTACCCCTTGTCCTGTCACTACAGTCGCTAATGATTAGTCCAGCCCTGGCATCCTTACAGGCCCCCTTCAGATACTGGAAGGCTGCTATAAGGTCTCCATGCAGTATTGTTGAGTATAAACTGCTAACTGCCATGTCCTGGTCTGTCCTATATCATGCAATCACCATTAGCCAGAATCAAAGAAGTTTAAAATTTTCATGGTTTAAATGCTTGTATGGATTTGATGAATGGACAACTCAGTGGATAAGGAATTGGCTGGATGGCTGCACTCTGAGACCTGTGGTCAACGGCTCGATGTCCAAGTGGAGAGCAGTGATGAGTGCTGTTCCTCAGGGGCTGGTGTTGGGAGCAGTGCTGTTTAATGTTTTTGTCGGTGACATAGACAGTGGGATTGAGTGCATCCCTAGCAAGTCTGCTGATGACACCAAGTTGTGTGGTGCACTTGACATGCTGGAGAGAAGGGAACCATCCAGAGAGACCTGGACAGCCTCAAGAGGTAGGACAATGCCAGCCTTGTGAAGTTTAACCAAGAAAAGTGCAAGGTCCTATACCTGGGTCAGGGAAATCCCAAGCACAAATACAGGCTGGATGGAAACTAGATTGAGAGCAGCTCTGAGGAGAAGGACTTGGGGGTGTTGATTGATGGGAACCTCAACATGAGCTGGCAGTGTGCACTTGCAGCCCAAAGAAGCCAGACTTTGGCTGGGCTGCATCCAAAAGAGCGTGGCCAACAGGTTAAGGGAGGTGATTCTCCCCCTCTACTCTGCTCTCCTATGTCCCCACCTGGAGTACTGCATCCAGCTCTGAGGCCCCCAACGCAAGATGTGGACCTGCTTGAGTATGTCCAGAGCATGAGGGCCTACAAGAAATCTGGACAGAGACTTTTTACAAGGGCATGGAGTGACAGGACAAGGGAGGATGGCTTTAAGTTGACAGAGGGGAGATTTATTCATTATTTCTTCATTAAGAAGAAATTCTTTACCATGAGGGTGGTGAGACACTGGAACAGGTTATCCAGAGAAGCTGTGGATGCCCCATCCCTGGCAGTGTTCATGGCCAGGCTGGATGAAGTCATGAGCAACCTGGTCTAGTGGAAGGTGTCCCTGCCCATGACAGGGGAGGTGGAGCTAGATGGTCTTTAAAATCCCTTCCAACCCAAACCATTGTATGATTATAAATGGGAACCTACTTGCCAAACCTTTCTCCATTTCCAGAGAATAACATAGTTCAGTCTTTGGTTTGTTTTGCCATGAGTGGATTTTAATTGCTGGTGTAGTCATTTTTCTCAATATATAACTTATCACAAGGCCCCTAATGCTTTTATGATAGTCATCATAATTGCTGGAGATATCTTCAGAAGAAGTCATTCACATTCCTCTGAGCTGGAAGCATTCCAGAATTTACATTTTTTTTTTGCTGTGAGAATAGCTATAGAAGTGTTATCTGCTGGAAACATTTCCTTCTCTGTTTGAACTTTAAAATTGTTATCTGATTAGCTTGCTGTAAATTGCAAAGGTAAATGCAATTCAATGTGCATAGCACTCTGATCTTTAGTGGTCATTGGAATTACAAATGCACACAGGGCTGGTTCCTGACCCTACTGCACATCTGAGAAATGGCTATTTGTTATTCTGCTTTGCTGATATCCTACACTGGTATGAAACCTGGCTGACATATATGAAGAGAGGCTTAAATTGTCAGCCCTGCCCTTCACAAACAGCAGTCTTTCCATGAGAATTTGTTAACATTAAAAATAAATGGAGCAGTTTCTTGTTGAATTTGCCTCACCATTAAGAAACCTAGCAGTTGATACTGCCTCATACTAAGCTTGTAAATATCTCTTACAGGGCTTAGAAAGAGTGAATGATCTGGCAAAGGGATATGTAACTGGCTTAGCTACATATTTCATGACCCAATTCTCAGTCTGGCCCTGACCTTTTACAGGAAGGTTTAAATGGCCTTCACATACCAGCTGTTTCACCTTACTAATTACGTCAAAGAGCTGACTTTTATTTTGCACTTACCTTTTCTGCTTGCACATATGACTACCATGTAATGTTGTTTAGAAGAGGACTCACACAATGTCTGCCCTTTCAAAAGGAGTTTTCCAGACAGGATCACCAAGTATGGGAAGACTGGGAAGGGTCTGCAAATTTTGAACTGTATTAGCTTTTGGATTACTGTGTCCATGTGCTTCCAAGGACCTTGTTTTCCTGCAGGTGGCAAAGAAGCACTGAAGACACTACACCCCTACAGTTTCTGTCCAAGCAGCTTGAAGCAATTGCTTCATAAACGTCTGTCATATCTTTATTACACCAAGACAGCAGCTGTGCATTCAATCTTTCCTCTGTGCAGAGAAACTTCAATGGCAAATTAATTAATACCCCTATAGCTCATCTCATCTTCTTTTCTTTGCTACCTCCAGCTTGTGTAAACTAAAATGCTATAATCCCCTAAAGACCTTGCAGTCCTATGCAATGTGAGTAATTTGGATGTCACAAACAGAAGATTATAATAATCTGAGAGTGAGCAAGCAGGAAAACATATTGACAAGTTGTCTTGGCCAAACTTTTTGTGTCAATACAGATTCTGACACTAGGAACAGAAAGAAGTGTTTAACAAGGGGAGAACTTACATTTAGAAATTGTTCTAGGAAAATTTCTCTGACCAAAATACAAAATTATATCTAAAAATACCTTAAAAAGGAAAAATATTATTAAGGGAGAAGCATTCAAGTGTTCAGGAAAGTGAAGGATTAAGATTGAAATCTTAATGCATTTCGTGGTACATTAAATACCTGGTTTTAAGAGTTTGCAATTACATGATCATATAATTTTTTCCTTCATGGGGCCTCTGCCTCAATAAATTCAAAGGATAGATTGTTTTTTTCTAAATGAGAAACTAATTCATATTTTGTTTTATTGTTCAGTGGGTGGCCCAATATCATATGCCATGCACATTATTCAAACATTATTCCAAATACAGAATATTAATTTTCTCATGAGTTTTTAATAATATTTATCACTATCACATGTGACTATTTCACAAATTGAGAAATTTATCTTTGAAATGTTTCAGCAAAGGGAGGGGATGATATTTCTATTGCATAAATTTATTGGTCTGCATATCACAAGGTTAATAAGGGTCTAACATTTTCACTAATTTAGGATGTCTCATTAAACAGTCTAGGGTTTAGTTTTTCATATAAGTTAGCATTGTTAAACACTTAAAATGTTAACATATAGCTCAATGCAACTCAGGAAGGAGGTGTTAATGCTCAATATTTCTACACGTTTGGCATGGCGATGTTACAGTAGGTAACTGAAAAACAGAAAGTGTCAAATTAGCCTGTGTCTGTTAGAGGTTTGTACAACATCAGGTTTGGTGGAGCCTTAGAGTCCTCAGGATTCTAACTGAAAACAGTCCTAGATCTTTGCTTATATTGTATTTTATTTAGCAAACAGTGAACAAAGCAATCTCTTCAATGAACAAGTTTGCAAGTTCTTTCACAGTTCACTCTTCCAGTCTGATTCACCTTCATAGCCATCCTGAACACTGAGAGTCCAAAAAAAAAAAAAAGGCTGTGTTATACTATCAGCATGTGCACACACACAAAAGAGAGTAATTCAGACTGCTCAGAATAAGCATTATTTTGGTGTTTCTTAATCTCAGTTTACAAACTTTTGAAATAGTGTAATTATAGTTGGCTATGTTTTGAAATAGCTGTCTAATATTGCAAGTTAGAAAAAAACACAGACATGCTGATCCTCAAAGCAGTTTCTATCCAACAAAAAAATCTACTTGGCAACAAAATATTGATGGTCACTTTCATCCTTTGTATGTCTGAAATCATTAAATATGTGAATCTGACTGCCAGAGCATGGACTAATCTGTAATAGCAAGCGGTCATCCTCTGTAAGAATGTTTTCTGGAAACAGAAGTTTCAGCAGAAACTGTCTTTGTGGCTTCCATTCCTTGAGCCAGACATTTTGAGTCCGACCCCTCTGTCCTGTTCTTTCCAGTCTATTCTACTCTGTGATCCAGTTTTCCTTTTTTTTCTTCAGCCTTACTATTCTTTCCAGCTACACAAACTCACTGAGTGTGAACTCCTCAGTAAGAAAAAAATACTAGACTTCTGGAATCTCAGTTAGGCTGCTAACATACTGATTCAGAAAAACAGTATTTGGCATGTTTCCTATTTTCCCTTGTATCGTGTAGTCCCAGTCACGTGTTGGCATCTTTATTCACCTTGCAAAAAGAGTTTTTAAAGTTTTGTATGTTCCCTAGATTTCTTTTGTTTTCTCTAGAGCTAGCATTCCTCCCTTCCTCCTGTTGCTGTCATATACATATAAGATTACATTGCCTGGATGAGAATTCACTCTCACTGAATTTTTCTTGGCTAATTAATTGCTTGTATGTGTTGAAGCATCCAATAGCTGCTTTTTTCTGCTCCAATTTACAAACTTCTGCAAAGGATTTGAGAACAGAAACATGAATAATAATCATATAACTCTAGACCTTGCCCTAACCCTAGTGGATACATCAAGTTCATTAACTCTAGTATATGATATTTCAATAAATGATAAAAGAAATACCACTAATTTAAAACCAGTGGTTTTGAACTCACAAGAATAATTTCTGGTCACAACATTATGCTTCTGGCCTCATTGAAGTGCATGGAGTTTAGAATGAAATCAGGTGCTCTACAGACCACAAATACTCCAAGGCCATTCAGATTTCACACTGGCACATTCTGTAGAAGAACTATATTTTTATTAATCAGAAAGGATGTCTTCAAAGGAAAAGAATTCCCCCAAACAACACAGGCATATTATTAAACTGATATATAAATAATCTCTCTGCGTTTTGTTTTCACCCCCTTTTCCCTACTTGCTGGATAGGACACCCTTGCTCTATCTTGACAGGTGAGGCTATTGAAAGAAGACTAAAGTTGAACTTCTAAGCCCACAGTGGGACATCTGTTTTGTTTCTAGTCTCTTAAGTTCTTCCTCTGCTCTTTCATTATTTGTGAAGAAAACACAAGCAAGATCTGACATGTCTGAAAAAAAGGAAGATATGACTCAAGACCTTGCTAATGCTGAGTGAATCAAATTTTGAACTTCCAGGAAGCTCAGAAAATTCCTGGAACTTTTTATGAGGGAGTTCCCCAGGTTTTCAAAGGCTGTGCTTCCTTGTTACAAGCAGCATCAGAAGTGAAAAGTTGTGAAACTACTCTGGATAGTGTCTCAATATTTTTGATCACAGTAGAAGCAGGAAATTCCTTCAGACATTTCATCAAAGAACAGATAAATATCAAGGCTCACTGGATCATTTGAAGTCCATCCAATACTACTTTAAATTAAAGATTTTCTTCTGTTAATTCTTAAAGCCAGGTGACGTCTGTAGAGAGGATAGGCAATAAACTGCCTCAGGTCTAATCTCATCTCTTTCATGTAATGTTGAAAAAGCTCTTCTGCAGGATAAAGGCAGTATCTGAATCACAGAACTATTGTTAACTAGTGGTGAATGCCTACATGTGGCATTCAGTTTCCCCATCTTTTGTACCCACATTGGAAAACAAAGTATGGAATGATCTTTTCCTGCTCTGCTGTATTATGTCTAAAACAGCAAATGCCATCTCATTCTGCAGATTTTCTCCTGGATCAGAGCTACAATTGACTGTGATTTATTTAGTTTCCTCCAGGAAATTCGGAACAGGATTAAGGATATGCTAGTCTTGATGAACCCACAATGCATGCTTATGAACACATACACTGATAGAATCCCCAGACCAACTGAAATGGGGCACTTGAACACTGGAGGTATCGGGTCCTCTACTCTTGTGCACTAAAGACTAAATGCATGAGTTCAGCAGCTATATATTGAGAATTTTTCTTTTTTTTAATAGAATTCCACCTGAACAAACCCGAGGCAAATTCTACACTTCCCACCCAAACAAAATTTTGAGGTGCAGAAAGAAAACATATTTTTGGCAAAAATGGATTAAAGAAGTCCTGCTTATGACATCCTCACTAGTAACCCCGCTATTGTCACCATTACTAGTTTGGAGAGTGACAGTAATTTATACAGGAAGCATTCCAGTTTAAACAACTTGTGGTCTTATTCTGGTACTTAAAGTAAGTGTCAAAAAACAGCATCTTAAAATATGGAGAGACAGCATGCCTCTATGCTATTTCAAACAGAAAGGAATAGATAGGAGAATTCTAGGGGGATTTGGAGCCTTAAGAGAACATACAAAATAGCAGCTGATGAAAGAATGCCAGTTTCACTGCGTGATGTAGCTTTAAAATCATAAATGTGTTTCATGTAGAGAAGAATGTAATGTATATATACTCCATGAATCCATCCTGATCTTCTGAACTAATTTAGGCCATTAGCAGAGAGTCACACATGCTTCTACAAAAAGGTGGTGATGTGGGACTGGGAATAGCTGCTGCATAACTGTGACTGTGCGGTGTTTTAACATCAATGCCACAAACCCTGAGCCAGATGTATTCAAGGCCTTGCCTGTGGCTTGATGACACATACCCTTTTCACAACAATCGGTGTATTTGTGGTAACAATCAAAAGGCATTTAAAATGTTTGGAATGTGGTTTAGAAACCCGTCTTGGCATCCCACTTTACATGTCTTAGCATAAATGCCTCAACTGTTTTTATTGTTCTGCAACTGCTCATTTATTCTGAAAAAAAAAAAGAGCTTGGCCTACAGTATTTGCATTCAACAATACTTGAAACAAGAAGTTAAAAGTCTTTTTTTGATTATGCCGGTGAAATATTTCATATGAATAATGCCAACAGCTGGGTCAGACCTTTTGGTTTTGGGTAAGAGTTTATTTCAGGCTTGCTAACTGAGAAGTTCTTTTTTTAGAGAAGGTTTCTGATAAACTGCCAGCTTGCAAATGTCTTTTTGATTTATGTTGCAGTTGTACCACATCTTTTATGTATTTCTGATTTTTTGCCCTTATGACTGTATTTTAGTAGTTTACATAATGAATTGCCCCACAACTGATGAAACAGCACAAATCTACTTTCAACAAAACCAAGAAAAGAACAATGTTAATGTGAAACACATTCAGGAACAAATTACTTCATTTTGGTGGAACAAGACAGAAACATGCTTATAGACTTATGTATAGACAAGATATTCAGTATGGTTAAAAGATCAATTGATGGATCAATCAATAGATCAGTAAATCAATGGATCAATAGAAAGAAAGAAAATCCTTCTGTTACTTCATAGTTTGTTTAATTTTAAAATTCAAGTATAACACTTTTTTAACGTTGAAGAAGCAGCCAGTAAGCTTTCTCCTCTCTGGGCTGCACTTTATTTGGCAATTAGTGATTAAGAATAATTTTCTAGATCTTAGTAAGGAGAAATTTATATAAAGATTGGTGAACTCTATCAAGATGAACGATGAGCTTGCTTAACATCAGAGGGAAGAGAAGTCTGATTAAGTAAGTAAATTTTATACTAACCTTTATCAAAAATTTTAGTGGATAATTGCTCCTCTACCACAAAAAGAGATAGTTTTCATGTCTGAATATTCAAATTTTTATATACAGAGTGTAAACATCAGCTTTTATAAATTTATTAGCCAGTGAAACTCTCTTGTTTTTAAATTAGAGAACCAGTGCTGGGAGAACCACCATCACTGTTGTTAATGTTGTATGCATCACTGAGATGTAGAACCAATCTGGTTGCTTTTGAGTAATGGAAGCAGACTGGCCACAGCTGCAGAAGTTCCTGCCACCTAGTGCCAGCTCTGCCTGTCTTGCAGGGGAAAGCCTTGATGTTCATGTAACAGCTATTTAACCTAGCATAATAAGGAAACTAAAAACAAATACCAGCTCAGGTTACTACATCAGACTTCAAAATACAAACTTCAGCCCTTGCCATATGTTGAGTTAGCCTCTGTAGTAAAGGTGAGTGCTTCCAGTGGAAAGGTAAACAGATGTGAATAGATACAATTTCAGTTGTCCCAGGAATTCTGTTTGTGGCTTAGGAATCCCCTGAACAACCTCCACCTCCAAATCTATACTGACTGTTATTTCTTTTTTCTTTACTTGCTGGAATCAGATCAGGCCAGAGTCAAGGAATTATATGACACCAATCCATATGTTGTTCTTAGCTTTTCAGTAAAAACCTGTGTCAGAATTATTACTATTACCATTACTATTACTAGTCTGAGAATGTCTTTTTATACACCAACAGGACTTTTGCACTGACTGCATCTCTTCCAAAGTCTGTAAGGTGACTGGAACATATGTTGTCTATTCTTTTTAACTTTTAAAATGTAAGAATATGCCTACTTTATTTTCTTCATTGCTTCATTCAACCTCAGGAACTGAGTATACCTAGTTTTTGACAGTAAACACTGTGTCTTAAACCATTTTGATCAATCAACTCAGTCATTTGCTTTGTTTTATGCTCAGATTATAAGCGAGTTTGTTCACTTTGAGAGGCAGCAGAACCAGTAGCTTTAAGATCCCCTCTTCTCAAAATATGTATATTTGTTTTCCTTTAGGCTGAAAATCTCTTTCTAAAAGTATCTTAGGCTTTTTGTCTGTTGATGCAGTGGCTGTGATTCTGTTAAGAAGATCATTTTTAATTTTCAAACAGACCTATTTCTAAGACTACAAACATTGACTGTGGTGACCTAGATAATTTATTTCAACTATACCCTCAAATATTAAAAGTTATCATGAACCCTTTTAATGAAGAGTATGACCTTTAATAGACAATAAGAAAAAAATAACACCCAAGCCTGTTTTATTTAGTTTTTTTTTAATTACACCAGGAATACAGATGATTCCAGAAATAGATGTTATCATGGTATCACTACACCCATTACTTTAGCACCCTTATGGTCAGAGAAGAACAAGAGCAAGTTCTACCTACATTCCTGCCTTCTTCTGCGCTATCTCTATTTAGCACCTTTTCAGGGCATCACCTTGGCTCTAAGCACCTCTCAAGAGTGTTACGGCACATAGTGGCAGTTAACAATATCTGTAAAAATCATACACGGATGGAAAAAGTCATATGCACTAAATTCAATTCCTTCATAAGTGAACCCATTAACATGAAAGATTCCAGGATACTAAGGACTGAAATACGAAATTATAGATTGAAGGAAAATATTGTGGTGTGTAAGATAAAATCAAATAAGGAACATTTTTAACTATCTGAAATAGTTAGAAATGTGATGAAAACAAATTACAAAGAAGCATGTTTGAAATAGGGAAGTAGTAATTGTAGTTTTAACATACCTGTATCCATGCTAAAATCATAGAGCATCATATAATGAACACTCATAATTTACCATGCAAAATACAAACAATTGAAGGAAGGCAAAATACACTGCTGGTAGTAAAACCTAACCAAACCATATTTTTTGGCTCCCGCTACCACACTCTACTTTTGAGGCCATGATATTTTCTTAAAAGAAGATGTGATGTGAGAATCTTCATATTACATACTCAAGGACTTTACTTTCTAAGTGTGTGTTGCAGATCATTTTTTGTTGGCTTATTTGAGACTGTGATTCTTTACAGATGCCTGAGACTTGTTTTCTTGTAGTGTAGAAAGAAGTGAGAGACAAAAAAACCCTTCTCCTTTTTCTTCTGATCAGCTTAAAGATATTGGCAAATGCTTTTATTTCAAGAATAAAACCCTTTAATTTGTTGATGAAGAACTGGGATGCTTGTTTTAAAATCTTTCTCTGATAATATTTTGATTCTCTCATAATCAGTTCAAAATGGACTCTTTCACTGCACAGAAATGAACTTCCAACATCCCTACATCCCTCCCAACATCCTCTGCCATTTTGACTGTGCTTTGTGTGGTATCTTCAGAGCATTATCTTTAATGTGTCATTGCGTTCTTTACCAGACCAAAATACCACATACCTAGACTGGCTGCAAACTAGAATAACCTTTCTGTAATTTCTGACACTACGTTTTTCTAGGGAAATCACCAGTGCTTATGTCTGCCTAGTAACTGTGCTTGTGCCAAAGCTTCTGTTCCTATTCTCAGAGCAGCTTGGAATATTTTACCAAAAATACAGTGAAAAAAGGTAGTTATCAGTAATTTGTCTTCCACATATGTGGTTCAACATCTGCTTGATGCCTAATGATACCTGATTTTTTTAACACGACCACATTCATTTTTATAGACAGGAATATAACTCAGCATGACAAGATCACTGTGTTTTGCAGTTTTTCTGTGACTCTAACTAAAACACACCCTTGTTTCAGCAAAACATTCCAAGAAGCTTGATACAGACACTACAGCAGTTCATAGGAGCTGGAACAAGGTTGCCTGTTCTGAAAATCAAATCTTTAATTTTTTTTTATTATTATTATTCATAGGTCATATCTCTTGGAATAATTTAAAATTTTACTTTCAGTAAGTTTTCCTTAAAAATACAGAACTCCTCTGTGGAGGACTAGAGAACACATGAGAATGGCTTTTACTAAAACTTGAAGTAGCACTGTTCTGGCAACGGCTTCATAGGAAATGACAGTTAGAAGTCTGTGGCAGCAGCATAACAGAGTTAGGTCCTCTTGGTATCTCTCTCCAAATGACAAAAAAGAGAAAAAAAAAATCTAATATTCCAGCAAGCAGTGAGAAATTTCATTTTATCTTGATATTAGACAGTTGCAACAGTACACTTGATATAAAATCCCTATTAGTCTTAAACCACGATTAATAGCAACCTACATAATAGTTGATGCATCTTTCTTTCCTGCCTCATCTTTGTTAAGTGCAGACATGCTGTCACTTTCTACCGGAAATGACTCATTTAACAAGATCAATCTTCTTTACTGTCCCTTGCCAAGGATCTAGTTAGGTTTTGGCTAATTACATACGTCAGTTTTATGTAGGTATTCTGGAATCGTAACTTCGTCACACAGTGGCTACAATGCAGAGTTTATCAAGCTGCTGGACTAAGTTCAGATGTGGAGAGACTTACCCGAATATAAGCTGCAAACATACTTCTTGGTTCATTAGTGTACTGAATGTATTTAATTCTAAATGGATTTCATTTACCAGAAATGTTTTCTGTTTCTAGGAGCAGCTGTCATGGTATTAGTTCATAATACTCCACAAAGTTCCAAATATGTTTAAAAATATTTAATAGTAATATAAGAAGACAAATATAATATACTTACGGATTAAAAGACTGAAAGTTATGCACAGAAAATTTAATCTGCCAATACAATTGCTGGTAAAATCAGTAGGTCTTTCTTTGCAACAAGCTTGTAGAATTGACCTTGAAACATGTATTTGTATGATAAATGCATAAATTCTAATATCTTGCTTAGAAAAATTTAAAAGAAACCTGCTAAGCCATTTCTCCTTTTTTTTTTTTTACAGAGATAAACAAATGATTAATTAGCTGCTGTATTCGTAAACACAAAACCAACTGAATGTTGTTTCTAAACACTGTGAAATCTAACAATAAAAAATGCTGTTATGCATAGTATTCTGAAAAGTATTTTCCACCCTCAGTATCTCCATGAGGACTGTCGAAGCAAGAGTACTTACAGTAAAAGGATGTGAAAGATTAATTCAAGTGTTTAGGCACAATGTAATGGCCACATATTACTGCATACTGACTGTTCTGTGAAAAATGTAGTAACATACCTTCATGTAGTTCAACCAGAAAGATGCTACAACCAGTTTGCAGCTAACATGACAGGGCAACACCTAGAACAGCTTTGCATTATTGTCTTCCTGACTCACAGGCACTCACTTATTATTTTGCAATGTCTGTTATGTACTACTATCATTTGATTTATAATGAGGAAATGAGGTTCACATACTTTCTGCAGCCCCTGTAACTCTTAGTAAAAGATTTGAGTGCCATAAAACCATCTAAAAGCCTTAGGTTTAGCTAGAGGGGAACTTGCAAAGTAAAAAAACAGGGGATGTCAATGTTTGAAAACCCGAATGTGGAGTTCAGAGTCCTGGGTCTTCAACTGAAAAGATTGGACTGAGACATGAATTAACCAACTAAATTTCGTCCAGAGCTACTCTCGGCCATTAACAAACCCAGAGAGACTAGGAGACCAAAGACAGCCTTTCTGAGCTTCCCTCCCTCTGAGCAGAGTGAGCTGTAAATTGTGCTTGAAGTACAATACAAAAAACACACTTGAAGTTTCCTTGTCTTTAGAGATAATTGGTAATTTTCCCTCTTACTGTTAAAAGCTGAACAATATCCTACTTTTGCTGACCAGATCATTCTTTAGAAGCAGAAAATAAGTCCTTACGTGATCAGCTGCTAGTTTCTTAGCTGGAAAATTGTATCTCACTGGAGGAAGATTACAGTTTCTGAAAATGCCTCTCATCTGTGAATTACTTTGCAACCAGTGCAATGTGAATAGTAGGATATGAAATCACTATTAATGGCAGGTTCACAGAAGCACAGCTGCTTCAGATCCAACCTCCAACATGTGCTATATGAAAAACAACCTTAATTCTATTGTGGGCTTAGCTTAGTCATTGTTATATAAAATTAAGCTGGTGTTGAAGGTTTTCTTGACAGTACGGTGGGGCCCAAAGAAAGTTTAGGTTCTAACTGCTAATTTGAAGAGAGAACTGAGCGCAAGCATCCTACCCAGTCATAGACTACATTAAACAGGTAGGGCTCTGTTTTTCCTCTTTTTGTGGTACTATACTTTTTAGGGTTTGTCTTCTTCAGAATTTCAAGTAAAACATGCAAATGACAGATAATTCGTAACAGTTCTTTTCCAGTTCTTTGGAATGAATGCTGCTTTTAAGAGCTAATAGTAGATGAGTTAATTTATTCTTTGCATGAACTTAAGGAAGTGATTTTGTTTACTGCTAGAATATGAAGAAATCAATGTTAAATTAAAAGCCAAAACTCTTTATTAGGAAATCATAAAATGTATAATTTTGCATTTGTAGACTCCAGGAAAATAAACCAGGATTGTGATGTTGTAATGGTGTATAATGGTTTGTTGGTAGTTTTTTTGGTTTGCTTTTTTGGGGGGGGGCAGGTAGGGTGCTTCTTTTTACCTGAAGTCAGAGAAGCTTTTAGTAGAAACCAATTTAGTAGTAAATTGGAAAATATCTATGCGCTTACTTGTGCCAGCCCAAGGGATTTGGGACTAAAACATGTTGCTGTCCTGAGGAGAAGTTTCTAATTAGAGGAACTCTGATTCACTGGTGAGGAATTTTCCACCTTAAAAGGGGTAGGAGAAGCAAACATACCCATGTTGTCAAGGCCAGATATCACATATATTACAAACTCAGAGCGTATCTGTCAGATTATTGCCCATTTTGCCCTTTTTCCCTGAGCTTCTGGTTCCAAGACTAGTTCCATTCTGCTGCATGCTCCAGGGACTTCACTTTGGAAGACCTGAAAGTTTAGACAGCTTGCTAGGGTCATTGAACTTATAAATCCTGAAAAATACCTAGCCCAGGTCTCCTGATTTCCCTGTGCACAACTAAGAGCCTGCTAGCCCTACAAACCATACCTTTATATCTGTTTCTCAACATTTATATTTTTCTGATGCATGAAATGTCTTAGAATTAAAGCATTCTTTAAATGTTTGATTTTCCAAGAAAATGGAAGATAAGTTTTGAAAAACCTTTGAAAATGTATCACTCATACATTACAAATATCTAGCATGCCATAGTATTGAATAGTATTTAGAAAGAACCAGACAAAACCAAGGTGAATCCATGAGCAGTGCTAGGTATATCAGATTTCCTCCACCATCTGGAATTGATTCTTAACTGTATTTATTCAATTAGTAACTTAAAATCTAGAATTTGATATACTTCCATGCAATGAAATTTCACAAGTAATTCAAAGACCTTTGAAATCGATGATTAAGAGACAGTAATCAAGAACCTTTGGGATACTGTAATTTTCAGCTGCTTAGAAAACAAATAGCTGTGGTAAGTGCATGAGATTTTTGGTAAATGTTTATACTTTAATGTCTTTTCCTTGTTTATTGGTATTTCTCAGAATACAGACATTGCTGAATAATGTGTATTAATTCTGTAGCTGAAGATGAAGGCAAGATGAAGACAACTCTTAGATACCAAATTATTAAAAAAAAGTAATTTTTAAATGAATCTATGGACTAATGTAAAAGAAAATTACCTTAATTTGTAGAAACTTTAGTAACATTTTGAGTTTCCTTCTCCTTCTATAAATGATTTGCTTTACAATTTTTTGTGAGCCACTTACTGGCTATCTACATCTATTTGTTCCTAAAAGATTTCGTAAATTCAATATTTTGTAATTTATTTCATTTGTGTATACTTTGCATAAACCATTATGCAAAGGTGCATCACAGCAGAAATAAGATCAAGGTTAAGCGTGGATTTGATTTCCTACAAAGTGGTGTTCATCAGATATCCTAGACCAGGATCCACCTTTCGCGATTTTAGAGATGCATGAGAAAAGAGATGTGTATGAAAATTGACTGCATGTACCACCTTTTTTTTTTTTCAGTGCTCAAAGTATCCACTGTACCTAGAGACATTGTAAGACTGAACTGCTGGCCTGGATAATAAAGATAAATATTTTTATGAATGTCTCACCATGAAAAGCTATATGGACACTCCTTGGTAGTTCATATCAATGAAAGCCATTGAGGTCTATTATTTCAGTATCCGCTGCAAGTTTTTTTTACTGTGTAGTAAAATGTTGCTTGAGGCCATAAGGCTTTTTAAGCCCAAAGAGCAGTTACACAGACATATTAACTAACTCTTTGTATTGAAATCACTTATGACTTTTTTGATGATAAGATGTTATTGAGCATGAACAGTAGAATTCTTTCATAACTTCAACCAAGTAACAAATTTTCTCAAAATACCCAAAAGGCAAGAAATCACATAATGAACTAATGATCTGTAACATTTGATTTTGAAAATGTAAACATTTCTTTGGTTGTAAGGCTGCCTAAAGTTTTTGAAACTCAACTACTTTTTTGAAAAAGTTGAATCGTCTTGAAGAAACTTCACTTATATGATTAAAATAAAGGATTCTTTAGTATAGCTGTACAATGGATTCTGCAGCAATTTTAAATTCTACAAAAAGCTGCTACCCAAGGATTACTCAAAAGCAATACCAGGGATGCAAGAAACAAAAATAAAAAAAGATCTTAGTGCATATTAGCAGTGGTAATCTGTAATAATATATCCCTTCTGCTTTCATTTACATGGAAGACCTCAATTCACCTATTGGTATTTTGGTATTAACAGATACATAGAATTTCTGTGTAGGAATTAAATTCACTTACTATTGAACGTATAAATTAAGTTACTAGTAAAAAATATTGTTGTTTCACATATGTGGAGCAAAGAGAAGAGTTCTAACTGTATGATTAAGAACTTCGCAAATTTAAAATTAGGACACATACATTTAATTTTAACCTATAAGGAAAATCACAGTAAGTTTAGTTGAACAACTGTTAGTGCCACAAACTAAAAGTTTACTCCATTAATTATTAGAAGTCAAATCTTCTATTTGTGTTTACTCATAGACACTGACTTTTATTGAAGTTTTGGCTGTACATACAAAAATTATAAAAATGCAAAGAACTAATGAGGGGATGGAATGAGGTTTCTTTCTAGGAACACCGTGATTCAAACATCACATTTTCATATCCTCAATCTTCACATTTTCTATAAGGATAGACTTTAAATAATTAAAAAAAATATATATGAATATGCATATATTCATGCAGCATATATGCATACACACACGTATATAAGGATACAGAAATGCTAGGAGGGCAACAAAGATGGTAAAAGGACTAAAGAGCAAGACTTCTGAGATGCAGCTGAGGAAAGTAGGTTTGCTCATCTTGAAGAAGAGGCTGAGGGGTGATCTCATTGCAGACTGCAACTTCATGATGAGGGGGAACAGAGACCTCTCTCTGGTGCCCGTTGATAGAACATGAGGAAATTGGATAATAGGAAAGATTTATTTACTGAGAGTGGTCAAGCACTGGAATAAGCTCCCAAGGGAAGTGGTCTTGGCACCAAGTCTGTCGATGTTCTAGAAAAGTTTGTACAATGCTCTTAGATACCTGGTTTAATGTTTAGATTGCTTTATGTGGAGACAGGAGTTGGACTCGATGATTCTCTTGGGTTGTCCTCTTGTGTATCATCTTCCCAAATCAGGATATTCAATGATTCTGTGAATGCCTGTTAAGCTTTCTATTGTCAAAATGGCCAAAATCAGGCAAAAGAAATGAATCATGCAAAAGTTTTAGTTTCTTTTTAGCTTGTATTGATGGCAAAAGAAGCTCTGAAAAGCAAATGTTAATTTTACACTCTTTTCAGAAAGAATATTGGCAAAGGAAATAGTAAACAGGTGACATAGAGTTATTAAAAAGATTGTAGTGTTTATTTATTTGTTAATTCATTTATGGTGTCTAACATTTAATTTATTTTCTTATTCCCAAGTGTACATATCAGCTGTGAACGTGAGTAACGGTGAAAGTCACTCACATTTTACTATATAACTTAGTAGGCAAAAGAATTAAATATAACTGAGTATTTTGGGGAAAATGGGGGTGGAGAAAAGTGAATCAATTTCATAAGTGGCTTAAAAGAAGTGTTAGAATGGTAAAAAAGTCTTTATGGAAAAACAAATTTTACAGAATTGGCCAACCTGGCCTTGAACACTTCCAGGGATAGGGCACTCACAATTTCTCTGAGCAACTTGTTTTACTGTCTCACCACCTTCATGGTAAAGAATTTTTTTTTTCTTTTATTAAATCTAAATACACTCTCCTTCAGTTTAAAGTTTTATACAATTGTACACCAGAAATTAGAGAAAGCAAAAAAACACGGCACTATGATAAAATTATATTATATCAATTTAAACTTTATGATCTTAATAAGTATATTTAAAGTGTGCCCAGAAAAATGGAAGTGATAAATGACTATATATCTTCAGTGATGCATCAGAGGAATGAACTGTATAGACATATCAAAGAAAGGCAGAAATAAGCATGAGGAAAAAGCCTAGAAAAGACCACAGTGAAATAAATATATAACACAATCATTTTTAAAAGAAGAAATATTAATGACACCATATAGGAAATTAAGTGTGTGTAGATCTCTGTAAGTAAAATATGAAATGCCTTTGTGTTTGATTAATGCTAGTAATACTCTGTTATCAAAGGAATAGAAGACCAGGCTAATAGAAGAATTTCATGTTCAAGGAAATGGTGAGAGACATACGCCCTCATCACAAATCTTACAAGCTAATAAAAATGTATGTGTTTGCTAGATAATATTTAATTTTGTTGACCAGGACACTTTTGGAAATGATGAGGAAATATTGAGATTGTACTGTAGAACACCGCTGGTAATCTCAGCAGTGATAGATCATTCTTTGTATAAACCAGAATGTAAAGTTGTAAAATGTGCCAATGGCTATTATCTAGCTAAACTAAGCAAAAAATTAACAGCCAGAGTATAGGCACTTTAAAGTCTTCAAAGTTGGATGCAGTCTCAGCCATAACAATTCTCACGATTTACAGTAGAATCAAAATGTTGCAGCTAATAGCTCATTAAAATTTTCTTCACAGAAAAGAACAACAAAGACGAGGGCTTTCTAAGGTTATGATGGAAGATCAGAACAGAGAAAATCTAGTAAATACTTATTAGAAGCATAAACCTTGTTCTTCAGGGAAGGGATCTCTTGGGTGGGGAAATATCACAGTGAAAAGCCTGCTAAATTATTAACAGAACCTTTCTTTTCTTTAACATACTTTTGTTTTCAGAAAAATATATGATCTGAAGAGAAGGTGTACCCATTTAGTATGAATTTCCCACGAATTAGAAATACAGACACATTGTAAGAAAAGTTGTGAGAATCCCACCCTATTGCTCACCTAAAAGGGAAATAAAAGGAGGATGCCTTTTATTTCATTCAATACAAGATTTTGTCAGCAATCCAAAAGGTAGGCAATAAATTGTCCCACTTAAAAAGAAATATTTCTAGAATTTTCTCTGATTTCCCTATTACAGTTGTCTATATTGGAATAATTTATTAAATAGTTTTGAAATGGAATTTAATTTCTTAAATACTTCCTTTTAATAAGAGCAGCTTCGCATGCCATGACTCTTTCTTTAAAAAAGGGAATAACCTGAAATCAAATGATGAGTTTTTTTCTCTGAAGAATGAGAGGGTCTCTGAATGATTTCTTCAATTTGCTGCTGTTATGAGCCTCACAGTATTTTAAAATATATTTATTTCTGAAAAACAGACTGTGAAGTAAAGGTCTATGCAAAAAGAAAATAGATTCTTACACCAAATATGCTGAGGTGATAACACAGTCCTCCTATATATTGCTTTGGATACACTAATTCTCAGAAGCAGCAGCTGAATTCTGCAAATAGCAGTACGTACATGTCGTGGTTTAAACCCAGTCAGGTAACTTGTTCACTCACTCCCAGTGAGTGGTGCCGAGCTGACAACAATCAAGGTCCGTGTTCGTCTCCCCCCCTCCCTGCACCGGGGCTCTCCCCTTCCCCGCTCCCGGAGGAACGGGGAGGAGGATCGAGAGAGTGCAACTCCTACGGGTTGAGACAAGAACAGTCCAGCAACAAATCACCACCGCACTATCAGCTAAAACAATGATAAGGGAAAATAACAAGGGAAGAGAATACGATACCACCGGCCAAGAAAACGAGTTCCACCCCGGGCCCGGAATACCTCCCCGGCTAGCCCGGGACTCAGGCGCCCCGCCTCTGCTTCCTCACAGCCTCCCCTCTTCCCTGGCAGAGCATGAGCCTCACAGAGTCCTTGGTCAGGGTAAACATCACTTAGCAACAACCGACAACATCGGCTTCACCAACGCTGTTCTCAAAACTAGAAGTCAAAACACAGCACTGCACCAGTTAACACAAAGGAAAAAACATGATTGCTACTGCTGAACCCAGGACATTATCCACCCCTTATTCCATACCATTCACGTCGTGCTCAGATCCCACATTTTCAATACACCATCGCTCTCCCACATATATACATCCATATACATACAGACCAAGAGGAAAAAAAAATCATTTTCTTAGTGCATGGACCAATCCCTATAATGCTGCCGAGTCCATCCGGTCCATGATGTTCCAAGTTCATTCTCTGTTGGGATGATGGCTGGAGGGAAGTCAGGGCCAGTCGCTGGTGACCTGGAGACATCTAGTTGATGGGCTATAAAAGCATTACACAGCAGGCAACAGCATACAATTGAGTTCACTGGCTGTTTTCCCCTAAAATCAAATCCCCTTGAGGTATACATCGGACTTCCCCATCTTCCCGCATTACCCACCAAGTATATCCAGGTCCCTGAGCAAAAGCAATCCCACGAGTGGGTTTGCCTTTACCTGAAGCAGGAATAACCCAGACTGTCTTCCCCAGCAAATTCTTCATATGCACCACGGGAACTTTGTCCCCCTCTACAATATGTAAAAGTTCTGACTGGGCTGGGCCAGCCCTGTTGGCAGATCCTCTGGTGTTGACCAACCAGGTGGCCTTTGGTAAATGTGTATCCCAATGCTTGAAAGTTCCCCCACCCATCGCTCTCAGTGTAGTTTTTAACAGCCCATTGTACCGTTCGATTTTCCCAGAGGCTGGTGCATGGTAGGGGATGTGATATACCCACTCAATGCCATGCTCTTTGGCCCAAATATCTATAAGGTTATTCCGGAAATGAGTCCCATTGTCTGACTCAATTCTCTCTGGGGTGCCGTGTCGCCACAAAATCTGTTTCTCAAGGCCCAGGATGGTGTTCCGGGCAGTGGCATGGGGCACAGCGTATGTTTCCAGCCACCCGGTGGTTGCTTCCACCATGGTAAGCACATGGCGCTTGCCTTGGCGGGTTGGTGGCAGTGTGATATAGTCAATCTGCCAGGCCTCCCCATATTTATACTTCAACCATCGTCCTCCATACCAAAGAGGCTTTAACCGCTTGGCTTGTTTAATTGCAGCACATGTTTCACACTCATGAATAACCTGGGCAATAGTGTCCATTGTTAAGTCCACCCCTCGGTCACGGGCCCATCTATATGTTGCATCTCTGCCCTGATGGCCTGAAGTGTCATGGGCCCACCGGGCCAAAAATAATTCACCTTTATGTTGCCAATCTAAGTCCATCTGAGCCACTTCAATCTTAGCCGCTTTATCCACTTGTTGGTTGTTCTGGTGTTCCTCAGTGGCCCGACTCTTGGGTACATGGGCATCTACATGACGTACCTTCACCACCAGGTTCTGCACCCGGGCAGCAATATCTTTCCACAGTGCAGCAGCCCAGATGGGTTTACCTCTGCGTTGCCAGTTGCTCTGCTTCCATTGCTTCAACCACCCCCACAGGGCATTTGCCACCATCCATGAGTCAGTATAGAGATAAAGTACTGGCCACTTTTCTCGTTCAGCAATGTCCAGGGCCAGCTGGATGGCTTTCACCTCGGCAAATTGACTCGATTCACCCTCTCCTTCAGCAGTTTCTGCAACTTGTCGTCCAGGACTCCATACAGCTGCCTTCCATCTCCGATGCTTTCCCACAATACGGCAAGAGCCATCAGTAAACAAGGCATACTGCTTTTCACTTTCTGACAGTTTATTATATGGTGGGGCCTCTTCAGCACGCACCACCTCCTCCTCTGGTGACATTCCGAAATCTTTGCCCTCTGGCCAGTCCATGATGACTTCTAGAATGCCTGGACGACTGGGATTTCCTATTCGAGTTCGTTGTGTAATTAGTGCAGCCCATTTACTCCATGTAGCATCAGTTGCATGATGTGTAGAGGAGACCCTGCCTTTGAACATCCAGCCCAGCACGGGCAGCCGGGGTGCCAGGAGGAGCTGTGCTTCAGTGCCAATCACTTCCGAAGCAGCTCGAACCCCTTCATAGGCTGCCAGTATCTCTTTCTCAGTTGGGGTATAGCTGGCCTCAGATCCTTTGTATCCCCGACTCCAAAAGCCGAGGGGTCGACCTCGAGTCTCCCCTGGAGCTTTCTGCCAGAGGCTCCAGGTAGGACCGTTCTCCCCAGCTGCAGTGTACAGCACATTTTTTACATCTGGCCCGGTCCGGACAGGTCCAAGGGCTACTGCATGAACTATCTCGCGTTTAATTTGCTCAAAGGCTTGTTGCTGCTCAGGGCCCCATTTAAAATCATTCTTCTTCCGGGTCACATGATAGAGAGGGCTTACAATCGAACTGTAATTTGGGATGTGCATTCTCCAGAACCCCACTGCACCCAAGAAAGCTTGCGTTTCTTTCTTATTAGTTGGTGGAGACATTGCTGTTATCTTGTTGATCACATCTGTGGGGATCTGTCTACGTCCATCTTGCCATTTTATTCCCAAAAATTGAATCTCCTGTGCAGGTCCCTTGACCTTACTCCGTTTTATGGCAAAACCGGCTTTCAGCAGGATTTGGATTATTTTCCTCCCTTTCTCAAAGACTTCTTCCGCTGTATCGCCCCACACAATAATGTCATCAATGTATTGCAGGTGTTCTGGAGCTTGCCCCTGTTCCAGTGCAGTCTGGATCAGTCCATGGCAAATGGTAGGGCTGTGTTTCCACCCCTGGGGCAGTCGGTTCCAAGTGAACTGGACACCCCTCCAAGTAAAAGCAAACTGTGGCCTGCACTCTGCTGCCAAAGGAATGGAGAAAAATGCATTGGCAATATCAATCGTGGCATACCACTTGGCTGCTTTTGACTCTAGTTCATACTGAAGTTCTAGCATGTCCGGTACGGCAGCACTCAATGGTGGTGTGACTTCATTCAGGCCACGATAGTCTACTGTTAGTCTCCATTCTCCATTAGACTTTCGCACTGGCCATATGGGGCTATTGAAGGGTGAGCGGGTCCTGCTGATCACCCCCTGACTCTCCAGTCTACGGATCAGCTGATGGATGGGAATCAGGGAGTCTCGGTTGGTGCGATATTGCCGCCGGTGCACTGTTGTGGTCGCAATTGGCACTTGTTGTTCTTCAACTTTCAGCAACCCCACAGCAGAGGGATCTTCTGAGAGACCAGGCAAGGTGGACAGCTGCTCAATTTCCTCAGTCTCCAAAGCAGCAATACCAAAAGCCCACCGGTACCCTTTTGGGTCTTTGAAGTACCCTCTCTTGAGGTAGTCTATGCCGAGGATGCATGGAGCCTCTGGACCAGTCACAATAGGGTGCTTTTGCCACTCCCTCCCAGTCAGGCTGATTTCAGCCTCCAGCACAGTCAACTCTTGGGATCCTCCTGTTACTCCAGAAATATAGATGGGTTCCACCCCTTGACAGCTTGATGGCATCAGGGTACACTGTGCACCGGTATCTACTAGAGCCTTATACTTCTGTGGGACTGATGTGCCAGGCCATCTGATCCACACAGTCCAGTAAATCCGATTGTCCCCTACCTCCACCTGGCTGGAGGCAGGGCCCCTCTAATGGTCGTCACAGCATTGGACACTTAAGTCGTGTTGAAAGGGATTATTCTTCGTTATCACAGGAGCTGGAGTAAAATCAGCTCTTCCACTCCATCTGGGAAACTGCTCACCAGAGACTGAAGCCGTAGCTCTCATGGGACGATCAGTCTTGGCCCTTGCTCCCCTCTTCAGTTCACTCACCCGTTCCTCCAAAGCTGAAGTAGGTTTTCCATCCCACTTTGTCATGTCTTCTCCGTGATCCAGCAGGTAAAACCATAGGGTACCCCGTGGCGTATACCTTCTGTATCTCCTCTCTTGAACAACAGGACGTCTTTTGTTAATAGCTGAGACGCGTGTTGGTACACGTGAGGAGCTGGATAAATCAGATACATCGTCCCTCAATTTGTCGAGGTCCTGGGACAGTTTTTTCACAGCTGAGATGATGGAAGGAGTGAGATTGTCTTCGAACTCTCGGAGTTTATGAACCATTTCATCCACTGTTAGTGGTACTATGTCATTCCAGGTCACTGTTGCCAATGAATGGGCATATGATGACGGTGCATTCCGTGTAAGTTTTCGCCACATGGGTCGTGTACATTCAACTTCATCTGGATCTATAGGTGTATCCCCGTTATTCGGCTTGATGTGATAGATCATCTCTACGATGGCCGATTCCCTCAGAGACTGGATGCCTTTGTCTATAGTAGTCCACTTGGCCGAACGACTCGTAACATCGTCCTTGTACGGAAACCTTTCTTTCACAGCTGCCAAGAGCCTCCTCCAAAGGCTGAGGGACTTTTTCTCTCTTGCAATTGCTTTGTCAATTCCCCCTTCTCTAGCAAGTGATCCCAGCTGCTTGGCTTCTGTACCTTCTAGTTCGTGACCATCGGCCCCATTGTCCCAGCATCGGAGTAACCAGGTGATGATGTGCTCCCCTGGTTGACGGGTAAAATCTTTTCGCATATTCCGCAGCTCGGTTGAGGTCCGAGGTCGAGAAGTTACCTCTTCTTCTTCTTCTTCGTCATGTGAGGATGACTCCTGATCAGATTCTGGACCGGGTGGTGAATTCATTGGTTCTTCATCTCGCTTCACCCTTTTTGCCTCCTTTTTGCTTGTTCTCTTGCGTACAGGGGCAACTGATATTGGTACGAATTGGTCCTCTGGTTTGGCTGCAGTGATTATCACTGTGGTTTGAGTAGCGACTGTACTTGTTGCTGGGGGTGGTGTAGCTACCGTGCTTGGAGCTGGGGTAACTGCGCTGTCTGTTGCAGTTGAAGTTTGAGCAGCTGCTGTACTTGCCACTGGGGTAGCTGCGCAGTTCATTGCAGCCAAAGTTTGAGTAGCGACTGTCACTTTGCCCTCAAATCCGCCGACATTCTTTTCCTTTTGAAGGTGCTGGATAGTGTTGAACAAGGCCCTGTAAGCATAGGCCAAGCCCCAGCACGTTGCCGTGATTTGTCCATCTCTGGTATGGCCAGAATGACCACACACCTCATTTAAGTGTTTTACTAATTCTTCTGGATTTTGCAGTTGTTCGGTAGTGAAATTCCAAAATACTGGAGGGGCCCACTGACCTAGATACTTGCCCATACTATCCCACACACCCTGCCACTCATGGCTGTCCAGCCTCTGGGAAAATCTCTCGGTCCTCCTACATCGTCGTTTGACCCCAGACAAGACCCAAACCTGAATCTGCTTAACTCTTGAAATCAGTAGTGGGCAAAACACACTCTGTATGCGTGTTAGCATGGTGATTCCCATCACCATCAGCAAACAAGTCTCAACAGCATTAAAAGGCCATTTAAAAAATTCAAAACTCTCAAATGTAAATGGTCTGGGGGGACGACTAGGAGGGTAAAAGGATGTCTCCTTCACAGGTTGAGCACCTGAGAAGGAGAAAAAGATGTGTAATTGCTAAGCACCTCCATCATATACCTCCCAAAGTATAAAGGTGGTGACCACACTGGGAACATAAACCAGATCAGTTTCATGATCAATGATTCTATTGTATTACAAGTCATTACCATAAAGTACAATGGGATAAAAACCTTAGCCCAAGCCCCACACTTGAAAAACACTAATACAGCCAATACCGGATGGACGTAAGATATGGTATACTGAAACTGTGAGATCAAGAGGAAAAACCTTGAGAGCCAATAAATCAGCATTGTGACGAGTGACTATCAATCCAGTCAGATCTGTTCTTATCTCAACCCCTCGTGCCCCACGTTGGGCGCCAAAAAAGAACTGTCGTGGTTTAAACCCAGTCAGGTAACTTGTTCACTCACTCCCAGTGAGTGGTGCCGAGCTGACAACAATCAAGGTCCGTGTTCGTCTCCCCCTTCTCCCTGCACCGGGGCTCTCCCCTTCCCCGCTCCCGGAGGAACGGGGAGGAGGATCGAGAGAGTGCAACTCCTACGGGTTGAGACAAGAACAGTCCAGCAACAAATCACCACCGCTACTATCAGCTAAAACAATGATAAGGGAAAATAACAAGGGAAGAGAATACAATACCACCGGCCAAGAAAACGAGTTCCACCCGGAAGCTCCTGTCCTTCCGGGTAACTCCCAGTTACCCCCCACCCCGGGCATGACGTGCTGTGGTATGGAATACCTCCCCGGCTAGCCCGGGTCAGGCGCCCCGCCTCTGCTTCCTCACAGCCTCCCCTCTTCCCTGGCAGAGCATGAGCCTCACAGAGTCCTTGGTCAGGGTAAACATCACTTAGCAACAACCGACAACATCGGCTTCACCAACGCTGTTCTCAAAACTAGAAGTCAAAACACAGCACTGCACCAGTTAACACAAAGGAAAAAACATGATTGCTACTGCTGAACCCAGGACAGTACATAAGCATTAGAACAGACGTCTCCTGTTCGTGCCTTTAGGCAAAATGATCTTCTGACATTGTTCACTGCCACAGAAGAAAGTAGAAAATATACACTTAAGTACTCATCCAGGTTAAACAAAGTGCGACGTTGCCAACAGGACACTGCTTCCTCAGTGCAGTGGAAGATGACAGAAATACGCGAACTGCTGAACTACCATTTATTTAATGTGTTTCCATAAGACGGAATGTTATACAAATATACTAAAACCATGAGAATGGCTAGCATAGGGAGTAAAGTAGTAAAGATTAAGATGTCAGATGTGATATTTGGATATATAAGCTGAAGACTCACAGGTGAACCTGTGTTTCCTCTGCATTTGCACAGTACTGGATGCTGTTGAAGTTTAATGTCCAGTGGCAGGAGAATGATAGGAAAGTTCAGAATAAGAGTGAAGTGTACATATTTAGCAGGACAATTAGATATGTAAGTAATTTATCCAGCCTTCTAATGGATTTACTGATAGTTTTAAGGTCCATTCGGTTTACTCATTCAATATTCAATATAGTTCAAATTAAAATTAGTTCAGAAAGCTGTTTAGTTCCTGTTAAAGAAGGGAGTGAAAATGGATTGCAATGATGTCTAGCCATTCTAGAATTTGTTTGCTCCTAAAAGTGGGACAAATCTAAAGGTGAAAAAAAAATCTCTAAGGTAATAGTCTATTGCACTATTTCATGTTAACAAAGGCTGGGTGAGTTTCTTTCTCCAAATGTACATTTCTCTTCTTCTTCTCTTACACACTGAACTTCCTCCCTTCAAAGCATGGGGAGTATGTATGTAAGATTTAGGACAAATAATTCCCTTGTTTCTTATATAAACTACCTTTGTTTCAGACTTGCTATTGGTGTTTATATTTTTGATCTGTTATCATTTCTTTATACAGCCTGGGAATAGTCTGTCATTTTTAGAGGTTTGGGTTGGTTTTGGGGGATTTTTTTTAATAATTTCAGAGCACGGAATATCTGAATTATTGAAGTGCTTTGGGGTAAGTAAAAAAAAACACAACTAAGGGTTCTCATGTCCATGCTACGTTTACTGCATTTAATCAGTGGCATGATAAGACCGATTTGACTTTCCTTAGCTTAAAAGTCTTTTTTTTATTACTGCTGTCTTTTTTGATAAAATATCTATTTTGCATGGATTCTACATTTTGAGGTTTAGCTCTTATCGACATGTCTCTCCCTAAAGTAGCTAATTCATGAGATGTTCTTTGATAAATCTTTTTGTTTACACTTTTATGTACCTCCTTCTACCATTTCATCTTCTCTTCTGGTTTGATATTTATCTATCTGAGTTCTTCTCTATTCTTTGTCATCAAATAGAAGACTCTGTTTATTGACTTTAGTGTTTTCTCTGTATATTGACTTTGAGCAAGAGCCAGATTTCTTGCTTGACATGTTTAATTCCCCAAAACATCCATATCAGGCATTTGGTCTCTGAAGGGAAATCCCAGACAGCTTAAGTCAAGTGCCTCAATTTATTCCTATTTTCTGTTTGTTTGTTCTTTTGTAGTTAGTTTTTTTTGGTTATGGTTTTTGGGTGTTTTCTTTTTTATCAGAAATTTGCCTGCAAGAAATAGATATAATAGAATTAGTCTCAAAAAATAATTCCTCAAATTGTTCCAAAATTTTCAAGATATACTTCAGAAAACATCTTCAGTTTGCCTTGGTTTTGTTTTGTTTTCAAAGGGAGAATACAGTGAGGTCACAGTTATTAGTTACCTATTAGTCCACAATACTTCACATATGAATGGTAAATGCAGGTCTGGGTAGAGATCCCAAACTAGTCCTTGTGACCTCAATTTAGTAACTGTATCAACCACCATCTTTACTGTGTTTTACTAATTAAGGTATTCAAGAAGACCAAACTAGTCTTTAAATCAGTTTTTCTTAAAATATGTAAAGTTTCTCACTGACTGAATGCAAAATTAAAGCGAAATGGGCCCTGACTCAGGAAAGTAGCCTTACTGAACTGCTTTTCAAAATTAAAG
Source organism: Pezoporus wallicus (assembly GCF_028554395.1). Classification (NCBI taxonomy): domain Eukaryota; kingdom Metazoa; phylum Chordata; class Aves; order Psittaciformes; family Psittacidae; genus Pezoporus; species Pezoporus wallicus. Next base: position 1,256,490 of record NW_026639746.1, read on the forward strand.
CTTTGAAACAAATGAGATTAAAGTCCGTGTTTAAATTCTTTCTTGGAAGAAATTAATTTAAAGAGAACAAGGTATACAAATGAAAGGAAAAAAAGGAACCTAATTTTTCATTTCACTAAGCAAGATAAGTAAACATACTCTACATGAATTAAGACAACTTGCCAAATTAGAACTTGATATGCCACACAAGACTTTGTCAGATTTGAAAAAGAATTATTCAGACTGTGTGGAAATATAAAATTAGCTCATGCCCCATTAATTTAGTCAATGATTTTTTTCTGTCTCCCATGAGTGTTGTGAGACAATAATTATCTCATTCTCAAATAGCTGGTCATACAGTAATTTAAACAATTTATTTAAGTATCTTTGTTTCTTTCTTAATCATTTTAAATTATAGCCATTAATTAATTTGAATATATCAGATGTGAACTGAAAGCAGTAGTTTGGAGCACTATTTTCTTTGTAACATACAGTATGTTGTAATTAAAGCTAGATGAGTTCTTTAAAAAAAAAAAAATCCCTTAATTTGTCATATATGAGCACATGGTGAGCTTAATTAATGTCAGTAGGGTAAAATCAAGCGTTTTAAAGTGCTAATTTAGGAGAACAGAATACGAGCTGCTTTAATTCTGAAATGCTCATTCATTTTTGATTGTGGTTTGTTTCTGAAACATTTCATTGTTTTCAGCACAGAACAATTAAACTTGTAGGAGGAAGTGGTGAATAATGCTCTAAGATGCACTTTCTAGTTGTTTGAAAGCATAAGGGCCTTAAAGATTTGAGATAGAAATACTATAACTTGTGTCAGTAGATTACAATCAGCTCTCTGCTATCTGGGGTAATAGAGCACAATTTGTTCAATTAGTGCAAATATCACTACAACAGGCTCCAAGCAGGACACCAGCCCTTGCTGCACCACTGTGCTAATAAGTTTTCCCTGGGGCGACTTGGTCATTTAGAAGGTTTCTGGCAAATCCACTTGAGGAACAAACAGTTTTTTAACTGCATGTGTATTCCTCAGGTATCTATGTTTGAGCTCTAGTGTTTCTGGAAACATGAAGAGCCAGCCTTTGTGTGCGAAGTCAGCTTCTAGTAAGCACAGGTTATTAAGCTGGGCTAAGTTTGAAACAATTACATCACATAGTCAATTTAGCTTTATTTGATTGAATATATTAACAACCATACCAAACCTAAAATGGCTTTTAGAGGACAAGCTACACTGTCTCATTGTATTAATAGAATTATCCATCTGCCAATAGGGTAACACACGTATTGATAAAAAGACTCATCATTCAATGGTGTGCTGCATGTTTTGCTGCATGGTTTTCTCAGATGTCCCACAAAGAATCCTCATTTAAAAACAAATTTTGCTTTAATTTTGTTTACAAAAATTAGAATGTTTCTGTAATGGAAGAAAAGTACCCAGGAGTTGAATACTGCAAGTTAATCGATAATCATTGCATCTATTACCCTCAGGAATGCATAACTTTGCAGATTATTATAAGCAGTGCTCAGAAGTGCAAAGCTGCAGCAGCTGGTGATTTCTCACAACATTGTTTAGGTTTCAAAATATCAAGAGTCCCAGATAACAAGATTCAAGCACATTACTCAGGACAGGTCCTTAGGTAGATAACGTGATCAGATTGCGCTAAGCAGATCTTTCAGAACAGTTTCTAAAAACAGAGTCTGGTTTGCTCTCTGCTTTGACACTGTGACTTTTCCTTAAAATTTTTTTTTCTGAATTCAGTAAATTCCTTTGGCTAAAACATTCTGAGTTTTCACTGTTGTATTACATATTGGTCAGCTGAGCTTTCCACTTCAGTGGTAATTTCATTTCAGTACTGCTGTGTACATTTAGCTGTAAAACTGTCTGGAAGCTATTAGAGTGAATAGTGCTATATAACAGAGATAGTATTATTTTCATTACTTTTGGAAAATCACTGCAATCCTCACTTAAAATATTTCAGCTACACCAGAGACTTTCTCATGCACAAAACTGACAATGTGATTTGCAAAAAGTAAAGGTTTTTGACAACTGACAGCCTCTTTATTTTTAACCCTGTAATCAGAGGCCTCTGTGCTAAATAAACTAATTTAAATTAATTTCTAGAATTAAGATTTTTTTTTTCACCCCAGAAGAACAGCAGAGAAAATAATGCATTGAATTGGGAATCTTGTTATCTTCTGGATATTCAGCCTTGTTCACAATTTGGGAGAAATTATTAATGTTATACTAAAACCAAATCAGGATAACGCTTTCTAGCATTTCTGTTCTTGCAGGAGATTCGTTTCCAGAATTGTGTTAAAAGTTCGTATTGTAATAGAATCATAGAATCGTATTACAATATTTATCATGAGAATTAGCACCACTGTTTCCTGGATGTGGTCCTTTAATATTGTATACCCCATGCCCTGACCCTCTCTACAACCACATGGGATCAATAAAGATTTCTATGACAACATAACTATATTATCCTTTAAAATGTCTGGGTTTAGTTGAAGACTTTATCATAGGACTATAAACGAAAATAAGTTTAGTGGGAAAAACAGAGACAGAATAAGAATTTAAGCACTAGTTCTGGGCATCACAGTTCTCTATCTCCTCTCTTCCATCAAGACAGAAATGCTGTACTTGCACTCTGCAGACTCTTACTGTATTTTTTCCAGGTAAACAGAAACAGAGGCATCTTAAATTTCCTCATAAGCAGTTCTTGTGATAGTTCAGCCTAATTTTACAGATCACAACATTCTGATTAAGATCAGGGAAAAACACTCCTGACCTAAATCTCCCAAACTTCTGAAGTTCCTCCAGCTTACAAAAAAATACAACTGTTTAAAACAAAACAAAAGAATTCAAAGATGCCCATTGTATTCCAGCTGTAATTGCTTTCCACACATTAACAAAGATCTTTTCAGAAACTCAGACAAATAAGACGTTGATTTGTAGGTTTTTTTACTTAGCACAAATTTTACAGAATTCAAAATGAAACATTTAAGGTTCATGTACTTGTTCCTTGTGAAAAAAATCTCAGTGTAAGTTAACAGTTTGTCATAGAAAACTGTAACTCTGTTACAAATGGTATTTGCCTTAGGTTTGGCCAAGAGCAGTCTGAGAACAGATTAAATGAGATGTACTTTGAGAAGTTTTGGGGTTTCTTAATCCCTGAAAAAATTTGGTGTGAATAATTCTTTTAGTAGCACATTTTTGATATCTCTTACACTGTTAACAATTTAAGACAAACCAGACTAGATCTCTGTTATGGGAGTCTGCAATGTGAAGGCTGAAATGTTTTGACTAAGTCCATGTCCAGTGCAACAGTCATTTCTTGTACTGTTGATTTTTATTAGTATTTATATCTGCTTACTTCAACATATCATCCTAAAATCAGTGCAGTCAATACAAATGCTTACAAGCGGCTTTAACGGGAAATTTGTTACAGTCATAACAGAGCTTGGACAACTGTTTAAGAGTGAGGTGGAGCCTATTTATGTGCCAAATCAGTTCTAATATTAAGTACCCAGAAAGATCTTCTGATGGTAACAGGGTTTAGTGCTCATATAACTCAAAAAGGATAAAAGCCACTAAGCTACTACTTTTGCATGGTTCCACACACACTGCCCTTCCTGTGTCCTGGTAAGACACGGTGCATACTTTGAGAAGTTCTAGTGCAGAATTATTCTGAGCTGAGATTGTCCATTTCCAGTTTGTCACATTCAGGCATTAAAAATAATAATCAGTTTCCAGGTATATTTCAAATAGGATGACTTACAGCTTTGTTTAGTTCTACATCTGACATTTCATCTATAGGTCTACTCCCTGACAATTCATCCTTTTTTTTTGTCTTTAAGTAACTCTATGTCATCAAGTGAATAATCTGACACTATGGTTTTCAGTTAGAATAAAAAATATTAAACAAACAAGCAAATATTGTTTTTCCTTTCAAGATAAACTATATTTCTATTTAGAATTTGGGGTATCCATAGCCCACAAACACTGACATAATTAAAAAAAAAAATATGCCCCCAAATCACTGCCTCTGTCCAAGAGCCAAGAGTCAAAGATTCATTTTGAATCTAATTTCTATATTTACTGTCACACAAAATTTTTATTTGATTTTGAAAATGTAAAAATATATTTCACTTGGTCATCACTGAACACTACCTTGCATTGAACTATTACTGTAAAAACTACATTAACTGACTATGCACAGTTATCCATGAACATGAGAAAAAAAAAATCACAGTGACCAAATGGGCTAACGTGCATTAAGGCTGCTACAAAATTAGTCTTTTTATCTCTCTTGGTTATTTTTATATCACATCTTCATTCATTTCACCTCCAAAATTAGACACTTAGTTAATACTGACCCAAGAGATGAGCCATTAAGGCAGCAAGAAATCTTTAAGATCAATATCAGAAATGTGTCAAAATCATTGTGAAAATGTCTCAATTTGGGAAAAGAAAGTATTAAATGACAGGCCAGCTAGTTTGCTCTTGGAAGACAGTCCTATGGAGCTGCACTTCATTGCTAACCAAAAAAAAAGCTAGAAGAAAAGACATGGAAGATTTTATTGTTAACCATCAGCCAAAGATAAAATACTCCCTTGACAGAAAGAGTTCTGGAAAAGAAAGGGGAAAAGGACATTTATAGACCTGTGGGGCAATAGACTAACAACAATATCATTTTATAAAAAAAAAATGATTGATCCTTCAGTAGATTCTTCCTTTTGATGTAATACAAGTGCCTGCTTTAATGACCACTCAGTGACGCTAATGTAAGACTGACCAAAAATGTTCATGAAAGAGATGTTTTAACTCTCTGAGGGTTTTGAACAGTGGTTTCATTACCAAAGTTGAATTTTGTACTAAAAAAAAAAGATTGTTTTCAGCTGAAAAATCAACATTTTCTTAGGGAAATAAAAAACAACCAAACAAAAAAAAAAAAAGAAAAAACACAAAGAAACCCAAAACCAAACAAAAAACCCACCTAAATATAGTAGTTCATTTCTGCATTATCAGTTACCTATACCTCACTCAGAATATCTTCTCACTTTGTCTCAGCAAGTCTTACCAAAGAGGTTAAAGAGGTTAATTGCTAAAGAGACACTGTAGCCATGTGGCTGTTTGGTCTCACCTTTCAAGAAAGGAAAATTATCATGAAGTAAAGAAAATAGAACATGAAAAGAAAGAGAGTATAAGGGATTCAATTTACACTTATGCTCAGTAGCATTATGGCTTGACATTTGACTGAAAATATCAAACATCCTTCTAGGGGAGGTTTCTATCATTTTTTGTGAGAAGAAGACTGTAAAATGTATGTTCCAATTTATCTTGGAGAATATTACTAGCATTTCAGTGATCATTTTAGTGAATATTAGAATTATAGAATACTTAGGCTGGAGATAATCTACTCCTACTCCCCACTCAAACCCAATTAGATCAGTTCGATCATTAACTTGCCCAGGCAAGATCTGAATATTTCCAAAGATGGAGACTTCACAGACTCTCTGGACAAGCTGTTCCTGTCTTTAGCCACCATCACACTGACATTAATTGGAATTTCTAAAGTTGCGATTGCCCTTACAATATGTCACCTGAACATTTCTTTACATGTGCATGCACATATGTTCCTACACATATGTATCTACTGAATTGATATTTTTGAACTGTGATAACCTGTTTTTTTTTTCCGCTATTATTCAGAAAGATGAACAATTTCCTGCTGACAAAATAAGTATGTTTCCTCTATGAAAAAAAATGGGTTAAGGTAAGAAAAGAGCATACTTTTGTGCTTTATAGCAAATCTGCAAATGTGTGTTTTCTTCTCCTTTTTGCTGGCAGTGCAAACAAATGGGATTTTCAGCACAGCTCTAGATTCATTCTTAGCTCTCTAGACACTTGGCAAATCTGTGATTCTTTTTCAAATACCTTGAGGTTTAAAATAGATAAACACTTTACCAATGCTTCCATTTTCTAGAAAGTTTTATTTTCTTTGTAACTGGGTTTGAAGGCAATGAAAGGGCTTGCAACAACACCTACAGTACATCAGAAGAGACACCCTTTTTTGTCATAAGAGAGAATTACACTGTCCTTTCAAACACACTTCATTTCAGTGTATGACATCAAGTATTAAAATGCTAACAGTGTATTAAAATATTACTAATAATGAATTTAAAAGCATTAGCAATACTGAATCTATTTTTCATTAACTGAATGTTGTCCACTCTGATAAATCTTCATATTGACTTAAAAATACTCAAAAGCAATAACTAAAATCACTCAGTTTGTTGCTACTGGCTCTATCTTTGTTTCTAACTTTGACAACTGACAGAACTGTCAGTTTTAACTTGATTACTCTTAAATGATTGGCTCTGAAAGTGAGACCTACCATGAAAAGGTGAGAAACTGCTCTGTTTCTGACCTGGAAATAGGGTAAGAAAAAGAAATTATAGTAAGAATTAAGGGGGTTGCTTGATATTATTCCAGTTAGAAAGACCTGAGACTGCAGTGTAACCATGTTTTTTATGTGTATATATATATATTTATATATATGTGACATGTATGATACATATATAACATACATATAACATATATATATATATGAGACACACAATTGTCAAAATATTATTTCACACTGGTGAAGCCATGGGCTCAAAGTCCACAGCCCAATAGCTTCAAACACCATATCTCATAGCTATCCCATAATATAGCATTGCAATAGGTAGAAAGCATCTTCTGTTTTTCCTATGAAGTTGGACTACTATGAAGAGAATAATTAAAGATTCTGGAGATGCAGAGCACCAAAGAGAGACTGATTACCTAGCCAAACTTTCACCTTAGTGAAAAGAATCCCCAATTCCTACCTATTCTTCCCAGACTGTTGTTGCACTTCATCTGCTGAAAAATCACTGCAGAATACATAAATAGTTCTTCAAAGAAAAGCTAAGAACCTCTGATGGCAAGTAAGCACACCGAGTCTTCCTGTTAAGACACAGTTGCGCAATGCATTTTCAAATCCTTCCCTGAACAAGAACGCTTTTTTTCCCAGTATATAGTCAGAAAAACAAAATCTGTCAAGGACTATTAACTGCACAGATACATGTCTTACAAAGTTCCTGAACCATGAAGTCTTCTAGGACGTCATTGTATGCTCGACCTCTTACTAAATTCTTTGCTGAACTTTCACTGTTAGGCACTATCACAACTTCATGTGATATTTACTTTCACTTGTGGTATGGATTTTAGTCAGTGGATTGTTGGACAAAAGACACACCTCTCGCTCCAGGTGGTTTTTTTTCCCTCAAAATAAAATCTTTCTTAGGTTCCCATGTTTGTCATGCTTAAGGAGCCAGGGTTCTTAATTTGTGATTCTGGATTTCAGTAACTGACAGTGAACCACGAGGTTTAGAACAAGAAAACCAAAATTAAATAGAACAAGGCAAAACAATCCTCAAACCAAGTGAGCAAACAGATCTTTTGTAGAAAAAGAACTACCCTTGGGAAAAAGAACTGCAAATGGGGAACTCTAGATGGTAACTTTAACTTAGTTCTACTAGGAGAGAACTTCTAGTTCTACTTTAGTGACATCACCACTGGTGTGCTTAGATATACTGCAAGGCTCCAAGTTTAAATACCACACAAAATTGCAGTAAGAAGCTTTCCTGTACATGATGTTAATGAAGATGTATTCATTATTTATATAGTGCATACTTATAATTATTTTTCTACAAATTAGACATTCATATCTGTATTTCCTAGACAGAAATATAGGAACAATACACACACATTAAAAAATAAAATATATTAATTATTTAATTTAAATTTATTCAATTTTTATTTTTGCACACTCTTTCCCTTTGCATATCTCAGTATTACAGGACAAAACACAAGGAGTGTATGTACTACACTTGAAAAGAATATTAAAGGAGACTGGCCTAGGAGTGGCTTCCCTTTCACCCATGTAATCCTCTAATCAGTTAAAAAATAGGATAGTGCTGGAAAAGTCCTTAGTATTATTTATACAGCTAATTTCTTAATATTTTTTCTATTGATCATTTTTTTTTATTAACATGGGAATGTCTTTCTTTAACATTTTTATGGTGGATTTCTGTGTTTCTGTGCCTTCATATTTCTGTTTACTGGAGATGTTGCAGGTATGAGTGGGAGAACCTCTAGCTTACGCTGCCACTGATCAATAAATTAGTACCTGATCATTGCCCATCTACTATGAAATGCAATCTTAGCAATTCATCTCATTGCTTGTAGAGATTCTGCTTTAAATTTGGTTTGGCCATTTAAGCTAAGTAATATTTCTGAGTTAACATATATAAGAATAAAGTATCACCTTGCTAGTGATTAATACAATGTTCTTTTCCTTGTAATCAGATCCAAATGTGTTTTTAAATACTTGTGGGTATAGAGACACTCTACTGATGTCAATGATGCATAAATTTACACGTTTACTGAGTTATGTACATTTCAAGCAATCAACTCTTCAACCATTCCTATAAAAACTCTGACCATGCAATTAAATCCGAATATATCAGGGTCTGTTGTATAAACTTCCCTCCCAGCTCCATAAAATTATTAACACCTTTGCTTGCAGTATGGCATATAGGAACCATTTAATGGCTGGACGTTCAAACATACTTTTTAGAATAACTAGACAATGAGGTAGATAATTTATTCTGATAATTTTATATAGACTCAATAAATGCATGCTGAGCAGCTCTCATTCCAAAAATGGTGCCAGGGTGTAATTTAGAACTAAAATAGAAATATCTAGCACTATGGTTGAATGACAAGATGAACTGAAACAATGTGTGTTGTCCCACACAACATCCTTTTCTCTAAATTGGAGAGACATCAATTTGATGGATGGACCACTCGGTGGATAAAGAACTGGCTGGATGGGCACACACAAAGAGTTGTGGTCAATGGCTCAGTGTCCAGCTGGAGACCAGTAACGAGTGGTGTCCCTCAGGGATCAGTGTTGGGACCGGTCTTGTTCAACATCTTCATCTCTGACATGGACAGTGGGATTGAGTGCGCCCTCAGCAAGTTTGCCGATGACACCAAGCTGTGTGGTTCGGTTGATACCCTGGAGGGAAGGAATGCCATCCAGAGGGACCTTGACACGCTTGCGAGGTGGGCTGATGCCAACCTCATGAAGTTTAACCATGCCAAGTGCAAGGTCCTCCACCTGGGTCGGAGCAATCCCAGGCACAGCTACAGGCTGGGCAAAGAAGAGATTCAGAGCAGCCCTGTGGAGAAGGACTTGGGGATCTTCATTGATGAGAAAATGAACATGAGCCGGCTTCAGTGTGCGCTTGCAGCCCAGAAAGCCAACCGTATCCTGGGCTGCATCAAAAGGAGCGTGACCAGCAGGTTGAAAGAGGTGATCCTGTCCCTCTACTCTGCTCTTGTGAGACTTCACCTGGAGTACTGTGTGCGGTTCTGGTGTCCTCAACATAAAAAGGACATGGAACTGTTGGAACAAGTCCAGAGGAGGGCCACGAGGATGATCAGGGGACTGGTGCACCTCCTGTGTGAAGACAGGCTGAGGAAGTTGGGGCTGTTCAGCCTGGAGAAGAGAAGGCTGAGTGGAGACCACTGGAACAGGCTGTCTGAAGAAGTGTTAAATGTTCCATCCCTGGCAGTGTTCAAGCTCAGGTTGGATGGGGCTGGAATTAGATGATCTAAAGGTCCTTTCCAACCCTAATTATTCTATGATTCTATGATTCTAATGACTAGGCTAAGTGTTCCCCTAGAAAACTACTAAAAAACTGTGACTGAGATCAGCCTCTTTAGTCAAAATTTTCAGTTCCTATCAATCACAACATACAATCTCTACCCTGTGCTTTAAAATAACAATGTGAACATCTGCTAGCCTCCTGCGTGCACAATAATTCATGCTTTTTCAGCATGAAAACTTGTGCCTGACATCTTGAAATTTAAATTGGAATTGAATACATATACCAATGGAAATGTCAATTACCATTATCATTATTATCACAAGACAATTCAACTCAAATGCTTAAGAAAATGAAGCTGAAGGAAAACACTTAATTTGGCCAGTGAGGAAACAAAAATAATCCAACAGACCCCAAACTAATGAACGGCCTTTTCTGTAAAAAGGTAGAATAAAGGCCCCCCAAAAATAAAGGAATGTGTTTTATGTTGGGAATGTGACTTGACATCACCTGCTGAAATTAATCCTTATAAAGTGTAATTTAAAATCATGTGGAAAATTGTGCAAAGCAGAAAACTCAAGGTCTTATGAAAATCATGTCTCTGACTTCCTCATCACTGAATATGTACAAGTTTCTCACACTTACCAGGATGAACTGGTTTCAAATATGCCATGTACTCAGAATAATTAATATTATATCAGGCCTGACCTTCCCCATGGTGGCTGATCCCAGATTTTCCAGACTGAGGTCTTCTTTTCTCCAATAGTCTGCCTCTGGCTTTGATAAATGAAAAGCAGATAGTCAACATTTTTTTTTTTTTTTGCAAGAGTCCTGAACCAAAGCAAAATGTAGATTTAAACAGGGAGCTTGATGGTACCAGAAACGGGAAAATGGAACAAACCAGAACCGGCTAGTACTATAGGTAAAAAAAAAGCTTAAATTGTGAATGCTAACAGGTGGCACATAATTGAGTACATGGCAGCGGGGGGGAGGGGTGAGGAGAAGGAATGCCTGAAGCTGAACTTCTGAACTCTGGAGTAGAAATCTGCTACCTGCTGGGTGCAACTAATACCAGCTGGGTGTAAAGTTTGGTAACACCTGCACTTAACTAAAAGTGGCTATTCTGAATCGTCCAGTTAATAAAAAGACATGAGATAGATCCACAAACTGGGAAGCAGACTGTATATTGTGTTTCTGTGCATACATTATTTAGGTGGGAAAACTAAGTTCCTGAAAGAGGAGCTGGATGCCAAAAGGACATTTCCTGAGAATTCTCAGAAAGAAAAGAGGGCCTGAAAAGCAAAAGGTGATGATTCTGACTGGAAGAAACATCCTGCAAGTCAGGGGGGATTCTGGACATCTGAGAGCTGAAACATTGCTGGGAAATGCCCAGGGACCTTGGCAGGTAGTGTCTGGGACAGGAGCTGTAAGCGGTTGCACAATATGAACTGGCACAGCTTTCTACCCAACCTTCCATGGCCAGCAGGGACCTCTCTGCAAAGTGAAGACCTAGTGAGCATAGCACTGTGGGGGAACAAGTGAAATAATCAAACAGGTAAAAATGCTAATCTTGATGGTTCTTATATGAATCCCAGTACTCTGCTTCACTACAGGTTGTCATTTACTCTGTCTCACCCTTGAAATCTCAGCAAGGAGGACTGAACTTGGAACTAAAAGGAAGACCTCAAAAAGGATAAGATTTTTTCCTTGCTGTTAATCCTAAAGGGGCACAGATTTATTGCAATTCATAGATACAACGGTGATAAGTTAGGCAGATTCTGCTTTAAGATTTCTGCTTTTTTAGCTGTATATGAAAAGTATAGGAATATCATAGAATCATAGAATAGCATCATAGAATAGTTAGGGTTGGAAAGGACCTTGAGATCATCTAGCTCCAACCCCCCTGCCGTGGGCAGGGACACCTCACACTAAACCATATCACCCAAGGCTTCGTCCAACCTGGTCTTGAACACTGCCAGGGATGGAGCATTCACAACCTCCCTGGGCAACCTATTCTAGTGCCTCACCACCCTAACAGGAAAGAATTTCCTCCTTATATCCAATCTAAACTTCCCCTGTTTAAGTTTTAACCCATTACCCCTTGTCAGGATTATAAAATTGTGGAGATAGATGTCAACACATCTGAATTAAGATGGCTTGTGCAATCTGAATTTACCCTTACACTGTGATTATACATTATATTAACTGTACATGACATGGCTAGATATTTTTTGTTTGCACAGCGTACACCACAGAGACAATGGAAATTATTCACAATGACAGTCCTACAGAGGTTAGGCAGATGGCAGACAACAAGGGCTTACAGAATCACAGAACGGTTAGGGTTGGAAAAGACCTTAAGATCATTCAGTTCCAACCCTGCTGTCACAGGAAGGAACACCTTCCACTACACCAGGTTGCTCAAAGCCCCATCCAACCTGAGCTTGAACACCGCCAGGGATGGAACATTTACCACTTCTTCAGACAGCTGTTCCAGTGCCTCACCACCCTCACAGTAAAGAACTTCTTGCTTATATCTAACCTGAACTTCCCCTGTTTAAGTTCTAACCTGTTACCCCTTGTCCTATCACTACAGTCCCTAATGAAGAGTCCCTCCCCAGCATCCTTATAAGCCTCCTTCAGATACTGGAAGGCTGCTATGAGGTCTCCACGCAGCCTTCTCTTCTCCAGGCTGAGCAGCCCAAGATTTTTTAGCCTATCTTTGTATGGTAGGTGCTCCAGCCCCTTATCATTGCCCTTCTTATGTTGAGGACACCAGAACTACATAGTACTCCAAGTGGAGTCTCACAACAGCAGAATAGAGAGGCAGGGTCACTTCCTTCGACCTGTTGGTCACACTTCTCTTGATGTAGCCCAGCATACATTTATGGGAGCTGAATGCTTCCCCAGAGAAATGCATATTTCACCTTAGTCAAAAAGTTGCTGTTAGATGCTTTTCAAGTTATTTAAACCAAACTTAGGTCAGTCATTCAGTGTCCTTCATTTTCTGGTTGCCTAATGAGATTTCCTGGAGTCTACTTTGATGACTATTTCAGTTACAGTAGAAACTGGTGGGAGATATATTTGAATAGATAGAGCTAACATACAGTGCTAAATTTAGTTTACAAACAAAAAAGTCACAGTTGCCTGAAGCTGGCCATGCAATAAAAATATTGGACTTCAATCCCTTCACATATTAAATCTCCATCTCTGCTGGGAATGACATAATCCCTGGTATCACAGGGTGCTGAGAAGGCTTCTGTGATGTATTCCTAACATGATAGTGGAATCAGGAAAGAAAAGTCTGTGAGAAGATGAATGGTTCTCAATAGGAATCTGGGTTGTTAGTGTCTAGTAAATAACAAATGGGACCACACATGCTGAACAATGAAACAAAACCAAAGTGTTGAGCAGCTGCTCATTAAGTAAGCATCATCCACTCTGTATTGTGAATGAAAAAGAGGTCCCCTGAAAAAAAAATCATTAATTAAAATTGCATTGTAATTCATACAAAAGACCTCTTCCAGCCCTAGCCTTCACATGCATGATTTTTCTGTTTCATAAAGTAATGTAACATTGGGAATTTTCATGTGTTACTCATGTGTTTCCATGTATTTGTGTATTATGTGTAAACAACAGTTGATAAATTATTAGGTTGTTAAATACTGAGAAATACCCATCTGATGAGATTTCAGTCCCTGTCTTTTTGGCCATTCTCATTTTCCACAAAAGCTGAGCTCACTTCTTTTCTTGTTCTGTACTTTTTAACAACTGGAGATAAGCGTATTTGTGATCTTCTATCAGTACCATAAAATCCATGCCACAGTGGGGAATGAAGCAAAGAGTGTCTGCTGCAGGTCCACATAAATCCATCATAATCTCACTGAACACAGCAAAAGCATATTGCTTTATGCACATCTTTTTTTCCCACCTTAAATTTTGTATCAGGTACTTCAACTCTATGTAGCAGTGCAGATCAGGTTTCTTATAAAATGGTTGTGTCATAACATACTTACTTCATTTTCAATAAACAGACTATGACACATGGCATACCTTATCATTATAAAACGAGTTCTTCAATGCATTGTATCTCTTTTAATGTCATTGGGTTACATCTCTTCTTTTGCCTCTTTGGTATATAGCAGTATAGTACTCTGTGTGGGGCCTATATCAACTCCTAGTTCTAACACTGATATTTCTGAATTTATTCTCTGTCTTGGAATTCCAAGGAATAGTATCACAAGATTTAAATATCTTACTTTTAGTCATGTGATTAGTATTTAGGCACTGGGCAGAGATCCAAGACGAACTTAAGGGAGAAAAATCAAAGAAAACAGAAGATTTTTCTTTCTTAAGTTAAACACTCAGCTGAGATTGATATAACGATGTTGTCACCAGACTTGTATTTAAACAGTCAAATGCATTTGTTTGAATTAAAAAAGAAAGGAGAAAAAAAATCACTTTTGCCTGACTAACCTCTTACTTTGCTCTCATGTCATTTCCATTCACTCCTAACAGCTTTGTTCGTTTATATAAAGTAGATATAAAAACTCTCTAAACTAAACATAATAACCTTGTCTTCCTGTGAGTCGGTTTTAAACTGTACCCAAATGTCATGACAGGTCAGTATTAGATTTTTATTTGAGTGTATCTGATTAAAATTATTTGTGATTGAACCTTTCAAAAATTTCTAAACATATAATCTTGACAGAAGTGAAGATATACAGCCTAATACTCAGGTAAGAAGTCAAGCAAGGACAGCATAAAATTCTGATAATCCAAAGATGAAGATTTTCTTTCAATTTGAGTGAGTGGTTTATAAGATTTACCCATGCTTTATAGAGGACTCTATCAAACTTGGTAAGCCATTATTGAGCTGACACTGAGCAGGTCAGTCTATATTTCGGCTACTCTATCATATTTGCTGAAGTTCATCTGAGAACATTCTACCCCTATGTTTGTGTGCACCCCACTGCATACATGAGCTGAACTAAATGCTCAAGTCCTAAGGTGCTGTGTTTGGCTTTCAAGTTCTCTGGTTCATTCTTCAAATATGTTTGCTAATATAGGAGCCACCACAGTTACCTCAACTGACCTGCAACTTAGAGACACTCTGTGGGATACAGAATGAACTTCTAAGCGTAATGATAAACAAGTTTCCAATATAATTTTCCATAAGTGCAGGTGTTAATGTGGAGAGCCATAACTGAAACATAAAAGAAAATGTAAGTACCGGGCAACTACAGTAAAGAGAAATATCTTATTTATAGGAGTTGTATATGAATAGTCATAAAACTCCATTTGTTGCAATACTACTGATGTTTGAAAGACTTTTTGGCTTTCAAATTGACATTTTTTACCTTGCTCTTCAATATTAGTCATATATATTACCATACTACAGGCACTTATCTCTTTCTTCCATGTAATCCCTTATAATGATTAAACAAAATTACAATACTATCCAATTAAAAAAAAAAAAAAAAGTAGGAGCAGAACTGTCCCATCAGAGAAAAAGCCTAGTGAGCCATCATTGTCATTCCCTTTATCTCCTGTACAGTTTTAGCGAAGAGGAACAATTTGATGCATTTTAGACCAGAGCATCCATTCTAGTCAATGAACACTGGATAACAGAGGAATTCAAGTGGATTAATTCACTTCCCTTTTGCTGCTAAGAGTTTCCCCTGTGGAGAACTGTGCCCCAGCTCAGATCACAACTCCACATTGAAAGCAGGGATCCAGCCACAGTCACTGACATTTTTCTTACTCTACTGACTTTTAGTACTTTGTTAAGTAAGTTCAAGGCATTAATATTCATTTCATGGATAAATATTTTTATTAGGTAGGCACCTTGCAGGTATTGTTCACATTGTTACTAACAGGAATTACTTCTCAAAGGCAACTATTAGTTTGCCCATTTTTCAGATGAAGAAATAATGAGCTAAGCAGGATTCCTGAAAGAATCTGTGTAGGAGGAAAATTGGAATATCCCTCCAGAATGACTTTCAAAGATTAATTTTGTTATTAGGTTCTTCCCTGGATGCATATCCTCATTCCCACCAGGTATTTTTGCAGCCCACAGGAGACCGGATTGCAGGTCGGCAGTCACATCTCCACCAGTGAACCTTCCTGTACTGAGAATATTTCCTTCATTGTTTATTAAGTGCTTGACTTTTAATTATAGACTGTGATCTCCCTAACTCAAGAATGACAAAATCATTTTCATCCACTTGTTGAAGTGGAAGAAAGAGCTTCCACTGACTTTGGAAAAGGACCTGAATTTGTGGGGCCCTGATCACCCTGATCAACACCAGTTGTTCCCCTTATACTATTCCTTCCACTGAGAGAGAATTTTTTTTCTATACATTTCTATTATTATGTGTCACAGATTCAGGTTTGAACATATTTTTAGTATATAAAAACAAAAACAATTTCAGTGCCAGATTTTAAAATATTAACAACTATGATAGACAGCTATATAGACAACTATAACAGACATAACCCATGTCATCCTTTTTTTTTAAACTGGATACAAAATGACATCTGTCATGAAAACATTTACTGAGTTGTAATTCTCTTTCCACCTCCAGTACATTTTGTTTATTTGGGCAAAGTCTTCTACAGCAAGTCTGAGATATGAGAAATCCTTACAGCATCATAACTAATAGTTGAGAATCAGAGCACAGCATGTAAACCTAAACCAAATGTGACATCCACAAACTCATACATGCTCTTTATGTGCTATAATCTATTTGCTGGCTTCCTCCATCCCAGTCATCATAGCGATATGATGACTGGAATGGAGGATGGCAGAGTACCTCCAGGATAAAATATTTGTCTAACACACTTCTAAAGTCCATACTGGAGTTTTAAAGGTTTATACAAAAATTATTATTTTAAATTTCAGAAGGGCTTAATCTCAAGGATAATTCTTTCTCCTTTGGTGTTAGAAGACAGAAGTTTTCATCTGACATATGAGTTGCTCATTCAACTTCATGCATGCCAACCTCTGCCCCATAAAAAAAAAACAAACAAAAAGCATTCTCTATCCAAGTCACATTTTCATCACAGAAATAATATTGAGGACTTCATCTTGCATTTTTAGCTAGAAATCTCCAATTGCTTTATGCAGTAGATAAGAACAGGAAAAAAAAGGAAAGAAGGTGGTATTACCACTTCAAGGGATGTGGAAATGCTAGCCATACAGGCCACTGTCACTATAGCATCTCCTCATACCTGTCACCTGCTAGATCTTGCACAGATTTCACCTGGGCTTTGTTGTGAATGAATGCAGTCCTAAGTGGAAGGTAACTCTTCATATCTTCTAGTCTGTCCTAATCCTTTGTAACGTACAGAAGCTTTCTAATTTTAAATACAAGTTTTTGGAACTGGCACATTTTTTGGGATTTTCTTCTGCTCGATCACACCAGCACTTCTCCACGTACACAAAGCACACAGTGGGTGATGATTATGATAGCTGATTAAAATAAGTAAACAGATTGGAGGACATTAAAGTTTTATGCATCCCTGCCATCTGCTTTCTCTTCACACTGTACATATTACTATACATATTGTACACAATTGATTTTGTTTCCACTTTGGTAGCAACAGGCACTGTGGCACACCGTCAGTGGATTGAATAATTCACACAAATGACTGCCATGACTGCTCTAGATAGCTGTATGTCTCATATTCTGTTGTTTCTCATACAATTCTGGCATTAAACTCATCACAATTCATTTGAATAAAGACAGTGAGAGGAAAATGGGAGCAGAAGAGAAGACACCTTTTCCAACACAGAGAACAACTTGTTTGTATTCAAACTAGACCTATGCATGAAAGGACTTATTCCATTTACTGGTGTAAAGTTATTAACAGGGGAATCAGACCCATATGAATGTAATCTTTTCACATGATTTCTAACTCTTAAATTGTACTTGCAGCAGATTAATAAAGATTTTCTATACAGTTTAGGAACTGCAAATGACCAGCATACATAAGTCTGATAGTGATATCATTATGTTGCATAGGACTTCGTACATAAACCCACCATAATGAAAGCATTACCTTGCCTGAGGAAAAGAGCACTAGTTAGTCTGAATAAGGAAACTGCAATGGGAGCCTTTATTAAGGGGTTGTGTAAGAGAAAAAAAAAGAAACCTTCTTCTCTGGTATTCAGACCTTTTTCATAATGTCTGGCAATGCTGAAAAAAATAATCTAAGCATATAAACCTCAAGTGTAAGAAAGTCATTAACAAATTTGCAAGTAGACTAGGTATCAACATGGTAAAATGGACAAAAGGCCTTTCCTGGTTTCAGCTGTAATAGTTATTTTTCCTCCTAGTAGCTGGTGCAGGGCTGTGTTTTGGCTTTAGTCTGGGAACAGCAGTGATAACACACCAATGTTTTAGCTGTTGCTAAGTAATGCTTACCCCAGTCAAGGACTTTTCAGTCTCATGCTCTGCAAAACAAGCCCCTCCTCGCGAGAAGGGAGTGTCCTGTCTTGTCCCCCACAAGAAGGGAGTATCCCTCCTAACAAGGAGGGTGTCCTGTCTCCTCACAGGAAGCTAAGACAGGACACATGACCCAAAGTAGCCAAAGGGGCATTCCATACCACAGCACATCATGCCCAGTATATAAAGTGGGGGAATTAGCCAGAAGGGACTGATCGCTACTTCAGTTGGGCTGGTTATCAGTCAGTGGGTGGTAAGCAACTGTATTGTGCATCACTTGTGTTTTCTGAGCTTGCTTTTTTTTTGTGTGTGTGTTTTATTATTGGTATTCTATTATCACTATATTTTATTTTAGTTATTAAACTGTTTTTATCTCAACCTGTGGGATTACATTCTTTCAATTCTCTTCCCTGAGCCACCTGGGAGGGGAGAGGGGTGGTATCTGAGCAAGCAGCAGTACCTGAAGTGTATATAGAGATTACAAGCCTTACTTTTTTTTCCACACTGATTTTCAGTCACAGGATCATAGGACACCTGGTTGGAAGGGACCTCAAGGATCATCTGTCTTAAATTATAGGCAAGAGGACCCAGCACTCTGGCCAGCTGACTCTTAAATGTGGCCAGTGAATCCACCACTTCCTGGGAAGATTATTCCAATGGCTGACTGTTCTTGTTCTGAAAAATCACAATCAGAATCTCTCCAGGAATAGCACATGCCACTTGTTTAGGAAGATCCATAATCTCGCTGTTAGCTTTTTCTGTGGCCATATAAATGTAACAGAGCTGACCCTTTAATCTGCTAGATAAATACCTCACAAATCTGCATGAGTATGCTTAAAAACAAAAAATATAACTGCTCCTTTATGAACTCTGGAATGTTGAGAATTCAATAAATGAATGCTATTTTTATAAGTTGTAATATGATTTATTTTTTTCATTTAACATATTTGTGGATTCTTAATTGGAATTATCCACTCTGCTTGAGTAATTAGATTAACAATTTTAACAAGGATTTATTAACTAGATTTTTATAATGCCTCATTTGTAATCTACTTGAAAGAAAATTAGCCTAATCATAGCTCATCTTTTATGAGCTATCAGGTCACTTTCATGCATGAATTAAAATGAATATTTTTGAGATCTTTCTCAATGCAGATTATTTCTATATTGACAAGCTCTCCATCCAGTTTCAGTTTATGGGCCTCCTGAAGCTCTGAACAGCAATCATTCCAACAGATTGTGGCAAAGCTCTCAGTCATCTTTTATTTAAAATATAGCAGGGATTTTGGGGTTTTGGAAGTATCTTAACTGTACCTGCAGTCTTATCCCAAAACTACAAGGTAAAGACCCAGAAGTTTGATTTGGGAAAAACACAATGGATTGTAAAAGGTTCAAAACCACTATAAACTCAGCTTCTAATAAATTTATTCTTTCTTAGGAAGTCTAACATCATAATGTGACTACCACAAAGAAAACTGTTATTAGAACAATCTATTTAATATCTATCATCATAATATACTTCAGACATTGCAAAGCTTTATTTCTGTTTGTCATCTACTCAAAGGTAGGGGTCTCAACAAAGTTTTTGAACTTTTTCCAAAAATGGGCCTGCAAGACCTCTCTGGCCTGCAGTTATTGGCTAAGATTTGCAGACATGGGTTTCTCCTGCAGTTGCCAGGACTATTCTTCATTTTGTACAAATGAAAGAAAAAAAAAATCACACTAACTTTTTATTCCTTGTTTAGTGTCCAAATTTATTTTTTTACTTTACTGGAGGATAAAATGTATTGCAGAAAAGGCCAAGTGACAACAAAGAAAGTGAATGAAGTCACATAATAGTTATAATTTAGTATCTCTGCATTTTTTACTGTAGTTTTTATTGTGACAGAAAGGAAAAATAACTAAAAAATACTCCACCTGATCAGAGGCCTAGCAGTGATGTAGTAAATATCCACTTCAAAACATCAAATAGATTATCTCGCAGGAAGGAAGGAAAGCATCAGTACCCATAACAAATATGTGAGGGCTTATGGTCAGTGGGAAGGGATACATCTTTAATATTTGTTACAGTACATCTTACTGCATTATTTAATGCTGCTTTTAGTTAGTCAAGTCTATTTTTCTGGGTTTCTAAATGATAGAAGCTTATGCTCTGGAGAAAAATAGTGAAACTGCAACATTCGTATCTGTCTTTGGGTACCATACCAGCCATAACCTTGTTGAGTTATAAAGACTGCTCTTGCTTATGAAAAACACAAAAACCTCATCCTACTGACGAATCCTGTCTGTCAGAAGTCAGAGAGATGTTTCGAAATCAGGATGTTTGATGTTTTTGTTAACATTTAACATTGATGGTTGTATTT